>NC_064912.1:655096-1855096 GCF_929443795.1 Astur gentilis
GTGCCCCCCTTGCCCCTCAACTACCCCCCTCCCAGCCCCCAAGTGCCCCCCAGCCCCCTCTGCCCCAGCCCCAAACACCTGGGTCCCCTCCACACGATCCACCCCCCTAAATAAATGTGCAGAGCGAGTGGGGCCGCATCTTTATTGGGGGGGGAGGCAGGGCAGGGGCACGTACAAGGCCGCACAAGTGCTCGTGCGAAGGTTGCACGAGGGCCCACAGGGTCCGCGTGGGGCCTGTGCAAGGGTTGCACGAGGCTGCGCGAGGTCACACGAGGCTGCACGAGGCCCCGTGCAAAGCCCCGGCGCGACCTCAGGAAGCTGCGCCAGGCCCGTGTGAGGTGTCGCCAGCCTCGTGCGAGGCCTTGTGCGAGGCAGGAGCTCACTTGTAGAGGATGTCGTAGTGGCCGGGGCGGTAGAGGAGGCAGACGCGGGGCTGGGAGCCCTCGGGGAAGACGTGGGGGTTGGTGGCACCGCCCTCCCCCCGGTCCATGTATTCCACCAAGATGGAGACGTGCAAGGCTCGTGCGAGGGCGATGATGTGAATGTGGTCGCTCTCCTTGCACATGGGTTCCACCTCCTGTAAGGGGAAAAGGGAGTCAGGGGGCTGTGTCAGGGGGCACGAGAGGGCATTGGGGGTGTGTAAGGGCACTTGGGAGTCCACCCAAGGGTGGCAAAGCCGTGCAAGGGCAGCGTGAAGCTGTGCAAAGCTGTGCAAAGGACGTGCATGGATGATTGGAGGCCACGCAAGGTGGCGTACGGCCGTGCAAAGCTGTTGCAAGGGTGACTGGAGGCTGTGCAAGGCCGTGCAAGGCCGTGCAGTGGCAGTGCAAGGCTGTGCAACAGCAGCACGAGGCCGTGCAAGGCAAGGGCAAACCTGCGGGAGGGCTGCGCAAGGGCCAGTGGTGGCTGTGTGAAGCTGTGCCATCAGAAACTGTGCAAAGCCGTGCGAGGGCAGCGTGAGGTTGTGCAAGACCATGCAAGGACCCCACGAAGCTGCGTGAGGGTGCTGGGAGGTAGTGCGAGACCTGTGCAAGGGCAGTATGAGGCCGTGCGAAGCCATGCAAGGCTGCGTGATGCCACGCGAGGGCCACGTGAAGCTATGCAGGGGTGCTGCGACGTGACGCAAGACCCATGCAAGGCTTGTGCGAGACCGTGCAAGGGCAGTTTGAGGCTGTGCAAGCTTGCACAAGGCTGCAAGACACCATGCAAAGGCCACAGGAGACCCCGTAAGGACCGAACGAAGCTGCGTGAGGGTGCTGGAAGGTGGCACGGGGGCCACGTGAAACCCGTGTGATGCTCGTGTGAGGCTGCGCAAATCCATGCAACGCCACGCAAAGCTGCAAGATGTCACGCAAGAGATCGCGCAAGGACCAAGCGAAGCCAAGTGAAGGTGCCGGGAGGAGGCGCGTGGCCCGCGCGAGGCCCTGACCTGCTGGCAGAACTCCTTGATGCTGCGACCGCCCTCCAGGAACTGCTCGAAGAAGCGGCGGTGGCGCTGGAGGCAGCCGGAGGTCAGCAGGCGCAGGTAGACCACCAGGTAGTCGGAGGTGCTGGGCTCGTTGAAGGCCGCCAGCAGCTCCGGCAGCGGCACGCGGCGCTCCACTCGCTCGATCAGCTCCATGAACTGCCAGGAAGATGTGTGTCAGGGGGCACACGTGTGTTGGGGGGCACACATGGGGTTACATGCACCATCACGGGGGTACGTGTGCCATCATGGGGTCACAGACAGGGTCACACGCACCGTCGCAGGGGCACAAGCAGGGTCACACATGCCGTCACGGGGCCATACACGGGGTTACATGCATCGTCATGGGGTCACACATGGGGGTCACAGGGACCACGTCCCCCTCTGTCCCTGTGTTCCGTGCCCCACCCCCAGCCCGTGTCCCCCGGTCCCCGTGTCCCCACCGTGTTGTGGAAGTCCTCGATGGTGAACTCGGTGAACCCCTGCGCCACCAGCTCCTCCTTGCTGCGGGCGGAGACCTCCTTGAACCTGGGGAGGGACCCAGGTGTCCGGGGGGGGGGGACTCAGGTGTTTGGGGGGGGACCCGGGGGGCAAGGGGGACCCAGGGTGCAAGGTGGGGGGACACCCAGGGGGGACCTAGGCATCCCAGGAGGGACCCAGGCATCTGGGGGGGACCTGGGGGGGGGCCAAGAGGGACCCAGAGGACTTGGGTGGGGGACACCCATGCGTCCGGGGGGAACCCAGGCGTGGCGCACCGCTGCAGCTCCTGGCCGTCCTCCAGCAGAGCCTCCAGGTGAGCGAAGCCGAAGGCTCGGTAGAAGCAGTTCCCGTCTGGCCGCGTCTTCCGGATGTAGGAATACTTCTGGAGCAGGTCCTGGGGGCGGGGGGAGGATGGTCAGATGGGGGGGCATGGGCATGGGGACACCCCAGGAGACATGGGGACACCCCAGAGCTGCTCGCAGTCCCTCACCAGTGCCCTTTAAAGGCTCCCAGTGCCATACTGGTATCCCAGAGCTGCTCCCAGTGCCACAACAGTGCCTTAAAAGTGCTCCCAGTCCCAAACTGGTGCCCTTTAAAGCCTCCCAGTCTCATACTGGTGCCCACCTTAATCTTCTGCTGGTAGATGTGATCGTCCTCGGCATACTCCTTGTACAGCACCGCCAGCTCCAGCCGCTCTGACACCAGTGGGTTCTGCACCGCGATCTGCACCCCGAGGTGGGGGTCAGGATTGGGGGGACCCCCCCTAAGGGGGAGGGGAGCAATTTGGGGACCCCCCCCCAAGGAGGTTTCGGGGGGGGGGTGGTTCTCACCTCTTGCTGGATCCGGTCCTGCTGTGCCATGATGGCCTCATCATAGGCCAGGCAGTTCACACCTTTGGGGGGGATATTGGGGGTGAGAGGAACTCCCCAATTTCACAGGGCCTCCCCCATGTTCTCTTTACACCCCCATGGGGAGTTTGGGGGAGTGGGGTGGGCACCCCCAAAATGGATCCGGGGGGCTGGGGTGTGGCAGGACCCTGAGGATATGCTTGGGAGGGGACTGGGGTGCTATGGGGGGGTATTGGGGTGGCAGGGGAGACTATAGGTGTGTCGGGGTGCTATAGGGACCCTATGGGTGGTGTTGGGGCACTGGGGGGGGGTGTGTGCTGTAGTGGTATTAGAGTGCTCCAAGAAACCTATGGGGGGTATTGGGGAGCTATGGGGGAGACTGGGGTTCTAGGAGGGGGGCCTCTGGGGGGTACTGGCGTGCTGCGGGGGGCTACAGGGGACATTGAGGTGCTTGGGGAGGCCCTACAGGGGTATTGGGGTGCTACGGAGAGCCCTACAGGAGTATCAGGGTGCTGGGGGGGGGTATGGGGGAGACCACGGGGGAGCTTTAGAGGTACCGGGGAACGAGGGGGGGGGCGTGGGGGTGTTATAGGGGTATTGGGGGACCTATGGGGGAGGACCGGGCCCCAGCGCGGGGTCCCCCGTAGGGCGCTGGGGGGTTCCGGTCCGGGGCTACTCGTGTGGGAGGGGTGCCGGGACGCAGGGGGAAGCCCGGGAGGGGTCCCGGTCGAAGCCCGTCGGTACCGTCCGCGTCGCCGCCGAGCGGCTCCGGCTTCTGCTGAGGCTCCTCCGCCGCCATCATCCGCCGCAGCCCCGCCCCGCGCAGCGCTTCCAGGTCACCGGCCGCCGCCAGCGACACTTCCGGGTCAACCGCCGCCCCGCCGGAAGCGCGCCCAGCCTTTTGCAACCGGCTCCTCCCTTCCCCCGGGTCTGGCCCGCCCCTAGCAACCGGCCGGGTGGGCGAGAGGCCCCGCCCATAGAGACGGCCCGGGAGAGGAACAGCACCGCCCCTAACGACAGGCCCCGCCCCTAGCGACAGGCCCTGCCCATACAAACAACGCGCGGGGGGCGGCACAGCACCTCCCCTAGCGACAGGCCCCGCCCACAGAAACAGCCCGGGAAAGGAACGGCACCACCCCTAGCAACAGGCCCCGCCCATGGAGACGAGTTCTCCTCCCACTTCGGAGAGAAGCGGGGCTAGAGGGGCTGGGTCGGGGTCAGCACAGGGGTCGGGGTCAGCTCAGGGGTCAGGGTCAGCTGGAGGGGTCAGGGTCAGCACAGGGGTTGGGGTCAGCTGGAGGGGTTGGGGTCTGCATAGGGGTCGGGTCAGCGTAGGGGTCGAGGTCAGCGTAGGGGTCAGGGTCAGCACAGGGTTTGGGGTCAGCTGGAGGGGTTGGGGTCAGCACAGGGGTCGGGGTCAGCTGGAGGGGTTGCGGTCAGCTGGAGGGGTCAGGGTCAGCACAGGGGTCGGGGCCAGCACAGGGGTCACGGTCAGCTGGAGGGGTCGGGGTCAGCACAGGGGTCGGGGTCAGCTGGAGGGGTCGGGGTCAGCACAGGGGTCAGGGTCAGCACAGGGGTCAGGGTCAGCTGAAGGGGTCAGGGTCAGCACAGGGGTTGGGGTCAGCTGGAGGGGTTGGGTTCTGCGTAGGGGTCGGGTCAGCGTAGGGGTCGAGGTCAGCATAGGGGTCAGGGTCAGCACAGGGTTTGGGGTCAGCACAGGGTTTGGGGTCAGCTGGAGGGGTCAGGGTCAGCACAGGGGTCAGGGTCAGCACAGGGGTTGGTGTCAGCTGGAGGGGTCAGGGTCAGCACAGGGGTTGGGGTCAGCTGGAGGGGTTGGGTTCTGCGTAGGGGTCGAGGTCAGCGTAGGGGTCAGGGTCAGCACAGGGTTTGGGGTCAGCTGGAGGGGTCAGGGTCAGCACAGGAATCAGGGTCAGCTGGAGGGGTTGGGGTCAGCACAGGGGTCGGGGTCAGCACAGCTGGAGGGGTCAGGGTCAGCATAGGGGTCGGGGTCAGCACAGCTGGAGGGGTCAGGGTCAGCATAGGGGTTGGGGTCAGAACAGGGGTCAGGGTCAGCACAGGGGTCGGGGTCAGCACAGGGGTTGGTGTCAGCTGGAGGGGTTGGGGTCTGCGTAGGGGTCGGGTCAGCGTAGGGGTCAGGATCGGCTGGAGGGTTTGGGGTCAGCGTTGGGGTCGGGGTTCCCTGTGAGCCCATGCAAAGCCCAGCCCAAGCCCCAGGGCGCTCCGGAAGGCAGCAGGGCCCCTTGTGGGCTCAATTCTTTCTCGTCCACTGGTACTCTCTGAATTTTAAAGGTTTCTTTATGTCCAAATCCTCACTCTCCGCAGCACCTCGTACCACTTGATCTCTCTTGTTCCTTTGGTCCCTTCTTCCTTTGCTACGTGGCGTTCCTTTACCTTTCTCCCTGCCATCGAGGGCCTCCGTTTTTGGAGGCTCCAAGGCTCGCACTGTGTCTCCAAGCCTTCTTTTCTCACCCTGCCCCTCGTCATTCCTCCACTCTCTATAGCAATGTTTTCCGAGTCCTTTCTTGTGCTCCGCAGCACTCTGTAGCACTTTAGCTCCCTTTCCGTTCCGTTTTTTTGCGCTCTTCAGAGCGCTCTTTTCTCACTCTTCGCCGTTTAGGGTGCCGTCATTCAGCCCCGGGCCCCTGACAACACCCGTCCTTTGCTGAAATCCCCTTCAGAGTTCATAATTCGTTATCTCGGAGGCCTCCTTGGCCTCTCAAGGACTCCTCTGCTCCCTCTGCCAAGCTCTCGTCAAAAACCCTCTCTGCCCTGGAGCCCCATTTTAGCTCGGGAGGGCGCTCTGCACCCCTCTTCTGCCCTCAGAACCCTTCCTGGGTCTGCATGTTACCCCGGTCCGAATCTGTTACCCACTCGCCTCCGTTCGGTCCCCGATCCCCTGAGGACTTCTGTTCTTTGGTCAATTCCCTTTTTTGCTCCTTGCACCCCCAAGACTTCTTTGGTCTCTCTTCTTTGGACTGCTCTAATCCCTGTGACAAAGCCTCTTGCTCTGTCGGAGCCTTTTCCAAAGTTGACTTTGTGCTCCAGAGCAGTCTTTCTGTTTTCCACCTTATAGTACGTTTCCATTTGGTATCTGGTACCCAAAGATGTCTGTTCTCAGCTCAGATCTCCTTTGAAGAGAAGGCGATAGCCTTCATCTGTTTTTATCGATACATCTCCCAGGGGTGTTTTTTGTTGTGTTTTGCAATTTATTGTTGTTCTAGCTACTTAGGTGTTAAATTGGGCTGCTTCATACAGTTTCGGATACATTTCTTGTATTTCCATGTTTTTTTTTGGTGTTTTCTGTCCTTTGGGACTCATCTAGCTCTCTTAAGGGAGTCAGCCAGAGAGACTGTCAAGGTGACCCTGAATCGTTGGCGATTTACCATGAATAATTTACTTTGCAACCGCAGATATTTTGGAGAAGGGATTCTTGTGGGATCTAATTCCGCTTTGTCATTCAGTCCTATACAGAAGGCAGTTCTGGTAGAAGCTGGATGGTATGCACGGCCTTGCTAGAAATGAAGCGTAACCCCGTAGCGTTTTGGCTTTTGTGTAGGAAACTAAAGCACATTGTTTTTGATAATAACATTGCTATTGCATTGAATGAACTACTTTCTTACACAGCTTAGCGTCGTGGTTTCAGCCCAGCTGGCGACAAAGCACCACAAAGCTGCTCCCTTCCCTGGCCTTGGTGGGATGATGAGGACAAAATAGAACAAAAAGCTCATGGGTCGAGACAAGGACAGGGAGGGATCGCTCCCCACTCACGGTCACGGGCAAAAGACCTTCCTCTTCCTCACCGACCTCGGTATCCGCAGAGGGGTTCCTCTCACGTCCCCTCTCCGCGGCAGGTTATCCAGCAGGTGGATTTTCTTTTTTTTTTTTTCCCTTCTGAAATCTGTCCCTGAGGGGTTCGGACTGGGCCAGCGGCGGGTCCGGCTCCGAGCCGGGGGAGCTTCTAGAAGCTTCTCCCAGGAGCCGGCCCTGCGGCCCCCTCCCCTGCTACCAAATCCCTGCCACACAAACCCTTAACAGTAGGACATCGATCTTTTCCGACGGGTGCCCCTGAACAATTAACTTTAATTGCCTACTGTCCTGGGTTCAGTTAATTTTTGAGTTAATTTTTACATGAATTGGGGGGGGGGGGGCACAGCCGGGGCAGCTGACCTGAACTAGCCAAGGAGCTATTCCATGCCATTTGACATCATGCTCAGGATATAAGTGGGGAGCGGGCTGGGGTGGGGGGGTCTCGGCTTTCGGAGGGGGAAGCGTCGGAGCGTCGGGGTCCAGGTGTTGAGCAGTCGCACTGTGCATCACTCGTGTTGTGTACTCTTTCATTAGCACCGTTGTTGTAACTTCTCTCCTTGTGCTGTCCCAGTAAACTATCCTTATCTCAACCCTGGAGGTTCCATGTCTTTTTTCGTTCTCCTTGCCTGTTCTCCTCCCCATCCCACCAGAGGGGAGCGGGGAGGCGCGAGCGAGAGGACGCGTGGTGCTTTGTCACTGCTTGGGTTTAAACCACGACACCTACTCGGTCACGTCGCTGATGCAAGAGATGTAGCAGGTATCATCATTCCCAGCAAGGGTCGCTTTCTCCCTTAAATTGGAGGCAGGTGAGAACACTCACAGCTGCTCCCGTGTCTGCCCTTAGCCCTTCCCCGTTCCCAGCCAGTTGTGGGAAGGGACCTTGGGGTAGATGAGCCAAAACCTCTCCTTGGGGAGCTCGTGGTGCTCTGGGATTCCCCGGGTCCTGTGCAGCTCTCGAGCTGGTTAAGCTCCCTGGGATTTCTCCAGAGCTTTGTTTGCCAGGTAGTCTTGGTTGCTGCATGGTATGGTGTCCTGTCTTTTGGAGCTTTCTGGGGTTTTTCACATTTTCTGAGATCTTGGGGATCTCATCTCGCTGATTTTTTTTTTTTTTTTCCTATCATAAATGAAACTTAAAAAAAAAAAAGTTAAAAGCATATGATTTCCAAATTGACTTGCATTGTTTAAAGGGTAACTGGACTTTATTTCTGTCTCGCTTTCAATGGTGCATTTCCCTGGCAGTTCAGTAGCATCTCTCTTGGGCAGCACAGCTGGCCAGGTGTCCTTCCTAATTATGTGACACCGCCCCCCCCCCCCCCCCCCCCCCCCCCCCCCCAGTCAAATTATAACTGTATGTTTTTGAGATGGCTAATTTAATGATATCAATTCACAGCTGTGTGAGTTAATGCAAAAGGAAAAACATACTTTTATGGTATAAGTGTTTTTTATTGGATGCATATAAACATATGCACACATTTTAGTATAAAGTGAATTACTGAGATTTGTTCTTTTTTTTTATTTTACTCTTTGGAGTTTTACAGTTCACTTTCAGCTTTATTGACCAAGCAAGCAAGATGTGCAGCAGTGCAAGGGCTGTAGCTGCACTGGTGGATCTGTAAGTGTAGATTCTGATGCTGGTGCAACCTTGTCCTGCAGCCTCCCAGGGTTATTTCCCTGCAGCAGTGATGTAAGGAAGGGAGAAGACACCTTCCAACACTGGCAAGTGTTTACTTTTCGGCTAAGAATGCAGTCAAAATTGTATCAATTAGTCTTAATACTGCTTTGAAGTGTTCAAACCAGTCTAGTTTCTAAAGGAGGTGTTGTACTGGGAGCTGACCTGTTTACCTGGAGTCCTCCTTCAGCTCACCTGCTATCCTCTCCCTTACTCTGATGGAATTCCTCTACTCTCCACGATGTTGTTTTTTTAACATGCCAAAATACAATTTGTGACTTTTTTTTTTTTTTTTTTTCAGATGTGTTGTTGTGTCTTGTTATGCTCAGCAGATGTCCCATCCTCTGGGATGCACCCCCTCTGTGGGGCAGGTGGTGTGGATTATGTGGTGTTGGGTCAATTATCCAGCATGGATTATCTGCTACAGGTTATCCCAGGTGAGTTCCCTGCTGCGGATTACCTGGGTGGACCCCCTGGTGGTCGGTACACCCTGTGCATGTCCCCCCAGGTCATGTTCTTACACACGTACCTTTCCCCCAAGTGAGGCTTTTTTCCACGCGAGACGCGGGGCTGCTGCCTGGTCCTCTGCGTGTCTGTGTATTTCCATGTTTTTTTGGTCTCTTTTGTGCTTCAGGACCCTTGTACCTCTCTTAAGGGAGTCAGCTGGAGACACAGTCAGGGTGACTGCATCATCGGCGATTCACAGTAAATAATTTATTTTGCAACCGGAGATATTTTGGGGATGGAATTCTTAGGGGATCTAATTCTTCTTTCTGATTCAGTCCTATCCAGAAGGCAGTTCTGGTAGAAGTTAGGTGGCATGCGCGGTCTTGCTAGAAATGAAGCGTAACCCCAGAGCATTTTGCCTTTTGTGTAGGAAACTAAAGCACTTCAATATTGATAACAACATTGTTATTGCATTTAATGAGCTAGTTTCTTAGATAGTTTAGAATGACATCTATCATTTTCTATCTACACCCCAGAAGAATTAAGTTTAATTCCCTAGCCGGTAACATTGCTGATGCAGTACTCGTAGCTGTAGTACAAGAACAGGTATCATCATTTCCAGTGAAGGTTGCTTTCTCTGTTCAGGGCTTTGCTTGCTGTAAATTTAAGACGGGTGAGAAAACTCTTGCTGCTCCTCCAGCTGACTTTATAACTTCTGGTGGTTTACCCTTCCCCTTTTCCAGGTGATTGTGGGAAGGGTGGTGGGCAGGACCTGGGGTATATGAGCCACAGCCTCTGCTGAGGGAGCTCATTGTGCTCCTGGGTTTCTCTGGTGTCGGTGCTCAGCTCTTCTTTGAGTGCTTTGTCTCTTCTTGAGCTGGCTCAGCCCTTTGGGAAGAGGTGTTTTGGCATTTGGGGAAGCAGAGGTGTCCATCTGAGGTAAGAGCTTCAGGACCAGTCAAGGTTCAGCAGCATGTGTAGTAGAAAGTAACACTTGTATGCAGGTGGGTTTTTTTTGCTTTTGTGGTTGGTTTTTTTCAGGTCAGTAATTTTGTTTTGAGTGTTCAGGGGTGGAAAGATGGTTTAATAGCATGCGTTGTTTGTTTTGTGGTTTTTGTTTTGTTTTTTTTTTTTAATTCTCAATGCATTGTGTTTTCCTGGAATTCCTGACTTTATTGAAAATGGAACCTTGTTTTTTTCACCAGTTTTGCTGTATACTGTGTAAGTTGCTGATATTATCTCTCTTGATAGGACTGATGGTGACATTATTTAGCAGGGGTTAGGGTGAGCATCTTGCATGCGTGTGTATAGGGAGTTTTAGTATTTCTCAAGAAAGCAGCAGGGCCATGAGGCACAGTGCCTTTCAGGATTTGGGATGCCTCGTCACCTTTCCTCATTGCCCACAGAATGCCATGTTGTCCCTAGACCCTTTGCAGCTTGTGGCAGGCCCCTCGTAGATTATAAACCTTGGGACTTGACTTTATTTTGTGGGCATGTGGCAGAGCTCAGTCTCTGGGAAGTTTTAAGTTAGGAGGTGCCCCCAGAATTTGGGACGTGGCTCAGAAGAGCAGCTCCTGGGGAGTAGCCACTGAAGGGGGTTCAGGGGTGCAAATCCAGGGCAGGAGGTGTCAGGAAGCAGTGGGGTTTCTTTCCTGACAGTTGAGAAGAAGAAAAGGGGTTTCTAAAGCTTTGGGACTGGTTGGGAAAGGGAGGAGGGTTCACCAGCCTTTCTCAGATGAGTTTTGCGGTTGGATTTGGATGTCACAGAATCATAGAATGGTTTGGGTTGGAAGAGACGATCAAGATCACCTAGTTCCAACCCACCCTGCAATGGGTAGGGACACCTTCCACGAGACCAGGTTGCTCAAAGCCCCATCCAACCTGGCCTTGAACGCTTCCAGGGATGGGGCATCCACAACTTCTCTGGGCAACCCATTCCAGTGCCTCGCCACCCTCACAGTGAGGAACTTCTTCCTTGCACCTAAACTAAGTCTACCTTCTTTCAGACTAAAGCCAGGCAAATTGGGCAGCCAAAGGAACCAGGTTGCTCACCTGACACGTCGGCACAACCGCCTATCAAGTATTGCGTGTTGCAGGCAGTAAAGTGCAACCGCGACGCTTGCTGGCAGGGAGCAGCGAGGAGTGCGGAGCTACGCTCTCGTACAGAGCAAAGATGGAACCTCCGGGGTTCTATGGTGTTCTGCTAAGGACATCCAATATCCCAACACGCCTCTTTGCTTTCCCTGCTTTGTGTCTGATTCCTTTGCAGGGTGGTAAGTAACGCTGTGCGGTGTCTCTTACCAAAGTGACAAGCGCTGCACAGGGAGCCTTGTGTGTATTGCAGGGTTTAGGAGAGCAGAGCGCTGATAGCGCAGAGGTGAGGGAGATTGCAAACACCACAACGCAGTCGAAGCATCACCAGCATATCGCTCGCTTGCAGATCAGCCGCTCGCATCTGGTCCGCTCGGAAGCGCCATTCCCTGCTGAACAGAGCTGCCCCTCTGGCACAAAGCAGCTTATGGTCTCTTCTGGCCTGCCTTCAGGATGTCATCTGTGTTGCTTTATTTTTTTTAAGTCTCTTGCCAGCATCTGTTGACTGGCTGCTGTCACTCCCATAACCCTGATGACACATGCAGACCGATACAGCAATCCCTGGGGCTTACTCTGGGGCAAAACCCCCTCCTGTTCCACAGGTTCCCTGTGCTGCTTCTCCTCAGCATGGACAGGAGCAACCACAAGACTTTTAAAGCCATCAAATGCAAAGGAACGAAATGCTCGAGCCCCTCGGGTGCTTTTTGGTACAGCAGCAATGGATATTACCACCCAGGCTGCGAGTGGGGAAAGGGCAGAGAAATGCAAGCCCTGTGCCCCCAGTAAGGAGTTGCCGCCTATGACTGGTCTATACTGGACTGAGCTGTCCGTCATCCCTCATCCAGCTGATGCTCGGAAGAGGATCCTTATGGGGATGCTGCTGCCCGGCGACCAAAATTCGGTACGGTGGCTCAGGTGGGGCACGTGTGCCGTGGTGCCCCCGTGTTCCTCGCTGTCGGTAAGAGCAACGCAATTCTGCCGTGCTTGCGGTGCCTGCCGCCTCCCGGTATGGAAACGCGCTCGGCACGCAAAGCGCGGAACGTGCAGCACCGGCACCGCACGGGCACGCAGCAGCCGGTGCACACGTGGTCCCGCCGGTGCTGTGGGTGGTGGTGGAAGGCTGAGGCCACCAGTGGGGCGATGGAGCCCCTTCCTCGGACCACTCTCCGCGGCAGGGTCCAGGTCTGCTGGAGGCAAGCCACGTCAGAGCAGTCCCGGGCAGCTACCCCAGAGCTGATAGAAGGGAAGAGGCGAGGTAGGCAGGTGATGCCGAAAAAGCCGGTCGAAGAAACTCTCTAAGACTCGGTTTTGGAGTTTTAGAAAGCAGGCGTTCTTTATGGGCAGCGCTGGGTGCACGGGGGATTGCTCCGCCTCTCGTGCGCACCGTCAGGCCTAATTGTGCAGGTTAAGTACGTGTCCTACGTACGTATTCACTAGATTTCCGAGAAATGTTATACATATTCATTAGTTTTCTGGGAAACTGTTAACATATGCAAATGTCCTTTATGCAGGTGCACTGAAGGTCTCTGGTGGTCTTCAGGAGTCCTCTGGTGGTCTTCCATAGTCTTCCTCGCTTGACCGCTACTTGACCCTTCTCGGATGATTCTGCGCAGTGTGATCTTCTGCAGGTTTGATACATCTTATCCTAAAGAATGCTCGTTAGCGCTTCTATTATCTATGCTTACATTTTGACGAAATTCATATGGATACTTCTAAGCGAAGTTACCTAAAAGGGCTAAAGCCCTTATCTTCTTCAGTGGGGTCTTGTCGGGGATGGCCCGGAAAGTCATCCAAAAGCAATTTCTCACACATTTAGCAACATACGGAACCCCCATCCGCCACCGATCAGCGAAAAATAGGTCAAAGAAACAGCAACGCCGTTGCACTTAGAAAAACGTCCTGCACCACAGGCACCCCCTCCAGGTGCAGACACTGGGTGCCTTTCCAACTTGCCAGAGCTCCCTGCCCTGCTCATCCCCAGCTCCAGCGCCTCCCCTGCATCCCGTCCCGTAGCCCCAGGCCACCCCAAGTCCTGTCGTGGTGGTGGCAAGCTGGCCCTTGACGTGTCCTCAGAACCCCTGGGGAAGGAGGGCATTTGGCCAGGGGCGAGCTACGGTAATAACGGTCACCGCTGCTTCGTTCCCTTTCCCAGAGGCCATGCCGAGGACGCGGTTGTCCGTTCCTCCCCTGAGGATGCCGCTGACGGCACCCGCCTCGGGCTTGCGTGGGTTGTCTCTGCCCGGCCTCGCTCTTCTCGTGGCACGGGAGCGAAAAGGGAGCGGTGGAGCACTTGCTGGCTATGGAGAAGAGCCGCCGTGGCTGAAGCTGAAGAGGCCAGAGAAGGGTAAAGAAGAAGAAATTGAAGGCTGTCGGGCTGGCAGCTGCCTCCTCCTGCAGACAAGAGACAGGCTGCCTCTCTGGGCAAGGAAGGACCCTCTGTAGACCGCGGCAGGCCAGACCACCGATGTGTGCCACAGGGTCTGTACGTGTCACCAACAGCGCGCTACACCCGTGTAGCACGGGCGCACGCGAGGCTACGTGTCAAGGAAGCCTCATGTCGTAAGAGCTGTGAGACGCCAACATATCCTCTTTTTTTTTTTTTAGGTGTTTTTTTTTGTTTTTGCTTCCCTGAACCTCTCCTCTCTATTCTTGTGTCTTGCTCCCTCTTTCCCCCCACCCTCTGTCTCTGTCCTGCAGCCCATCACTTTTCCCCCTTTTCCATCTCTTTGTCCTAATCGCCATGCGTTTCTTTCCTCCTCACAATTTCCCTGGCCTCTTTCCTGGTGTTTTCCTCCCTGCGCCCACACGCGCTGCTCCGTGTCCCTGCCTTCCTCTCTCTTTCTTCCTCCTTTATCCCCTTTGTCGCTGTTTTTGGTCTCCATTCCGTATCTCACTGTCCCCATCCTCCTCCCTGCTCGTCTCTTACTCTCTCTGACCCTCCGTCTTGCTCTCCGTCCTACCGTCCATGGGTTCACCTCTCCGTCTTGCTCTCTGTCCCTGTTTTTCCTGGTGGGCTCCATCTCTCCGGCGCTGTCCCTGTTGCTCTCGTTGGCTCTCTCCCGGTGTCCCTGTCCCTCTCTCTGTTGCAGTAGTCTGCTTTCTGGCTCCCTAACCCTCGCCCGTTTTCTAGATCCCTCTGTCCTTCCTTGTCCCTCTGTCCTGCTACCCATCGCTATCTTTTTTTCTTTCTCCATCTCTCTGTCTTGGTCCCGTCGCTCTCCGCCTCTCTCTGTCTCTAATGTGTTTTTCTCGATCTCTGCCCTGCTCCCGCTCCCTTTTCTCTTATTCTCCATCCTCCACCTAACTTTCTGTCTGTGTATCTCCGTGCCACTGCCTGTCCCACTGTTTCTGGCTATATCCCTCTGCCCGGCTCACCGTCCCGTTATTCCCCTCTGTCCGGCTCCGTGGCCTTTTTTTCTCATCCTGCAGCCCACCGCTCTTCCGCACGCATAGGGCATCCCGCTCCGCAGCAAAACCTGGGGGTGACTGCTTGGTTTTCTTCCAATTCTCCCCCCATCCCACTGCGGGGGAGTGAGTGAGCAGCTCTGTGGTGCTTAGCTGCCAGCCAGGGTTAAACCATGATACTACATCTACTCTTATGAAGCTGCCTATTGCTATTTTTTAATTATTTCCTGTCTGTCATGTACCCTGTCACTTCTAAAATTTGCTTTCTATGTCTACTTTTATCCAGTTCATTGTCTTTAACTTTTTCCTTTCTGTCCTGTGCTCTGTTGCTTTTAAATTTCCTTTCTGTTTCTCGGTTTTAGTTTGCTGTCACTAATTTAAAATTTTTTCCTGTCTGTCCTGTACCCAATCACTTTTAAAATCTTCCTTCTATGTCTACTTCAATCAAGCTGTGTATTGCTGTTTTCTTAATTCTGTCCTGGCTATTATATACCCTGTCACTTTTTACATTTTCTTTCTATGTCTACTTTCACCTATTCATTGTCTGTATTTTTTAAGTTATTCCTGTCTGTCGAGTAGCCTGTTGACTTTTAAATTTTCTTTCTATGTCTCCATTTAGTTAGCTCTCACTATTTTCATTCTTTTGTCTGTTGTGTACCTCATTGCTTTTCAAATTTATTTTCTATTCCTACTTTAATCTATTAACTGTCTTTATTTTTTAATTTTATCCTGTCTGTCCTGTACCATCTTGCTTTTAAATTTTTCTATGTCTCTGTTTGCTGTTGCTATTTTTTTAATTCTTTCCCATATGTCCTGTAACCAGTCGCTTTTAAAATTTTCTTTCTATGTCTAGTTTTATTCAGTTGGCTGTCTTAATTTTTTTAATTGTGTCCTGTCTGTTCTGTAGCATATTGGTATGAAGCATTGAAATAGAGAAAAATCTCTCATTTTTATATATGTATCAAAAATAATATTCATTTATATATATAAAAAACCATTTCAGAATAAACCCCTATACCTACTATATTATATAAAGCATTTCAGAATATTAAAAAAATCTAAATAGAGAGATAGAGGGTATTAAAATACAAAAATAACTCATGTATATATAAATTAAAAAATAAAGGACTTTAAAATGCAAAAAAAAATTATATATTTTTATATATGAAGGAATTTAAAATAGAAAAAAGTCTGAATGGGTAGAGCTATCCGCACTTACTATGTGTTACACAGTAAGTCTAAATAGATATTATATGTCATCTAAATAGAGATTGTGTGTAATAGTAAATAGATATCCAAGACTAAATACACATAATAGTAAATAGGTATGTAAGTCTAAATAGATATAATAGTAAATATATAGGAGTGTAAATAGAGAAATCTGAAAATATACTTTAGTGTCAAAATGCATAAGTCTAAAGATATGTAGTTAAATATTCTATATAAGTGTAAATAGACATAATATATGTCTCAATAGATATTGTATAAGTGGAAATAGATAATAGAGAGAAAATACATACGTATTCCCTAAATAAATATGTCAGGGTAAATAGATACCTAAGTGTAAATGTGTATGATATATAAGGTTTTTAAAGCACAAAGAAACCCTATTTATAGAAAGGCTTTAAAAACTACCCCCCCCTCTATCTCTCTACTGAAGATATAAAAGTGCTTTCAAAAGCTGCCTCTTCCCCCTTCTTCTTTTCCCCCTTTTCCCATCCTGATCTGGGGCCAGTTCCCCAAAAACAGCGACTTTCCCCTGCGGGGCTGTGCAGGCAGAGCAGGAGCCGCTGCCATGGCACAAAGATGCCCCCAAACCCTGAATCTGGGTCTGTAATGGGGGAAAAACCCCAACAATTTGGGTCTCCCAGGAAGGTCAAATCTGTCTGGATTTGTGCAGCTAGAAAGCAAAAAACCCATTTTCGTGCACAAGACCAACAGCAAAATAATCACCAATTTTTATATTGTGGAAAAGTGCTATCCCCACCCCCCACGCCCCCCAATTTAGTATTTTGGAAAAGCAAAAAATCCCCCAATTTGGGTTGAAATGCCAGCAGTCTGAGGGACACCACTGGAGATTATCTGCTGGGGATTATCTGGTGTGGGTCTGTTATCCAGAGTGGATTATCCGTGGCAGGTTATCCCCAGTGAGTTACCCGCTGTGGATGATCCCGGGCGGACCCCCTGGGGCAGGTCATCCCCATGCGCGTCCCCCTCCCACCGTGTCCGTCTCTCCCCCTGTCCCACGTGAGTTTTCTTTCCCCTGTGACACCCCCCCAACCCCTGTGCTCCTATCTTGTCGCC
The DNA here is from genome assembly GCF_929443795.1 of Astur gentilis. NCBI lineage: Eukaryota > Metazoa > Chordata > Aves > Accipitriformes > Accipitridae > Astur > Astur gentilis. Next base: position 671,634 of record NC_064912.1, read on the forward strand.
CTCCCCACCCTCCATTCCGTACCACTTCACCCCCTGCCCTGTAACCCCTCTGCCTCCGGACCCCTGGGGTGCTGCCTGCGTGCCCCCCCCCCCCCCAAATTCTCTGCACCCCACTCCCACCCCAGTCTCCCTCCTCCTGCGTTTTGGATTTGTGGCCAAAGCAGTGTTGGTAGCAGAGGGATGCGTTAGTCGTGGCTGAGCGGCGCTCGCACGGCGCCGAGGGCTGTTCTGCTCCTTGCTTGCTGGCGGGGAGCGGCGAGGGGTGCGGAGCCACGCTCCTGGAGGGAGCAAAGATGGAACCTCGAGGGCTCTGTGGTCCTCTGCTGAGGACATCTAATATCCCGACAGGCCTCTCTGCTTTCCCTGCCTCAACGTCTGATTACTTTGCACGCCGGAGGGCAGGGCGGTACGTAACACTGTGCAGCGTCTCTTCGATAAGAGACAAGCCCCCCGCAAGGAGCCTTGCGTGCGTGCAGGATTAGGAGAGCAGCGTTCCGATAGCATGGAGGTGCCCACCCCGACTGAGCCCCAGGGTCGCCGGGGTATCGCTGGCTTGCAGGTGGGCCGCTCGCATCTGGTGCGCTGGGCCGCGGCCTTTCCGGCCGAACAGAGCCGCCCCTCCGGCACGAAGCAGCTTTGGGTCTCTTGTGGCCTGCCTTCAGGCTGTCACCTGAACCAGGCGTTATTTTTTGTTGTAAATCTCTCGCCAGCGTCTGCTGCCTGGCTGCTGTCGCTCCTGCAACCCTGATGCCCCATGCAGAGGGATACAGCAGTCCCTGGGGCTTGCTCCAGGGGACACCCCCCTTGCCCCCCCCCCCCCCATTTGCAGGTTCCCTGTGCTGCTTCTCCTCTCTAGATAACGGAGTGGGGGGGCAGGGACAGAAGCGGCCGCCCGAATTGTCTGTTCCTTGCACTTGACTGCTGGAAACGCTCCAGCCGCTCGGGTGCTTTTTGGAAGGGAGGCGATGAAGAGGAGTGCCCGGGCTGTGAGTGGGGAGAGGGCAGGGCGACGTCAGCCCTGTGCCCCCAGTAAGGAGTTGCCGCCTGCGGCTGGTCTCTACTGGGCTGAGCTGTCAGTCATCCCTCACGCAGCTGATGATGCTGGGACCAGGATCCTTACGGGGACGCTGCGGCCCGCCGACCAAAACTCGGTCCTGCGGCTCGGAGGCTGCGAATGCGCGGTGGTGCCCCTGTAACGGCGCCCAAGGCCCGACGGTAACGGCAATGTGGCACTGGCGGGAGGTGCCGCCGTGCTCGTTGCTTCCTCCTGGTACCCAAACGCTGCCACGGTGCCTCCCAGAGCATGCTGGGAGCTGTAGTCCTGGGCCACGGAGCTTCTGGATGGCCACGGTGCCTCCCAGGGCATGCTGGGAGCTGTAGTCCTGCAGCATGGAGCTTCCAGTCAGCCACGGTGCGTCCCGGGGCATGCCGGGAGCTGTAGTCCTGGGCCACGGAGCTTCTGGTTGGCCATGATGCCTCCCAGGGCATGCTGGGAGCTGTAGTCCTGCAGCATGGAGCGTCCAGTCAGCCACGGTGCATCCCAGGGCATGCCGGGAGCTGTAGTCCTGTGGCACAGAGCTTCCAGTTGGCCATGGTTCCTCCCGGGGCATGCCGGGAGCTGTAGTCCTGTGGCATGGAGCTTCCGGTCGGCCACGGTGCCTCCCGGGGCATGCTGGGAGCTGTAGTCCTGGGCCACGGAGCTGCTGGTCGGCCATGATGCCTCCCGGGGCATGCTGGGAGCTGTAGTCCTGCAGCATGGAGCTTCCGGTCGGCCACGGTGCATCCCGGGGCATGCTGGGAGCTGTAGTCCTGTGGCACGGAGCTTCCGGTTGGCCACGGTGCCTCCCGGGGCATGGCGGGAGCTGTAGTCCTGGGCCACGGAGCTTCTGGTCGGCCACAGTGCCTACCGGGGCATGCTGGGAGCTGTAGTCCTGGACCACGGAGCTTCTGGTCGGCCATGATGCCTCCCGGGGCATGCTGGGAGCTGTAGTCCTGGGCCACGGAGCTTCTGGTCGGCCATGATGCCTCCCAGGGCATGCTGGGAGCTGTAGTCCTGCAGCATGGAGCTTCTGGTCGGCCACGGTGCCTCCCGGGGCGTGCCGGGAGCTGTAGTCCTGGGCCACGGAGCTTCCGGTCGGTCATGATGCCTCCCGGGGCATGCCGGGAGCTGTAGTCCTGTGGCATGGAGCTTCCGGTCGGCCACGGTGCCTCCCAGGGCATGCTGGGAGCTGTAGTCCTGGGCCACGGAGCTTCTGGTCGGCCATGATGCCTCCCAGGGCATGCTGGGAGCTGTAGTCCTGCAGCATGGAGCTTCCAGTCGGCCACGGTGCCTCCCGGGGCGTGCCGGGAGCTGTAGTCCTGGGCCACGGAGCTTCTGGTCGGCCACGGTGCCTCCCGGGGCATGCTGGGAGCTGTAATCCTGCAGCATGGAGCTTCCGGTCGGCCACAGTGCCTCCCAGGGCATGCTGGGAGCTGTAGTCCTGGGCCACGGAGCTTCCGGTCGGTCATGATGCCTCCTGGGGCATGCCGGGAGCTGTAGTCCTGTGGCACAGAGCTTCCGGTTGGCCACGGTGCCTCCCAGGGCATGCTGGGAGCTGTAGTCCTGGGCCACGGGGCTTCCGGTCGGCCACGGTGCGTCCCGGGGCATGCCGGGAGCTGTAGTCCTGTGGCACGGAGCTTCCGGTCGGCCACAGTGCCTCCCAGGGCATGCCGGGAGCTGTAGCCGTAGTGGCTGCTGCCACGGCCCGTGGGCGCCTCCCCGAGTCGCCGGAGCTCCCCCAGCGCCTTTCCCCAGCCCCGCTCGGCCCCTGCGGCTGCCCCCAGCTGCAGCCCCTCCCCTGAAGCCTGTGCTGCAGCCGCAGGCAGCCCCCGAGCCCTGTCGTGAGGGCGGCAAGCTGGCCCTCCGGTGTTCTCGAGTCTCCCTTAACGCGGGTGCCGTTAGCAGCGGCGCGGGGAAGGAGCGGCGTCCGTCCGCGGAAGCCCCTGCGGACGGAGGGGCTCCGGCCAGGGCGGAGCTGCGGTAATAACGGTCGCTGCTGCCTCTTTTCCTCTGCCAGAGGCCACGCCGTGAGCGCGGGTGTCCGTTCGTCCCCTGGGGATGCTGTGAAATGTGTTCGTCTGATTCGTGTCAATATAAACGATGCTAGGGCCGCATAATAAAATGTGACCCTCGCTGTCTATGTAATCTCGTATAACCGCAGGCCGGGAGGAGACAGATGATATGTGTATCGTTCTTCCTTGCCAGCCCCAAACCAGTTTTGTTGTTAACTGCACAGTGTTAAACAAGAGATCCTAGGGGAGAACCGAGCCATTTAAATGTGTATTTAGCCTCAGAGATTGCAGTACTTAGGGTCTTGATGGGCAATTTGTTGAGGGGGAGGTGTCTGTTGAGAACTTGTTTGGGTTCTGGCGATGGCAGCGGGTGTTACGCAGGATGTCCGCTGTCTGGCCTGAGCAGCGGGGAGCCTGGTCAGAGATAAGACCCTCAGCCAAAGAGGAGAGTTCAAGAAGTTTCTAGAACTACTGCACCTGCACAACCAGTATGAATATGTATGAATACGTAACTAACGTTAGATTATAAAAGAAGCTGGGTTGTTTTTCACAGCGCACGTCTTGGTAGAGCAGAGGCTCCCGGTGTGCCCAGCGCTGTTTGCTTGCCTTTATTCATTTAATAAATTGTTAACTTTGATTGGAATCCTGTTTGAGACTAAATTCATTTGTCACAATGCCGTTGACTGCAGCGGCCTCAGGCTCGCATGGGCTGTCTCTGCCCGGCCTCCCTCTCCTTGCGGCATGGGAGCACAGAGGGACAGGCGGAGCGCTTACTGGCTGTGGACGGGAGCTGCTGAAGCTGGAGAGGCCACAGAAAGGTGAAGCTCCTGAAGAATAAAATAAAGGGGATCCAGCCGGCAGCTGCAGACGGGAGATAGCCCGCCTGTCCAGGTGAGGAAGGATCAGCGTAGTCCTCAGCAGATCCGATGACCAACGTGCACGGCAGGGTCTGTATGCGTAACGAAAAGCGCAGTACAGCCATGTAGTGTGTGCGCATGTGAGGTTGTGTTTCTAGGAAGCCTCGTACTGTAGGAGCTGTAAGACACCAATCTATTCTCTTAGGTAGATGACAGTCAAGTGACTGCAGCTACAGAGGAGGAAGGGAGAGAGGGAGAGAGAGACAGACGTGTCTGAGTTGGCAAATTCTCCCAGCAGCTCTGAGAGCAGGAGGTGCAGTGAGTCCTGGACCCCTGGGGCTGCGTCACCCCTCTTCTGCATCCCGGTCCCTCTCTGCCCCCACCTTCTCTTTCACTGCTGTAATTTTTTCCTCCTTTTTCTTCCTGCACCTCTCCCTCTCTTGTTCTCCAAGTCCCTCTTTTTCTCTGTTGTTCTGCCTCTCTGTTACCTTTTTCTCTCTGCACTTCTGTCTTGTCCCATCCCTCTTTTTTTTATCCTCTCTCCCCATCACTACTTTGTCTTTCTCCATCTGTCTTCTTATCCCAATCTTGTTAATTCCTCCCTGTCTGCCCTTTAGCCCTTTCACAATTCCTGCTGCTCTCACCTGTCTGACGCTGTGTCTCTCTTTCTAAATTCCTTTCTCTGCCCTGTATTCTAGATACACTTTTATTTTCTTAGAGTCTCTTGCTCCAGGTCCCTCTCCTTTTGTTTTAACTTCTTCCCTCACTGTCCCATAGCCCATTTTTGTCTTTATCATTCTCTCTCTGTCTGGCTTCCTGTCCCTAATCTTTATTTCCCCTCTCTCCCCCCTTTAGATCATCAAGGTTTTTGGTACTTCTCAGTCTCTCTCTTGTCCACCTCACCATGCCCTTTTTAAATTCCTCCTCCTGCCCTGTGGCCCATCCCGAATCTTTGTTTTTCTCCATCTCTCTGTCTGATACCCTCTCCCTTTCTAGTAGTTCCTCCTCTCTGTCCTGTAGCCCATTGCTGTTCCCCCCGCCTCTCTCTGTCTCCCTTTCCCTACTTTTCAATCCCCCCTCTCTGCCCTGTAGCCGATCGCTGTTGTAGTGGGTTTGTGTGGCAAGCTGGCGTGGGGGAGTGGGCAGGGGCTGCGGAGGTGGGTTCTGGGAGAGGACACCAGGACTTGCCCCCATGTTGGGAACAGCCAGTTCCAGGTCCAAGATGGATCTGCTACTGATCGAAGCTGAGCCAACCTGCAATGCTGGTAGCACCTTTGTGATATTTTAAGAAGGGCTAATAAAATGCTGTGCAGAAGCTGTCAGCCCTGCAGACACCAAGGTCAGTGAAGAAGGAGAAGGAGGAGGTGCTCCAGGTGCCGGAGCAGAGATTCCCCCGCAGCCCGTGGTGAAGACCACGGTGACACAGGCTGTCCCCTTGCAGCCCACGGAGGTCCATGATGGAGCAGATCTCCACCTGCAGCCGACGGAGGACCCCACGCCAGAGCAGGCGGATGCACCTGTAGGAGGCTGTGACCCTGTGGAGAGGAGCCCACGCTGGAGCAGGTTTTCTGGCAGGACCTGTGGCCCCATGGGAGTGACCCCACACTGGAACAGAAGAGCATGAAGGAGGAAGGAGCAGCAGAGACAACTTGGGATGAACTGACTGCAACCTCCCTGCGCTGCTCGGGGTGGGGAGGAGGTGGAGAAGTCAGGAGTGAAGGTGAGCCCAGGAAAAAAAAAAAAGAGGGCCAGGGGGAAGGTGTTTTTTAGATTTGTTCTTATTTCTCATTGTCCTACTCTGATTTTGATTGACAATAAATTAAATTAATTTCCCCAAGTCAGGCCTGTTTTGCCTGTGACAGTAATTGGTGAGTGATCTCTTTGTCCTTATCTTGACTCACAAGCTCTTCTGTTGTATTTTGTACCCTCCTGTCTTGTTGAGGAGGGGGAGTGATATAGTGGCTTGGTGGGCACCTGTCAGCCAGCCAAGGTCAACCCACCAGAGTTTCCTTCTATCAGGCTCCCTGTCCCTATTTTTTAAATCTTGCCTATGTTTCTTGTATGCCATCACTTTTGAAACTTTGTTTCTACCTCTGCATCCCTATTTAAATTCTTGCATGTTTCTTAAGCCCAGTTGCTTTTTAAATTGTCTTGCTACCTTTCCCTCGCTCTTTCTCCCTGACCTTATTTTGATTTCTCGCCTGTGTTTCTTGTACCCTGTTGCCTTTCAAATTTCATTCTTAGGTCTCCCTCTGTGCAACTCCATGTACCTACTTTTTGATTCTTGTATCCTGTTGCTTTCAAAATTTTCTTTGTATGTTTCCTGCTATCCATCTCCTTGTGTCTAGTTCTTAACTCTTCTCTCTCTGTCCTGTACCCTGTCGCTTCTTACATTTTCTTTCTACATCTCCCTCTTTGTATCTCCCTGTGCCTATTTGTTAGTTCTTGCCTATGTTTCTTGTATGCTGTTGCTTTTTGAAAATTTTCTACCTGGCTCCCTGTTTCTGTCTTCTAATTCTTGCTGTTTCTTCTCCCCTATCACTTGAGAATGTTTCCCTGTCCCTTGTCCTGTCTCTGTCTTGTTGTCCTGACAGTCCCTTCCCCTTTTCTCCTCTGCTTCCTATTATTTATTCCTCCATCTCCATCTCTGTCGTTTTGCTCAGTCTCACTGCTCTTCTCTCTCTCCACCCTTTCCCGGCCCCTTGTCCCTCTGTTGTTCCCAGCATCCCATTTTCTGGCTCCCTGTCTTGCACCTCTATGTCCCTCTGTCCTTCCTCCTGTTTTTCTCTTCCCTTTCATCCCCTCATCCCGCTGCCTTTGGGCAGTGAGCCTTGTAGCCAACTCACTGCCAGGATTTCTTATATGCATTAATTAGAATAAATTTTTCCTGCCTCTTCTGTCTCCCTGGATGTGGGTCGGTGCAGGGGCAGGGATGATGTGCTGTGGGGCTTTGGCAATGGCCCCTGTTCCTGATGGGCTCCAGCTGGGACTGGGATGGCTCCAGATGTGGCCAGTGAGGCTGACGATGGGGCTGGCCCTGCGGTGTGAAGGGTCTCCAGCTGTAAAGGGGGCTGCTTGGGCAGGGGGACTGGCCGAGGAGGGAGTCCAAGGGGGTCCTGCAGGCAGGTGGCTCCCGCGAGGAATGGCTGGTCCCTGTGGCAAGGAAGGATCCCTCCGAGCTGTCCCTGGTCTCTGTTGGCTACACGCGTGAGCTGCCACGTATCGAGGAAGGCTTGTGGTGGACGAGGAGCATCGAGGTGTCCGCTGCGTGCTGCCGAGTGGGTGAGGGTCGGGCAGCCGGTGCTGGGGAGGAGGAAGAGGAAGGGGCAGAGGCAGAGAGAGGCGTCGGGGCGGTGAAGGTCGCCTGCCGGCACCGGGAGCTGTGGTGAGTCGCACGTCCTCTCCTCCACGTCCTGGCCCGCTCTTCTTTAGACGTCTGCCTGCCTCCCCTCCTCCGTCTCCCTCTCTGCCTGCCCACCCACATGTACGGCTCCTCAAAACTTGTTATTCTTCTGTCAGCTCTGCCCAGTATCTTGTTGCCTTTGAAATTTTTAATATGCCTCTCTAACTAGCTGCTTCTCCCTGTTTTTTATTTTTTCTGTACTGCCTTGTACCCTGTTACTTTTTAAATTTAATTTCTAGGTCTGCCCCCATCTGTCTCCCCGACCCTGTATTGTAATTCCTCCCTCTCTGTCCTGTACCCAGTTGCTTGGGACTAGCTGGGCATTGGTCGGTTGGTGATGAGCAATGGTTTTCATTTGCATTGCTTGTTTTTCTTGGCTTTTCTTTTCCTCTCTCTCTGGTTTGTTTTTTTTTTAAAAAAAAGTCTTTTTAACTATTAAATTTTTTATATCAACCCATGAGTTTCTCACATTTGCCCTCCCAATTCTCCCCCCGTCCCACTGTGGGGAAGTAAGTGAGCAGCGGATGGTACTTAGCTGCCGGCCAGGGTTAAACCCTGATGCTACATCTACTTTTATGAAGCTGCCTACTGCTATCTTTAATTATTTCCTGTCTGTTGTGTACCCTGTTGCTTTTAAAATTTGCTTTCTATGTCTACTTTTATCCAGTTCACTGTCTTTATTTTTTAATTTTTTCCTCTCTGTCCTGTGCCCCGTCACTTTTAAATTTCCTTTATATCTCTCAGTTTTAGTTCACTGTGGCTATTTTAAAAACTTTTTTCTGTCCTGTACCCAATCACTTCTTAAATTTTCTTTCTATGTCTACTTTTATCAAGCTGTGCATCACTGTTTAATTCTTTCCTCACTATTGTGTACCCCGTTGCTTTTTACTTTTTCTTTCTATGTCTACTTTAACCTATTCACCGTCTTTAAGTTACTCCTGTCTGTCATGTAGCCCATCACCTTTTAGATTTTCTTCCTATGTCTGTTTGTTTAGTTAGCTGTCCCCATTTTTTAATTCTTTTGCCTCTGTCACGTACCCTGTTGTGCTGGTTTTGGGTGGGATTGAGTTAATTTTCTTCCCAGTAGCTGGTATGGGGCTGTGGTTTGGATTTGTGCTGGAAACAGTGTCGATAACCCCGGGATGTTTTTGTTATTGCTGCGCAGCGCTCACCCAGAGCCGAGGGCTGTTCTGCTTCTCCCCCCACCCCACCAGCGAGGAGCCTGGGGGGGGACACAGCCGGGACAGCCGACCCCGACAGACCCCAGGGATATCCCAGACCGTGGGATGTCGTGCTCAGCACGTAAAGCTGGGGGAAGGAGAAGGAAGGGGGACGTTGGGAGCGATGGCGTTTGTCCTCCCCGGAGCCCGGCCGTCCTGGGGACGGCTGAACTCCCGCCCGCCCGTGGGGAGCGGGGAATGGATTCCTGGTCTTGCTTTGCTTGTGCGCGCGTAGCTTTTGCTTTACCTATTAAACTGTCTTTATCTTGACCCACGAGTTTTACTTTTTTTCTGATTTTTATTTATTTTTTTTTTTTTCTCCTCCATCCCACTGCAAGCAGCTGGGTGGTGCTCAGTTGCCAGCTGGGGTTAAACTATGACACCTGTCACTTTTTTCCAATTTGCTTTCTATGCCTACTTTAACCTATTCACTGTCTTTGTTTTTTAATGTTATCCTCTGTTCTGTACCATCTTGCTTTTAAAATTTTCTTTCTGTGTGTGTTTATTTGTTTGCTGTCCCTATTTTTTAATTCTTTCCTGTATGTCCTGTAACCAGTTGCTTTTAAAATTTTCTTTCTATGGCTACTTTTACACAGTTCATTGACTATATATTTTTAGGTTTTTTTCATCTCTGTCTTGCACCCCATTGTTTTTTAAATTTTCTTTCCATATCTCTGTTTATCTAGTTTTCTCTCCCTATTTTTAATTTTTTTTTTCCTGTCCTGTATGCCATCATTTTTAAAATGTTCCTTCTATGTCTACTTTTGTCAAGCAGTGCATCGCAGCTTTTTGATTCTTTCCAGGCTGCTGTGTACCCTATCGGTTCTTACACTTTCTTTCTATGTGTGTCTCTATTATTCACACTATCCTTATTTTTAATTTTCTTTCTAGCCTTTCTTTAATGCTGTTAAAAATTTCTTTCTATGTCACCTTTTATCCAGTTCACTTTGTTTTTTAATTTTTTCCTCTGTCTTGCACTCCATCACTTTTAAATTTCCTCTCTATTTAGTTTGCTGTCACTATTTTTTAATACTTTCTTGTCTGTCCTGTAGCCTGTCCCTTTTTAGATTTTGTTTCTACATCTTGATTTCTTTAGTTCATTTTTTCCCATTCTTCCCTTATTCCCATCACTCTTTAAAATTTTCTTTCTGTCTCTGTTAACCAGTTCTCTGTCCCTATTTTTTAATTCTTTCCTGTCCTGTACCCCATCACTTCTTAAATTTCCCTTCTATGTCTACTTTTATGAAGCTGCAGATTACTGGGTCTTAATTCTTTCCTGTCTGTCCTATAGCACATCACTTTAAAGGCAAGGGCACTAAGGAAAGACAAGAAATATTTTAAAAAAATAAAGACAGTGAATGAATAAAAGTAGGCAGAAAATTTTAAAAGCAGTGGGGATTAGGGAAATAAGGAAAAAATTAAGAAATACCCACAGCAAACTAAAATGGGGCTACACCACAGGAAAAACTTAAAGTATAAAGAAAGTGGACAGGTCAAAGTAGCCATAGAAAGAAACCATAAAAAGCGACAGGGTACAGGACAGACAGGAAAGAATTAAAAATAAAGATAGCAAACTAAAAACAAGAAATAGAAAGGAAATTTTAAAAGCTACATGCTACAGGAGAGAGAGGAAAAAATTAAAACACAAAGACAGTGAACTAGATAAAAGGAGACAGAATATTTTAAAAGCAACAGGGCAGAAGATGGGGAAATATTAAGAAATAGGGACAGCAACATAATAAATTTGACACGGAAAAAAAATTTAAGTGATGCCGTTAAAGAACGGCAAGGAAAAATTACAAGGTAAGGATATGGTGAAAAATAGACACACATATAAAGTAAATTTCAAAGAGCGACAGGCTACATGACAGAGACAAAAGAATTAAAAAATAGGGAGAGCAAACTAAAACAGAGACATAGAAAGAAAATTTTAAAAGCAATGCAGTGTAAAACAAAGGAATGTGATTTCTTGCAATTAATCATGGTTGTCTGAAGCGTACCACTAAAGCATAGTAATGTGTTTTGGTTGTTAAAAAGTAGGATGAGAAGTTCATAGAGACATCTTCTGTGTCAGGTTTCAATGAGTTCAAGCTATTGTTGTGTCCGGTTGAGAGTTTCTGATGTTGTTTTTCCCTCATTCGGAGGGAGATTGTCCTGGTTTAACCGCAGCCAGCAACGTAAGCACCACGCAGCCACTCACTGACTCCCCCCCCCCCCCCCCCCAGTGGGATGGGGGAGAAAATTGGGAAAACTCGTGAGTTGAGATAGGAGTGGTTTAATAGAACAGAAAAGACAAAACTAATAATGATAATGGGAAAACTCATGAGTTGAGATAGGAGTGGTTTAATAGAACAGAAAAGACGAAACTAATAATGATAACACTAATAAAATGACAACAGCAATAATGAAAGGATTGGAATGTACAAATGATGCGCAGGGCAATTGCTCACCACCTGCCAATCGATTGACACCCCGCCAGTCCCCGACTGGCGATCCCCTGCCCCCACTCCCCCCAGTTCCTATACTAGGTGACTTCACATGGTATGGAATACCCTGTTGGCCAGTTTGGGTCAGCTGCCCTGGCTCTGTCCCCTGCCAACTTCTTGTGCCCCTCCAGCTTTCTCACTGGCCGGGGATGAGAAGCTGAAAAATCCTGGACTTTAGACTAAACACTACTGAGCAACAACTGAAACCATCAGTGTTATCAAGGTTCTTTGCCTACTGAACTCAAACCACAGCACTGTACCAGCTACTAGGAAAACAATTAACTCTATTCCAGCTGAAACCAGGACGCTAGTTCATGCTTCTTTGGCAATCTTCGGGGGCCTTCTGGAGCAGGATGTTTCCTTTTTTATCAGCCTTTAGCTCCTTCTTCAAGGGTAGGGTCCTCAGCAAAGCATGCATGGTTTATACAAAGTAATCAGGCTTGCCTAGTGAAGCTATGGAGTAATGGTCCTCCTTAAAGGACAACGTCTCACGTTTAACCCTAAACTGAGCAGTATCACCATGGCTAGGCCATAACTCACACGTATGACTACACGTGGACTAAGCCCCCGATGAGAGCAGAAATTGTTGTTGCTAAGCCTGGGTGACAGAGCCGAGAGTGAGCCGAGCGCATGAGTGCCCTGCCTGCTCCTGCCTTGGTGCTTTGGGAACTGGGGTGAAAGGGAAAGGCAGACTCGTGTAGTTACGGGACCTCTTGAGGTGCCCTGGGTTTGCTTTGCTCATTGCTCGTGTAACATTTCCTCGGCTGTTCACGAGATACGTGCGCCGAGAGGCAAACCAGGCCATGACCTGGCTTTCCAATTGAAGGTTTCCTCTTGCAATAAAACATGCTTCCGTTTTCTCATGGGTAACAGCCTGAAAGATAGAAGCTGAAGCAGCATGTGCCTCTTGTGCAAATAGGTAACAACAGATGGTTGTATTCGGTTGATCCTTAGTTGCTTCCTGCGCAGGAAAACTGTACGTTAATTTAATCTTTGTGTATAGGCAGGGCCTTGCTACTATTACTGGGTAGGCAGCAAGTATGTGGATGTCCGGTCTTGTGCATGTTTGTGACTGATCTTTGTTGCTTCCTTTGATGAGGAAAGTCTTGCTGTGTACTCCCAAGGAATGAGAGAAATGCAAGGAACTGATGAAGAAAGAGCTGCCGATCCAGATGGGAGCGTTAGGTTTTAAATTTTCTCGACTGTGTTCTAGCCAAAAGCCTTGTCTTAAACAACTGAAGTGAGCTGGGCCGCTGGCTATTTGTCATCCCTGCGCAATTCTGTATCGCTACAGCCTTTACCGGCCGTGGTGATGGACTGGGGACCTGTCCTGTAGTGAGGTCAAAGAGGGTATTCAGGAAAAAAAGGGTACTTTTCCAAAACGCTTACAAGACAGAAGGCAACAGGTGCTGTAGACAAGTGGGAATACACAGGAACAGGCAGTCTCGCTCAGAATGAGGAACAGTGATCTGGGTACAGCTGTAGCGTGACAGTATTCATGGCCTTGAGCAGCACAGCAGGAATTTTGAGGCAGCATGGCCCGGGCAGGGGTGTGTGAAGAGCTCCTCCGGAGCGTGGAGATGGGCAGGGGAGAGCACAGTGCTGTTGGTGTTGGTGCGCAGCAGGGGACAGTCGGTGGAGGCTGCTCTCGGGACGTACAATTAAGAGCTGTCGTCTTGGTACTCAGTGGGAAATAACACGTTCCCAAAATAACGAGACATGACTTGTGGTGCGCATGCGTTCATGGTTTCCAAGTAGTCAGGCAACGATAAGAGCAATACCCAATTAGCAGTCAACAGGAAAGGCAAGGCTTCCTCTTCATAAAGGTGTTTATCATAATATAATTTTATTTCTAATACAAAACTGTCACCATTCTAATAATAATTATCCACCTTTACAGTAATACTTACTCACCATTCATCAGCCTTCTCTATTTCTTTTTTCAGTCGTTACTTACATGAAACGGGATATAAAACGTAAACGCTGAAAAGTGCAGAAAATCCTGGACAGCCTTCAGCTTGTCCCAAGGCTCTCTTTCTCTGCAAGCCCAATAAAACAATGTCTAATTAGACTAGTGCATGCTAGGGCAGCAGGAGAGGATTAGTTTGGCCCATCGCTTCTTCACAGGAACATGGTGGGGAGGTTGTTTGTTTTTCATACACAGGGACTGGAGGGGCTGGAGAATGCAAATACTGGTGTCCTTGATTTTGTGTGGATTGATGAGTTGTACATTGTGGTCACTCTTCGAAATCCAGGTCAAAGACGTACCAACAAGAGGCTGAATTTTGACACGCAGCATTGTCTCGAAAGGCACCTTGCGAACGCCGGCCGATGCAAACGCTGCAGAAACAGGAGGACCCCTCCGAGAAAACTGCAGCTGGGGCATTTGCTCAGCATTTCATGGTTGATCTTGTTGACTCCGTCTGGAGCAATCTTTGTGAGAGTGGCTATTCCTCTGACCCACTTTAGAGAGGTTTATAAGGGTTTTTCTTCCCCTGTTTGCATGTGAACATGGCAAAGTAACGGGCCCAATAACTGTGAAACACAAGTGAACGTCTTGTTTCTTGATGTTATGTACGCAAAGCACACCGAATTTATTTATTCCTTTGCGTTTGTGGCTGGGCAGAGTGTTTCTGTTTTCAAACAATGCCAGTTTGAAAGCTAACGCTTCTGGTCATCTGTAGTGGGTTTTGGGTTTGGTTATGGTTGTTGGTTTGTTTTTTTTTTTCCTGAGAAGAGCTGCTTTCATATTCCTGTGAATTAAGTGTCTGGTTAGCACAACTAGACCATGTAGGAGGAATCTGTATTGTAGTCAATGTATTTGGGCTGGCCAGACAAAGAGGTCACAGTTCTGAGAGTCTTTCTGCATCCTTCTCGAGGATTAGGAGAGCAAGGCAGAAATGAGTAGACATGAGAAACTCAGGGTTACTGTTGCTTAACTCCAAAAAGCGATGTCTGATGTTGAGAGGGCTCTGGCCCAGCTCCAAAAGGTGAGGAAGGTCAGAAAATAGTCAAGAGTTAGAACTAGAAGCTAACTTCTCCTGAGAGATGCCATCTGGTTCTTGCAAAGGGAATCTCTCTTATAGCAAGGACGGGCATCCCTAATGATTGTAACAAAAGGAAAATGACTCCCCAGTTCCTGCCCTTCGTCCTTAGTACAGGAACACGTTTTCGTGCTTTCTTCTGGTCAAATTACTGAAGCTATCGAGACAGACTTCCTTCTGTGGCTGAGGGCAGGAGGAGATGGTGGAGAAGATGGAGATGATGGTTCTGGGGGGCACAGAGCTTGGATGCAAGTTACAAAAATCTTGGAATGGAAAAAGTTTGGCATAACGGTATGTGTGCAACGCTAGCTGCAACAGTATCTTCATCTGCAGTGGTACCTGCCTCTGCAGTGGTATCTGCATGTGCAGTGGCCTTTGCCTCTGCCATGGTATCTTAATCTGTAACGGTACCTGCACGTGAGCTGGTAGTTGCAATGGTGTCTGCATTTGCAGTGGCATCTGCGTGGGTTGGCAGGTTACAAGTCAGAAAATCCTGGAAGATAAGCTGTTCTGCCTAATATTCTTGGCTTCTTTTAATTAATTATTTTTCTTTTTTTATGCTGCCTGGCCAGGACAAAAAGAACATGGACAGGGTCTTTGTGGATTCAGAGAGGAGGTGTCATTTTGACTAGAACTTCAGATTGCCCAAGGTTTCTTCCTTTTCACTTTTACAGTCCGATACACCCAAGTGCTCTGGCTGCTCTGTTGCCTAGAGCCTGGGGCAGCAGGACCCGCTGACCAGTAACACTGGCTTGCCCCTGCTTTTACTGTTTTATATATTGCCAGGCTCACACTCGTCCCCCCGCTGCTGAGGAAGCGGTGTCTCTGCAGAAAGCAAGTGCCGAGTGCGTTCTCCAGCAAGGTCTGGAGATGCAGAGGCTGCAGTTGCTGGTGGCTCCTTCTCCCCTTCTGCAAGAGGGTCAGGAAAACACGAGTCAGGTCCGTGTTAAAACCGTTTGAGTGTCAGAGGCAATGCATGGATCGTTCTGGTCCCTCTCCACTAAGTGCAGCGTGGGCTGTGAGTGAGCGTGTTGCGGTGATCAGGAGGGTATTTTCTTCATGACAGAGGTGACAGTGCCTCCTTTCCATGGGGGCCTCAACCCGCGAATCACCAGCAGCAGGTTTCTGTAGCAGCGCTGTGCCCACTTTGCCCCAGCTCTGAGCTCCTCAGCCCCTTGGGGAAGCAGGAGGAGGGCAGGGACTGTGAGAACAAGAGGCAGAGGACAGAGGCAAGCAAGAGGGTGGTGTGGTGGCAGGTGACATTGCTGGGGTGTGGTGAGGTCACTGGTGTGGGAGGAAGCTGATGGGTCAGAAGCAGCAGGCGGCACTGAGGTGCTCCCTGCACCGCTGCAGAACGTCCTGCGCCGCCCATCACCTCCCGGGAGGCACCGGGAGGGTGTCGCAGAGGGTAACGCGCAGCAGAAACGAGGGCAGGGGAGACTGAGGAGGGGACAGAGAGGTGTCTGGGCTGAAGCAAGGGGAGGAGAGGGGCTTTGTGCATCCTTCGTTTGTCCTCTGTGTTTCTCAAGACGCAAATCGGGAAGGAGATGTTGAGGGCAGTGGGCCAAAAATGTAATTCGGTGCAATTCCCCAAGTTGAGGCTGCTTTGCCCGTGAGAGGGAAACGGTCTAAAAATGGTCTACCAAATCCAGTGCAGCAGCAGCCGCCCGCGGGCGGCCCAGCTCCAGCCCTGCCATCTGAAGGCCAAAGCTGGGAAAAAGAGGTAGAAGGAGGAAGAAGGGGCAGCAGGTCAGCACCGAGTGGAGGCCCCCTGCTCAAAGCAGGGTCAGCGAGAGCGGGTGGCCCTCATGCGTGTCCAGACGGGCCTGCAGGTGGGCCCTGGGGCGGCTGGGCGGCGGCGTGGCAAGACAATGATGCAACAATGCGGTGGTGCAGCAACGTGATGATGCAGCAATGCAATGATGCAACAATGTGCAACTGCTCTATATAAGCGCTTGCTGGAAGACCGGCTGTGGTGGCCACAGCTGGGTGCCTCTGGAGCGAGAGGTGCCAGCGCAGGGTCGCAGCTCCAGGAGAGCTCTTGGAAGGAGCCATGGAGCACCGTCTCACTGCTGGCATCCGAAACGTGGACGCACTGCTGAGCATAGTGGGGAAGGGGGGAAAGGTGAGCAATGGGCCGATGGAGAGGGCTCAGCCCGGGAGCCTGGGACATGGCCGGGGAGCTGGGAGGGATCCCAAGGTGATCGGGCTGGGGAGAGTTTGCAGGGAGTCCTGCCTCTCTGCCCAGCCTGGCTCACGGCTAAGCAGGTGGGAGGGCTTGCTGCGAAAGGACGCAGACGTGGGTTGAGGGAGGGTCGGGAGTTGCGGGGACGGGGGCGAGGAATGAGAGAGCAGCTTTTGCCTGGGCCGCTTTGGGCGCTCCCCTTGGTTGGAGTCTTCCGAGAGCCTTTCTCACAGCTGCCGTGCAGGAGGCTTATGGAGATAGTGCCTGAGTGCCCATGAGCGTCTCCCTCTTTCTAGCTCGGGAACAGGAGACAGCCACTGGCAGAAGGAGGTCCTGGGCTGCTGGACCTCCCCCTTGGGGTCAAGATCCCTGTGCATGCGGGCTCCAAGCCTGTCTTCTGCAGGACAAAGCTGGGGGAAAAGGTAAAGGAAGTAGAAAGGGGTAGAAGAGCTCTCCTCTTTTACGGGGTCCCCGTCATTCAGAGAAGTCCTTGTGGCCGCCTGTTCTACAGTGGGCGCCACAGCCCTTCAATCTGGCAGCGCTGGGGAGTAGAGGGAAGCTCCTGGCTCCCTGGTGCAGAGACAAAGAGGAGGACTGGCAAGGTCTGCAGTTCTTTCTGCTGGCCTAAGATGCCTACTTTGCTGGTGGGCTTTGTCTTCTCTCCCCCAGCCCAGCCCAGCCTGACCCCGCAGCCTGGCTGTGGTGTCCTCTGTGGCTTCAGAAGGATGGAGAAGAGTGTTGGTCCTCAAAGGACCTTTACCTTTTCACAAGTACCGCCTGGCACCCCTTTGCTGCTCTCTCCTTCCTTCTTCCTTCATAGTGTGCAAAATCTCTCTCACAGCTTCACCAGCCCTCTGGCTATTTCAATCTGGGAGATCCATACTGCCGCCTGCTGAGCACCGACTACAACAGCCTGCATGACCCACATCTGCGGACCTACCACAAACGCAAGGACAACCTGCAGAGGCTGAAGAGAGAGGGTTACGTCACCAGCGACGGCAGAGTAGGTTTGGGCGTCAGGCTGATAAAAACAGTCCTCGTCAAGCGGGGTTCCCAGAGCGCTTGCTGCAGCCGCCTGTTGCTGGCAGAGGGCACAGGGCTGTGGGGCTGCTTTCCCTGGGAGCAGAAGTAGCGCCAGCGTCCCTCTGGCAATTCCCACTGCTGCTCTTCTCCGGCTGCCCCGCGCTGCCTGAGCGTCGAGGAGGCAGCCGGTGCGAGGCCCGGTGCTGAGGCGAGGAGCACCGCTTGGTCCTGGCTGGGGGGAGTCAGGGGCCCCGCCACTGGGGAGGGGAGGGGAGCGGAGCGGAGGGGAGGGGAGGGGAGGGTGTGCAGAGGAGCATCTCCCCTCCCGCCGCTGGGTTTGGGCTGTTTTGGGGAAGGCAGCCTACGGAGATGGCTTGAGAGTTCTCGGGGGATTTCTCCCCTCGTCTCTCCATAGGTGGTTTGCACTCTGAAGGAGTTCAATGAGTACAGGCAATATCTGACCACGCTCAAGCTGGAGGCAGAGAAAACATTCATGCGAGAGGAGGTAGGCAAAGCGGAGCATTCGTGGGCACCGGTCAGCGGCACGGTGCCGAGGGCTGGGGCTTTACTTGCAGCATGTCGGGGAGGGGAGGCGGTCAGTGCAGAAGAGGTGAGGGCTGTGCTGCTGGGCCGGGTCTTGTGGCAGGGAAAGGAGTACCGGGCTGCGAGCTGAGCTAGCGCAGGGTGCAGGGGTGGGCATGGGCAGGACAGCCACGTGCAAGCACGCGGAGTCCCGAGGGAAGCATTTCTTTTCTGCCCTCGTCGCGTGGCTGAAGCGGATCGCTGTCCTGGGTCCGCGGGGTGCCTCAGCGTGCAGGGGCGTGAGCGCTTGTCCAGGCAACAGCAAGCCACAACCCAATGTCACCTTTCAGAAAAAGCTTCAGCAAGACCTGGCCCAATCAGAGGATGCCTCCAAACTGCCGGGAGGGACTGACGTTTCTCACCCGCAAGAGTGGCTGCCGCAGGAGCAAAGACAGAGTTTGCCAGGTGGAGAGAGGAAGAGGAGGCAGAGGTAAGAAAAGGCCAAGTAACGCTTGCTCTTCAAGGGGGCCCCTGGTCCCTGAGAGAAGTGCTGGAGCCTCCTGTTCCAGTAAACAAAGGCCAGTGGTGGAAGGAGCCGGTGCGGGCTGCAGTCACGTTGGCGCAGTCTGTGTTTGGAGCCTTGGACAGGCAGCTGGAAGCTGCTGCGGGGACTACTGGAGCAAAGTAACCAGGAGCAGGGTGATGGGAGTGGCCGAGCAGAAAATGGCCTGGGCAAGTTGGACAGAGGTGCTCCTTCTCAGCTGCCTTTTTTTCTCTTGACAGGCATCTGACTGTGACCAAGAAGGCGACGGAAAGACTGGAGGCTCTTGAAAAAGAGCAACGCCTCCTCCAGCAGGCCAAGTGCCAGCAGCAGCAGCAGCTGGGAAAGAGGAGGCAGCCAGGCATGCAGAGCAGCTCCGAAAAGTCCGCTCTCAAAGGAAGGCCGGTGAGTAGGAGCCGGGTGGATCCTGGGGGCTGCCTCTGCTGTGCGGCAGCACGTTGGTACCTGGTACCCGGGAGAGGATGCTGCCACACACACAGAGCTGCTCAGGGCTTGCGAAGGGTGCTTGGTCGCTGAGGAGGTGGTGCCTGGCCAGTGTGCGACATGTCCTTGTTTGAGGGTGGCTGTCGGAGACCAAGAAGCGGTTGCTTGCCTTCCTGTGTCTCTGAGACACGAGGCACTAGCCCTTTCTGACACAGAAGTGTGCCTGGGCACTCTCAGTGGCCACTTCTGAGCAGGGGCTCGCACATTTAGCACGAACCTGCTGCACTAGTGGCCGCACGGTCCATGGTGCTGGTTTCGCGCCTGGTTGAAAAAGTCTTGGTTTCGTCCAAAGACTTCTGCATCCAAAGATGCAGTGTCCCTGAACCTGCAGTGCTGGTGTTTGGCCATTCGTGGGTTGGTTTTCTCTTCCAGGAGGTCTTTGATTAGCTTAGCGGAGAGCCTGCTGTTGCCCAGTTCTCGTTAGCGGGGTCCCGTTAAAGGTTGCCCGGCTCCATCCCTTGCAACAGCCTCTTGGGAAGCATTTCTGGATAGTGTGGGGTGCTATCTATGCTGGGGTGAAGGGTTAAGCTCCTTCTGCCGTGGCAGTCAGGCTGTCAAGCTGCAAAAGAGCAAATGACAATTTCCGGCTGCTGCCTGGCTCTGTGCTTGACTCGCAATTTCTTCCCCACTTTGCACGAGGCCGGCAGCCCGTGGTGGACCTTCAGGCTGCCTCCTGTCCCAAGGACATTCCCTTGGGCTGGCAGACAACTGCCAGGTGCCTCAAGAAGAAGGATCGTTTTCTTTTCTGCTCTCAGAACAGCCGTTCCTGGCATTCGGCCCTGAAAAGGGGCAAACAGGGCACCCTGATAGAGGGCATCTGGGACCCGTGGCAGAAGAGCCTGGTCCAGTACCTTCGACAGCTTTCCCTCTGCTATTGGTTCTGAGGTCCAGGGGGGCTACAGTGCCCTTTGCTCTAAGCAAAATGGCACCTGCTTGATTCTGAGAGGTGCCCCTAACACTTGGCTCCTGGCCGCAGGAGACCAGAAACCTCCGTGTGCCAGGTGGCCTACAGAGAAACCAGAGTTTTTCCAGCTTGACTGCTAGGGACTCGTCTGGGCAGGGGTCCTGTGAGGAGGAAGAGGAAAGCAAAGGGAGGTGAAGGAATCCATTCACTCATTAACTGCTCCTCCTTTTAGTCTGCAGCGTGTGCCGGAGAAGAAGCGCCTAACAGCATACAGCCTACGGTGCTGTGGGCTACGCTGGCAGAAGACCAGGAGCTTAAAGAGGTGGCTGAGACCGTGGTCCAGGAAGTGCTGGAGCAGGTGAAGGCGCTGGATCAGTCCGTCCGCGTCTTAAGGAGGGCTCCCCATGAGGTCCGCAGAAGGCTGTTTGCCAGTGCCAGAAGGTCAAAGCCTTTGGACACTTCTGCGGATCGCCGGGACAAGATCAGACTGGTGGCTCAAGAGATTGTGGGGAACGTGTTGGAGAGCTTTGGGGAGCACTTGGTGGCCAGCACATCTGATGCAGCCGAGCCTGGGCCAGCAGGCAGGCAGAAGGTGTCAGAGCTTGTTGCGGGAAGAACCAGCCGAGCAGGCAAATCCGGAGAAGAGAGATGGAGGGAGGCGGAACTAGCATCTTCCGACAGAGCCTCTTCACAGTCTTCTATCGACAAAAGGACCAAAGAGGCTGTTGAAAGTGTTAGCTCCACCTTGTCATCCTTTGTAGCTTCTCAGTTTGAACAGGACTTCGACTGTCAGTTTTCTGAGATCCTGAAGATTGAAGGCGTGACAGAAGGGCAAGGACCAGCCAGAGCATCGGAACGGCAGATCCCAGAAGCAAGCAAGAGAGCAAAGGTGCCCGTGTTGCAACCACTGCAAAAGGCTGCTGATGTCTCACGAGTGAGTTGTGAGATTGCCAAGGAGAGCATCCAAAACGCCATCTTCAGAGTTCAGCAGCTGGATGCTGAATTGATTGAGTATGCCAAAACCATTGTCCTTGAAATTCTGGAAACGGTGAGGAAGAAGTTAGAGGAAGAAAGGAAGTCCAAGCAAAAATCGGAGAAGCTTCAACCAAGGGAACTCTTGCCACCTCTCAGCCTCCCTGCAATAGTCACACCTTCGGAGGAAGCGGGACAACTCAAAGAGGAGAGCTCACATACTCTCCTCCCACCTCTCCGCCGAGGCGCTGCGCAAGGTGCTCGCCGGCCAAGAGAAGGCCTTCAGGAGTCCAGGGATTCCACCTCCGGAGCCACAGCAAGGTCTTCAGTGCCTGCATTGGAAACTCTGCCTATACTCCGGCCAGGGAGCGCCGCAGACAACCTTCCCTCCACGGGCCGCCAGTTTCCAAGAGAGCCCGTGCCTCCAGCGGGTCCCAAGCCCCCTACCCAGGCAGGAGCACGGCACAGACCAGTGTGTTTAAAGCTTCTCCCGGAGGAGCCCGTGCAGCCCGAGTCGTTAAAGAGGGCGCTAGCTGGGAGCCTTGTGGAGGATGTCCTGAGGAGGTGTGCGGCTCCAGGGCCACAGAGCCCCCAGGCAGCTCCCCCAGGCAGAGAATAAAGAGTTTGCTCCCAAGGGCTTGCTTGTGCCTACATTTATTGATGCCAGGCCATACTGTGTCTGGGTGTTTTCCCTGCAAAGTCTTCCCTCGTCTTCCTCCCTCCCACAGCCTTGGTCAGGCCAAGACCTGGTTCTACAGGGAATCTTCAGTAGGGACGAGAAAAGGAGTCAACGTTTCTGCCTTGTTTAGAGAGCTTTGTGGCTGGGCTATTGGAGGGGCTGGTCCAGCTCTGTAAAGCTGTACTCATGCCTTCTGTGAGTCCCATAGGTGGGCACTGTTGAAGGCTGCGCCTTGTTCTGTGCGTTTATTCTCTCGTCCCCTCACGACTTCCTGATGGGCCTTGGGGTTCCCAACCAGGCCCGTTGGTGGTCCTGTGTCGCGGTAGAGACGGACATGACAAGTAACAGATCATGCAAAATGGCTCCTTTATTGTCTAACACACCTTTTTATCCCCTACTTCAGAGTATGTGTTAGTATATGATTGATTTAGTTAGTAACTAACAATTCATGATTGGTGAGTTCGTCAGGACGGTTCTTCTTATTGCTATCTTGTTTTTGTACCGCTCTTGTCGGATCTTCCCAGACTTTCAAGGTAACACTACAAGCTGCTCAAGGTCACGCTGTTCTCAAACTGTCAGGCATTCCATAGACCCGTTGTACCCCCGACAGTCCTGTCTGTGTCGCAACACGGGACTGGCCTTCAAAATGAGGCTTTGGGCCCTAAGAGAAGGGTTTGGAGCATAAAAATGAGGGTTTGGAAACTCAGGATGTGGCTTGGACCCTGAAAAGGACTGGCCGGATCCTAAAAATGAGGCTTTGGAGACTGAAAATGGGAGTCCGGCAACTAAAAAAGTGGCCTTGGGCTCTAAAAAGGAGACTTTGCCAACTGCAAGGGAGCCTGTGGACCCTCAAAATGAGGGTTTGGAGCCTGAAATGGGGCTCTGGAAGCCAAAACTAAGACTTTGGGAAGGGAAAACGAGGCTTTCTGCCTTGTAAGTGTAACTTTGGAGCCTAAAAGCGTGGCTTTCTGCCTTAAAGCTGAGGCTTTAAACCCTCCAAGTGAAACTGTGGGCCCTAAAGAACAGCTACGGGACATAAAAGGCCAAAACGTTTGGCCCAGAACAATGAGGACTTTGGCCCTCCAGATGAGGCTTTGGGCACTAAAAATGGTGGGGGAGATGCTACATGTGACCCTTTGGGCTCTGCAAAGGAGAGGAACCTATTGGTGTCGCTAGGGCCCCAAGACATGAGGCTTTGGTCCCAAAGAGAGGGCTTGGGTCACTCCAGGGGAGGCCCTCAGCTGTTAAAAGAGGCCTTTGGACCCTCCAATGGAGGGTTTGGGCCCTAAGAGTGGGGCTTTGGACATGAAACTGAGGCTTTGAACCCTGCATTAGGTTTTGTGCCTTCAAGGGACACTTCAGTACCAAAAATGAGGGCTTTGCGCCCTAGAAATGGGTCTTTGGAAGCTCCAAATGAGGGGTTGTGTGTTAAAGAAGAGATGCCTTGCACCCCAAATGAGGAGCTTGGCCTCTAAAATGAGGCTTTGGGCCCTCCAATTGAGTATTTGGACCCTCAAAATGAGGCCTTGGGCTCTCCCTAGCTGCAGACTGGATCCTAAAAATGAGCCTATGGTCCCTGGAAAGAAGGCTCTGTTCCCTGAAAAGGAGGCTTTGGAAGGTAAAGAATGAGGCTTGGGGCTCTAACGGTGGGGTTTGTGCTGTAAAAGGAAGGTTTGGACCTTAAAAATGGGTATTTGGGCCCCTGCAATGAGGCTTCAGGACCCTAAAAATGAAGGGGTGGATTGTGGAAATGATTCTTTGGACCCTGAAAATGAGGCATTGGGCCCTAAAACTGAGGTTCGGAGCCTCAAAATTTGAGTTTAGAAACAAGGTTGTGGAGCTGAAATGGGGCTCTGGAGTTTATAAATAAAGCTTTGGACCATCAAAATGAGGATTTGTTCACAAAAAGAAGGGTTGGGACGTTGAAAGGAGTATTTGGACAGTCAAAAGGAGGCTTCGGGACAGAAAAGTGTGTACTTGGGCCTTATAAATGAAGCTGTGTACTCTAAAAAGTGGCCTTCAGTCCTGAAAATGAAGGTTTGACACGTAAACATGAGGCATGTTAGCTTAGAGGAGCGATTAAAACCCTCAGAATGAGTCCCTGGGCCCAAAAAAGCGAGGGTTTGGACCCTCAGAAGGAGGCTTTCAAGCCTAGAACCCTAGTTTGGGATGCTAAAACATGAGGCTTTGGGTCCTAGAAGAGGGGTGCAGAGCATGAAAATGAGGGTTTGCAAACGCAGGATGCAGCGTGGACCCTCAACCCAACTGGCCGGATCCTAAAAATGAGGCTTTGGAGCTTGACAAGGTGGCTTTGGGCTCCAAAAGGGAGCCTTTGCCAGCTGCAACGGAGCCTGCGGACCATCAAAATGGGGCTCTGGAAGCCAAAACTAAGACTTTGGGACAGGAAAAGGAGGCTTTGGACCATGAGAAGAGGCTTTCTGCCCTAAAACGGAGGGCTGAAAGCCCCCAAGCGAAACTGTGGGCCCTAAGCAAAGGCTCTGAGTAATTGCTAGGGGTTTGTGTGGTGCGGTTTTTCTGGGGCTGCAGGGGTGGCTTCTGAGAGAAGCTGCTGGAAGGTTCCAGCAGCTCCAAGTTGGCCCCGCCCCTTGGAAGGCCGAGCCAATCAGTGACGGTGGTAGTGCCTCTGGCAGAACCTCCTGAAGAGGGGGAACCTGCAGTGAGGGGGGGGATGGGAATGGGAGAGGAGCAGCTCTGCAGATCCCGAGGTCGGTGAGGAAGAAGGAGGAGGGGGAGGAGGTGCTGAGGCGGCAGGCTGTCCCCCTGCAGCCATTGTCATTACCCTGTAGTCTTCCCATGCCCAAGTATAGTCCTTCAAATTTACAGCACCACCTTCACAATCTATAGAATACCTAGCACCCTTCAGCCTCCAAGTCAGTTATTTTTGCAGTGCAACGAGGCCAAAACTGTTGGTCCTTACAGCGATGCGAAAAAGAATCATTACCACACCACTTCCCAAAATACCGCTACTCTGAAATTTGCCTGCACTGCTACAGCTACTGCTTCACTCCAACTTCCCTTGAGAAGAAGGTTCTGCCATTCTTCTAGCACTTGCTCTAGTCACATGCGCAAACGGTATTTTCTTATTCCTTATCTATCAAGCTTTTATACTTCACTGGGCATTTTTTATCCTTTCTAGTCAGGTTCCTGGTAAGCAATGCAGCACCTTGTCTTGTAGGCACTCCCCTCATCTCCCCACTCCACCCCCATTAAAAAAAAACACAGAATCTACCCCACAGACAGTCCTTGAATCTAAACTAAAACACAGGTTTTGAACTAAAACCTGATATTTAAACAGCTATCCAAAGATGAAGGACTTCTAATGCTATTGTTTTTTCAGCACGAGGTGCCTCTGGAAAGTTTAAAGATCACAAACAATCACATTACTCACGTTTTGCCCACAGTTTAATTGCACAGAGTGTGAGCCAGAAGTTCTCTTTATTTGGCACTAGGTGCAGGATTTCGTCAGTAACTCTGCAGCCTGTAAGAAAAAACAGTTGAAGTACAGCACTTCCTGGTAACAGGTACGAGTCAGTTCTGTGCTGTACTGGATCAATAGCTTACAGTTTATCCTGCAAGTCTATGAAAACAAGTTTGCATTACTTGCTTTGTATTACCTTAAAAATCAGAGGTTACACATAACCTTACAGGCACGTAACATAACAAATTAGAGGTTACACATTCAGTATCACCTCAGGTAACTGGTATCCTCAACAGCTTTTTCATACTTTAGACTACAGCCAACAATTGTCAATAAGGCCCTTCGACAGGATTCCGAAAGCTAGGTTTCTTTCAACAGCCAGGAACAATTAAGCCAGTCAGTGTTAAACAGTGAGCAACTTCGGCTTCAGGTATTTTAAATATCCTTTTTTTTTTAATGAACTACCACACATTCTTCTCTATCAAGTGCTCTACCTATTCATCTGAAGCAGTTTCTGTGGCAAACTGGAACACCACACACCCCCCAATCAAAGAAACATGAAACACAGGTCTATCTAAACACACAACTTGAAACAGCTGAATTTAAGCCCACTCGCCACCTCCTGAGATCTCAAGTATACAGGGGATCGGTTTCTGCATCCTGTACAGAAACTTGGGGTGTGTAATGTGCATTCCATACCAACTTCAGTAACATTTTCTTGTTAAATATGTGCAAATATGCTTACCATTTAAGCTCTTATACATCTTATATCCAGGCTTCTGAGACATGAGTTGTCTCTGAGATCAAGATTATCAGCAACAATTGGCACAGAGAGTCTTGCAAACACGAGATCAATCTTAAGAGGAAAAAAGTGCCAACCGTTAGAATGTCCCGCAGTTTGCAAAAAGCACACTGGTGGGGGACAGTTACTCAAGTCTGAAAAGAGTGGTTAACATTTGTATTCAGTATTATGTGACTATAGATACATCTCCCAAGAGATTTATTTGCCAGAAGACTCCATACAATTTCTAGAAGTTCCCAATTTTATTTACAAAGCCTTCACTGCATCACCCCTTTCTTTTTAAGCTAGGGAAAGGAAGAGGGCATTTTAAGTTGGAAAAGATTACTCGAGACTCAGAGTTTCAATTAAAAGGGAACTTAAAATTATTCACAGAATTAAGACTTAACTTCAGTCACTTCAACTATACTTCAGCAAAGGAGAGAGCATTTCCTTTATGCAGTAAGCCCTTTTGATCCTGAAGTATCTGGGTTTTAGTACAGTCTGAGGCAAGAAGATTATCCTGTGAAAGTCTGTACCAGATAAAGGCCACAACAAAAAGGTCATTGAATAAATCTCTTTGTGATAGTGATACCAAGCAGTAACTTGCTTAGGGACTACAGCAGGCAGGTCTTGATTCATTGTATAGGATGTATTCAAGATAGCTGGATTCCTGCAGCTGACAAACCTAGGCGGGAGTCAAATGAGTACTTTCACTTTCCATTTTCCAGATTGTTTGTCCCATGACCACTTCATTTTGGATGTGCAGCAAAACATTTAGTCTGCTCACGATTCGTACAGTGAACTACACTGTACACATCCCTCTGTAGATACCTAGCTTGGCAGCGCTAAGAAGACTTAGCAAGGACACCGCCTCTGCTCCCACTCTGCATGATCCTAGGGATAAATGCTATTCAAGCAGGCTACCCTGGTCTGCAGCACAGGCCTAGAAAAAGATGTCCCTGATGCTCCCATGCCTGCTAGGCTCCCTAGGGGCTTATTTTCCTATAAGCTCCCATTCTACTGCAATGTCTTCTCCTGGGATACTTTGCGGTCCAAAATAGCACAGTCACAGCTCCCTGGAAAAGTTATCCTATTCCAAAGCAAGAAAAAATTTACTCACTTAAAAAAACAAAAAAAAAACGCTTACCTCAATGCCATCAAACTCAAACTTGACAACTGGTACATATGCATCTTCAACTGCCTGGAAAGGAGAGGATAACTGTGTAAGAAAACATGGTTTGCTACTTTAATGTTTCTCCTGAACTACAATCAAATGCAGAATTTACACTGCTAACTACTCAATATAAAGACTGAGTGCTTCCACACCAGAAGAATTGTTCATAAGCTGCAAGCAGTATAGCACTAAGACAGTATAATACTAGCTTTAACAAGTTATTTAGCCAAGAGATCCGGAGGCTGATCACGTATTGTAATGAACAAACAGTGCACAATGAGCCATCAGTATCAGAGGTTGTAAGGTACTTACCTTGGTGGTGAGGAAGAAAAGCAAGAGATTTCTGTAGCTATCTTACTCCCGGTTAACATCCAGAGAAATCGAGAACATTCTGTCCGCGTTTGACAGCGCGCACTAGCCTCCTGTATTTTTATTTTCTACCATGCCTGAGATGCTATCAGCTACCTTATGGGACAGTTTTCAATTTTGTAGACCACTCGTCAGAACTGTGCCACAGCCCACTGACTCTGTCTTCGGTCACCTAAACAAAGGCTCATTAGCTATGCATATGAAGTCTTTCAAAATGTCTGCACAAGGAAGAGCAGGCTGAGAGAAACACTTCTCAGGAGTTCGGTTCTATATGCAAAGTACACAACATATGCACCAGAGGGTCATTTTACAAGGCAGTTTTGTACATTCACAGCACAGTTCCTACTGACTTTATGCAAAGCTGACTGTGCATCTCTTCTACAAAGTCTCAGGCTGAGTAGCCAGAGAAGAACAGGACCAGAGAAGAATGAATTCGAGGTCCTAAAGTACACCCAAGGAACACCATGGCAAAGGTACTGACAGAAACCTTTCCACATCACATTCAACTTCCTTAGCTCTCAGGCTGCCCCTTCCTCTACCTGCATGCAGTTACCTTCTTGCCAAGCCCCTTACTACAGCTAGGATGAAAGCAAGGCTCCTAGGGACAACCTTGCTTTTTGATACTATAGCCCACTCATTCCCAAACCATGGGTAGGGGAGAAGTGAACCACAGAGATTCGGATCGGACATACAGTCACTGGGGAAGGGAACCAAAAGCTTGACTTCCACACTTTCATGCTGCGTAGACAGTATTTTAGAAGGGGCTCAGAAACAAGGCCCTTTTTAATTTTGTTTTGTAAGGCAATCACTACCAATAGGAGTCTTTAACAGGAGTATTCTTATTGTCAGCATTGCACAATCTATCAAGGAGAGAGCTTGCTTACTCTTAGGTTTTTTATTTCCTCCTGATGTTTCAGTTTTTCAAAGAACGACTGAAAGAAATCCGATCTTTCTACATGTCTAGGAGCAACACAAGCCACGTCTATGTCAGCACCTGCAAAGAGATGCCATTTGTTCTGTTACTGTTGGAAGACACTTTCAAACATTACAACTATGACCAGACACCAAAAGTTTACCTTTAGTGTGTACTCCAAGCCTGTAAGAACCAAACGTAAATATTTTGCCACCAACATTTGCTACTACTGAAGGGGGAAGATTCTGTGGGTAGAAGAGAAAGAGTTTTCTGGAGAACAGAAGATACACGTTGACCTACGTGCAAGTTTAACTAGCATATAAGTTACTTAGAAAGGCTACAACAGCCTCCATAAACAATGTCTTCTCCCTCCCATACTGAGTTGTTAGTCTAATAGACTGATTCTGTTTTTCTGAAGGGAGTGCTGGCAACTCACAAACAACAACAACAAAAAAGGTGAGCAATGTAGCAGTTGCTTCATCAATTTAAACAAATTAAGACCTATTATCAGTCTTCCCTGCAGCAGACCCACATAAATTAACACCATCTAAGAGCCATACCAAAGGCAAGTCTAGAGTAATAATTTCAAACTAGATTGAGTGCTGTAGGCTGTCTGGGGCAAGTTTACTGCCCTGTTACCATCTGTCTCCCCCCACAATGTCTTGTTTCAGCTTTGTTAACCACTACAAGTCAACTGATAGAGCCACTTCACCAACTTATTCAGTGCCCCAAGGACTTGAAGGTCTTCATCTGAAGTATCTTTTATACATTATTTCAATGGTTCTTACTACAGATCTCCTTGATACTTAAGAAGGAAGTGAAATGTTGAACTTTAGTATAAATCCTAGTAGTATCGCCTTTGGAAGAAACAAAAAGGCGTCAGCTGTTTTGATAAGAACCTATCAAAAAACCTTACCTTGCTCTCACCAAGTTCTGAAATCCATTCTTTGACCAAGTTATTCAGTCTGCCAAGAACGACCAGCCTGTAAAGAAAACTCATGTTAAGTTTGCCCTAAAAAAACCCCAGGACATTAACAAATTTTACAGTCTTGTTATACCTGTGATTCAGTTCTTCCTCCTCTTCAAATACCCCCAATGCTTTCATCGCTTCAAGGAGCTTCTGAGTATGAATGGAATCTTGATCCGTAGGAGGAGCCAAGCTAATTGCAGAAGTAATTCCATAGTGCCTTGGAGGCTGGTTCTGCAGCCTAGGAGTACTGTGGGAGAAAATAAAATACCGAAGACTCCACAAAAGAAAAAAAACAAAACCCAACAAAACAACAACCACCACCTTACTGCAAAACACCCTTCCACTTACAGGTTTCCAAATCAGCTTCTGCCCTTTTGCCCAGCATTAATATAAATGAGGGAAAAAAGATCCTGCTTATGGTTTTTAGATAACTTGACCTAACTTAGAAGCAACTTCTTTAAAAAAACACTTGTGGATATAAGAAAAGATCCAAGTTGCTACTATCTGAAGACAGCTTATTTGCATTGCGCTAGACAGCTGGAACTGATCGCCAGGAAATGAAAAGGTTTGAAATCCACTAAGGGTGACACTATGTACAGCACAAGTTTTGGACACATTTCAGTTTCACAGCACTTTTGATTTAAGGTTATTCCCATCAGCTTCCCGATCACATTAAACAAGACAATTTAACACTGGCTTCTTTTAGTTCAATGTATTGGCTGTGCTTCTACTGATTCTGAAAGGACATGATAGTTGATTGCAGAGCAGGGACAAAGTGGTCTGTTAAACAGAGTTGTTGCAGTAAATTCAGCATTACCTTGGTTTTGTCTATGGAAGAGGATGAAGGAAAACATCAACCAATCTGCAGCTAATGTTGCTAGCAGAGCCTTGTGCTCTTAACACAGCGTTCCATTTTTATAGCTCAGAAGCTTAGCTCTACATACATCTGGTTTAATATAAATCCAAGAGATGTACATCAGCACGCAGAGCAGCACAAGTTAAGCTCTGCTTGTAGAGGGTGCTCAAATCTGCTTTCGCTAGCTCACTGCCCAGTCAGGCACAGCATTACCAGCTGAAACCAGGAGAGAGAAAGGAGGGGCACAGGAGGTAAGAACTGTACTTAATGGATCAAGGGTCTCTACAGAAACACTAGTAGCAAAAGGGGGACACCCATTAAAAAGGTCTCTACAACTCATCATGCTTGTCAAAGAGTCCATATCCAGACCCTAAGGCTACAGGGATTAATGACGGCATTATTCAAACCGGCTATTTTCCTACTTCACAAATGGACAGCTTCAAATCTTAGCTGGGTTAGCCAAGAGACACTTAGAACTATTTAAGGTATCTGACCCACTTTGGCTGGAATGGGATGAGGAAATGCTCAAAGGACAGCCTCAACACTTGATTTTAAAAAGATAGCTTATTACAACTCCTTATTTCTAATTGTTGCCTTTACTCTGCCACTGAGGGAAGATGGATTTCTCTCTCCCGGAGTAGCTTTGTCCAACTACAGACATAGCTTTTAGTCACCTAGTGGGCTCCCCCACCCCCCTTCTCTATGAGCTCATTTTCCAAACTTTTTTTCTAGGCGTTTTCCAAAAAGATGGAGGGGGTGGGGGGGTGGTATTAGGACTGTAGTCCTATGAACTAGTCTCCCCAGTCAGAACAGCTGTTTACTTTCAAGTGTAACTGGGCCCTGACCTAATTTGCCTTGCTTCTTTATAGGCATTGTCAACTTCCACTTCATAAGTCAAAATATTCCTAATGAGTATTCTCCTTCTTATGATACCATTTTCATAACAAATACAGAAGGAAAGCCAATGAAGCGGGAGTGTGGTGGCAAGCACTTCTTGTTCTCAACTGAAGCCTTTTTCTCCCTGCTCTCTGTTCATTTGAGACTACACTCATTTCTTGACCCTCCTACTTGCCTTCCACGTCCTCACCCCCAACACTTCCCTCAGTCTGCTCTCCTCAGACTCAGCTTTGCGACTGTGGATGGAGGCTGCCCAGGCTTAAAAGAGACTCCCATCTCGCATGTGCCCACACTTCTTCACACTTCTGATCTGCAAAGTACTGCACAGATAGTAACTCATCTTCTCCCAAACTTCTTTTATCTTCTTCCACGTACGCTTCCTACGTTGTTGCCTCACCATGATGTATTTGGCCTGCTCTTGTCCCCGACTTGTTATTCTCCTGCTTACTCGATTGGAGATTTTAGACAATCTGTGGGATGGATCCTGGGGTTTGTTTTGATTTATCTTAAGATTTTATAAACACAGGGCACCCTTACAATCTATCTATCTATAACACATATATACCAAAAGGAAGGACTGACCTGACCCTGCAGTCACAGATAAAACAGACTCCTCTCTCGCCAGCTGAGAGAAAGCAGCTTGGCTATTTGGGCTGACTACATTGAAGACATTCAAAATGGTCATAACAGAACAGTGTTGACTTTTCCAAGAATTTGTTCAATCAGCATCAACTAAGTTGTTAGAAAAAAAAGAATGTTGGAGGCTGACTCCTACTGGGAAATCAATTTCTACAGCCCTGTTCAGCCAGTAACCAAAAGGGTGGCTTTCCACCTGATCCTTTAATTGTATTTAATTTTGATAGGTAATTCTGGTTTCCTCAAAAAGACTTCCTTTGTCAGAGTCCTCTTCTCAATCAGGTACTGGAGGTTTATTTTAAATAATTTCACTGCAAGCACAGATCCCCTTTGTTAAAGCCAGTTCAAATTAGGCCATTGAAAAATTAACGACCACTTGTATTCTCCACAACTATCTGTGCATACTTACTTCATTATGAGTCAGCCGTTGCAGAACTTAAGTGCTACAGCCTCGTTTAACAGCTTACAAGTAGTAATACGTTGAATTTCTATAGAATACTTACAGTTCCCAGCCTGGTCTGCCAACTGCTGAGCCAATTGTACTGCCTCTCCCCGGATGACCTTTTGGAGTGGAGAGAGGAAAAAAGCAAAAAATCCCATGCAGTTTATCTGAAGATAATGTTTTGAAAGGAATTCTAAAGTTACAGTTCCTTACCAGTGGTGGGTATTGACTGTCCTTGGGGGCCCAGACGACTTGCTAATGCTGCTTGTCTTCGCACAGGAAGCCGACAGCCCTTGTGAATAAACGCAGACAGTTGGAAAAGAAGCTCTACTACAATATAAGAATCACTGCATATGTTGAAATAAAGCTTACCTTCTCTTCCAACAAACTGCTGACTGACAGAGAGGAAGATGTAGATGGTTCAGCGGCACTCACCAGAACAGTGGGAGGTCTAACAGTCTTGGGTGCTGGTGGAGGCGGTGGCGGCTGCTGCTGCTGCTGCTGTTGCGGCTGCTGAATCTGCTGATGGAGCTTTTTTGTGTAGCCAGTTCCATTTTTGAAGTTGTTCACAGCCTAGAGGCAGAAAAGCATTTACAAGAAGCTACGATGGAACTTCAGCAGATATACGAACAGAAGCCTTCACAGAGGAAAATTACTCGTGTATTCCTGTAAATGCCATCAGTCCTCAAAGAAACCAACATACAGATGTATGAACACGTCACACTGAACACTGATACTAATGACTGGTAGCTCAGAGGACCTGTATTTCAAGTACTTCAGCGTTAACGCCAAATGTGAAAGCGAGGCAATCGTGTTCAGTAAGAGCGGGACCTGAATTTGCCAGATCATCTCTAAAGAGTCGTAAGCTTCTGTGACAGCAACAAATAGTGTATTTGAAAAGTCAATTTAGCCTTATTCAATTACGCCTTGCTTAAGGAGATGTAAATTAATATTTTCTTCCCTTTCCGCTTTTTACAAAGAGCCTTTTCTTACAAGCACTTTATGTAAAAGTCGTCATGTTACCTGGCGTATGCACTTGTTGGGAATTAAAGCATCAGGCGAAATATCTGTCTCCTGACACATTGGGCATATATGTTCCTCAGATTCCAGTAATGCTGTTCTAATACCTGCATAGAATTAGAATAATCAAAACAGTATTTAGCCAAACTAAGGAAGTTTTGGGGGTTCTCACCAATCATAAAGACATGTATATGATTAATGGGTGAATATAGTCTTGAACTGAGAGCATGAAGCTATAAATGTTCAATAGTGTAAAAAATTTCTAGTATGCAGCAAATAACTATACAGTTTTGTATTTCACCATTGGAACATCTGAAGATGTAGCACAGGCTGTGTCTTGATGTTGCAGCTAGTCTTTTTCCCTGCTATCTAGTACAGCGAGAAGTCCCCAACCTCAAGGTTAATGAACAAGACATGTTTCAAAAAAACCTCATTAATAGGTTCAAAAAACCATTAGGAGGTTCGAGTTCTGAAGGTTTTAACCAACTCTCCCGTGGAGAAGAATGTGGATTAAATGCCTAACTATCCGTTTGTTGCAGACCACTGTAAGTCACCAGAGTCGGCTATATAATTTTGTATGAGACAAAGGGCTGTGGACAAACTAAAAGCATTCAGTATCTAATACTGTAATCCCCTGCACAATTAGCCACTCTCCTTATACTCGTCCTTCCGCTTGTAAAGAAGACTTAACTAGATACCTAAAAAAGGGGAAAAGGCTTCCTGGCTTTTTTCACCCTTGATACCAGAAGAGCCCTTTCCTGTCCAGGGTATACTTCAGCATAAAATAGAACTGGTAGCTGGGGTAGGTTCAGAATACTTTAACCAGGGAATCCAAAAGCTATTTGAAATGTTGGCATAAATAATTCAGATCGTAATTTAAGAGCAGAGCACAAAAAAACATCTCCTAAGGGAAGACGCATAATGGCCTCTTTCATACGCACGGTATCTCTTTCTGTGGAGGTGAAGCAGGCTGAAAACCACAGAAGACAGTCAGGAAGAGCAGAAAATTTGCTGCAGTAAATACACCAATTGCAAAGCACGTTCTAGCTTGACCTCACAGCTATTTTAAAACAAATACTTAAGTGTGTCCAGCGTGTACAGCGTCAGTTTCTCTTTATTGGCTCATATTCCACACTGGAGTAGCAGAGGAGAGAAAAAAACCTGCTTGAATATACAAAAATAAATTTTTTGCACTAAAGATCACAGCTATTGCCATCTTCCATACCTGCCTCAGCTCTGACCTCTAAACCCCAGTGCCCTTCTTACACCAGGAACTCAGCCATCTTTTCCAGATGCAGGAGCACGTCCCCACAATCCCCAGGAGACCTGCATCTCTATCAAAAGGCACTTGGAGCTAAAAGATGAATTGGCTGGCACAGGTCTCACCCTCCCCAGCAGCCCAGCAGCTTGGAGATTTGGGTTCACAAATACAAAACACTTTAAAGCCAAAACACTCTCTCTAGCTGCTACTCTGCTTATTCTTGTTTGAAAGAAATACTTGTCAATTTGAACATCTTTTCCACATCAATTCAACCAGATTTGTTTACACTCAAGCTTTAAATCAAAAATATATAAAAATCCAAACTAAAAAAAATTGCACGGTGCTCTTCATTTTTACCTAACTTTTTAAGCATCTTTTGCTCAAAATACTTCTATTTTCATTATAATCCAGTATTATTTCTCGGGAGTTACAGAGCACTTTTTTCACTTGAGTGCAATTTAGTTAGCTTATCTCCTAAAAGTACTTCATTCTTGATGACTAACAAAACTCACAGTGCAAAATGAGATGCAGCATCTCCCTGTGCAATGCTACGCGCCTTGGGCAGTGGTCCTCAGGAACAGGACAAACAGAGAGTGCCTAAGCTTATCAGGGATGAAACAAAGAAGAAAAGGCATCTAATTAGACCTACTCAAAGATCCAAGCACGATCTTCAAACACAAACTTTCTTCCGCAACCAAATGTCTAAGACTGACTTTCCTTTCTGTTAAAATCAATCTATCAATCAATGAGAGACTGTACTTGGCTTCAGTAAGGGCTAACAGCAGAGTTGCCAGAGACCTGATGAGGAACACAGGAGACTGGGGTGTGATTCATCTGACTAAACGTGGATGTCTCTAATGTAGACGCCCACGGCCGAGCCAAACTTGGTCCCATTTTTAGGCAACACAGAGTTAAGTCCGTGTAACCAGTGCTTCAAGGGACCGTTTATCCTATCCTAAATAAACATTTATATATTTGGTCAGAAAGACCGCCCATTAGATTCACTGATTTTATTCACTACGTCTCCTTTAAAATAAAACAGGACCTCATGCCAGTTGTGCAGGCAGAGACGATTGCAACTGCGTTACAGATACACTGTTGAGGTCAGACAAATCACAGTCCACCTCTGCTCCATCCAGGTTGGCTCAAGACCGGGAATTCACATCTCCCTCACCTCCAAAACGGCTCCCGTAACCCCCAGAAGAAGGGAAACGGCAGATTCGCCTGGTAAAGCTCCTCCTATGAGCAATGACACCAGTCGCTGGACCAGAGACAGAGAGCCAGTCCCCACCCACAGCCCACAGCTCCTGAAGGTCACCTAAGGAGATCTGCAGATTCCAACTTTACCTCTTCTCAAGCCCAAACGCCGAGGGATTTATGCCAGAGAGAGGAGCTCCAACGGGATCTTCTGGCTGCGCTGGGTCCGTTGACCCAACTGGGAGGGACCATTCAAAAACTGCCACAGGGACCCCAACATTCTGAAGCATGCGGGGGGGGGGGGGGCTGGGCTATGCAAATGACGGAACCCCCAACAGCTGCTTCCACCCCACTGCCACCCACCCACCAGACCTCACAGCACCGACTGCTACAACACACCCAACCTTCGTGGGGTGATGCCCCTCCACGCTCAACTCCAGGACGCAAGCTTTGAGGGTGGCATGGGCTTGAACTCGGACATGGCATCCTTGCTCCTGGAGGGCGAGATGGGCATGTTCAACCCCCTCTGAAAGAGGGAAAAATAACATTCAGAAACTCTCAACTGGACACAACAATAGCTTGAACTCATTGAAACCTGACACAGAAGATGTCTCTATGAACTTCTCATCCTACTTTTTAACAACCAAAACACATTACTATGCTTTAGTGGTACGCTTCAGACAACCATGATTAATTGCAAGAAATCACACGAGATCATCTGAACGCCACTGTGAAGGCTGTTTAATGTTTAAGCAAGCTGGGAAGAGATTTTGTCAGCCAGGAGCCCATCAGTTAGCACTTGCATCTTCAAGGG
The DNA here is from genome assembly GCF_929443795.1 of Astur gentilis. NCBI lineage: Eukaryota > Metazoa > Chordata > Aves > Accipitriformes > Accipitridae > Astur > Astur gentilis. The sequence continues at coordinate 707,794 of NC_064912.1, forward strand.
AACAAATTTTTGTAATACAAAATGGGTATTTTTATTCCTAAACCCATTGACTCTCAGCAGGGGAAGGTAATTCAATGTATACTAGCACTCAGCTGTTCACACACACTTCCCCAATTTAAAAAAACAACAAACAACCCAACAAGTTGCACTAAGCAGTATTTCAGATGGAAGGCAAATGTAGGTAATCCTTCCTGAAACAGAGGCAGCTCAAAGCAATTGTCCTCCTGTCTGTCCCACAGGGAGCATCCCAATAGAAGACTTAGCTCCCCAACAGGTCTTGCATGACTGCAGTCCCTCCCCAGGAAGCCCAAAGACAAATATGATGCCCTTGAAAAATCCCAGCCCTCAGCACTTGAATGGTTTCAGAGCAAAAATCTGGATGAGAACAGCAGCCCCATTTGAGGCTCAGCAAAGCACAGCCTGGGAAAACCAAAGCCAGGAGATGAACTCGCAGCTTTTAATGAAGGCCTCTGCACAGCAGAAGCATCCTCACTTCCAATACCCTGGCTTTTTCCCCTCCATCTCCAGCGCTGCCTTCCATCTCCCCGTGCTCTCCACTTCCCCAGGCAACTTTCCACCCATTCCATGACCTCCCAACGCCTCTGTCTTTCTCTGTGTTTGCGTGTGTATTGGTTTTGTGTGGCAAGGTTTTGGTAACGGGGGGCGGGTTACAGGGGTGGCTTCTGTAAGAAGCTGCTGGAAGCTTCCCTTGTGTTCGAGAGAACCCGTACCAGCCGGCTCTAAGATGGACCCGCCGCCGACCAAGGCCGAGCCAATCAGCAATAGTGGTAATGCCTCTGTGATAAAATTTTTAAGAAGGAAAAAAGTTGGGACGCGGAGAAACAGCCGCTGGAGCGAGGAGTGAGAACATGTAAGAGAAACAACCCTGCGGACACCAAGGTCAGTGGAGAAGGAGGGGGAGGAGATGCTCCAGGCGCCGGAGCGAAGATTCCCCTGCAGCCCGTGGGGAAGACCCTGGTGAGGCAGGCTGTCCCCTTGCAGTCCAGGGAGGTCCATGGTGGAGCAGATCTCCACCTGCAGCCCGTGGAGGACCCCACGCCGGAGCAGGTGAGTTCCCAAAGGAGGCTGTGACCCCGTGGGAACCCCGCGCTGGAGCAGGCTCCTGGCAGGACCTGCGGATCTGTGGAGAGAGGAGCCCACGGAGCAGGTTTTCTGGCAGGACTTGTGACCCCATGGGGGACCCACGCTGGAGCAGCGTGCTCCTGAAGGACTGCACACCGTGGAAGGGACCCATGCTGGAGCAGTTCATGAAGAACTGGAGCCCATGGGAAGGGCCCACGTTGGAGAAGTTCATAGAGGACTGTCTCCCGTGGGAGGGACCCCACGCTGGAGCAGGGGAAGAGTGTGATCAGCCCTCCCCCTGAGGAGGATGAAGCGGTGGAAAATAACGTGTGATGACCGTAAACCCCATCCCTGTCCGCCTGTGCTGCAGGGGGGGGGTTTGGTAGAGAAATCCGGGAGTGAAGTTGTGCCCGGGAAGAAGGGAGGGGTAGAGGGAAGGTGTTCTGAGATTTGGTTTTATTTCTCATTACCTTACTCTGGTTGATTTGTAATAAATTGAGTTAGTTTTCCCCAAACTGAGTCTGTTTTGCCCGTGACAGTAATTGGTGAATGATCTCTCCTGTCCTTATCTCGATCTGCAAGCTCTTTGTTATATTTTCTCTCCCCTGTCCAGCTGAGGATGGGAGAGTGATAGAGCGGCTTTGGTGGGCACCTGGCATCCAGCCAGGGTTAACCCATCACACAAGGTCTTCGTGACCCACCTCTACGAGGACTGGAGAGGACAAGCCATGGAGAGGACAATCAAGCAGGCAAAGGTGGACGAACTGAAAGCATAAGTGTGGGTAACAGCCTGCTTGTTGAGTAGGGACTGGTAGAGGCCTGGGACTTGCCTGAAAAGGGACAGTCTCCTTAAAAAGCTGTGTCTTCTGGCAGCTTGCTTTTGCTGGGCGCAGGGGAGTTAGATTTTGGGGGAAAGGGCATGGACAGGGAGCCTTCCCTTGCATGGGCTTGGGTGAAAACTGGAGCTGGGAAGCAATGCCATGCTTCCTTCCTGAAGCACGGGAGCACTGACCGCTGGCTGAGAGCACCTGGAAAGCTGCGCAACACAGCCACTGGCTCCCACTTGCCTTGGGCAAGCCTGAGGAACAGCTGTGGGAAACATCTGCTCTATTAACATTGAGTTCCTGTTCCCTCGGGGTGGCTGAGAAGTTGCCTGCAGCCAATCTCCTCCTCCTCAAGCGACTGCTGGCCCTCCTCCAGCACATCAGCCACAATGCATCCACCAGCAGAATGACCTCCAGCAACCTGGCCATCTGCGTTGGGCCAAATCTGCTGAGCCCACTGTCCTGGGTTCAGCTGGGATAGAGTTAATTTTTACAGGAACCTGGGAGCTGGGGGGCATAGCTGGGGCAGCTGACCTGAACTAGCCAAGGAGCTATTCCATACCATGTGCCATCATGCTCAGTATAGAAATTGGGAGTGGGCCAGGGCGGGGGGGGTCTCTTGACTTTCGGTGGGGGGAAAGCGTCGGGTCCCGGGTGGTGAGCAGTTGCACTGTGCATCACTCTTTTTGTATACTCTTTCATTAGTACCGTCGTTGTTGTTGTTGTTGTAATTTCTTTGTGTTGTCCCAGTAAACTGCCTTTATCTCAACCCTCGAGGTTCCAGGGTTTTTTTCTTTTCTCTCCTCTGTCTCCTCCCCATCCCACCGGAGGGGGGCGGGAGGAGTGAGCGAGCGGCTGCGTGGTCCTTTGTTACCAGCTGGGCTGAAACCACGACACCCACCCAACGAGGACCTGCTCCCACTCGAGGCCATGCTGGAGGTGACTGAGAAGGTACGCTGTATTGAGCAGCCGGCTGCAGCCTTACCAGCCCACCCAAGCTTGGCTGTTCAGAGGTCCCTGGCTGCCTCCTCTCTTGAGCAAATGCTGTGGGGTGGCTGCCTGCAAGAGCAGCCCCACAGCCACAGTCGTCTGCACAGAGGCAAGGGTCAGGAGTGGGAAAGGCTGCTTGACATGTTTTCAGGCACCTGTGCTGAAATCAAGGGTTTGATGTGTGCAGGTGAAGGTGCTGGTGGCATTCATGATTGACAACTGCAGGGAACTCTTTGGAGAGCAAACAACAGACTTTTCCTGTTCAGCAGCCAAGGAGTCAGCAGGCCCTATGGAGAGATGCGGAGGTAAGAGGCAGGACTGAGGGTTGTCAGAGGCTGGGGCTTGGGACACCAGAAACCTCAGCATAATTTCTGGTGGGGCTGGGCATGGAGTGTTGTCATCTCAACCCCGCTTGTCCCATGGCCTCCCTTTCACCACTGCTTCTTGGGGCATGAACAGTTTGCTCTGCAAGATGTACTGAAGCCTGCAGACAGGGCATCGGAGGGCTAAAAACTTAAGTGGTGTAGGGCTTTGGGTGGGTTTTGCTTTAGCGGTTGTTTACTTCCAAGAAGTTGCTTTGCTGTACATGCTTTTGCTTTCCAGAACTGCACTTGGAAGAGCAAAGTGTCACAGCAGACACCAAGCATCAGACAGAAACCTTGCTGCATGCACCCCCCTCTCTGCTCGGTGTCCTCAGAGAAGCTGCGGGAGCTATGGTGGTGGAGTCTGAAAGGGGAGAGGTATGTCAGGTCCCCAAACACTGTGACAGCGTGTCTGGTGTAAGAGGGTGTAAGAGACTGAATTGTTATCCTGACCCATTTGCCTCAAAGATTGTTAGGTGTGAGGGACTGGATCATCATCTCAAGGAACTGTGAACTGCTTATCTCGAGCCCTTTGTCTCTAAGATGGCCTGTTTAAGCAGGACACTCCTCTGTCCATAAGGATGATTACCAGGCCATTGAGACATCGAGGGGAGGCTGGAGCTGATAAGATACTGGTTTCTGGTGTTGATCACGGAGAAGGTCATGTAATAGACAAAACCTGCAGCAATAGACAAAACCTGCAGCGCATGACGTCATTGAAATATTCCCTATAAAAACCCATAGAGACAAGCTGTGGGCAGATTTTTTTCTTCACCATCAAAGAATTGAAGATTGAGGACCAACGGGACGCCGCTGCTGGATCTGTGGTGGTGACTCTCCTTGCAACTCCCACCACCGACTGCTTGCCTGAGGACCAACGGGATGCCACTGGATCCGTGGTGGTGACTATCCTAGCAATCCTATCCTGACTGCTTGCTTGATTTCTACCTTTTCTTCCATTCTACCCTATTGCCACCATTTTCCACTTTTGATACTTTTGATAATAAAAGCTATTTTGACTATACGGAATTTGACCTCGTTTGTGTCTTAATCTCGCTCTTGGGATCATATCGAAACCTTCCCTGACATTGGATCGGGACAGAGGGGAGTTTCTGCTGAGGCCAAGTCACTGCTGTGCCTCTTCCTGGCAGTAGAGCTGGTGTGTGTTTGGGTTATTCCTCCACCCGCCAGGATGATACCCAGTAAGGTTGTTTCTCAAATGCACTTGGCATGTGCTTCATCGAACAAAATGCCTGCAAATCACCTACAAATAGACAGAGGGGAGTAGCGGTCAACTTCAGAGGGGTTTTGCTCAGGTCCGATTTTGTCAGTGCTTCTTCAAGTCTATTTTGGGGGGGGGGACGACAACTGTGCGAAATGTGGATGATGCAAACCAGCCAAAAGGAGAGCTCTGGAGAGCTAGATTAGCAATTTGGCCAAGAGCCATTTACTGTTCCAGGCTGTCTCTTACCACCTGCTAATTCTGACATGTCTGTTGTAGGCACCTCCAGCTTTGCCTCCAACTACCACTGAGAGCGTGGCAGAGCCCCTGGTGTGCCCAGAAAAGCTGGCGAACCTGTCAGGAAAGAAGGTACAACAAGCTCGCTTTGGTTAAAATCAGAACCAACTCCAGTGGGTCATGCCTTTCCCTACCTAATACCACTGTGGGATGAAAAGGTTTGCAGGGTCTCCCCAGGACAAGGAGAAAAAGAAAAACCAAAAGAGAAAACAGACCTGGGGAGAGGAGAGTGACAGATGCGCAGAAAAGAGGAGGAGGAAGAGAGAAAATGTTTTTGGGGACAGACCAGTGAAAAGATGCAGGAAGGTCCAGAAGGTCAGGAAGCCCAGGTGTGTACCAGGCTCTGCTGCCCATCTTTCCCAACTATCAGCACTGCTCTAAGTCAGTCCAACCCACTAGCAAGGGACGGCAAGGGATGGTGCCGCACAGGGCTTGGAAATAACTCTGTGGCCGTTCCCCAGGGACTCCCCATCGAGCCCTGCTGCGTGGCACAGGGGCCCTGTGCACCTCTGCACCCGCACAGGTCCCTAAGGGCATTACCCGTGGGGATAAGGCGCCAGAGCCGTCCCCTAGTCAATGCCAGCCATAGCTCTCTCTTCTGGGCTATAAACAATTCCTCGTAAACTGTGTTCCCCAAAGGAAGGGGAACCAAATCCTGCCTATTCCTGCCTTTGTGAGTTTATCAGTGCTTTCTGACTCTGTCATTGTAGGTGCTGGTTTTGTGTTACTGCTGAACCCCTGCGACTCCTGGGCCCACAGCCCGCCGCAGTTGATGTCCACAATAAAATCATCTTTTCTCTCTTCTGAGTGTGTCTGCCATATGATATTCTGGACTAGGTAGATGGGGTTTTGGGATGAATCCTCAGGGAGGAGTTTGGGATCATGCCTTTTTCCAGCATCCTTTCCAGCAGGTATCAGGGCTGAGTTCAGGTGCTTTAGGAGTAAAACCAAGGCACAGAATCACACAGGACAGTGGAGATTGGAAGGGACCTATAGAGGTCCTCTGATCCAACCCACCTGCTCAAGCAGGTCACCTAGAGCAGGTTGCCCAGGACAGTGTGCCCTTGGGTTTTGAATATCACCAAGGATGGAGACTTCACAAACTCCCTGGGCAACCTGTGCCAGTGTTTGACCACCCTGACAGGAAAAAGTTGTTTCCTCATGTGCAGCTGGAGCATATCATGTGTTTTAATTTGTGCCCATTGCCTCTGGTGCTCTCAAGTGGGCACTCTTGAGAAGAGCCTAGCTCCCTCATCTTCATTACCTCCCAGCAGGTATATATATATCTCGTTAAGACACCACCCCGCCCCAGCTTTCTCTTCTCCCCTTTGAAATCTGCCAGCTTAAAAGCACCAGGGAAAAGTTAGCTTCCTTGAGGCTTGTTTTGCAGAGGAGAGAAGAGCCCCAGGTGACCTGGGGATGTGGAGGTCCATGAGGTTCCCCTGCCAAGCTGGCCCAGGGAAGAGAGGCAGAGGGGTGAAGAGCACAGCTGGACTCCTGCTCCTGCAACAGCAGGGACTCGCTGGCCAGAAATGGCCCCGAGGACCCCGGCAAGGGGCTGTGCTCAGTGCTGCAGAGGAAGGGGAAAGTCCCCCGGGACCTGTGCCAATCTTGCCTGGGGAAAAAACTCCTTCCTGAGCCCGGCACTGGTTCCCCGAGCAGGGTCCGGGGAGCTCCTGCGGGGGAGCGCGTTTGGGGTCGGCAGCCAGGGACCTTTTCCAGCCTGTTTGGTGCAAAGGCACGGGTGGGCGTGGGGCATCAGTCCCGGGAGAGCCGTGGCTGACTCCTCTTTCCCGGGAAGGGCAGGTCGCTCTCGCCGTGTCTCTGTCCTGCGCCCACCCGGGTTTCTTTGTCCTGCCAGCTGCTGCCCAGCGAGGAGGGTTCAGCTGAGCTCAGCGGGGATGTCCCGGGACCCGCCGAAGGAGAGCTCCTGCTTGGTCAGCATCCTCACCGCTTTGCCCTGGGGGGGGGGTCCGGCACTGTGCCGAGCTCCACCAAGCTGAGCCGAACTGAGTGGAGCCAAGCACGCTGAGCTGAGCCAAATGGAGCCGAACAGAGCCGAGCAGAGCCGAGTCCTGGAAGCCAAACAGAGCCGATCCGAGCTTTGCCGAGCCATACCTAGCCAAGCTGAGCGGAGGCGGTCGGGTGCAGCGGCACAGGCGGGCAGCGCTGCCTGCGGGCGCAGTGCGGCTCCTCCAGCCGCAGGTGATGGTGGGCAGGAGCCGGCCCCTCGGCACCGCGCACCGGGCGCTGCAGCTCCTCGTCCGGGGGAGCGCGGGCGCGGAGACCTCCTGCCCACGGCAGGGCCGGGCGGGCAGATGGAGAGGGACACTGCCAGGGGCCGGGGAGCGGCCCGGGGGGCCCCACGTCTCTGGCAGCGATTGCCCCGGTGGCAAGGACACCGGCGCGAAGGGACCGAGCCGGTTCCAAGGACACTGACGCGAAGGGACCGAGGTGGTTCCGAGGACACCGACGTATGGGACGGAGCCGGTTCTCTTGTGGCTCTGCAGAGGCGCCGAGGGCCAGCCAGGACTCAGGCCGCGCTGGCCCTCGGCTGCACCCACGGCAGACTTTGCCTCGGGCTCGGCGCTGCTGGCCAGCCTGTCCCCGCCACCCCTGGGCTAGCCCCGCTCTCGGGACGGCACGGCACGTCCCACGCGTGAAGCGGTGCCTGGGCTTGCCCTGGGAGCGGCACGACTCGGGAGCGTTCTCTGGCTGCTGCGGCTCCCGTCCGTGCGATGGACAGAGGCGGCGGTTTCCCTGGCGGCTCTCCGCTGGTCTCGGCCCGCGACCCCTCGGGCTCCGTTTGGGCAGCCCTGCCCCGCACGCTGGGGATGGAAAGTGGCGCGATCCTGCTGCAGCTGCCGCAGGGACAAAGCCACGGGGGAGAAGGGGTGGGTGCCACGGAGGGGAGGACGGCGGGGCTGGGTGGGCTCTGAGCAGCACCGCCCGGGGCTGTCCCTGGCGGGGGTCTTCCCGGCTGGGCCCCCGGGATGGCTGAGGAGGCCGGTGCCCGCTTTTCCAGAGAGGAGCTGGCCGGGAGCGTGAGCGTGAGGAAGGGCAGCTGCCCGGCTTTGCGCTCCCCGGGGGCCCTCGGGGCTCCCAAGGGGCCGGGCTTTGCCCCCTGCCCCCCCGGTTTTGTCCAGCTTTGCGCTCTGGCTTCACGCGGCGCTTCGGCGTCGGTCGGAGAAGCCTTGTTTCCCGCCCTGCAAGGGTGACTGACGGACGCTGGCTTCCCTCTTACGGATGAACGGGAATCTGGCCTGGAGCTGAAAGCAGAAAGTCTGTGGGTTTCGGCACTCAGATTTTCCTAGCTTGTTCCCACCAGCATCCAAGGAGACTACAGATTTTGTGGAGCACCATCAGTATGTTACTCTCAGGGAGAGTCTTCATTCCTGTTTGTGGACAAATATGTTAGCATGAGTGGGGAGTGAGCGAGCAGCCTTGTGGTGCTTAGTCGCCAGCTGGACTGAAACCACGACAGTCCTTTTTGGCGCCCAATGTGGGGCACAAAGGGTTGAGATAACGACAGACCTGGCCAGAGCATGTTAAAGCAAATTTGTTATACACATTTCTTATATTAGTTAAATAGTCACTGGTCACAGTGTTGGTTCATTTGTTCAGGTGGTGGTGTTATGTGAGTTCTTACATGCACTGTGTATTCCCAGCACTGATATTTATCACCTCTGGGTGAGGGATCAGGAACATCATTTTGCTGTACTGGGTGATGTTGACTTACAAAATGATCACATCACTGGTGATGAGGTTAAGCTGGCATTTGCGTGTGGTATTGATGTCATTCCTGCACTTCGGGCTCCTTCTCTGGGAATTTGTTGGTAATTGCATCCAGTCTATGGGGAGGTTGGCGGGGGGGGGGGGGGGGGGGGATACTTTCTCCTGCTCTTTCACCTCCCCTTCCTCCTTCAGGCTAATTACAACAGCTTTTGAGAAGTCTGAATATCCCTGGGATGTTCAAGCCAGCGTGCTCTTATTGCGATGTCTCCTGAATGTGTTTCAGGTCTTGTTTATTAGGGCTACAAAAAAGATTTTTAAGAATACCACCCAGAGCTCTGCCCCAAGGCTGGGTAGTCATGGGTGGCATGGCATGTGGGAGAATATGTGCAGGTTTGGAACTTCACTCCCAAACAGCTATAGGACTCTGATGAAGTGATAGAATATTTGAAAGGAAAATGCGGTGCCTATTCCAAAGAGGCACGACTTACCACACTGTGCTGGGCCCTAGCCAGTATCTACCAAACACTGCTCGATATTATGCAGCACCCTCAGGGGGAAGTGAGGGAAAACAGACCGACAGGCACTGCGAGTATTTCAGCCCTTGTGACAAGCACTGCAGCTACCCCAACCCTGGCGCCAGGCACTGCAGCTGAACCAGAGAACCAACCTGTGCAGGCGTCAGTCACCCCTACATAGAAGAAGTACACGGAGAAATCAGTTCTCTTAGCAAGGGATGAAGGTGAACCAGGGTCATCATGAGAACAGGAGTATTGTGGTTTCAGCCCAGCCGGTAACAAAGGACCACGCAGCCGCTCGCTCACTCCTCCCGCCCCCCTCCGGTGGGATAGGGGGGAGACGGAGGAGAGAAAAGAAAAAAAACCTGGAACCTCGAGGGTTGAGATAAAGGCAGTTTACTGAGACAACACAAAGAAATTACAACAACAACAACGGTACTAATGAAAGAATATACAAAAAGAGTGATGCACAGTGCAACTGCTCACCACCCGGGACCCAACGCTTCCCCCCACCGAAAGTCAAGAGACCCCCCCCCACCCTGGCCCACTCCCAATTTCTATACTGAGCATGATGGCACATGGTATGGAATAGCTCCTTGGCTAGTTCAGGTCAGCTGCCCCGGCTATGCCCCCCAGCTCCCAGGTTCCTGTAAAAATTAACTCTATCCCAGCTGAACCCAGGACAAGGAGGAAGAGGCAGAACCTGAGATAATCACCCGATCCCTATCCCCAAGTGAGCAAGGGATAGCAAAAAAAGTGACAGCAGTGAGGGCAAGAGGGGTGGGAGGCAGGGAGGAACCCTGACGAAGAAGAAGGGGACACAGCCCCAAGGGCCTGGGACTTACTGCAGCTCCCATTTTGGTGCTGCTGGGAGAATTTTACAGTTCAGACCCTTTTTTCTCTGGTCTCCCTCCCCTTTCCTCTTCCGTAGCTCTGGTCACTTGACTGCAACCACCCAAGAGAACACACCGGTGTCTTACTGTACGAGGTTCCCTACACACATAGCTTCATGTGCACATGCTACACGGCCGTACCACACTTTTGGCTACGTACACAGACCCTGCAGTGGTGGTCTACTGGTGGTCTGGCCTGCCGAGAACTATGAAGAGGGATCCTTTCCCACCTGGCCAGACAGGCTGTCTCTTGGCTGCAGCTGGAGGCAGCTTCTGCCTGGATCCCCTTTGTTATAGACGCTCGTGACAAATTGGAGGAGCCAATTTGTAGTGAATAAAAAAGTCGAATTTATTAGCAAGCGATAAGAGAGCAAAACAGCGCTGGGCGGCCGGGGAGGCAGCGCTCCGCCACAAGCTCGCGACTTTATGTTATAGTTACATTCCTTATATACAGTTCATGCACCTCTTTCTTGCAAGTCTCCGCCTTGTCCTGTTTCTTCTTTCTTCATTCATGCAGGTCTGTTACTAAGCAGATTTGGTCTGTCTTCTCAAGGACGAGTGTCTTTTGATGTAGAATGTCTTTTGATGTGAAAAAGTACAGTTTTGGCAGAGCCCATCCCCTTATCTGGTAGATTATAGCTGTTGTTCTTTTCCCTCCTTAGCTAGTAAGTTATAGCCGTTGCCCTCTTCCCGTGACCTTTACGCACCAATTAAGCAAGTTTTGTTATTTACACAAGGCATCTGCTAACTCTCGATATGTCTCTTCTCCCTTCCCGATTTCATGAACAAAGTTAACTCGTTCATTACACCCTTCATTTCATTCTCCATCTGCTCTACCTTTCTCTGGTATGTTGAACTTCAGCCACGGCAGCTCCTGGGCCGGTCAGTGGTGGTGGTGTCGTCGTCGTCGTCGTCGTCGTCGTCGTCGTCGTCGTCGTCGTCGTCGTCGTCGTCGTCGTCGTCGTCGTCGCCCCCCCCCCAGCAGCACTGAACCGCGGTACCGATTCGCGGCCCCCAGGTGGCAGCAGGGAGCCAATCAGCGCCACCGCGCATGCGCTTCCCGGCCACTGTGCGGTCGCGCCGTTTCCTGCCCGGAAACGCTACGGCGCGCATGCGCGGCACCCGACTCGCAACACCAAATTTTGGTCACCAGGAGGCAGCAGCGAGCCGGAGCGCACCGCTGCGCATGCGCGGCACCCGACGGCAGCGCTGCCGTTCTCTCGCTCGCCTGGAGGGGCGGTGCCACCGCGCATGCGCTTTTCCCGCCCCGCCCTACCGCGTTTCCGTGAAGGGGCGCGGCACGAGGCCCCCGGAAAAACGCCACGCAGCTCGCGGGGACGGCGGCGGCTCCGGGCTCCGCTGCCACCAGCGCGGCCCGTCGTGGACCCCACGCAACCCCCCGCCCCACCTCCAGCGGGGACCCCATGGACACCCCCCAGCCCTCCCCGGGCCTTTCCCCGAGACCCCCAGTTCGCGCGGCCTCCAGCTGGGCCCAGAGCCCCCGGTGGGTCCCGGCCACCGGCACGGTCCCGCGTGGCAGGCGGGCAGGCCCCCGGTCCCCGGGACGCTTCTCTCCAGGCCCTGTCCCAACGCTCCCCTGCTCCTCCTACCGTTAGCACCGCTGCGACTGGAGCTTTGGTGGTCCCGGGGACCCCCGGCCTCGCTCGCCTTCTCCGCGGGCACAGGCGACAGCTCCGCCGTGCCAGGCCGGCCCCGCCGCTGCAGCCCCTTCTCGCAGCGGGCCGACCTGCCGTCGCTTTCCCCGGCCCCATCTGGGGCTCCTCCAGCCCTGGCTCGCAGCTGCAGCCCGTCAGCAAGATGAGGCCATCACCTCGTACCCACCCCCCTGATACAAACCTGTTCTCCTGGGCGCTGTGACAGCCACTGACCAAGTGCAAAGGACGTGCGGGCACAGCCGCTAGTACAAAAGAAAGAGCAAGCCTTTGTTTTTCAGTACGTATAGGTCGCGGGACTAAACCTGCTCTAGGGCTCTGTGCCTGTACGCTCCCCCTTCCCGTGGAGCACCCATGACGGACTGGAGCGGCGTTCGTCGGGCCGGTGAGGAATGGTCAGCCCTTGCAGGGGTGGGTTGCAGGGCAGTGATGACAGAATAAATAGTAAGGCTGGGGAGCAGGACAGAGATAGCGGGGAAAAGGGACAGCCAGCTGGACAAGAGGGATATAGCAAGAAACAATGGGACAGGCAGCAAGGCAGAGAGAAAAAGAGAGGGACAGGGAGCAGGAAGACAGGGAAAGGAAAAAACAGGGATAGGGAGGAGGACAGAGGGATAGAGAAAAAGAGAGTGGGACGGGCAGCAGGACAGCGCTGAAGAAAAAAATACTGACGGGGAGCAGAAGATGGGGATCAGGCAAGTAAGATGAATGGGAAGCAGGGCAGTGGGATGCAGAAAGAAAAACGGTGATAGGCAACAGGACAGACAGCAAAAAAGAAGGACGGGAAGAAGGACAGAGGGATTAACAGAGAAAGACAGGGACAGGGAGCAGGACCGAGGGATGGAGAATAAATGCTGATGGGGAGAAAGACAGAGGGATAGAGAGAAGAAGGAGAGGAAGAAGGAAGGAGGGATGAAGAGGGAGGGGGCAGAACATACAAACAGAGAAAAAGAAGGACGGGGTTTGAGAAAAGGGGGGGTTGCAAATCGGGAGAAAGAGATGGAGAAGGTAAAAACAGTGATGGGCTGCAGGACAGACATAGAGGAAGGAAAAATAGGGATGGGGAGCAGGACAGGAGAATAGAAAGAAGAAAATGTGGCCAGTTGGACAGAGGGATATAGCAAGAGCTGAAAATCAGTAGGACTGAGAGCAGGACAGGGTGATGGGGGGGGGGGGGAAGCAGAGGGAGCAGGACAGAAAGATTGAGAGAAGGAGAGGGGCAGGGAGGAGGACAGAGAGATGGACTGCAAGATAGACGGACAGAGAGGCAAACATCAATGGAAAGAAGGACAGGGGATATAGATAAAATAGTGAGAGTGTACAGGACAGAGGGACAGAGACAGAGAAAGAAAAATGGGAAGAAGGACAGAGGGAGGAAGAGAGAAAAACCAGGACAGAAAGTGGGAACTGCAGACAGGGGAGAATAAGTACAGGGAACAAGTGAGAGGGATGGGGGGGGGGGGGGGGAAGGGGAATGCAGATCAGGACAAAGGGATGGAGAAATAAAAAGGAGCAATGGGCTGCAGGACAGAGATGGAGAAAGAAGCAATAGGGACAGGGAGCAGGAAAGAGATAAATCTTTTCCTTTTTTCTTTTCCTTTAAATCTTTTCCCTTCTTTTCCTCTCTATCCAGAGAGGAAAAGTGAGGGACGTGCAGCAGCACACTGGGATAAGAGAGAGGGACAGGAGGCAGGACAGAGATGGAGAAAAAGTGTTGGGCAAGGCACCCAGCCCACCCCACCTATCTATCACAGGAGCCCAGGTACAGGCCCTGGGGTGCAGGGGACCCAAGGGGACAGCTGCTGCAGCCAGAAATTGATGCTGCATATCCTCACCAGCACATCCCTCTCCTGAGGTCCAACAGAGAGTGCGGACACGTGTTGGGTCCTGGACCACCAGTGATGACTCCAAGGATGGGAGCTCTGCGTGGGACTGCATGATGTCCCTCTGCCTCCATCCTGCACAGGCACAGGTGCTGCAGGGAACCCCTCATGCCAGTGAGACCCTGCCAGCTGGGGCAGGGCTGGCACAGTCTCTCCCCCTTGCCTACTTCTACCACCTCTGGCAGCACAGGCACCCCAGTCTCCCGCTCTGTCTGCAGCTTACCACAGGCAACAGGGCTTGGCTGGCTGAGTACAGACCTCCATCGGACCTGCCTCGGGGGGCCAGGACAGGGCTCTCCTGTCATACCTCGCACTGCACAGTCCCCTGCAACCCCTTCCCCCTGCAGCAACCCACAGCACCACAGTGGCCACAGGGAGCAGGGAGGGAAGAGGAATAATCATGAGGCTGCCCCGGTGTCCCCCCAGGAGAGGGGCTAGGGCTGGGAGCAGCCCTGCCGTGACCCTGCGGCTACCGGGGGGCTTGCTGCTGTGCCCCAGCCGCCTGAAATATGTGTGTGTGTGTGTGTGTGTGTTCCCGAGGCGCTGGTGCCTCCCTGGGTTCCCTTAGGGCCACCCAGCCTCTCCCCAGTGCTCGACCTGCCCCAGGAGGGAGCTGCTGTGGGGGGCTCATCAGGTTCCCCGGTCCCTGGGAACCCCTGGAGCTTTGCCGGGTGCCTCCCTGGGACAGGGGAATGGTGGCTGGTGGTGAGGGACGTGCGTGTGGATGTAAGCACCTGCGTGGGGTGTGTGGGGAGGTGCGCGTGCACAGAGGAGGCGTGCGTCGGGTTGTGCTGGGTGTCAGCGTTGAAGAGGCTTGCTTGCTGCTGGATTTTGTAAGTGTGTGTTTTGGGGTGGGGTGTGTGCGTGTGTGCATGTGGGGTGAGTGCCGAGCGTGTTCTGCGTGCGGGGTGCGTGTGTTCACACAAGGGCTGTGCTGGGCCGTGCAGGTTGCCTTAGTGCCAGCCGTTGCCTGTGCGTGTCTGTACGTGTGCATGTGTCCGAGAGCGTGTCCGTGGGGCAAGTTTGTGCCTGAGTGTGCCCAGGGATGCGCTGGGGCAGGGGCGGAGCCGCCCCCCGGTAGCGGGCTCCGCCCGAGCGACAAAGGCAGCAGGAGCGGCACCGGGCAGCGGTACCGGCAGCAGCACCGGCAACGGGCAGCTGCCCTCAGCGGGGCGAGCGGCGACGCGGGCCGGGGCCAGGTAGGGTCCCGCCGGAGCGGTCGGAGGGTTGGGTCCGGCCGGTGCCCAGCGGAGGGTCAGAGCGGCTGGGAGCGGAGCGGGGGCACCGGGGGCCGGTGGAGCCTGCGGCGGGCGGAGCCGCTGCCTCTCGGCGGACGGGCAGGGCGGCGAACGGAGCGGCCGGGCAGCCCTAACGGGTCGCCGCGGCAGCCGTGTCTGTCGTAGGACAGGGCAGCGCTCGGGCAGGTGCCGGTGCCCGGGAGGGGGCTGGGGACGGGCGGGGTGGGGTGCCTGGGAGGGCAGAGGTGGCTCCCGGGTTGAGTCCCCCGAGCTGGCCAAGCAAAAGGGGGGACTCTGCTTTGTCCCCCCCGCGGAGCGAGTGAGGCGCCTGATGGCAGCTTTGCTGAAGTGGAGGCACTTGACAGCAACGGCGGCAGCAGAACGAGCCGGGGGGAGCTGGCTCTCAAGCCCGCTGAAACAGGGAATTCAAACCGCCTGTTCCCTGTCCCCCCCCTTTCCTCTCCGTGCTCCTGTCTGGCCAGACCAGCAGGGGCTGTGTTGTTTCCCCGACAGTGCTGTGTCTGTCCCCTTACCCTGCCTCCTCCTGCCCTTCTTGGTCTTCCCTTGACAGAGGAGCTGGCTGTGCTGGCTCGCAGGGCATGACCTGCTGCCTGCCCCCACCAAGGCTCTGTGCTGGTCCTTTCATTACCCCCACCAGATGCGTGCTGGGCACCATTCTCCCTGCCAATCCTTTACTGAAGCCTCGTTAGAAAAATCCTGCGTCTTGAGTCCCAACTTTGCCATTGATTGGGTTCTCATCCCTGTGAATAATACCGCCTCCATCACATCGCCTTTGCCCCTGCTAGCCCTGAGTAGCAGATGTGGGAGAGGAACCTCGTTGCCCATGCTCTATTTCTGCTCTGCTCAGAGCAGCTGTCCCTCTCGCTGCTAGTCAAGGCTATTCAGAATGAAGTGAAACGCAGGAACATTGTCATAAACCCATTCACAAAAATGGTAGGGTGTGAAATGGTTGCAAAATGCTTCCAAGGGACAACAGAGCCACAGGGGTGAGTGGCAGCTTCCTGAGGAGATGCTAAATAGGAACTTGGAGACATCCCACTCTGATAGAGATGCTCTCGACGGCTCCGTGACAGTCTCTTGGCATCTCAGTGCCCCAGCATCAATGTCACAGTTTGTATATGTCACTTAAGAGACCCTACTTTTACTCTGTGCCTGTTCTATCATGGTCCTGTCTGCAGACAGGACTGTGCACAGGGGCGTGGATCAGAGATAACCCAGCAGAGATAAAGATTTGTTTCTCTACTGCATCCGTGGGTTCTCTGATCCAACCAGTTACAAAGCCACCTCTTCATGCTCGCTGTGTTTCAACTCCCATCTGTAAAGGGGACTGAAGCACTACTTTGTCTTCACGTAGATGGGTCATGAGCCACAGGCGACCAGGGAGAACCTCAAAGCTGTAGCAAGGGTGCAATTACCAACCTGCCTCCAGAGCCTTCCTGGCACTCTGCTCCTGGCCACTGGCTGTCCCTGAAAAGAACTCACCAAGCTCCCCGGATTCCCATTTCTACAGGCTCAAGAAATAAGCTTGGAGCCGAGTTGTGAATGACAATAGTAGTGGCTCCCTGACAGCCAGAAACGGTTCTTCCAAGTAAAGCATGGGCTGCTCACATACACATCGAGGGATATAAAATTTGGACTGCAACCGGGCTATGTGATGTGCCACTCCAAAGTGATTTCACTACAAGTCACACCAGTGCGGGGGACATTTGCAGGGTCGCCTTCCTTGAAGTGGGGCATGCAGGTATTCCCTGGCTTTTTGTTCTCTTTAGAGCAGCCTTTGAGGATGCCTGACTAGCAGCTTGTCTGCCTTGCGAGAGAGAGCAAAGAAAGGACACTTGGCAATGAGCAGGTGGGAGAGATACAGAGTGAAGCAGCCAGAGACTCTACCAGGCAACACAGACACTGGGTGGATGATAAGATGAAGTTGGCTTCTGGCTGAGCTGTCAGCTCTTCTCCAGCTTTGCTAGTACCTTCCTCAGCCCCATGCCACAAGGATCCCCCAAGGCTTGGGATTATGCCACAGCCTTGCATGGGGCATAATCCCAAGCACAGCCTAAGCCAGTGTTATCAACAAGACGTAAAAATAAAACACCAGTGGCAGCCTGAGTTGCTCTCCCCTGCACACAGGGAAGCTCCCTGGTCCCAGAGGAGTTAGGCAGCATGAGAAGAGACCAAGGTCCTCAGCCAGACTCTGGCACCAGACCTTCTGGCTGGTCCCCATCCATCTATGTCTCCCACTCTTGCCAGGGCCTGTATAAGCTCCCCTGCTTCCTGCATATCCATACTGCATGGGGTACTCTCTTCTTCAGGTGGCTGCAGGGATACTTTTGCCTGTACTGAGAGCTGACACCACCATTTGAATTGGCTTTGTTTGAGCACCGAGGCAGATCTAGCAAAAATAAGTAGCGTGCACTTCAGTACTGGCCATCCCAGCTTTCCAGAGGAAAGCTCATCCCTCTCCCACACAAGCAAGCATTCGTGGAGCTCGAGCTTACTATAAAACAGAAGAGTCTAAGCTAGATGTAAAATTTCTGTGCTGCACCTGCCACAAGGCAAATTCACATTCAGAACAACTGAAGCCATCCCTGTGAAATCCCCTCCGCTTCAGGATGGGTAGATGCTTTTAGAGCAAGCCACACGTTCACAAATGAGGTGCAGTGACCTTTTGGGTCCCAGAGAGTAGAGTCCAGCTCCCAGATAGCAGCATGAGCTTCCTGCTGCCCATCCAGAGGAGAGGCTGCCATGCCAAGTAGGGTATTTGACTTGTCCCAAGTGTTGGGCAGCGCACAACAGGCCAACCAAAAGACCGCATCCTGCTTCCTAGAATTTATGAGCCTTTGGCACTTGCCTCTGGGGATACTTGCAACTGTACAGGAATAGCCTCATTATAGCTGTGGTAGCATTGAACAGGGCTTGGTGTGATTCCAGGCAGCTTGCTAGCATCCCCAAATCTGCACTGACACCAGGGACCCATGTTCACATGCCCCTTGCAGTGCTTCTGCTTCAGGCACTTGCATTGCCAGTGCTCCCCAGGGAGCACTTGCTAATTCCCCAGCCTGAAAAGAGAATGCACAACCTAGAAGCTAGTTTCTTGCACAGACTCTGCGATCTCCATACTTAGGGTGAGATGGCCTTGGGCCACAATCTGGTAACCACAGCGCATCCCTACAAGCACTGCAGAGGGGAGAGAACCCAAACCACGTGTTTATTCAAGGGAAGCTGTATGTGATAGTCCTCCAGCTCCAGAGCTCAAAAACATGCAGACAGATTTCTATGCCTGTGACAGGGAAACTTGTGTTTTCATGCACAACCTCACCTTCTGCTTTCAGTCCAAATGCTTATTTTGGGGGCAGGGAAATGATACAAAAAGCCCAAGTCCTGGGCAGAGCTGCCCTGTGGAACATGGAAAGGGAATAAGCATCTGGGTCGCTGAAACCAAAGCAGGAGTGGTCCCATCAGAGCTGTTCTCCTCAGAAAGTCCCCACATAGGCACAACATGGAGCTGTGTAGTAGCTGTCACTGCCAAAAGCATTTCCAGCCCTGTGCCTAGTGTGCGAGGTTTATTCTAGGAGCAAGTACCAAAAGACCCAGGAGCAGGGGAGGGATAAAACTCTGCATGTCAGCATTGGGGGAGCAAACATCTTGGCTTGTCCAGCTGGTTGGTTTGAGCCTGGAGCACCATTGCCGTGAAGGAACACGTCACACCCCTCCTGCCACCACAGCTGGACCAGCTGGGAGGTGGAGATTCTGACTCCATCCCCCCACAGAGGAGGAAGCTGGGGACAGATGCCATCCTCTCCCCTAAACCTCACCTCCAGTACTATCAGTCCAAGGCAGCATCTGAACACGGGCTGTGGATTCATTCCAGGGCCGGAATGGGGGAGCAGGGCACCCCTTGCCCCCAGCCTAACCCTACCTGCCCTCTAGGCCAGCAATGTCCAGAGGAACCTGCTGAAAAGAGGTGGGTCACAGAGCTGAAAACAGGGCTCTGCGTCTCCAGCGAGCCAACAGGCACATCAGCCAAGCTAACAGGCTGAGCAGTGTTTTTCCAGTCTCTCACATCTTTCCCTGTATTTGCCCCAGGCTCCAACGTCTCACCACGACACAGAATGACAGAGCATGAGGACTTCGTGAGCTTGGCTGGGTACTGGAACTCTTCCAACAGTTACCAGTTCAGCCCTGCCAGTGTCATTGTCCCTGTGGTCTTCTCCCTCATCTTCCTCCTGGGGACAGTGGGCAATAGCCTGGTGCTGGCAGTGCTGCTGCGCAATGGGCAAATGGGCCACAACACTACCAACCTCTTCATCCTCAACCTCAGCCTGGCTGACTTCTTCTTCATCGTCTTCTGCGTGCCTTTCCAGGCCACCATCTACTCCCTTGAGGGGTGGGTCTTCGGCTCCTTCATCTGCAAGGCTGTCCACTTCTTCATCTACCTCACCATGTATGCTAGCAGCTTTACTCTGGCTGCCGTCTCTGTGGACAGGTAACAGTCTAAAGACACCTTTGGGCTGGGGAAGGAGGGTAGTCTGAGAAGCTGGGCTGAATGAGGGCATGGGAAGATGGTGGCCCACCACCATTAGGCAGATGTTTCAAACCCCAGTGGTATTGATCCGTGCCAAAGGCAGTTTGGGGATCAGTTGTGTCTCCCTTGCCCTAACAACCCCTAAGCAGCACTTCCAGATCTCTCGAGTGCAAAGCTGGTGCCGTGCCTGTGTGCACTTTCTGCAGGAAAGACCTGCCTTGCGGTTAGAGCACTTGAGACCCAAGCTCAGCTCCCCGCTGTGCCACAGACTCCCAATGAGAGTCACCTAGTTCTGTATTAGAGATGCCACTCAGAGGGTAATAGCTAACCCCAAGCCACCATTTCAGAAAAGCATCATGTGCAGCCAGCAAGGTAAACAGAGGGCTCCGTAAGAGGAGCCACATAAATACCCGAGAGATCCCAGTCCTGCAGTAAACCCATCTCTCCTCATTCCCCAGGGGCTGCCAGCCCACCACAAAACTTGTCATCTAGCAATTCCTGTTCCCCACCACCCCCAACCCTCCTGCACTCTCCGCAGAAAGGCAGCCACACTGTCAGCGAGTCCTTCCTTGGGAGGTCACCCAGGACACTCTGGCCCTGATTGGGGCCACCTACATTGTTCCCAAGGGCACTGTAAGGGCCACTGTGTCAGCTGCCCCACTTGTGGCTGAGCCAACACTTATGGTCCAGATGAGGATGAGGTCCCCACTGGGGTAAGCTCCAGCGTTGACTGCCACAGGGAACATGTCCCGGCCCATCTTGTTCCTTGTGCTTGCTTCCAAGGTACCAAGACAAGAATAGGGCCAAACAGCCCTCTGCAACGAGAAGATTCACAGCACTGCAGGCAGAAGGAAACTTCAGTATCAGGGAATATCTGGGGTAGGTTAGATCCCAGCAAAAAGTGTGGTTGGGCTACTCCTCCAGCCTGCTTCCACTTTGTCCTGCTCCCAGGTGCCACCTGCAGAAATGGGCATCTAGACTCAAAACAGTGAACTGACACTTCAGCAATTCACCCACCCAGAGGTGCCAGCATCCTCTGGTTAGGGTGAGGGGGGTCACATAGAATCCCTGACAAAAATATCCCAATCCTCTGGGACTCCAGTGGTTACAGAGTTTGGCTGCTGTCACGAGGAAGACCCGAGATGTCTCACAGTCTAAGCCTCTTGCTTCCCTGCACCTACGTCACACGAGTGCAGTCTGCCTCTCCAGCCAGCTCAGCACTGGGGACAGTATCTCAAAAAAAAGATATTTTGGCAAGGTGCTAATGTCTGTGTTCTCTCCCTTTCTGGTGGCACTGTGTGCTGTAGTGCAGTGCTCCACCAAAGAGGTGGCTGCATTTCAGTGTGACATGAAATGATTCTCACAAAGCTGCCAGCAGCTTTCAGGATGACAAGACCAGCAAGTAACAAGGGTTTTGTCACACATGTGACCCTTCACACCAACTGCATGTCTTATCTACCTGTTCTGCTGGCCTTACAGTGCATCAAATAAGCATCCTTCTGTGGACGCTGGCAGGCTGAGGCTGCAGCAGTTGCACTCCTGTCTGTGCTGACAGCTCCTCTCCATCCCCTACCCACCTTCTCTCCTTGCTGACATCTACACCTTTGCCCTATGGCGTTGCCTGGAGGTGGGGGAGCAGAGCTGGCCATCACACCATAACTGCCCACTGTTGCTAGAGGGAGCAGACAGACCATCACTGCCTGCTTTGGGCTGGCCTGAGAAAGCAGACAGTACCAAAAGGCAAGGGCCGACCTGGTCCCTTTGGTACTAAGGTGGAGGCAGCCACAGCTCCAGTGAGCAAATCTTTCCCCTGCCAGGCTGATCTGAAACCTGGAGAAGGCTGGAAACATGCCTTCAGTGGGCAGGAGCCTGCATTGTGCCCATCACCCAGTGAAGCTTTGCCAGGTCTTGAATCCTCAGTTCAGACCTCTTTCTGCTGGATAAATTCTGCCAAGCAGTGGGCATCTGCATGGTCTCCACAGCACCATCTCTCTGACCCTAGCTCAGCAACGTAACCCACCCAACCATGTATGGAGGGGTGAGCCAGCCTAAGCCTGTGGGAGGAGAAGCATCCTTGCTAGAAAGAGAAAAGCTGCTTTACCCAGAAGCGTATGTCAAAGAGTGGGTGAGATAACTTGCAGGGCCACTGCTCAGGGACCTTCAGGAGAATGAAGGTGGTGTGGTTTAACCCCAGCCAGCAACTAAGCACCGTGCAGCTGCTCGCTCACTCCTCCCCGCTCCCAGTGGAATGGGGAAGAGAATCAGAAAAAAAAGTGAAATTCATGGGTTGAGATAAGAACAGTTTAATAAATAAAATATTATAATAGCAATAATAATAAAAAGAATAATAATGTAATAACAATAATAATGGTAATGAAAAGGAATATAACAAAAAAAGACAAATTAGACCAAAGAAAAGACAGGTGACGCACAGCGCAATTGCTTATCAGCTGCTGACTGATGTCTGAGCAGTGATCCACCCCTCCTGGCCAACTCCCCCCCAGTTTATATATTGAGCATGACATTCTGTGGTATGGAATATCCCTTTGGCTAGTTTGGGTCGGCTGTCCTGGCCATGCTCCCTCCCAGCTTCTTGCACACCTGCTTGCTGGCAGAGCATGGGAAACTGAAAAATCTTTAACTTAGAATAAGCCCTACTTAGTAACAACTAAAACATCAGTGTGTTATCAACATTATTCTCACACTAAATCCAAACACATTGTACCAGCTACTAGGAAGAAAATTAACTATCCCAGCTGAAACCAGGACAGAAGGGAACTCTTTTGTCCCCAGAGTTTATGTGGCCAGGCAGAGCTTGGCTGAAATCTCAGTGCTGGTTGCTTTCCTCTCCCCTCCAGGTACCTGGCCATCCGCTATCCGCTGCGCTCCCGGGAGCTGCGGACCCCCCATAATGCAGTGGCTGCCATGGCTGTGATCTGGGGCCTCTCCGTGGTCTTTGCTGGGCCCTACCTAAGCTACTACGACCTGATTGAGTGGGAGTCCAGCTACATCTGCATGCCTGGCTGGGAGGAGTGGAGACGCAAGGTTATGGACACCAGTACATTTGCCTTTGGCTATGTCATCCCAGTGCTGGTCATCAGCCTCTCCTACACCAGGACCATCAAGTACCTGTGGACAGCAGTGGAGCCCCTGGAGGACATATCAGAGTCCAAGAAGGCCAAGCGGAAGGTAACCAAGATGATCATCATTGTAACTATCCTTTTCTGCCTCTGCTGGCTACCCTACCACGTAGTCATCCTCCGATACCTCTACGGAGACTTCCCCTTCAACCAGGCCACCTACGCCTTCCGCCTGCTTTCCCACTGCATGGCCTATGCCAACTCCTGCCTCAATCCCATCGTTTATGCCCTGGTCTCCAAGCACTTCCGCAAGGGCTTCAAAAAAGTTTTCAGCTGTCTCTTGAGGAAAAAGCACCGCAACAAGGTGCATGTGGTGCACGCTGCCCACATTGTACCTGGATTTGAGGCCGGCTCCACTGAAGTGTCCCAGATGAATGAGGAGAATAACAGGTGTGAGCTGAACCCAGCCTCCATGGCAGTCCCCTCCAGTTCCTCCAAGCCCCTTCATATTTCCTAGTGGCCAAGCTCCACACCATCTGACAGCTTGGCTGTGTCACCAGCTTCAGGCAACCCTTTCCCACTGGGTGAGAGAGGATGCTGGAAAGGCAAGCCAGAAACTGCTATGCGCTGCTTCTGGCCTTGTTGTTCCTTCCCATTCCATGCACCAACTGTTCTCCTGAGCCATCTCCCCGCTAAATGCTACGTGCAAAGGAAGGAATGGACCCAGACTTGCCCCTGATCCTCAAACCAGCTGGACTCCAAGGAATAAAGCTCCAGCTCCTCTGTTGGCTCTCATCCTTCGAACTCCTCTGCTCCATGGCCCCACTGCTCTGGACACATTGGTTAGTTGTCAAAAAGTTCCTTCTGCCTCCCAATGCCCCATCTGGCCAGACTGGCTCCCACAGTAGGAATGGCAAGGGACATGGGCAGTGCAGGCAGGGCCAGGCAAGCAAAGGTGGTATGGAAAGCTCCTAGCACAACCCATCGATGGTTGCAGTGATGGCTTTGGTGCTGGCTGTGCTGTTCTCCCAGTGACTGGGTCCTCCCCTGGGATGTGGGCTCGTTGCATGTGTGGGATGCTGCTGCTGTACGTACTAGAGAAATGTCTTTCTAACCCAGAGCAAATAAATGCACTTCCCTCATCCAGGCAATAGTGGGGCCTGCGGTCATCATCTGGGGTGGGGATGGGCTACCCCATACCTCAACGGGACTTTTTTCTTAACTGGTATAAAGTACAGTGCACCATGAAAACCAGCACTGAGCAAAGTCTGCAGAGCCAAACCCTGCCTGGTGTCTCCACTCCTTTCTCCACGGCCATGTTTACTGACACAGTCGACAGGTCCCTGTGCAGGTCAGTGCACAGGCGATATTCTCCCAAGATAAATGACCTCCACCCTCCACAGTTAGGAGTCTACCATCAGTGCATAAAAGCAGCTTTATCTGACCGCCACACTTCAGAGGGCCCATGGGCAGGCAAGGAGCGAGTGGGGAGAGGCAGGGTTAAGCGTTTAGTTCAGTTATGGTTCCTCCTGCCTGCATGGCACAGTCTTTGTGCAGGGGATTGAGGACGCTTGCTCTCCATAGTGGAGCAGATGCTCTTCAGGGCATGCTGAATCTCATCTCAGGATCTAAGCATGCACTTGACCCCCTGGAGCTTCAGGAAGGAAAACTCATCTCCCTTACCACGGCTGATTAGATGCAAGTGGGTACCTTCCTGTCACAGCTAAATCGCTGGAGATCATAGAATCATAGAATATCTTGAGTTGGAAGGGGCCCATAAGGATCATCGAGACCAACTCCCTGCTCCTCGCAGGACCACCTAAACCTAAACCACATAACTAAAAGTGTCATCCAGACACTCCCTGAACTCTGACAGGCTTGGTGCCATGACCACCTCCCTGGGCAGCCTGTTCCAGCCACCAGCCACCATCTCAGTGAAGAACCTTTTCCTAATGTCCAGTCTGAACTTCCCCTGACACAGCTTCATTCCATTTCCTCGTATCCTATTGCTGGTCACCAGAGAGAGGAGATCAGGACCTCCCCCTCCGCTGCCCCCCTTGAGGAAGGTGTAGACTGCAATGAGGGCACCCCTCAGCCTTCTCTTCTTCAGGCTGAACAAGCCCAGTGACCTCAGCTGCTCCTCATAAGTCTTGCCCTCGAGACCCTTCACCATCTTGGTTGCCCTTCCCTGGGCACACTCTCATAGTTTGATGTCCTTCTAATCTTGAGGCGCCCAAAACTGCACACAGTACTTGAGGTGGGACCACACCAGTGCAGTGCAGAATGGGACAATCACCTCCCTCAACCGGTTATCTACGCTGTGTTTGATGCACCCCAGGACATGGTTGACCCTTTTGGCTGCCAGAGCACACTGTTGACTCATATTCAACTTGCCATCATCCCAGACCTCCAGATCTCTCTCCATGGGGCTGCTCTCCAGCCTCTCATCCCCCATTTTGTACGTATAACCAGGATTACCCCGTCCCAGGTGGAGAATCCGGCACTTGCTCTTCTTGAATTTCATATGCTTGGTGATTGCCCAGCTCTCTAGCCTATCCAGATCTCTCCATAAGGCCTCTCTACCCTCGAGGGAGTCCACAGCTCCTCCAGTTTAGTATCATCAGCAAACTTACTTAATGTACATTCGATTTCTGTGTCCAGATCATTTATAAAAACATTACAGACCACTGGCCCTAAAATTGAGCCCTGGGGAACTCCACTGGTGGCTGGTCACCAGCCTGATGTAATCTCATTTACTGTAACTCTTTGAGCCCGACCCATCAGCCGACTGCTCACCCAAGGTAGCATGGTCTTGTCTAGCTGTGTGCTGGACAGTTTGTCCAGAAGGATACTGTGAGAGACAGTATCAAAAGCTTTTCTAAAATCCAAAACCACCACCTGTACTGGCTTCCCTTGATCAGCTAGATGGGTGACCTTGTCATAAATGGAAATTAAGTTGGTTAAGCAGGACTTTCCTCTCATGAACCCATGCTGGCTATGACCAATGGCTGTGTTGTCTCTCAAGTGTTTTTCAGTAACTCCCAGAATAACATTCTCCATAATTTCACCAGGCACTGAAGTGAGACTGACAGGTCTGTAATTACCAGGGTCTTCCTTCTTACCCCTCTTGAAAATTGGGACAACATTTGCCAGCTTCCAGTCAACTGGGACCTCTTCAGACTCCCAAGACCATTGAAAAATAATGAATAGAGGTCCTGCGATGACATCAGCCAGCTCCTTCAGTATCCTGGGATGAAACCTATCAGCCCCCGTAGATTTAGGCGCATCCAGCTGGAGCAGCAAGTCGTGAACAAGTTCAGGGTCAGCTGGGAGTTTATCATACCCCCAGTCATGGTCTTCCAACACAGGGCTCTGGTGGCCCCAGAGCCCACCATGGGTGTTAAAGACAGAGGCAAAGGCGGCATTAAACATCTCTGCTTTGCCTGCATCTCTATTTGTGAGTTGACTGACCTCATCAATGTTACCTCTGGTTCTCTTTTGGCTGTTAACATATTTTAAAAAGCTCTTTTTGTTGTCCTTCACAGTGCTGGCCAGCTTGAACTCTAATCGAGCTTTGGCCACACAAATTTTCTCCCTGTGGTCCTCCCGTGTTGCCTGTCCTTGCTTCCAATGTCTGTACACTTTCTTTTCCTGCATAAATTCTGGAAGATGATCCCTGCTCACCCAAGCCAGCCTTCTGCCCTACTTGGATGACTACTGACACTTTGGCATTGCCTGCTCCTGCGCTCTTAAGAGATGGCTCTTAAAAAGTTACCAGCATTCATGGACCCCAATACCTTCAAAAGCAGATTCCCAGGGGACCTTACTGACTAGCCCCCTCAGCAGCCTGAAGTCTGCTCTCCCCATATCCAGCGTTGAAGTTTTGCTGGCAGTTTTTCTCCTATCACCAACAATTTGAAACTCAACTACTTTGTGGTCACTGTGACCAAGCCAGCCACCAATCACCACTTCATCCACGAGTCCCTCTCTGGTTACAAACTACAAATCTGGGAAGGCACCTTTCCTAGTTGGCTCCCTCAGTACTTGTACCAAGAAGTTATCTTCAGTGTGCTTCAGAAATTTCCTGGACCTGTTTGCGTCTGCTGTATGATATTCCCAGTTGATGTCTGGGAAGTTAAAATCACCCATAAGGACAAGGGCAGTTGATCTAGAGATATCCCTTAATTACTTGTAGATAATAATTCATCGGTGGTGTTGTCCTGGCTGGGTAGTAGATAGTAGACTCCCACAGTAACAGCTGCTTTATTTGCTTTCCCCTTCATCCTTACCCAGAGGTTCTCAACCGAAAGCCACTCCAGCTGACTGAGAAGCCAAGGAACACTTGATCTGAGAAACATTTCTCACTGTGACTGATGGTAACTCACAACAGCCAAGCTTTATGAGGCCAAAATCTGCAAGCATAAGACACTTCCACACCAGAGGCTAGCACCTAGGCAGTCAAAAGTGGAAATAACTTACCACTCCTTCCTTGCTGTGCTTAATATAGTCCAACCAACTCTCCTCACTAACTCAGGGGCTACCCTACCTTTCCAACAGATGATCCCAATCTCACAGACCTGGGCAAACACTGGGGTAATGCATACCTTCCTTCCAGCTCTAGGACTGGGACCTGTACAGACCAAAACATGTCTGGGCCTCAAAACCAGCCTGCTACATTCTCCTCACACCTTCCCAGTCCCATTGGCAAAGCCCTGCCACTTGTCCAGCATTGCTACCAGCTCCATTGGAGGACAGCTTGGAAATCCCAGCTATGGTCCCCCACTACACGTGCACAATGCTGTAGGAACCCAGAGCAGAGGTGGTCCCTGTCCCAAAGAGCCTACACTCCAACCACAGCCAGGCAGCAAGAGGCTGGCTGGCAGAGCAGGGTGTCCAGAGCAGCAGCTTGCCCAGCAAGCATGAGTGCAGAGCACTTCCAACAATGAAGTGCCCTCTCGCAAGTGCTTCTGGCAAGTCCCCATCTTGATTCTTAAGGAAGCTTCTCAGATATTCATGCTGAAACCCCTGGCCCTGGTACAAGGCCTTACTTTCTTCTGTCCTCTATGAAAAACATGTTATTCTCCTATCCTTCCCTGCTCCTCCACCATCAGGGCAGCCTTTTGAGGCCCCTCTGGTAAGGCAAAGGGGATGAACAGTGATTTACTCCATTGACAAAAGAGTTGGATTCAACAAACTAGAGATCAATTTTCAGCCTGTTTGAAACTGATACAGGACTCTCAGGATTTGCTCTTGGCTGCTGTAGTAAATTCACCCAATCGTGAGTGCCATAAACAAACTACTTTTATTGGTTTTGTTCTGCCAGGCAAGGAATCCCCTGGCACCTCTGCCAGGCAGCTGTAATTAGTGACAGAGAGCTCCCCCCAGCCCAGAAATACTTAGTCAGTACTCACAAAACAACAGAAAATCAGTAGCCACTCCAAGGTTTACAGGTCCCACCTCTGCAAGTCATACCATGCCCGGTGCATCAACAACATCAGACTCAGCTCAGGAGCAAACCAGGCAGAGGAAACCTTGGGCTCAGGCGAAGGGGAACCAGATGCTGCATGAGGCTGGTTCTTTAGTCCCACTGAGCCCTTGCTAATGAAACAGGATCTTCCCCTTCCACTTTAAGCAGCTACCTCCTTCCAGTCTGATCGACTGTAAAGGGCCTAAGCAGGAGATGGGGGCTCTCTGGGGCTCCTGATAGGCATTTTATCTGGTATCACCTGGTGGTGCCTTCTTTGAGACCAATGCAACTCACGCACAGCAGGCAACCTCTCCTTTGGCTGATCACCAAGGCTTGCTGTTTCTAGTTCAGGCTCTGAGGTCATGCACACGTATGAGTTTTCCAGGAGACAACTCCAGTGCAGTCCCTCTGCATCCCATCCTTCATTAGTGTTAGTGAAGTTCTGCAGCCAACCACATTTCTCCAGCTAACCACACAGCCTCCAGGTGCTCCATCTCATCAGGAAACAACTTCTCTGCCTCACCTTCATCATTAAGGAACCAGGTTTGATTTTCCTTGGCTTGAGTCAGGTTGATAGCCATGGCCTTTAGCAAAGCTCTAGTTACCACTAGAGCTTTCGAAGCAGAACTCTTCTCCTGGCGGGGGGGGGGGGGGGGGGGGGGGGAATATTTCTGTGCAGGAGCCACCAGACAAGAACTTATCAAACTGGGATGCATCTACCATTGCTCATTAGCTCTGCTGGTGAGCTCCAGGCATAGAAAAATGTCCAGTACAGGAAAGACAGGTGCTGAGCAGTAGCTGCATTTCAGACTTCTTGCTCTCTGAAGGAAGGTGACTGCAGATTTTCCAAGGAGTTCATCTGGACTTGTTCTCCTGTAGGATTCACTCTGTCACACCATCCCCCAGAGAAGAACATTGTGTCCCTAGATCTCCTTCACCTAAGCCTCTTATCTGCATCGACCCTGAGGAGCACACACTGAGTTCAATTGCTAATGGCTGTTTATTTCAGACACTTTGCTGTCAAGCTAGTGCTGCAAGTTACCTGGGAGTTGATGGGAGGAGACAAAGTGGGATGGATGGAGTTGGAGCCTGGGGTATCAACCCTGGCTGGGGAGAAAGCAGCCCCCTACTTACAATACACACAGATGTTTAAACCTGTGTCTGCATTTGCTCAGATAAAGGAAAAGCTGTTCCTCTCAAAATAGAAATCCACATTTGTTTGTGAAGATCAAAAGAGAGCATTTCAGAAAGACATCACAGCAAGATGGAGAAGACACTTCATGAAAGAGTATCTAATTCTTTTTAAACACAGAAATGCTCTGAAGATGCTCCCCAAACTGACTGAAAATTCAGCTTGCAGCACAAGAAAAGGTCCTGGTGTGCTCAGACCAGGAGAGACATTTCAAATGTGATTTGGATGGAAGAGTTCAATCTAAAGTAACTGTGGATTTGTTCCTACCAAAAGAAAACTGGATTTAATTTGTTTTGCAGAAGGGAGATAATTTCCTTCCTCCCAAACCCAAAAGCTAGCAGAAAATGTTTGCTCCCGTTACAGATCCCAGCTCAGCTACAGTCATGCTCGCTCTTTAGTGAAAACCCAGTCACAGAAGTGCATTATCCCATGCAGCTAGCCACCTTGCCCCTTGCATAAAAATCTCTGCTAGCAGATGCAGCAGTGGCCTGGGTTCAGCTGGGATAGAGTTAATTTTTACAGGAACCTGGGAGCTGGGGGGCATAGCCGGGGCAGCTGACCTGAACTAGCCAAGGAGCTATTCCATGCCATTTGACATCATGCTCAGTATATAAGTGGGGAGCGGGCTGGGGCGGTGGTCTCGGCTTTCGGTGGGGGAAGTGGCGGAGCGTTGGGTCCCGGGTGTTGAGCAGTCGCACTGTGCATCACTCGTTTTGTGTACTCTTTCATTAGTACCGTTGTTGTTGTAACCTTTTTTTGTGTGTGTTGTCCCAGTAAACTGCCTTTATCTCAACCCTCGAGGTTCCAGGTTTTTTTTTGTTTTTTTTCTTTTCTCTCCTCCATCTTCTCCCCATCCCACCGGAGGGGCGGAGGAGTGAGCGAGCGGCTGCGTGGTCCTTTGTTACCGGCTGGGCTGAAACCACGACAAGCAGTCAGAAAGGGGCACATGCAGGGATTTCAGGAGCCTGCCATAGCTAGGCTGGGCTCCCTCCACAGAACTGCTGGCAGGTACTGACATGCTCTGCCTTCTGCATGGTCTAGAGGGGCTGAAAACAGCCCTGCACCCCAATCCGGGTAACAATGCTGAGCCAGGATGGCAGATGGAGGGCAGGAGGCTACAGTGAGAAGCAGAGGCACATGTTCTGGTTTGGATGCCTTTCTGCATCAGCTGCTGTAATAAATAAAGCAATTGTGTTTACTGCAAACCGGGCCCAGCCAGAGCACTGGAAAGCTCTCACTGAAGAGAAGCAATTAAGCCCTATCTCCTGTACATGTCCACAGGACAGCACAGGCCTTGTTGTTTGGCTTGAGGTAGACAGCAGACCTGGTTTCCCATATGCCTTGGTCACACACAGGTCTCGGGAAGCTCTGGAGATAACAAGAAAGAGCTGCCCCAGGTCTCCTGGGTGCATGACTGGCATGGTTCTGCTGTCTTGCTAACGTGAACCACACAAGCAATTATGTCCAAATGCAAAGATTTTCATCAGGGTTGAAAATCCACAGATATTCTGTAGGTATCACCTATAGCTCCTGCTACAGAGACTCAGTGGTGGGCTGACAGGTGGCTTTGTACCTACTGAGTTGCTGCCATTCCTGTATTTTTCTTGTTCCTTCCCTCCCTGGAGAGAACCAGCTGCTCCAGCTCCTCTGTGCCAGGGAAGGGGTTCTCAAACGGGGGCCAGGGCCCGGCAGAGACACAGAGGGGCAGCAGGTGCACTTGCTGTCATCAGGTTTGGTGCCATAGCTGTGCAATCACCTATTTTACACAACACCCTCAAATTCAATCCCCATGTATGGAGCAATTGCAGTAAGGCGAGCTCCATAATGACCAGGCTTGATTACCAGTCATCAGGCACTTACCTGTTGGCTCAGCAACTAGAACCAAATCAGACACTGACCCAGAAAAAGGAAGGGGAGTTTCCTTCCTTGGGGCATCCCATGCAAAGATTTAAACCCTGCCAACCCCTGTGGCCCAAAGTACCTCTCTCCAGAGCATAGTCACCTGTACAAGTGAGGTCCCCATTCTGAGCCCAGGCACGTGGACCACCAGCCAGCTCCACGTGGGGTTGTGTCTGGGTGCCAGCTCCGGGGCAAATCCCACATGGGGCTGCGGGTCCCAGGGGTCTGGGTGCCAACAGCTGCAGAGACCTGTCCTGAGCATGGTGGGGGATGACTAGCAAACCTTGGGTCAGAGTAGCCAGCAAGGAGAACAGGCAGAGCTGTGAAAGTGGTGTTCCAAGCGTCAAGCTCTAAAATCAAGATTCTAAATCAGGATTTGAGGGTGCCGACAAAGGTGCCCCCTCCTATCTGTGCTAGTTTGTCTGTGGCTGGGTGTATCTGTGCATACTTGTGCTCATTCCTGTGAAGATTTCTCTTGGTTTTACCAACTATGAAGTTATTTTCTACTTGTTTTCTGGTCATTCAGTGGGGTTTTTTAAGGCATGGAAGATACACAGGCTAGGGGAGGTCTGAGGGACTTCTGTCAGCAGAGAGGTTTTTCTCCTAGAGTAAAATCTCTCCTCAGACTGCCCTTTTGCCAGAGCTAATGGGGTCAGATGACCAGCAATATTAAATTACAGAAAAACAGGCTCAGTTATTTAAAACCTGCCCGGCACAGCCTCCAGCACCTCCGGAAAGGGCTTCCCCAGCCAAGGGCAGCTTCCACTGCCTGCAATGCCTTCATCAGCTCTCTCTTTGCCTGCACGTCTCTCTCCTTCGTTTGAAGGATCACACCAAATCAGCAGGTCTCAGACTTGACTCTCTACTCCCAGGGCGGTGCTTCCAGGTCTGGCCTGAGCGCCTCACTCCCCGGGAGAGAGCACTGCCTTTCAGTGGGTTTTGGTCCCTGTGTTTGGTTCTGTATTATTCCCACATTAGCAAAGGGCTTTCCATTGTGCGAGTAGTCTACAAGAGGATTAATCTCCCAAAGAACTGAGTTTGTTCACAATCCCAGTTCTGTTCCCACCAGAAAAGAACATGCAGAAAGGTGACCATATTAACCCAGGATCTGTACGAAAGTCAGTGGTGGGTGCTAATGGTCTACTACCTGTCTTGCACGCTCAGCTCAATTGACACTGTTTCTTGAACTGCAGTAATTCAATCATCAGCACATTCAGAGGAAGAAAATGGAAAAACTCGTTAATACCCATTAGAGATAAAAGGGACAGAAATTGGTTAGGAATAACATAAATCAGGAGAGTAACAAGCTCTGAGATTTAAAAGGCTGTTCCTAATGGTGGAGAACACTTTGTACAGTCCATGAGTAATTTTATGTTTGGCTGTTTGCTCTGACTGGTTTTCACTTATTTTTGTTTTTCTTTCTAAACACGACAGAGAGCAAGATTGGGCAGAACATCTGAAGTGAACAGAGCTCCAGGAAGCATGTTTATTTGGGAAGCATGTCTATTTTTGATAGAAATCAAACTAGATGCCTGCCCAAAGCCATGGGGAAGTGCCAGCAAAGGCCCAGCACAAAGGGGAGTCCCAGCGCATGGTGCCCCAGCAGAAAACACAAACAAGCTGGTCATAACAGGGCTTGACTGGCTTTCTCATTTGTATTGATTATCGGGGTGTCATGGTTTAAACCCAGCCAGCAATTTAGCACCATGCAGCTGCTGACTTACTTCTCCCCCCACCCCACCCCCAGTGGGATGGGGGAGAGAATCGGGAAAAAAAAAAAGTAAAACTTGAGGGTTGAGATAAGAACAATTTAACAAGACAGAAAGGAAGAAAATAATAATAATAACAACAACAACAATAATAACAACAACAACTATTATTATTCAACAATAATATGTCAACAACAATAATATTATGTCAATAATAATAATAATAATTAGAATATACAAAACAAGTGATACACAATGCAATTGCTCACCACTTGCAGACCGATGTCCAGTTAGTTCCCAAGCAGCGATCCACCCCCGCCAGCCAACTCCCCCCAGTTTATATACTGGGCATGACATCACATGGTGTGGAATACCCCGTTGGCCAGTTTGGCTCGGCTGTCCTGGCTGTCTCCCCTCCCAACTTCTTGTGCCCCTCCAGCCTTCTTGCTGGCTGGGCATGAGAAGCTGACTTAGTTTAAACACTACTTAGCAACAACTGAAAACATCAGTATGTTACCAATATTATTCTCATACTAAATCCAAAACATACCATTATACCAGCTACTAGAAAGAAAATTAACTCAATCCCAGCCAAAACCAGGACATAGGGGTGGATGGCTTAGTGTACATGAGCTGCAGCCAGAACCATGGGGAACAAAACCATGGAGAAGCTCCACATGCCTGGGCCACTGACAGTTGTTCTTCAAAGCTTCCTGCACAGAGCTCCTCCAGCTTTTGCACCACAATTTTTTTTTAGTGCCTAATCTGTCCTTCAGTAAATCAAAGGCCATGGACTTCGTCTCATTGACTGAAGGTGGAGAAAGCTGCTGCCTCCGCATTGCAGCAATGACTGCCGTATATGAACACTTCAGCCTCAAGAGAATAAGGACAGAAGCAGAAGAACCCCAGTTCAATCAATCTTCCCTCACGTATCAGAATTTTTTTAGGCTTTTGCTTGTTCTACCTCTCTCCATCCTGACATGAGGTTTTATTGATACCCATCAAACAGGCATCTCGTACACTTTTCCTACAA
Organism: Astur gentilis; assembly: GCF_929443795.1. Lineage (NCBI taxonomy): Eukaryota > Metazoa > Chordata > Aves > Accipitriformes > Accipitridae > Astur > Astur gentilis. The sequence goes on from NC_064912.1 coordinate 741,432, forward strand.
TGCCACAGCATCTGCCTGTTCACATATGGGTGCTGTCTTTGGCTCATGCATTTAGTCAAAATAATTTTCTACATCTGATACAAAGGATCGTGTGTTAAATCTATGTGCCCAAGTACACCACCCACTTCTACGTGGGCACAATAAGCCAGGCACAAAGCAGCTTCCACCAGTGACTTTTTGAGATGCAGGGATCCCTCCTGCTCTGTGCTGGGGAGAACATGACTGACTCTCCCCCTCCATGGCAGATGTCTTTCTATTCATTACAAAGAGCCAGGAGTTACAGTCTGGCAAGGTCTTTTAAGGTGAGGAGGGAAGGGGGGTGGGTGGGAGGAGAGAGAGAGAGAGAGTGAAAGGGAATAAATGCAACAGTGGGAAAAAGCAACTGCATTTTATCTAGACACATTCAATTAAAACTACAGAAAATAACCCCACAAAAAAAGCACAATATTCCCAAGAGAAGCCTTCAGGTAACACTTTAGGGTTCAGCAGACAAACCTCAGCCCCAACCATTCAAACCCATGGCAGCAGACAGGTAAGACAAGGCCCTCCGCCCAGCAGCACACTGGGGCAGGGCTCTGGTGGTGAGGGTCCACGCGAATGCTTTCAGTTCAAGCAACAAGGACACGCAGAATACAGTTGTGCATAACTCGATGTGCCTGAATCACTACTCCAGCGAGGCAAACCGCAACTAATGGCGGGGCTCCCCAAAACAGCAATTACTTCAAGCACCAGAGGTGCTTGTGCATGTGACGTGAGGCAGCATCAGCAAAGGTCCCTCCAGCACAGCTGTAGTAGCAAAAGAGTGGTCAAGTGAAAGCCCCTTTCAGACCCAGGGTATGTTTACTTGACGTGGGGATATAGGAGCGATTTAAGAAGCAGATAGTGGTTCTTCCCTCCTGAGCTAGAATGGAAGGCCACAGGAGCGCTCAGCAGTTAGAGAAGGTGTGTTAGGAACAGGAACAGGCAGGGAGCCCACAGAAGAGAGAATCTGGCACTATTTAGCACATCATTCATTTCTGGGAGATTCCTGTCGCCCACAGGGAGTTTTACAGCTCTCCAAGGGAGATGAGGCTTGACCTCCAGCCAAGGAGGATGGTACAGATTGCTCTGAGGAAGCCAGTAGCAGGGGAAAGAGCTGGGATTGGATCTGGAAGCATCTACCTGAGAGCCATAAGCCCTTCACTGCAAGGGTCATCCAGTGTCAAGCACAACAGCCCTGATTCCCAGCTACTTCCCTACACTGCAGTGAGGGTCAGCACCCACCTAGGGGGTCAGGACAAGTGTTGCCATCTGCAGGAGCCACCAGGAGCCCTGCTATCTGAGACACGGCAGGAGCAGTAGGAGGTGAATACCTGGCCCCAGGCGTCACCCCACAGTCATCCATATCAGCAGCGCATCAGGTAAGACCTAACCGCCCTAACCATTAGATAGGTGTCTTCCGTGGCAGAGGCAGTTGCTGGCCCTGCCTGGCAGTCACCCGCTGTGACTGGTCATTCAACTCCTGCTCAGATTTTGGCTAACCCAGCTCATGCCAAGGCCTGATGTACGCTGGCAGCAGCATCGTTAGGTCAAAGCGAGAGTACCACATAGGCAGGACAGGTGGCCAGAAGAGCTAAAGGGCCATTATGCAGCCATTATCACTTGCAGCTGGCTGTCTCCCGCAGCCATTATCTTTTGTCGGGAATTTTCCTCAGAATCCACTAACTTATAGAAATGGTATAGACCAAACCTCTAAGATGGAGGGTATAAAACATCAGCTTACCCAAAACTCTTTGGAAGCAGATCTAACGGCCGCTGGACTGCTGAGGCTTTTGTGCTTCCCGGTGTGACACAGGGGACGCTCGCATTGCAACGGAGGAGGAAGGATGGGCACGCTCACCATAGGCTAGGGAACTAATTCTATTTGTTTTGCTCATAGGTGCATGATATTAAGAGTTGTGGATTATAAGTTATGAAACCTTATGACTTGAATGGTGAATAAATGAATTCACATGATAGACTAGTCCGGGCAAAGGGGGATTGAGCCCCTGTTTGCTGTGTGTGTTTGCTGTATTTCTTAATGAGCTCATTAAGTGAAGTTAAATCACAGAGTACATTGTCCTGTAAATCTGAGAGATCTGAACAGACCGTGACACCCCCCATAGCAGACTGCACCCTGAGCTTCCAACAGGCTCTGCAGTATGCAGCTTTCTGGAAGGCAGCTGTGGCACCCAGGAGCGCTCGGAAGGAGATTGCTTTTGTCAAGTTATTTACAGATGTCTTACAGTTGTAAATAATTTGACAGAACTCATTTCTTCTCAATGTGCAGGAGAGTGAGCAATTTTCTCAAGCTTCTTTGTCATCCGGATCTATTTTGCTGGACAGGATGAATTCATCGTCATCCAACTTTAGCAGTAATACCTCGAGACTTGCCCAGGCACCCAGACAGATGACCACACCACCCGTATCGACCCCAGCCCCAGCAATGAGCCATGGCAGAGCCAGAAGTCACCCCACTCTGAGGGGACCGCTGGGATCTCATCTGGTTCTGGGGGTCAAGTTTTGGTTGTCCTGGGGACAGAGCCCACGCAGCACTGTTGGCAGGGGTTTCTTCTTGGGCTGGCTGGAGGTTCCCGGTTTTGCTCTGTATTGTGATGGTTTGGGCAGACTAACGCACTGGGTTTTTCTCATGTGAAAGGCAGTTTGTTCTCCCTGATTGATACTGAATGGCTTGTAATTACCTTAATTATATCTCTCGCTCCTAACATCAGACAGAGACCAGTACTAATTCGAGTATATTGGCATAGACACACCCCATCGTTTAGCTGGGTGGCTCCTGCAGGGACCTGGCAGCACCCTTAAGCGCAAGAGTAACACAGTCGAGAAGAAGATGCAAGTCCTGGAGATTTCAGCTGGAGTCAGTGAAGACATGAGCAGGCAGACATCTCGCTTGAGCATGGAGCCTGTCTTCCACATGGGCTGGGCTGCATTCTCCCATGCCTGTATCTTCATCCTCCCAATATATCACTTATGTAAATGCCGTGATTAGGGAGCACGTAGCATGACCTGGCATTAAAATAACAGTCTGTGCTTCAGGACAGGAGTCACAACATTTCCAGATGCCTTCAGAGCAGTGAGTATCAACCCAGGCAGAAATAAATGACTCCATCTGCTCTTACAGCAAGTCCATCCTTCCCCATTGACCAAGAGCATTCAACTTTCAGAGAGCAATAATTTCATTTGGATGAATAATGCTCCAGTCAGTAGAAAAAGTAGCTGTGCTGGGGATACCAGGGTTGTTATTCTGCTTGATGTTTCTGGGTGGACACATAATTTCTTTACAAAACTGCACTCAGTGGATGAGTTGGGTTTAGCTTCAAGGCCCACATGACTGCCATATACATAATCCTGTGTTAGTCACATCTCTTTTTTTCCCATGTAGCCAGAAAGCATCAGTGGAAATAGTCAAACTGTTCCCAGATTGCCAAGTCTTGAACCAAAGCCAGGGAATATAACATCAGGCTTGGGGGGGCGGATCTGGGGGCAGACATAATCCACTCAAGAGATAGTATGCTACCAGCTTTCTTCTGGGATGGAAAGATAGGGGGGCTGCAGTGGGTATAAAGGTGGAATTACTATACAGCAAGAGAGCATCAGAGTCTAAGTAGTCTAGGGAACAGCACTAAATGGGCAGCAAAGCCTGGGGGCGGGGGAAAGAAGAGAAAAGCTAATTTTCTCCTCTCAGTAGAGAAGATAATTCTTCAAGTCACAAACAAAGTGCAAGGCTTTAGCAAGAGCTAGGATTCATTAGGTCTGTCTATAACAACTGTGTAGCCAAGCACACCCAGGAGCTACCTGGGTAGCTCAGTCAGAGCATTGTTTTACACTATTTGCACGCAGATTCCCCTCACCCAGCCTATTCTGGGGACAGTTTATCACCTCCCCAGTGCCATCATCTGCACACCATCTTCAACCAGTCCTCAAAAATAAAAAGTTGGGGGATGACTTCACTTGCCAAGGGCTGGCCCTTCAGAGAGGAGTTGGGGGAGGGAGATCTGCCAGATTCAGTGCCTGGGGGCTGGTCACATTAGGCAGGGGTCCCTAGAGGCAGCAGCCACAAGCACCGCTCTTGCTCTGCAGCTGAGGAGGTGGATGGCCTTGGACACTGCCACAAGCACCAGTGGGCAGGATAGGACTCTGCCAGTCAGCCCTTGCTGCTGTTAGAAGCAGGGGCACTTCACAGTTGCAATTATTCTGTTTTATAAGCCAGCTTGGGGGAGCACTAGGCACACAGTGAAAGGGAAAATGCCCTGCCTTGGTGCTAGCAGAGGTGTGCCCTGCATCAGTTTTAGCTTGCAGTGTCCCTCCCTTCCCACATAGCCCACTTGCTGCCCATCAGCACCCCAGGAACCTGGCACCCCTCTTCACATGCCCTTCTTCTTCCCCCTCAAGAGGCCCATAAGCACCCAAGGGCACCTCACAGCAGGATGTTACCGCCAGATGTACTGCAGCAGGCAGCTCCCCGAGATAGTCTAAAGGCGCCAGAGCAAGCCAAGTCCTGGCACTGGGACACCAATGTGAGGATTTACAGCTCTGGGAGCAGCTGTAGGGGAGGGAACTGTGAGCTCCTACTAGAGCTGAGTCACAGATTTTTTGCCCTCCAGTCACCGATTTTAACTTCATCTTCAATATCATCAACACAAGCACATGAAAACTGGTCCCGCATCTTCCATTTCTTCTGCCACCACCTGGGACTGAGCACAGAAGACACCAGCCTCCTCAAAGGATAATGCCATCTCAACCCACCCACACTCCTCTTCATCTCAGCAGCCACAGGTTAACATGGGACCTGCCCCTTCTTGGAAATCCAGCAATGGTTAAGCTCATTCCTTGTGCTGGGACCTCCAGACACAACTGTCCCTGCAAGACTGAGCCAAAACAATCTTCTCAGCCCTACAACTGTGGCATCCATTTGTTCTGTGGGCTGCGACTGCCTGAAAGTTCACACCAGCTTGCACTACTGCATCAATAAAAGGATCCAAATGGAGTCCATTGGATAGGATCTAATTTGCTGGGCTGGATTCTGGATCAGGCCCTCCCAGAGAAAGGCACATATTTCAAGGGATATTTAAACACAATTTTTTTAGTGCTATTTAATAGACTGATGCATTGTAATCAACTCACGCCAACAGCTGTGACACATGAGAAATATTTTCCATCAGGGAGGAATTACTTCAACCTGTGCTCAAGCCATCTCACCAACAGCTCTTGCCCCAAACCCAGAAACTGATGACACTTGACAACAGCGGAGGGGCCTCACAAATTAGAGCAGCAGAACCTGGGGGGAATACACGACGCAGGAATATGTAAGCACAAACCCCTGCGCAAGGCCAACGTGGAGCAGGCTGAAGGCTCTCCCACATTGCATCTCCCCAGTACCTGCCTCTGAAAACCTGTTGGATGTCTGAGCAAAGGGATTGCACCCCTTAGCACAGCCCCACGCTGTAGGGAGCTCTGCTAGCAGCAGCCCAGACCCCTGCACTCCCAGCCAGGCACACAGCCTGCCCCCAGTGCAGTCAGACACGTGGATGCTGTGCTGGAGCATAGCCTGCACAAAGGTTGCAGACAGCAAGCTGTTTGCAGATTTGCTAATATTAGAACATTACACAGCTTGCTTCTAATGAAGTGTTCATCCTGACTTTGTGCTAGACAGAAAAATCCTGGTACTGTGTCCTGTGCGGCTTCCTGCCCACACCACCTACCCATGTCCTTCTTGCTCATACTAATGACTCCGGGCTGGCTGTTGCCCCAGCCAATAAATCTAAATCTAGAATAAGTCGATCTTAGCTTAAATTTTTCCAAAATGTTTGGTGCTGTATTAAATGAAGCCAGTTGCATCTTTTCTTTGACAATTTTAATGAAAAAGCCTTCCTGGAGAGAGAAGATTTTAAAGCAGGGGAAGAGCTAAATGTACACAGTTAAAACAACATGAGTTTCTCCCCCGAGCCTTGACTCCACCATGAGCTGCTGCCTTGTGCACAGGACCTGGTGCAGAGAAGGAACGATCCCACTTGAACACCACAGCTTGGCAATGCTCAAACTACCTGACAGCTGGCAGCCTGCTCCTGAAGGCTCTCCTTGGCCCTCAAACCCAAGGAGCCGCAAACATCTCAAGAGATCCAGCCAGGAGCACAGGTTTGGTCCCACCAGGGAAAAACTACATTTCAACTGTTTCCTTCACCTTTCTGCCATTGTCTGAAGAACTGCACCATCAAAACCAGCTCTCAGCACAATGCTCCCAGGACAAGCTACGCCTCTGAGGTGGGGAGAAGGCCCAGAGATGCAAAAGAGATTGCCATATAAGAGCTGGGACTCAAGACCACATGCTCAAAACCCTATTTTAGCTCTTCAGAAGCGATGCCCCGCTCCCTGACATATGACTTGTATTGCTCCAAAGGCCCTTGGTTACTCTGACAACTTCAGAGCCTGATTTGAGGGCTGATGCTGACATATATATGCATATAAAATATTCCTGATGCTCCTTAGAGAGGCCAAGGAGAGAAAGCTCTTTCTTTCTCCCTGGGGAAGAGTGATGAACCAAAAGCAGCACCTATGCTTGTGCAACCCCCAGCCCCACAGAACCATCTCAGCTCACGAACTGGAGACTCTCAGAAGAGCTCGGCTGCTGCATTGACCACAGGGTTAAGTGTACTTTTTCACAATATCCCCCTTGATAGGAAGAGCCCTCTTAGCTCCTGTAAGTGCTGGATCAGGCCTGTTTATTGTCTTCAGGCAGACAGACCCAGTGGACCAGTTGCTTGACCAGGCTTAAGCAGCAGCATCCCCTTAACTTGCTTAGGACAAGTTAGTGGCATGGGACAGAGCTGTTCCCTTCCAGTGACACAAATACTCCTTGGGATGGAAACCTCTACCTTCACCATGCATCAATGCCTACAAGCACCAGCTTGCCCACATGCCACTCTGACACAGCTCACCCCACTTGCTTCACAGACCCTGTTACTAGCCAAGTCCTCTGAGAGAGAGCATCCCCATTAGCTCAGGATGCTCTGCTGCCCCAGGGCTCCTTTGGGATCACAGCTACCTTCTTCCAGAAGGCAGCATCTGTCACTCAGCCCCACAGGCCTTTGCAAACATCTCCCCAAATGAAGCACAGTTAAGGCAAAAAGGCTTACTCCAAGAAGGGTACAGGATTTTCAGGACTGCAGGTAATCACAGTATAAGTCTTCCCAGGTTCCCCATACCTAGTGACTGCAGGAGCCTCCCAGGCAATAGCAAACCACACCTTGGACTCTTTTTGGGAGGGGAAAACCAAAACAAGATCTAAAACAATGCAGCCCTAGGACAGCTAAGACAAAGTTACAGGCCAAATCTACCTCCACACTTCTTCTGCAAGCTCTTGAGCCCTACTGCTCACAGATGAGCTTGTAAAAGCTTTCCAGAGGGCTGCTCTGCTTTCAGAGGTTACATCAACACATCACTTTTCCCAAGAAGGGGGCCACAATATCTACAGTCATCACTCAAAAGGTTTAAGGCTTACCTGTAGCAATGCAGAGCTCTGCTTGACCATCCCCAGCCTGGGGCGCTACCCTAGACAGGGACAAGCAGTGTCATGGGTCCTTTACCTCCTCCCATGCTACACCACTCGGTACAGGGAGCCTCCCAGCAAGGGCTCCCTTGCATTCCCCCATCTCTCCCCAGGAGACCCCTCAGCACTGCAGCACAGGCCAAGCTCCCCAGCAAGGAAGGAAACAGAAACAAGGGGTTTAGTTCAAGGCTGCCCAGCTTTACATTGTATTATTGGCCACGCTGCAGAACAGAAACAGTTTCCTGAGTGTCCTCTTCTGGGACCAAAGAGGACAGGCATGTCCTTTGAGATCCTCCACCAGCACATGCCAAGATCCTTCCAGCAGTGCCCCATGGCAGCACTCACGTCATTACGGAGTTTGCAGCTGCCTTTCCTGGGTTTTCCACCACTTGGATTTATATATATAGGGAGCAAGGGGATGGACATGGAGTTGAGGGAAGCAAGGGGATCCAGCTCTGCTGGTGGAGGAGATCCCAAGCACAGCAGCTCCCTGAGCAGGCGCTGTCAGAGAGAGCAGGGCATGATCCCATCCCTAGCTGGCTCTGGAGCGAGCAGGGATCAGCCCTTGCTGCTGAGCTCTGCTCCAGCAAAACTCAGCATGTTTGCCCAAAGTGAGAGCGTTTGCCAGGTGCAGAGTACAACCAGGTCCAGCCCCAAAGGGAACGGGTTTGTGAATTAGCCACAGCACCAGCTAATACCAGAGAGCAAGTGAATCAACAAACTGGGCTCCTGTGATACTGAAATGAGACTGCTCAGCAACCGGTCATCCTCTAGACCCAGTGACACAAACCCTAAAACCACTCAGGACCAGCAGTGTCCTGGCCTTAGGGCAATTGCTTATCCTGGGCAAGGACCGGTGTAGGATTGCAGCTCTCCAGCGTCTCATCCCAGCTGGCTTGGGAGGGACTTTGCTGGTAGAACTGGATTTTCCGAGATATCTTTTCTTCTGATTAATTTAAAGCAGAGTGAACAGAAGATTTCTGAGCAGTATTTAACACATGCAGGTGTGAATCCCCCTGTCTTACCAACACCTGAAACAGCCACTGCATCACAGGAAATTTCTGCTCTGAGTGGCAATGCTAGCATGCTCTGGCTGCCAGAAGTCATATATCCCTGGACTTTCTAAGAACAGGCAAAGATAGTTTCCTACATTGAAGCACTGCATGAGCAGATTATATATCACACTTCAGCTTGACAGAGCAGCGTTCAGTTAGAAGACCTGTCAATAGCTTTGTTGTGTAGAAGTGTGAAGTGAGTATATTACAGTGCAACAGAAAGGGTTAAATGTAATTAGATATATAACCAGAATACATCATTCATTTCCTCTGCACAGAGAGTCCTTACGGGCACCAGATTGACAAAGGGAAAGAACCAAAACAGAAAAAAAATAATTGGATTTTTTTTCAGGATGTTTTGCTGTTGGCTAAAAAATACACGGTTCCACAGTCAGGAAAGGAGACTACCTGAGGAAACACGAAAAACCAGGGGGAAGGAAAACACTCCACAAAACAGACTGGTTAGGAGAGAAAATGAAAGCAGTTAAGAATGAACTGCTCCCCAACCAATGTAATAATAAATAACCAAAGCTAGAAAACTGATAAGGGAAGGAAGGAGATTGCTATAACCAATGTATAACCAACAGACGTACCTTGAGGAGCTGTAATACTAGCACAGACAGAACAGAAAAGTTAATGAATATTTCTGTTCCCTTTTGGCAAGTGGTCATAATGTGTTCTTATCACAGGATGCTGAAATACTCCCCAGCAGTAACGAAACCTGGCAATTAACAGAAACTCCAGAAACAGGCTTTAATCAGCAGAACCAGAAAACTTACATCTAAATTTTCTAGGAACTCTCAGGCCAGCCAACATTGGCTTGCAGTAAATCTTCAAACTCTTCAGAAGGTCTCAGGGCTGGCAGACAGAATTGCAAAAGCAACCAGGAAGATGCAGGTAACTGTACAGCCATCAGCCTGATGCCAACTCAGGAAAACAAGAGAAAACCTGAAATGGGATTCTTTAATTAATATGTCATGTGATGGTAGCACAGAGCTTTTACAGATGTCTTCTTACAGAACATATCCACTTGCATTGAAAAATATAAAGTGACTTTGATGAGAGCTATTTTCTATAACCCCACTTTGATTGGCACTGTCTACCAGACCATCCCTGAATGCTTGATTAACACACCAGAACAATACAAAATCAGAATAATGCACACTAAGTGGGTTAAAACCCCGTTAAAATGTCTGTGCCACAAACCACAGCTAGAAAGGGAGAATCATTGATGAGTAAGTACTGCTAGTGATGTGGGATCCTTCATCACCCATCTTGTTTGGCAGGCTGGAAGAAGGCAAGCATTTGGCATTTCAATCCAGCTGAATATTGCCTTGATGTGCTAAGAGAAAAAGAGAAGCCCCATTTGCAGGCTGGGATCTCAGACCTAGCTGGAAATGGAAGTTGCACACACTCAGGCTGGAACGAAAGCATGCATTTCATTTACCGGGCAAGATGGTAGTTGTTTGAATTGGCAGCAAATCCTCCACCCCAACAGTGGAAATGTTTGAGCTCAGGTCAAAGGCTTTCTCAAAGAAAACCTAAAGGTCAGCCCCAGTGATGGGTCTTGCAGGAACTTGGGCAATCCTGGGTTTGCAGAGGAGCAGGACACGCTGCCCAGGCTCTCTGGAATGAGCTTAGAGCTAGGAATATCCTCTGATGGGCAGATCACCTAAGCAGAAAGTCATTGAGCGGCTCCCTTGGCTCCTCTCATGCATTGGCATGAGTGTCTGTATTGCCTCCCTGTCTCCTTCATTCAAGATCTGAGTCCCTACCTGGGATTTGAACCCCAAATCTGTGTTGCTAGTGGAGGCTCGTTATGCTGATAACCTAAGCAGCATTGCCCACACCACTACAAAGTACACAGAGCCTGGAGAAATTGCTCTCACATCCATCTTGCACTTCCAAACACCCAGCAGTCATAGCTGCTGAAAGCACACCACGCTTTCCTGGGGGTGCCGAGAAAAAGGGTGTCCCAGTCCCAAAGTTTAGTGGGGAAGAGGGCAGCTCAGGGACAGTGAGAGCAGCTGGACCAGCACTGGGAATGCAGCAAGGGGGAGCAGAATGAGCATAATGGGGAGGTGCAGCAAGATGCTGAGTGATTTTGGTGCTCAAGAGCCAAGGACCACCTCCCATGTTTTCTCTAGGACCACAAATCATTTTTGCACCCAGAGATGTGTGAGGCACAATCTCTCCATTTTCATCAGCTGCTTAACCTAGTTCTTCCTTATGTCTGTTTGCACCTATCTAGCCACTCAGCAAATAAATGCAGCATTTTGCCTCTCATCCATTCAAGCTTTCAACCTCCCTAGCTAACTTTCCACCTGCCTGTAAAACCACCCAGTCATCTAACTGGCCATGTGGGAAAATTTATCCAGTCACTGTCTCCTCTGGTGTCACTGCTCCCATCCCAGCTCTCAAAATCAGCAGCCCAACAACGAGACATAAACGTCATTCCCATCTCTGGGCAATGAACCAGCGCATAGGAATATCTTTCAGGTGAATTATGGACCTTGCTGATAAGAAGCCGAGAGGTAAAACATTCATTTGCCTGAGTTGACTGAAAAGGCTTCTATTCTGACACCACAATTTGAGTGGTGGTGGAATTCAGCTCTAATGAGATTGTAGGAGAGAGAAGTAGGGTCGTATTATATGTCCCACTGTTCACAGCAATCAGGACAAGCAATTCCACCTTCTGCAAAGATTACTGGCAAACAGAACTGGTTCTCTCTCCCACCTGAAATACACCGCATGGGTGCCTGCATTCTCCTGTACACCTAGGTGCTCCCTGCTCCTGGGGTGCTGCACATAAGCAATGAACCACTGAGAGGACAGCCAAGGGACAGACTCCATGTGCACCCATACACATCCTGGACAGAGAAGGCAAGTTTTTACACATGTGCAATACATTCTTATCCATGACAGACTGTAAGTTCTGCACAGAACTCTTGCTCTATACGGAAAGGTTTGTATTGAAACTGTGGAAGTTCTCCTCATCCCAGATGGGGATTTCTCCCAGATCTTACCCCAGGTAGACATGAAGCACTGGATTTCAGCTGCAGCCCCCATGCTCCCTCCTTCAGGGTGACAGTGTCCTTGGCAGCCTGGTGCCAGCCTGCAGGGATGAGGGTGACACCGCCCTGTGGGACACACAGCAAAGTTCCCTGCAGCAAGTTTAACTCAGGCAAAACTGTGCTCTTGCTTCTGCCAGTGATTTCCCCGTGGGGAAAGATGTCACCAGAGCAGACAGGAGGAGGTGGAGGCAAGGCAAACTCAATTCTCACTGTGCAGCCAAGGCTGACCAATGAGACCTTCCTTCTCATTGCCCATATCTGGGGAAGTGGATGTCTCCAGGGGGTTACAGTCCACCACGTTTTGGGAATGGTGTAATTGAGGGACCTGCAGTGGCAAGCAGGTGGTTAGGAGACTACGGCTGCCACAGCAAGCAACCATCTGGGTATAAATTGCAAGGACCAATAAATGAGGCATGTTCAGTGAGTCTCTGTATGAAAAGTGCAGGGTACCTGATTATGAAGCATTCCTATCCCCTGTGGCTTCACCACAGCCCCTGGCTGATGGAAAGGAATATTAGTCTGTGGGTCCTTGTGGAATGGTGCATGTATCTCTTTTTCAGACCTCCCCAGACACAGACAGCACCTAAAAGACTGCCCAAGCTTTCGAGGACTCAGCACCATATCTACACACAGCCTTACCCACTGCACATGGCTCCTTTGCCTGTTAACCTGAGCACAGCAGCAGGACCAGCCAGCAATCCTTCTAGATCACTAGACAGCAAAGAAATCTCGACCATGCTGAGGTCTGAGCCTCTTCAACAGAGCGTCTCCCACTCCAAGCATGCACCAAGGATCTTCATTGTTCTTCAGCTTCTCTCTTAATGAAAAAATAACAGCAATAATATCACCAAAATAGCACCCATAATAGTCCCCCTACCCACTTCACATGGGGGTTTGTAAAGTCTTGTTCACATTTCCTAGTCCTTTTGAACACTAATAATTTTCTTGAGTTAGAACTCAGTCTGGAAACAGGTGTACTTTATTAAAAATAAAAGGCAGCTGGGAATTTTCAAACCATAGAAGCAAGAAATCAATGCCTAATACTTTACCTAGTACATGCTCTGTCAGAGCATTCCCCACCCAAACAGACACTGCCTCTCACCAGCTGCCCCAAAAAGTTCCAGACACCCAAGCACTCTTGGCAGTCTTTGCAGTGGGCTTTCCCTCTTAACTCTTCCACTACTTTAACACTGCCTTCTTGGCTTACTGCAACACCAGTAGCTCCCTCCTGCCTCAGCCCTAGATTGAGGATGCAGCCCAGCGCTGTCACATATTCAGGCTGAGCACCTGTGGATTCCTGTATTCTGCCAGGATCGAATGTTTACAGGAACAAAGCCAACACACATCTCAGCCCTGCACCTCTCTCCTTTGATGCCAGAAGGGTGCCTCGTGCACAGGCCTGTCGCTGATCAATGCTCCCTGGGAGCAGCGTATGCTGGGCTCTTCCTAGCTCCAGTCCCAGGGACACACATGCATCCTCCCCTGTATCCCAGAGCTGATTACACAGCGCTGCCATGATGCCTTCATTCACTGGACTGCTCTACAAGAAGCAAGCAGGGACAATCTCCTGGAAATGAGGGCAAACTGAGGTTTCCCTCCCCAGTGCCCCACCCCAGGAATGAGAGCCAGGTCCTGAAAATGGGGGACACTAGAAGGAGGAGCAGCTCTGCTAGAGCAAACACCTTGAGACCTGGGCATTGGCTCTGCCAAGAGAGTCACCTTCAGAAGCAGGAGGCCATGCATCAGCTTCTGCACCACCTTCTCTCTCCTGCCGAGGATCAGAGAGATGGGACCTGACAGGCGTGAAACTATACTTCACCATGAATCTATGGAGCAAAACCCCAACTGTCAAATCAGCTTGTCCGCTGCCATTTCAGATAACACAAGCACCGTCAAGCCTGGTGTGTGTGTGAGCATAATCCTTGCCTCAGCCCCCAGGCTTTCTATGAGGAGGCACAGACTCCATCCCAGGCATCATGGGAGACTGTGCCCAGGCAGTGCAGCCGCCAGCACTTGACTCCGCTGTAAGCAGGCAGAGCCCCTGGGTGCCCCTCATCATTGGCACCAGACCAGCACACACTGCTGGGAAGTATCATCCCACTTGCACTTCCACAGCTCTGGAGCTGTTCTTACCCCATGCTGCCTTCCTGAGGAGTGTGCCATCCATCTCCAGCTGCCTGGGACACACAACCAGAAAAATCACACCAAAAACATTTTCAACACTGTTAACTAAGGCTATGACATCTACCTCTTATAAACTTCAGCTAAACTTGCAAGATCTCAGGACTGCTCAACTTGGCTCTAAACTCACATCTTTGCCTCACACTACTCGTCCAGTCCCTATCCTTGCTCCATCAGGATGGCTCATTCTAGCAAACTACTTTTGCTATGTGATTTTTTTGTTGTTGTGCAAAACCAAAAAACAGCTCTCAGTATTAGATGTTCCTGTCTGTGAGCAGCATTCCCTCAGAAATACTGTACTGTTCAGTAATATGCACAAGGTTCTCATAAGGAATAGATTTTTATAGCCTCAGTGAAGAGCACTGTGGTCTGAATTTCAAAATTAGTTTTGCACCTTTTAATGGAAAACAACATGGAGCAGCAGTAAAGGCAAAGAACATTGTCAAGAAAGAGGAGAACTGCAAAAATTGCAGCAAGTCCTCTGGGTGCTGTTCTCTGACCCTGCAAGAAAAGGGACATGAGGGTACAGGGGCCAACCAGCTGGAGCAAGACCTCCAGCCTGGTCAGCAGCATTATGCTGCTGCTAATCCCAACCTGCACTAGAAAAAGCCCCTCCTTGGGACCTGCTTTAGGACAGCTTCAAAAGCAGAGAGCCAGGGCCTGGAGAAAGTCTCTGCCCAGGTACCTCAGCCCCCATACAGTGGGGACTACATAAAAGGAAATCATGTCAGGAGCATGGTGGGAAGCAAGTGACTGCTTGTGGCAGAGGCAGGTGGGGAACACTGCAGAGAGGTGCCCCTGGCCTCCACAAGCTTTTGGGGTGGCTGGGCAGCTTCCACTGATGGCAGTGTCTCCAGCCAGGCTCCTGATAACAACAGCCCAAGGTTGAAAAATGCGACTTCCTCAACCACTTGCTGCTGCCTGGCTGCTCCCTGCCAGCCTCCCCCAGCCTGCTAGCCCTGGCTGGTCCCCAGGCCAGGCCCATCCCAGCAATCGTGGCAGGACCATGGGGCCCACTGGGCTGATGTTTGAAACCAGGGTCTGTAACCCGTGCTCCAGCAGTGCAGGGCTGTAGCAGAAAGGAGCTGGCAGCAGGGTTTGCTTGGGCTTGAATTGCCTTCCTCCAGAGGTACGAAGAAAAGGTGGCACGGTCTATGCAGAGCTCTCCCCCTACCATGCACCCAGGCTCCTTTATTTCCTTTTGGGACACCGCTAATTGCAATCCATCCTCACACTGCTGGACCTGGTCCCTGGTGCCCCAGGCTGGAGAACTATACTGGTGAAGCATGGTATTAACCATTCAGTCTAAGGTCATAAGTTGCCAAAAGGAAGTCCTGTCCTGCTGGGCTGGTTTTGGGCTGCGCCCAGTTGCCCCCATGCAGTCCTCCCACCAACTGCTCTAATAAAGACACTTAGACTCTGGAAGGGCATTTCTGCATCCACAGAGCACGTTCAGGCAACGGTTTTGAGCCAGGCAGGTGCAAGCAGCTCCCAGTGAGGGCTGCTGCTCACTGCTAATGCTACAGACAGGTGACAGCACCAGGAACAGCATCTGCAAGGGCTCCTGAGCCTCCATGCTGGGCTAATCCTTTGTAGGATGTCACCTGCTGGCTCCTCATCCTCTTTGTTGCCCACCACAATTCAGGAGACACATGCCCTGCCTGGCTCAGAACTCCCTGTGCCCTGGGGCCAGCAGGCAGCTGGTGCTCAGATGCCTCAAAAAGGGCTACCCACAACCAGGCCAGCAGAGGGGACAGAACTTCCACTCCACACTAGGTGGGTCCTAGAGGCCCTGTCCCTCTCACCCTGATCCACCTCACAAAATCTTTGCCAGTGCTGGCAGAGGACAGCTGGAGAGAGGCTGGTTTGCTGACGGGCAAGGGATAAGGTGAGCTCTGCAGTTGGTGCCCCCTTCCTTGGCTGGCTCCCGGGGACCCAGCCCAGCAGGCACGCACCCACCAACCTGAGTAGAGGGGTTATCGACCACTGTAGCATCGACTCTTCTTTAAAACCATGTGCCTGGTCAATAATCACAAGGACCTGAAACATCATTTTTAGGTCATCAGGGATTTGCCCCTTTGCACAGAATCCTTACCTAAAGGAGTGAGAGTGCAGCTACAATCCCTTTATGCAGAAGTGAATTCAGCAAGAAAAAGGGAAAGCAAATAGGATGTAACCACATAAAAGGAAACTGAGTCAGGCCAGTGGTGAGAGATCCTTGCAGGACCGAGGCAGGAGGGCTAGGCTGTTTCACAGCCTGCAAGATAAAGAGCAGGCATGATCACACCGTGCACCCCTGAACTACATAGAATCACAGAGTATCTCAAAAGCTGGAAGGGACCCTTAAGGATCAAGTCTGACTCCCTGCTCCTCACAGGACTACCAGTTTAAAAAATTATCATAATTCAGAAAAAAATAGGCTCATTCTACAATACGGTAGTTAAATGATTTGCCTCAAGCTGATATTACTGTTCATTTTTAACTGTTGTTATTAACAACTTGTGGAAAACACATTTTCTGTATTCCATTCCTTTCACTTTTTCTTTCATTTCATTCAGATGCGACAATGAAAGTAAGTGTGCCTTATGGTTCAATCACTTTCCACTTTCTGGTTCCCTTTCACTAACACGATACCTTTTGCTTCTGTGCGTGGATCTGTCACGTCTCAGCCCTTCCAGTCCCACAGTCTGGGCAGAGGAAAGCAAGACAGGAGTGTTTGGAGGCCAGGTGGAGCAGAGGGGCCTGGACCCACACCAACAAGGAACCCAGGCACAACTGGTGGAGGAAGCCGAGCACTGGGCTGCAGTGGTTTTCTTCCAGAGCAGCTCCTCCGGAGCCCACGGGGATGGCCCCTGGGTGCTCACATAAGGGCGGCGCAATGGTCAGCAATGGGGGACCCCACATGCTGCCTGTGACCAGCTCTCCAGGGCCACAACCCCACAGCACCCTGGCATGGCCTTCCCATTCCTCCCTGTGCCACACTGTAACGCGCTGCAGGGGAGCACGGCCACAGCACAGCAGAGCCAGGTGTCCCCATCGTCCCCTGCCGGGTCCCCAGCTTGCCCTGTCACTCCTGACCATGCCTGCGGCCGAGAGGCTGGTTATGGACACCTTGACCTTCTGGGGTGCCACCACGGGGCCAAGGCAGGCCTGGCATCAGGCTCCTCTCTCCTCAGGGCTGAGCCAGGAGGGAAGCTGGGCCAGGCCTCCAGGCCCTGCAGCCTTTGGCCCCCGGGGGAGGGCTGGGGACCCACCTTCCCACTGGAATGGCACCGGCACCCGCACCGACGGGCCCTGGAGCCAACCTTTGTCCCCAGCACCACACGGCTGCCAGAGGAGGTTTCCTCCTGCCCTGTCTGCCCCTGCCTCCCTGGACGGCGGTAGGTGCTCTCTGGGGACAAGGTGGGGGCCGGGGCCGTGGCAGCCAGCTCTGCCCCAGGTGCCTGGGGAAGAGAACGTGGGGAAGAGAACGTGGGACAGAGCTAGCGCACAGGCAGCCATTCCCTTCTCCCGGGTGCCTCAGGCACGGCCCAGCCCTTGCCCTGAAGCGTCAGGCCAGGCAAACACAAGCCAAGGCACAGCTCTCCTGCCCTCTCCTCGGTGCAGGCAGGGCCCCACTGCCCTGGCAGCCACGGGGACAGGGGTATGTACCTGCTTGCTGCCTTCTCCACCCACTCCTGCAGCAGGGGCAGCCCGTGTTTCTGAAAAACTGGAAGCCCTTCCCATTGCCATGTTCCTGCACAGCTCTGCAGGCTGGGTCCCACTGCTCCCTCCTGCCAACCAGGCCTGCAGAGGAGAGCAGGGTGTCACATTGACACAACACCCTGCATCTACAGCAGGTGCACGAAATGAGGGCAGCTTTTTCCTGACTGAGGTCTTGCCATGCTCCTGCTCTAGCCTGGGCACACTGTTCGCCACCCTACAAGGCCAGCTCTAAGTCAAGGCTCACAGTCAGGGTTAGAAGGATCACCCTGTCCCCAAACGGTGGCCTGCGTCCTCTGGTGAGAGACCAGCAGTGTGCAGCTGCATTTCTCTTCCAGTCCGCCCTCATGCTAGCAGGGGCTGTCTTGCTGCCCAGCAGGTCCACAGGTCAGCCACCTGGATAAACTCTGAGCAGAAATGGAGACAATGAGCCAAAGCCCAGACCTGAAAAAATGAGATCCACAACTTCCTGAGCCAGCTGGCAAGAAAAAGGTTCTTTGAGACCGAGTGGGACGTTGCTGCCTTTGCCATGTTCTTCATCTTTGTGGGTAAGTGCATAGCTCAGCACGAGGCATGCACTAGACAGCTTCTCTTGGTGCTGGGCTTGGCAGGCAGCTGGCCTAATCCCAGCAATTTATGCAGCACCCCCAGCAGCACAGCCCTGGAGGAAGAATGGCAAGAGTGCAGCCACTCCATTTACATCCAGCAGACAAGGGCAGCAACAGCAGCAGGCTCAGAGGAAACATTCCCTGCGTAACCTCCTCTAGTTGCAAGACCACTTTCATAACCATGCCACCACCTTGCCTAACACTGGCACAGTTCGACCAGCCTAGGCTCAGATGGTGTTTGCGGGGTTGTCATGCCCCGAGTGATGTACAGCACTTCATGCAAATGCTGTGATGATAACAGGGGAAAAAAGGGAGCAGACAGCCAAGAGGGTTCTCACTGAAAGACAGGGTGCTGTCAGGGAGACATAGAGGCTAATGCTGCTGTAATTGCTCACTTTTCTCCAGGGACTGTGCTTCTGCTGCTGCTCCTGGTGCTTATCTGCTGCTGCTGCAACCGTGACTACCCAGAACAACGCAAGGTGATAAAACCCAGCCCGCTCACCCAAGAATGACTTGGGACACACAGGAGCTCCCAAGGCAGTATCTGTGTTGCTTGTTGAAATGGGCAGGGGGGGGAAAGGGGTAGGGGAGGAAAGCAGGCAAAGCACTAGACAGACCCTGCTCTCCCCTGCAGAGACACACTCATGTCTTAGGAGAAATACAGCCCAGCCACCAAAGAGGGGACATTCACACAGGGAAGGTGATGGGGAAGAGAGAACAGGCTGGATGTGCTTGAGCAGGCAGAGACATGCCCAGGACCTCTGCACTGTTCTGGGGGAGGGAAGTGGTACCTGTGCTTGAGCACGGACAAAGCATAGATACTACTTTAATTTGTGTGTTCATGCATGTGCAAACTCCTTCCTCACCTCTTTACAATGACACATCTTTTTCCAAAACAACTAGATTCCCAGAAGGAAAGTGGGCATAGATAACCTGGCAATGCAGCCCAAAACCCCCCTCTACCTCATGGCTGGACAGAACGACTCTTCCTGCTTTCTTCCCTTGGATGCACCTACAAATCAGACTCTATCTTCACCTTGACTGTCAAGAGCTCCCCAGCCACTTCCATCCTCTACAACCTCAGTGACAGCTCTTCCTATTCTCTGTATGTGCGTGGATGAATGCGAACCCCTTGCACAGTACCTGCGATGCCATCCTAGGCCAATACAGCCACTTGAGTCAGCCCACCCCACAATTCCCATAAGATACAGTACCTTAACGCAGACTTTTCAGCTACAAGCCAGTGAACATCCTCAGCTACTGCAGCCAAAGTGGAGAACAGGTGCTCCCCCACGCAGAGCCAGCAGCCATGGGAACCGCCAGGGAGTGAGGGCAAGGAGAAAGCACGAGAAACTGTTTCCCTCTAACTAGAAGCTGGAATCCTCTTCCAAGCTCACACTTGTTGATCACCAAAACATGCTGTGGAGCATCCTCACACTAAGATCCCTTCTGGAATGGCTGAATGAGAGGCCCAGCTATGCTTCTTTTCAGGGTTTTGGGCTCCAGCCCTTCCATTACAGGCTTAATTTCCAGCAGGACTGAAAGCAAAGCATAGCACTGTCCCTGGCTGTGAATATCCATTAAAAGAGGCAGCACAAGGCTCTAAAGATGCTTCAAAGCACAGCCACAGCTTCTGGGAACCTTTTTAGTCCCTGTAGAGACATTCAGAGCATGTCATTAGTGAGCCAGCTTCCTTTATGTGCTGCATCAACTTTAGAAACACTTTGCCTTACTCTTTCTAGGGGACACAAAAGCACGTGAAGATGAAACTGCTCTGTGCAAGGGAGCAGTGGCTACCTCCTCCCTATGGCCTTTGCAGAAGATGCTTGGGGCACCAAAGAGAAAGCTTGTTCTTCATCCTGAAGATTAACAATGCCTCCAATTTGAAAAGCATAATCCCCTTACCTAGCATCCTTACAGTCCCAGGTGGAGCCAGATTTTCAACTGGTATAGTCCCTCTGCTTTAGGGTGATACTCTGTGTCCCCATAGGTGATACCATGATAGGGCAGGGTGACCCTTTTTGCTGGGGCACATACAGAACAAGAAACGCCCGATTCTGTCCTGAGAACACTGACTCCAGAAGGTGGCACCCCAAAAGGCAGCCACGCACCTACTCATGAATGGGAGTGGTGGTACATGCCCTTCAATATTTCCACCATAGCCTGAAGCCAGGATGAGGCCAGGGATGTCAGGTGCAATTCCAAGCAAGTCCTGGCAGTGGCAATACTTGAGCAGACTGGCATCAGCACACACAAATACCTGCAGTTTCAACTCCAACTCCAGGAAAAAGTGACCTATCTTTACAAACATTTAGCCTTAGCTGAGCTCAGCAAGGAGACGGTCTTGTCTGCTCAGTGCTGAGATGCTGGGAAGAGTAGCATGGGATTCTGCTCGCTGTCTGTCACTATTCTGTGGACAATGGCAGAAATAGCTGCTCAGATTGGGATAGACTAGAAGCAGCCATAAAATAAACTTTCTTCATTACTCTCTTAGTCTGTGGTTCTGCTCTGTCATTAGCCTGTCACAGTGCTGTTGTTGAAAGTTGCCCAGCGAATGTCTTCTCCACTTAGTTCAGGCAACTCTAATTCCTTTTCAAAGGGCATGCAGAGGCTCAGCAGCAGAGGCGCATGGATCAGTGTCTTCTGTGCTACCAGAACCAGCAGCAACTCAATTGCCAGACCCATCAAAAGCAGGCAGCCAGTGCATCTAAGCAGCAGACCTCTATCTCCTTAAGACTAGATTTCCTGGGCAAAAGGGAAAAAGAATTGTGCCACCAGGAAAGGTTTTGCTCATGAGTACTATAGCTTCCCTAAAGGAAGCTAGAAAAAGAGAATAAAAACTCAGCCCAGGAAAAGGCAGACAGTCTGATTACTTCATTCTACTCCAGTCACACAGCAGCGTTCATCAGTGCATGTACCATCAAGAGCCCTTGCAGTATTGCAGAGCAGCCCAAACTTCACACACACCTTGGGCTGCCAAAGATTGTGGCCCACAGCACATTTGAGTTGCATCTGCAAAGGGCGAGGTGGGCTGCCTGTAGCTATCCCAGCACCAACCTCACTGGGCTGAAAAGCAGAGCCCTTAGGGCCTTGTAAATTGTCTTCTGCGCTCAGAGGTTTAGTGGGGAAAAGAGATAGACTGTTAAGTCTTTTAATTGGTGGACCCTTGTTTTATCTTTCAAATCACAGGGTACCAGCCCAGGGCTTTGGGCCAGCCTCTCCTGTTGAATCCCACCTACCTTGCTGTTAGTTACCCTGTTCTTCTGTAACAGTAGTCTAGGCACTAGTGTCCTGTAGCAGCTACCACTGCCACCTAGCAGTGCTCATGACACAGCCACCGTATATCAGAGCTGGAATCAGGACAAGTATTCCATTTTGCACACTCCTGCCCTTCAGAACCGAAGAAGACTATTTTAATCAGAAGAAAACAACACACACTGGGTTGCATGTTATATCCCTATCAGCAGGAAGCTGAGATGGAGAGGATGTGGCAACATTGATTGGACTGCACACGGTAGTGTGAATTAAAAAAGGAGCCTCCTCCACACACAGGGACGGTTAAAGAGCACAGACAGCTCCAGCGAGGTTATTAACCATAAAAATACTCTAATCTGAAAAGCTTTTAATGGTGAGCAGTTCCACATATGCGCAACCACTTTCTAAGCAGAGAATAGTCTGGAACAGAGCAACGGTTGGTAAATGCATACCCAAGGTCACGACCGCAGCTAGTCATAAGGCTAACTAACTGGAATCAGTAATGGGTCTGCTATTGCATCAGCCCATCCAGCCCTCTCTACCTTCCACCTTTCATTGCTTACTAACAAACACATTCATCAGTCACAGCCTGATACTCATTTGTAGGCTCAGTTATTGCCTGCAACCTGTATTATTAGCATGCATTAGACCAAGCACAGCACCAAGTGTCAAGTCCTCAGACAAGGAGGCTGCAGCAGTAACAAGGCTGGCACTAACCCACTCAGGATCCCAGGGATCTCACAAAGGGACAGAAAGGGTGGTCACAGACAAGGTAGTCCACATATGCCCAGAGCAGAGGTCTATGCAGGGGAAAAAAACAAAACAAAACAAAACAGAGCGACATACCTATCTCTATAGTCTCCATCCTTGGAGCTATTCAAAAGCCATCTGGACGTGGTCCTGAGAGACCAACTTTGGGTGGCCCTGCTTGAACAGGGGAATTGGAACAGATGGACTCCAGAGGTCCCCTTCCAACATCAACCATTCTGTGATTCTGTGATCTCTTTCTTTTGAGCACAGCACTCTGGAGAGCACTTGGAAACAACCAGCACCAGGATCCTGGTGTCTTCCAACCATGCTGTCAAGATAGGCTCCAACAGCCCTGACGCTTTGTAGGGACCTTGGTGAGCCTGCAGTCTTCACTTCAGCACACGTGTAGGCTCCTGGGTAAGGTACTCCAGTGAGGAAAGGCACCAGAAACACAGGCTGGACAGGGCTAGTTGGAGCCAAGCAGGAGACAGCTGATGCTTCCACATAATTTAACTGCCAGAACCCAACCCAGCCTCAGTAGCTACAGCCTCTTCCAAACATTACCATCGAGGGAAATATGGAAAAGTGCTTCAGGTAGTACTTGGGTGTCAGACAGCACTGTGCTGAGGCTACACAAACCAGGCCCAGCCTTCAAGGAACTGCCCAGAGACCGCTACTGTCCTCCCAGTAAGGCAAACCATAATCCAGCATGCATAATTAAGAACAGCCACTCACTTGTAAGACAGCACATAATCTTTGATACTCTTTCATTCTCAGCACTGACAGCCCATAGGAGCATGGCAGGTCTGAGGATCTTTATTTCACAGTTATCAATGGCTAGAGGGACGAGTTACATACTATAGCATCCATAGGTAGGCAGCAAATCAAAGTAACAACGTGGTACTCACTTTGGGTTTAATGACAGGATGTGAGACTGCACAGTTGTGCTCAAGGTACCGAGGCAGCTCCAAAGGCTGGCAGTGAAAACAAGATACTAAACCTGGAAAAAACCAATTGGCCCAACTAGGGCTTCAGAAAAAAAAAATATTTATTATCACATTGATGCCAGGGAAAAAAAGAGTTCAAACAGCAGCAAGTAAGAATATCCCCAAAGGGGAATCAATAACGTGGGCATGGACAGAACAGATAGGAAAGGGAGAAGCTCAGGGCTAGTTATAACCACAGCTGGACCAGATCACAACATATTTCACTACATGGAGCAACATGCCCTACACTTTTTGTGGTGTGTTAAATTAGTCTGTCTTCATCCCTTCCCAGCCAGCTCACAGTCCAGCAGTTAGTTACAGCACTGTGTGCAAATACAGTTAGTGAGAGTACTCCACAACTCTCCATGCCTTGTAATGGACTAGTGTAATTCATCACAGGCTTGGAAAGTGTAAGCCACACAACGCACACGAGAACAAAGACAGGTGGAAGCTTTCATCAACCACACAGCATTGCTTGGTGCCCTGCTTATGCAGCAGTCTCAGACAAGCCTACTGAAATTGTGTCTCTGAATACACTGACCCTACCCGACAGAGGGCCACATGGTAGTGAACCACAGCACTCCTCAGGCTGACCTGGACTCAGCTGGCATGTTGAAAACAAAAAGAGAGACACTGGAAGTACTGTAAGGTCTTGGACACTCCACAGAGAATTAATATGGCCTGTAGTTCCAGTAACTGGAGAAAACAGATATCTGGAAAGCAAGAAGAAAAGAAGGTAAGTTCCTGTATCCCTTGGTCCATAGAAGAAGGGGCATATAATATGTGTGTGAAGATTGAGCTGTACAGCATTAAACACTCCACCACTGCATTGCACAAGGGCAGATTTGCTGCTATTGTCACTGAAGAGGCTTGGAGCACAAAGTTACTTGCTCAAGGTGGCAGCCAGGTGCGGAGCTGGAACTGAATGCTGGTCTACTGCAATCTATTTCGCTGAAGTCTCCATACCTCCTCTCCAGTACCCTGGCACTTCCTCACATCCAGCTCATGACCGAGAGCACCAAAGTGTCTACCTGCTCCTCTCCATCAGGTCACTAGTTCAGCAAAGACATCTGCCACGCTACTACACTTATCCCAGATGGTTGTCTGCTAGGCAGTGCAGCCAGCTCCCTCGCTCCAAAACATTGACTCATCACTTTGTTTTCAGTTTATACGTAAGTTGTACAGAATAACACCACATCAGATTTTTAGGAGATCTGATGTCCTCTCAAAATCCAGAGTTAAAAACAAAGGCCCTTCTCTAAGGACATTACCTTATCCTTCAGTTGCTGGCAAAGCTGCAGTGAAACTGTGAAGAAGACAAGGGCATCATTTAACCATGGTACAACACATTCCACTTTATGGACATGGCTGACTTCATACCGCTGGTTGCCAAACTCACTGGAGTGGGGGGAAAAAAAAAGAGCACTGCTTCACACACAACAGCACAGAATACAAAACTCAACTGTCCTCCATTCTCACAGAAGAGATCACTATGATTTCTACTGCATTTAAAACAGCACCTGGTAAAGTTATACAATGCAAACTCTTAGTCTACCTCTGATTAGCTTCAGAGTTAAGCTAAATCTAATAGAAACTTCACCACTTTTCAGAGAGGTGCAAAGGCGGGACATGCAGATGGCAATGCCAATAACCTAACGTTCATTTTGGCTGACAACTCTCATCTCTAGACAAACTCACGGCACTGTATGGGTGGGCTGTATCCTGAAAAGTCACATCTTTGGGCCTTTATGACCAAGTCATTAAAGAAACACTATTATGGGCACCTGTGCATTCACAGCCACAGTTAAGTGGCTCAATCCAGCTTCTCCACTTAACAGATGCTACAATCAAAATGCGTACAGCCATTTGGATCTCATCCTCAGCATACACCTACACCTGTTACACAGCCCTTGTAGTGACTGTACTTACAACATGGCTCCAGGGTTGTGTAAAATGGATCCTCCAGCAGGCTTGAAGTTCTAGAGGAGAAAGAAAAAGCCATTAGGATTTTGACACAGTAAACAAACTACTTAGAAGGAGTATGTTTAAGGTTTGCACTTTTAATAGCCTGACATCAAGAAATGCCTGTCCTGTATCTGCCTGAATACTCCTTTCATATGGAATCTATATCATTTGATCCCTTCCTGCTCCTTCATGAAAAAAATTCTACACAGCAGCTCAGTCCAACTCAGCTCCAAATTTTAGCACCACAAAAATAAGATGAGAAGATCCAGAAGAAAAACAAAAAATAGATTTTAGGGAAAATATCCTTGTGGAAGGACTGCATTTCATAAAGTATAAGAGTTTAATTCTGTTTTTAAAGGCTATCAAGCTGACCTGAATGGAACAGGTGAAGCAGAAACATATCCATCAAAACTCCATCTAGAAAACCCAAGAGAGCTACTTTGATGTAAACTGGATTAATACAATTATGCCCTTCCAAAATTACGCAAAATTATCAAACTATATTGTATGATAAAGCATTACTTGGCAAAAAATAGTTAATGGCTTTCTCGAGAGCACTGGTATTTTCTTCTGTGCTATGTGGCCATGCTCCAAACTAGATTTAGAGCCAGTGTTCTGTCTGCAGCAGACTAAACACAGACACTCAATACCAGCTACAGTCATTTCTGCATTATCTTATGCATATAACATTGCACTACATAGTAGTGTGATCTCCTCCTCAGAGTGCAAGGCAGGGAGAGGTAAATAAACAAGGCTCAAGAGACAGTAGGCATCACCTTGGTTGTGCTGGGCTGCAGCACATGGAGTTGGTAGACAGTCAGGCACAGCTTATTCAGGTTAATATAGAAATTCACAAGGATGTCTGGAGGCAGAGCAGGGGTGAACATTTTCTGGTGAGAAAATAAGTAGTTTCTTTGTCAGTGAAAGGACCATTATTTCTAATGGTGGCAAATCACTACATTTTTCTAAGCCATACTGCAATTACCCCATAGCGAGAGGGACATTAGAAAAGAAATAAAGACTGAGCAGCTTGCAGGCAATGGTTGTCCTTCTTGCTGCACTTGATCAAATGGTGCATGCACGATGGTGACAAAAGAGGATGGAGCAGTGTTCACAAGGGCAAATTATCCCTGGACAAGATTCCTGGGCAGAGAACAGAACTTACCCTCTGAGAACCAGAGTCTTTATGCCCAAGTCATCTGCTTTCCCACAGGAAGATACAGAGCACCCCAAAATGCTCCGGGTTTGCACCTACTTCAGCTCTCTCTTTCGGCCTCAGGAGACACTTCAGAAATCCACTTCCACCAGGACGTAGCACAATATCCTAACTGTTGCATGCTGCCAGACTGTATGGAGATCTAGACCACCACATACTTACAGTGAGACCACTGGAGGCAATCTCTGGTAGAGTCAGAGTGGCTGGAGTGGTAAGCCGATTTCGGGCTCTTGAGAGCTGTAACATCACAGCATCCATAAGCTACAAGATAACATACAGTACACTGCTGAGTGGCAGTCCCTGGACAGCTCTGGGTAGTGTGCTGCAGCATTGTACAGCCTTTTCCAAGTGTTACAACACTCCAACCCCCCCCACCCCTCCCTCACCCTTCCAGGGATTCAGGGACTTATTGGGAAGGGGTGGCTCCCACATAAATGCAGGTTAACTGTTACCACCATCATAGACACTCGTGAGACAGGCCAGGAGTTTTTATTACCAGGGACTGAAGAGAGAACAGCTATTCATTAGAGGAGTAAGAAGAGAACATGAGATCAATTACTGATGCCCCAGAAGTATCGACAAACTCATCATCAGCTCTGCTGAAGAGCAGGCATTAAGGAAAAACAACAAGCTGTTTTCTAGTTCTCCCCATTCCCACATCACGGGTACAACAACTGGTGAATGAGACCCCCTGTTTGTAACCATCTATGAGCTAGGGCACTAGAGAAAAGAACCAGCTCATTGAGTCCAATCCTGCCAGAAACCACAGTTCAGAGGCTCTATGCGCGCAGACTTCCTTTTCCAGAAAAAAACTGGGAAGCAACATATGTCTGTTATAGAGCCCATGACTGCTAAGATGAAGGCATTTCCTATTATGACTAATTTCTCCCCCCTACTTCCACCTGAAAGTAAAAAGGAAATAGTTTCATTACCTAACTTCTTCCTATTAGCAGCCCTTGCCTATGTGGAGACTTAGAAGGTTTAGCTTTCTCATGTTCACTGTTGTGATGGATTCTAATGAGTAAGTTGAAACAATAGTAGCTTCAGAGAGCATTTCCAAGCAGAGGGCTGGGCTTTACTGTCATGCAGCAGCTGGTCTGTATCAACTACTGCTTGCAAGTGAGAAGTCACTTTCAAATCGTCAGTAAATCATGACTACTAACTCTAATCTCTTGTTTGCTGATGACTGCCTCATTTCTTCTCTTGCCAAAAGCACTGACAGGGAAGAGCATGAGCTGAGTAACCACATCAACCAAAAAAGATCAAGGGAGATGCTCCCAGAACATCACTGCTGTGCAACAGGGCACTGACTGCTTGGATTACCATTCACCGTGATGTACCACCCTGTTACTGATGCTAAACTGGTATAGATTCATATCAAATATGAGGTCACATGGATACTCCTTGACACAGGTATATACGGGTACAACTGGAGAATCCATTTCCAGTAAGAGACTCAAGGCTGTAATGTGCATTAACTGTGTTTAAAACAACAAATGGAGGGAAGAAAAATGCATTTTCCTACCTAAATAGAGAGGGCTTTCTCCTCACCTTGAGAACTTCTGAGCCTGTTTTGAACTGGTAGTTCACGTCTCTGTTCATAAGCAGGTAAATGGCTTGGTTAACATGGTTTCTAGCATCCTGTATCTGCAAAGGTACAAATGCAACCCTATTAAAGAAACACTCTCTATAATACACACCAGGAAATAGAGGTTCCCCTGATTATCCCATTGGCCCTAAGAAAATGGTGACTTCTCAAATGTTAAGGCCATTTCTCTCTGAGTACCAGACACTTGCTAACACAAATCTACCATTGCTGCCCAGATGCGTTATTGGGTTCTTCACTCAAGGACTGGAGATGCAGAACAGTCTGATAGCTACAACCTGAATTGTCAATAAAAATATTGCTGCTGCCCTGAAGGAAGAGTGACATCAGGCACTCTCATGCTGGGAGGGCACTGATCATGACTGTTCAGGTAGGAATCCTCACTGTTGAAGGTATACGGCAGTCAGGTCTAGCAACACAAATAATGATTTCTTCCTTAGGAACTATTAGAACTAAAACCAATGATGTAAACTACATCAATAGCAGCAGTGAGCAGCAAACATTGATTTCTAATATAGTGTCTCTGGCAATTTTCCAGAGTCCTTCTAAACTATAATTGTTGGGGTTGACAGTTATCTCCAGCATCAAGAAGCTGCCATTGTGCTGCTTGTGTGGAACTTGACCAGACTCAGGACACAGCTGGCTCGTCTCAAGCAAGACCGCTTGCAGCCAGGAGACAATTATCAAAGCAAGGTCAATAGGTGTATCCCAGTATTTTCATGGGAGCAAGGACAAAGCAGAGGAAGAAGAAAACGGCCCTTGGAGAAAGTGACGTGTTCAGTTCCAGGCAGCAGCAGGAAAATTGTAAAAAAGCAAAGGGGTAAATCAGAGGGTGCAATAAACAGAAAAGGTAAGCAGGGAAGCCTGTATGAGAGGTGGCTGCTGGGAGATGGATAACACAGCTTGGGATATTTGTAGTTCAATACATCTACACTGCTCCCCAGCAATCCCAAATCCCAGCTCAGCCTTGTAGAGGCCTCCCTGGCATAGATCTGGACACTGGTTCCTTCTCATCCAGAGCTCAGGGATCACAGAATAGCCCTGCTCTTAGAAAACACAAAGCACTGGAGGCTACAGAGAGAAGAGAGATATGATAAAGTCCACTGTCAGACTGCAGAGAGATTCTGCAGGTACTTGGGCTATGGCATCTCCAAACATCACCACTTCCAGCCTTTACATCTCCCAGATGCTTTCAAGCAAGCTAAGTTACCCTGGCAGTGTTACCCAATCCCACAATGCCAATCCCATTATTATAAGGACTTGCTTCATTCCTATTCCCCCTTGATTTTGCTCAGTTTTCTAATCAAGTTCCTTGAAACTTGCGTGCCTGCACTTGTGTTCCTCAAAAACATCCCTATAGTACAATTTCTTACTGATGACTTTATTTTGCACAGAGAAACAAAACTCCAGCTGGCACCACTCACTAAGGGAAGAAACTCACAATACCTTGAGATACTCATTTTTAATTCAGAGAGGACAAAGATCTCCACATAATCACTGTAAATGCTTCTGCACAGGGTCCTTTAGGCACTCACGTTCCACATCTGAACATTAGAACACAAATCTCTCGCAAGTAAATAAAGGTGTTTTCCATAAAAGCTGATAAAAGCCTATCAACCAGGCAGCAGTAGAAAACAGCCACAAAATAGGATGCACTGCTGAGTGTTAACACAAAAACTTCCTTGCCTTGTTGTGAGGCATAAACAAACTCAGCCAAGTTTGGCGTTAACATCTCAAGTACACAATTTTCTAGATTTCTACAAAGTTACTGGGTAGAGCTTTCACTCTGCTGCCAAAGCAGCCGTTGGAAACTGCACTCAATACCAAATGCGCTGATCACCTAGAAAAAGCTGAACCATGACATAGTGAAGCACATGGAATACATCTTTCTCCAACCTACTCAGCTATGACAAAGTAACTGTGAGAAACTACGTCTTCAAGATCAGGCACTAGATCAGGTCCTGAAACCAGGTATTTCAGAGCAAAATGTTGGGAAAGAGATTGAATGTTCTGGACAGTCAAATCCCTTTAACTCCTTAACTGAGGGAACTTGGCTATGCTACAAGAGCACAATGTGGTGGGATTTGTTCTCAGCATAAAAAATGCTTCCATAAGAGAATGAAAGCAAGCTACTCAAAGCCTCTGAAGTTGCTCTTTGCCCTGCTAGCCTGGGTTTTACAAGCAGACACAAGGCCAGTACTGCACAGGCACCCTAGGCACTCCTTTTAAAGGATGATGACTGCTATGCAGACAGCCTTCAGCTCGCTGGTGTTTCAGGAACAAGCAGAATCCACCTCTCTCTCCTAACATCATAACTGAATTTAACTGCATCTGTTTCCTCCCTTAGCTTTTACCAGTGGAACTAATGTGGGATGGACATAACCTTCTCTCTCAGAAAGCAAGTGGCTACAGCTACTGCTTGGAGGGCGCAGATGCTACAGAGGGGTAGGCATCTAAAGTACCTGCTGCAATTTCCACTGCTTGTCTTCCCGAAATGCGAAGTGCAGGAGCTGGTTATTTCTGGGCATTTTCAGATTAACGTCCTTGAAGAAAGAAACAAACACATGAGAGCAAGCAGAACATGGAGACTGCCAGTCCCACTCCATTCTGTCTCCCAGACCATCTTGGCAAGCTGCTTTCAGCAGTCCTGGCGTGGCCAGAACTTCAGTCCTCCTACAGTAACGTGTTAACACAAAGGAGAAATTGAAAGGCATTTAGTGAATTGAGATCCAGGCAAGACACATGACCTCATCTCAGAAGTCCCCCAAGGAAATTTGATCTTGCACAACAAAGGCATTAAAGGCAAAGAATCCTCATGAAAATCGACTCCACCACTCACCACAGAGAGTGGGGGGGCAGGTGTTAGATGCTGGATGTTGACAAATTTTAACAGTTGCTGAAACATTAAGGATTTAAGGCCTACTAAGGAAGACTGATAAAGAATACTTATGGATCACTGATAAAGCATAATAAGGATGACCTCTCCCTTGAGGTCATCAAAGTGTAATAAGGATGACTCCCACCCCTTGATGGTAGTACAAAGCAAGAAGCAGCAGCACGGCTAATACTCACAGCTTGACACAGGGCATCTCCCTGCAGCGTCAAAACACCTTTCACCTGGTCTGTGCTGGAATGAGAAGAAAGAGCTGGGCAACACAAGTCACAGGAGGCAAAAGACACCTACTGAAACTGCCAACCCAACACCATCCCTCCCTGTATCATGAAGCTAGCCAAGTTTCCTTCCTTCCAGGGGTCAGCTGGGGGATGCAGATGAACACACACTTTCAAGTCCTCAGCTCTTGGCCTGCAGCCAGCTGCTGTCATATTCTTCATGAGCCACCTCACCCTAACTGCCCTGACTAAAACGTTACTTTCATTTCTGATCCCATGCTTATTTCATGTATTACTTATCAACAATTTGGTTGCTGTTACAAACAGCTCTAGCAGGCACAAACACAAGATTACTGACATTGGAATGCTAGGTGGTTTATATGGGAGTTGAAAGCTACACACACCCCCACACCCCACCCTGTCGTCCCCATCCCCGTCCCCCCCGTCCCCCAAGAAAAAAAAACTAAACAAACAAAAAACCCCACCCCCCAAACCCTTTAAAAGGTCCTGCAAGATGGCTCACACCAACAGTGGGGGAAGACTGAAGCACCTAGGCCTTCAAGAACTCAGTTTAGCCATACCTTATATTTTAATACACTAGGCAGAGACTCTTTAGATCAATGCTTTTTAAGACCCACCTTGCAACAACAATGAATGAAAACCAGAATCAACTTCAATACTTTAAGATCTGAAGAATGCAACCTTCAAACCCAATACAGAATCATTGCACCATTCTATACAATGCTCACCATACTGTTACTAAGGTCTACTACTTTGCAACAAGCTTGCGATCTCTGCCAGAGCACAGCTATTCAGACCAAGGCCTATGTTAAAGATCAAAAAATGGACAGCTATTTCAGAACTGCACTTCAATAGCACCTTCTGCACAGGTCTCAGTTTGCTCTGTGTGAAGTTGATTTTTCATTGCTATTTTGGGGAGACTAGGACAAAGGTTAAATTTTTCCCACAGTTAGAGTCAGAAACTGAGCCAAGAGCAGAATTCAGGACTTTTAACTGCAACTCCCTGTGCCCAGAATCAGAAAAATGCCCCTTGGCAAAACTGCTGACAGCAGCACACTGATGCAACACACCAGCAAGTGGTTGGAAATCAACGACTATATTATTGGTATCAGTAGGAAACAGCACAAGTCTGGCTAAGGCAGCCCCTGGAACATGGCTACAGACCGTTATGTTAACCTGCCATGAGAGTTTTGTCTGTTTGTTTTCCTCATGGTGAAATCTCCTGTTAAAGAAACCCCCTTCACCCTGGGGGTGCTGTAGAGACTTTGCCGCAGACGCTCGAGGAACAGCCACCTTGGCTACAAGAGGGAAGCCCCCGGCACAAACACAGGCATTGCCGGCAGCCCCCACCGGCGCGGCCTGGCAGAGCAGCAGCCACCCACTGACCGCCACGACCACTTACCCCGATGTGCTCAGCACAAAGTTTTCCTGCTTGACAGCTCCTCCTGAGCCGCTGGCGGGCAGGGTGAACCGCTGAGAGGCCTCCTGCCCAAGAGAGGACATAGTGAGTGCTGGAGCATCCACCTGGGCCCAGCCCATCACAAGCCAGGAACAAAGACAAGGCAAGAGCAGAAACGCAGACTTCAGCAAGTGGCTGAACGTGGAGCGGTCACCTTTGCAAGCCTCCCACAACCCGCCTAGCAGAGGACATGGATTTTCCTTCACCCTGCTGCAGGACAGACGCAGCCCAGGAGAAGGCTCAGTGTGTGCAGCTCATGGCAAAAGGCGTTGGAAATCCCACGCTCCAGCTCCACACCCCAGAGCCAGGCAAGGCGGCCAGTGTCCAGCTGGCCAGGGTCACCAAGCCGCCTGCAGCAGGAGCGACACTCTGCACAGCCCAGCCCTGCATATCCTTGGGTGTCCTGGCATTGCCTCTTTCTCAGCGTGCTCTCGCTTCCCCAGGCTGCACAGCGCAAGTGCCACCGGTCCTTTACCCACGTGGGAAGTCTGGAGTGAAAAATCAGCCCTCCTGACTGGTTACACTGGCTGGAGACTGTCCTTTAATCACACTTCACCCTTAAAACTATAACAAGTTCTTCAAAACAGACACTATTTATACAGATACTGCAGGTTATTGTCACCTGCTTCCGAGTCACGTCCTGGGTCAGCACTATGGCACTCCTACCTCCTCTGGCACCTGCCCCTCACCTTCATGTTTTTGCCCCTGCTCTTACATCACCCACTAACCCCCACCAAAACCTCAGAGCGCTAAGGGGCTGGGCCTGTTGAAAACTAACCTAGCAGGAGAGCAGTGAACTCTCGTGCACACAATCCCCTTTGGCCAGTTCTCCACATGGCTGCCTGGAAAGAGCTGAACCCGGCAGCCCACACTCAGGCTGGCAAAAGGTGCTGCAGGCCTGCTTCAGCTGAACACTTCATGCCTCTGAGAAGGGCAGGTACCAGCAGAAAAGTGGGTATATCGAGGGAAGGATGGTTTTGAATGAGGAGAGTGCATGCTACTCATTACTGCGCAAGTAGTAGCTTGTCAGCTAAAGGCTATGGTGCTCATTTCCACCATCACATGACAGAGTTACAGGCAGATACAGATTCTCTGTTCCAGAAAATATTCACATCTCGGGCAAATGCCTGGCAGACAGGTGTGGCTGCCTCCATGTGCCATTTCAAAGCAGCTCTCTCAGCAAAGAGGGTCAAGAACAGAGCAATCTAAGGGACATCAGCTTTACTGTGAGTCCTCGAGACCAGAGGGCAAGCAAACACTTGGGACAGCATGATGGACCTTTCTGTGCACCCTCTACCAAGAATTTTTTCCTCCAGGGGAAATCTACCACCATTCCTCACATGGCAGAGCAAACAAACCCACAGCACAGAAAACAGATGAAGCAAATTAACCTTACCTTCAAAATATCCTGCAGCTGTTTCAAAACAGCATGGACCTCTTCTTGTAAAAGCCATTTAAATTCTTCTTCCTACAT
Source organism: Astur gentilis (assembly GCF_929443795.1). Classification (NCBI taxonomy): domain Eukaryota; kingdom Metazoa; phylum Chordata; class Aves; order Accipitriformes; family Accipitridae; genus Astur; species Astur gentilis. Next base: position 775,480 of record NC_064912.1, read on the forward strand.
TGTGGAAAGATAGCAGTAGAATCATTAGAAGCCAAACACTAGAAATAAATCTGTCAGGCACATATGAAAATTATTTAAGTTCTAAGTATACTGCTATGTCCATGCTGTTTAAATCACATGCTAGTAGGAGAAGAAAAAGATTTCTTCCTGATTTGTTGAAAGGCCTTACTCTCCACTTCTCCGCCCCAGCCAAATGAATTTCCTCATTCTTGTTTTGACTTTGTTTAACAAAGCAGCATTCATACAAGTCACTGTATCAATAATCAGAGAATTAGGAAAGAAAAGGCAGCACGGGATGTGAATTTCGGAGCAAAGTACAGATCCTGCTGCTTCAAATTCTGAGGCATCTTTTTAAGCTGCTGGGGTGGGCTGAACTTGGCTGGCTGGCTGCCAGACACCCACCCAGCCTCTCCCACTATGCCTCCTCAACAGGATCGGGGGGGAGGAAACAAGATGAAAAGCTTGTGGGTGGAGATAAAGACAGGGAGATCCCTTACTGTTTACCATGGTGGGCAAAACAGACTCAACTTGTGGACAAATTTGTTGCCAATTAGATGGTGAGAAACAAAAATAAAACCTAAAATCCTCCTCCTCCTCCCCCCCAGTGGCATTTTACGAAGCAACAGCAGCCTAAAAACAAAGCTAAACCGAAAAGTGGGTGGGGGAAAAGAAAGGCTGAGGACCCCCAGTCACTTGGGCAAATTCAGTAACGAGCAAGTTCAGATCTGATGACACACTGCCTCAGGCCTCAATCAGTTGTCTGCTACAGAGAAGCCTGTGCAAAGCAGATCCTCAAACTACAGCCAAGCATTTCTGTCAAATCACAAGACCCCAAGCAGAGGATCATCAGAGAAGTGGGGACAGAAGCAAGCAAGGGACAAAGCAGAGATTGACACTTGCTACCCTGTAAGAAAGGAGAAATTTTCCATATGGAAAGTGCTGGAAGGGAATGAATTGAGCACGTTACCCACAGAAAAATTGGAAAGGTGTGGTCAACTCAGAAATTTATGCCTGTGGTTTCTCTGCTAGACCGTTCTTGATCACCGCAAGAAACACAAAATAACTACTCACTGATGTGTCATCGCCTTATGCAAGAGTTATCTCAACAAAGAGTAGGACAAGGACAGTTTTGTTTCAACAAACATTCACCCAAAGCAGGTACACACAGCAAACCTAGGTGGGAGTCTGTTATCTGTACCAGTGTGGGTACAGGACCACTGACTTTCACCAATTAATTCTGTTTTGGGTTTCCGGGCATCATACCGAGGTACTGGATTCCTTGCTCTTTTGTTCTCTGTAACACTCGCTCCCCTCCAGGTTCCCAAAGGAACAGAAATCACGTCGGTACAGCAGATGCCTTTAGTGCCTCCACCACCCCACTGTTGCCACGCAGATGTTTCTACTTCAAATCATCATTGGCGTCTTTCATCGCCCTAGTGACAGCAAAAGATCTCCCTCCACCCTGTATTAATTTCACACTAAGACAAGTGCGTTCACCATGTCTGTGCACTACACATCTGTATTTTTGAGGAATGCTAGTCATATCACTCCAAATCGCATGACCTTCAGAAAAATCTGGTTTCCACATGTGGCTCTCCACCTAAGCCTGGATGCATCTCTAAAATTCCCTCCCTGGATAGGAAGTTTTCACTACTTCTTGCAGCTCATGTACCGGGAGATGTCTGTAGATTCAGCTGGTCTATGTCCTTCCCACCTTTATCAAGTCAACAAGGCTGCTTTGACGTCCCCGCCTGCCATTTGCTAGGTCTGCTCTTCCATCAAGCAGCGTGTTGCACTGACTATCAAAAACTCAAGGTCACCTAACCCATTTCACTGTTTACCATAAGCAGGACCGCCGCCGGCGCTGACCTGCCTCCGGCCTCACCGGCGACAGCGTCAATCGCAGCCACCCCTCGTACTGCTCGGGGGGGGGAGAACGCCGAAGCGGAGGCCGTTGAAGCAGCGCAAGGGGGAGGCTGGGGGGACACCTCGGCCTGCTGGGCGGCCCCGGGCAGCACGGCAACGGAACCCGGGGCCCGCCCCGAAGGCTGTCCCGGCCGCACGGCCGGGCACCGGCCCGCGGGACCCGCCGCCGCAGCTGCCCCACGGCTCACGGAGCGGTGACCGGGCGGCCCTCGCTGGCCGCCTCAGCCCGGGCGCGGGGAGCCGCCGCCGCCGCCGCCGCCGCCCAGGTGCCAGCCTGGGGGTGGGCGGTGGTGCGGCTCCCCGCCCAGGCCCGGCCGGCCGGAACAGGGCCCGCGGGGATCCCGGCCGGGCCGCCGCCGCTCGCCGGACTAGCCCACGGCAACGGCGGGCCCTCAGGCCCGACTCGCCCTCTCCAGACTCACCAGCACCGCCCGCTCCGCCGCGCTCGCCATCGCCGCCGCCATCCCCGCCGCCGGCACCGCCCCTTCACGGCTGCCTCGGCCGCCCCAATTGGCTGACGGGCCCCGCCCCTCAGTCCGCCGGCACGGCCTCTGCCCGGCAACGCGGCCGAGACGGCGTCTGATTGGGCAGCACCGCCCTCCCTTCGCGATCGAGGCGTGGCGAGGGCGGGAGCTGGCGGCGGGCGGCGCGGGGAGGCCCCGGCGAGAGCGCTCGGTGTCGGCTGCGGGTTCGAGCACTGCCCGGGCCTCGTTCAAACACCCCGCGTCGCACGGCCGCTGCTGGCGGCGCCGGTTCATGGGTGCAGTGGAGGTCACGGTAGTACTGCGGTATCGATTTCCTTTGATCTGCCGTTTTGATTCACGTAGCTGACTCCATACCGGTTCAGATAAAACCGAGCAACAGGTAAGAATCCTCAAGAATGGGTAAAGAGGTGGAAGCCTCATCAGTTTCTTCTCAAAATCTTGAAATTGAAATCAACGCATCCTGGTTTTGAAGTCTTTGCGGTGAAGGCGGTGGGTTCCTTTTCACACTGGATGTACTGCGGGTGGGAGCAAACAGCATCATCTTCTTCACCGTGTCGACAAGGTGCATTATTCACGCACAGAGCAGGTGAAGCTGCCGATACTGCCAGTTTTTGCTGTGAGCACAACTCTGACTGGGTGGCCTTGCTCCATCACTTTCTGCATTGCTTTTAATCAGTGCTGAGTTTTTCCTTACTTTGGCACCTGTAATTCATCTTAACTAAAGCCCACCATTAATCAGTACTAGCCCCTTATGCCTCAGTACATAAACATATACTGCTGTTCGACAGCAAACACTGCCTAGATCATCAAAAAGCAATATTCTGGAGCTTGCAGCCACTTCAGTTAAGGGATCTCATCTTGGAAAACCCCACTCACTGTTGAGTTAGTGCTCAAAAAACCCCAGACGCTAGAAGGGATACTCCAGACAGAGCACTTGGGCCACCAGCTCCAACACTTGGACAACGCAAGAAGTCGTTGACACCAGAAAGTTCCTGCACCTCCATCTCTCGGCATTCTTTGCTTTAAAATTAAGCCCTCATCCTCCTCTCAGTCCGGATGCACACAGCCCTCTGCATGCAGAGGCTAGAATTTATCCAGGTTCATCCCCTGTAGTGCCACACTGACAAGATCAGGCTTCTGCAATGACCAAAATGCTCTCACGCGTACTGCTGTTTTTCAGCAACTCTGATTTTTTAATGTTTTGAGAAACGTACATATTTCTTTAATGCCACAATACAGGTTTGATAGGCTTTAGAAAATGCCACAAGAACATCATGTTACCAAGAAAGGTTTTATTCTTTTTGCCAGTAGCTTTGTTAATTGCACAAAAAAAATCTTTTTGTTTTGCCATTTAAACATTTTCACACATCCTATTCTGAATGACAAACGTTAATTAAAAACAAGGCAAAAAAATAAAAATTCACAACCTTAATTAACTATAGGATCTATCATTGAGGAAGAAAGAAACTGCTTTTCTTACAAGCTTTTTCACAAGTGTCACATTTTCTCTTTAAAAAGGAGGGAGTCAAAAAAAGCAAATTTCTAAAACAGAAATCCTCATAAAAAGGAACTTTACAGAATTGTCAACAATATTAAGACAACATTGACTAGCCAGTTTTATTAGAGCATCTCTCAATCCACAGCTTCCCCCCCTTCCCTCCCCCCAATCTCAGGCCTAGGAACAGATTAAGATCCATGTTCAGAGGCTACAGACATAAATACAAGAATCCGAGTGAGACTGACACAAGTCAATCTGAAATGGCATCTGAAACAGTCCGGTTTTCACCATTTCCATCCCTCCTCCTCACTTCACACCCACACTTCAGAGCTCTCGGTCTCCTGCTCCTCCCTGGTATATCTGTGATTGTACAACTGGCTGGTCAGCACCGCACCTTCCAGCCACTCTACATCCACCTACCTCACCAGAAAGCTTCAGTCAGACTTTCCCAGGATAAATTACAGTGTTTAACTAGTCTGCACCTGCCACTCCCACATAAATAACAATCTCCATTTCCAGAACTGCAGTATTTCTGGAAAACAAAACCTGCAGCAGTGAGTTGCCATGGGAGTGGTTCTCCTCTCTCACAAACATGGTTCTTTGAACTCACTACGAAACACGTATCACAGGACTTGAGAGCTCCTTTCATATTCTCACTCTATCCAGAGGCACCACAAAGTAGAAGAGAGGGAGATCCTCCATTACCTTTGCTCAGACCCATTCACCTTTACCCCGGCCCAAGAGATCTCCGCAGGGACAGGTTGGGGATGCTGCTGCACTGGCTCAGCACAGTTCCACCCTCAGCTGGACCCGAGACAGTACCTCCCTCTTCCTCCCAAAAGATTTCTTACACTATAAAACCTGTGGTCTTATCTCCTGCCCCCAAAACACAATTTCGCCCAGATGCCCTCAATACACCATTCATGTAAATGATTTCTTAACTGCGGCATGTTTAACCAAGGACTTCTGATGCTAATAGCGGAGTTCTTCTGGATGGGGGAAGCACAAGTGTGTCAAAAGCAGGCTAATGGCTGGTTATCCTGGGTAGTTATATGTGCCTTTAATATGAATATCTACATGCAGGATGACAGTTGCACTGCCAAAGAAACATGTTATGTGTAACTAGTATTGTTCACATATACAACTGACAAACGGGCAAAGTGATATCTAACGGATCTATTACTAGGAGATGTTCACCACAGGACATAATGCGTTAACACAATATTAGCCCACAAATAATAGTGATCACAGGAGGTGAAATATTCAACAAAGTAACATTTACAGCATTAGGCGTTAGATGTCATGATTTGTAATGAGTATCTGATACTTTCTCTGTTTCTTAATAAGGTGCCCCTGAACCATATGCACATGCTGCACACAGCAGGATTGGTCAGAAATCCTAACCCACAGGAAAATTTCCTGACACAGCCATTAAGTTCCTAGAAAAATAAGATGGCGGGAGGGGCAGACCTCATGGATTTAAAGGAACATGGTCTAATTTGAATTTGCTTTCTTTCCTTTCAGAATCCCAAACCAAGGGAGGAGATTGTGCCACTGAAAAGCGATTTTGGCCAATAAAGTTTCTTGCTGGCATTTTACTAACTCTCAAATCCAAAATGCAAGAACCCTCCTAAAAGGCTAATACTGAGAACAATTAAAAAAAAAAAAACAAACAAAAAAACCCAACAACAAACCACACCCAAAAACATGCTCTGTGCATTTTCAGAGAGACAGGCATCCTTTGGACTCTGGGTTGCTCTGCTATCAACACTGAGAGCATCTCTGCTCTCTAGCCTTGGCATCTGCAGTTCAAGTCCCACATTCCTAGACTAAAGCTCAGCAGTGGTCTTAGCCTCCCATTTGTTTACTAGTCTTTCTAGAAGTTGGTATCTGGCTACAAGCAGAGTCACAGGTACAGGGAAAAGTCTCATGCTGTGCTAGTGTACCCAGAGTAGTAAGACTAAGAACATGTATGGAAAGTCTGACATGTATAAAGATCACTAATCAGTACACAAAAATATCCCTGTGAGGTAGGTAATCATCACCCACCTTTAAAGATGGGCAAACAGGCTAAGAGATATAATGACCATACAAAGGCCAGAGAGAGAACGTGAAAAGGAGCTCAGGATTCTCAGTCTCTTGGCTCTACGATCATTCTTCTCGCCTCTTTCAGACTCATCACTCTGCTTGTGACACTGCTACAATTCAAGACACCTTTGTAATTATTGACTACAAGGGTAAAAAAAAAAAAAAAAAAAAAAAAAAAAAAAAAGAGGCAAGTAGTAAAGCAACATAAGCTAAGGCCAGGAGCAACCCTAAGGTTTGTTCCTTTCCCAAATAAAATACCTCTGGCCCAGTTTTAGGCTGTATGTTTCTCTTGCAGTTTTCTATGCAAAGATGCTGATCTCCAATGCTGTTTGTGAGATGGGCAGCTGTGATTAGCCTTTTAGGAGGCTCGTTTACACTGGCATTCTCTAATTTTCAGTAAGGTTTGTGTTCCCTAAGCTACAGTTGTCTGTACAGGGGAAGACATGGATGCAATCTGTTTTTCTTAACAGTACAAGGAATTCCTCCATCAAGGTGCTGGGGAGGTGGAAGTTTAAAAAGAAGCAGAATCAAGACAGTGTTGCATGCAACCCCATTACCTTCTGGAACTGCCATTCTCCTCCATGGGAGGTGCTTTGTTCTCTAACAGTGGCCGATTAACAGGAAATGCTCCTCACCTTACTTGGGACCAAGGACTTTAGCGATATTCACAGGTAGATGGGATGTGTGTCACCTGTCCCCTTGATGCAGAGAGTCCAACACACGCATTATTTCACAGCAAAGGAGAAAAGGGATCGTTAGAAACAGCATCTTGGACAAGCATACAAATTGGAAAATAAAAGCAGCCAAGCAGCAGATTTCTGGCAGAGTTGCCTCAGAGCTTCTGAACAAGCCGCCACTGTTCTGTTCCATGACTGTCAGTGCATGGCATGGATTTTTCTAATTAGACTGCAACAATCCGAGCCCCCTCCTCCCCCCTTTCTGCCACCAGGGGAAGGCTCACCGCAGCAGCTGCCTCCGTGGCAGATCTCAAAGTCTGTGTATAAAAGGAAATGGAGAGACAGAGATGGACTGGTCCAGAGTTAAAACCCAGTATCATAATAATATTAATCAATAATCATAGTATTAACAGTAAGAACGGTGCAGCCTAGTGGATGTAGGCCCTGTACACTGCAGACATGTCGTTGTCTGATTGGTCCAATGCTTTTGCTCGTTTATAGACCTAGAGAAGAGAAATTAGAAAAGGATCAGTGCCTGCTCTTGTGTGAAGCCTTTCCTCAGCAGAAAAATTGTTTTGCTGACCATTGCAAACCAGAGAACTGCATAGTATGTCAAGTAATTAGAGCAGTGCATATCAGAACACACCAGGTCTTGTTGAGGCCATCTGTGTTTACTGATGTGATATTTTAAGGGCTTCTACAATCAAAACAAATCCAATTCCATCCTAGTCAAAATATATTTCAATTGCTGCTCCCTTGTCTTAGAGATGACATAATTCCTAGATTTTTGTCTTTTGTTGACAAAGGGCTCTACTGAAGAAATGCTGAATAAAACATATCTGAACACTGAACAGCTCTTACCTCGTTGGCAGCAGCTGCCATGGGAGTTGGGTGGTTGACAGAATCGCCCAGTGCAATAGCTAATCTAAGATCCTTCTGTATGTATTTCAGGTAGAAATCAGGTTTAAAGTTTCCTTGCAAAATATCTGTCAAGAGGAATGGGTGCAAAAAATAAGCACAACAAAAGTAAATCAAGCCCACACTGCAAGGGCATGTAATTCAACACCAAACTTCCCTTTCCCATACTGATCAGCAGGAACACTGTTTTTAGCTCTTCTGTTTCTCTGCTCTCCATCTGACCACAGCAGATAACTTCACTATTGCCCACTGACAAAGTGAGCTCAGATTTCTAAGCAGCTTGCCCTCCATTTCACTCATTATGCTGCCCCAATGAAATCCTCACTGTGAACTCAAGTTCTAAGCAGGCTGTAGACAATGCAGAGCTTGGGGTGGATTCTCAGAAGCCCTGGCTATGAAGGGGAAGGAATGGAACTCAGCTCTTCATTTCCAGAATGCTTAAAATACCCAGAATCCCAGGCTGATGTAGATGGGATGGTTATTTTCTCCCTTCTGCCATTATCTGAAATGCTGCTAGGTTGTGGCAAATGTCCTATAATAAAACAACGTAAGAGAACTTTACTTTGGCACTTCTGGTCCAGGAAGATGCTGGCAAGTTGTCCCTGATTGAGGATATCCAGAAGGGTCTGTTGGGACTGGCCAGTCACTTGAGCCAAAGTCAGTCCTTCTGCTATCGTTGCCATGAAGCTGCCTTGGACCATGTTCACAATCAGCATCATCTTGGCAGCATTGCCTACTTCACCTGGGAGCGAGACATACCATTGGGCATTCCTCCAGAAGAGATACAGCAGCCTTGCTCCCCCATCCCACACAGTATTAACACTACCAGACTATTCACATCCAAGTACTTGGCAGCTCTCCCCTCCCCTGAAAGACTTAAAAAACCTTACCCATTTTCCAAGCACTCAAAGGAAGGGAGAAATCATAACAGAGTATGATTGAAAATAAAAGCATCATGGATCCTCCAAAATGAGCCAGTATTCAAAAAAAGAAAACTTGGGCTAGACGCTCTGAAATTGGCCAAGTTCCCAAAGAGCAGGGCAGTTTCCCATACTGCCCAAGAAGACAAGAAACAGATAACACATACGCCTCTAAGACTCTTTGCTGGATTTCCCAGTCCTTGCACTGAGTAAGAAACTGCTATCAGGCCCTTCGCATTTCAATTACCTAGAAAAAAAGAGGTCTTCCCCATCGCTTGGAAACAGCTACTGCAGTCCTCATATAAACCCCTGTCACCAGCTGCCAGGATCACTAGCATCCCATCGTTAGATAGCTGCTGATTTCCTGAGACCGGTGCTTCCAAAAAGCGACCACCCCGGGACACTATCACCTAGAAAAAAAGAGCATCTCTGGTTAGCTATGCGTGAACAGCACACATTGATGCTGAGTAGGCAGCACAAGAACATTGTTTAGGGCGTTCCTGTCCCTGAGAACAGAATTTTAAAGCAGAACAAATAGCTCAGACTTATAAACAGAAGAGGAAAGTGATGCGCTGCAAAGGGTACTTGAGACCAAAAGTTGCCCTCACACTCCAGCAGCACTTTCTTGCACCCGTCACTACTGTGCATGTTTTAAGCAGCTGAACTTACATGCTTTTGCCATGGCACCCTGTAACAGCCAAAGGAACCAGTGCTGAAGTTGCACATGTGGTGTAGGAATCTCAGAAGATTGACTGTTACGATATTTTTCCCCTCTTCCCCAAAGAGGAAAGGCCTTTGACAGATCTCTTCAGCCAGAGGTTCATTAATATGTATGACCCTTCATTCTCCAAATTCATGTTACACACTACTGTGTCATCAATATGTCTGCTTAAAACTTCACCAAAATTAACTTCCCTTCCTCGTGCAACACCACACACTACCTTTAAGGCAGAGGATAACAATCCAGAAACCAAAGAGGAAATCAAAGATGCCACATCAGAAATAATCAGAACACTTCTACAGAAATCCTCTCTATAATAATATTTCTAGAGAATGAAACATGAAGGCATTTTTTTCCCCAACCAGAATATTTAAAATAAGCAGATTATGCATTTTATCATTTAAGGACAGTTATTAATCCAGACAGTGCTTTCTCCTCCAGTTTGCTGCAGAATACCAATCTGGCTATAAATACTTCTTAAGGGATCAAAATCTGGCTGGCTGTTTGCATTGGTGCCAGCTAACAGTCCTGCCAAATCTACAGGCTTTGCTGTTATCACCAGGGAACATCTCATCCAACTTTGTTTGCTGGTCAAGATTTGACAGTTTATTTTGTCTTATTTGCCTGGGACTTGAGTGTCTCCTAAAAGAAGCCCCAAAATCATCAGAAGCATCTTTATTATCAACAGCTTACCACCTGAAGCAACAAGAACTACAGTACTGCTGCTGAATCACAGATGTTAGCAGTTCAGTTCAATGTGATTACCTGGGCCAACTCTGTGACTGTATCTGCATCCACAGTGGACATATCCACATAACACTTCCCTGGACGAATCCCCTGCAACACTCCACTCGGACCAAGTACCAGCTGTGGGGAACAGAAGAGCGGTAAAGCAATAGGGTGTCTGCAGAGAAACTCCAATCCTGCAGGACAGCAATTCAAGCGAGCTTGGCACTGCACTGATAGACTCCTAGAGGGATATCAAAACGTACCCCCAGAGATGATTTTTTAAAAAATGTGATTTTTTTTGTTGGGATATTTATTTTTACATAGCTGCACTGCCCAGCATCTACAGTGACCCAGGCTACCATGGTTAGTAGGAATCAGGAGTGGCATTCAGTGACTGTATCTTGTAATCTAGCTGGTGGAGGAAAAATAAGAGCTAATCCTTACATCCTTTGCTGCTTTTGGATCTGATACACAGGCAAAGGTGATGTCACAGGTGGAGACAACTTCAGCGGGGGTTCTTCCCAGCCGTGCCCCCTCCTGGATGAACAAATCACACTGCAAAAGTCACAAATCCAAACGTAAGAAAAATTAAGTACAGAGCAAATGGGTTCTCTGGCATTTTGCTGAAACAAACTCTGCTGCCGGACCCAACTCAAAAGGAGTCAGGCATATTAATTACATGGCGACTGGGTTGTCTTCTGCTGGTTTGTCGTCCGTCCCCGCCCCCCTGCCCACAAGGGGCTCTTTTGCAGCTTTTCTGAAACTCCAAGTGAAGAACTTCAAAAGAAAGACACAGGAAAAGAGAACACTTAGGTGAAGTGATAAGAGGCTGAATGTTGTGGGTTTTGGAGGAGAGATGAGGGGAAAAATAACTGGCAGGCAGACAGAGCAAAATGTGTTACTGCACTGTAAACAGGAATATGCACGGCTGAGACTAATGTGTTTTAGTGGGCTGCTGCTTCAAAATCTTAGCTCCTTCTTACCCTATCCCCTCATACCACCCATGTTTTGCAGTTAAAAAAAAAATCTTTTAATCCCTTTGAACAAAGTAACCACAGTGCCCTTCTTGCCTTTAATATTCCACAATATCATTGCAGTACCATATCTCCCCCAGTTACCTACTTTTCCTCCTCCACTACAAAGCATAATGCTGGCTAGAATGTAAGTGTAATATAAGCTTCATTTTCACTTTGAATACACCTCTAAACCCTTCTCATCCTGGTCTTGAAAACACAGCAGGTTTTCAACAGAACCTTTGTTACCGCAACACGAACAGCACAATGGACGTGTAGATGAAGCTGTGGTCAAGCAGTGCATCTTATCACACCACTCCTAGAACCAATTCCCCAGCACTTGGTCTTTTTGTCCAGCTCCATGACACAATGACTTGGCTATTTACATCAGCAGTATTTCCAGAGGCACTTTACACTGCATCCCTCAACACATATACATGGTTGTAATTTTTCTGGCAACCCTCCCATCTGATACAAAATGGGAATGGGATGGGGACTGTTCACATAAGAGTGACCATACCATACTAGGACAGACTACAGCTTCATCTAGTCAAAAGTGGCCACCAACAAGCACCTAGGAAATAATAATAGAAAAAGGTGGCAAGCATATACTTGTGTTTCTTTGGCATCCTCTCCTAGGCACCACTGATTGGTGACTCCAGGCCTCCCTGAGCTAGAGGTGGTAACTACATTTTTTGAAAAGGTTCAGTATCACCTGTATCTTAAGCACATGCCTACCTTCTCAGCAGTCCGGTTCCAGACAGTGACAGTGTGACCCATCTTCAGTAAGTTGGAGACAATGCCACTTCCCATCAGGCCAAGTCCCAGAAATCCTATCCTGAGGGGAAGAGATAAACATTAATGCAACAGAAAGCAATTGGTGTCAGCCTCTCATGGTCTTGGGAATGATGAAGAGCAAACCCTGGAGCATCACCAGCAAAAAACTCCCAAAACCACAACAAAACCAAACCTGTTCCACTGTGGCCACAGCTAGAATGGGCAGATACTGAGCTTTAAAAGCAAACTGGTATTTATTTTGCTTACAAAGCAACCCTAACAATTTCCTGAAGAAAGTCTTTAGTCTGCTTCAGAAGACTACTTAAAAGTTTTGGTGGTCTGGGGGTTTTTTGTTTGTTTGTTTGTGGGGGGGTGTTAGTTTGTAGGTTTTTTTGTTTGGTTTGTTTTATTAAAATTGCTGCTCTTGTGCTTTCTGTTGCCAGCCATTGCCTTACTGAAGATGAAAGGAACACTTGGAGATCAGCAAGTGCTTCTCTAATTAATCTTCTGATTTTTAAACTAAGTAACATGTATAATGACTTGCTTATACTTTGAATGATACATTACAACCTTTATTTTAATGAAGCCCAGCAAAGACTACTGGGCATCATGCACAGACCATAGACCTAGTCCCTACTCTACAGCTGTGATTTTGGACAGACCTAGAAAGGAAGCAATAGGTGAGCACTATGAGCAACAATACAATAGTCCCAGATACCAGCTGCTTTCCTCCATGCCTCCCCCCATGAAGCTGGCAAGAGTTTTGTTCCCCCCCTTCAAGAAGACGACAATGCGCTAAAACAATTTCCATCCCTACAGTTACCTGCACAACAGGAATTCCTTTGCAGTCATTGCTGCAAAGATCCTTCCATACATCATGCAGCTAGCTTCATACCAAACCCACAATTCTAGCAGGAAATTCTGAAGTGTTCAGTTACAGGTCTGATGTAACTTCAAGATGAAATCTGCCTGGCAATTCCCCAGCTAATTCTTCAGAATTAGCCACACCACAGATGCGCGGTGGCTTTCGCAAGCCAGCTGCACTCTCCCAGCTAGCCATGCTGCCTTTTGTTAGAGCAAACTAATTTAGACAGGTCAGAGCAAGTCACTATACGCTCCTTAAACAGCCCAAACAAGGTCCACCTATTTTCAAGCCTCTGAAACAGAGGAGATATTCTTTCTCTCCCAACCCACCTCTGAGCCACACTTTCCTGAGAGATTGTTTTACCTGAACAGCTTCATTGTTATTTTGGTTCCCCTGGAGTACAGTTGAGAACTGACATCCCATGAGAACGACCCCAACGGCAAACAGCAAGTTGTGGCCTGAACTCAATTTGAACAGAGCGGAAGTTACAGAGTGAAACAGGAAGCTCAAATTAGGCTTCTCTCACTCTAGAAAGGAGAAGGGGGACGTTAGAAGAAACCAGAAAGCTCACGTGCTACACAGCAAAGCTCTTGTACTGCGAGAGCACGCCTCCCTCTTCCTCTTGTCTTCTACATGCTCAGAAGAGCGATTAAATAAACCCAGTCAACTGCCAGGCACTACTGGAGAAAGATACCCTTTTATCTTTCTGCCTCATACAGCATTCAGAAGTACTACTGCTTAATGTTCTGCAGTATGCCCTACAGGAAAAGGGCAACTGCAGAAAAGCCCTGAATTGCAAATGTATCCAGGCCAAATCCTATCCTGAATTCTTCTACTGTACAGCCCCTGTTCGTTTTTCAGCTGCCTCCCTCCCCCTTTCCCCCCCAAATCAGAGTTTCACACAAGGACAGAGGAGATCTGTAGTTAGAGGGAAACGTTAGGTTTATTTATTCTCAGTGACAAGCTGGATAATGGCTGCACGTATGAGCTGGGAAGGAGAAAAAGTAAGGGAAATGGTTGAAGCGCGTTGGAGATCTTACTTTTTGTCTGTAGGTGTGATACTGCCATTGACTGCTGTGCTGTCTGCTGCCTGGATGGAGGTGGATCCTGTTTCCTGGGGAGGTGGGAAGAGGGTGGGGTGGGGAAAAAAAATAATAAAAAAAAAAAATAGAATGCACAGCTCTGGAGGAACTGCAAGTCCTCAGGACAATAAGGAAAATCCATCAAAACCAATATTTGCCTTACCTCTTCACAAACCTTCAGCTTCTTTGTGATGGCTTGATAGCAGACAGCTGGCTGTATGGAGAAGACAAAGCATTCAGGGGAAGGACAGTGCTGATTTGCTCTGCTGAGCAAACATACCATATCCTTGTTAGATAGAAACAGGCAGCTCACCCACCCACCACCATCTGCAAAGCAGAAAAACTCCCAGGCTTCCCTCAATGGGAGAAAATAAAAACAAAAACCTATTGCGACATACTAAGCTCTTCCTTTCCCACCCTGCCCCAGCAATTCAGCCTGTCTTCCGATACAGGTACTGCAAACTCCTTCCTGTAGTTCATATGACAGGCTCCTCTAGAGGCAAGGATCCAGGGCATCCCTACTCTCGCATTTGGCCCAAAGGAAACAGAGATGTCTAACGCCTGCCATGAAGTGCCTTGCCTCATATCTATGCTCAGTATGTCAATGCAGCTGTGCAAGAAAAACCTTCTTATTAATATGAGAAGGCACGTGGCTTTCAACTAACATTAAGGTGAAGGCTGGTCCTTCCCATGCTGCTTATTGTGAGCTTGTGTAGATTAAAGCTGTTAGCTGCTCTTAATCCTTCTGGCTCTGCCCAGATCCTCAGCTGGATATAAATCCTTTTTCATTTAATTTGATCTCTCCTTTTTGTCCTGATGTTCACTGCTGAAGATAAAATCCTGCAAGGCTTCTGACTGCCAGGAGATAAACTGGCTATATTTCACATGGAGATTTTCTGGCCCTGGAAATTCTCCTGCCATATTCAGTTAATAGACAAGCTCATCCAGATGAAGCAACTGGTAGGACAACCAAAGACTATAAAACAGGGTTTTTAAACAGAAAAACAGCTTTTCCTACCCCTCAATGTTCAATCTAAAGAATTTACTACAACTGATCTGTCAAATCCTGGTGCTAGATAATCTTTAATTACTTAAACTATTCGCTGTACTCAATGCTAAATCACTCTAAACCTTAAGGTTAGGAAGTAACTGAGCTGCAAGATTGTACGTGAGAATCTAATTGCTGCTAGACCCCAAAGAAGAGAATTTCAGAGCTCTTTACGCATACTCCTTGTACTTAGGCCCAGCAAAGGGCAGGATGCCAAGCCAGACAGACCAGCAGAATGATCTTGCCTGCCAAATCCTCACCTTCTCTGTCTGGCTCAGCAGGAAGTGATGAAAGTGTGGATCACTGTCCTTCACAGGCTACAAAGAAAGAAAGTACAGGCTCAGAAACATTCCCAGAGAGTCACTGAGCAACCACAGCACAATTCCCTTTTTCTCCCAAGCTGCACGAGAACAATAGCTTAAGCTGGAAAATATAAAATGTACCAGCTTTATCAAGCAGCCTGTTTCAATTAAGCTGTTTACATTTGTTTCACTCTCAAAACCAAAGCCATTCAAGTCTAATTCCTAATTCCTCATTTTTGGACATATGTAGGAAAACCAACTAAGGTTATGAGCAAGATTAACATGGGAGGAAGAGATCTCATATCCTGCTGCATCTTCTCAAGGGAACGAACACACTTATTTTCCAGCTTCCAAGGAACTTCTTAAAACAGCATTCTGGGAATAGGCTGGAGATTACACCTAGCATTGTCACATGCTAGGCAAACCCATATTAACAGCAACAAGGACTGTAGGTCCAGGTATCTCACCGCCCCGATAAGCATCATATGCACTAGCCTAAGGTCACACTGCTCTTATTCTGCTTTACTGATCGCTTATTTATTTATGCACAAAAATGAAAGGTTTCCAAAAGCTTCTTATGAGGGAAATCAAATTAAACCACCCCATACAATAGTATCCAGACAGGGAGAGACTATCCACATCACCTCCTCCGGTTCTGGGAAGCCAGTCTCAGCAATACTTTTAAAACAAGAAGTGCAAAAATGAGTAGAGCAAGTGTGAATCCGCAAATCGTTCCACAAAGACTGAAATCTCACTTCCCAGCATACTTCTTAATTGCCCAGGATCTTGTCCAGCTTTGTTACACTACAGAATGACAGAATGAGAGTGTCTTACTTTGTTCCAACAGAAGGCAGAGAAAAATCTCACTATTTTATAGCCCAGACAAAAGATTCTAGATTTGCTTCCACAAACTCAGTTCCTAGATCACATATGTTGTAAAGTTTCTCACCTCACTGACGCTTGGTGGCCATTTAAATCCAGCCACTGTTCCAGTCATCACTCTCTTCACTGTACTTGACTCTGGAATTGTGAGGTCCTGAGGAGACAGAAGGTGGATCAGAAAGAGCTTACAACCTGGCTCAGTGGCTGGCCACAGCATGTTGATCATATGAGCACACATACAGAGTTCTGAAAAGTGCTACAAATGCCTTCCATCTCACATGCCTTTCCATGAAGTGTTCATATTTTAACACAGAGTGTATTATCAACACAGGTGAGGTGAAGAAAACATGAACTGCCAACAAAGGAATTCAACCACACAATTATGGCTTCTGGAGAATCCATTCTTCATATGTAAGAGGAATCACTGCACTTGTATAATCATGCAATAAGCAGAGAAGCAAACGAACACACTTGATCCAGCATTTTCCTCTGGTGGGTGCAAAAAGCTTAACAAATGGGTGAAGGACATGACCACAGTCAGAGGTCTGAACTCTTCTAATCCTCCCGTCATAAAAAAGTAGCCCACCTGTTAACAGGAGAACCTTCAAAGTGTGAGGCTGATAGTCATATCTGCTCAAGTTTGCAGAATCCATGAAACAGAAACTGGCCCCATTCACTCAACAGGCCCTGATTTGTCATGTCACAATAATACTTAACGCATCGGGTTTTTTACTGTTGAACACATTAAAGTTTATCTTTCTTATTTCCCCAAGATACATAGGTTAAAATAGGTCTTTATGCTATAGGTCATAGACATATGCTATATGAAGAAAATGTGCAGGACTTCTGCATAGTATGTATTATCTTCCTGAAATGAAGGTTCAGAAATGGAATCACATTATCTCCCCTCCAAAATTACTTCCTGAAAATGCACAATATACCTTAGTGTCTACTCAGAACCACAACAGAAGACCACTGTTTGCAAAAACATTAAGAGCAAGACTTCTGAAGGTAACTCAGATTGATGCAACTGTTTCGTCTGTCAGCAGGGACACTTTAGACATCAGTCTCCAACCCTAAAGCGTGTAGGGAGAGCCTTGCACACTAAAATTCTCTCCTTAGAGACCACACTGCTGTTTCAACTCCTAAAGCGTGGATGAACCCTGCTCTGATACCTATCAAGTCACATTGGTCCTTTGAAAATATTCATATAAGCTTAAAAACAAGAGTATTTGAATGATCATGTATGCCTACAGACCATTTCTAGAGAGAGCACACCTTGACAACAACTGGATTCTTGAATTTTGTGCATCCTTATTACTTGGAAAGCCAGAATTTGGACTGTGATGGGGCAAAAATCCCCAAATCCCAACTGCAGTAATTCAGGACAGCAACAAATGTTTTCTACCCTAAGGCTAAGAATTTGGGGAAATTATGAGAAACAGGCAAGAAGACAACAAGATTTTAAAATTCTTTCCCATGCTGAAAAATAGTGTTAAGGCAGTACTGTTATATTTTCATGGCAATTTCTTTAATTGTCAGTACATTACTGTCCAGAAGCTATAAGGCTACTTTCCTACATCAGCCTGCTTATTTTCATGGTCTGCAGCCAGACATTTATCACATAGCTGGCCACTTCTGTGATAAGCTGTTCAAAACGACTTTGCCAGCAATTTGCAAGTAAAATAATTTCTACCACTACAATTAACTCACTTAAAGTGCTCTGATGCCCTGAGGTAGCTAACACAGTAGAACCTGAGCATGCAACACGTCAGCACAATCAGAACTCTCCCAGCTATTAGTTTTGATCAATTTTGGAATGAATCTAGCTCAAAGACACAAAAACATTTTGCAAGTGGAAAAAAAGGCCCCGTGGCTTATTGTAACTGAAATATGTGAAGATACAACTCGCTCATAGCAAGACACTTTGAGAGGTGAAATTATGTTGCCAGTAAAGTGTTTTCCTGCATCAGTCAAGTCACAGGTTCTGTAATGATTAGTAAGAATTCACAAATATGCATCATTCGTCCCCTCTTCCAACTCCCCCCAAAAGGAGAAACTGATGGGCTCTGTCATACAGCCTGATTTAACAGAAGCTGGCTCTAAAAAAAAAGCCAGTATTTCCTTCATAGCTAATATCTGAGGTGATCAGCTTCATTTTACTACATCAAGAAAGAGTTTGCTGTTCAACCAGTGAAGGCCAATCCATTCACAACTTTGGAGATCAAAGACTACCATCTTGACTTGTGTCCTGAAGTGCACTGAAAGCAAAGATTGTGAAGCACAGCATAACGTGATCCATTTGAAGCACAGGTGAGCAAGCAGGCTGCCACATGGTATATCAGCTGAAGTCTCCCAATGGTCTCCAGGTGTAGTCTCTGATGGAGCATGTGCATTGTAATAATCCACCGAAATAATTATCCAATTGGAAAAGGAAGATCTGGACCACAATAGTGAGTTCCACAATAAATAAAAAGGCTGGAACTCTAGATGAGGGTAGACAAAGTATTGGTGGCTATTGTTGCTGCCACAACATCCAGAAATAACAGGGAAGTAATGGGGATAAAATAATAATGCTCCAAGGTTGGACCTTTATAATGGAGGATGGAAATATATCCTAGAGCAGAGAAGCTGAAATGAATGCAATCAATTCTTCTGGTGGATTTCCCAGGCTACAAGAGTTTCTTCTTTAAGCCCTAGCCCTTAAGAATACCCCATCCTCTGTAAGTACTGAGGGTGAAGTTGAGTGACTACTGATCACTTAATCATACAAAGTAGATGAGATGGGAGAAGTCAGGAATCAGATGAAGACCCGTACCTCTTCACTAATCCTTCCCACACAAACTGAACTTGAGGGATGGCAAGATGAAAGGTGGAGTCTCATGATACAGCTCTCAAAGCCCTCTCAAAGATACGAATAAAGCTACTCAAAATAACTAACTGGTAAAAATTACAGGAAGAACCAACAATATCCTTGCCAAAGGTATCAGGCAGCCAAATGGTCTAGAAGTAGTAACATGGAACAGCTTAAAAAAACCTGATACTGAACTGACTCTTCCTGCTGGCCTGTTAGTCAAGGTGCCAGTCAACCCTAGAGTCCATCTGCAAAGTCCACAGGGCACTGGCGGACATGCACAACACAAACCTTCTCATCCTTGGGTGGACGCCCCCGCTTTCGGGGGCTCTGATCCTGGGCTCTTTTCAAAGGTGATTTTGATCCTCTCTCTGACGATACAGAAGAGACCCTCTTTTTTCCTTCCCCTGTGCCCTTCTTCAACTTTCCTTCAGACAAACTGGCCTTGCGTTTCTCTTCACCAGCAGATTGCTTGCTTCTTTCTTCACTGGAATTACGCCGATTCTTCTCTTCGTTGGAGTTATGGGAAGACGCCTGAGAGATTACAGAACAGAAGATGGTAAGGAAAGAAGAGAAGAGCTGGAATGATTTTCATGCAAAACCAAGGATGTGGGCGACCCTGTGCTGATTACCACCAAGCAAAACAACAGCACAGTAACTTGAAAACTAGCTATTTGTTAGCCCTTTGAAGTTGGTGAGTGAAGTTCCTGGTTAGTTCTCCTGCAAAAATACATCAGTTTAAGTAAGCGAGTAACAGAACAGGCCACTTGAAGACTTGCTGGGAGTGTGTGCACATATGTGCACTTCCAATACACTAAAGACAAGATTAGTAGACATCAAATTCTAGCCCAAGACTTAAGACTGATTTATCAAATCATCACAAGCAGATCAATTAGCCTCTTCAGTTTCTCCATCAGTTTAACAACACTTTTTTCCCACCAAACAAGACTGAATAGGAAAGAAGAGAGGATAGGGGGAAAAAAAACAAAAAACAAAGGAATGTAAACAAATCCCTCCTCAACTTGCCAGAGGTAACAAACTCCTTTCACATAAAAATGCATCTGACCATCGTTCATGCCAAGACTTGCTTTGATGCACACAGTAAAAAAGAACCCACTCACCTGGTCCTTGCCTTTGGTTTTTCTAAGAAACTCCTCTACAGCATCCACAGCTTGCTGGAAGCGCTTACCCTTGTTAATCTTTATCATTTCCTCTTTGTGAGGGTGATAAGGCTTCAGCTGCTCCACTTTGATCCAAGCACTAGAAACAAACAAAACAAAAAACCAAAAACAACAAAAACAATCAAACAAACAAATTATATTCTCCAAACAGCAACTTTCTCAACCATCCCACTTTTAGAAACACACAGATATACTTTTTTCTCCAGAGAAACAGATGACAGCAGCCCAAACTTGCTTTCTACAACCTGAAGGGCTGTGATTTCTGCATTCACCAAGAACTTTATTCTGACACTTTTACTTGGTTTCTCTGTCAAGTTTTATATCCCCTCATGCTAGCAGTGCTCTGCTCTAAGCATTATTCGTATTCTCTATCAGCAAGACAGCTTTTGGATGGGATCTTAGATACTTGTTTAGAACAAAGGCAGTCTAGTGACTGCTCTTGTATCACCAGAAGGAACACCGATAATCACATGCCTCCACATAAGGTAGCCAATAATAAGAATCTGCTCAAGAGGTTGTTGAAAGCAGAGGCCACATAACAACTCTAAGCCATCAATCCCTTGTTCAAACATACTGTGCACACACAAGTGTCTGCAATAGCTGGAGGAAAAAACAAAATTATGTATCTTACAATAGAGCCCACCACAAATAAAGTGAGTGCAAATGCCAGCTCATTGATGAACGTATTTCTGATGTACCTTGATATTCTGCATGAAAACAACATTTTCACTTTTGAGGAAAAAGAACCATTTTCTTCACTGTTGATATTTTAAGATAAACTAGTACAGTAGCAGAGTATTAACCTGACTGCAGTCCTGTGAGGAAACTCAAATGACTCCCCTGTTTCCACTGCTGCTAAGTAGGACTTCTTAACATTTACCAAATGGTTAAGTGGTCAAGTACAGGGTGACAACTCCACTTTCGTTACAGTTGACAAGCTCTTTCACTCTTTCACTGCGGCTTAGGGGAATGCCTTTGCTTTCAACATTCCTTGTGGCTCTCGCAGAGATTAGAATACTTTCCTCTCTCCCCAGATTCAAGCCCAGGCTTATCAGCCACACTGTTACAAAGCTATTTCCATCCTACTGAAAACATACCTGCATAAGTTTCTGAAGAGCTTTTCCTGAGCTAGGATGGCCAACAGTGCTTCTTCACATACAGCAGCCCAGCACACAGTAAAAACTGGTCAAACTGACTTTCCCTGGTCCAAAAGCATCTCTAAGTTACAAACATTAACTAGCCATGATTATATGCTTTAAATATTCTCCAGTGCGGTCTGACTTCTGCAAGCAGGTGAAATGGTTTAATAGCTGCCTTTTCAAACACTGTAAGCATCATGTCATACAGCTACACTGAACATAAAGGTGAAAATAATAATAATAATAATAATAATAATAATAATAATGCTGCTGCTTTGCTGGATCTTGCTTGTCCTCTCTTCATGAAGTAGTAAAGCCCAGTAAACTCTTTTAAAACTTCATGGAGATCTTTCTCCTCACTGGCATTAGCCATTGTTTGTAGTCAGGAATCAACTTGCTTAAAGTAGACTGCAACTTTCTGGGTCACATTTGGAGAGATGAGGCCTCCTGCTAGAACCAACTGCAAAAAATGCTAGCATCCTTTCCACATTGCCAGTATAGCCTACACCATGATTCCACCATAACCTGGAAGCAGAACCCTGTACTCTTTTGCATGCAAAGCTGAATCCTTTTGCTTAGTTTATATCTTCTTCATAATAACTGACTTAACATAATATAACAAGTCAAATCATTACTTTCAGACTAGAGCCTGCTGTCCAGCAGCTATTCAGAGAATCCCTCCCAGTTGCCTGGACGTAACAGCGAAACATATCTTAAAATGCTCTTATACTGTAAAGCTCTTCTGTGTGGCACTCAGTGATAAAGCATCCCTAGGTACTAGATAACATCAGCTCATGAGAAGCCTTTCCATTATGTATACAAAGGAAACAAAATGTTGGAGTACATTATAATAAAGCACGTTAAATGTTGTTGCCAGATTTTAATTTCTAAATAATAATAAAAAAACCCACAAACTTTTCTTCTATCAAGGCATTCTCTTAGATTTCTGCACATCCTATCCCTCCTCACTGCACAAGTTCATTAATTTCCTTTCTCATTACTTTTTCTTTGGTATGGAGAAAGTCTGAAGCACAAAGCTTTCTGGCTCCTGGCTTCGAAGGTGCATCTTGGCACTTGTGATCCCCCAGGACAAAGAGCCAGAGATCTCAGAGACAAACTAATAAGTCAGAAACAATCTTAAATGCTGCCTCAGGATTAAAAATAAATAAATAAGTAAATAAAATTTTTAAACCAGTCTTTTCCTTTCTAGTTTACTCTGTGTGTGTCACTTACCTGGACAATTTTCTATAAGATATGAACACATCTTTTGACACCAGATATCCATAAGGCATTTGTGTGCAATGTTTCAAACACTTGAAAAAAACTTTCCACCAAACAAAATAATTCATGTTTATACACAGGGTCTCTCTCTGTTAAGCAATAGCCACAAAGCCAATGAAGGCCAATATTTAGATAACAGGTCTCTATAATACAACATATAAAAGGAACTACTATTTCTCTCCTGACTCAGCAATGAATTAATGCCGTAGAAAAGCATTAGTAGCATTACTGAAGATGTCATATTTAAGATGAAATTATATTAATGACTGCACAGAGTCATCTGCTATCTGTAAAGAATGGGCTAAATAGAAAGTGAAAAGATGTAAAAAAGATACTTGTTAGTAATGGGTTCCTCTGCTGATTTCTCCATACCCTTCCTCATCCCCTCCAAAACATCATTCTTATAGAAACACTACTCATGTAAAATCCATGTTATATTCATGAACAATAATCAAAACTTAGAATGCTTGTAAAGCAGAGGCAAGTACAAATGTGACCTGGAGCTGCATGGAAAACAATGGTACAGAAGAGATGCAACCAGAGATACCAGATTCAAATCCATGATATGAGCTTAGCACAGGCAAGGCAACCTTAAAATCCCCAATGTTCTAGCCACTCTCTTCCAGTCTAAAGATATTAATTCCTAATGATAAATTGGAGAAATGAAAAGTGGAGGAATATCCACAAATACTCACTTTTTGCAAGCCTTACAGTTAGAGATGGAAAACGGTGGCGCTGTATCTCCAAAGTTCTATTACCTACTACAGTCTGGGAAAAATTCATAAAGTTTTAGACTGTAGCAGTTTAAATGCCCACACTAAAAGCTAACACAACCAATTTTGAAAGACAAAAGAAAACTGCTCAGTTATTTACAAGCCCAGTGTGTGTGAGCACACAACAGAGAAATCAGGATAGGTTTCCTGCTATTAAAAGGGAATGCCCCAATTTTCATCAGTAAAGCAACGGAAATGGCTGAACTCTGGAATTTGATATGTATACTTCTTAATGGCAAAAAAATACAAAAACGACTACACTAAATTAGAAGAAACATCCATGCAGCTAAAAGGAGGGGATACTTAGCAAAAGAAAACAAGCAGCAGGGCAGTACTGAAAGAAATTTTAAGTATTAAATTTTTCAAATTTGTGCAATAAAAAAAATTTTGCAGAGTACTCACACATCCAAAGATAACAGTAAGAGGTGGAAACATTTTGACTATGGTAGTTTTCAGCTACAGCACTCTGCCTGTAGAGATGTCTAACAACATTCCAGCTGGCTCGACTATACAGCAGTCTGGTTACAGCAACATAGAGCTCTGCATGGGATAATTTGCCTAACTGAAAAACACCAGCAATGTAAGCTAACTCCCTCTGTCAGCTTAGCCTATACCCTCTGGCTCTTCAGACTGCCAAAGGGCACCACATCCAACAGCTGGCAAACTTTAAGCAAGTGTTTTCTGACGTCAGGACCTGAAAGAACATTTTAGAAACACGACATCCAGAAATTTCCGTCTCCTTGAAAACCAGGAAGAACAGTGGCAGAAGAAGAGGGTAGGTGTTTGCATCCCAACAGGATATGGAGGATGGGAAGGTAAAGAGTGCTGTGCTAAAATCACTGAGCCTGATGGAAATAAGCTGCAGATCATTATACTTATCTTGGACTGCAAGCTTCCTCCAATTTTTCCTCAATATATCAAGTCAGGAAGTGCCCCTTGACCCCACCGCATTTAATGAGACTAATTAGTTTTGTACTGACACTTCAAAAATGTGCCATGAGTAAGAATGGACTGTTCCAGCTTCCTATTAAGACTTTGATATACATAACTTGCAAGATGATTTGGCTATTACAGAATATCTAAAGGGAGAAGAGGGTGGCATGGGACGTGAATATGTGTGTACACACATCTCTGATGACTGCAGGATTCTCCCTAGTATTTCTATGAAACATAGTAGAATGACACCTTCAAAGCAATAATTTATTGACAATGTCATAATGAGTTCCCAAGCAGGCAATGAAATGTAAGAATGTTTTGAACCAGATGAAGCACACCAAGAAAGACTTGTAGGCTATGGGCCTGCTAATCTATTAGTTCTAACTACTAAAAGCAATAAATGCACGTATATAGCAATGTGTAAGTTCTTACATTGCAGTACTTGACTACTGGAATGATCTATGAAGATTTCCTAGGACAAGACTGTAGCTTGGGAAATAAAAGGGGATCTTAAAAACTATCTGAAAAGCACAGCTAGAAACACAGACAAGGGGTCAAAGCTCCACTTCCATTTAGAAAGACTAAATTAAAATTGTTGTTTATACTCCCGTAATTGGATGTTGTTACATGCTTGCCAGGTCTATGGGCAGGAAACACCATCTCTTCTGATTTTAAATGAAGAATCCTTTTAATGTGACTTACTTTAAGAGACATTCAGAAAAGAACTCCTAGGCAGACTAGAAAAATCTCTGTATCAATTTGGAGAGCAAGTTAATAAGAGACATTAGATGAATATGCACATCACAACTGAGGCAATCACTTAGAATAGGAAGTGGATATTATATTACTACTATGAACATCAAGGTGGCTTTTACTGTGGTAAAGCATAGGTGTACTTCACAGTTTAAACAAGCAAATTCTTCTTCCATGGGTACAGAATCCTTATCTTCCAGAAAACCTATTACTTTGAAAGTGACAGAAGCAACTAACTACACCAACACAAGAAACATAAGAAGCATGGAGCTCAGTAGAAACTTTATCAAAAGCCAGGTCTTAGAGCACAGTCTGAATGCACTCATGCTCTCACGTTTATGCCTTTGGCCAAAACTACTTACAATCTTCCAGTTAATATATTTCCCTAGTCACTGCAGCATCACACTGGGCCAGTAAGTATTAGTATGCAGTTCACAGGTAAAGAAAAACGTATTTTCTTCTGCGCTGTATCCTAAGCTATTCAGGATTTCACAAATAACCAAAACCTATCTATACACTACACCAAAACCACTTCCAAATTCATCAGTAGGTTTTTATTCACCCCTCCACTCAGCTCAGATGCATGCACACCAGTTCTTACTTCTAAGCAGCCTTTCCTTAATCTTTGATATGGCAAACTGGAGCCACATAAGTCAGGAGGAAACAATTTTTACCTAGCCTGAAACTGTGGCATTTCTGGCCACGGCAGTCACCTAGGAATCCTCAGAAGAAAGTAAGACTATCAAGTCTGAGATTACCTACCCATTGACAAACTGGGTGGCAACCACCCTCAGAAGTTTGAGAGAGGGATTCTACCCAGCAACTAGCATCACCTTCGCCTCACACACACTGGACAATAGGCAAATAGTTTATATCCAGATCCTTGCCTGTTAAACCTTGACAGGGTAAGGCAATAATAGAAGAGCTGTCAAAATGGATCAGTGGTATAGTAATGTCACCTTACAAACTTGAAAGTGGCAGAAAGAGCGAAGTGCTAGAAAACAGAAGCAATGTGTGCTAGAATATCAGTATGAGTAAGTATACTCATCACACCACAGACTACAGTCAGTGATGGAGCTTTGCATCCTCCTAGTCATATGCTGTTCATTTTGTAGAGTAGCGACATTTTGCCAGTTACGTATTTCCACTTACTGTTTATACTCACCTAGAAAAAGTATTTGCAAAACACATTAGTTACTTGCACAAAATAAGTAAAGGAATTTTCTCTTCATGCTCACATTTTAAGTGAAGTAATTTATTTTTTCCTGACATGGTTCATTGATTATGCTCAAAGAGAAGGATTTTCTCAAGCGGCACACTGGTTAGAACAGCACAGTTCTAACCAGCACACTCTTTTAAAGTTCCAAGTCAGGACAGAACAGGCACACAAGCTTCTCTTCTGCCTATCAATATTATTTTAAAAGACGAACAAAGGGAGCAGTATTTATTTCCATTTAATTTTCAGGCAGGGTATGCCAGTCAAAGCAAGCAAATTTCTAAGTCATGATTATCTACCAGGAAATGATTAAATTTCACAAGATGGACACGGAGGGGAAGGGGAGACATGACGATGACCACACTACCTTACTGTGCCAGACGACTGGATTTTCCCTAGTCACAGCTCTAGAATCATGTAATAGATCCCAGTTATTTTGCGGCACTGAACTCTTCATTTGCAATGATGCGCTAATCTCAGCTACAGTATCCCAGACACGACCACTTTTTCCAAACGTGTCTTGATATAAAACATCTCTGTATTCGATTCAATAACGTGAAATACAAGAATCAAGAACAATCAGGATAGAAAGACTCAATCTCCTCAACTTTTAGAACTTGATTAGCTCAAATAACCATGTTCAACAACAACATCACCATCACAAAACACTCTCTGCCTCTCTGCCTTCAAATCAAACTTCACCTGCCTTACATTACTAGAGAGCCAACAAACGTTCCTATTGGTATGCAGCATTCACTTCTACTCCATCAAGTTTAGACCTCAATTCTTAATGGAAAATTATTTTTAAATACTGAGTAAAAATAATTTAGCAGTCAAAACTAATTTCCTTAAGAAACACCCATTAAATGGTCTCAACTGTTACCTTTTTTTCCAAAGACTAAAGGGTTTTCCAGTCTTCCACAAATATTTGTAACTTTCTCCCTTACTGCATGACTTAATGCAAAATAGCAGAAAATAAAGGGAAAAACTGAAAAATTAGCAAAATAATTTTCAGTTTCACAAAACCCAAGTTCTCAGATTTCTGGGGTTTTTTTCCTGTTTGTAGGTATCTAAGACAACTATGATTTTGTATGCATGTTTGGAATCAATAAATTCTGCCTTGCAAAAAGGTAGTCTACAACACTTTTGCCTTTCCTATACTGTAAAGTCTTCCCAAAGCACAGCAAGAATGTTTTCAGTTACCAGGTATGACAGTATGTTCTTTTACAAATGGCAGGTATATAGCTGTTTTATTCTTCTGGCAGAAAAACAAATGCATACTCTTAGCTGTACCTTTCTCATACATGGTTACATGCTAAAATCTAACCCAGTCACATTGCACCTACTCCCCTAAAAATGGCAAGCCACCAAAAAACTCTCCTTCACAGCAGCAACTAAAATCCTAACGTGACTGAGTACGTAAGTCTTTACAGTCTTCATACACCCACATGAGCGGCTATAGCATGCAATAATAGTTGAATTTTTTGCACATAGATCAAAGACAATACTTGGCAAAGCTACGTTGCACTGTGTTAGTAAATATTTCTTCCCCGAAAGATCCATATTATATGGCATGGTATTTTCACCAGATGAAAACAAGCAGGTACATACTGATCTTCTGTTCCAAAAAACTTCACAAAGAAGCACTTTTTTCCACGAGGTTTCTTCAGATCTTTAGGTGGATTAACAATCTGAAGGCAATTAGAAGTGAAAGTTAAAAAGCACATAATGAAAATTTATACCCTGTGATTTTACTGTCTTGTGTTAAAGCTATTTTAGCTTTAATTTTTTTTTTTTTTTTTATATATCTGACTAGGAACAGAACTTGAACCTGTTGTAAGTCTTTCAAATATTTAATCCATGTCTTTCCTTAGATATTGTAGGCTGCAGCAGAGTGAAAAAGTAGCCAAAATGATACATCACTACATTCTTAGTGAGGTTTTCTTCTCTCTATCCCCAATAGATAAGCTAGCTATCTTTTTTTAAAGTTTAGAAAACCAAATGGCATTAATAAAAGTTTGTTCCACTTAGGTAACTTTTAAAATTTACATTTAAAGCTTTGTCTTTACTCTCAGAATAGATTGCTTATAAAGTTTAAAATATTAGTAAAGAGTAAAGCTGAATTTCAGTTACACAGGTGAAAGGCTGTAGGGGAGCCTGGACTTAACTTGATCCAATAACCATACATTTATGGCTGTCAGCCACATTGACAACACTTTTCCCTGCCACATGCTGTTATATCAACATGCTTAGTCTTCATACCTACACGAGAAATAAAAGCAAAGTTCTTTCAGAGAAGTAGAAATAATAAAAATAGCAATATAGTTTTGTTTTGATTTTTTTTTTTTTAACCTTTTTGGCCCTTCATCAGAAAAAAAACCAACCAAACCAGAAGAGAAAGTTTAACTACTCTCCCTACCCCCATAATTATTACTCAAAAAACACCTTGAGAAGCCAGACTCTATTTCTATTCTTTAACACAGTGCATTTAACCCATTTACTTTTACTACAGGAGGAAAGAAACCTGTCTTGCAGAAAGTGATAGGGATTAAATAGCTAAAACTGGGAAACACAGTCAGTTCCAGAACTGGATGAACCGCACTCTGTTGCTTTTCATTCCATCTGAACTAACAGCTGTTAGTGACAGGCTGAACTTCTAGATCAAATAAAGCCCTAAACTGGTTCACAGTTTAGATTTGTGGGGTATGTATTTAAACAAAAAACAAAAAACTAAACAAAAACCCCAATACTAATCTTCAACCAAAATGCTTTCAGGCAAAGCTTTCTCTGTGCAGAAGGAAAAAGAAGAAGAAAAAAAAAAACAACCACCAAACCACACCCCCAACACAAACAAAAACTAAGAAAGCAACAATAAATAAGAAAATCAAATAACCAAACCTCACCTTTCCTGGCCATGGAGGATACCGGCCCAGCTTCCCCCTACAGAAAAAAGAAAGTATTAGGCACTAGAACCAGAGGAAAAAAAAAAAAAAAAAAAACAACTATCCCACGACTACCTTCTTGCATTATGTCATATTTTTCATATTAAGAGAGTTACAACTTAATTCAAAATCTACCATGAAAGGCAAGACCCGCAGTTGACACACAAGCATTATATTGTTAGATACCTTCACCTAAACTAAGTCTCTAAAGAGTCTGCATGAACTCTCTGGACTATCAGAACTTAAGCGAACAGAACAGCAGCAGCATAGCTTCGGCCTGGAAGATACAGTGCTATAGTGCTTACTACTCTTGTAAGACTGGATATTCCCTCACAAGGAACTGAAAAAAGTATTGATGCAGGCAATCAAACCCAAGTTCAGGTTGGTAACTTATATCCATCTGGACAGAACAGTCTAGTGAGCACAGCAGCCACCGATTTCCAGCTCAGAGAGCTGAGATTCTTAGAAGTTCTCACAGGAAAGCACTAATGGCAGGATCCCCTGAACAGGTGTTCCATTATCACTTTCTTCAGGTGCTCGTCACCACAGTAAGACGTGCTAAAGATACAAAAGAGCCATAAGAAAGGCAGAAAAGTTTATTTCCTACACTTGCAAATGTTTCCATTACAAAAACTACATAAAACCCCTTCTTCATAGAGAAGGAAGAGACATTAGTCTTAGCTCTCAGCATGGTGGCTTTACCATTATCTTACCCTTGTCACTTACTCGGGCTGCAGAACTCGCAAAACCTTATCAGTCATTGTCTTGCAAGAGACTGGCAAAGAACCTGTGGAGCCCGCCAGCTCCTCAACCAAAAATTCTCAGCAAGTGGCACTGCAGCCTCTCCTGAGATGGCAATGCTACACAGACGACTCAGTAGCAATGGTCAGGCAGGAACACTGCCAAGAGCTGTAACCGTGACCATGTCTTGTATTCAATGCTTCCGTTCTTGTACGGAACAAGACGTTCATCAAAGCCTTTCCTATGTTACTGTCTTACTGTTATGGTTCTTCTGCAACGGCTCTAGGGATAGTACCTGTCTAGGTTGTCATGTACAAAACTAAAGCAGGATAATCTGCATTCCAACACTGAGAGCAGTGCACTCCCCAAATCCTCGTTTGAAAAAAAGAATTTGCTAAAAGGAACCGATCTTTACTTACTTTGCTATATAAATTAGACAACTTCACAGCACTGTCAATTTTTCGGATGAGAAACTGCAGTTGTCACAGCCTGGAGCACACGCTTCTTTTTATCTGGGATATAAATATAAATGCATGCACTTGCGTGTTGGGGATTAGCTATTTCTTGCAAGCCCTAGCAGGACACCCTAGCCTGTCAAGTACAGTAGAGCCTATGCACTTAAAAAATCAGCACTGACAGGGCTTGATGGAATCCCCTCAGTCTTTCTGATGAGGAAATAAAAAACCACAGCTCTCTGACTATTTGAGGGTAAAACTGGAGTGACAAAGGGAAATGGCTTCTGTGAGCTTCAAGAGGGACACCCTAACCTGCAAAAAAATCGCTCTCTTCCCGGACTGTTGCGTTGCTTCATTAAAGCACTAGCAAGAAATGGTATCGTCGCTCTCCTAAACACCTACTAACTTATTTACGTCCCGTCTCACCTCCCTTAGGAAGAGACCGTATTTCCAACCGAGCCTCGCAACGATCGCCCCTCCGTCCCGCTCCCTTCACTCCCTCCATCTTACACAGGTTCTTTTCTGCGCCGCCTCCCGCTAGCCTCCGGTGTCGGCCCGGCTAAGAGCTGAGCCTGCCTCCCCTCAGCCCGCTCCAGCCCAGTCCCGTGGCCCCAGATCGCCTCCCCCCGCCCCTCCTCACACCGCCCCCGAGGGACGGCACCGGCGAGACCCGCCGCCCGGGCCGCGGCTCCGCCACCGCCTGCCCCGCCGGACCCCTCCCTACCCGCAGCTGCACCGTGGAATCCCCCGCGGCTACGGGGTGACAGCGCTCGGCCCGGTCCGGCCCGTCTGGGCTCCCGCCGCGCCGCGCTCCCCCGGGCCGGGCACAGCCCCGCCGCCGCCCCGCCTGCGCCTCCGCTACCACAGGCGGAGACTCCGCCTCGTTCCGCGAGAGGTGTCTGCCCCGCCGCCCGCCCGCCCGCCCGCCCGCGCGGCCGCCGCCACCACCCCACTCTGCCCCGCCACCGCCTGGCCTGCACCACCACTCACCACACCAGATCTCCGAGCCTCAGACTCACGGCCGCCATCTTACCGACACAGCCACCAGCCGCACCGCGCAAGGCCTGCCGGGACAGGACGGCACCCGCCGCCGGGGGGAGGGGGAGGGGGATTGGGGGGGGGGGGACAACGGGGATTGGGCAGCCTCCATCACGTGGGCAGGCGGGCTGTCACCGACCGCTCCCCCGAGGCGTGACTGCGGCTGCGGCGCCGATTGGACGCCCGATATCTTGATGACGTTGGGCTCGCGCGGGGCGGCCTAGTCCGGCCCGGCCCGGCCCGGCCCTGGCCTCGGCCTCTCAGCGGTTCACCCTGCCCGCCAGCGGCTCAGGAGGAGCTGTCAAGCAGGAGAACTTTGTGCTGAGCACATCGGGGTAAGTGGTCGTGGCGGTCAGTGGGTGGCTGCTGCTCTGCCAGGCCGCGCCGGTGGGGGCTGCCGGCAATGCCTGTGTTTGTGCCGGGGGCTTCCCTCTTGTAGCCAAGGTGGCTGTTCCTCGAGCGTCTGCGGCAAAGTCTCTACAGCACCCCCGGGGTGAAGGGGGTTTCTTTAACAGGAGATTTCGCCGTGAGGAAAAAGAAACAAAGGACCCCGTTGCTACCCGAGACGACCTGCTGTCAGGACGCCGGCTCTTGAGGGTGTCTGAGTACCGGCAGACATTTGTGACCTGCACTGATATCTCCCAGTGACCCCCGTTAGGCCAAATTAGGAGGCGGTGGGTTTTAGAACATGGTTTGCGCTCCCTCTCCTGCCGTAGCAGGCAGGAGGTGCTGTCTCCAGCTGACTGTCGTGGAGTAGCATCAGTTTTTGCTGATGACTTGCTGTGTTTGGTGTTGTCCTTCCTTTCTCTGCGTCCGACTGAGTCAATTTCACAATTTTTCAAGCATTCTTGTGTCCTCTTCTGCTCTGTGCCCCCCCAGAAACCTCAGTGTAGCTGCCTTAAAGGGCACGAGCTTGATACCTGTGCTGCATAGCCCTCGATGCGAGCTGCCTGCTCTGTACCCTGTAACAAGTGGTTTAATTGCTCGCTTTTTCTCCCAAATTTGGGTGGATTGAGGTCGAGTATCTTATTCTAAATCAGTGTTTGTCAGCTTAATCAGGTATGTCCTCCTTGTTACAACTCCCCTGTCCTTTTTCAAGAGAGGTGCACCGTATTAGGACAAAATGTCCTATTCTAAGAGCATTAACAGCCTTTAAAATGGGTGTTTTGCTTGTTTTGTTGTGTAACACACCCTCCCACCCCACGCTTTTCCTCCACACATTGATCTTGGCTGCTCACAAAAACCAGTCTCTGTATGCCCAAATGCCTTCAGTAAAGACTCTACAGCAGTACTAGAATGGATGTGTTTCCTTCACTATAAGATAAGGGTTTAAAAAGAAAAAAAACCCTTTCTCCTGACGGGTTTAATTTACCACTCTGTAGCGCAAATCCAGGGGCTAGTAGAGCCAGACCTACGCGGTTTTCTACTCCTTCAATCTGCACTGCAGGCAGCGGTTCCTACCCACGCTGCCGGAGCCGTTCACGCAGGGGGAGGGCGGCCGGTCCCGGGGAACAGAGTTACGAGACCCGGCTTCAGCTCTCGGCTCAGCCTCCGACTGTAATTGGGGCAGACCCTCTGCGTGCCTTTGCCTTCCGAAGACCTGCCCGAGTGAACTCCTCTCCGGCTGCTAGTTCCCTTCTCCAGCGCCTGAAACAGGTGAATCTGGTCAAGGAGATTGTCCCGTCCCAAGGCTTTCAGTTCTTGAGATCCCCCTCAGCCCCCCCCAAGCGTGCTGTCCCGGAGGGGCCTCCCGGCACCTTGAAGCGCCGGGCCGGGCCTGGCCTGCCGGGCTCCCGCCGTGGGTTCAGGCCCACAGCCGACCCCACACCTCCGGGTGGGCCAGAAGCCGGCAGCAGCACGCAGGTCTCGCCGGGCAGGCCGCCTGGGGCTGCCGCCTGTCGGAGCGGTTCCGAGGGCGACTGGGACGGAGCGAGGAGGGTGCCGGGCCCGGCACAAGCGTTCCGCCGCGGCACAAGCGTTCCGCCGCGGCCCCGGCGCCGGAGCGGGGCGGTTTCCGGGCGGCACGGGAAGCGGCGGGCGGCGCGGCGGGCTCCCGGCACAGCGCTCGGCCCAGGCGGCAGCCGCCATGGCCCGCAAGAAGCTGTACCGGCCCATCGCCGCTATGGCCAAGAAGATCCGCGAGTACCGGGCGCTGAAGAACCGGCCGCGGGACTCGCAGCGCTTCGCCCTGGACTACGAGACGATGCGGCGGCCGCTGACTCAGAAACGGTTGCCGGTGCGGGCCTGGGAGGACGTGCGGAACGAAAACCGGCTCTTCGCGCTGCTCTGCCGCCTGCCGCGCTTCGGCGTGGGCCGCACCGTCACCCGCAAGTCCTGGCTGTGGGAGTACGACGAGCCCTGCTACTGGGTCATCACCAAGGTGAAGGCGGACTACACGGCCGAGGTAACCGCCGTCCCCCCCCCCCCACCGCCTCCCTCCGTGAGCCCCCGGAGCCGCTCCCTGCCGCCGCCTCGCCCCTTGCTGCCCTCAACAGGGTCTTGTTTTCTTTACAGAACATGGATCACGGAAGAGCTTGGGGCTACCTGACCTTCAGAGGTAAAACCGGCGTGTTTTCCCACACACGAGGTGGGGAGAGAGCGTTTGTAGGCAGGACCAGAGAGTGATGGGTGGAGGGAGCTGCAGGAAAACCGCAGCCTTCCTGCTTGGGAGATTGGTTTTTCTTGGATCTGCTAAATCAGAAGGGAACTTCTCCCTTTTTTACTTTCAAACGCTGGGATTTAGCCCTCACAGAACACTGGGGGAGAGCCAGCGGAGGCTGACCTTGGGGAGCTAACAGCAGGTTAGGTGAGGCAACAGACTGCCTTGAGAGTTCGAAAGCAAGACACAGAATGAACCCATGCAGGTATTCCAGGTAAAATCGTCAGTAAAACAGGAGCAATGGCATACGTTACTGGGATTTTAAATTAACGCTTCGAGGTGAGTGAATTTCCCTTTTTAAAGCTGCTTAGTATTAGGCATACAATTGTCTCTTACTAGAGTTTCTGAAACATTTCTCATTCAGAGGTTTTAAAGTTGTTGGGTATTGTTAACGTTAAATTTCCCAGGGAACTTTCATCAGTGTAGAGAGAAATTACTCTGGTTCCTTAGCCATGGAAGCTGAACCAGAGAGACACAAAGTGACATTTTAAATCAATGACTTGCCTGTAGGCCTTTCGGCCTGTTTCTGTTTTGATTTTTAAGGACAGAAGTGGGATCACATAGCATAGCAGGGAGGATACTGTCCAAACCTTTACTATTCCTTTACTGTCGCTTGATGTAGCGCTTTTGATACTGGAGAGTTGACGCTTGCTACATTTCCCCGAGGGAGTTTGTTGTCAATAGCATTGTCCACTGGTGTTCATCATCTTTTCTCAGGCAAAACTGAAGAAGAAGTGAGAGAGATTGACAAAGTCATGTACCATGACTGGCGTATGGTGCCCAAGCATGAGGAGGAGGCCTTCAAGAAATTCACCCCAGTGCCAGAGGAGACCATTCGGTACCTTCCATACCCACCTCTGCTCCGAGCCATGATCCTAGCACAGTGGCAGAAAGAGGGAAAGCCAATCACAGAGGAGCCAATGATTGATCTGGCAAAGATCATGGCCTCTCCCGTTCGGGGTACAAAGAAAAAAGCTGCAGGGACACCAGTATAAAGACTTGTTCTATGTCCTGAGCTCCCCACATGCTCTCCCGGTGTGTTAGAAGCATGTCATCATTCAGAAGACCCCCTTGTCCACTGTGGTATGGTGTGTCCAGGTTTCCTAGCTTTCTCCCCAACCCTGTACAGTCACCTCATCTGAAAGGAAAGCTGCAGATACATTCATATTTTTTTTCATAACTTTGGTCTCAGTCAGCAGAGGAACCTTCTTGGTTCCCTGCATGGTCTCTCAACACGTAGCTCCTGTCATCCAGCTACAATTCCTTGGAGCACAATTGCCTTTACAGCCTGAAAATTAGGTTTTTAAGAACATTTTTCAGATAATTTGGGTCCTACGTAAATAACGTAAAAACTACTGAGAATATCACGTTATTACACAGAGCTGTGTACAAATGTATCTACTAACAAAAATAAATGTTTTCTTATTTCTGCAGCAGAGTTCTAAGAAAACTTGGTATTTTTTTCAGTGCATGGAGATCATCGTGAAGTCCAAATGCAGAGCCATTAGCTTACCCAATACAGGCATGGCATTAGATTCCTCTTAACCGCTGCAAAGTCATTTGGGTTACTTACATAGGATGGCAATGAACAACATGGGAGGAACATGGCTTTGGATACTAAGCTTATCCAAAGCTATCCATCTCTTATTCCCAGAGACGGCTGTCAGGAGAAATAATTTTAATTGTGGTGATGCAAAGCATAGAGGATTGGCTCTTACTATTTGAAGCCAATTGCAAATTAGCACCTGTTCAGTGTAGCACGGTGTGGTGAACATTACAGAAATGCAGCTCCTTAGTGCAGTTCTTGGCATTTCATTTTCTCTTGCGGTGGCTGTGGATTCTGCCGCTGTGTTGAGGACTGCTGGAGGGTCTAGTCTGGGTGTGGGTGGAGGGGGCACAAGAGCTGTGCTGGTCTGTACCCTATGTACAGGACAGCTCCCTGCAGAAGCAGTTATTTAATTCTTTTGTCTGCTGTAGTAGGTAGTCAAGAGGTGCTGTTCCATTTGCTGCAGCATCCTGAAATCACAAGTAGCCTGAAGAGATTTACCGAGGGAAAGCAAAAACTGGACTCTGCCCTGCCCAGTGCGTTGGCAGGCCTGGATGAGACAGGGGAACATGTGGCCTCAGCCACCAGCAAAAAGGCTGTCATCGGGCAGGAGCAAACAGATCAACATCAGCTACCTGGACTTCCATGGGGTTCCTCACCAGAGGCTCCTATGGGATAAGAGGGATGGTTTTTCTCATGAGTTAAAAGCTGGTCCTGTGACAAGGCACAAAGGCTGGGAAGAGCTGAGCTCTTGTTCCTCCTCTGTGGTGGCGGGAGCACTGTGGGGCACGCGCCAGGGCTGGTTCACTGGCTTCGGCAGCAATGGGAGAGTCCAGGGGAGGGAAAATCGGGAGTGTTGCTAAAGGCACAGACACTTTGAGCTGCGAGACTTCCCACTGCAGCTGATGGAAAAACAGCTTCCCTGGTTTCTATAGCCTCCGCTGCCAGGTGCTGGGCTGACCTGGTGCCTTATTGTGCTTTCTGTGACTGAGATGCTACTGAACCAGCACACAAACTGAGGATGGGTGAGGTGGGAAGGGAGGGGTAGATGTGAGTTAGATGGGACAAGCAGAACAATCTAGTCCTCTGTCCTGCACAGCCAGGAGCTGAACACAGCCCCAGCACAGGCAGTGCCCTCCCTGACCGGGCAGAGGCCGAGTCTGGACCACAGTAGGCAGAGCTAAGTGCTGGCAACAGGGCCCACCAGCAGCCCCAGACAAGGCAAGAAACGACCCATAATCAGGGTCCATCCAGGAAGCCCAGCCAGGAGCAAAAGCAGATGGAGATAATGCACCATAAGGCATAGAATCAAACAATGGCTTGGGTGGGAAGGGACCTTTGAAGATCATCTAGTCCAAACCCCCAAGTCCCAGGGGTCCACCTGGGAGCAGCTGGAGAAAAGCACAGCTACAGCACAGCTCAGGCATAGACTGAAGGCCCCAGCTGGTGCTTAAATGAGGCTTGTGGCCTGCTGGTGATCTCAGGGCCTTAACACTTGGGGGGGGGGGGGGGGGGGGGGGGTGTCTTCACACAGAGCCCTGGGCAGCCTGAGCACCTTGTCTGATTGTGAAGGTCCCCTTCCAGAAAGCTGCACAGCCGCAGTTTGCCACATATTGGATTCAATGCCTAGAACACGCTGGGACCTCTGCTGGACTCTCAAACCTGTGCGTTAACCTCCTGGGTCGTTTAACAGCATGGGGGTGGTGGTCTGAAGGATGACGGGAGTGAGCCCCTTCCTCAGCCAACCAGGTGGGTGCCAGACATGGCTGCACTTCACTCCGTGCCTTGCTCAGACTGCTCCTGGCCATACTGAAGGGTGCAGCCCCAGGGGTGCGTGACGGATCCCAGGCCCTCTTTCCAAACTTCATTGCTGAGGTGCTTCTATTAACCCAGGAGGTTGTACTTCACCCTGGCCTGCACAGGACTGCAGTGCAGGGGTTAGTCATGGAGAAGAGTCACCTTAGGGACCCCTGCTCAGGGCTGGAGCTGCTCCTGGTGTAAGGAGGTGAACTTTCTTGTCTATTATTGCTATGTACAGCCCTTGGATTAATGCAGTTCTACAAAATAAATACGAATGTGTCCAAGCACTGCTGGGACTAAGAGGAACTCACTTCCAGCAGTGCTGAATGTCATGGATTCCTATGGGACTTTGTGAAGTACCACCCTATATTGACAGGTGACATCATTGGCAAATTGCTTGTTGAAAGCTGAGCCTGACATGTTAACCCTGGCAGCTCACCTGAAGGGGACACCACAAGGACAGCTGCAGCTGGCCGGCAGCTGAACACTTGTCTTTTCCACCTTTTATTTCTGATGCTGGGAGAAGCTACAGATTGCACTGTGGCTTGCAGGACCAGGCCCCTCTGCTCTGACCCAGTGAGCAATCCACATCTCATTTCTTGCCACTAAATTGCTCAATGGTGAACACTTGAGCTGCTATTCCCACCCTTTTAAGTGTCTTGCTGCTATTAATGACTGAGCAGAAATCCCAGTGCCTTTATAGGAACAAGATGCCCTGCACTTGGTGATGTTAACACATTTATTACATACAGAACAGATACGGTTCGTTGTTTGATAGCATAGGGGACAAAGCATGGGAACATATTCATACAGCAGTCTCTTTACAGAATGCCATCTTCAGACCAAATAGCGGAGTTTACAGGCCTTAAGACACTTTTTAAAATCCTTTTGTAACATACAAGATACTTTACATACATCACAGTGGAGATATGACAGGGAAGTGTGTTGAAGCCAGTCAGTTCTCACCTTGCTGCCCAGCAGCCACCAAATGCTCACAGGAGCTGACAGAAGAGGCTGGTTCTACTTAGCTGTAGCTGCCCCTCTTACACATGTGCTTTTCTTGGAGGAAAACATGCACTGAGCTGGAAAGAAACCTGTTGGTAGAGGCCCGAGACTGTTTCCTGATGTTGCCAGGGCCCAGTAGGTGACAGGAGACTGAGTACTGTCACTTTGACTGCTAAAACCAGATACAGAACAAACAGTAAGAGGTAAGAACGTTGCAATTCTATATTTTCCTATGGAAGAGTCGATAGAGCTAAGGAACTGGGCCTACTAGGGCTTTTTTATCCCCCCCCCTTCAATTAGCCCAAATTACAAAGTTTACCTGGCCTTAACTGATGAACTGTTACGTGTTTGTGTAATCTGCGGTCTAAATGTTGTTCTTGTTAATTTTAATGCATTCTGTGTTGTGATCCAATGAGCTCTTCCTAGCAGAAAGCATTTTGGGAAAGTGAACGAGAAGCCTGGCACGGTCAGCAGTGCCCTGGTGAAATGTCCCTGGTGAAAGGTCCCCCCGCACGCAGGTGGTGTCTGCAAGCATCCCTTAGCCAAAGCCAACTGCAGAGTCTGGTGTGCCAATGGCTGGAGGACAACCGTCCAGCTGGCTTCCTACCTCAGTGAAGAGTGGTGAGGGTGCCCGTGCCACCAGCACCACTCACAGGCAGCATGGGCACCACTGTGGCTCTGTACCTTGGTGGCTGAGGCCTCTCTTCTCCAGGGATGTCCTCTTGCCTCCTTGCAGGGGAAAGGTATGTCCCAGCCTTTTTTGAACTGCAGATCCAAAAATTATTTCAGTGCTGCTACATCAGGACAGATGACACATGTTGGAGCTTCGCCTGGGAATACTGCATCCCTGCAGCACACAAGTAGCTTTAGACCACAAGCCTTAGGGGCAGCCTGGTCCATGGTGTGAAGTGCAGGACACAGCTGGGACCCTCCCAGGAGATGGAGGCTTCCCACAGCTGTCTCCATACCACCACACTGGCACAAGGACATCCCTGTGAGCCCCAGAGTGCTGCACAGCTCAGGGAAGAAACAAGATGACCACCAGGAGCTTCCAGATTCAATGCTAACAACTGCTACTTGCTCTAGTCCTGCACATCCAGGAGGGAGTGTTCAAAGGAAATGGAACTCGTCCTTGTGGAGACAGGACTGTTTCCGCTGCCAGAAAGGGAGGACAAACCACTGCCTCTACATCTGGAACTGCCATGTTCTGCACCTGGAGCTCAAAACCACTCTCCCTTGACCCCAATTTTGCTGCTTCCCTTGAAGCAGGACACACCTTTGCAATCCCCCAGCGCTCCTTAGACAAGGACAGCTGTCAGAATTTTTCTCAGGGTTTGTCAATTCTCTGCAGGAGTCAGAAACTTCCAGCTTTTCAAACTACTTAGTAACAAAGTCAGTGCTTGCAATGTTGGGTAAGAGGTCAGGAGATCTACCCTCAATTCCTTTTTCTGTGTGATCTCAGATGAGACACAGCCTTTCTATGCCTTGACTGCAGCTACAGTCTTTCCTAACCAACAGCCAAAGTGTAAAGGAAAAGAGACACCTCCTTCCAGCAGTTCTTGGGATGGAGACACAGCCTTACGTGTCAAGGTAATCTCAATGTGTTAATGCAGAATTCACAGCAGACCAAGCAGACAAATGTCATCTGCCCTTGCCTGTGTTTTAAAAGCCAACAAATGCTATGCAGAGAGAGCTTTCTCCTGAACCTTTCAGAATGAACTCGAGTTCTTTTCTGCTGGGCATTTTTGGAAAGGGGAGTTAACAAGTATTGCTGCCTTTTCTGCTCTTAAAATAGCAAGGTTCCAGTACCCCTTTGCTACCATAGTTACCAAAGGCCCTGTGGCCTTCATGATCAAACACCTTTCTCGCATCTGAGGCTACCAAACAATCCTCTCCGGACACACAGAGTCACCCAGCACGTGACTGCTGAGACAACAACAGCAGCAGAGGAGGGAGACTTTCCATCTGCAAGTATGGAGGACGTGTTCCCCACAGTAACGGCACTGCTGCCTTCTCCAGCCAAAGAGCAGAAATGCTGCCCAAACCCTGACACTCCTTTCTATTAAGGGTTCCTTGGACTTGGCTGTTCTCAGTCCATAGCACATTATTCTGTGCTTAAGGGTGGATAAGGTGAAGAGTCCACTAGTGAACGAGAAAGGATTTTTGCTAGGGTGCTGTAGAAGTTGTGGTTCACCATCACTGCTTTGGTGGGGGACGCCAGGGGGACATACTTCTTTCTCATGCAGGTGGGAGTGAGGCAACCTGCCAGAGAACCTGAGCCACCACCCATCCAGCTGCCAGCTCCCGAGCGCTGGGCAAAGGCTTTGCACAGTTCTAGCTCCAAGCTTCACTTCATCGATGCACTGCCATTTCTCTCCTTGTAGATGCCAGCTCCAGAGCAGAACAATAATCCAACCACGCAGAAAGCGCACGGGCCCAAGATGAAAGCTGCAAGTTCAGAGGTTAGAAGGGGGTCACAGTCCAAGGCAGGAGCCATTGCAGTTGTCTGGGGTCGGTTTCCAGCAGTAGGTATAATGCAGGCGTTCTGTATGTACATCTTGGCATTCAGGCGGGAGGAGGGACACTTACATTGGTGGGAAAGGAGAAATTCTCACTCAGGGATGTATGATACCTGCCACACAATAATGTGGCTCCTTTCAGCCTTGGAAAGTACTGGCTTCACCTGGGTGGCATCTCCTGCATTCTCCTCTGTCTCATCATCTTCTCCATCCCCTGAAGAGAGAAAACAGAGTAAAAAAGGCAAGAAAGAAAATCCCAAATTGCACTGCTCTGGAATACTTCCAAAGAGGCTAATACCCCTGTTACAGTCTCGGCAGTCTGACAACAGAGAACATGAGCTAAGACCTTCCTTTATGCCTGGAGAACATTTATAGCCACATGGAGCTTTTCGGAAGCAGGACTGTATGGATGGAACAAACCACCTCCAGCAGCAGGGAAAACCATCCTTCCTTTTGGGGAAGCCAATGCTTACAACACAGAGCACCCTGGAGCAGCACAGGTGACCACAGTAGGGCAGCAATGTTTGGAGCCAGTGGCACAGATGGCTTTATTCTCTCCAGGGCCATTAACGTAGACTGCGTGGCACTGCAGGCGCAGGCAGGGGCAGGGTTTGGCAGTCTTGTGTTGTGCAAGGAAAATGCTTGCTATCTGCCCTCACAGCCAAAGGCAGGAGAAACAGAGAGCAGTGCTTTTCAGATTTCACTCCCACGGCAGGGATCCCTCTCTCCATGACCACGGCCCCGCACCCCTTCCCGTTCCAGATGCCTCCCACCACAGGCGCTCACCGATCCGGAAATCGATGTATCCTTCTCCTCCGCTCAGCACCAGGACATTCTTCAGCTTCTGCCCCTCGGTCTCTGTGGCCGCTGTGCTGGGGTTCTCTGAAGGGCTGTCCAATACACTCCCATTCAGGGTTGCTAGGACATTGCCTGGGAGAGGACAGAGGTGCTGTCAGTGCCTCTGCTCAGCCCTCACGCAGTTAACACACACACGCACACACAAACGCACACGTACACAGACACACACGCACAATTGGGCAGGCCAGTTCCTTCTGCTGTGAAATCTGGAAGTCACTGCAGTTTAAACTATTGATGTCTGAGCCACAGTGATCTGCAAGCACTAGAAATGCCATGGACAGCCATCTGCTGCAGACCAGCTGAAGCTCCTGCTACAGACTGGACAGTGAGACAAGACCCTCAACAAGGAAAGGCTGTGCTCATCCTTACCAGGCACAGAGACGAAGAACTTGACAGCATCACGGTGCCCATGGAAACAGAGCTGTGCTTGAGCCATGGAGCAGTAGGGAATGAAACTGCTGGCAGATTTGTCGCTGTTGTCATCACCATACACATGGATGACCCCACCAGAGCGGCTGCCCTCTCCAGAGGTTGGTGAGGTCTTGTTGGCTGGGGACATGGAGGAGGAATATTGTCAGCGATGGCTTTGACTCCCGTTTACAGAAGGGACTCAATCAAAGAGAAAACTCATGAGCCATGAAGGAAAACCTTTAAGGGTGCAGGTCTCTTTAAAGGTCTTGTGTAAAGGATGTGATGGAGGACACCACACAAAACAGTCCCTCTCTTAGGCTGGTAACAATCCACTCATGGTAACAAACTACGTTTTCTCATCAAATCTAGTATTTGGCTACTAGTGAGGCACACATCCCTGGACGTGCTAGGCAAGAGTGACCCTAGGGCAAGCTAGACAAGATCTCTGCGGTGTCCAGTGAAGGCCTCTTCACCAGCAGTGATCCTGTCCAGCCTTCAGAAATGACCTACAGTCCTAGGATCAACTTTGGTCTTTTGTACCTGGCAGGGTATCCAAAGGTGTCCACTGTACCCGTGAGACCTTAAGGGCACCTGGAGGAGAATTATTGCTATTTTCTGGATTGGTGAAGTTGCTCAGTTTCCGAGTTAAGTCTTTTGCTCATGCCAAGCCATGAGCACATAGGCTGCTGAAAACAGTCTCTGGGTATAGTGAAGGCCTCTCAGCCCAGTAAATGTCACAGCAGTGGAGTGAGGTCCTTCCTTAGTCCTTGATTTAGCCGTGACACCAGAAGATCAGCTACTCAAGCCATGAACATCTGAAAGATGCCCACCATCAGCTTCCAAGGATTTCAAGGTGGGCTCAGGGGCCAGCATCCTTCATGTCCAGGCTCTGAGAATGTGAATGCTTCCACCCACAAGGAACAGAGACCAGTGCTCAGAGCTCAGCACGGGAGATGCTTTCCTTCCATATGCACCCACATCATTAAAACAGAAACAGTACTAAAATCAGAAGGCTTTCACTTACTGTGAGAGAACTGAATTGCTTGCTTTATTATCTGTAATTCTGTATTTTGGCTTGGGCTGGATTTCAATTAAGTGATTTGGACAAAGGAGACTTTTACCTATAAGACTCAAGCCAGGATGGTGAGACAAGTACAAATATTTTGATGGAAGAATGAGAATCAGCGTGTGCAGGGGGAAGATCCTCAAGATGAAGGCTCTCTGCACCTCTGTGCTTTGGTTTGCTGTGAGCAACTACAACTGGCTGAGCTCATCTGATCGACAGACAGGGCTGGTACTAGCACTTCTCACTCAGTATCTGGCTTCTTACTGCAACCAGTATCAGATGCTTTAAAAGGAGGAGACATATGTTGATAATGCTTCTGGATGGCCACAGAAATGCCTTACAATGACAAAAAAAATACTCCTTTCTGACCCTGGAAGGGCTAAGGTAAGCGTAAATTTGAACTCAGGC
Organism: Astur gentilis; assembly: GCF_929443795.1. NCBI lineage: Eukaryota > Metazoa > Chordata > Aves > Accipitriformes > Accipitridae > Astur > Astur gentilis. The sequence continues at coordinate 818,992 of NC_064912.1, forward strand.
CCTGCCTTAACTGGCACAAACTCACACAATTCTTAATGTTTACCAAAGTCCCCTCTGGTTAAAAGTGTCAGTTGATTACTTGCAGCTGGCAGGTGCCACAGCACCTACTGCCATTGACCTGGAACTGATGACAGAAGTATCCTTGGAAAACCAAAGATGACCAAGGAAGACCTTGGAAGAACAGTCTACTCCTGCTTCCTGGAACTCTATGACTGAATGAACCTTTACAGTCCCTATCTCAAACCTGGCCTACCACAATAAGGGAACTATTGATGAAGAATAAAGTACTCTTGACAAAAAAAAAAAAACAGAGGGATGGCTGATGAGATGGATGAAAATGTTTTTAGCCATGGGAAATGAGGATATTTACACTACTGTCTCTGGTCGCTTTTCTCAGATGCAACTTAAAATGAAAGCCTGATGAGGAAAAATGGATGGAGAGAGCTGAATGGCAAGATGGAAGGGTGGGAAAGTGACTGCAAAGGTGAATGGGCGCAGAAGGAGTGAAAGCTGAAGGAAGGAGGCAATGGACTTACCCCGGAGCCCAAGGAGTTGGCCTCGGTGGAGGACTACAGCTAGGCACAGGCAAGGAGTAGGAACACAGAGGGGCAAGGGGAGAGACAGGCAGGACGGGAGAGAAGAAAAAGGTGATTACTGGGAGAAAATTCAGGGATCAACAAAAATGTATAAAACCTAGAGAAACCACAACAGGAGCTACAGGCTCTGATCAGTTTATACCAACACTGTTCTTGCTCACTTTGCTCTTATCTTACAAGGACAAATGTAGTATCTGAGATCGGAGAGGGACCATGGTCACAAGGATCCGTTGCTAAAGTTTCTACTAAGGCCTTACTGCTTACCACATTTTTACAGAAACACTGAAGATAATGCAACTGGTTTACAGCAGGGAACAAGCTTAACTCGGAATTAAGACACCAGTCCCAAGAAAGAATGGGCTTTAAAACAGGGATTCAGAAATGAGACCAAGATTGCAATGCGCAAAGACGACTGTGTCACTGGCTTCCTGGTGTCAGCCCTGGGCATATCCAGCTCCACTAGCCTTAGAGGAGACCATCCCAGCCCTGACTTCCAGGAGGATTACAACAGGTTTGCTGCTCTTATACAAGAGCCATTTCTTGCTTCTCAGATTTCCTGCTAGCAGTGGTAAGAAAATGTTAATTTGGCTGCTTTTTGTTGAAAGCAACCGCAAGCAGCTTCAAATCCTACTCCCCCATTATAATCTGGAACAGACCTGCAAAGTTAGATGCTGACTGGCAGGTACAGAACAGGATTACTAAGAGCTTCAACTAAACTTCCAGCTCCAGAGATGCACCTATTAACTACTACTGCTGGGTCTGCTCACCAGGTTGGATTTGGTGTAGGATACTGATTTCTACTAAATAAAAGCTGAGCCCTAATTTGAGTAAATGAAGCTTTTCTAAGGTCAGTTTCTGGAAAATACTGTTATGGAGACTTTTAGATGTCTGTGCCAAAACAAAATTTCCAGGGAGATCTTCCTAGTGACTTCTCAACCCATGGCCTCCTTTTGAAGACTTACTACAATTCCCAAAGCTTTGTTTCTCCTTGTTTCCAGTAGCTACAGAATCAGTTCCCATCAGCCTGCTCTGTCAAGGTCACACTCAAAAAAGACAACTGTATAGATGGTAGAGATGTCATTGGTCCTCCAAGAAGGAAATGCCTTCAACTGAACTGAAAGGGACAGTAACAAATACCTATTTGGTTTTAAATAGGTTAAATCCACTCAACTGAACGCTTAATTCCTTAATAAGGAAGAGTTAAACCAAGTTCAGAGTTGTTCATACTCAGGGCTCTTCTCTCCGAACGCTGCTATAATCAAAGGTGTGTCAGGTTCAGAGTAAAAATGTCCAGAAAGCATTAGCCTGCCAGAGCCATCCACCATGCTGCACAAATAACACACAAAAGCATTCTTTTTATAGGGGGGGATGCAGAAGTATCTCCAATAAATGTCACTTACTCTCAGTCAATGGAATGGAGATGACGACACCGTTCCCTGTCCCTACCCAGAGGCGGTTGCCAGCAATGAGCAGGGCTGTAATCCGCACGAACGAGAAGCCCAGCTTTCCAGTGCCTAGTAAGCATGCATAAGAATTGAAGAGTCAGTTATGACTTTGGGCAAGGTCTGCTAATGAATTCTGATTTTTCTCCGATCTCAGTAAGCAGCAGAACATTTACTGACAGTCCCTACTGCCTCACCTAGCATCTTGCTGACGTAAGGTTCAATGTCGACATCTTGCAGATGTTGATGGCTGTGGGCATGGTAAAGCCTCAGAGTGGAGTCCAGGCGGATAGAAACCCATACTCCATCTCCAATCCATGCCAGCTGTCGCACCTGACTCTCCCGCCGAGGGTGGGCATCAAAGGATTTCTGAAATGCCAAATAGGTGGACCAATGTGAGTTCACAAAAGGTCTGCAATTATCTACACTCATACTCCATTTTCCTCAACTGAGATCACTTGTTTGGATTTCAAAGCTCCTGGAGAAAATGCGTTAATGCCAGCTGACCTCAGAAGTTCACTACAGTATACTATTCCCTCTCTTGAAATGATTTTGTGTAACAGCTCTGCAGAGATTATGGTCTTTGCAAACCAATTCATGAGCTAGAACATTTAGAAACCAAGAGTTTTCAATATGCTTGGTAGAAAAGGAAAACACACAATTCCAGTATAAATTCCAAAGATCAAACTACCTTGGCTCACTGATGTGAACTTCAGATTCAACACTTCTTCTCCTGTTACTAGAATTATTCCAAGTACTGTCAAATAAGTTTGTACTAACACCACTGTATTGAATTTCAAACAAAAAGCTCTAAACATTATTTTTTTCTTAGGCAAGTAGGATCACTAGGGCTTGCTAACTGTACTCTTCCTTTGTGCCACAATGCCCACAGATGGAGAAGTCTTAGACCATATATGAAGGGCAGCTGTAAAGCACGCATGTACTTCTGTACAGTATGTGGCCTCACAGATTCACTAATAAAGGCAAAGAAAGTGGTCAGTTTAGACTTATCTAAGGATTTAAGCTCTGCAAAGGGAGGAAGGAATAAATACCCCCCTGGCAGATTGGGTTATAACTTGACCCATATTGACTGTTTGGGTCCTACCGTCAGCAATGACAATACAAAGGTACTGCATTTCCATGCACTGCGGCAGAAAACAGCTATAAGAATAAATACAACACAAGCATGTGCATGCATACACACACCTTTGCTCTCTTACCTCAATCTGCATTGTCTTAGGTTGGATAACATGGATTTTGTTCTTGTAGCCACACCAGACTCTATCATACACAACAGCCATGCAGCGGATGGAATGGTGGGTGTGACCGAGGTCCATTAGGTGGTAATTACTGAGATCCCACTGACCGTCTAAGGTGGAAAACAAGTGCAGAAAGAAGCATCTCCTTCGTGACATGTCAGTATACAATAGAATCATCTACCTTTCCATGTATAACTAAGTATACAGGCTTAGCTAGTACTCAAGTGCTCATTTTGCTTATGTCTGTGAACTTCCTATGAACCCGTAATACTATATGGGCAGAGCCTTATACTTACAAAACACATGACAATAAAGTTTAGTTTGGTGGGCTGAAAGCTCTCCCAATCAGGCTATTTTAAACATCCTTTTACTGTAATAAAGTGAACAGGCTTCTCTAACAAGTACAACAAAAACAGCAGGGGAAGAAGAAAGACAGCCTAACAAGACTATGAGGAAAATTAAAAGGAAATGGACCTTGTGGTGAGGCTTCCTCATATCAGATGGACAACATAATTTTGCCAAAGTGTCAAATCCAGGATAAGGAATCAATCTCCCTTCTCTCATGCTTATTTTCTAACTAACCTAGCAGATACTGTGTCCTTCACAGACAGATGGCCTCTACGTCATGAAGCTTTATCCTGTTTCTGATGGGAACAATTTTTATGTGTCAATGGTCAGGCTTGAACTCATGATAAAGGCTGAATCAAAATTTAAATTGCACAAAACCAGAAATCTCTGTATTTCAGCTTGATGGATAAACTGCTACTCAATGAATAACTACATTCTTAATATACAAACAGTAGTCACAGTTAGCAAATTCCTCTGTGTTTTCAGGTATGAACACAGCTCAGGAACTGCTCAAGCCATAGGCAAAGCCTACAACAGTAAAGAGGACAAGAAATATAGAATTCAAAAAAATATCTTGAAGCGACAAGATTAAGAAAGGTCAGATTACTCAGACATCTCTTTTTTGCAACACAAAAAACTGACCAAGTGTAATGCAAAGGCTCCATTTATTTGGGATTTCCAGAATTCCACAGAATCCCAGCTCTGCCTCCTGTGTACGCAGTGATCAATTCCACTACTTATATAGAGTCCAATGTCTGTGGGAAGCAGCAGTCCTATTTGCAACTGCACAGATGATCTGCTCGGGTACAGCCTAAGCTGTGTGGAGCTCCCTGTGCATGCCCTGTTACAGTTGATTTGTGAAGGCAGAGTAACACCGACATGGCCCAAATGCATTAAACTTACCAAGCATGCCTCAAATAACTGCACAGCATATGTACTCCCAAAAGTGTTGCATTTACCCTGCATGTGCTATACAGAACACACACACATGGTTTTGTTTAGAAAACCTTAGGAAATGGTGTTAAAGTATGCCTTAGATGTTTTAGGATAAGGATTACATGTGTATAATAGTTATGCATTTTAATCATGTTTGTACTCTGGCAAGCCAGCACCTTTCCTTCTCGATTCAGAATAGCATTTCATCCATTGCTACACTTCGAGCCAAGTCTGGTTTTCTCTTACTACGTTGATTCTTACCTTCTCCCCGGTGGAATATGGCTAGTGTTCCATCTGCCAGAGCAACAAGAACCCTCCCTTTCACATGCCTGAAATCACAGAAAAGTAAATACTTAAAAAAACCTGTAAAAGTAAGGGACTAACCTTTTTGACATCTACGCGCACCATCTTTATGTTCTTTCTACAATTCCCATTCAGTTTAGCACTTGCAGGAAAATCCTGCAAGGGCCGAGGGTCATACCTCTTACCTTCGTTGTAGTAAGATAATTCATAAATTTCCTGTTGAGGTTAACTTCTCCTTCGCACTACAAACTCCATCAATTTCAACAAATTCCACCTAATTTACACCCCAGTGAAGTTTTGCCTTTCTCCTTCCCATTTATTTCCTCCTGATACTGCTAATCTCATTTAGTACCTTATTCACTGAACTGGGTCAGGTCTGCAGTTGAGCAGGAAAATGGCTCAGTATGAGGCTTTCCAGTAACAAAAACCTTGGGAAACTTTCCTCACAAACCCATGCACTTAGAAGAGCAAAGAAAAAGATGACTGACAAAGAGCTGCTACCCCCATCTAAAATATTGCTTAGGCACTGAACCTTCTCCTTCAGTGTCCCATGGCATGCACACTTACACTAGACTCAGTACAGAGTCCTTCAGCTTTATTGAGTGCAGACACTTCTTCCAGTTGGATACAGCCGAGTGCACATAAAGCCTGTGAGAAAGGACAAATCAGGGAGGGTTAGAAGCAAGGCCCCACACCTTCAGCCTGACTAGGCTTGAGTCTTTTCTGCTGGTAGGAAAGGTGGAGGTTAGGTAAGAAATCGAGGTTAAATCCCTGTGCCTATGATGACCTGAGGGCTCAGAACAACAATGAGCAATGAAAACCTACTCCAGAATCAAGACATGAACTAAAGGTGTGCAGACATGAAAAAGTGGAGCCCAGACAATGGAGGTGACAGAGAGATCTGCCAGCCCAAAGGGAACCTACCAGCCATTCTGTGCTCCCAGCCACATGGTGGGGGCAGCACTGGTGCAAGTCCCAGCAGCATCCCCATTCAACTCCTGATCTGGCAGTGTTGTGCTTGACTCTGTCTTCAGCTGTCCATTCTCCCTGAAGAGACAAAAGAACACTGTTAGAGGCTTTAGTAGCAGCAACACACACAGAATACCCATCTACACTCACAATCTGGCATTCACAAGCAGACAAGGGCCCTTGTATACACAAATCGCTTCCTTCTCTTCAGTGTTTTTTAATTGCTTGACTCCTGAATCTGCAATTTGCAAAACTTCCTCTTTTCCCCACCAATACAAATAGCAAGTACTTCAAATCTATAGAACTTAACTTAGTGTTTGGCAGTACTATTGCATAAACTATTTTCTCAGTTCATTTCCAACTTCAACAGAAACAACTTAGAACAACTTGGTCGTTTATGAACAATTTCTATCCAAGACTTCCACCTTGCTCCTCAGGCCATCACATCAGACTCATTTATCTTAAGAATTTTGGGGTCGTGAGTATGCTTTCTTCATTGTCTTTACAGCATGTTAGAGGTACTACTAGAATAAATCAATTATCATTTTTATACATGAATCAATAAGTTCCTTCAGTAAGAACATTAAGTGTACACGCACTTTGGAAGATCTTTCTTAACAGCAGGTCTAGATTCATACTGAGAGATCAAATATTTACACTTAAACAGCTGACACAGTCTGCTGCAGGCTGAACCATGTTCATTTTCATTTCCTTTCTTTCTCTCCCTATCATCCCATTTGTAATACTATTTGGTCACAAAACTGAAAAAAGTTTGACACTTTATCAGAAGATCAAGCTAGTTCTTGTATCAAAAAGCTTATGAAAACAGCCGATAAATAACTAAGCTGGGACTTTGGCCCCAGACTGCCTACCCGTTCTGCCTAAGAGGTGCCTGTGCAGGGACTGGATCTGTAAACACGTGCTCCGTGAGGGGCCCAGGCCGAGCCTGAGCAGGATCTGCCTCGCTTGTACCATTCTCTGGTACCTCCGTAGCTTCTGTTGCCTCCTCAGTAGACTGGGACTGGTTGATCTTCCCATTGCAGACAGCAGCCACCTCACCTAGAAGACAAAGAACAGCGTGAGACATACTGCAGAATGAGCTGGTAAGTTAGCTATATAGAAATCAGGCTGTTAATTTTTTAATTTATCCCTCCTTGCCAAATTCAGTCAAGCCCTGAGCCTGCACCACAGACAGCAGCTCATCCAATGTTTTCTGCTCAGATGGGGAACAGAGGCTATTTTACAGTGAGGCACAATTTGTGACTAGCAAAACATGAGAAGTTCTCTAGGGCTGCCTACTGCCATACGAAGTCAGCAAGGGCATGGTTATAGTTTTCATATGGGCTTAACTGACTTCACAAGAAGACATGGTTCAGAGGAGAAAGCAATGAGAACAGAAACAACTGTAGCAGGACAAATGTATCACCTGTCCAAAATACTCTGCTATATGACCCCTGCAACCAGGCTGCAGGATGTGGATCACTCAGAGAGAAAAGGAGGGCTCTAAAGAGAAATGTACCAAAAGGGCCTTTGGTTTTCCTGTACCACATTAAGGAACTTCTTGAGGCCTCTGAAGTACTTAACTCAGGGACAGGAGGATGCAGCTGTAAGACCATAAGCTTGTATGGCACTAGCTGTAATTGGACTGCCATTAACTTTCATGTCCCAGAACTCACTCTGTCCCTTGTCCAGCACAGGTGTGTCACCACGCGAGGAACAGTTGCTTCGTGGCACATTGCAGCGGGTCGCACAGCCCACCAGAGTGATTCCTGCCAAGACACCATCTGTTCCAGACGACTCTTCAGGATTTACATCTCCCTCCAGAAAGATCTCGCCTGGAGGATAATCACTCTCACTGGCCGCTGAAGGGCAAAGAACAGATTCTCCCATAAATCTAGCTGTCACTGCTAATTTAAAAGTAGCAGCACTCCTGAGGTGACCATACGGATGGAAGATGCTGACCCTCAGGGTTCACTACCCTGGGGAGGCACCACAGCATCAGTCAACATCATGGTAAATCCCCTCATCCCTAGAATCAACATCCAGGCCAGCTACAGAGCCCTCCCAAACCTGGGCAAGGCTCACTCTTGCTCCCAAGAACCATCCTTATGTGCCAAAGGAACGACTTACTAAATGTTCAACAGTGAGGGATCTCCACGGAAAGGTCCTACAAGAAGGCAAGATCTGAGTTATGGTTTTGAGGGACAATTACAGAATGCGGCAGGGTCTAAGGGTTAGTTCTGAAGTGAGGACACTACAATTGTCCCTCCTCAGTGGAGCAGGTGACCCTGTGCAGATCACAGCCAGTGCCTGGGCCCCACTTACCAGGGATGCTGGAGATGCAAAGCACATGAGCATTGCAGACAGTGAACTGGTCCACCACTGTGCCAGGCTGATTGGCATCAATAATTACAACTTTACTTGTTGACAGGGTACTAGTGAGGATCCAGACACGACTGGACGTGGCATCCATTTCATGGAGCTCCTTTGCCTTCAGGAGAGCAAACACATGGGTGGAATCAGTGCTCCTCTGAGATCAGATTGAGCATATTAGTGCTTGGCAACACTCACACATGCAAATACCATAATGCTGGCTTCAAAGAGCCAAGCCTCTTCCTAGCTGATGCAAATAAACAATATGAGCTATGCAAAATTCATTTACGTTGCTGCGCTAGTATCTGGAACACTGGCCAAAGAGCCTGTCTGGCTCCTTAGGGCAAGAGAAGTTTGGCCACTAATTGCTCTTCTGAGATGTCTGACTAATGTATCACTGAACATTCACTTTAGACAGAATACCACGGAGATGGGATGCACTCAACCTACCAGCTTAAGCAAACTGATCTCAGAAGGCTATAGGGAAGCAGTGTAAGACAGCTGTGGGAAAAAACCCCGCAAACCAGAAAGGCTAAAACATTGTATTGTTATCTGCAAATTACAGCTTGGTTCTTAAAAAAAAAAACAAAAACGCACTTAAGACTATTAAAAACAGAGCTGGAATAAATCTCAAGAGCTTCAGCTTCTGAACCAAATGGACTCATGGACTCTGCTATGTCTATGTTCTTTTTAACAAAGCTTTGCCTGAGTTTATTTATTAATTTTTAATTTATAGTGATGAGGACTCCATATCTTCCTAGCAACCTCATCAAGCACTTAATTGCACTTATTATTAAGCATTTCAAAAGCAGAAGTTGGAAAATTTTATCCTGGATTACTTATCCCAAATCACACAGAAAGTTACTGAAGAGCCAGAACACCACAACCCTGCCCCACAAGATGATGCCTCAGAAGTACAAGTTAGTGCATAATATAGCATAGTACACAGGCATTGAGACAGGGGGCATGCCAGGGATGGAATGAGAAAAAACACTGGAGGGGGGAAAAAAAATTAACTTTCTTTTCTGACCTTTTTCTTTTCAGGAGATGTATGGTTACTTTTGTTGTTCTCGCCTTCCACTTCCCTATCACAGGTGAGGGGATCACGTCCAGGATCCAGTTTCTGCCCATTCCCAGACTCCTGCTCCAAAGGTCTCCATCCCGTGAGATTGACTCCAGCTGCACACCACAGCTAAGTAAAAGAAACAGAATTAAGAATTCTGGAGGCTCCAGGGTCTCTTGAAATTCAGGCACCTTTGTAGAGAACTGTGGACACATGTCAAATACCTAAAACCTTTAGTTGGAAATTACAGATATTGTTGATGTCTACTAGAAGACATAACCAGATTTGATGGGGGTTAAGATAAAGGTTCTCTGTAACCTAGCGAAAATCACTGTTTTTTTAACAGATGTGACTAACAGATTTGAAGAAAATTAAGATAATAAATCAGGTGCATAACCAAAAACAGGCTTCTGAAATGTCCTCAGGTTTTTCTGACTCTGGGGTTCCTAAGACACTGTAGTAAAGCAAGCGGGATATGGCAGATGTTACCAGCTTGGGGTACACTAAGCATGACTGCTCAACCAAAATTGACAGTGGCTCCCTGGCTCAGGATATACATTCAGTGCATTCCTGTTCCTTAGTCCCCCTCCCATCCCTTGCGCTCTTCTGCTTCCTCACACACTCCTTTGCCCAAAAATCAGTGCTTGCCTGATCTCACTTAAATATATATTGCTGGCTGGGGTTAAACCACAACATAGAGCTATTTAAGGACTAAGACAGCAAAAAATGAAGTCAAAAAAAAAAAAAAAAAAAAAAAAAGATGGAGGGGGACAAAACCCAGAATCTTCTGGTTTAGCTCCTATGTAACAAATGCAGAGTGAAAGAAGCACACTGCATGTTTCCTGAAATCAAATCTAGATAACCTCTTATGAGCTATTTCCAGGTATTTTTATAGGAGAATGCTGGGAACAGGACTACAGAAACAAATACCGGATTTATCCAAAATCATAAAGGAAAGATGCTGAACAGAATATTATTCCAAGATCACACCAACCTTCTAGAAACAACTAACAGCATAAGAATTTTCTTACAACTTAAACATCAGAATGACATCTAAAAATCAGCTCTGAATGAAGTTAATGACAAACTGACTATTCCAAAACAACTAGTTATAGCAGATAAATGTGCTGCCTGCAGAGAGATGACTATCTATTCTCAACCACAATGCTACTCAAAATATTCTAGTATTGACAGACACAGCTTCACAAAAATCTGCTCTAGATAATTTTGGACTGTTACCAGTGAATCCCAGTCAACAGTGGAATCTAAAAAAGAGTGATGAAATGCATTTTACTTTCACCTGCTCATTCTCTTTAATTTTATACTGGTTTGCATTATACCCTAAGGATTTTTAACAAAAGCCTTATAAGCATAAAATGTTGCCAATATTATGTAAGAGTTGTCTCATAAAAGCGCAAGATGTAAGACAGAAGCATGAGACCTGGCAACCAGAATCAGCTAAGAATTATGTCCTTACAGAGGGAGGTACTTTGCCCTACATACACTAGAAAGTACCAATCAAAAAAAGAAAGCAGAACATAGAATTTGGAATAGATAATGTAAAAAAAAATACAGGTTGTTGTAAAAATCGCACATTTAGCAACCAAAATTCTTTGCTTATTCCATGTCCCCTTTCTGGATTGGAATGGTATGCAGAGACAACGTACCTTCATGGTTGGGTCCTTCTCTACTAGTGGGCGACAATATACAGGCACGGGGACGTTTTTCATGCGAGTGTCTTCTTGACCACCATTGGGACTCAGCTGTGGGGGAAGAGAAGACAAAAAAGGCAGTACAAAGCTGTAAACACCAGGCTATGGTAAGAGAGATGTAAGCAATATGGCAGAACCGAGCTCACAAGATGGGTGCTGCTGAGGCTTCATCTTACATCTTGTATGAAACAGAGTCCCTACAGGGATGGGAGCACCCTACCCAAGAGACTGCGTCTCTCACCATGATACATGGCCCCAGTTATGGTCAACAGAGGCTAAACGCTGCACTGCTGATGGAGAAAGGGTTGTTAACAGATGCTCCCTGCGAAGAAGTCAGAACTCTGGCGTTCCCTTCCACCATGGCCTGAAACTCATCCACTCTCAAGCCACACTGCTAGACTCCTTCCCTTCAGGTGGTCTTTGACCAGTTAAATGAGTCATAGGACAATAAATGAGGCTGATGACATGATTTTGTGTTACTGCTGGGGAGAAGTGGGAGCAAACTGGATTGCATTTGGTTTTTATACTAAATGATTAGTAAAGTTCTCAGATTATAAATGAAAGATCTAATATTCAAGCCTGATTACAATAACAAAGGAAATAAAAACAAGTACTGGGCTCTGGACAAAGAAGATTGAGTACTTTCGGTTTAGGGTAGGTTCTTTCAGCATGTTCATGCAGAGCAGTGCCCCCTCCACTGACTTTGGTGGAGACACAGAAAATATTAATTTAATCTGTGCCTACAATTATCATACAAATAAAATATGCATATGACACCTCTAAATGAAATATTTAAGGATTAAGGCTAAGGTTGCCAGTGGGAGAGTTAGATCTTCACTGGTCTCACTTCAGCCTGTCCAGAGAGTGGTCCCTACCTGCTTGTACTTGGCAGGGAGGCTCCAGCCGCAGGCCTGCAATCGCCCGTCATCATTCCGTACGTGCTCCCGGACCTGGCGGTATTGCTCACGTTTCTGCTCACGACGTGCTGAGGACGTACAGTCACTAAGGAGAGAAGCAACAGTATTACTTCTCGATCTATAGTTAAAAACAAGCTGAAGGTTAAGGGAGTGTTGTCAAAGCAGGGGAAACAAAGCAAACCAAATTAATCTTTGAAAACAGATGCAGGAAACCAGAGAGAAAAACCCAGTTAAGAAGCAGACATAGGCATCCCTAATCTGTAACTCCCTGTTACCTGAGCAATGTGGCAGGCCAAATCATTGTCATCCCCACTTCAGTGCCCCAAAAGCCCTTCAGAAACAGGGAATCAACCTTCCATAAGGCCTATGAATCCATAAAATTACACCAATTTTTGCTTAGCTGTTACAATTTACTGATCTAATGTCTGCATCAGGAAGGCATTTTGAGTTCTTCCCTTCTTCATTATAGTCAACTATTTGTTTTTCTGTCCATTTTAAAGCTTTCTCTGATGACAAGGAAAACATGCACTAAATACTGTTGAAACTGCTGGTTTCAACAGAACAACTCCAGCTTTGCACTGGCAAAGGTTAAAACGAAAATGAATCTGTGAGCTCTTAAGATATGTTTTAATATAAACAAAGGCTGTTTTAATATCAGTTCCAGCTCTCAATAGGTTTTTAAAGTATCATTCCAAGGTAAGAACAACATCAGCAAAAAAATCCAACCCAAACCAAAAACCCCTACACACACACACATAATGACATATATACTTAAAACAAAAACAACTCCCTGCTAGAACAGAACACTTCCCTGCACACGCTTCCTCCCCCGTGGAGAGGATGAGAGAATAAACAGCTTCTGACAGTGGTTAGTCACATCGTTTAATGCACTGCTGACAAGCACTCTGACGCCACACAATGACTATTATATTGTAATCAGATAAAAGGAATAGAATAAAGGCAGCGGGTATCTATAAAATACAAAGTTATCCTTATAAAGACAATCTCTCTTCTCCTGATCTATCACCTTTCCAACACATCCTTCTTACTGCAGAAATTATAATGCTTTACCATCACATTTTCCATAGTCCTTCCACAAAAACATACTACGTACAAAACTACAGCCTCATAATGGTAGAACACATGCTTCTGAAGTCAAGTAAAGCACAGAAGAGTTTTATTCCTTCATGTCAGAGACATAAAAGTTAGGGAGAAGACTCTGCAGTAGCAACACTTAGAGGCTCTTTTTTAGCATAGTTAAGATTAAAACCAAATATAACCTCATGTGCTGTTGAGAGAACTTTTGTCTTCACCTAAACTCCTTGTCAACAGGGTTGGGCAAGACACTCCATCCTGCTGTCCCAATGCTGCCATCACACTCTACCACAAAAGACTTACTTCATTCTATAACGCAGTCTGCAAATACGAGTGCAGAACAAGGACTGAGGCCAACTCAAGCCTACAGTAGACCCTGCCAAGATGAACCATCATGGCCTAGAAAGCCACGGCAGCGATATATTTGGGAGGACAAAGTTTGCTGAGCCCATCCATGTGGTAACTGATGAGCAAAAGGTCAGGGAGATAAACCACAAGAGACAGAAACGTGTTAACACCACACAGACTTTTTTAAAAGCGGAAAACAGCTTATTTTAAGAAAATTAAAATTAAAATAAAACAGCTATTTGGGAGAGCTGCAGGGGGACCTGGTTTGGCACACAGCAGGCAACTCACTCTTCAGGGAAGAACTCTAGGGTGCGGCTTCCAGAGGAGATCTGGCACATGGTGTGACTGCGACGCTGGCTGAACCCTGCTGTTGTTGGAGACTTGTAGTGGATGTTCACAGATGGGTAGGTCCTCTTTGCTGGTGGGGGACTCGAGGAAGAGCTGAACAGACGGCTAAAGCTAGGGACAGAAAAAGGCCAACAAATATGAGAAAAGGTGCCTGGGGAGACACCACACCATAGGATTCACAACAGGGGAAGCAAGAAGTATGCAATCAGGGGCTGTAAGCCCTTCATGAAAACTGCCCTACCTCAAACACAGAGCTAAGCCTTCAGTTTGATTGACATATGGTGCTTTTAGCTTCCAGAAACAGATACCATCTGAAAACAGCCCTTTATTAAAACTGATTGTGAGTCTATGTATGTTTCCATTCCAGGGTACTCATGATCTTTTTCAGCTTGTAAAACAAAACCAGTGTGGACGTTCAGATCTGATTTTAATTTCGCTGTGGACAAAGGAAGCCCTTGAAGGCAAAAAGGTTCAGCTAACAACACCTTAAGCTGACATTTCATTAACATCAGAATATATTACATTGCTGACTAAAGTAGAAATGGCAATGCTTCCCCTTTTCTTAATCTTACACAAACCATCAAAGAACTTACAACTGCCAAATGGTGGATTTCTTCTTCTCCTGGACGGACGGGTGCTCACGGGAAGCTCTAGGGACAAACACAGCAGAAGCAAGTTAATTTCAGCATCTCATACCCAAGCTTCTGCCAACCAGCAGGTCATTTCCGTCAAGAAAGCCATGTCAAAATTCAGAATTCATTCTAACATGTTACAAAACACAACAGAGGAAGTGACATGCACCAGTCTTTAATGTGAGCACACCCAACCACTTTATGTTTCAATGTTGACATGAAGTGCAAGTGTGTTCAATTAGAAGTTTTATCAACCACCTGCAGCATTATTATTGTCACAGTACTAGTCTGGTAACTACAAACCCCAGCATTATATTCACTTCAAGCCATAGCCTTTAGAATTCATTAATTAGAAGCAACGCTCTTCCCTACATCTCATCCTAGCTTAATCAGCATACAAGAAACAAGCAAGACAAACAACGGCCCAGTGTCTCCAAATAAGGATGGCAACTTGAGATTTGCAGCCCAGGTTCAGGAATAAGAGAGAAAGCATTAGGTATTAGGAGAGAAGTATCTACAATCTGGAAAACTTTCGGTGCTTCTTGACCCATATCTTGGTAGGGGTTCCATTGACCACAGTCAAACATGGCCAGGTTCTGTCCTAAATGGGAATGCTCACTAACACCCAGTCTCACCTGATCATCTCTGTCCACCGGACAGCCTCCTGGAGCTCCATCAACCTCTCTTTGTACTGATTGCGCTCCATCAGAACCCGGGCCATTTCCACGCGGGTGAAGCGGCGGCGCTGAGCTATGGGAATGTTGTCCTGCAGGGGGGAGGAGCACTGCTTCAGCCAACAAAAGATGGAAGGGGATTGATGTTAGTACAGGACAAGTCAGGAGACAGAAAGACACATTTGTTAGTTCTCCTGTTCTGTTTGATTACCCCCCAACCTCCCCGTAGGAGGCGTTAATTCTAGACGAGTGAGCTCCAAACTATGGCCCGTGGACCTCTGGGGTGTTCTGCAAACCCATGGAAGCTGAAAAGCCCACCCAGAGACTACTGCCAGCAAGGTGCTTTGATAGTCTGCAACGAATTATGAGAATTGACAGCGGTCCATTGGTCCAGAAAGTTTGGAAACCAAAGTTTTAGTACATTAGCAAATTCAGTCACTAACAGCAGGGAGCACCATGTAATGCCATCTGTCCCCTCAAGAGGACTAGGAAGGAGGCATTCTGTTAGTACACACTGATAAAGGTGCAGGGCACTAGAAACTAAAGAAAGGCCTTTTCCTCTTTGGTGACACAACTTGGCTTTCCAATGATCGCACATGCAGCTTTGAGTTAGGTGGCAATAGGAATGAGATTCTGTTTGTCTCTTTTGAGGAGTGGAAAATGAGAGCAACATGGCTAAGTTGGGGGGACTATCTGCCCAAAAAGAATTTGTAAGGATTTTGGGAACTCGTTACTAGGAAGCAGCACTGCGTTGTGCCGTTGTGGCAATTCCCAAGCTCAGCCTGGCTGGTGAGTACTGCTGAGAGCTGGAATAGCACAAATTAACCAAGTCCCTCTCCAGCCTCCCTGGACTTGGAATAAACCTGTATGACCAGTCAGAACAAGACCTGTATAAATTAAAAGGCATTTCACAAGCTTTTTTTTTTATTATTATTTAAAAAAAACACCTCCTGTCAGTTCAGCTTAGAAGAAATCTAGTCCTCTTCAGCATCTCACAAGCACAACTTGAAAATTTTCCCATCTACCTAAATTCTCAACAGACCAAGTTCACCTCAGTTAAACCAAGAGAATTAGCTAGAATTGAACCTGCTCCAATACCTTTTACAAAGTAAGAACACAGTAGTATTGAAAAGAAGTGTATCTAATTCCCTGTCCTAGCAGAGTGACTGACATTTGCAAGGAAAATCTCTGTTACCACTTTGGTTTGCCTTTTTTTTTTGGCTACAGTTGGTCTTTGCTGAAAAGCCTCTACCTCAGCCAAAACAGTCTGAAGAGCTGTCATACAAGAACAGTCCATGAGCCTCCTCTGCCTGTATCCTGTAACAGGCAGTACTGGCTTATGTAAAAGAAATAATGAGGAAAACAATGCCACAAGATTAGATTACAGAACTAACAAAAAAAGGCAGTTACTGCTGCAAAGCTCTCTGCATAACCTGGATTTCACTGCACAATGTCCTCACAGCTTACAGCTTCACTGTTAATGGGGAGAAAAGCTCTTCTGGAAAGCCTGACTATCGCGAGACCCCGAAAGAAACCACACTGTACACCAGACTGTAATTCAAAATTCAAAATTAGAGAGAACCAGATAAAATGGAAAAGTGCTGAGCAGGGCACTGCTCTAGAACCACTCTGCAGAAGCCACATTGTGCACAGTATCGCCACTGTGTTGGCTGCTCATCTTTGTCAAACTATGGTTTGAAAGTCATACGAAGAGGTAATGTCATGACACCCATCTATTAGCAATGCTCATCACCAACAACCCGCAGTTCACCAGCTTTGCCCTCATCATTAATGACGGCAGGTCAATCTGCATCTCAGGACTCATACATATGAAGTAATATAGAGTAAGTATATAAACCCCCTTTCCCCGCAGGCATTTTAGTAATGTAATATACCAATTCTGTACAGAGATAGCTGCTTACATCCTCCACCTCCTCTTTGGGTTCTCGTCGGGCAACAATCGCTTCAGATTTCACTCTAGGAAACAGGAAGAAAGGCATCAAACCAGTAAGTGATACCATGGCTGGCCGTGAGGTGTTTTGGAAAGAGAACCATCTATGGGAAGGTCTGTTTGCATGCATCACAAGGAAACATTTTCAAACTGCGAGCTAAGTGTACAAATTATGAGATGCTTCTCTGATATGTTTTCTTCTCTTTTGCAGCATGTTACTCTGAACAGCTTCACCAACATCACCCCATTTCTTTGGAATATTTTATGTGAGCACCAAAATACTGACCACTGGAATGGACCAGCCAATTTCTATTTCACAGACATGATCTATTTCAAATGTTTGATGAGATCTTAACCATGGGAAAACTGAGCCATTATTGGCAGTGAAAATGTTGGCTTAGGTTCTCCTTCTGGGCTGCTTCTGTTTTCAATGCAGTGAAAAAAACCTCTAACGTGAAGGACAGTTTGCCACAATGGTAAAGAAGAGAACACTAAATCCGTGTTAATAAAACACTTAAAGTATTTATCTGAGTGCTTTTAATTTTTTTAAACTCCATACCAAGGTGCAGGCGTGCAGTTCCATTTGAATTACAAGCACTTTTTATTAACAGCAAAGACACTGCAGAAAAAAAATGGTCTCCAACTCCTAGAAAGGCACGCTTGCCAGTCAAAAGTCCATGTCCCTACTGCATAATATATTATATATATTATGTATATCATGAAGGCATTTTTAAAAATCAGACCTATTTCCGCTGCTTGTGAGACTACTTTCACTTCAGACATTTTGAACAACAGAGACCAGTCTGTGTTATTCTTGGTGATTCTGTGCTCAGATTAGAGAGGCAACCTCCCAGATTCCAGCTGCAAAATAAACACTGTCGTCTGAATTGAGAAACCACAGTGCAATGTACAACTAGTCAAAAATGTAATTATGTTGCTTTGAGCCCCATAGGGCATCTTTAGTTTTATGGATGTGAAATCATCACAGGCTTTGCTAGCCATTCAGCCTTCGGTTTCTCTAGTATGAGTGGAAAATAAGAAATGGGATCTCTCCAACTGTGCATAAGACTTTAAAATCTCTTCTGCCTTTTCTTCTCATTCTTAACTTGACCAATGAAACAATTAACAATACTGGCATTTAAATATTGTTTCTGGGAATCTGTATTAGCTCTTTCATTAAGTGAATGGGCATTCATTCTTCTCAGAGCTGTCTTAGCTGCTGCGAGGATCAAGCTCTTGACAGTTTCCTTCAAAACTACTCGTTTTGAAATTCCTTTTTTAAAATTTTTTAATTTTTTTTTTTTCAAATTGAAACTCTGAACGCTTCACTCCAGGGAGCCTGGATTTGCAGTTGCTGCTGCAGAACCCTAGGCCTGGGGAGTTAAATTCTCCGGTTTTTCTAAGGTTCAATAATACATTTCAATCCAATAAAAATAACACAACACTAACAGTGTCTCAGCCACCTACAATCAGCCTTGAAGTGCTCTGTAAGGTACCTTTGAATTCCAGTGCTAACCTCCATGAGGGAAACAGTAAAACTAACAGAGGAGGTGGGTTTATCACTCATGTCCTCCCAGCTCCCTGGGGCAGGGTGTGAATCACTCACCTTTTCAGCTCCTCCTCCAGCTCCTTGACTCTGGTTTCCATTTTGGCTTTGGCCTGCTTTGTTGCTTCAAGCTCTCCCTTCAGCACTTCTTGCTCTCCAGACAGCTGGTCCACCTTGGCAATCAAATCATTCTTCACAACGTTCAAAGCATTTCTTAAAGGTGTGAAAGGGACAATAAGAAAAATGCCCAAAGCAAGCAGCTGTCCGTAAGACAGACCTGAAACTAAAGTCACAGGCACTACAAGGAGAGTTGAAATGAGTGTACTTAAAACAATTCAGTCCAGCTATAATTCATGGAAAAGTAGGTTTTGGCAAGAAGGAGCTGCAGAAAAACATAGAAATCACCATAATTGGTCAGGATGATGTTTGTCCAGTCCTGTATCCTGACTGACAGACCAACATCTCCTTAAGAAGATGGCAGAATACTGCAGAAAGCAGGTGTAGGGTAACTTATCACCCGCATAAGGTTCAAATCTATTTTTAACAGAATGAAGATCTGAAATACACCTTTCAGAACTGCTGTTATCTGCAGATGTGGGTAATTGTGGATGATGGTGACATAAATAAGCATTTCCAATCAGCTCTGAAATATTTTTAAATCTTTAAAATCAGCAGCTTCCTATCATAGTAAGTTGTCCAGCTCTCCCCTGGGAGTACTTTGCCTTCCTCTTCCTAGCTGCTTAGCTTTAGTATCTGGTTTGCCAGCCTTTCTCAAAAAGTAAGTCCATTACACTGTCTGTGTCTTCTTTATCAACTATTAAATTGTTGAAAACTTCTCAATAGTAAGAAAATTTTCTTTGCAAATAGCAAACCTTGCAAATAAAAACTTTATAAACAGCAATATCCTCACAGAGGCTCAGACCCACACCAGATTCCCACTGAAATTAATGAAAAGCTTGCCATTGATTTCAGTTGGGATCAGACCCTACAAGCACGTGTTCAGAGAGACCTCACCCAAGTGCCTGCAGAAAAACAGTTAGGAAAGTCGCTCAGAAGAGCAATTCGTCTTCTACAACTGAAGGAACAACAAGTACTCAAGAGAACCCGTTAGATGAACGAGCAAGCCCCTGTGAGGCAGAAGTTCTGGCCAAGACCTACTTTCAAGATGACATCTCATTTATAACTAGGCAGGCAGTTCAGAGCACACAACAGTTCCTTACTTGGTCTCCAGTAGCTGCGAGTTCTCCAACAGCAGATTCCCCACTTCTTTGCCCATTCCTGAAAAGAAAGGCCACGCAGTTTTCACCTGCTCCCCTAGAAATATGAAGCTTGTGTGGCACTGCCTGACTCGTGCTTGAGGAAGAGAAATCACTTTTGTTAGGCTTCCCTAGGCTTCTGTGCCTGCTGTGGAGAGTTGAGTGCCTCTTGCTGAAAGACCATGCAGCACAAGCAAAGACACCCACGTGTCCTTTTGTAAAGAGCCCAAATGCAGACCTAGCTTTTCACCCCAACTTTCACAGACTCCCTTGAGAGGGACAGAGAGGAGAGCTTCACTAATGCCAATTAGGGGAAGTCAAGTCAGTAACTCCCGGTTCAGCCATGAGCTATTGCAACCATTTTTTATCATCACACATACAGAAAAAAGGTGGAAGTTCATGGGGTTTTCACAGAGGACAGCAGAACACTGTCCAAATTGCTAGCCAGATCTGCACATCAGTGATTTTCTTTCTTTCTTAGTATAAGCCAAATTTTCTGTTTCTCAGTACAGATTTGGGGTAATGATCGTGACCGGTTTCATGCACGTGAAAGGCTTCCCATTATCAGCCTTCCACTAGAGCAATTTTAATAGGACTTTAGATTGTCCATTGTGCTATCTACCTTTAACAGTTTTCTCATAGATGTTTACAATCTGAAGTCTCAGTCTCATCACTTACGACCCATAGTCAAGAAAACATCTACATCAGACACACTGCACTTGCACTTGGGCATCAATGTACGACTGCAATACGCAGATTGGGTTGCAAGCACTTTGAAAACTGGGGCTAAGAGTCAAGGTCGAATTCAGTATTTCATAAAACCAAACGGAAAGGAATTTAGGGACCAAAAGCACATCTGGATTGTTTCCTGCTGCCAGGGACTTGCTTGCTTCCAGGGTCAGCTTCTGTCTTACAGGTGGGAACAGAGGCTACCTGAGAACTAAAGGCAAAGAGGCCTCTCCCTGTCGGGGGACAACGCTGAGGGTTGCAGCTCATTTCTCACCACAGGTCCCAGAGCATGAAGAAGTCTCACAACCATCAGTGTTTGTGCTGAAGTGCTCCTTGTCCTGCCCTCTGAACTACCTCTTCCTTTGCAGCAAAGACATCGACAGTTTTCATGATCCATTATTTGCTGATTAATTAATATTTGCAATAAAATAAAAACAACACAAACTTAAGTAAATGGAAGTTAGAGAAACATGGTAGTGTACAAGAAGTGAGAACACATCACAACACTCCAACATACAGATCCTCTTCCCACAGTTAAATGGGATGAATTTATAATGGCAAAAGCAAATTCCCAGCAAGAATGAGTAAGAAGCAGCATTTTCAAATAACTTTTGAAAAATTAGTAGACAGATAATTAATCACTTTGATGTTTCAGGCAATGTGTTCTTTGGATTCTGTGTCAAAGAATATTGCAAACAGCAAAAACGTGAGAGACACTAACTGTAGTGTAAACTGAAGCGTATTTTTGGTTTGGTAAGGTGAATGACCTATGGTCCTTTCTTTTGTGGCATGCAATATGTTGACTGGAAGACCAAGAAGTCACCTGTTTATTAAAAGATTTTCTTGTTCCTTTTTAGTGATTCTACAAATTATCAAATAAATATTTAGCCAGTAAGACATGAAAATGTCACAAGGACATTACAGGTGCTGAGTGACATCAAGGGAAAGAGTTCATTCCCAGTTTTTCTGGACTAAATCCTTTTCTTTCCCATTCTTGAGTCATCTATCCCTCTCTGTGGCTGTTTTGGGGAGAGAAAGGAACTGTGGTGAAGAGGGTGAGCTATCATGCCAAACCTAAAAGCCATGCAGTGTCCCAACCATCAGTATCCTCACCACAGCTTCTACCTTATTTGTGTGTGACATAGTGACAGCCCAATGCTTCAGCCAGTGAGAAGTCTGAAGGGCTAGCCTTGCAAAAAAGAAATGGATGAAGCCTCCCAGAGCCATAGAATGGACACTATGAGATAACCTTATGCAGGCTGTAATGGGAAAGCCCTGCTCAAAGGAAAAAAAACCACTGTGGAGTTACTAAAAGGAGATGTCTTCACCCCTTTGTAATATGGAGCAAAGGGAAGAAAGGTCTGGAAAGAGCCCTGTCTAACAGAGCCCATCCTACACTGTCCAATCTCCCACAGCCAGGCAAATAGTGTGAAGCATCAAAGTGGATAATCAACTACAAGAAACAGAGGAGAATCCCCAAACCACCACTACTGATCAGCTGCCTCCTGCTTCTTGGAGAGGTGATACCACCATCACAAAAAAACAAACCAAGGTAATGCAAGACATATGGAGGGATGTTGAGTGAATGTAAGAAATTTAGAAAAAAATGCACATTAAAAAAAAAAAAGAAAGAAAGAAAAAAAAAATAAAAAAGGCCTTCGCCTTACCAAAGAAATCATCCCGTACTATGAGAGCCATCCCATACGAGAAAGGGAACAGAAAGAGATGGGGACAAAGGGGAAGAAAGGAAGAGAAAAAAAGCAGCCATTAAGTACCAGTCTGTAAATAGCAAACAGAGCAGCTCATCAGCATGTGTACATCTGTGTGTGGTGCCAGTATATGTGATGCTCAGTAGTAACTAATCTACACCTTGTTCTGCTGCAGCCCGGCCTAACAGGGATTTACAACCTGAGATGTCAGGACGAGCTTGAGATGAGCTCATCTGTTTCTTCCACCTTCACCATCTCCCCTGGACTATGCATCTTTGGGTTTCTCATCCCCACAACAGAGGTAGTTCAACAGACATTATGAACAGAGTGAGGGAAGGACAGGGGCAGGAGGAAAAACAAAAGGGGACGGGTGTGGATATCAAAGCTCTCATCTGGCCTTTTTGCACAGGCCCAACCAAATTCACCTCCACACTGTGACGAACTCCAACTCAACTTCAGCAGGAGGTTTTCTGACAAAGGACCATGAAAAAGTGGCTTACAGTAAAAACAGTTTGAACCAAAAGAAAGGATGATGCCATCCCTTTCTTTTGTAACCTCACAGAGCCAACACCAAGAGGTGCTGAGCAAAGGAATGTGAAAGAGCTCATTGCCACACAGCATTACGCTATCACGTCTGCCTAAGTCACCTGCCTTTACTACAGGGAAAACTTCATCCAATTTGCACTGAAATCAAGAGAGATCCCCTTGACTTCATCTGAAATTGCATCAGAGCCCAAGTGCATTTTATAGAAAGGTGCAAACCTTCTGATGACAGAGCATGGCCCTAAGGCAGTGAGTCTCCTTCACCAAAAAAAAAGAGAGATCTTTCACTTGAACTCCTGCCAGAAAGGCAAAGCTTCCACAAACGAGAGGCTTTGCCACTCTAATCGATCAAGAAAGTGTCTTTAATGTCACTATAGCTATGCCAGAAGAGGGCCAGTATGCATCAACTAACCCACAGCAGCCATCATGCACATGGAGGGATTCCTCACAGCGTGGTTCACTGAGAGGACGGTGGGACACTAACTCAGTCCTGTGCCCACCCGAGCTCTGCTCCAAGCACAGCACCTGTCCTGACAGAAAAAAAACCACTTTCAGCCCCAAGAGCTTAAGTGACAGGCCAGTGTAACACAGTGGAGCAAACCTGCAGAAAGCCACACAAGAAAAGCTTATTGAAATGCAGCAGGTGTGTGAGCACAGAGCGGGGACGTTCTGCTGCCCAGGGACCCACCGGTGCGAGGCAACCAAGCGAGGCGAAGGTGGGAGAAGTCTGCAAAGCCAACTGTGTTTGGACAAGAGCAGGGGAGTATCACACGTGTATACCACGTCGTTCGACCTCAACAAGGAAAAAAGAAACAAGAAAGGAAACTGAGCAGGAGATACACACCTGAGAACTCCCCTATGGGCCATGTCCAGCGAAGCACAGAGAGACAAGGGAAAAAAGGAAGTGAAAAAAGGATCAATCAGTGACTGAAACCAACAAAATAAAAATTTTGTTAAAAAAAAATTAACAATGATTCAGCCATTTCAATGTCAAAAGGCATGAAATAGTAAGGACAGGACCTGCCATGACTGTAGATGGCATGACTCTACATACAGGACATAAAAAAAATTAAGGGAAGGTAACCTGTGGTACAACTGCAACCACATGCCTCAGCTACCCCCAGATTTCCAGACATGAAACTCAGGCAACCACATCTTTCTGGACTGGATAAACCTTTGTTTTCTGTTTATTTTCTCTTTATTTAGTCATGTATTGCTAAATGGAGAACAGCTAGCTCCCACTATGTTCTCATTTCCCCTCCCCTTGTGATTTTAGTAAGTAGATAATCTTATAATAATGTGCTCTTCAGCGATACTTCAGCTTGCAAAAGGCAATTAGTTGCATTTAAAAACTTCTTTTTTCTTTTTTACTGGGACTCAGTTTGATAATCTCATTTCAACTGCTGTACAAAAAAACTATACATAAACTTACCACTAATATGGTTGAATTTCTGTCTTCACCACAAAACCCCTGTTATTTGAAGGGAGGTTTTAATCTCCAAAGCAAACACAGTTGGGCATCCTAAAACTGAAAGGGAGGACCTGCCATAGCCCACAACCAAACTGCTAGCGCTCCTTCACGTTCAGAAACTCTTGGGATAGGGAAAAGCAGGAAGGGGGAGAAGGGAGAAGGGGGAGCCTACCCAGGGTCGGGAGGTAAGAACCTGCGATTAACAAGTGAATATGCAGGAAAACAGTCAACTAGTGTTCCTAAGGCTGTAGTGAGAAAGAAGGGAATTTGTTCTACAATTACCACTAGTAAATAATTGTTCTCACTCCACACTTTTTTCCAGAATACTTCCTATACAAACTCATGTATGTAAAGCAGTATTAGAGGCAGGGGGGGAGACCCACATATTTTATTTATTATTTTATATTCAAAAATTGCAATGAAGAGTGCCAATTTTGTACCAAGAGATGTTGTCCGCTTTGCAGATATCCAGAAGGAA
This sequence comes from Astur gentilis, assembly GCF_929443795.1. Taxonomy (NCBI): domain Eukaryota; kingdom Metazoa; phylum Chordata; class Aves; order Accipitriformes; family Accipitridae; genus Astur; species Astur gentilis. The sequence continues at coordinate 843,690 of NC_064912.1, forward strand.
TGAGAGAGATTCTTCCATTCAAGAAAGAGACTTGCGTCAGCTACTGCTCAAGGGTAATTTCTGTAAGATCCTTCTATTTTAAAGTCCTCTTTAATGAGATTTCTCTTTCTTTAAGAAACTGAGTCCAAAAGGAGAGAATATTCTTTGAAGATTGATTGCCAAGTTTGGAGACAGACTTGAGGAAGTATTCAAATTTCACTTAGGTGGGATAAACTTCATTAATTCTTTTGATTTACAGAGAGAAGTGAGCTCCAAATATGACCCAGAAAGAGAAAGGGCTCTTTTGGCTTGTGGATCTTGTTTCTTACATTACGTCCATAAAGCACAGTTTCCTCTGTGGCTCTTCAGACTCAAAGGTACAGCAGGAAGAGAGAACAATTTACCCCACAAAAATGGCAAAATTTTGAATAATGTAGACAGATTTGTCAGTACTAAGATCTAGCCTTTTGCTTCCACCTTTACCAGACTTTCTTAGTGCCTTCTATTGCACAAAGCAAAAAAAAAAAAAGGTACAAATCTCATTTGTCCGTCAGCGATATGACCTCCAACATCTCTCTCTGCCTTCCTACCTTTGTACAATCCTGGCAACATGTGTGTTCATTTTAAAGAACACTTTTATGTTGACAGAGTCAGTAGCCAGAACTCAAGAAAAGGATTAATGAGATTAACATTTCTCACAGGACTACCTGATTTCATCACAGCCCAACTCCCAGGTTTGAAAAGAACCAGGAGACGCCTTCCTATTCTGTTAGCCTCTTGTGCAATCACCTGCAAGAGTTTTGCGGCTCTGCTCAAACAAGAAAATTGTCCCAGCACAGAAATGTACCCTTCATAAGCCACACTTACATGGGCGCTGTTCAACAAAGTCTCTGTACTTTTTTATTACAAGTGGTAACTGCCAAACAACAGATGTCTTGCAACCCAAAATCAATCACTCGTCTTTGCGCAGCCTTACTACTGGAAGAGGTGAAGCACCTTTGACTTTAACTGAAACCGTGGTGATCAACTTTGCAAGGTTTGGGCAACTAAAACTTTTGGCCCTTTGAAAACAAGAGTCTGAATTTCTCACTAATCACTGGGTCAGACTACAGGGTAATCCAAAGGGGAAGTGGATTCCTGGAAGGCAGGCTTCCAGCAGTGGGAAACAGGTTGTCCGAAGCAGTTCATACACCAAGCAAATCATCTTCTTGAATAGTAACTCTCAGAAGCTGACAATACCTGATGCCCCAGCCATCTTGGGGAGAGAAGGAAAGCAGCAATTGGCACAGTGATTACTGAAAGACAGCCATATAATCAAACACATGCTCTCCCAGATAAGGAAGCACCCGAAGATCAAGATAAAATACATAGGCAATGGCAAGATTATCAGTGTTTTTAATGCTTTGATTCTGCTAGTAAGAGAGTTCCCAATAACGTATGAGGGCTGGCTAACGAAAATTCATTCCACAGCAGGTAGATGAAGCTTTAACCATCACAAGTAGTTCCTACTGTCATCTTCACTTTAAGCAGGAGTCCCAGCCTTTCTGCAATGACTGCTAACATCCAGCTCATTCTCAAACCTGGGAATCTTGCTTTTCCTTCTGAATTCTTAATTTTTTAAGTGTCTGCACACGCTGGCTCCAACTGCAGACAGAGAAAGCCTGTGCATTCATCCTGAATCTTCTGTAGATTTTTTTCTTCCAGCAGTCTTGAGTTGGAGGTGAAACAATGAATGTTGTAACACTTCAGGCAATGGTCATCAATCCATGCACGAGAGCTCTCTTGCATGTTTCAGGGCTAGCACCATGCTTCTAAAAAAAAAAATCCAAATCTATCCATATCAAAAAGGTATTGCAAGAATTCTGATGATAGTCTAGATCTTGTTCTTACATTCCAGTCACGCTATTGCCTATAATAGTAACAACTTCACAGATAATTTTCTCTTGGATAAAGCAAGAAGCATTGTATTAACCTCTTTCTAGTCTTCAGTCCATATCTCCATGGTTAAGTCTTCCATGAATAGGGCAAAATCTATCCTCTCTGCAGAAACATACCCTTTTAGACGGTCCTGATACAAGACTTATATTCAAAGTTGATGCACGTATCTTCCTAATTTAGTTTCTGGAAAGGTGAACTGCTGCAAATCTGTGACATCATTCAGCTCATCCTGTTCTGGACATATATATATATATATATAACCAAACTTAGAAGATTATCCTTGAGCAGCTCTTACATCAGTAATCACTAGAAAAGAAATGTACACTTTCAGATCAGATCTCTTGCTACTAAATGCATAAAAGGCATATTGTTGGAGTCCTCATGTCTCCTAAGGCTCCTTAAATCAAGCAGTAAAATGGAAACTGAGCTACACAGTTACAAACTTTGTCAGCAGCCTGTGTTGTCTGAGTATTCAAAGACCTCTCATATTGTCCTGATTCAGGAAAACAGTCAGCAGGACTTAAGAACACACTTAAATTCTGTCATGAATTAGGTCTAGATACTCAAGAATCCAACACCAAAAACTATGGCAGGGACTCAGACTGCTACCTGAGGCAAAGCTGCTCCTCTGACTGCTTCAAAGGCCTAATCAGGAATATGGAATACAACCAGACTTCAGGTATTACCAGCTTCTTCAAAATCAGCCTAAGTACATTGCTACATCTCTCAGACTGACTATAAAAGGGTAAAAACTGCAATACAGACCATATTATTTCCATATAATTTAAACTTCAAAAACTTAACTAAAGGAGTTACTTCCTTGCAAATTTCAAACAAACTCTTTATTCCAAGTGAAATTGCTAGTGTGTAAAATTCGGGGGGGGGGAGGGGGGAATTTGGGGGAGGAAGCAGAAGGAGCAAATTTTGTCTTCAAACTGTTTGTGTAGGAGAATCCTATAGAAAAATAACTTATGCACATAAAGACGATCCAAATAAAAGTTACACAACAGTTTCAGTTATTTTCTAAGTAAGCATTACTGTACTGCAGGTACATATTTCAGTCACATAATGTCTCAATTTCCATGCCACTTTTTTAAAAGCTAAACATCCAAGTTCTGAAATACAAAGAGAATTTAAGTTCTTCTAGAAGCTTGATATAGTCGTCATTGTACCAGAGAAAACAGAATGGTTCTAAACAAGTTTTTACCTAGCAGATCTGCTCCTTCATCAACATCTCCGATAACTTCGGATCCTGCTGTGGAAAGTTCATGATATAGAGAGTCTGTGTTGATGCCAAATGCTTTGTTCACAATCCCCTGTGTTGGGCTGTTGTGGGAAGAAAACAAACCAAGAACTTTTGTTACCTGGCAACACTTAAGCTAGAACATTTCTCTCTGAAATACAGAATGTCCCAGCAATCAAAACCCTGAGAGCACATCCCACCTGTTCACCACGGGCTGATTCAGGGAACATATTGAGTAAAGAAAAAAGCATGTTTTATTCCCCATATCAAGGACAAGTACCCATCATGCACAACCTCAAAGCTCGACTCCAGCTGACTTCCTTTTAAATCATAATAGTTAATGACTACTCAATATTTGATAGAAAAATTTCAACTCACAGAAGCTCTCACCTCTGACTTTTCAGACTGCAAGGATTCCCACACTCCTATCAATTTAGATAGCAACCTTAGCAGTAAGATCAGGTAAGGACTCAAATGTTGAAAACAGCAATGGTCTTTTGTTCTTCACCAATGAGTAAGTGAAATCAGCCTGAAGGGTTAGTTTCTTCTTTGGGTGAGTCTATGCACCAAAACGCTTCTTCACATGTCAGCAAAAAGTATTTCATTAAAGGTAAATCAAAGTTAATGTTTTCTAATCGTATCACACAGGAGCACATTTCTGCCTCTTAGTGACTTTGCTACCACCAAGAACCTTCTTGCATTTCTTGACAGACTCATGGCTCTGTATTGGTTTTGTTTGGCAAGGTTTTGGTAGCGGGGGCGGGGGGGGTTACAGGGGTGGCTTCTGTAAGAAACTGCTGGAAGCTTCCCCTGTGTTCGAGAGAGAGCGAGCCCATGTTAGCCGGCTCTGAGACGGACCCGCCGCCGGCCAAGGCCGAGCCAATCAGTGATAGTGGCAACGCCTCTGTGATAATATTTTTAAGAAGGAAAAAAAGTTGGGACGGGGAGAAACTGCCGCCGGAGTGAGGAGTGAGAACATGTAAGAGAAACAAGCCTGCGGACACCAAGGTCAGTGAAGAAGGAGGGGGAGGAGATGCTCCAGGCGCCGGAGCGAAGATTCCCCTGCAGCCCGTGGGGAAGACCCTGGTGAGGCAGGCTGTCCCCCTGCAGTCCAGGGAGGTCCACGGTGGAGCAGATCTCCACCTGCAGCCCGTGGAGGACCCCACGCCGGAGCAGGTGGGTTCCCGAAGGAGGCTGTGACCCCGTGGGAACCCCGCGCTGGAGCAGGCTCCTGGCAGGACCTGCGGATCTGTGGAGAGAGGAGCCCACGGAGCAGGTTTTCTGGCAGGACTTGTGACCCCGTGGGGGACCCGCGCTGGAGCAGTGTGCTCCTGAAGGACTGCACACCGTGGAATGGACCCATGCTGGAGCAGTTCGTGAAGAACTGCAGCCCGTGGGAATGGCCCACGTTGGAGGAGTTCGTGGAGGACTGTCTCCCGTGGGTGGGACCCCATGCTGGAGCAGGGGAAGAGTGTGATCAGCCCTCGTCCTGAGGAGGTGAAGCGGCAGAAAATAACGTGTGATGACCATAAACCCCATCCCTGTCCCCCTGTGCCGCTGGGGGGGCTTGGTGGTGAAATCTGGGAAGGTAGTTGTGCCCGGGAAGAAGGGAGGAGTGGTGGGAAGGTGTTCTGAGATTTCATTTTACTTCTCATTACCTTGCTCTGGTTGATTTGTAATAAATTGAGTTAATTTTTGCAAATTGAGTCTGTTTTGCCCATGACGGTAATAGTGAATGATCTCTCCTGTCCTTATCTCGACCCGCAAGCCTTTTGTTATATTTTCTCTCCCCTATTCAGCTGAGGATGGGGGAGTGATAGAATGGCTTTGGTGGGCACCTAGTGTTCAGCCAGGGTTAACCCATCACAGGCTCAAACAGAAAACAGCTGTTACAGGAGGTGAGGGTGAGGCAACCTCTGGGATTGTCACTGCCTACTCTAAAAAAAGGTCTTAATGTGGGTATAAACACTTTTAAGTGCCCTGCCTTTTATGAAGGGAATCAGCCAGCATGAAGAGGCTGTGCAATTTTTCCAGCAGTCTAACAGAAATGTCAGTACCACTGGAGATTATCTCAAGCTGCATGGCTTCATACTTAGATGGATCGAGTCTTGATGATAAAGCCACGAGGTTACAAATGGGGGGCGGTAGCTGCCTCTGATATTGCAGAGTTACAGCAGATTGCAGAGAAAAGAAAAAAGATAGTGGTTTTTTTCAATTACAGAAAAATTACAGCTACCCAGATATCTGAGAGCACTGAGGAGTTGCAAATGGGTGCCATGACTGCACCAGAATTAATCAGTTCATGCAGTCTAATGGGCAGCACAAGTGACAAGAAGCAACCAGCACTCAGTGTCTGACCAGAAGACCTAATTCAGCTTGAACCTACCTCTTCAGCAGTCAACTTTCAGAAGCCGTATATTTTTCAGAAGCATTCTGCTTTTAATGCAGCAAGCACACCGTTCAGCAGCTCGAGTTAGCTTGCGTCTCCTGCAGCTTTCAGTCTTGCTACCTGGACCACAGACCACTGCCTGAAGAGCTCCCAGTGCAGCAATCCTCTCCATTCCCTTCTTTTCCTTGGGTTTGACCAATTTTCAATCTGATCTCATCATCACTTTTGCCTTCCCCACACAGAGCTGTTTCAGCTACCTAGATTCCTCCTGCATCTGACCCTAAAAATTGTCCATGCATCCTACATATTCTGAGGGAAGCTCCAACTGTATGTGGTTTCACAGTTGAGAAATGCATCTGTTATTGCTGCTCATACCCTTCTCAATGAGAGTGCTTAACAGGGCAAATCCAGCCCAGATTTGGACTGGGAGAAAATCCTGCCTTCACTTTGTCAGGGTACTATCTTCTGCATACCTGTAAGAGCTAGAGGGTTATTTTTGCAGGTGTAGTGCCAAATTACACACTGGATGAGGGTAAAAATTAATGAATCCTGTAAAATTAACCACCTGACCTTAGTAAAAATGAATCAAGGTACCTAGACTAATAATTCTAGACTAATACATGCCTCACAGAAATACAGTGCCAAAATTAATAGCCTTTAGGGAGCCTTCTATTTAGCACAAAACAGGTGATGGATAGGAACCAGAGCAGCAGAGTAGTTCAGTAAAAGTCTGCTAGTTCAGAGAACTCTTGTCGAGGTCCCGAATGCACTGATGGGTCAAAATTGCTCTGACCAGTCTCACCAAGGAAGAGCCCTTCAAACACTTCAAAAATTAACACTGAAAAAAGCTTGGGTTTTAGAAACTGAATTCAGAACCGATCTCTTGTTAGACAAATGCATCTTCTCCCTCCTCCTGATAGCTTAAGCCCAAGTTCTCTTTGCCTGTCTTAAACCTCCTGTTGCTCCATCTCTCCATCCTCCCTGAACCAGCAAGGCAAACAAGCGCAGTTGTTGGGTCAGCTGGACAGATCCTTCTGCAGACCACCAGCAGACATTTGCCTTCTCTGGAGAACTCAAAGAAGGTCAGGACTCCTCATATTCACATTAGGCAGAATATATAGACTTTCTCAAACAGCTGCACCTTGAACTCAGTGTGAGCCACAGCATCCATTCCTCACTCCTCATAAAACCAAGCGAAAGAGCACACAGTGAAAAGTCACAATCAATACCTGTTACCAGTCCGTTCCAGGCGGGGGTCTTGACACATATCCAGCTCTGGAGTAGAGTCTATGATGTCCTGAACATCAGACCACTCATCACTGCTGCCCATTCCTAGGTAAGACAATACATATGATCTATAGGATCAGGACTTTCACAGGATGGTGTTCCTTGAAGGGACTTTTGCAGCTTTGAATATCAAGGTTTTAAAATTTCATGGTGTCATGTTCAAAGTCTTAAAATAGGAAAAGAAAGCGGCTGATCATCTAGAGTCACAAATGCACCAGTGCTGGGAAGATGCCCTCAAAATTCCAGAGCAGGAAGACCCTAAGCATCCCCTTCCCCCCACCATACCAGAGTGTCAACAAGGTCATTGGCCTGAATCCTCATTAAAATGTGTTGAGATAACCAGAAATACTTCATCCATTAAAATAAATTCCAAATAAACATTTTATCTGTTGGTAAAAACTCTCCAATCACCACACAACTTTAGCTGAGACTGAAGACAACAAAGTGATTTTCTGTATAACTTCACAGAGGTTACTGCAGTTATGAATTGACACTATTTAGTTTTAATAGAAATAATTTTTCAATACAAATTCTCAAATCTACAACTGGTTTAGATACCTATTACAGTGAAATTTCACTTAAAAACCGATACATGAAATCTGCTCTGGTTTCTGTATAATCTACAGCCTGAAGCCAGTATTTAAAGAATAAGGAATTTCCTCCTCTTGTCAAGTCACATTTATTGATACCAAACTGTTCAAAAGCTCAGACCTGCACCTACTCTAAACAAGCAATATAAACACAGTGTCTGTTCACACAAAAAATTCTTGAAGAATTAAAGACCTAATTTGTAAACTATGTTAGTCCCTCAATGATGTTAGATGTGGAATTTTTGACCTTTTCAAACGGCCTCAGTAGCCAAATATACAAAGCCCATGACAACTTGAGTGTTAATTTTATTCTTTTAGGCTGGCATTGTGCACCAGCTGGCAACAAACGCCACTTTTGAAGACAAAGTGTGATGTGTATCTGTTGCCAAAGTAGGCATCCATACACCAGTGGTTCTCAAGCTCACAGAAACAGAGGATTCCTTTTCTTTATTTTTTCAAGCTGGGAAGCTTTTCTGCAAATACTTTCGAGTACCTTTTTTTGGTAGTTCAGCTCTAAGGCATGTACATCATGGACAGACATCTTAATTATAGATGCATAAAATACACAATTAAAATTCAAGTATCTGTGCTTCTCCTCAGCATGGAGATGCGATTTGGCATTATGTGTGAGAAATAGCTGAAAGGCTGAATATGCAGAGCACATAGGAAAGACAGAACTATCTGCCTTGAGCAGATTCCACAACATGATACTTCCACCAAGAAAAAAGAAGCTTTCAGATGCACAGTGACATCATAGTTGCACACATAGAGAAGAGAGCAGACTTTGATGCAAGAAAGCTATTGATGGTAAACAAGCTTGTAAAGCAGCAAATGTAAAAATAAGGGCAAGTATTTATAGGGCATTCAAACTACTGATATCCATGCTCAATTTCTCTGATACCAATGCTTATACTGACTTGCTTTGGCCAGGCTCACCAACCAGATCACAATTTAACAGTTGGCTATGCAGAAGCCACACGCTTTTATGGAGAACTACATTAGTTTCTGGCAGATTTACTTCTGTGACCCTGGGACCTCCTCAGCAGCTAATAAAATACAGAATGGGACTCAGCCATGACAATTCTCATTCAAATGCTACAACAAAAGATGTTACTTTATAGTCTTAATTTGTTAGGAACAAGCTTGTGAATGTTAGCAGAGGAATATCATCTGTATCACTTAGGAAAAAAGATGATTATCTGATTCATATGCTAACCTTGGAGATCTATGCTCACCCCTGTTCTCCTGCACAGACTTTCCTTATGGTCTTCAGCGGGTTTTACAGTCCTTTTGTATATAAGTTCATGACTTGTAAAACAGACCACTTCTCATTTCTGAAGGCTGCTGCAAGTCTAAAAACAATACAGGCTGGGAGTTGCTCAGACACTACATTGGCACAGCTATATTAAAAAGAACAGAAAGGGGCTTTTATCATGTTATTACACCATTTTCTTTGTTTAAACAGCCTGGTGCTAAAGGCTTAAGTGATGGCTTTCCTGACAAGAAATCATTAATTCAAATTACTAAACAACTTCAGAAGTGGAGAGAAAACAACTCTAACTTCCAAAGATTTGGGGGGGTTCTTATATAAGAAATAGACTAAAAGAAAACAGCTTATTTAGCTGAGAAAAACAGCTGGATATAATTGCTATTTTTAAACACATCAGGGCATGGGATAAACACACAGAAGGGAAAATAATTATTTAACCTGACTGACAAATTTGGCATATAAACAACTGGATATAAAACACTTACAAATAAATCCAGAGAGAAAACTAAACGGAAGCTTTTAACTATCATATTGATAAGGTCCAGAAACAGCTTTCCAAAAGTTCAGTTAGCTTTTGGGGGACTTGACTGTTCATGAAAGAGGCTCTATGACACGGATGAATGCAACTGCAGGGGACTGAACTCAATAACCTACTGCCATCCTGTATACTTGCGAAACTATTCATATTACCGGCATTTTAAAAACTTGCTACCCAGAAACCTCCTAACATCCAATCAGCCTTGTCTCACTCATATATCTTTCTAAGTAAGGCTACTTCAAATTCTATATTTATGAAGCTGATTACCCCTCGAGTCTCCAGCCTCTTCCTGTAACAGAGGGGCACAAGCACTGGGAAGCCAATTACTTTAATGACCAAGTACCCAAGTTCCAGCTTCCATACCTATGCTGACATTCCTCATCTCCTGCGTGACTTGGACTTCCATGTTCCGGCTGTTCCGCTTTTCTCGTGCCCTCTTATTGCTCTTGGTCGTACCATTGTATTCGCTGATGGGCTGGATGCTCTCATTCAATGGTGTGACAGCAGCAGACGGCACAGATGACGTGGGAGTGTTGGACTTGGTTCCAGTGGTGCTCGGTGTGGCAGCTGCTGAGGACTGCCCGGATTCAGACATTTCATCCTGGGGGCACTATACCAATTCCAGGGTGGGGGAAGAACAAAAAGGGAAAAGCACAGCTATACATTTCAATTAATCTCCCATTTGTTGGTGTATGGCTGCCTTAAAGCATTATGGAGAATGAGTCTTGCTCGCTGTACCAGTTACACGTCCAGCACTTGAGGGTGACACTAGGCACTGCAACCACAATGAAGCAGTAAGTTTTCATGCTGAACTCAGCAAGCAAATCCCACCTATGAAAGGACTGATAGCCTTCCTCCTTTACTACTAAACACTGTTTTTCACAAGTCACATCAGTATGTCATCTCTTCATCATGCATCTCAGGAAAGGTGACCTTATCGTAAGTAAAAAGCACCTGCAGCTCACACTTCAGTGGAAGCTGAAGGGCTGTGGCACTTGCGGTAAGCCAGGCCAGTGTTTCCCAAGACTGGAAGGCAACATGGTTACTGCTTGGGAAGGATCTGAAGTGGCCTCTTAAGAGGTGTTGGATGATGTCATTACTGTAAGCCATCAACACAACCTAGATGAGAGAACAGCAAAGCGGTTTTGACACTAAACTGCAGAAGCAAAGCGGATACCAAGCTGGGATGGTCTGACTTCGCTAGCAGGAGACTATATGTCCCCATACCACCTTATGCAGAAGCTAGCCAGGCACTGGTCTAGCTTGACAACACAGTAGAAACAGGTGTGGTCTCCCCACTTCCAAATGAGAGGACAAGACCCAAGAACTCAAAAATCAGAAGCTTACAAATAAAAATAGGAGATGGATTCCCATTGTGAAATGCGCACAAATGGCTCTCAGTTTTACAGACATTACAGCCCCATTTCTTGTAATACCACCTCTTGAAAAAACATGGGAGGCTTTAAAGGTTCTGTCAGGATTTTACACTGTGACCCTTGTTTGTCAGTTAAAGCAGCACTGCTTCACTGTCAACCAATTAACGTCTTGACCAATGCTGTGATCACTCCCGGACCCAAATGAGATCTCCCCATTCTTCACGGCAGCCCACTCTAATTACTGCCTGCAGGGATATGACAAAATTAATGTTGAGTTATATGTGATAATGAGTTGCAATTGGATGCAGTGACATTCAGCATCTGCACATCCAGACCCAGCTTTAAACTTTACTACTTGCCTCTCCCCTCCTGTGCAAGTACTAGAAAGATCATGATTCTGCTCAGAGGCTGCTCTGAGCCTCCCAACCTTGGAGCTGTGACGCTGTTTCACTTCACTAATTTGGAAGTCTCGTTCTCTTGTTCTAATAATACCTTCACAACATGACAAAAAAATTCAAAATGGGATGAGAGAGAAGACTGAAAAAAAATGGTGACTTAACCCTTTGCAGCCTTTTTTTTTTTTTAAATCTGGAATCTTATTAAGATCTTCCTTTAATTAGACTGGCCTCTGTATGCTTATCTTAAAATTCCTCTTGTACACTGCACTGTGGAAGTCAAAGGTTTTATATTGCATCTGTGCATTTATATTGGAAATTAAGATTTTTTAAAACTGCATTACCATTAAATGTGATCCACATTTAATATATAGTTTCTGCATTGTCAGTCCAAACAGCACACACATTCCCACATGGACATTCAAGTCATCTCCCTGCACATTTGCTGATTTTAGCATCAAGACTGAGATGGGGACTTTCCGCTTAGGCTGCTACATGTGAAAACCACACTTCCCACCTCTACTTCATATTCGTCTTTCAGGAGCTACTTTCCTTATATGTAAAGAAAAAAAAATCAAACCAGGCCTTTGAGAAAAAATACGATCCAGGAAGCCTTGTACTACTTCAACTGCAGTATGCCTGCTGTGCTTAGCACTGTAAAAGAGACACCCAGGTGGGTCCACATGTCATTCCTTGTTCTTATGAACTAGATGTCATTCAGAAACCCTGTATCATCAGTGTCTATAGGGTGATATTTGTATGAGAGATATCCTGTAACTTCTTGTTTATTGACATAATCTGCCCCTCACCCAGAACACACCAGTCAGTAATTACCTTGGTCTTTCACTTACTCTTTGGTTATACATCCTGTATTTACCTAGGAAACGTACTTTATCAACCTACCAGCCTGCATTGGAGAAATTACTCCCAAATGTAAATACTACCAAGGCACTTCTCTTCACAGTCCAGAAGCTCTATCAATCTTTGCTGGTATCTTCCTTCTATTGGTCTGAGTGCTCCATTAATGCTAAATAGTCCACTAAGTGTACAGCTCTCCTCTACAGCATAGGAGGCATTCTCCATAACCCATAGCTCACCCAAAGAATACTCTCCACAACCACCACTTACCTACAGCCATACCTGTCAACCTCCTAAACATCAAATGTGTAGTAGTGACCTCCAAAATGCATTGCAAAGGCCCAACATTCATAGCAGTCATATGTCACCATGAGAAGCCACAATTGTATGGTTATAACACTGAAAGCATAGTACATAAAAACAAAAACGTTAAGGACTTTCATCTCCAAAACATTGTATAAAATAAATGTACAACTGAATTTAAAAATAAAATAATGACAGCAACTAAAACAGAAAATAGTAATAAAAAGTATACAAGGACACTTAAAATATAACTATAGTATGGCCCCATGAAGAAGGAAAACTAGTCAGAAGAGTCAGGCTGGGAAGGTGAGTCACGTGTATGCAGCTGATGTCAGCGAAATGTCAGAGCTGCTGAAGAAGAGGTGAGGAGTGCATGAGAAGTACTGATGAGATTAATATTTAAGAAATAGCATTCCAGTCAGAGAGTGTGCAAAAAGCTTGCAGGAGGAAAATCTCCATTCCAAATTGCAAATCTAGTCAGCCAGTCAATCACATCCTTTAATTACTCATAGGTTTGCTCCATACTCTTAGGAAATCCTCTGTAACACACTACCCCATCCAAGTCTTCCACAGCCCAAGCTCTCTAACTCTACCCTACCGGCTAGCCTCATTAAACCCAGCATCCCATTTCTGAGTCTCCCTCATGAGCACCAACGCAAATCCCAGCACTACCCGTCAGATACATTTGGACCAGCACGCTACTACTTCTGCACAAAGCTTTCTTGTAACCAGAAATGGGTTTTTTTGGCCTGACACCACCAACAACAAATGACTAAGAGATCCAGTCAGTACTCCTCCATTACCTGAACTTGGGACATCAAAGATTCCAGTTTATCTGGGTTCATGCTGCATTCTCCTGCAATGCAGATGCTGGGTTATCAGCAAGATCCACTCAACTTCTTTTGGAAGTTCTGCAGTGGTACTGCTTAAAGAATTACGCCTTAGCAAGTCTGTGGAAGATGGATCTAGCCCCAGTGTCCTCCCAGCCCTTCTCTAAAAACTAACACTTGCCACACATGCCTGATCACTAGAACAGCTCGAGGGCATGTTCACACCACAGTGTGCAGCACTGCCTGGAGATCCCAAGGAATAAACTGGTTCCAGGACCAGAAGTGAGTTGGTCTCTGTGCATTTTGACTGCTGTCTGTGTCCTTGCAGCAGTGTTGTGTTGGCACAGCATAAGTCTGAAGAAACACATTCATGTTTTATCTTCATCTCCACCATCCCTAGTTATGTTATTGCACTGTGGCATTGCTATTCCCTAATTCCAGGCAAAACTCTCCAGAAATGACTGTAGGACCCGACTGGCTTTCTGCAAGTTGCTACGATTCCCAAATTTCTGTGCCTCTAATACTACAGCAAGGGTTGGGTTCCAAGAACAGTCTCCTCCCTATCCAAAGATCTCACTTTTGGATTTCCAACTGCCATGATGGCAGAGAGCTGACGAAGTGCAAAGGTTTGTGCTGTGCTAAGCCTGGCTACTTTACAAAGGTAGTGTTAAAAAAGGGAAGTTGCTGCTTTGTTTTTCTGCATAAATTTTGAATTTGTCTAAATTTCTTGTGCTATGCATCAAGGACGCCACTCCCGCAGAGCCCCTCAGGCCAAAGTACCATTAATGTAATCTGGAGACATGCAGAGTGGGCACAACAAGTTGCGTTTTTTCTTTGGTTTTTTTCTCCTCCTCTTTGCCTTTACTGCCTCAATGTATTTTACAGGATTAGTGATTTACAACTTCTCAAAAGGACACCAGTCCTTACATGTGACATATAAACCACCTGATGTTCTACAAATTCCAGGCAGAGAGAAAGTAAATTTTATCAAACACTTTTAAAGCAGACCAGAAGTTCTGTGAGATACCGATGGACATACTGTAAGCCGTGCTGGGTAGATGCACCACTGGCTCTCAGGCCTGCCACCAGGCATTTGTGGAACATCATTCAAAGAGAGGAATTTGGTGGGATCCTGAGCACAAAGACTTTGAGAAGTCTACAGGTACAGCTCATGGAAGATGTGGGTCACCATGTGCAGTCTAAACTGTAAACAACTGCAGTAACCTGTAAGAGTACAACATCTGGGTCTTTGTGCTCAGAGCAGTCTCCAAATGGCAGAGCAGAGCACCACAAGCAACAGGCAGAACCATGCAGCTGCTTCAATGCAGTTGCAGTGCTGTGAGTTTTTTGGCAAGCCCCAGTGCAGAAGGCAGTGCATTGAAGTTGACAAGTGTATTGAAGGTAGACAATGCAAGTCTAGAGCAATGACAAGATGTATGAGGAACTTAAGACTTCTAAGCACAGTGCAAGACTTGGGCATCCAGAGAGGATTAGGAGACCTTTTAATGAAGATAGGAAGGGCAGAACAGCCATTAGTCAGAAAGGACAAACACTGGAAAGCAAGTGCAATCCAATGCCTAGTCCAGCTGAGGTGCAAAAACACTGCTCTTATCGAGGGGGAGAGAGGGGACAGGTTCCACCACTTCCTCTCCCAGATAAGCTATAAAAAAGTGAAGGATTTACCTTCCTAAATCTCTAACTGCCTCCCCACAGATTCCTCTCAACTTGGGGCCAGCCAAGTAAAGGAGATTATCACTGAGACAAGAAGCATGAGGAGCTGTGTCAAATCCCTCCCGCACCATATGCCAGATCTGCAAAAGTATATCCTCCCACAGCACAGCTACCAAGGGAGCAGACACAAAGCAGGGAGAGGCTGCAAAGGGTTATGGACACAGATCGGTCTCCATCTTAATGAAAACGTGGGATGCTATTGACAGTGGGAGAGTGGGAAACCCTTGCTCCGTGATGGTCTATAAAACCTTGTAGCTGGAGTTGGACTGCAGCTGGCCGAGGTCACTCAGGTGCCAGTGGTCCAGTGTTGGGACGATCTTGGCCCCTATCTGCCCACGTACCATGCCATCCGCGAGGGGGAAGACATTCAGAGAGTTAGGACGTTCCTTCCTGCTAAACAGAGAAACAGAGAGAGGGGAAATCAATCTGTTAGCCATTTACAAGGTTCCTATAGAAAAGAAACAGCATGCTAGCTTATGTGAAATATTAGTCACTAGAAACTGAATTGCACTTCTTCCCCTCACATAGCAGCTGTATGAACTCCCAACTCCCATACTTCCATGATGTTGTCTCCTCAGACCTATAGTGTCTACTGCTAGAGCTATACCTCTTTCTGGGGAGACTCTAAGAGGGACGGCATCAAGTGACCACAACAGGCATGACTGACTTCTCCATCAGTACAAAAGATTTTGGGGGAATGCAAAAATGCAGGGAACCATCAGCCAATTTAAGTCAGTGTATCTTCTAAGAAACAAAGGTACTGTGGGAAAACAAGCCACAGCAAGCAACTCTCACAGAAAAAAAAAAAAGCTCCCATAGATCCTAGAGAAGTCATCACCAGGTCAGGAAGGAGGCTTTTAACTAAGTGTCATCTACACGGCACTTCTGTACACTCCACCCCAAATCTGGTTAGCTCCAACAGCAGAAATCAGAGGGTTTTGGATCACTTCCAATATTAAGCAAGAAAAATAATATTTGTACTCTCTGACCCCCTCCAAGGCACTCAAAATTCAGAAATCAAATGAAGGTATAAATGAATGAATCATTCACATTGCCAGATGTCTGTAATTACATTTTCTTCATCCTCTTCTTTCTGGCAATTGCAGGTGACTAGCTAGCTGCGGGTTTGATTCTGAATATAAAAGCTGGCACAGGTTTTAAGACCAAGTTCCAGTGGGAGAAAATCTAGAGCAAGCAGTGGAGATGGAAAAGGCTGCAGCAGCATGCCGAAATCGGCAACTGGTTTTGTGCCAGAGAAGCAGGGCTGCAGGGACAGAGTACACATCCATTTAGGGGATACCCCCAGCAGCCTCCACTAGCTGGACTCCAGTGGCCCTGCAGAGGTGAACTAAGCTGATCCTCTGGGTAACATGCACCCACAAAGGGGTTCAATGATGGTACTTCACCTACGCCTATATGGGACTTCTGCTTATTGGTGCAAGGTGATAAAATCTGCCCTTCTGTACACCAGTATTAATAACAGTAGACCTTCATGTGCCTTTCTTTAATGATCATCAGCACTGGTCTAATGACCAGGCTAGGCAACCATCACAACCTCCTCACCCATGACCGTGGGCAAAACAAACGCAGCAGGACCTAAGGCCCCCAGCACGTATGCAAACACACTAACACAGGAGATGGTGCATGAACCAGCTCATTTATGAAGGAAGGAGGTGGTGGAGTGTCTAGCAGAGGAGACAACGTTTGTGGAGAAAACCAAAATGCTCAACCTTCCCATGCTTAGCACTGCCTGGCCAACGCAGTTTGTTGCACCGCTGTGTCAGTGTTGCTTGTGCTGAGGAATAATTGCTTGCTGTGGCCTATCTTGGACAGGCAGAAGGGGCAGAAAGGTGTTTCCAGTGTGGCCCAGCAAGGAGATTTGGGATGCGCTTTTCCTAAGAATCTGCATTAAATTCTCTCCTGAAGATCCTAAAGACTCGTACATGGAAGTTTCATACACAAACCGTCCTACAAAGGCAGCACATAACTGGATTTTAGAGGAACACAGATCATTGACACAACCTGATTAACCTGACTTTCTTTTATAGAGAAGATGCAGTCATCTTTCAACAGATTCAAAACCAGATTCATATGTGATAGGAATTATCAGTTTCCTTGTAGCCTTTCCACTCAAAACACACCTTGGTGCTTGTTACTTTCAAATATTAAAAATCGCTGAAGGTTTATACAAAACATTTCACTGCTGTTTGCCTAAATACTGATTTATGACATCTCCCCTGCCATCTATGCCTGCTCCCAATAGGTCATGATGCTGAAGTACATGTACTTCTGTCTTTCTGCCTGCATTTACTTCTCTTTATCCTACTGCTATCATTCCAAGATCCTGAAAGTCTCTAACAAACAGCTGTGTTTTAAGTTTCTAAATAACATACTAGGGAAATTTTTCCCCCAATATGAAATCTTCACCCCTGGCACTTTACTGATCTAAAAGCCACAAAAAGTATAGTCAGTTATGTATAAGAGATTATTAAGAGATTCAAAACTAGAAATTGGAACTCTATGCCACAAAGACAGAAAAGTCCTAGTTTTACAGTTAAAGAAATAACTCAAGGGTCCCAAAGAGTCTACTTCAAAAGAATCATTCTTTTAAGGGAGGGGAAAAGAAAAAAAGGCCATCTTTTGAGCTGCTTTAACCATTAGTTTCTTATCTTTCCTCTTCTCCAGGTTAGAATGATGGTCCTTAAGAGAGTCATGCTTCACAGGTGTCCATAGCTGGAGAAAATTTCCTATAACTGCAAAACATTCCTTGCAAAATAAATGGTGCAGTCAGAGTATCTAACAACATGCTATAATATAAACACTTTTGTGACTATGCTGGGATGGCCTGACGCAAGTCACTGACAGCACTGAGAAATATAAGCCATCCCAAATGTGTGCTACAAGAAGACTAAATTACACTTCCTCTTTAGGTAATCTCTGTCAGATTTCTTCTGGGAACCCATAGCTTATTTCTGTGTTCATGTACAAACACATGCACATTCAATATGCAAGAAGATACAGCACCCCATTGAATGTACAGGGAACGTATAAACTTCACAATCCCTGCTAAACAGAAACAGAGGTACAAAGTCTCCATAGCATCAGAAGCTGTAGGATCTTCAGGAAAGGATTTTAACGTAGATTGTTAGGAAATTTCCTTGCTGAGTTTCTCTGGAAACACCTTACAGCCTCTTCTGAACCTCCCAGGGAAGGGGAAAGAACAAACACCACAGAAGAGCTAACTTTAGCTTTGCAGTCCTGGGGTTGACTGCCAGTCTTCAAAGAAATTTAGAGTATCCTCAGGGCTGGTCTTTTGAGTGCTGAAGTAACCTTCATACACCCAATTCTTTCCAGTACAGGGTGACTCTTAACACTTGGCTAGTTCCACCTTGCATTACAAGGTAAACAGCAAACTCCTCAATAAAGGTTTGCCGTAGCCAAAACCTGGGATCAGCATGCTCTACAAGTAACATCCTAAACCTTATAAAACATAACAAAACTATGGTTTGTTTGCCAGCATTTAAAGGCAAGAACTGCTCTCTTTGCAGGTTCTGGGCATAGAACTCACTGCCCAGCCCAAAGTCAGCAGTGCCTTCAGAGAGCTACTAACCATGACACACATTTTCTGTCCCACTCAGCAAATATGCATGCCTTGTACTCTACAGTAAAATAAGGGACAAAAGATGACTTTTTAAAACATTCTGGGACGTGAAGTGTAAATGTCCAACCACAGAGGACTGATCCTGTTTTGGGACGGAACTGTGTCTTCTGCGTTTGAGTACACAAGCTTCTTCCTGATGTGTTATCCCAGCAGCTTGATGGCTCCCTCTGCCTCACCTGAACAAGCAAGTCTAACACAGGTGCCAGTAGACAAATAGGGCAAACATGCCGGTACGGTACATTCCCAGCATCACACTGTTGCCACTCAACAGCAACCTCCAAAACTAGGATTAACTAAGTTAAGATGCAGCAATAGGATTTACCTTTTCCTCCATGACTGGCGATGACTGCAGTGACAAACATAACAGCCAAAACAGAGCAGCAATCGCACAAAAAGCGAGACAAAAAAACAACCATTAGAGAGCAAAGGTCATGCAAACATGCAGTCCTACAACAGACACGGGATACGCATCCACTGTAATCCACACTATGTGGAAGTGTGCACTGTACTCATTACCACTCTTGGATGGCGGTTAATATACATACCCCCCAACAGTTCTTGTACAAACTTCTCCCAGGTGACCCGCAAACATACTCGGTGTACTTACGGTCTTATGCAAATATGCACCCCTATGCAGTCTAACACACCCAAGCACATCCACAGATGAAAATAAATAAATGCACTCAAATTTGTGTGACAGGCCACAAGAAATTATGCCTCTGTCCACCGCAGTGCGCATCAGTGCACCAAGATAGACGCTGGCATTCACCCCCACCCAGCTGTGCAGTGACACAAAACCACATCTGACCCGAGTGCTTGTGCACAAGCATATACAGACACAGAGCTACACACACACACACACACACGCACGCACGCACACGCACACACACACACGAACAGTGCGAAGCTTGAAATGAAGGAAAAAGTCCCATTTTCCACTGGTGGTTCCTACAAACTCGGATCACTATCCCATCAGGGCTTTCATAGGCATACAGTGTTTCTCGCTTTTTTCTCTCCAAGGAGACTAGCAATATATGCCACACTTAAAAGGGTGAAAGACTATTTCTCTGATGTGAAGAGGCAATTCTTGATGAAAATTTTGCCCTTCATCCCAGAGAACGGGAGTCTTCCAGATAGAACCAGTAACACTTTTCACTGTGCATCTCTTTCATGGAATGATAACATAAAGCCACGATTAATATTAGCTTATTTGAAAGTTAGGGAAGGAAAATCTCATTAAAATCAATTTCTAAAATGCAGTCCAACCCAAATTTGGCAGGTGCATATATGAACCACCCCTTAAAAGAGAGAAGCCCTAAGTATGCTTTTCCCTATGGTACTTTTATAATTTTACTGTGTAAGTAAGTACTTCCACAGATACATTCTTATTTACAGAAGGGTAAGTGGGAAGGGAAACATGCCTACCACACTTATCCCATTTCAGCTCTAACACTAGGATCAGACCATGTTCTGGGGGCTCACTGTGGACTTCCAGACTGCAAGAGGGAGAGGCGAAGGAAGAAAAATAAGTCTGATAAGGGAGATTTTATGAACAGAAGAACACCTGCAAACTACTGATTCTTTCTCCACCATGTCTTCTCTTGCTTTCTACACCCCTCATGCCTGCCTCTTTTGCCTAGGAAGATGGCTATCTATCTTTTGATTTTTTTTCCCCCCAATAGATTTTTATATTTTAGACAATTTAGCCAGATGCCAAACACTGTATTCTGCAATTATTTCTGCTCTCCTAAACCACTCTCTGTTGTAAGACTCATTTACTCTTTTGCAGAAAATAGAGCACAGAGATAACTTGCTATACAGCCCACTCAACAACTACAACAGCCTTTAGTTATTCCTCTCTAGAAGAAATATTGTAAGATACTCTTTTTCAAAAGGACTATTCAACTGTCATAAGAGGAAGGGTAAATAGTCCCCCTTGATTCACATATAACTGTGTCTTTCCTTCCTTTATGTAAGGCTTTGGTAGCCTTATAAATGAGTACAGAAATCTTATCAACTGATTCAGAATAAATAAAGGATCTTTCTCTGAGATACCAGTATCTTCCAGCTGCAAGTTATTCTTGTAGCCAAGGCTACAGAAATATCTTTAATTATTATGGGAGGTAATGAAATAGCAAGTAGACAGCATTGAAAAAAATTCTTCACTGAGAGGGAGGTCAAGCACTGGAACAAGCTCCCCAGAGCATGGTCATGCCCCCAAGCCTGTCAGTGTTCAAGAAGTGTTTGGACAATGCTCTTAGATATATGGCTTAACCTTTAGGTTGCCCTGTGTGAAGTCTGGAGTTGGACTCAATGATCCTCGTGGGTCCCTTCCAGCTCAGGATACTGTGTGACTCCAAGGCTGCAGGGAACCTGGCAGGAGTCCCAGGCTAGTTACCAAAGTTTCTGAAGATTCATGTCTTTTATTACTCCCTTTCCATCCTTCAAGCCACTTTCATTGACAAGGTGGGGTTGGATCTCTTTTTCTCTCCCTTCTTCTTTCTTACAATACACAGTCAAAACTTTGGCAATTTGAATTCCATCTTTTCCAGAGCAGTCCAATCCAGCTACAGGGAGCCATAGCAGACAGAGGGTATTTACATGTCCTATGCCAAGACCTGAAATTTCCATTCCACATTACCCCAAAACCAACTGACATTCTAGTATTTAAGTGTTACAGACCTAAATACAAGTTACTAAATATCCTCACATATTCTTCCTTTATTCTTAATATATTTTATTCTTAATTTCAAATAATTTTTCTCTTTCTTCATCTCCAAATTTTGTTCAATGCTCTTCTTTTGCATTTCATCATCCATACCAGATGATACTTCACAAACCTTCACGGCTTTCCATTTATCTGTTTTCTCAGTACTTTAATCTCCATGCCTTTGCCCATGCTGCCCTTTGTGTATAGCCTGACATGCCATCCCCACTCTTTTTCTTAGCCTAATGCTTCCCAAAGATTTGGTTTTTGAGTGAAGTTCAGTGATATTAACCAGCTGAAGTTCACAGATATTAACCAAGATCAGTCAGACATATTTTGTAAGAGATGATGGAGTATGCACCTAGCGAGCACTCTTTTCCAAGTATTCCTGTGCAGCTGGTTCTGTCTCTATCTATTTTTCAGACCAACAGCTCCCATGGCTTGTGGTCAGCATGTGTGCAAAACCTTTTAACATTCCTCAAGGCCGGAAGAAATTTAAAAGTTAAAAAAAGACAGGCAAAGACAACAAAAAGATTTAATCTCCTGCAGCATGTCACTTCATCAATATTGTTTCCCTGGAAAATACTGTTTTAGTTTAAAACTTCCTGGGTTAGACAGTGTCACTATAGTGTTAATCATCTCATTAGCATGTGATGATTAACACAAATAGTAAACTGCGATGTACAAAAATTTCCACTGAAAACATCTTTTTTGTATGGCTGAGTGATTTAACGTATTATGCTTATCTGAGCAGATTATGTGTTATGTGATCTATTACTTCTCTAACCCGTATTTATGGAACATCATTTCTACTTCTCACCCTGTGGGCAATGTTACTGGTATACAGTACCAGCAGAGAGAAATCATTTGGTTCCTTCACATACCAGTTAAAACCAGATGTATCTGTACTGAAATCAATGTAACCATGACTTCTATGCTTTAAATTTGTTCTAAGACTTCTAAGACTACAAAAGACTAGTTCTTCTATATACTGAACTCCTTTCCTACCACTACCTTCTTTAAACAAAGGCTGGTTCTTACCAGTTTGGTGCTCTGAAAACAGGGTTGGGAGGGAGGAAAGAATCAATTTCTTGGGCATAAATAGGTCTATTGGGTGACTGACTCACAGAAAGCTTCCCTTGAAGGAACAGGGAAAAAAAAATCCTATAACGGCTAACGCATTTAATTGCTATGGTTTTGCTGGCTATCACACATACAAAGACGCGCACACACACACACACACATTATTTGACACCTCCAACCATTTTAGCCTTTTACATGCTACCTAAGAACACAAATGTATTTTTGCAGAGGTCCCCCATCAATAGCAGCATGACAAAGCCTAAGCCTAAGAACACATAAAGCTCATTGTCGTCAAGTGTACCCACAACCCATTACAAAAAAACTTCAACTACAATCCATGCTCACAAGGAAAGATCCTGCTTCTGGTTTCTCCCTCTCAAATACGTGCACTGTTTCTAAGTTCCCAGATGGCATACATTACATGGAGAGGTTATGGCCCTACCTTCTCCCAGGTAGACTGCCCTCAGTTTGATTATTTCCCCCAACTTGCTGCATCTTGGATCGTTCAATGTGTTCCACATAGGTCTGGATCATCTGTGAGGAGAGAAAAATCCATGAGCCAATCAGAGAAAAAAAGACTCATTTTCTGCTTTTGTTTGATATTCTCCAGCACCCATTTGCAATTCCCCTTTTTTTTTTTTGCACATCTCCTTGACTTTGCTCTTGTCTTCTAAGCTTATGATGTGAGTGGACTAATCTGACAGAAGATCTGACAGCAAATAGTGTCGGAAATGACTTAATCTTATAATGGAAGAGCCATGACAGAGCATACCCAAAAGTAATGTAAGACATGTCCTGGAGGCTCATTGGCAGTGGGAGATGAGGTAGTGCAGCACTGTTCACAGAATCACGGAACCAGTGAGGTTGGAAGGAACCTCCTGGGGTCCAACGGGTCTGACGTCTCTGCTCAAACACAGCCACCTAGAGTAGGTTGCCCAGGACCACGTCCACATGGCTTCTGAATAGCTCCAAGGATGGAGACTCCACCATGTCTCTAGGCAACTTGTGCCAGCGCTTATCATCTTCCCAGTAAAGTTTTTACTCATGTTCAGAGAGAGCCTTCTGTGTTCCAGTTTGTGCCAGTTGCCTCCAGTCTTGTCAGTGGGCACCACTGAAAAGAGCCTTGCTCCATCCTCTTTACACCCTCCATTCATATATTTCTGATATTCCCAAAGTTCAGAAGCTCTAGTCATCACTAGTATTGTAAAGCTGAATTCTTTGACATGACTTTACATATAAGCTAATAGTTTATTTATTTAGCAATAATGAGATGACATCCTACCTCTGTGTGACGCTGATGTAGAGCATTATACTCTTTCTTCATTTCTGATTCACGTTCCTCCAGTCGTGAAACTATCAAGGGAAGATTCCAACCATCAGCTAACACACATCAGGCTCTCAAAAGAAACTAGAAGTCGCAAAGCATATTTTGTTAGAAATTAGTTTGCACCTACTGAACAAAACAAGCCGGTACAGAATAATGCACACTATGGGATCTGGTCATCACTACAAACTCAATTCACGGGTACCTGCATGTTCCCCACAGAAGAAGAGTTCTTCAGCAATAGCCTGGTGCCCTGTAAGTATTCTAGTTCGACAACAATCACCCTCTGGGATGGGCACCTCTGTCTATTTGAGGAGCAGGAGTACTGGACAAAACACCAATGAATTCTGAGGGAAACCTCAGCCAACAAAGCATGGCTGCACATGTTAAGGAAGAAATTGTAAAAATAAATAAATAAATAAACAAACAAATAAATGTAATAGTTTCTATGAGAAAAAAATGGGAGGTTCTATTCAGGGACAAGGAGAAACTGTAAACCAGGTTCCAAAGCTTCACCAGTGGCCCAAATCTTGCATCTGGAGAGACTGAGCATGCTCCACACGAGAAGCAGTGAAGCTGCTACTAAAGTAGTGTGGATATATCCCATTCTTTAGAAGGATCAGAATTTTATACCAAAGTAAGGGATGCCCAGGCATTTCAGGCTTTGTGTAAATTACATTAAACCAACAAAAAGTATGAAAAATATTTTCAAAGTGGCAGTATATCTGTGTAGAAGGCAAAGTGTATAATCATGTCTGGTGTACAACTGTGCTTACTCTGATCTGCATAGTTTTTGGTCTTCAGCTCCAGCTGTCGAGTCTGAAATTCAAGGTGTTCCACTTGGATTTGTAGTTCTTTCTTCTCCTGCTCCAGTGCATCTTCAAACTCTATAAACTTCTGAATAGGGAAGAAACAGAGAAGGAAGCACAGATGAGGAATAAATGTAAAATGTGTTTGCCCTATATGACATTTGCCCTATATGACTCTTCCTCTCCCCACAAAAGAAAATGAGAGAATATAAATTACAAAATAGGAAATAAGAATTTTTAAGTACTGTAATTAGTACAATAGCATTTAATCAAGCTGAAGAGACTATTTTAGATGAGAAAGTATTACCTATCTTTAATGTATAATTAACATATAAACTATGGTGCAACATGAGTTATGTAAACCAACGCAACTCTATCATCTTCAGCAACATTGTTCTTCCTCATGCCAGGCTAAATTTTGATTCCTGTTAATTTGATGTCAGAGAAGCCAAATTCTATTTCTGTGGTCATATATTTACAAATCTCCTATGTCAGAAACCTTCAAACCAATTCTCCTATTTGTGCAGTTTTAGAAAGTTTCACCTATAATTCACATGGTGGGTAAGTTTTGCAGAAACGTGCAAGTCTTTTTGGAAAACTCATCCACAGCTCTGGGCACCTGAGAGCAACCTCTGCACCCAGACATAGCGACCTGCCCCAGCAGCAAACTCCAGAAGGGCTCAGTGGTGTGCAGGAGCCAAGGAAAGGAGGAGGGAAAGAGGTGGAGGAGATTTTTGCAGCAGAATTTAACAAATTTATACCTAGGAAGAAAAAGGTTGGCTAGCTGCTCTTGGCAAAGAAGGGAGGGAAGAGATCATTGCTGCTAAGTCTCATTAGCAACAACAAAGTGGCAGCTGTGCATATAGCAGTGTGGACTCCTGCACAGAACATTGGGCTGAAGGAAAGATTTTTACAGATATACTCATTTCGCAATGAAAACACAACAGAAAAATATCTAATTTCAGGTTATTATCTCTGTAAAATGTCACTTTTGACCTGGGAGCTTTAGTCATTCTCTGTATTGGATACCAGCATGCACAGCAAATAAAACATGCGAAACATTCAATTTAGCTCCACTGTAGTGAATTGATATTACACATTAGTCTTGGTAAGAGCTGTAGTCACAGTTGCTTTCATGAAATATTTAAATGAAAAAGGGTCCCTGGAAAGTTAACAGCACCTTAAAATCTCCGAGTATATTTAAACAAGCCTGGTTCTTGTGCTATATGTGGTAACGAGAGTTTTTCTGCACAAAACACTAATACACACCCATACGCAATAATGACCCATAATCCATACTTCTGGACTCAGAAATTGAGCTGGTTCTAGTAAACCCCCTGACACAAACTTGTGGAAAAATCCATAAGGCTCAGAAAACATTTGCTCTATCAACCACACACATCCTCTCCACAGCAAACCAAATCTGAAGCACGGTACCACCACGCTTACAATGGCAGAGGATACTAAAGCTATCTCACTAGCTTCAGAACAAGTCCTACACTGGCCTTACAAACCCAAAAATTTGAGTCTCGTTACATTAGTCCTAAACAGCTATGGAAGCTAAAACTACGGAGTTGTCTGCACCAACACGTCAGCTGAGCAGCAGGAGCACGAGTGGGGCTGGGAACAGCCCTGACTGCAGAGCTGCAGAGGAAGAGAGAGAGCAGGAAATAAAGTGGAAACGGCTTTAATCTACCTTTAGAAAGTTTACAGAACAAGAGGAATCTGCAGGAGGTAACTCGGAGCTATGAAGAGCTCACAAGGGTGCTCTGCTCCTGGCCCTGCCTCTCTTCCTCTCCGTCTGCTCTAACAGATTCACCAGCACGTGCACATCGGCTGGCTGAAATCTCCTCTTTCTGAAAGTATGAATACTGGGCAAGAAAAGCCTTCTCTCACCCTCCTCTGTACTCTGCACAGGGGAAAGTGTTGCTCTCCCCCAATAATGCCACTCAAGAGGGCATGGTAATTTTAATTTAACAAACTCTAAAAGAGACAGACTCTGCTGAAAATAATTTTTGGATAAGACTCCCAGGGAAATGAATGCATTTAAATGCACAGTAAGATTATTTTGTTAAAGTCTGCACATTAAACTATCTGCACAGTATTTGACTGCATTCTCAGGATAAGCCTTGTGCATATTTCCTGTTACTTTTACTGGAATAATTAGCAGTGACACTGGAGCCATCATTATGCTCATGAACTGGATCTTCTCCCTGTAGACGACTGAAAGGCTACATCACTTATTATTCTTGCAGACTTTTAAATCTGTTCATTAAATTCATCTGAACAATGAGTCAGTTTTCATTCCTACATACCTGTATTTATAGAAACGATCAAATGCATTTTAGCCATGTCTCATTTTCCTGCACTGGTGTTCTGCAGTGCCTTTAATCTTTAACTGGGCTTTCAACTTTCTTTTCCTTCCTGCTCAAATTTATTGCAATAAGCTGGGGTTTTTTTCCCTTCTTATGGTTGTTTTCCAGCAGTATTTTCTAGAAATACCAAAGATGCCAATATCTTCTTCTATTATAAAGGAGTCATCTCGGAGGCTAAACATTTACTTTTTAATTAAATTTTAAGACGGTACAAGGTTTTAGATTTTTAAGTAAGCATTTTTTCTCTGAGATGTCAATCAAACATTGAAATCCCTTAGTTACAAATATCCAGCCATTTGTTTTATGGATTTTGAGAAATTTATAAAGCAATCCACTTTGTAAATTTTCAGATTTATTCTTTAAAAATTTTTCAGAATAACAATATAATTTCAGAATGAGTTAAAAAAAAAAAATCCTAACCCACACAGCTACACTGAGCAACAGACCTAGAGAAGCAGCAGTTTAACTTGCTCCATTTGGAGGACTGATCGAAGCGACACCAACAAAAGAGCTATTTTCCTGGTGTAATCTCCATCTCCTCGCACGGTTTTGCTCGAACCACTCTGCACTAAAGCTCTGTTGATGAACCCTTTTAATTACAGCCAAGGGATAATCCCCATCACATCGCACTGGCTCAGCTTTCACTACCCCCTTGGCTGGAGATGCCCTCCTGCTCCTAGTTCTCTGTTCAACAGCATGCCACCCAAGCCAGGCAGGAATGAGGTTTTTAGCAGCAATAAAAATGAATGGACTTTAAGGAAAACATTCGCAAATTTCTCGGCAGTAAATTAGGAAGCAGAAGAAGGTACAAGCCCAATTTTATTCCCACTATGTAGGTCATCTTTAATAGGATTCCTGGATTTGCTACTGCTGGTTTTGGTTTAATTCAGAGGAAACTGATTGAAAGATTAAGTCTTCTACAAATATTGCTCAGTCTTCTTAGTCAGTCCTGTCTATTTTGCAAGCTAAAAGTAATGAAAGAAACTAGAAATCAATTAACTGTTTGGGGAAGAAAGAGACATGGAGACAACAATATTAAAAATTAATATTACCCTCAGTATTCTCAGGGCAGAACAGCATTTCAGATAAATGTATTGCAGTATACCCAGTCCTGTCTGCTGAAGAGATCGAACAATGACATTTGTGCGCAGGGATCCAAGGGCTCTTTACTCTCCCTGTCTCTTGAAGCACCTTTTAGCTGCTCCTGCATCAGAAGCCATCTCACCTGAGGTTCTCCCTGCGCATCAGAAGGTCTGAAGGGCCAACAGCAGGAAAAGTCCCAGATCCAGAGAGGAGTGAACGGCCACACCAGCGGGATGAGGAGGAGAGGTTTCACTGCCAGGGCTGTCCCCGAGGAAAGCACGCTCCTGATTGAGGAGACAGCTTAGCACACACAGTCACTGCTGCTTATCCTTCATGGTACAAGTGAGCTCTCATCAGGGTATTCAGGCAGGCTTTTTTTTTTTTTTCCAGTAAGCCAGCAGCAGACATTTCATATAGCATCCAGGGAAGAGCCTTACTAGCCACTAAAAGCAGCAGAGATTGAAATGACCTTGCTCAGGAATATGAGCACATCCACAAGCACAACTAAGCAGTGCCAGAAGTTTGGGGAAAACAGGCACTTCAGGTACATTTGTATTACTCTTGTGAACAACAGCATCCAGGCACAGAGACAGCAGAGGCAGCACTTCATCTGCAGCATGATGCCGCACCATGGTCCTCAAGCTGCGGCTTGCGGACCATGCTCGATAGCTGCAGATGGCCCAGGCAAGGAGCACTGCCTGAGCTGGCTACGGTCTCTCTCCTGCCCTAACTCAACCTGCCAGGCACATCCGCTAGCACACAGCAAATCCCTCTACCACAAGGTGCTCTCTTCAACAACCCTTGCCTTCCCGTGTTGCTAGAAACTCATACCAGGGCAGGAGAAACAGAGAACACAAACTGAATAAAGTATTTTAATTTTTTTTTTATTAACCAAACTCACAGAGGCAGTTATGCTTTAAAACCAAGCACATATTATTGAGTGAATACAGCTCAGTAAAACATCCATAGGCATTTCACATTTTGCATTTCTTGCAGGTGGGGGCAGGGTACAATACTGGCCATACTGAAGCTGTGGGAATGTTTTCAGTAACTTGAAGAGGACCCAGATTTCACCTTTTAAACCTCCTAAAAATAAACAGGCAGAGGGGACACTAACTTGAAAGTCGCCTTCCCATCTGAACATTTTCTGTCTGTAATATTTACAAAAAGCACCAAAACCAGTTATAACAGAAAAAGAATCCTGCTGGTTTACTCGTTTCTTGTGTTTTCATCTCAGTTTGTGCACAGCCAATCCTATCTAAATGCTGCACAAATGTTCAATGCACAAAGATGAGGCTCTATGTCTCTGTGGGTGCTAACTAAAATCAGCAAGCCTTCATAAGGGAAAAGAATATTCACATTAATCAGATTCATACTTCTGGCCTCAGAAATAGTACAAATTCCAATGACTTACTGAAAGCAAATGCTGCAGATATTACTCTTGCTTCATTATAAACTTAAATATTTAACAGGATAAGAGTGGGCCAAAAAAACCCAAACCCCAAACCAAACAGCATAGCCTTATAGTCTTTTTAAAGACATCTTAAAATAACTGAGATACATTATTTACAAAAAACTCTGCCACAAATTAAAGAGCCTACAGTAATAAGTTTAAAAACTGAAATGCAAATTTGCTGACTGCATTCTTTCACTTTAATGCTGCCAAGAGGCAAAAAAACAAACCAAAACAAAAACTGGTGCTGGTGAAGAATCACAGGCTTAACTTGCTGCTGTGAGTCGCCCTTGATTTCGAGGGGTTTCTCATTTGCAGAGCCAGGTGCTGCAACTGATTTTCTCTGATGGTTTCAGTACACAGAGCTCCGTTCAGACCCACACCCCAGTGATTTCACAGCTCCCAGCTCCATCTTTATGGAGATGCAGTAAAGAAATTAGAAAACAGAAATAAAAAGGACCAGATAATTCCACCAATGGTTAAGAAAAACCTTTTGGTTTGCTTTTGGTTTTGTTTTTTGGGGTTTTTTTTGCGGATCTCACTACGACAAAGTAGATGGGTGCACTGGAAGAAGAAATATCCCACACTCCCAGTAGTTCTCAATAGCAAGGCTGACCACAGCATTAATATTTTTACTATTTCTTCCAGAGCCTCTACACTTGCTTTCAAAGAATGATTTCTGAATATGAACAGTTAATCACCTCAGTGATCTAAAAAAATGGGAGTATGAAACTACTATATATAAAAATTAGTCACACGGATTTTTTTCTGCTAGGCTCTATCCCCAGATTTCAAGCAGGATAACTGGTCTCTAATAACCCAGGATTATGACAAACAACAATGGCTCACACACTAGTCTTTACAGGGAAAATATCTAGCATAAAATCATCTTAAGACGGAAGAATGAGTATTCCTCTGAAAAGCAGTGGTACAATGCAGATCGCTTGGCTTCCTGCTTTACTGCCTTTTGCAAAGGAAGGAAATGACTAAAAATAGTAGCATATAATCAGAAATCATCACATCAGAAATCAAGCAGAGCCAGAGATGCACATATATGCAGAAATCGCATTCCGTGGCCTTAATCTGTGGTGGCTGGTAGTGTGTGCAATGGTACTGTGCACCAAAGGGAGCATCGCGGGGGGCGTTCAGCCTCAGACCCGTCCCATCGCCCCTTTTGCTGGCAGGAGATGCCAGTGCTGTGGGTGCAAAAGCAGCGCTGCATGAAGAAGCGAAGAATACGCAGGTGGCAGAGACCTCCGCTAGGAAACTGTTGGGGTCTGTTGGTGAAGGGCTTGCACAACTTACTGGGGGAGGTCACCTCACCTGTAGGAAGCCCACAAACGAGGCAGGCAACACTGGCTGTGTTGTCCACCTCACAGCATCTTGGCAGCATCTAATTAGGTTGGCAATTTCATGAGTTGTGTTGACAGTATTTTGTCTTAGAAAGCCACGACAAAGGAAGAGGCCAACTCCTGCCTATTGAAGTCTGACCTGTTCAAAACCAAGTCTCCAGTCCCATTACCAGGCCTGGTGCTGATGAGTTCTACACGCTACTCAAGGTGAAGACTTTGTTCTGCTCTCTTAACAGGAGCCGTTTCACTCAACAGCAATTTCAGGAAGAGAGATGACTTCCTTACGAAGCAGACGTCTACCACGAAGTATTTGACACTCAAATCAGCAAGTCGCACTTTCTTATTGTAGCTCCTGTACAGGCAATGGCCACAGTCGGATACCAACAATGCCAGAGCTTCAGGAACAGAGTATTAAATCTTTTCACTTGGACAATCAGAAAAAGGATCCTTAAATTAAGCCACTTCTCAGAATTATGGTGGTCATCAGCAAACGCTCCCTCAGGAAGTAACTTCCATTTCAATAGTTGCTATCAAGGGAATTCTGCTTCTCACTTTATGAGCCAGCCTACATTGATGCAACTACTTTTTAGAAGAGTATTAGAGAGCTGTGTAAAATCAGCAAATAGTTAAAAATCTCAGACTATGAATAGGTATCCAGATTTTTATCCCTACAGGCATTTTATATGAAGTCAAGTCATTCATTTAGCAAAGCTGAAGATTAAGGAATTGAGTCTTGTCTACCTCACATCAAAGTTAACTTGACTCCACTGCATGAAAACATTCCTAGTTTCTACCAAGAAAAGTACAGACATATTTAGTGTTTCCCTTGTGAAAACAAAGGTTTTGCAAATATTTAAAGCTGTTCTCCCTCGCTGATCTCAACAGCTGAAATGTACCCTCACACAAATAGAAAAATACAGCCATCAGCCCACACACAGGGATAAAAGCATACCTGAATTTCCAATGTCTTTTATCTAACATGACATGAATTTTAGAAATGTTTTGGGTCGCCGAGAGCACAGTTTCACTAATATATAAAAAGGGACTCCTGGCACTTTACCTGATAACCACTCTACTCACTCTTCAGTGCCCCAAGATGACAGACTCATGGGTTTGAGGGTGCTCCAAGCAATGCTCACCCTTTCTCCTGGAAGGCCCTTGCCTTCAGAAGATCCTTCTCCAGGTGACCCAGGCCAATCCCAGCCACGGCACCTGAAGAGTGGAACCCTGGATCCCCCTGCAGCCTGGATGCTCCCCAGTGGTATCAACATGCAGTGAAACTGCAATACATCTGTTAAAAGAGACTCCAAGCAGCAACCGTGCCACAAGAAAATATGCAATCAGTACGCGTAAAGTCTAATAACAGCCTGTACCTTCTCCATCCAAGGGATCTTAGTTACTGCAAACAAGAAGATGCTATCTCAAATATTAGTTTTATGAGACATAGTTCAAAAGACTGAACTATAACACTCCCACAAGAGCACTGACAAACAGGAGACAGCCCACGAGCTGTAAAGTTGAGCCGCAATTGTGAAATGAAGCAATCAGCAATTTAAAGCCCCTGACTACACCACACCTTTAAAACTCTCAGACAATTAATTTACCATCTCAATTTTCATGCTTGTTCAAAATCTCATCCTGCACTTACACAAAACTCAGCAAATCATAACTGTGTTTTCCAATGCCTCTTGTTCTATGCTGTGTGGGTTCCCAATTTCTGGTGTATTCGGCAATTATGCCATCACAGTTGTGATAGCCATGATATAAAATCTCTTACATTTTCATTGCAGAGCTTGGCCTGAAGTTCAAACCATATTCACAGTACAACATATGTTACACATCAGCCTTGGGACCAGGAGGTGTTTTATATTAGAAATGCATGATTATATTAATAATTCTACATTGAATACTTAAGATACATAACACTGATTCACATAAAGATGCTTACACATAAATATGCATTTAATATGGAAAAATAACTATCAGCCTTCCTTGGCAGAGGTCTCAAACAAATCTGACGGTGAACAAGGCCATTTATTAGTAGAATGGCCAAAACATCGTAAAAGATAACAACCCTTTCCTTCACCTTCCCATTTTTCCTGACACATTATAATGCCATTTTAACTGTATCTTTAACTTAGTTTTTAGAATTTATTAGTCCAGAAGGACACATAGTACACAGTTTCATGATGGAAAGATGCTCTGAGCTATGCCTGGTATCTGAATCTTTGCTATGCTCTTCAAAGACAAATGCACTCCTGAAGGAACATTTCCATCTCCATAAAAGCATACAACCTTCTAGTGAACATTCCCTTTACATCTGCAGAGCTTGGAGATAAAGATTTTTGTTCCTGTTGCTAGCTCCAAGAAGTCAAAAAGACATCTTTTATCTGCTAGATACTCTATTATAGTCACAGATCGGTCTTTGAATGGCTTCTGTGAAATAAATGTCTTTTTTGTTGACTAATGCAAAGATTACCATCTCCTGTATTCTAAGGGATCTGAGTCTTTTTTCAAAGGAAGATCACTTTTCTCTTAAGATGCTCCCTGTGAAGTAGGCCTGGTCCTACAGCACAGCCAGGAGAGGCAGAGGGGACCCTCCCAGACCATCGACTCCGCTCCAGCTCTGCCAGAGACACAGAGTTCACCCGTCCTGCCGCCCACATCTCCCGGTGGGACTAACGACGATCTTACTTGGGACAGAAGATGCGGTGGAGGAAAGGGGTGCACAAAGAAGGGATGGGCTGTTAATGGAGTTCTTCTCAAAACTGCCTTGAGAACAGCCTTGTCCCATATTTCCATCGGTAAGCACGGCCAACAAGAAAGGAGGTATGACTCTGAAGTCTTGCAGATGACACAAGAGCGGGAGGTGCCGTCAGCACTAAAGAGAACCAAACTATCACAGGGGAAGAACTGGATGATGCTG
Organism: Astur gentilis; assembly: GCF_929443795.1. NCBI lineage: Eukaryota > Metazoa > Chordata > Aves > Accipitriformes > Accipitridae > Astur > Astur gentilis. The sequence continues at coordinate 877,190 of NC_064912.1, forward strand.
AAGACCAGAGTGATACTGGGACTGAACACCACACGAGTGCAAGGGCACACACCCAGGGGCAGCCACTTCTGCTGCGACGAGGAGGGTCAAGAGGAAGGAGCTGATAGCAGAACGTTTAGTTCATCAGGCCCCACAGTGACATGCTCTGGGCCAGATGCAACTGCAGTGTGAGGAGGGCAGAGAGGAGAAGGACACGCTGCCGCCTCCTGCCACTCCACGTCACGCAGACTGCACTGGACCATGCTAACAAAGGTGACAGCCCTCAGATAAACCTTATTACTAGGACTCTGAAAAAGGCCATGCGACACTGGGACACTCCTAGGAGTGCGTTCATGCCACAGGATGAAGCGCTGGTAAGATGTGCCTGGAAAACAACCCATTATTCCTCCTCCTACCTCTCGGGGAGGATCAAACCAAGCACCAGATGTGGCTAAGCGTTACTCAAGGAAGAGCGGGGTGAGGCAATCTGTAAAACAAGACTAGCCTGGACAGGTGACACATGGGCACCTCCATGCTAGCAGGACGCACAGCACAGGCCAGCGCACCCATCTTCTTTGGTGAGGGAACAGAGAGCTTGGCTCCAACACCTAGCAAATGGAGACCAAGATAGGACAGGACCAGTTTCCATTAGCCCAGCAAAGACATAAATATTTGATAGAGCAAAAACTTACTAATAGCGAAGGTCAATGCTGGCACAAGAACAAACCAGTAAAACCAAGCCATGAATAAAAAAAAACCAAAACCAACTCCACTGCAATTTAGAAGAAGGTAAGAGTAAAGACAGGAGATTCAACTAATGGTTTCAAGACAAAGCTTGATATATTTATGAAATGGATTATATAACTCAATTGCCTGCAATACCAAGGGACTGGATGTGCTGACTCAGGAAGTCCCTTCCAGTGTTATCGTCCTAAGTTTTAATTAAGAGTGGGTGTCTTTCTAAGAATGCTAGAGGCAGAACATTTGAGACAGAGATTTGGTGCAAAAATTACCATGCAGTAAGAGGTCCATAGGGATCAAGTCTGGAGTAACTCAACTTAAACCAAGATAGTCCCCAGCACTCTAACTATACATACTATAGCTACCCACTCAGTATTAAAATAGGTTGAGTGGATGCTGGATGCTCACCATGTTGTGACATGCACAGACCTCCTGCTTCACACACGGCTTCTACAACCAGTGGTACTCCCTGTTTTTTCTTTCTAAATTTTTTTATGTATGACATTGCATTATTGAAGTCACAGTTTTCTGCTTCCTGCATAGCTTAGCATGAGCCTCCATTCAGGGAGATAAAAGATACTGATTGCACTGTTTTTAAATGTTGACCAGAAATAGAGCACGGATAACAATGGGTAATGAAAGAAACACTAATGGAACAAACATTTTTTAAAGGAAAAAAATCAAAATTATGCAAGCTCGTACTGTAAAGTTTTCTTCCTTTGTGAAGACTAAAATGTATTTGTATGTATTTTTGTATCTGGAATTATGGTGCAAATTATGTAGCAATTTTGATCCAACTCAGGCTACACGCTACAAAAACCATCCAGCTAAAGGAACGAAAAGGAAAGAAACCAGCCAGCTAAAAGAACAAAAAGGAAAGGGAGGTGAGACTAAGGTGGGGCTAGCAAAATGTAGGCAGTGTTTCAAATAACTGGAATTACAAAGATGCTGCAATTGCATTTAATGCCGCTACAAAAGGTGGCTGTGATGAAAAATGGTGTTAGTCCACCCAACTATCCTAAGAAGTGCTTACATCATTATTTTACAGATTTGAAAAATTGTAAGAAAGTGAGTAGAGGATTTGCCAAAGACCACTGTGCAAGTAAGCAGCAGAGTAGCCATCAAGACTCCAGCAGACCGGGTAGGAGGCTACGGGGAAGGGAAAGGTCACTGCCTGCCGGGCCCTAGAATAGGGGTACGGCCCCCGCTGAAGCCACAGCCACCAGGGAAGGAATGAAGCTGATAGCCATCACCAGACGGACAACCTCAACACCGTGGCCATGATCAGCATGGCAGTCGATGCAGCCTGTGACGTCCCTGAAGCTGGACGCGTGGTACGTGTTCTGCTGGACTGGGACCTCCAGAGAGAGGACAACTGGTTAAACGGGAGACCCCGCGCGGTGTCGGCAGGCGCCCGCAGCCAGGACCACCACAAGGTCTATCTCGCCCGTGCAGAGCCGGAGGCACCACAGGACTCTGCGAAGGTACCGTGCTGGGAAGCCCCTTCAAAGCAGACTTCTCCAGGTATGCTAGTAAGTAGAGGAGATTTCTGAAGGCAGAAGGCACCTAGTACAAGGTATATACAAATCAATGGATAAAAATAACATTTTAGTTTAAATTGAACGTGCCTCTTAAACATAAATGCCCAGAGATTGAATGTGAAAGTATGGTAGTATTTGTTGAACACTACTATGTTCAAATCACAAATGAAAAAGTATTATTTCTCTAACAAAGTCTTTCACCATTTTCTAATAAAATGGAAATGCAGTAAGAAATAGGACTAATATAATTTCTTAAGGATATGTGTGTAAATACTGTATCTCCTTATTTTATATATACATAGAGCCAAATTGCGTCAAACCAGTGAGAAACAACTTGTCCTTCAAAGACTACAGAAAAGCACAAAGTGATAAACAAAACAAAATAGAGTGGAAAATCTCTACATAAATAATTAAAATCAGTTACTAGAGCTTATTTTCACTCTGGCATGCTAAGGATAAAACTGATACTAAATCAAATCTAGTACACCAAACACACCCTAAAACCAAAGCTTTTTATGTGCAAAGCTACCAAGCCACATACTCTTCACGTAGCTGTAACACTGGAGAAGGCAAATTCCTTGTGCAAGAAGAGCCTATTAAGCGTTACGCAAATGGGAAGAGGCCAGCTGCCATGGCCATCCTTCTGCATTTCTCTCAATACTTTTTTTTCATCCTTATTCCATGAACCTCTCTTTCATCTTAAAGGAAAGGATATTTCTAGCAGATATGTGTCATACTGTATGGTACCACACCTTCACAATCTAAAAGAAAAAAAATAAATTTATTGATAGCTGTTTAGATCTTCACAGGAAAAAACCCCAAGGTGTCTCAAAGCTGTAAAGAACTTCCACCAATCTAGCAATACCTTTCTGAAATACTCAGCAGACACAGTATCCACGTCTGTTATAATGTCTTACATAATGGAACATTTCTGCTTCCACAGCAGGGGTTTGGGGTGGGAATTTAATCCTCCTATTGGAGGTAGGGCTAATTTCTCTTCTAGTGGAGCTTCAGATGAGCTTTATAACTAGATTTTGGAAGGTCAAATTTCGACCATGTAGAGAAAGACATCAGAAATGCTCCATTATACCCAATATAAATCAGTGGATCTTTCACTAACAAAAAAAATCCATTCCATGGGCTTCTGGGGAGACTGCTGAAACTTAACAACAACGTATGTAGTTAAATGGGAAGGCAGACCCAGACAGAGGCAGTCAATTAATGCCATGATCACCATGAAATATAAAACTGCTTATGATTTAGTAAGAAAAATGCTACTTAATATATCAGTTACTTGAAAAATCTCTTAGCTCTGAAACCACTCACTCTGATTTTAACTCTGATACTCTGAAACACAGTCTATACAGTGTCCTTACGTAACACTGGAGGAGAACGTATACACCAAATTAAATGCTGAGAGCACCAGATTCCCCTTAATTTTACCACCGCGGGCAGCTTTACAACGAATACCACCAACTCTGCCTACCCACTCCTCGATCTAGGAAGGTTTCTCCTGAAAACAGACACCTGCCTTCTCAACTGCAGCTCTAAAGCAGACAGACACCCAGAATTCGGTATGCGAGATGTGTCACGTGAGTAACCAGCAATTTTCACTCTCTTCTAGTCCTGCACATGTAGACATGTGCGTCTGCACACACCACACACCTCTTGCCTTACTCCCCATCTCCATTTGCTGTGACATGCTGAATTTAGATTGCTCACTCTTTAAACATGTCCTAGTGTCCCACTTTCTGCAAGACACAATGTATTTTAAAATGATTAACTGCTAAATGAAAAAGAGGATTCTGTTTTAGCTCAACAAAAACATGCATTTGGACTATTTTCCAAAGCTATCATTGATTGGTGAAAGAAAACTGTAAAATATCCTGAAATGACACCTCTCTCCATAGTGGGAAGGGGAAGGTACTTCTCCATAACCGAGTTCTTCTAAATGTGTTGTACATCATGTTGTATACTTCTTCTGAATGTGTTGTTCACAAATGTGTTGCAAAGGAGCTTGCAAATGAGTCCTTCTGGTCCTTTTTCAAGCACAGAATCCCAGAACTAAAAATTTCAGATGGACTCTGAAAAAGAGGGCAAAAAGCTAACGTGCTTCTGGGCCATACACCTTGAAAATATCCAATCATTAACAGATTAGTTAGTTTTCCTGTCTTAAATCAGGATTTATAATTACTATGTACAGTTATCTTTTGGGAGAAACTTGGCATGTGTCTGACAGAAAAACCTTTCCATAAAACACTGCAGATGGAAGGGCATGCAAGTCTGTTTTGATGCTGCTACGTTGCTTCCCCTCTCCAGGGGGATGAGCAGGTCTGCTCTAGCACTGAGAGGCAGCTAACGTACATGCCACAAAGCCGAGTGGCTGAGCTTGGTATGGCCAAGCCCCAGGTATAATGGGGAAGAAAAATGAGTCTGAAACTGTTTTTGTCAGACCCTGTTGAGCATCACATCCTGGCTTGAGCAGGTCCCTTCAAATCAGGGCACTGGGAGAGAAGGCAGACACTAGCAGCTGTCCATGACCAGTGGAGACCACATCACCATCCAGCTCAGGAGCAAAAGGTCCAATGCTTCCCATTGATACCTGAACTAAAGCAATTTGTCCTGCAAAGCAAGGCACAGCTCCAACAATATCATTCTGGACACCCTGCAGCCCAACAGACTGCGAAGTGAACTGTGGACAAACAGAATACCACACCCGATGCATCAGTTTTGAAGGTTGACCACCTCCTTGAAGAAAGACGGGATTTTCTACCACAAAATACAGAAGAATTGCAGTGTTTGACATGGCCCATGTGTGGCATCCCTGGACATGCAGATCGGCCGTCAATCTTCCCGATATCAATGTGCAACCTCAGACTGATGGTCTATCTATTTGAAAGACTGGACTAAAACTGAAATTGCTGCTGATTGAGAAACGGACAGATGAAACGGCAGCCCTGCACTCATCTGCTGGTCCTTGCACAGCGGCGTGACACAGGCTGAGCCTGTGAGGCTCGCACACACAACGTCATGTAAGTATTTGAATACCATGATGCAGTCTCCTGGAAATGCCAAGCAGGTTCCCACTAGGAAAGACAGCAGAGGGTCCAGCCAGCTGCTCAGACATCACTTCACCACCTGAAGTCAATGCAGAGCAGCCACCGCCCGGCCAGCACTCCACATGTGAGCTGTGCAGGAAGACTATGCAAGAGGAGATAAGAGCAGCAATGGAGCACCTCCTCCCACCTGAGACACACCACGCTTCCTCCTCAGCAGCATGAAAGGATCTAGCCTGCTACGACTTGTCAGAGGCACCATGACAACCGATGATGATGGAGATGTATGCCACCTTCATCCTCCTCAGCAGGCAAAACGAAGAACAAAGGTGCCAGGGTGCCTCTGCTAGATGAAAGATTGCATCATTCTCAGAAAAGTGAAGACTGGCTAGGAATTTTTCTTCAAACTTCAGCCATCACAGTTATTTGAAGTCATCTGCAATGGTAATAAGTCCAAATCTTCCCAGACCTTCTTGGCTTTTTTCTTACAATTCTACCCCCTGAAACCCCAATACTAAGTTCTGCCTTCATATACCTAGCACATCCCAACAACATCCTTGAAAAATCCACCTGCAGAGCCAGGAACAGAAAGTGACCACGAAGAAGCCTGCTCCATTTCATCAAGAGAAAGAAAAAAGGTTCACATCAAAGCCTGCTTGAGGATTACTATTTGACTTACGTGGGTAACCCTGTTGAGGGGAAACCTGGCCTTCACCCCAGATCATCATCATCATCAACCAACATCCAGAACGTTATCCTGAATTGCTCTTTAAATAAAGTAACAGCTCATAGTGCTCGCCTAGATTACTTTAAAGGTAATCTTTAATAACATACACTGGTATTTATGCATATTAATAAGTGCCATAAGCTTGAGTGACATAAAAAGGATTTGTATGAAGGATCTGTGTTTGGATATACATTTTTTTCCTCCAAAATCAGTGAGAATAAAGTAAGGTTACCAGATGGCAAGGACTGATGGGCATTACATTTGGAAAGCCTGATTCCTCACAGAGAAGTGACTTAGAAACACCTATCATATGGTCAGTTTCTATAGCCTGTCATAAATCGATTTTGTTAGCTTTCTTTGAATTAATAAAACTTGTAAACTGAAGAGTCTCCAAACTCATTTCATCTAATCAGTGTAGACTTCATACCATTTATTAGAAAAATTTGGAATAACCAATCAAGTGTTTTCAGCAAGTGGCTTTCCAACAACTCTTTGTCCTACACCACCACCTATAATATGCTAAAAAAATCTAGAGTTTTCACATTAAAAGAAAGCATCTGCACACAAACTTTTTGTGGGGAGATGAATCAAAAAAGTAGAGAGAAGGACAAGCTGCTTCTGCATTTCTAAGAGCATTTTTTCATCTGCCTAACCCCAAAGCATTGCATCTTGTATTTCAGTTCTTAGTCTGCATTTGGTACCCTTCCCTCAGACCAGCTTGGCTTCTCACCAGCAGGACGACACATCTCTCTCCTGCATCTCAAAACCAGCACTGACTAGTCCGCCACCAAGATATATCCTGTGGGAGACAAGGTCCCGGGAACAGACCGGCACATTCTGCATCTTTCAGGATACCGCACTGCTGCCAGCCTGGTTTTCATCCGCACTGTCACCCCCAGCCTGCACCCTATCACGTGCCGACTCGCCTTACTCCTGATGGAGTGACGCACAAAAGAAGAAGCAAATAAAAAAGGGCAGACTGCCATAATACTAAAATCATACTGTGGAGAGGGAAGAGAGTGGCTGATGCTCTTAAACCTCTGCAGACGGTCTCTTCCCTGGTGTCACGTTGGCAGGGGTAGGGGCAGGACAGGAACCAACCTAGAACTGCACCAGACCCTCCTTCTGCTTGCAGAGGCAGCTCTCGACCCTCGTATCTGAGTAGAGAAAAGGCATCATTCAATTATTTCCCAGCAAATGCCCCTAGTCCACCTTCAGGGGGAGGAAAGAATTATCTCTATCACTGTTATTTGCATTATCATCGATCCTAGTCCTGCATCAGGAGACAGGCAATGGAATGTTAAATCTTCAGCTTACAATCCTATTTGGTTTTATTGCTACAATTCTTTGTAAGGAAAGGCATGCTTAGAATCTGAAGATTATCATCCTTCACACGGTGGATGTGCTGATCACAGGCCAAAGCAACAATGATGTTGTCACTCTTGGTAAGGATGGCTAGTAAGTTTACTTTACCATTTCAGAGGGAAAGGAGAAAATGAGAATCATTATAACTAACACTGCCTACTTAGATATGAATTTGAAACACAGGGGTCTCCAGAAACATTTTTGCTGTTGCTTACTTTTTAAATATATGGTGTTAATTTTATTATCTTCAGTTGCTGAGTTTTAATCATAATCTGCAATATTGTGATCAATTCTGAATCATGTTCTAGTGCTATCACTGACAAAAGACATAGGAGAAAAATGAGAAAAGGTGACATAATATCCCCATGATTTGTCTCACCCAGAAGACATGGGAACACTTTACAGATGCTCACACCTCTGTTTTTACTTCTGAACAATTAAATGGATATATTTTGGAACCTTACAACAAGCAAAGAGCAAAGTATCATAAATATGAAATCTAACATTTGCATGCTTAGTAGAAAAAAATCATCACAAATATCACAGTACTTTTCAAGAGAATGAAGAACCTAGTTTCTCCAGGACCAACAGCTTTTGTAAATCAAGACAATTGCAAAAGAGGACTCAAGGTAAATTGGAAAAACCCTCTTAATAACAACAGAGATTCTGCTGCTCATTCTGTTAGTGAAATCTGACAGTGCCCCCAGGCTCCAGGAATGGACGAAGAGGGGTCTGAAGAATATAGACAGATCTTGTACATAGACGGCTGTGCAGTAAGTCTACATTTCAAGCTTGCCAGTTCCTTTCAACTGCATATAGTGGAAAGGATCCACGTGATAAGCAAAGCCTTTCTTTATCTGGTAACTGCTATTCCCAAATGCTTTCCTCCTTCAGTGCTATGAGGTCACCATCAAGCTGCAGAAACTCCCGTTAATCAGCTATTTGTGAGGTCAGGTTTCAGGGTGGGGAAAGAGAAAGTGCCTTCCCAGGCTGTGGTTCATTTCACAGAGAAAGAAAATACGAGGCAGAAAGGGAAAAAGTGCTCACAGTGGAGAACACCGGAGGCTGGAGCACAGAGCATCACTTTTATCACCCTTCCTCACCATCTTCTTAAAGAGAATTAGAGTACGAGGGAGGGACAGTATTTAAAGTATCCCCTAACAAAAGGGGGCTGGGGGGATTTCAAAAGCCTTTCTGTTGTTTGAGATGCAGACAGGAGCTAGTGATCTTGCAATATTGCCTCCCAGTTGGAGAGCTCTTTAAGTACCTCAAGCCACGCAGAATCGTGCAGCGACTACAGTCCATGCCTCTCACAAAGGACCATCTCTTCCCAAAACGGTGCCCACTGAGTTTCAAACAAAACATAGGAGGCATCTTATTACATAAAAATAAAATACCGGTAAGTGAACGTGCTTATCGTGTTAAAATAACAACGCAAATAGCAAGCCATGATGAGGAAGCGACGGCCACGGCAACATGCCACCAGAAGGTGGAGATGTTGATTTTTTTTGCAAGTGGGAAAGGTGATATCCAGTTGTCTCTCGAACATGAGCAGCACAATGGCAATGCCAGCAAAGGGCTTTTACAGTTCACATCCTTTTTGGGTCCTGCACCTGGGGAAGCACAACTCCAGGCACCAGTATATGCTGGGGCCACCCATCTGGAAAGCAGCTTGGCAGAAAACTGGGGACACCAAGTTGAATATGAGCCAGCAATGTGCCCTTGCAGCAAAGAAGGTGAACGGTGTCCTCGACTACCGCCAGGAGGTCGAGGAGGTGATCCTTCCCCTTTATTCAGCACTGGTGAGGCCACCCCTGGGGCGCTGTGTCCAGTGCAGGGCTCTCCAGTACCACTGAGAGAGTCCAGTGAAGGGTCACAAGGATGATGAAGGCTCTGGAGCACCTGGAGAAGAGAAGGCTCAGGGGCATCTCATCAATGCATATAAATACCTGAAGGGAAGGTGCAGAGAGGATGAAGCCAGGCTCTTTTCAGTGGTGCCCAGGGACAGGACTAGAGGCAATGGGCACGAAGAGGAACACAGGAGGTTCCCTCTGAACATCAGAAAACCCTTTTTCACTGTGAGGGTGACTAAGCACTGGCACAGGTTGCCCAGGCAGGTGGTGGAGTCTCTATCCTTGGAGATATTCAAATGCTGCTGCTTAGACCCGGTCCTGGGTAACCTGCTCCAGGTGACCCTGCTTGAGCAGGATGGTTGGACCAATGACCTCCAGAGATCCCTTCCAACCTCAACCAGTCTGTGATTCTGTGAAAGTCCCCAGAGCACAGGTACACCCATGGAGAAGCCCAGAAGATGACATCTCAAAAGACAGACCACTGGGAACGTCACACACAGCAGCGCGCACCACTTCAGGGGCTCCTTGTGCTGCCAAAACTCATGTCACATCACCGGGCAGCTCGGAGCAGCACTGCCCACCTCTCGGTCAGGCCCAACAGCAAGACAAGAAGTCTTTGAGCACCGCAGCCTGGAAGGCTCTGCCACACGGTCGCATGCCAGCTCCTCGCTCCCACAGCTAAGCAAAAGCCCAGCCACGCTGACGCGGGCAGCATCACCTGCTCTCCAAGGCCTGCAGCCTGGAAACACACCTACCACCACCAGAAGAAAAACTGGCGTTTAGAAACAACAGCTACATTTAATGAGTGAGAGAGAGGTTTCCTTAACCACTTTCCAGTGGAGGTTGCTTTCAAGTGCTAGACTGCCATAGCACAGTAAAAACTACAAAAGCCTTTCACGAGGGGGGCAGACCTCCTCACCAGCACTAGGTACTTATCTGTATACCATACCTATATGCATGTTAAATGAGCATCCATTTAAAAAGTTCTAGCGAGCATTAACTGATGTTGCAAATCAATTGACCAAGATCTTACTTTGCTATTAATGCACTTTTTGTTTCCTTGGACAGCCACCACCATTCCCTTGCGATGTATGAAATTTCACTGGAAGCAGTTTTCACACAACAAGAGGTCAGAAGGCCACCTCTACGCCTGGCAGAGATCCACCTAGCTTTTCTGACCTCCAAGAAGCAACACTAACATACACCGACCATCTCCGTGCTTCTGTGCTTCCCGTCTGTGAAAGCTTTTACAGGCATTTACACGTGCACGCTCATCTTGGAATTAGTGCCCAAACGTGACCAACAATCTCTGCAGAAACCAGCATTTAGGGCACATGGTGGTGGTTTTCTTCAAGAGAAGAAAAATCCAGAACATTAGAAAAACAGCTTACATAAAACAAGATGTCTCATTAAGAGTGGACTCGATACAGCTTGTTTTCCCAGGGGATTTCTGCTGGTGTCCCCTAGCCTTCTTCCCATCCCAATTCTACCCCCATGTGTCTTCTGAGCAGACACCAGGAAGAGATGGCGTTTGCACGCTGGACCCACCTGCCCCAGACCCACCTGCCGACTGTCCTGCTGCCTGCTACCGACCTGCATGCTGGCAAGCTCTGCCGCTCTCTCCTCTAGACAGCACCTTCACTTGGCCTTTCTCTCTTTCACTTTTCACAAAAAAAAAAAAAAAAAAAAAAAAAACCAACCCAAAAATCCCTAGCCCGTTTTTTACAAATATGGCTGAAAGCAGTCACCAGCTTCCTAAGTTATTGGGGGTGACTGCTCAAAACAATACTTAGCCAGTAAAAATAAATAAATACCGTGTGTTAGTGTACACCACCACAGATACCAGGGCCACAAAGGTGGGAAATGGACTGGAGCATCTTTCACAGGAGGAGAGGCTGAGAGAGCTGGGGCTCTTCAGCCTGGAGAAGAGATGACTCGGGGGATCTTACCAGTGTGTACCTGCTGGGAGGGAGTGAGGACGAGGGAGCCAGACTCCTCTGGACAAGAGGCAATGGGCACAAATAAAATTACATGGAATTCCATCTGAACACAAGGAAGCACATTTTTACTGTGAGGGTGGTCAAACTCTCGGATGGGTTGCCCAGAGAGGTTGTGGAGCCTCCACCTGCGGAGATGCTCAAACTCTGACCAGACATGGTCCTGGACAACCTGCTCCAGCTGACCCTGCTTGAGCAGGGGGTGTTGGACTAGACGATCTCAGGAGGTCACCACCAAACTAAACAATGCTGTGATTCTGCAAAACACCACACCATGCAAGAGATAATTACCCTATGTTTATACGTAATACGAAACAGGTGACAGAAAACAAAACCACCTAAAATCTGGTGCAATCCCACATCTCCCAGTAGCTTGGAGGTCACAGAAAACTGAAACATTGTGTACTGAGCCCCGTAATCACAGAGACTGACAGCACCGCCTCATTTCAAGGAACTTCTATTTTCAATCCACTTGCCTAGGTGCTTCTGCTGTCCTATTTTAGGACAAGTGGAAGAAAATACGGAGTCACTCTGCAGCCCGAGTTCAGAAAAATAAAGCAATAATTTGCTTTTGGCAAAGACTGTCTTAAAAAATATATAGAATCATCTTAGAGAAAGAGACAGAAGAGTATTGAGAAGGAGAACCTGCCTTTACGGCATTTAGCAGAAGTGAAATGTAAGTTGTTAGAAACAGCCCTAATTTATCAAAACATACCTATAGAGTCTGTTTGTGTACAATTTATGCATAAAGATGAAACAGCAAGATTTGATGGTTCTGCAGCACTGGTAACAAGACAATACAATGCACATTTTTATGCCAGAGAACAATGCTCGCTTGTGGTTTCAGTTACATTGAAATTAATAAACCAATATAAAGTAATTATAACTCAGGGTCTTTTGACACAGTATTGCAAGACAAGAACAGATCAGTTTTTCATCTCCAACTCCCAACTTTAATTGTTGTAATTAGCACTCATACGCAGAGAGGAATCAAGACTGGGTTCAAATCCTGTTCCCAGAGGAGGATCCTCCCACTTAAAAGTGAAAAAGTGCTCGAGAAGTGGGACGGACCTTCCCTGGTTACTATGGGCACTGCTACAGAACAGCAACCCACATTCCGGTGGGAAAAACATTCTTCTATTTTTTGATTGTTTACAATTATCTGGTGGACAGCAGAATTCTCTGTAATACACAGATTTTCATCTCCATAACATGTAATTTACTGCATAGTAAGTGGTATATGGGAAACGGATGCAGATAAATAATGTACCTTTTGCTACATGCAGAGGGAAATAACAGCCATATATTCCATATATGATCTTGTAACAGGGATTATGTAGAGGCAGAATACTCATGTGTTCTCATTAAAAGCACATTACCTATTCGTTTTTGGTAACAAGTCTCCTTGCAGACACTTTTTTCCTCACTTAACATTGAGCTGTGAATAAGGATGACAGAGCATCATCATCATCGGTGCTTTTTAAATCTCAGCAAACAGTATCCTGCTATGGTTCCTGAGTTTCCTTGCAGGGAATGTAACTGTTGTCACTACATTTGCTTCCAGAAAACATATCATGTATCTAGCAAGTCAAGAACAGAAATGCACCCCAGTCCAAAGATGCAAGATCATTCCAAATGGACCGTTCCATTCCCCCCATTTGTAGTTCCATTTTTTCCCCCATAAGTAGTGCACTTCTAAAAAATTTAATTTCTCAGAATCTGCAAAACACTCTATGAAACGTTTAAAAAGTAAAGTCTCACGTACTCAGAATCATTTTTCAATCCCTACATGCATTCAAAAGAATTTTAAAAGATTATTTCTTTGTCCATTAATACGTAATTAAAACTCAGGACTAAAACTTTAATCGACTGGCTCTTGCTTTCAGTATTAGTAATGGACTGCACATGTTCTCCTCCTCAAGTTAGCAAGATTCTTGCACGTGATTATTAAGCAACAAGAACACCTCTGTGAAAATACTGCCTGGTGCTTTACATTGTTCTCCGGTTCAAATGCTGTTTCATTAATTACCCTTTATCAAATCCAAACCTGACTCCTAGTAAGACTACAGAATCTTCAATCTTCTGCTCTTTCTTAGTCTAAAAGATGGAAAAAAAGCCACTTTTTAAGAAGCGTAGTGAAACGAGGATGATGTGGTGGTGATGGACTTTTCCCACCACCAATGCTTTATCCCAGTTCACAGACTATCACTCCCAGAGACTAAACAGCAGACCTGATGGTTCACAGTCCTCACTTATGGCTGAAGAGGTGCTCTTGATCTCAGCAGGGACAGGCGCAGATGCAGGGAGAAGACAGAGTGCAAGTCACCTCCCCTCCCTGTTTTGTCTACATCTGAGTCTTTGTAACCCAAGGATTTTCCTTCCTTTCCATCAGAGGGGTTTGCTCTTCTCATGATCCACTTTCAAATCCCCCCTCCCAGCTGAGCAGCTCTGACATGGCTCTCACGGGAGCGAATCCACACTCCACGAAACGGCAGATGCTAACTCGGGGAACTATTTTATTGAGGTTCAAGGCGTAGTTTTGGTAAAAACAAGTTTCAAACATCACCTGCTACACTCTAAAGGTAATTTCTCGCTCCCACTAAATAGCCTACCGCTGACATTAAGCACGCTGTAAGGCTGCACACAAATCCTCAGTTTTACAAAGTATATTTTAAGCCAAAAATTAGCACACATGCCAGCTCCTCTGTGTGCTGCTGGCATTCCAAAGTGAATTCTGCAAATCCACAGGGCTGCAGCTATTTGTCTTTAGTTTTTTCGGGTTTTTTTCTTGCCAGCTTTTACAAGGGGCGGATCAGCCGCAGAGGCACCTGCCCGCCCGCTGCTGCGGGAGAGGCCGGGCCGGGCCGGGCCGGGGTGTCAGTCCCGCGCCCCCCCCGCAGGAGGGGACACGTCCCGCTGGGCCCGGGCCCGGGCCCGCACCCGCGCCTTCTAGAAGCTACCGGCGGCCGCTGTCCCGGGGCTTCCCCGACGCCCCGCCCGACGCCGGGCCCACCGCGAGGGCCGGGGGAGGAGGGGACCCGCCGGCGGCGGCGGTGGCCGATCGAGGAGACGGAGCCGAGGCCTGCGGGTAGGCGGTCCCGCCGCAGGCCCGAGCCGCCTCCGCGGCCTCGCCCCGCCGCACACCCCCACACACCCCCACCCTCCACACACACACAGCCCGCGGGCCCTGCCCGCCCGTCAGCCGCAGCGGGGCCGCGGCGCGGTGCCCCCCCGCCCGGCGGGCGGCCAAGATGGTCGCGGGGCGGCGTCGCTCACCTCCTCGGCCTGCTTGCGCAGCGCCTTCTCCCGCTCGTACTGGGTGAGGAGCTGCTCGTTGTCCTCCCGCAGCAGCTCCAGCTCTACCTCGTGCTCCTGGTTATCGGTGAGCACCGAGTCCAGGTTCTCCAGCACCGTCACCACCAGCGGCATCAGCTCCTTCACCACCTCCTCGTCGTAGCAGTGGATCAACCGCTCGAACTCGCGGTAGATGCTGTTGGCGAGGCCCGAGACCCGCTCCGACATCACCGACCCCGAGCAGTAATCGTCGCCCGGGTACCCCCCCACGCCGCCATCGTCCAGCTGGATCTCCAGCATCCTGACGGCCCGACAGCCACCCGTTCCGTTCCGCTCCGCTCCGCTCCGCCGAGGCCGCCGTCGCCGCCGCTGCCGCCGCCGCCGCCAGGCTCTGCCCCGCCCCCGCCCCGCCCGCCGCGTCACGGACCGCGCGGACCGGCCGGGGCGGAGCGCGGCGGCGCCGCCCCGGGAGCCCGGAGGCTCCCCACCCCCCCCCCCCCGCGTCGTGAGGGGCGGCCGTGAGGAGAGCGGCTCCCGGCACGTCAGCCCTCCTCCCGCCGGGGAGACGCCGGGCCTCTCCACGAACGGCACCGGCCGGTCCGGGCCTATCCCCTGTCTGGGGCACACGCCGCCCGGTTGCGGGGCCGCTCTGAGACCGAGCCCACCCGCGGCCAGTTTCTTCCCCCGTGAGCTACGGCCGGACGAAAAGGACGGCGGTGAAGGGGGATCCCTGCAACGCAGGAGGTCTTCACGCTTGACACCCCAATGCTGCAGCAGAGGCACCGAGAGCGCAGGGCAAAGTCCGGCGCCTTGACGCAAGCTGCAACTCGCGCTGCGTGCTGGAAAGCCATCTTCTGTGGGACCCACCGCAGAGACTTTGGTCCGTGGGGTTCGTCCCGACCGAAACCCAAACCCCGGCCTCTGCGTCCTGATCTGGACCCCAAAACCAAAGGATTCAGGGAAAATAAGTTGTGCCAGGTCTGGGCATGTTGGCAAGCTACAAAATGGAGAGGCCTTCCAAGTAAATGGTCCGAAGGTCACAAACGAGTCGATTCTTTCCTGGTCACGCTCTCAAATTCTCCATCATCTAACAAAAACGTAGGAAGCGTTATCTAAATGGGATGTTGTTCCATGTGAGGCCTGATCCAGAAGGACTCTTTTCTGACGGAGGGGGACAACTTCCAGACAGAAGAGCATTGGAACCTAATTTTGCAACCCAATTATTAACGCAAAACTTCCAAACACCTTCAGACTTGCAAGTCTCTTTCTAGTATCTGCGAAAATCAGGGCACTCCTTTGCTCCGTCCATGTTAGTTGTTTCACTTTAGTTACTCAATTACATTTCCAAGATAAGGTAGCTGTAGTTACTACAGTGGAAGGAGACAAGGACCTATTCAGGCAGGGATGAACTGACAGATAAAACCAGAGGTCAAAACTGGCCATCTCAAGTCCTAAAAACATCCACCACCTGAGCCCTTGAAAGGAGCAGCACAATCACAGAACTTCATCAAGAGATTGCTGTAAGCAGCCGCATGCTCCCAGATGCAGGAGGCACACTCCAGCACCCACAGCGTGTATTACAAAAGGCAAATTGATGCATACGATACTCATTTATGTAATACATTTGTACAGTCTAACAATGGAGTGGAAATGGGAAATACTGCTCCAAAATGCCTGTTATCAGCAGCCCACAGTTCTCACTGCTGCAACGAGAACATTTCATTACACCGTTATTCATCTCGATGCCCTTTTGTGAAATATCCTTGTGAATAACCTACTTGTGAGGGATACTGCTTTTCACGTTCTTAGCTGAGAAAGTAGATTCTGAAATATCAAGGACATACTTTACTATTCTTAACAAAGAAAAGGCAATTAAATTAAATTCTTTACATATATCTGAAATTCCAAAGCTTCTCCTTTAGGCATTCTAATTAGAAATAAAAGTGGTTTGCAAGCTAGGTAAGTGATTTGCATCATCATTGGAAGAAATAAGCATAGGCAAATGAGGAAAAAAAAAAGATTTATTAATTAGCCAAGCTGTTACTGCATTAAAAAAAAAATAAAATCAAGCCCTAAAAAGGACTTTATTATATGCAAAATAACTGTTCAATCACCTTATGATTGGAAATATTCAAATAAAGTATCCCTAAAGTTCTCTGAAGGATTATTTCTTTCCACTTTCAGGGGGGTTCCAACTAATTGAAATCTAAGTCTAAACCAAAACTGTTGGAGGTTTATGGTGATAGTTGCCATTTCTAATTTTCTAAACAAAATATTTCAAAGTTACAGGGCAAATTTATGCGTAGAAAATATGACCAACTTCAAGAGTTAAACTTTCCTTTGTAGCACCCCAAATTCTACTCCTCTGGTACTCAACCGCCTTTCAGCGGTGTTTACTTTTGTCTCTTTTAGGGGTGCAGAACAGCCCCTGAGAACTCGTCAGCCAGGAAGAACAAATGGCCAAACTGATATTGCAGTAAGATTTCAGGTATTAGGGATGCATTTATTTATTTTTTTTCATCACTGGGGCAAAACTTCAGCCTGAGCCTAACAAGTAGATGCAGGACTTTGTGCTAATTGTGCTCATTTGTGTTAGCTGCATATATGTTAACACCCAGGAAACTACAGTGTGGCTACATTTCAGATGCCATTCATCCAAGTCCAGTCTTACTTTTTCTTCCTCAGATTTCTACAATTCAAGAATAGATGCTTAAAAAAACTAATTATTGGACAACTTAGGTGTTTAGGTTCTTGGAACATACACATTTTACTGTCCCTTTACAGTGATAGAGCTTTTCCTGAAGAATCAATTAGTGTTTGGTACAGTGCTCTTAAAAAATTAAAAGAAAAATGGCCAAAGAGAGGCCAAGAGAACTACATGGCCCATTCACTGTAAGGAAACATTTTCAGTTTGGGTGGTAAAGGAGGAGACTAAACAACTGCTTAAACTAACACCTTAAAATCAGAAGTAGGTTTTCAGATTTGGTATTGTTATTAAAGACTGAAAAACTTGGATAAAAAAGACATGCCTGCTTTACAACACCATTGAAATCTGCAGTTTGCAATATAGCTGTGTTTAGACTAAAAAAGATAATTTAACAGATCTGGTTTTGTAGGCAAGCAATACTTTACAGCAGTAAAGAGTTGTTTGTATCTTTCTAGCTGCCTTTAAATAGTTTACAGCACTAGAGTCCCAAATATTGGATTTTATTAGACAAACTGAACAAGCCCAAGTATATATATAGTCTTTCTGAATTTCAACTGGGCAAGGCAACAACCGTGACAAAAAAGGGGATATACCGCAAAGTTACATAGGATTGTGTTGTTCAGAGGAAAATTCAATGGTTCAATCGCATAGAGTTTCATCCCAGATAATAGTGGTTGTTATTGGGCATGGGGATAAAATCAGCATGATAGAAAACAACACGGAACATTTTGCTCACAGATGAACTGAGATGCCCACTTCCATTTCTACAGATGTATTATAAAACAAGTTTCCATATCTAACACCACCAAATAAGCACACCCAATGTAACCTTCTGATTCTGGTGACTCATACTGTCCTCTAAACACGGGAGAATGATGTTTAATCTGAATCTCCAACTTGCTTATTAAATACCTAGAAAAGAAATATCCACTAAACCCTTATGCTAGTACTTTTATGTAGCTCTTTCCCCTGCATACATGCAATAAGTACTAAATCAGATAAATCCAACTGGTTTTTCTGACACCGTGTCAGATGTAGTGACAAAATATATACTACTTTCAAACGGGTCCTCATTTAAAAAGATATAATAGTGTAATTCAGATCTCAAACTTTTTCTTGAAAAAAACATTTTCAAATTGCACAAATGAATGCCCTCATGTTTTTGTAAACAATCCAATTTAACATAGTTTTATGTGGATTTAAATGTTCCTTTCATCAGAATTTATAGATAAATCTGTTGAGTTAGCATGTGGGGGGAAAAAACTGAAACGGAAGATTAAAGTGAATTGCTTACTTTCACAGAAGAGAAACAAAATCATCCTGGTTAAAATGTAATCAAAGAATTGTCCACAGTACCAATTGGAAAATATTTCTGTAGCCCATGCAAACTAAATAGAGCTTAAGGCAGATGAAATTCTCATCACCTAAACAGGATAATTTTTTTTATCATTAATAGTACGTAAGGTAGCATCTAAATCTCCAAGTACAAGTTACAACAGCAGCATACTAAACACCAGGCAAACAAAGGCAGAAAGGTAAAAAATGGCCCCATGCAGGACAATCTTGTGATCTAAGAAAAAAAAAAAAGTAGAAAAAAGTCTTGAAAAAACACAGGCAACTGGGAATTTTCACATACAACAAATGAAAACTAAATACTAAGGCAGTCAGTTGTACCTAGCAGCATATGTATGGGCATATTCAACTGCACCTCGAGCACTGTGTTCAGTTTTTGGCCCCTCGCTATAGGAAAGACATTGAGTTGCTGGAGCGTGTCCTGAGAAGGGCAACAAAGCTGGTGAAGGGTCTGGAGCACAAGTCTAATGAAGAACAGCTGGGGGAACTGGGGTTGTTTAGCCTGGGGAAAAGGAGGCTGAGGGGAGACCTTATCGCTCTCTACAACTACCTGAAAGGAGGTTGTAGAGAGGTGGGGATCGGTCTCTTCTCCCAAGTCACAAGCGATAGGACAAGAGGAAATGGCCTCAAGTTGTACCAGGGGAGGTTTAGACTGGATATTAGGAAGAATTTCTTCACCAAAAGGGTTGTCAAGCATTGGAACAGGCTGCCCAGGGAAGTGGTTGAGTCACCATTCCTGGAGGGATTTAAAAGACCTGTAGACATGGCGCTTAGGGACATGGTTTAGTGGTGACTGGCAGCGCTAGGTTAACAGTTGGACTTGACGATCTTAAGGGTCTTTGCCAACCTAAACAATTCTATGATTCTGTATCCTGCAAGCAGAAGTAATACAGAACTGAGTGGGATTACAGTGATATGTCTATTAATTATTTATGTAAGAAATATCTGTCTTTGGTATATATGAGTCTACAGATCCACAGCAACATATTCAGTAACTCCCACTTTACAAACACTAATCAGGTCTTACACCTTCTTGTGAATATTGTCTCTGGTTTAGAGATGGAAGAAACTGAGGCAGAAGTGTTAAATGGACCCCAAAAGACCACAAAGGGAAGGGGTGCTAGAGCTGGCATTAGAGTAAAGGAGCTTTTGAGGGCTAAATGAAGATCCGGAGTCTGCATTTGACCTGTGTTTCCATCTTTCCATGGCAGTGTGAAGCACTGCCATGGCCAACAGTCTGCCTTGGTGCACTGTCGCTTCCTGACTGTAATAGAGTTATCAAGGTAAGGGAAATGCCAAAACAGTTGTACTTGGATAGGGACCAGCTATTCCCTTCTGCAGCACAGCTACAGAAAACCACTGCAGGCAAACCTCAGAGCAGTCAGTCAGATCTTGGGCTCAGCTGAACTTAAGACTGTGGAGTTCAAGCAGGAAGGCAGCAGAAAGCCATCTTCTCCGTACTGAGTCCAACCTGGCGCAATAGTGAAATGAGGTGTTGATTTGTGAAAAGGGTCCCAACACACACATTTGATTTAGAGCTTTTGAAGAAGAGTCTAATTCCAAAGTCATGATGAGCAATGACCCTAAAAGCTTCATATTACACAAAGGGAAAGAACTTTAACCCTACCCATAAAGCATAATTGCAATGGGAGTATCACATCTCATTGGTAATTAACAGTTTTAAGTCTTATGACTGTTTCATCCTATGTTATGTCATTATAGCTAACTATATTGCTGGTATACTATAGATTCATTGCATGACAGCTTTTAGAGACAGCTACATTTATAGCAAAAAACATGTTTGTCTCCCAAAAAAAGGAGAGTTGACACAGAAAGGATAGACAGGACAGGATAGGACACGATAGGATAGGGTAGGATAGGATAGGATAGGGTAGGGTAGGGTAGGGTAGGAGTAGTTCACTCATAAGGGACCTACAATGATTAAGTCTGAGGTGTAATTAGTTATGGCATGGGTCACCACTAAATCATGAGGCATCTGAATGTAACCATCAGATTTTCAAACATTCCCCCCACAGAGCAGGTCCAGTCAAGCGCAGCAGAGGCAACAGGTGTATACATATAAGCAACAAATGTGAATGCAAAAACCGCTGAAAAATTTAAAAATGAAAAAGTTGACCAACATGTCGGGCCTTGATTCGCACTCTTGCATGGGAAACTATATATGACAAAAAGTTGTACTGTTATGCACAACAAAAATAGCATACCAGCAAACTTGATTGCATTTAAAATATTATGAATAAAAATTTACAAGATCAGGTGATGAGAGAAATAAGGCAGGTAAAGGGTGAGAGAAGGCTTACCAATTTATTTTGGTTCATTCCTCATTACATTGAACTTCTAATTTCGTGTAATCTAGAGGGTATATAAAAACATTTATATAGTTTTCTTGCATTTTGCCCACATACATAAGAAACTATAACAATGGGAGGGACAATAATTAAAACCCATAAAATTGCGTAGCCTGTTGAGTTCAGGGTATTACCCCCACTTCTTGACTGTAATCTCAAAAGGCCCTCACTGAGGTGAGGTGATCTGAGCTTAAGGACATGTTCCTTTCTACAAAAGACAGTTTGTTCAAGTCCTAGGACGTTGTTAAAGCTCCTTATGAAAAAGACAGGTGATTACCTTAAGTTAAATTATACATTAAAATATACATTCCTGTATTTATAAATCCATAAATAATTCAAAGTCTAGAGATGAGTCAAGAAACAGCACAAATGCTAGGTGCTGCCACATGTGAGAGTTAAAATTACCACTTCAAAATGAAAGTTGGCAAGAAAAATATTTGCTTATTCTATCCCTCTTGGTTTTTTATTGCATCTAGTGTAGGAACTTATATGATTAAAATTTTTATTTGCTTAGCACTAACAATATACTAAAAACTAATTGTTCTATAGATACGACTGCAACATCCCTTTCCTAAAGAATTTACTTTTCCAAGTAGATAATATAAAGGCAACACACAAGGAGTGACAAATGCATAGAAACACTGAGACTAAGCAAGCCAAATCAGCACTGTTTTTTAATAACCACATAATCTCCCATTAGCCTTTTTTTTTTTTTCCTTTGGACAGTTGGAACTTTGCTGTGTGAAAGAATAAATGGTTTTAGGTTTTCATCTTGATGGCACATGGCCAAGGAAAATATTAAATTGTTTATAGTGGTTAGAATTTACCTTCAAATAATATTTAGCTGAAAAATCCAAGGTGGTGTTTCTGCAGAAAATTATGGCATCATAGTACCAATATGAGAGTTGTGGCAGAGGTAGGATTTCTGTAAACCAGACTTTTAGGAGTGATTAAAAATACCTGTACAGCAAAAACTACTTGTGCTTTCTTTCTATAAGACAGTATCTGGAAAGTTGACTGGCAAAATTTAGCTGTGGGAATGGGATCATATAAGAACTTTTTAAAGAGGTTTATTTCTGTCTAGCATTAAGAACTGTTTAGTGGTATCCCTTTTAAGTTTAAAGGGAACTCTTGATTTAGCTTCAAATAATTTAATTAAATTCCATAAATATTTTAAAGGCAATGTTTACAGAAGACCACTGAGCTCATCTCCCTATTTGTTAAGGTCAGGAAAAAAACATTCTGGTAGTCTTACAAAAACTCATTCACCCAGTAATTTCTGAACTGTGATAATTACATGCTTTGGCCAGAGAATGTATGTTACAGAGATATTCAGCCTTCATTTTTAAATAGACAATCTACCGTATCTCTTGGAAATCCTTACCGGTATTTCCAGCTTTAAATATTTTATTTTTAATTTACAGCCATGGGATCTTAATGTACCTTCTACAGGACTCAGGAGCTGTCTTGAATCAGACATCATTCCTTGGTAGGTACTTACAGACCACAGACTCTCATATTTCTGTTTGTTAATTCTCTTCTCACTGAAGAAACTGCATGTAGTTTTCTACATTATTACACAGAGTTTCTATTAATTAAATGGACTGTAAACAAAAAGGTAGATAAAACTATGTATTGGATACCTTCACAACCATGAAATTTTTGTATAGACTAGCTCACCCTACATCTACTCACCCTGCTAAGCACTCCATCATTGTTTTGCAAATAATACTCTCATTTAGTCAAAATTTAATTAACTGCTTTGATGTAGCGCTTTGCTTTCTGTAACCAATGCAGAAAAAATGCACACCAGTTCATCCTTGCTTCTCTTTTACATTTCTTCAGTAGTGTAAATGGCACTAGTATAAATATGCACAACAAACAAACAAACAAAAAGCATTTTCAATCTAGGAGCAGCAGGCAAGATGGTGCAAATACCAAACAAGATCTCAGAGAGTTGTTAGGGGCCATGTAATGTGATCCATTCCCTGTGCGATCCTAATGGCTAATCAAGGAGGCATTCTGAAGGTTCTGCAGAACTGTAACCAGAGCCTTAGTCTTAGAGGATGGTGAAGAGAGGAGGAGGAAGTCAGACCTCATAGGAAGGCGCAGGAGAGTTTTTGTTTAGCATTAAAAAACCATAGTAAAAGCAACTTTCATTCTGGGTGAAATCCCTGAGATCCGCAAACATGGATTTCTGCATCCCTGAAGGCAACTCCCCTTCTTTTTTGCAATGTATTTTATTTGAGTTTTTTAAAGAACGTATGAAAGCAGAGATGAATTCACCATTAGCACTGTGATTCTGTCTTTGAAATGCTTCAAGCAATTATATTTTTGACAATATTTTGATGAAAACACAGATTTATAAAATCTGACATAATTTTCTTCCAATCTGCTGGTTTGCTGAATTTTAAAGTGCACTCCTCATTGCTGCAATGATACGGTTTAGCAACAGAAAAGTTAATTTTTCCTCTACCTCTCTTCAGTGCACTTCAGAAGCATTTTCTGGACAGTTTTAAAAATTGCATCTTTGCCTAAAGCAAATGTCTTTTTCACATGTTTCTCTAAAGTTAGCGTATACCCATCTATTATCTATCTTTTGATCTGTCGCAATAAACTGCTCAGCTTGTCCCCAGTACTCACAGCTGAAGTTCACTTGAGAGCTGTGCTATACATCAGGAAATGATACGCAAATGGTATAGTATTTCCTTACGATGGTATTGTGCTAATTACCAGATCACCACTGACTGCAGTGGTGATCTGCCCTAAGGATCTGTAGGATCAGAGTTCCATCTTCCATCTCTGTATTTTATTAATTCTCATTGCTTTATTACTGATATCCAAGTGTGCTTTTCAGGGGAGATAATAATTACATTCACGGTGAATATTAACACCAAAAATACACGCAAAGTGTAAGTTCAGTGTTGGTGGGGTTTTTTGCTAACTTGCATGTAGACATTTTTTTCTTGCATATTAAATCAGTAAGTAGACCTTGAGCTGAAGGCAAAAAAGATTTCCTGAATGAGGCTGGGATGTCCTGGCCTGCTGATCTCAGACCTTTTATTCCCTGCCCTATAAAGTAGAGAGAGGAGAAAAAAAAAAAAAAAAAACAAAACCCCAAGCAAGCTATATTATATGAAAACCATGGCCACTGCAAGGAAGGGTATCTCATGATAAATTAAGAAAGAGTAAAGGTGTAGTAAAATGTGCAGAAGCTCATGATGTTTTCAGAAACACTGGCTGCTGGTAAATGTTTTGTAATAGCCCTTCTGCACCTGCTATCCTTCCATGCCAGTGAGAGACAGAGAAACATGGAGTAGGATGGGAGATTTCAAACGTCAGTTTTGACACATATATTCTGTACCAGCATGCTGCTTTCCTCCCGTGTCCTGGACCTTAACCCCAGCCCCACTTTTACTCCTGTGCTTTCAGCTGACAAACTGCAGGTGCAGGGACATGCCTGGGTAGGACAGTCTTTTCAAGGAGAAAGGGGCAGCTGCACACACCTTAGTGCTTAGAAGATTTACATCAACTCCCCCACTTTTCTCCATTTGCTTTTTATAAAGTAGGAGAGAGACTCTTGCAGCGCCTCTAGAAACCTAAGCTACATTTAAAAAAGACCTTCAGCACAAATTTAAGGTGACAGACAGATGCTCAGATATGGCAATAAGGGATGCAGTACAAGTACCAAAAGAGTCAGGTTGCTTTTATTAGCAGTTCGGCAAAGAGGGAAAATTCTGCCTCTGACAAGGGGAAAGAATATAATTAACTAACAAGACTCCTTAGTTTAGTGCCATATTAAATCCATGGTGGGTTTTAAGGTCTGTCCTGAACCCGTGGGAGGGATGGCTTCTAAGTGAGCTGGAATGAACATCAGCAAATGAAGCAGTAATGCTAAGGAAGGCTACATTATTAATTATATTAAAGAGCTTCCTCGAAACAGCAGGACATTACAGAAAAAAAATAATAGCTCATCCCTCAGACACTGCAGTAAGCAAACACACACAAGTGTGAGTCTTCCTGCTGTTGTAAACCCTCCTCTCCCCTGCTCACCCCGTGCAGTGGGGATTTTCATCCCTTCCAGCCACTCAGCCTCGGCAGTAAGCAGCACACATCATCTGGTGACAGAGCCTCTGACAGCATCAGCAGCAAAAAGATGGTTCAGAGCTTGGCAGCAGAACAACCTCTGGGGACCCAGTGAGCCTGAGAGAAGACACTGCCTGGCCAGTAAGAAAAATACGCAGTCATGAGAAGGTTATGGCAAAATATGTTAAATGATTACATATTAATGCTCTGTTTCCTCTGTTTTCAGAAGAAATACACAATTCATTGCAAAATGAAGTATAACACCTGACAAATTAAAATCACTCATCTGCCTGAAAACGTTGCACTTACTACAGCTATACTTTGACCTGGCTATTCATGACTGAAGAGGTAACAAAAAATACACTATCTTTTCTTTTCAAAAAGATTTAACACAACTTGTCACAAAACCAATTTCACCATTTTCTCTCATGGAAGGCAATCACTTGGAAACAGAATGCAAATGACACATGCGTTAGTAAGTTAAGCATTAAGCTTGAAGGACTGTGCACAATACTTGAGGAGTCCCTGAGACTGAGATCTTGGTGATGAAAAATCCAGATAAACAAGAGGAAACATATACCAGAAAAGACTGCCTGTTTTAAGATAGAAAATTGAAGCTATATAATCAGAAAAACTGGCACAAGAACTTCAAGGGCAGGAGAAGGACTTGATACTACTTTCAGTAAGCTTTCTGTAAAACTTAATTACAATTATCTGTGTAGGTTTTTATGAGAGGACTAAAACCAAGACTTCTGAGAGCTTCAGGAAATAACAAAAGCTCTG
This sequence comes from Astur gentilis, assembly GCF_929443795.1. Lineage (NCBI taxonomy): Eukaryota > Metazoa > Chordata > Aves > Accipitriformes > Accipitridae > Astur > Astur gentilis. The sequence continues at coordinate 903,041 of NC_064912.1, forward strand.
CAGTTTTGGAATAAATTTACGGTCAAGGCAAAATGTTATGATGATACATTTATAGATGCACAGGTGTAGGAACCAGGTAATCATTCAAATAAAAATCAGAATGACTGAACATCAAGATGAATGGAATTTGACAGAATATAAGAGACCTAATAGCCAGGAGACTGTTAAAATAATAGATATACTTATAAGGTAGAACCTAAGGCAAACCTTGAGTCAACCAGCTACACACAACCATGCTCCAGAACTTACAAAGCCATCACGGATCCTCTACATTAAAGGTTTTCTTCAAGGATGGTTTCCATAGGTTGTGTTCAGAATCTCCATCTTACTTGTCAGCCAATTGATTTTTCTTATCAAATTCTCTTCCTTGAAGCAGTAATGGAAAAAGAGCTCTCCTCCTTCTCTCCTATGTCTGAATTGGTCTGGTTCTTGCCCGTAAGTGTTGTGAGTAGATGAGGTTTTTGATGCACTGCTGCTTCTTCAGTTTTAAATTTTTTGGATCTTCCCACTTCGTTTGTGATGCAAGTCCACACCTCTTCTACCACATAAAAACTTCTTACTGGAGAGAAGATGGAAATAACAATAGTCTTCAAGTTCAGTGTTCCCAAATGATTTCTGGATCATAGATTTTTAATCAGTCATGTCTACTACTCCTGATTCTCCTCTAGGAAGCTCTGATCAACAGCAGAGAGACCACAGCTGCTGACATACAGATTCAGCAGAAAAGTATTTCACCCGGCCATGCTCAAAAAGTTATCTTTAACTGACAAGACACCCAAAGTGTTTTTATGCCTGTCCCTTTCCTCCCTAAAGACAGCCTAAAGGTTCTTCTAGACATGCAGTAACCTAAGTCTGGACAAACATTCATGCCACCATTGCAAATCCTTCACAAATATTTGACCTCACCATCATTAGTCCTATATATACTGAGTCTTACTAAGAGCTCATGAATCAAACACACCTTCAATCTCTACTCCAGATCATTTATGAGCTGGAGCTAAAAGGGGGGGAAAAAAAAAGAGTAAAATTCAAAAGGTGAATTAATTCTAACACATCAAATTCACATAGCCTGTTAGCCAAAGATTGAAAGGAGGGAGGGGGAAATATTTCATATATTTGGAAAATATATATTACCTATTTCCATATATATAACATGGAACATTATGAAATATATGTAATTATATATATCCATATACACACACATATATATACAGAAAATATTTCATAGAAATATATATATGGAAAACAAAACACTTCTAAGGGAGAATATTGGAAGTGTGGGTCCAGACTCGCTGTGCAAAGGAATCCAGTATCTTCAACTCATTATTTACATAGCAGGATGCTAATATGTATCTTTCCTTTCCACCCCTTCGGCACTACAGTGAATTTCATCCAGCATATTAGTATTTTTCATAAGCAATGTGATTGCAGCACAGGTTCCTGAAGTGTGATACAAATACCACTAGTGGCACAAACATGTCTTAGAAGTGCTACAAAGCTTCACACAGAATGGGAACCTGCTGCTGCTCCCAGCAGCATTGGTACATGCCCCCACTGCTGCTAGGAATGGTTATAGCCTGACAAGAAATCTGAGAGTCTTTGGGCTTTAGTACCCTGCGTGTATGTATTATTTCCAAGTCTGGAATCTTAGATTCATTCTTTGAATTTAAAAAGTAGTGCTGTTGCAGTATATTGATAGCTGAAAAGGCTCTCCCAGATGCCATTTTAACGATACTTGCCAGCAGGCATCCTTCATGAAGATGTAAATCAGGAACGAAATGAGGGGCGGCACTGTTAGAAAGAACTGGGCTTGAGAGCATTTCATAGCTTTTGTAAGGAAGTACCTAGAATCAAAATCCAGCTGGTTTCCTGAAAATTTGCACATCATTAGGAAAGCTCTAACCCTAGTTTTCAAATCAATCACACACACAATTGTATATGTTTTATATACACACTCACACACATTTATTTTTGTATATACACACATATATATATACACATACACATGTATATAAAAATGTTATTGTTATCCAGACACTTTTATTTTTGCTAAATGCTGCTAGAAAATATTTTTATTTGGCCAAAAGAGTTGCTTTCAGGAGCTGGTTCTTAGTGTACTGGATTTAGCTGGGAGTGAGTTTATTTTCTTCACAGCAGCTGATACAGTCCTGTGCTTCAGGCTGGTGAGGAAAACAATGTTGGTAACACAACCATGTTTTAGCTGACCAGAGAGATGTTCCATGCCATGTAGCATCATGTTCAGCAAGAAAGCTAGGGGAGAAGTTTTTTCCAAGGTAACCATTGCTTGGGGGCCAGGTGGGCATCAGTCTGTTGATGGTAAGCGATTGCTTGTGCATCACTCGGTGGGGTTTTTCCCTTGTTTTTTTCCCCTTTCACTTACTAAACTGTCTATATCTCAACCCACAAGGCTTTTTGTTTTTTACTCGCTTTTGCCATTCTGATTCTCCCCCCCATCCCACTGAGGGAAGTGAGTGAGCAGCTGGGTGAGAGCTCACCTGCTTGTCAGGGTCAGCTCACCACAGCTAGGTGAGGACGACATAGGTCAGCAACGTGAAGCATCCTCTGCACATAAGGTAATGATGCTGTTTCAACATCCTCCATGCCTGCAGCCCAAGGAAGTGAGAAATCATACGGTAGGATAAAATAAAAACCTTCTACTTGGCAGCACAAGCGATGTCTACAACAACAGCATTTCTAAAAATAGACTTTAAGGATATCTTGTAGTCTGACTCTGTTCACAAGTCAGATGCTCCTAAAATTGTTAGTTATTGAACTATTTTCAGTACACACCACTACTGAAAAACTTTTGTTTAACATGGTATTCCCTGCTGTGTGTGTACCTTTGACTCACTGACACAGGAGCGGGAACAAACCTCTGGATTCCCAAGTCCTCCTGCTTGCTGTGAAGGACAGCCATGCCACATAACCTTACTCGTGTATTCATCAAGCTCTATTTTAAAATCAGATAAGGCACTGGCCCTCACTGTTGCTGTTGTGAGGCCTGCCTTATTTGACGGCTCTTTGTGCCTTGTTTGGGTAGAAAATATTCTTCAAACAGGAAGAGAAATATACTTACCCTTTCAATCATATAGGGGCTTTGGGTTTTTTTTTTGTGTTTTTTTTTCTTTCTTTTTCTTCTTGTTTCCTTCTTTTTCCTCTTTTCATTACCAGGACCCTGCTCTTCTGATAACTAGAAACCTCTAATTTATGCTTGGCTGGTTTCTATCTGTTCTCGTGCAGCATTGCCTACTAGCTTAAGTAACTGCTCTCTTTCCCCATTTCTTGCACCAGACACTTCTCCTGACACATCCCAAAAGATATGCCTTCGTCCCCCCCAAAGCATCGCATTTTTGACTCCAGCTTACGATGCACGACAAACCAGTTCTTTCTGCGCTGCTGCTCCCTCATCAGCTACTCCCCGTCTTCTACTTACCCACTTGGCTTCCTCCTTTTATACGCACCGGTTTTAATTCTCTTTACTAAATTTCCTCTTTTTGACTGAGGATAGTTCCGCCGGCTTACCACGCTGCTTTTCAAACCCGATCCTTTCCCTTCAGATTCCCTTCCCGCTCTGCCTCAACCCAGCGGGGGAGGCCCCGGCCCCGGCCCCGGGGCCGTGCCGCGGCCTACCAGCGGCCTCAGCCCGGGGAGCGGCGGGGTCCGCCGCCGGCCCCGGCCCGGCTCCGCGCTGCGGGCGGGGCTGGGCCCGAGGCGGGGCCGGCGGGAGGCGGCATGGCGGCGGCGGAGCGGGGTGAGCGCCGGCGGGGAAGGGAGGCAGCAGGCCGGGGCCCGGCCGGGGTCGCGGGGCCCGCAGGCGGTGGCGGGTCGGGCCCCGTCCCGCCGCCGGGCTGGGCCCGCCGGGCTGGGCCGGGGCCTGCGGGAGGGGAGAGGAGGGCCGCGCCGGGCCGTGAGGTGGAGGGTGTGAGAGGGTCCTCTGTGCCCCGGCAGCTTCCTACAGGTTCGCGGTGCTCTTCTTCAACTGCCTCCTCACCTTCGGCTCCTACTTCTGCTTCGACATCCCCAGCGTCCTGCAGGAGCAGTTCCAGGGGGTAAGTGCCGGGCGGGCAAAACAAGGCAGAACCAGCAACACGGAGGCCTTGGGTGCCGGTAGAGGTTCAGGAGCTCTTCTTACGGGGTCGGTACCGGAGTCGTGCGCTGGGGTCTTATGTTCCAGGTGCTGGGGGTGAGGGGTTGTCACTGGTGTGTTTGCTGCGAAGAAGATGCACGAAGCTGGGACGAGCCGTGAGGGGTTTGGGTTCTCACCACTGCCTGGAGAACTGGAAATCTAAAACCTGACCTTGCTCGATGGTTATCAGCACTCCAAACAACTGTTCGCTACACTAATGAAGTCCAGAGTTAGAATGGTGTTCACGCCACTCTGCACGTGGAAGATCCATAGAATTCAGCATTAGTACCTACACTGGACTGGAAGACTAGCGACATCAGAGATAGGAGACTAGAAAAGACTTTCTGGTCTTAAGATCCAAACCTCCTGATACTGCAGGTATCACATCACGTCTGTCTTTGCTAGCTGAAGGACAGAGCCCTGCCAGGAGACCACAGGAGGACTCTGTTGTGTAAAAACTAGTTGTATTCTCAAATGCTAGAAAATTTTGTTGTTCAGGGTTTAGACAGATATCCCAGTTGATTTCTGGGATTTCTCCAGGGATGCAGGAGTCCCAGAGTTCTTACCTGAATACCTGACAAATTCTTACTTGACTCATTTATCTGTCATTATTGGATTTGTTTCATATCTTTTGAGACTTGATTTTACTCGTGTGTGCCATCTGCTGGTAGGTTAGTATGTGTAGGCTGAAAGTCGCTGTCCTGTTCTTTGCTTCAATAGCTTCAAAACCAAGGGCAGAAATATATATATAGCTTGCATGTAAGGTTGCTGGGGTTTTTTTGAAATGCAGTTAATCCATAACATTCAGACAGTGAACTCCAGGCTAAATTGAGTGCAGTTTGTCATTGAAAACAGGAGTAAAAACAAAAACAATAGGTCCATATTTATTCCTTCATCCTCCACAACTTCTGTAGGTCTGTGGGAAAAGAGTCATCTATTTATTTACTGAGTAAAGGAAAGGTTGTCATGTTTTGTTACCTAGATAACTTTATAGGGTAATGAAACCAAGCAATATTTTTCTGTACTAGGTACTGTGCAAACAGTGGTTTTGTCTGCTGACACTCTCATAATATTTCTGCTCTGGTGAATTTAGCCTCTGCCTGCCTTACACAAGTGGTACAGTGGTAGTCAGAGCATCTAAGACCAGTGCTTGCAGTGAACACACTTTGTTCTAGAGAACAGTTTCCCCGCAGCCTCAGACCTTTTTACTACAGCAGATCTGAGGGATTTGTAAATATGTTGGCTCTATAAAAATCATGTGGTTAAAATCACGCTTTCCTTGTGGTTATTCAAGATGTTAAGCTTGTGCCTACTGGTGTGGAAGACCTAGTGTCTGTTTCCCAATGCAGGTAGACTTTTAGTAGTTGGAAGATCGAGAGTTTTTTCCTGATCCTGTTGAGAAGATGTTGCTTTTCAGTAGCAAAAATTACATTATTAAATCGTGCTAGGACTACTGGTTTCCTACTGTTCAGCAAATGCTTTATAGCTGTAAGTTAATATGGACTACTGGGAAGTTTCCTACTTACACACTGCTTAAGACTTTATAGTATGTAATGAAGAGTCGGATCAAGCTGAACTATAGCCAAGAAATTCAGGGATCAAATAAACCTCACGGTGCAGTCTCCTGGCTTTTCTTTCGGACTGATATGTGTATAAAAGTGCGAAGCCCCTGCCGCTACTGCCACAGAAAGGGAAAGGGAAGACAAAACATGCCGGTGGCCAGTCATTTCTCATTTGGCAAGGGCTGGCTTGCTGAGAAAAGACACAAGTCCTCTAATTCCTGGTCATGGAAGTGAGAACTGAGCAGAAGAAATAGAAATCTAGTAGGCAAGAGCTTAACTTCATTTTTAAAGGAATGTGTGGGTTTTCATCCGTGTCTGCTGCCTAACACAGGCTCTGTGACTTGTTATGCAGAACTTGACCTGCCCCAATGGAACCCATCATAGCAGCACTGGGGAGAATAGCACGCTGGACTGTGTTGAAGGCTTGGGAATGACACCTGCACAATACAATTTGCTGTACGCGATCTATGCTTGGACGTAAGTCACTTTTCTCTTGCTTTGGTGGGGCAGGGTAGTTTGCTAGTTGCTTCCCAGCAGCAAGACAAAAATGTTTCTGTTCTTGTTTTCTCCTAGAAATGCAGTAGTGGTTATTCTGGCTGGATTCCTGATTGATAAACTAGGAAATCGCTGTAAGTTCTGACGATCGATTAATTTGTTCTTGGACTGAAGTGGAATTTCAGGCTGTTCTTTCAGTGCAAAGGGATGATCAAAGGTTCCACTTCAGTAAGATCACAGAGGGATGGGAGAGGAGGGACAGCTCTGTGTGTGGAGTGTGTGACGATTAGTTGAGCAGCTCCATGAAAGCAACTGAGACGTTTCCATCCTTTGACCACTGACTTATCTGAATTTTCACAGCAGTGCAGTAAATGTGCTTTCCTCTGACATGCATGTAACAGGGAATAGTGTTACCTGTTTTCAATGGGACAAACTGATAAAGTAGTGTTCTGTTCCCTGCTCTGACATTTTTTTCTGGCATGTGCCATAATCTGAGACCTAGCAGTCCCAGCAAATGCAGCTATGCTCTGTCTCTGTATCACAGAGGTAAACATCTTACAGATGAGGAGACAGAGGCACAGAGAAAGAAATCGCTCGCTCTAGGCCATAGTCTGTAGTGGAGCTCGGGACAGGAACAGGGACTCTATATAGAGAGTTCAGAGTCCTCTCTGTGACTTGTTCTGCCTCTCTAACCTTCCACCATCATAATATCATCATTATTTTGAGGATTCCCAGGTCATTTTATAGAGACCAGTCTTTACAAAATTACAATAACGAGGGTAAACTGATAGAAGCCCACAGGTTTACTGGTGTGTTTTGAGGTTGCTCTTTTGCTTTTTGACAAAGAATGCTTTTGTCCTGAGCTCAGCATGTTTGTTGAGGTTTGTGGTTTTTTTTTTTCTCTTTCTTCCTAGTTGGTGTCTTTGTTTTCTCTCTTCTGACTGTGCTGGGATCATCAATCTTTGCTCTAGGCTCACATTTCAAGGGGTCACCATACCTCCTACCAATGATGCTAACAGGAAGACTGCTCTTTGGCTCTGGGAATGGGTCACTTACTAGTAAGGAATTCATATTCTTTATTACGCCTCACCAGAGGGTCATGATGCATTTTTATTTTGCCTCCTAGACCCCTGTCCTACCAGTCAGCTTCACCTGCTCTGCACCAGGAACCTATGTTGCTAACAGAAGAACACTGCTCCTTGAAGGGTTGCATGGATTTAATGTGGGCCAAAATGTTTAAAAGTCTTCCCCTCTAACAAGTTTGTCCTTCTCCCAAGGGCGGGGACTGATGTGTGATTATTATGCCTTTGGGGTTGTTTTTCTTGCCTTGTTTGAGGGCTAAGTTCACCTCCCATGTCCCAGCATGATTTAGTATGTTTTAAAATGGATTGCGAAGTTGACACATAGTACCTCCATTTGGGATGTGTAGAGGTCTTTCTTTTACTCTAGCTTAAGCGCTCTAGCTTGAGAGGCTGTGTTTGTTGGTTCTGTGCAATGCTCTTGGCCAAGTCTGTTCAAGAGATTATTTTTGTCTTCTCGAAGTTGTGCAGAATCGTATCACAGCCTTCTGGTTCAAGGGGAAGGAACTGGCACTCGCATTTGGACTGACTCTGTCTTTCTCCCGTCTTGGGAGTGTCCTCAACTTCTTCTTCACCCAGCAGTTTGAAGCAAAATTTGGAATGCAGTGGACACTCTGGGGAGGTGAGTTTCTTTGGTGCTCTGGCCTTTTGTCTTCTAGACGTGAGGCTAGCCTGTTTTGTCCAGTTATGAAAAGTACCTGAAAGAGATAGTGAAGTTAGCAGGAGGAGGCACATTATTTTCTAGTTTTTCCCATTGATTTCTGTATGCAATGGAGTGGTGTTTTCTTCATTGATATCTGAAAACCCTCTCTAAAGCTGTAGTGTCAGCCTGACAGTTTTGTCTGCGGTTTTCTTGAGCTGTTTTAACATCTGCAGTCACAGGTAGTCAGTACTTAATGTAGGTTTACTCCCATGGAATGGAAACTTGAGAGTCAAACAAAAGAGGAATCTAATGTGTTTGTTCTTCTGTATTTAGCTAGCAGAACGTGCTGGTTCTGTAGTAGTATCTGTATTGGTCTCAGCATAAAATGCCTTGCACGTGGACTGATCAAAACCGTAGATTTAAATTACTGTGAGAAGCAGAATCTGAATTACATGTTTCTTAGTGTGAATCTATTCTAGGGTTCATATCTTTAGAAGATTTGAGTTTCTGTCCTCTCTTTGGTGCAGTGAGATGGGATCTGCCTCTAGTGGCAGGGATGATCTCTTTGACAGTGCAGTTAAGCAGTGGCACTCAGGTACTCTGGTGTGCTGGAATGGTGATGATAGGGAGACCTGCCTCAGGGCATCCTTTGTGTACAAAGACTTGGTGATTATAGGAAGGTGATACTTCCCAAACAACAAAACAGTATGGGCTATCACCCGTGGAAAAGAGGATGCATATGTGAGATAAATCTCTTGCAGAAATTGAAACCCAGTTGCTCTCTTCTGATTCCAGTTCTCAGAGGAGAAACTGTGATGGGTATGGTGTATTGCATCTCATCTGACACTGTTAGTTTAGGGCTCAGGCAGCATTTGCAAGCACAGCACAGCGATTTCAGTAGCCCGTGAAGGGATAAATACATCAGACAAAGTGTGTATGCATCACAGAGATTGTTTTGGCTCTTTGGAAAAGAAAATGGATACAGATCTCTTTCTGGGAGAAGGATGTCTGCAGCAGATGCCCATTGCTAAACTTGCTTCTGGCATATCCAGCATAATCTAACTTCTCTGGAGCTGAGTATGCTGTAGTAACTGCAGTAGGTCACATAAATGAAGAGGTATAACTTCGCTTCCAGTACCAGCCCATGTGTGATACCCCTCCTGCTCAGGGGACCATGGAAGTTTCTTCACCTCTGGCTTGTTTTAACCTTGGGTTTGTTATGCACAGGCCTGCTGCAGTTTAGAAGGCATTCTGGCCAAAGTCCAACAAAGTGGCTATCTTTAGAGACGAGTGGGGTTCAGCTTCACTGGCCTCAGGGAATTCTGCAGCATATTGGAAGCTTAGTGGACAAAATGCTCAAGGACCCTACAGGGTGGTAAGAGGTAAATGGTCCTACTGTATGGCTGCAGTAGGGAAGACTGTTAAGAGAAGCCAGGAGTAGGAGTCATAGAGAATTCTGCATATTGCATGCAGTTGGTTTTGTCATTCAGCTCTCTGCACACTGAGGAATTTCTAACACTTCTTGTGTCTTTTCCAGGTACCTTGCTCTGTGTGCTTGGTTTTGTTTCAGCCCTCACAGTCAGTGTACTAGATAAAGTAGGCATGAAGCAACTGGGCTTGGATGGGGTTATCCAGCAAGAATCCAAAAAAGTGGTATGTGGTGCACAAGCAGCTTTTCCATCTCAATCTTTGAAAGCCTGGGGTGCATGAGCACTGCTTTTGCAGTGCAGGGAAGCCTGCAGTAGTAAGAGCTGTTCCTGGCCAGAAGAGGGCATTAACACCACTTGATTACATCTTCCAGAGCAGTTCTTCAGGTATATCTGAGGCTATGGCATCTGCAAGCCACTGGACAAATGCAAATTTTCTGTTTAGAGCCTATGTATTTGCAGCCTTCCAGAGAGCTGAGTTAGCACTCTGAACGGCATTACTTTTCTGAGCCAGTTACTTCTTGACTGGAGGTGGCTCGGAGAAGGATTCTGTGCATAAAACTAGATAGTAACCTTTCTCTGGAACTGCTTTCTGGCTCACAGGATCCACGATAGAAAACAGCTAATCTGGTCAGTGCTGAACTATCTTTGGCCAGCCCTTATCTTCCATTCCTCCTTGCATTCTTCTGTCTAGGAACAAGCATTACAGGCAATAGGTTGCAATTTTTATGGCACTTAAATCTATTAGACAGCTTCCTTCTCATGACAGTATTCTTTCTTACTGGTTTCTGTATCTCAGTGTTGTGACTCCTGCTTACACTCTATCTTTCCACTGTGTTTCACTTAAGGTTTTGCAGTAGGCTCTTAATATAGCCTGCTTAGAATAGTCTCTTGCAGCCACAACCTTTATAAAAATAATACGAAAGCTTTTTTTTTGTTTTTACTGAATAAAGAAGGAATGCTTTGGAGTCAGCACATGCCAAATTTTGCTTAGAGGTACATGAGCTGCCTTTCAATTCCCTTTTACCTGCTGTTACTTCTTCATTTTTTTGTGATCTTCAGTGGCTTGCAGAAAGTGACATTAGTGTGAAGCTGAAGACTATTTCCTGGTGAGTGAGGGCACATCTTATCTTTGCAGCGGATTCAGGACGTCCAACGACTTCCCCTTCGCTACTGGCTCCTGGTCCTTACCATCATGTTCTTCTACAACGGAGTCTTCCCCTTTGTGGCCGACGCCAGGTATTGCTCTATGGCTGTAGTCCGCTGACTGATACAAGCCTATCGGAGCCTAGCAGGCCCTTGATTTTTAGCTGACTGGGAAGTATGGGGTAATATGCTCGTTCCTTCCACTCATGAAACACAGAGAAACATCCCTTTAACACCTAGTTAAAGATATGAGGGTTCTTTGACCTTTCTTTCCCTTCAAAGATGAAGGAGGCTTCTGAAGGAAAGCAAAAATAACTTAAAGGGAAATTATTAATCCCAATATTTAAAGCTTGGAACAATGCTGAAGGAGGAACAGAAGGATTTGGGAGAAGGGGAAGAAATACTTTATTTAAAAAATAGCTTGTAGATATTTCACCTTTGTGACAGTCCAACAAAGTGGCTGTCTTTTGAGCTGGGTGGGGTGTTAGCTTCACAGGCCTGGGGCAGTTCTGTCCTGCAGTTCTGCATGTTGTCTGCTGTGTTTGGAACAAAGCTAAGCTTGCGTCAGCCTGGGTTTGTAAGTGAGGAAGCCTTTGCATCCCAGTGCAAGGCTTGCAGACTTCCTTTTTTATGCCTTCATTTGCTTAGAACAAAACAGCAGCCTGCCCAACTAAACTGGGACTCCTGCTTCTGTCCTGTGGCTCTGTGACAGACTTGTAATTTTGCCGGTTTCTTCCTGTTTGTGGATGATGTGGCTTCTATACATAGCGAGTATTAACTTTTTTGGTAGCAAAGGCCTGCACTAAAAAAAAGAAAATTATTTTGGTAGTATTTCATTAGTGATTTATAGTAAGCCCCTGTGAAATGGGGAGTCAAGAAATGTCATCAATGTTGTCATAACAAATGTACAAGTGACCACTTATTAGTAAAATAAAGACATTCAAGATGGTAAGGATCATCAAGGCCTTGATGAGATGGGCTTTCTATCAGTTGCCCTGTCATTTTAACTGAAAACAGTATCTATTGGTTACACAGAATCCTCCTTTCTGCAATTCTGCCTCCCTGCAGAATCTTTTTTTTTTTTTTTTCCTCCCTGTGGAGCAAAAGTTCAGGCACCAAGAGTCATGTTTCACACATCTTTTCTGGCAAAAAATGCTGTGGTGCTTCCCAGTTGGAAAAATAATGGTCCCAAGGCCAGTGCTCTTTGGCAAATTCTGTTGCAGTAAATCTTCAGAGAACAGTGTCTTGCTTCATACTTTGCTGACAGCACAGGCTATAAGGGCTCATTATTACTAATGGTAAGTAGCCATGCAAGTAGCCAAACCAGGTTTAAGTAGCTTACAAGATTTCTAAATAAACTAATCTTTCTAAGCTGTTATGACTGTATGACTGTAAATTCTGTAAAGAATTTGAGTAAGTTTTAATGCCATTTTTGTGTGTCCCTAACAAAGGTGAAAGGCTGACTTCTGACAATGAAAACAAAACTTGGTTTGTATGTTTTCTGCTTTAACTGGGTCTCCTTAAGATGCCAAGGGGGGATTCCTAGTACTTCTAAAATGCAGGTGTTCAACTCAATACTGATCTTTGCTGCTGGATTATTTTTAAATATTTTTCCAGCTCCTTAGCATTCTCACCCTTGGATTGATAATGCTTTCTGCTTCTTCAAAGAGAATGTAAAAAATCCATCTGTATGTTTTGAACAGGTGATGGCAAATTGCTGTGCTGATGTAATTGAACATATGCCCAACTTTAACCTGCAGTTTTACTCTGCACTTGCAGAAGTGTCTTCAAAGTAGCCATTTAAGCTACCGGTTTCTCTATGGTGTGCACCAATTAAAATAAAACAACAAAGGCTTGGCACTACAAACCAGATGGAATCAAACTTGTTTACAAGTCCTCTCATTAAAACCCTTCCTGTCCATATGTTTGTGCTCAGACTTACTTTCTGTCAAAATAACCAGATCAAGAATCCTAATTATGTAATTTTTCCTCCCTTCATTTTATTTTTAGCAAGTTTATCCAGGATAAATATTCTGGTTACAGTCAGCAGGCAGCCGCTTATATTGCTGGGGCAGTGTACGACAGCTCCCTTGTTCTCTCTGCAGCAGTTGGCATATTAATTGTGAGTACCCAAAATCAGAAGTGCTTGCTGATAACTTTTTCCTAATTTTTTGAAATGTCTGTGTTACAACCTCCTCAACCAGAATTTAGCCTGTTGTTGCTAAGCAAGGAGTCCTTTAATTACTTGCAAACTGGAAGATGCACTTTAGTCTGAATTAATAGTCTGAATAACAAGAAATAATGTTAACCTGGTTTTTCCTCCGTCCCTTTATTGTGCTATGGCAGCATCAAGCCATGGCGAATGGCTGTATGTTTTGAGAATTCTGAGACTGGAACAGAAAGGATGAGGATAAGCTTTGCAAACAGATGAGAAATGACAGCCTGTGTGTAATCAGTCCCTGTTTTGTCAAACTCTTCGTTTTCTTATTTCCATAATTGTCAGGGCATATCCTCCCCCATTATTAAAGCCTGCCATTTCACATGAATACTGGACACTGATTCTCTGACAAGTGTTTCAGTCTTGGTTCAGGAGTACGCAAGAGGAACTAGTAGTAGCTAGTCTGCTACAATATCAAGAACTAGGGAATGACATGTTACAGCCACTCATAGCAGCCCACTTTGCGCAGCCGCTCATGTCGCTAGGATCTGTGGGAAGCAAGGATCCCTTGTAAGAAGCCTTATGTTTGTTTCCTTTACCAGGACTACGTTGGACTGAGAGGCATATTTGCTGTTGGCTGTGCTGCATTGACTCTGCCAGCCTTCGCTCTCCTGGCATTTACCTTTGTTCCTCCCTTAGTCTCTACCATCTGGTTGGGGATTACTTACTCCTTTGCTGCTGTAAGTTCACAACCCCACTGCTGTAGTTGAGCATTTTGTGGCTGTGCTCCTTTTGCATCCTGGATGGCATGTATCACTGCCCTTGTGTCCTCGTGAGCAGGTTTAGCAGCCGCAGTTTGAAGTCATTGGCTCCCTGATTACTTTGGTTAGTAACAAATAATCCCAAAGAATCAGTATGGGCGCAAAGCAGAGTAAGGGACCACTTGATACAGCATCAAGCATTAATCTGTCTGTGCTTTTCCTAGTGCTTTTTCATGTTGAATGTAACACCTGAATCTCCTATGAGTCTTAACGAGCTAAATCATCAGGTCTAACTCCCCTTCAAAAATCTGGAGTCAGGTTATTCCAGTTTCAAATAATATGTGTTGTCTGTGCTGCGTCAAGCTGCTTGAAAAGGATGGAAAACAGTCTAGAACCAGCCAATAGGCTGGGAGGGATAAATACCAGATTTTTTTAAGAGAAAGCACAAATGTCTATTTAGTGGGAATAATTCCTTTTTAAACCAATGACCATCTAACACCTTTAAATAAGGCTTTGTGTTAATTCCTCTTCTTATTACTCCTACCAGGCTAGTATGTGGCCATCCATACCTCTTGTGGTCCCCCAAGCAACGTTAGGCACAGCTATGGGGCTTGCAACTTCTGTGCAGATGATTGGAGTTGGCCTTTCGAATCTCATTGTTGGACACATTCTAGGAACAAAGTCCAGGTGAGAATGCTTTTTCTTTTAAGCAGAGACATCAACAGTGCTAGTGGAACGGTGTGAACAGAAATGAGTGTCTTTGGAACCTGATGCTGCAAGAAACTGTAGAGGTGCCTTAAATATCTTCAAGTGACTAGTTGTTCTATCCTGTTTTGGCCTTTTCTAGTGAATTAAAGATCCCCCTGTGGCGCTGGCAACAGATGATGATCTTTATGTTGGCAAACACTATTGCATGCATTGTTGCCTCCATTAGCCTCAATATTGTGGACAAGAAACAGGTAAGTGTGATAAAAGGTGAAGAAGAGCCTTGCATCACCAAGTTGCTCTTATTGATGTAATAGCTGTTGGGTGTGTATATAAGTAATTCCCCTGACATAAAAAAGGGACCGCATAAAAAGAGAACTATCTGCTAAAATATTGATGCAGTGCATAGTAGTCAAGCTATTGGCAGCTGTATTTTTTTGCAAGAAGGTGAGGGGAAGGGCCAGGACAGAGCTGTAGCAATGAATGTGTACAGGAAGAGCAGTATCCTTTTTGTCACTAATTGCTCCTTTGAATTTCTAGGGTGGGACACTGAACAGAACAAGAAAGGGAGCACCTGTGGAGCAGGACGACAGAGACCCTGCAGATGCAGCACCGCTCCTTGATGATGAAACAGGAAACGAAGGCACTGTCAGCTGAACCTTTGCAGTATGAGAACAATGACAGCTGCCAGACATAGCACTGATCACTTCTGTTTGAAAGTAGATTTTTAGCCTATGTATTTTAAGCATCTTTAAAGGGAATCTTGAAGGGAACTGTCTACAGAAAGGGATGTTTCCACTTTCTTATGCCTGGCTCACAAGTGAAAGGTGTCTGCTGGATGGTTCTTAGGCATTCTCCAACATACAGAAACCTGCATGGGGCACTTTAAGAACTACACTACAGTAAGTGAAACTAACCTAGCTGAAGCTTGTTCTTAAGCCATTACATAGCTGCTTTTCAATCTTGCATCAAAACTGCCTGCATAAGGTGTGCCTGCCTGGTCCACCATTGTTTCTCTGTCACAAGAACGCCTGTACGTCAGCGCTTGCTGATCCACATACCTTGGTAGGCCTGCTGTTTCAGTTACTGCTCTAGATTAGCATGCATCTTTCGCCAGTTACATATCCAAGAAAGTGACACCATCATTATTCTTTAGGCAGGAGACTGAATTAATCAAATTGATTACCTTTTGCACACAAGCCTAGCTTAATTTCTTACTACCCTACTAGAAATGCTTCTGTAAGCCATGCCTATTCATTTGCCTTCAAAGTGTAAAAGGTTTTGATCTGAAATTCTGTCCTTTAAACCAGGGTGCTCTTACTCATGAATGCTAGAGGCTTATTTTACTCAGCCAACTGCCTTTTTCACTATGCAAAACGCTCACAAACACTCACAGTGTTTACAAAAGCACAAAGGATGCTTTAAGAATGAAGTAAACTTTAACATAGCTAAGTACAAGGAATGCTTAAGTGAATGACTTACGTAAATTATTACAAATCCTTAAGAGAAGAGCAGCTCTGCTCAAATTGCATTTAATATAAACACTAGTAGACTGAAAGTAATTTAAGCACTGACAGCATCCAGTAAAGTCACATTTTAAGTAGATGTCACAGAAGACAAATCCACCCATCAAAGCAAGGTTTTTTTAAACTGATTTACTGAAGAGAATGTGTTCAGAGAGCAAGGTCTTCTAAGTAAGTTTTAAGTTACACTGTGGATTCATTTCACACTGCAGACAA
The DNA here is from genome assembly GCF_929443795.1 of Astur gentilis. Taxonomy (NCBI): domain Eukaryota; kingdom Metazoa; phylum Chordata; class Aves; order Accipitriformes; family Accipitridae; genus Astur; species Astur gentilis. The sequence continues at coordinate 918,903 of NC_064912.1, forward strand.
TTAAAGGATTTCCCTGTTGTCTGGTGCAGCAGAAATTTGGGGGTGGGATTAGAAGTCACAGAACTGCAAAATCAGAGATTCCTTTAGTTTGGTGGTGACCTCCTGAGATCATCTAGTCCAACACCCCCTGCTCAAGCAGGGTCAGCTGGAGCAGGTTGTACAGGACCATGTCTGGTCAGAGTTTGAGCATCTCTGCAAGTAGAGGCTCCACAACCTCTCTGGGCAACCTGTCCCAGTGTTTGACCACCCTCACAGTAAAAATGTGCTTCCTTGTGTTCAGATGGAATTCCATGTCATTTTATTTGTGCCCATTGCCTCTTGTCCAGAGGAGTCTGGCTCCCTCGTCCTCACTCCCTCCCAGCAGGTACACACTGGTAAGATCCCCCGAGTCATCTCTTCAGGCTGAAGAGCCCCAGCTCTCTCAGCCTCTCCTCCTGTGAAAGATACTCTAGTCCATTTCCCACCTTTGTGGCCCATCACTGCACCCCCTTCCCAAGTCACACCTCTCTCCTACTAGGGAACCCCAAACTGGACTCAGTACTCCATGTGAGGCCTCACCGCTGTTTTAATTCAGCTGGTAAATCCAACTCCTGCTAGACTGCGGCTTTAAGTACATCCCTCAGTCTCCACTCACTGTACTACACTTCAGTGAAATCCTCCAGTTGTATTTTTTCATAGTGGAAAAATCCCATGGTGAATTTCCAAATGTGATTATGAAAAACCACATGCAGCAGTACTATATACTCATGTTGGAGGGCTTGTGTACAGAAGAAAGTATGTGCTCAACAGAGCTGGTTTTTTTGTGTCAATACTACCAACACCTGGCTTAAAAGCAGTGACTTGAGCCTGGCTGGAAGTCATCAGCTTTTGAGTTTATATACCATACAATGTTGCAGCTGAACTCCATGGGGTTGGTCCTGTAATGAGTGCTGGGATACCCACTGGAAGTCCTGTGTTAGGTTCTTCATGGAAGAAGCTTAAAAGCCAGCCATTCCTGTTTGCCATCCCATAATCTACTTCCAAATTACCAGAAAAGAAACTTTACTTCTTTGTTTTGAAGAAGAGTTGTGACATACTTTCCTTAAAATCTGCCACTGGTACGATGTAGCACTGGAAGTCTCACTGCCTACTCTACTAGGTTTCACTGTGAATCATTCCTGCATATTTCCTACAGTTGCCACCTATAAGGAGAACTTCTGCTGGCCACAGAGGTTTTTGTAGATACCATTGTACAAAGATCCCTGCATGTGCTTTTAAAAAACCTTTCATATAATCTGAAGATGTGGGGAGATTCTAGTGATCTTGGAGTCTCTTGCATAAAGACCATCATTAGGTTGGGAGGATTCTACTAGAGCCTCTTACAGGCAGAAAGTTGTTTGTAAAAGACTGCTCATGTCTTTCAGCTCAGATTAATAAAGCTTGAAGCTGACGTAACAACAGTAAGGAGGCAGAGAATGATCCTTCCTGCAACAGTACCTGCTCATCTCCATTAGGGTACACCAACAGCTTCCTGCTACTCCTGTTTAACTGCTTTTTTCATTAATTGCTCTACTGATGACAGGAAAGCCATCTTCACTTTGCCTGCCTTCCCGATTCTGGCTTGGCACCTGCTGTCGAGATGCCAGAGCTCACTTCTGAGAAACTTTTTACAAGGTAATTGCATGGTGCTCTACTTTGTGCTTGTCATGAAAATGAAAGGGTGGCATAATGGAAGAAACAATCAGCTGGTTTTGTTTAATTTTTGTAGTATTGCACTGATCACATATACAGGTAACAAACTGCTCACCCTCTCCCTAGCCTTGAGCAACCCTGGGAATGGTAAGCTCTTTTCAACAATATTCTTTGGCAGAACCTTCCTCTTGCATAAGACACAGTGGATTGCAACTCTTAAAATATAAACTGTGAAACTTAAAAGTGGATGTTAGTTCAGGCAACTTACAGAGAGGTGGACTTTTTTTTTTTTTTGCCCATCATGCTCCAGAGCATGCTCCTAGAAGCCAGAAAGTTAAACACTTTTACACATTGGAGCACACATTTATGTAAGTTGTGGGAGGTGGCAGTAAAGGAAAAGCCATCATCTTTATGAGAAAGTAGCACAACATTAAATTCCTGGTTACTTCTGATAGACCTCCATGCTCCTGATCCACTTTGGCACACTGTTTGTGCTTTTGGCTTAAGTGGCATATAGTGTACACCCAGCAGTAGCATGGGAGGGATAATCAAGCCGCCAAAGGCAGCATAGCTACTATTTAAGATATATGTATATGTAGGACAGAAGAGGAAAGTGGTAGGGTAAGAGACCAGAATTAGAAGCTGGTTGGAGCTAGAGAGGCTGATGGGTAAAGCAAATTACTCCATTCTTGCTGGTTATGGCCAGTATTTTGACCTGCTTGAGGAAAAGGAGGTCCTGTTAACAATATAGAGTTGCAGCTTGAAAGAAAGGGAAAGCCAGATTCAAGACAGGATAATCTTCATCTCCAGAAGCAAGATAAAACAATAAAAAAATAGTCAGGGCTGCAAATCTAGCACAATAATTAAAACCTGCTCTTTCTGCTCATTGTTTTCAGAGGGAGGAGCAAATAGCAACTGGGCTCACAGCCTGGACATCCACCTTAGTCTGCTGGCTGTTTGTGGGCGTTCTGTGCATCAGTTCTTAGCTAGCAATAAATCACAACCCAGTCTACTTCTTTCTTGCACAGCTGATGACAAGTAATGACTAAATGGCTTATCATGTGCCACAGTCTTCTCTATAATCCTGCCCTCTGTTACCAGCATATAGTCAGTTACCAGAGGTCAGTATCCTCTGGCTTTCTCTAGTCTAGCACAGCACAGCATCCTGGTTGTGACCCTACTTCATTCCTCAACAAAAATAAACAATGGAAAACTCCAGCCTCCACAACATTCTAAGCTACCACCTTTTCCAAAGGGAAGTGATAGAGGATTTCAGCAGAGCTTCAAGCTGAAATTCAATAGGAGACGCATCAGAGGACTTGAACAAAATGCTGGGTGACCAGCTGGCTTCCAAACTATGAAGACACAAGCTGACAACAAAGCACACTCCACATGTTGACCGACAAGCATCAAACTGTTCTCTACCACACAATCACACAGGCAGCCAAGACACTTGGGACATCCATGCACCAGTGTGATCCTATATATGGAAGTAACTGCGAGAATTTTTCCAGGAACATACCACAATTACTCAGTTAGTGCTTAAATAATTGTCTCCAGACAACACTACATATGTTCTCTCACCAGACAAGCCCCAAGAATGTACTTTAGATATTCCAAGTCTGATTAACCTCTACAAATCCTTCAAAAAAACCACAGTGATGCTACTGAAAACACTGACAGAGAGGACGTTAATCATCCTCATTAAGAGTGCAAAATAGGCTGTTCATCAACGGTTATACAGTGATATATTGAAGGACAATATCAGACAGTGCTTGCTTAAAAGGTATTGCATGGAAGCCAGCAGTCTTAATAGGGAAAACATGCATTGATCTGGGTTAATCAGGTTCACAGGGGATCAGGAGGAATGACACATTGCAGCTGGGCTGCTCATTAGAACAGTGTTGTCTTGTACTGGACAGGCATGGTGGCATATTTTGGAACCAAGCAGCAGCTATGCCTAGAATTGTACACATGACTTATGAAAGCATGCAAGTCATTCTTTAACCACTTTCCAAGCTTATTATAACAGATATCATCATTTTTTTTACCAGACTGAAACAGTAACCTGGATAATATTCTATTCTAAGTGTTTAAGGTACAAACCTTCAATTTATGGGCAAAGCAGTGAGGTAATATATAGAGTTGCAAAGTGAAACTATACTGTAGTCTACTAGTTGCCAGCAGTTCAAAGGAAAAACAATCCTTCGTTGTTAATACTTTATCGATCAAGGATATTTGCAAGTTCCCACACTAAGTGGATCCTACCCAAAGCATTGTGCACGCTTGAGAGAAGAGTTGTGAACTACAAATGGCAAAACTCTCAGTGCAAAATACAGAAGTTGCTGTAGAAACAAGTGCTGACTGACATGCTCTGTAAGGCATCACAATCTGTCAAGTAAGGGATGAATGCAGCAGATCTAGAACACCCTGGCTGAGAGGCCACCATGTCCAGTTCACCCAGAACTGGAACTTCTGTAGCTGTAGTCACCTCCACGTTGTCGTCACCTCCATGCTATCAGCCAGGACAGTTTTGACACACGAGGAGAATTTTATGCACTCACCCAAAGTGTAGAAGTGGGGGTATGACTTCTCCACATCAAAAGCATCCCCTGCTCAAGGGGAATTACTACACTACTCTACATATAGACTTAAAATATTTGAATATTTAAGTATATTTACAGTATTGCTGGAGTGTAACAGCATCCCTGCGTTGTACAGAATGCCATGCCCACAAAAAGGCAGTGAGCTGAACAGCCCACTCTTGCTACCATGCCTTCACACTCCCCAGGGATAAGAGGTCTCATGAGCAACCTTGAGCAGGATGTCACATCTCCAAAGCATACTCCCCAGTACAGGCCTGAAAAGACTTGTGCAATTTTTCCCATTTCAGATAACAAAATTTGCCAGTGTATCTACGTTGAACTAAATTACCGATTAATTTATAGAAGCAGACATCTACAGCACACAATGAAGTAACAAAATACAGAGGTTTATTGACAATTGCATGATTTATCATTTGATTTCCAATCCCCTTCTGTCCCGGAGAAATGCTCTTATCAATCTTACTTGATGAGTTGAAAACATGGTTTAGATTCCAAATAAAGAAATGCAAGAAAATGAACATAGTTTAACTAATTTAAGGCCTAGTTGGAAGTTGCTGTTTAAAAGACAGGCACTGTAGCCAATGTATATCAGGTACTGAAAGATGCCAAGTCTAAGCTCAGTATTACAGACAGCATCAATTACACCAGACCCTTCAATGCAGAAAGCAGCCTCTGTTTGACTTTTCCACATGGTAGCCTTTTAAAACCCTGTGCAGTACTGGAACAAGGAATTGAAACAGATAGATGTGTCTGAGACTCAGCCAGAGGCTAGACAGCACTGACTCAAGAATAGCTGCTAGGAAAAGATGTTTGGAAGTTACATAAATCTATTCCAGGGTTACAGTTAGAATCACTGTCTTGTTTCCCTCGGGGCCAAATAACAGGAAGCTCCAAATCTACCTGAAAAGGTACAAAGGCATTGAAATCCCTACTTTCCATGGCTATCTCTACCCTTAGCACTGCCCCATGTATTTCACTTTCACTATTTGAAAAGGCAACTAAGTCTTCATGCAGTCATCCCACTTCTGACATCAACTGAACTGAGCAGTCTAGTAAGACCTATAATCACAGAGTGTTTTAGCACCTGGCACAGAGATAGTCCCCTGTGAACAGTAGCAGTTCCCTGGGAACCTGGGCTAGAACAGCAGCAGATATATGCAGATAAGGCCACTTGTTCTTTGGTGTACCTGAACAACTCCTGTTTCGGTATGTCAAATTTAAAAAGTCACTATTAAATACACTGAACAGTAAGCACCTAATGTTAACATTCATATATCAAAGCTCTGGATGTGATCAGAAAGTCCATTCAGAGAACAAATGATGGGAGCTACTCTCCCCAACAAATGTTTGTGCAAAACATGCACGCCTTCCAAACATGATTTAAGATAGCCAGCACAACCAAAAGGTTTGTATTGCTAAAGTCTTTGTTTCTCCAACTAGGATAGTCTACAGCATGTCTCAAAACAACTACAACTGTGGTTTCGGGAGAATCCATGTAGTTCTCCCAACCTTACCAACAAAAATCCGAGGCAGTCAAAGGCAAACATAAGGCTGACCAAAGACAAGAGAATTCACTAACAGAGTCAGCACAGACAAACAAAAAATGCACTGTGGTGAAGACAGCAGAACAGTCCTGGTTTCTGCAGGGTACAAAGTAAAAACCTTTGGAGAAGCTAAGGCATTTCTATACAGGTTGGGTCAAAGCTAGCTGGCTGGACACCTCAGAATATTCTCCATCGTAATTGTACTTTAAGTTGTTTGTGTTCAAAGAGTACCATAAAGCTATTGTTTGCACCCACATCTTTACCAGAAAATGTGCAAGCACTCAACCAGGATACTTTAAATAAAAGTCTTCTAGAAGCACCTACATGAAACAGTATGTTGTATTGATATTATCACTTGTCAAGAGCTAGTCATAGTAATCAGCAGATTACTGAAGGCATCAGAAAGGCCTGAATACTCTGGGGAGGGGAAGCCCATGATATTTATTAACATATGATGGTTTACGAGTATAAAAGAAACTTTCAGCATGTTTTGTCCTTGCATCAGCAATCATGTGCTGCAAAGCAAGAAAGGAGAAAGAGAACCAAAGACTGAAGACACTCAAAACCACGGTAGCACTACTTGTTCCAGTGGAATGTACTTACATTTTAAAGTGACTGCAAGTCAACTCACACTGTGAAGCTGCATTCTATTGCCTAGAGGAAAGCACAGCCTACCTGCTGTGCTTCAGAATCTTTCAGATGTGACCTCCAGGTGCCTACCCATTCACAACGTTTTACACGTTGACTGTATAGATAAGCCTGACTCCACAAGTGTCCTGAGCCACTAGCTAGCTAAGAACCTAACAGTCCAACAAACTTACCACAAAGTAGCACTGATCTTTCACAAAGTTACACTAATGTCCCCTTCTGCCACCCACCCAGGCAGGCCAATACTCATATCTTCCACAAGGCACCCTTTCCCTCCCCAGCCCTCCCTCCCCAAATCATCAGGTTATCCTTCCTAAACACTTTAGCATAACCATCATCCATCTGCCTAAGATTCTATCCACAAACAATAGTCTATAAACTGACCTTGCAACCACAGACAAGAGTTTCTGTGCAGACTCCGTTAGTGAAAGTGAACAGTTGACCCTAATAGAACGCAATACTGGATTTCCCCCCTGGTGGATTGAGAACTTTGTTGTGTGACCGTGGTCTTGGCCCTAATCGGGGCTCGTGATTGTCTATCTTGGGTTCTGGCTCCTTGCATCGCTCCTCTTTGCCCAGATCTTTTTTCTCGCCTCCATCTTCCAGCTGTGGTTTGATATTTTCTGTAGCTGAATAAAAAGAAAATGGATTAGATCAGCTTGCTATTCTGTACCGCACAAAGTGCCTCATCTTCTGTAGGCTGCATTATTTCCCATGTCTCTCATCCATAGCACGCTAAGGTTTCTCTTTATCTGTTCATTTTTCCTGAAGGAAACAGGCGTTGAGGAAGACTTACCCTTTTCACAACAATTCCTCTCTTCCTTCAGCAATCTTTCTAACAAGGATATGTAGGCTAAGCAATGTACCTTCAGAATTACTCTGGCAGTTCCAGGCAATTAAGAGATGCAACATACCAATGAATCCTTTCACACTGAGCTTGAAAGCAGTGTTCCCATCATTCTTCAACAGTAACTAGCTGAGCAATGATACATTTTGTCACTCAGCTATTTGTTATTTACAACTACAGGAGGTCAAGATTACACACTTGAAGGAGATGGCAAGGGAGGAAGAAGCAATCTGATAGGATGTTTTTCTACATAAATGGATTCCATATATATCCATATAAACACACATGGTATCAGCAGAGTACACGCACACACACATAGTATCAAGACTTACACCTGTGGTGTTCTCCTCAATAAGAGGAAGAGGACCATTTCCCCGAGACAAGTAATTAAATTTCTGACTAACAGAAGAAAAAGTTCTCAGTTATATTATCTTAAACACCAGCCTTAGTCTTATGTTTTGAAGAGGAAGCATAAGAAACTACTCCTCAGAGCTTATCTTCTCAAAGAGAACAGAGAAAGGAATTTCTCTTGCTGACCTTCTAGCTTCTTTGGTGTTTCGTCTTCTTTCAAGACAATGTGGTCCTGCAAAGAAACCAAAAACTATCTTAGTGTGTTATCGTTCTCAAACAACAACTCTGTCACAAAATCCGTCAAAAAGTTTTGCTTTGTTTCTGATCTAAGTTTATACATTTATCATGGTAAAAGCCAACAGCTGCAGACACTGTGTGCAGACCTTCAGCCCCTCCACCCCTACATAATCGCAAAAGCCGTGGCAGAGATAACTCCTATGTTACATCAAGGTGTACATCTTGGACAATTCATTGAAACACAGACGAAGATGCTACATTAGCTCATCAGAGGCTTAAAACTTTGTCTATAATAAACAGTTCAGTCCAAAGGTCTAGAATTACTGTTCTTGTCAAGCACCCACTACCACCCAGGATAAGTCGGTATTCACAACTAGAACACAAGCAGCCCTTCAGCACTCTATTTATATCCAGCAATTACCATTTTCAGTGAGTATCTGTAGTGACCCAAACAGTCAGGTAATTACAAAACCTTTTAAAACCATTTTCCCAACAACCCCAATTGATTGTCAGAAATACATGAAATACTTCAGAAAAGCTTGCATGTTTTCCCACTCATGAAATTCAACTTGCCGTAATTTTTGCAAATATGCTATCTCCTTTCCAGCCCAGGATTTCCCACAATTCCAATGCTCTAATTAAAGACATGGGAATTTCCAAAGCATTGTCCTCTATTTAGTCATGAATTAACAGGAATCAATGTTACATAAAAAAAAACCAAACACAAAAAACCAACTAAAAAGAATCAGAGACCAGCCTGATAAAGGGGTACAGAGGAACAAAACAAAGCCCTTTCCTACACCAACAGCACTATTCCTGACAAAACCTAGATCCCATTCTTTTTTTTTTTTCCCTTCTCCTATCTTATGACCCAAATCCCCCAAAATATACTCCAGAGTCTGCATAAAGTTAGGCAAAAACACACTACCAGCACCTTCAAATTTAAAGGGGAAAAAGGAGGAGGGGAAAAAAAAAGTTAAATTGGACTAATCTTTTCTTCCTAAGGTTCCAGGAAAAATGAGACTGCTACTGCTTTTTCAGCACAAAGACAGCGAGCTGTGTTTCACAGGATGTTAAGTTTCCATGCCATTTGACATGTTAAAAACATTGCCAACCTAGTAGCTACTCACTTAATAGTATCAGCTTAGAGTAAGGCAGCAGGTTGTAAATCCAAATATAGGGTATTTAAATCCAGAAATAAAGTAATTGACAATGTATTCTCCTTTTTTCCAAAACTAGATTTGGTCATAACTACAACCGTCTCCAGCTACCACACATCTCAGCTTAAAGATCAAAAAGTAACAACTGATACAGCAAGACACACTTTTGTCTGACATCACAAAATCAAGTATGTGCTGGACCTGACACTTTTTCACTGTTGATCACTTAAGCTTAATCTCCTGCTAAACTGCTTTCATGTTGAACATAGATATACATATTTAAGAGAGGTGAAGGGCACAGCCAGGCCACATGAAGATTTATGACTGTAGCTCACTGGTGTTCACTGACTTTCAAGAGTTGGCATCAAGATCACCTCTGCTAAACTGCAGAATAAAGAGAAATATCTTCTTCCTATCTAGCTTAAATGCTGTGTGGCTGTGTGTGAAGAACTCCAGCTGTACCTCACTTACAAGGAAGACCAAAGGCTTCAGAAGCATTTTTTTCCTTTTTTTTTTTTTTTTGAACACACATCCACAGTCCAATTAATAGTTTTACTGCAAACTACAGAGCATGCTGACATCTGATATACCAAAAATAACAAGCTAACAAAAAGAAACTTTGGGAATGACTGTCTAACTTTAAGTTACCCTATGCATAATTCAGGTCTGTCATCTTAAAGAGAATACAGGCATTACATTGTGACAAGACTGTAAGATGACTCACTGAGCTGCTAGCTTCTTGGTTTGACAGTGAAAGAAGTACAAATACCTTAGGCTTATTTGGGTGTGCTCGCACAACACTGGTAGATACAGGAGACCCAAAGATATCACTTGTCTTCCCACCAGGTGGATTCATGCGTGGACGAGGCTGAGCAGAACTAGAATCCTCAAAAATACCACTTTCTTTTCCCCCTGCAAGGCAGTTGTTAGATATTACTTTTTTCTAGATGACTTAGTTTTACAACACTATATTAAAAAAAAATTTAAAAAACAAGAATGCAAAGACTTCTAGAACCCTACTGCCTAGAGACTTACTTTTGCTTGCCTGAAGATACTAGATGAAATCCTTTGTTACAAGAATTCACTAGAGTATCTCAGATTCACAGCTGAACTCGCTGCAGCTAACTGATGACACAGCTCTAGAACAGAAGCAGTTTCCTTTCATCATTTCCTAGACTTCAACTAGGAAAGAATTAGACCTGGATGATGTGCTAAAAAAGTATGTGAACATGTAGATCACTGAAATATTCATATATTCAGAAGTCTGAGTAGATTTATTTTTCAAGGCCACTCAATTTGTAAAAATGCAACATAAAAACACAGACAGATCACAGTGTTCCACTTCCGGAATACGAAACCAGTTCTGTGCTACAATTCAGAACCCAATCGTGTTGAAGGAGGTGGCTGCTCTTACCTGGAGGGTTTGTTCTTTTTGGAATGTTTTGAGGTTCTTCTGATGCTCCAAAGATATTGGATGCCATCCGGTGTGGCCTGCTTGAAGAAGAAACTTCTTCTGTACTCCCAAAGAGATTACTCGAACCTCCTCCTGGGGGCTTCAATACCCTACATTGCAGAATGAGAGAAGAGACAAAAAAGTTTGTTTGAAATTTACAGCATTTAATATATTTGATGTCCCCTCCTCATTCTCCTTTGTATGTTATGAATAACTATTCTGATTTGAACTTACTTCAGGTAATTCTGCTATGTCCATGAAGTATCTATTTTTCAAGAGCTGTTCTAATAAAATATTCTCAAGTTCAGCACAAATATTGCCAGCCTCCTATTCAGTCAACTTGATCATTATGTTATCTACAATTACTTGGAATAGTTGTAAAAGTGCCACCAGAACAAATGGCTATGCTACCTGCGGTGTTCCAGAAGCAACAGGAGATTAAGAGAAGACCTATGACTCTGGTTAGTATTTTAAAAAGAAACAGTAGAGAATCAGACTGTCTGCTAAACTGCACATACCAACTTTGCATCTGTGATACAATTCAAACTCATTGACTTCTAATAAAGGCAGACATCTCATAACTACTAAAAAATTTGCTAGTTTCAACCATCAGTTATCATATTAGCTGCTGTAGAGTTTAGAATGGAAAGGTGGAATGCTAAAAAGCCAAATTTTTAGTGGCCAAGATGCAAATCCATTACAACCAAAGCTCTGCACCAGAGGTATATCAAATGGATCCCCATAAAAATTGGAGGTTACAATAGAAATGGACTAACTTCTTGAAAACCTACCAAAAGTCATGATTGTCCTTGAGTCCACAGTTAATACCTATGCCTCGTTCAACAGACTTCAGGTCCTGCCCTGAAAAGGAACTGCACTACTACCTGGGAGTAGAATCAGTGGAATTAATTGGAAAATTAACAGGAAAAGCATGGGAAAGCGATGAATACCTAGGTATCAAAAATAATCTTTACAGTTATGTCTACTTGACCAATTACCCACAGTCTTAGCAGCTGAGCAAAAGTAGTAGTTGAATTATACCTCCTCTAGCCTGAATATTTGATCTGGGACCTAAACTAATCTTAGAGAACACTTATAAATTGCAAGATCTTTATTCCACTCTACCTGAACAGAATTCAAACATCAGTGAATTAATAAACACTACCCCCCACCCCTGTAGATCTGTGACAGAAGCAAGCCTTTTCAGGTTAGGTATCTGCCAGGCATAAATAAAGGTTCCTCTCCAAGCCAAGATCTGCTCCAATTTAAGATTTAATTTCACAAAAGCAGAGATATTTGGCTTCCCTGTCAGAAAATGAGCGTTGTCAGCATTTCAGATGTAGGATGCAGAAAGCAGTTTTATTCTCTTTGGGAAGAAGGAGAAAAAAGTTCTTCTTTTAGTCTGGGAGTAGCTTATATAGAAAGAATCGGCCTCAGAGAGACTGTCTTTACTGGCCAGTTTCAATATTTTAATCCTTAGTATGACTGTGGATTTAATGAACCCCTTTAGCTTAAGGGAATAACTAGAATTTCAGTAGACAGGACAACTGTATTGTCCACTGCACAGGTAAGACCATATCTACGCAGAAATTTTATTTACAATTTAGTGTCCAACAGACTACAGATCCAACTATGCTATAGCCTTTCCATGTATGTTAGAAGATCTAAAACTGCTATTAAACCAGACATCATATAGGCAAATTATGTATTTTGATCATTCACAATGGTCTAGAAACCATGAGGCAGTTTAAGCATTTAAGCTTGGGAGATGGAAGGAAGAGAGAAGGGAACAGTAAAAAAAAAAACAATTAGAGTTTGGGAAGGGGCTCCTGTTAAAAAAGTAGGTCTGCTAACATCCCTCATATAATTTAAAAGATTTCTGACTTTACCCATTCTTTTCAGCTATTTTTTTAGTGCATCTAGTCTTTCTCGAGTTCTAAGCATACTAATCTAAGTATACTATCAAAGAGATTGAAAGGAAGAGAAACATCATTTATACAGATAGGAGTTTCTTACACTATAGATTCACTCCATTTACCATGCTGTTTTCTTAACACATGCCTACAAGCGTAGGTGGAATAACAAAATAACTACATTCAAATCTCTTTTAAGAAAAACAACAAGTCACAAGAATCAAATTACTTCTCATTCCTGCAACTGGATTTAAGATCCATTGCAGAAAAAAATTCTAGAGGAACCCCATTTTAAGATTAAAGGTATTCATTATTCAGTTAACAAACCTAATTAAGCATCAAAAGAAATCCAGCACCGATTGATGTTACATTATCCTCCCATTTTCAGCTCAGTATACATACTAAGAAAACCCTACTGTTGCAATGAATAAGTCAGAGGCATCACTTGAGGTGCTTACGAAGCACTTTGAAATCAGCATAATAGGTGACCTTTTCTGCCAGCATCACTCAAAAGAATGTCTTGACTCTACAGACATGAAGTGGATTTGCCTCCTCAATTTCGGAAACTTCTAATTGTTAGGAGCTTTCCAAATATTCCATAAACATTCAAGTGGCTGTGACACCAGGTCCATAAAATTCTAACTACGGCAAAGTCAGATAACTACGTTATTCACAGGAATTACCAAAAATAATCTTGAAGTACAGCAACAAAATCTTTCCGTTTACGATAGCAAAGAGGACAGGGTTTTGCACTCCTTCACTTCAGCCAAAAACTGGGAAGAATACAAAGCTATTTTCTTGCCTTGTAGCCTCTAGAGCACTGCTGACCACCTTGTACTCCCACATCACTCAGTTCTAGATCAGAGTGAGATGTGCAGGTCTCCCAAACCAAATAAGAAAATAAGATCCACCCTGTGAATCCTACCAAGGGAAAACAGCATGCTGAACTTGATAAGCCAGTGTGAGCTGCTTCAACAGAGTACAAGGAAATTCAACATATACTTTATAGTAATTTTAGTTTATATTGGTATTATGCCAGTTTACATAGAGATATTTTTCTGTCTTGTAGCCAGAGAAGTTATTCTTTCTTCCTTTGCAGGGCGGTAGGTGTTGTTTTATTCTTTTAAACACTAATGAAAAAAGCCCCCTTTGTTTTCTATGCAATCTAAATCTGCCCCTCCTCCTCTTCCCCCTCCCCTCCAGTAGACTAGAAGTCTGTCAATTCATCTAGAATAGCTAAATTAAGAACCCTACCCTGTAAGTTTAAAGCCTCTACTAATTGCTTTGTTCTCTTCTGGCAGGCTTGAAGAATTTTAATTAGTTATTGTGGTCTTTTTTTCCTACATTCTAAAACACTTAAATTTGAATGCCCTTTCCTCATTAAACCTTTCAGCCGACCTATGGAAGAGGTGCCAAGACTTACCCATTACACTGACTATATATAAATATTTATTTTTTATTTTTTTTTTTACATCTGTCTGAAAGTTAAACACTGAAGTCCTACCAGATTTCAGACAGTTCTAATAAAGCAGGTAAAATAGGAGAGTTTCATTATACATAAGAGACCACCACTAAGGCAACTAGCAGAAAGCCAGCCAGAAAGCAGGTGTTAAGGTTTGCTATACCAGGCTCTAAAGCAAAGACCAGAAAGTTACTGGGGGCACTCCTGTTGTTGGATCAATACAAACTCATGGCTCATTAAACAGGTCACTCAAACAAACAACAAGCTTTGTTAAGTCAGTTATGCTCTGGATCTGAAAGCAATATTGTGCAATAACACTGATGGGGAGGAGGAGAAGAACGTGTATTACATTTCCAAGATGGCTACCTTTACCATTTTCAGCTCCATACAGTAGTTGCTAAACTGCTCATATACTAGACAAATTGAGGATACATAAAACCAATGCACCTTTATAGTGTGCACAACAGTAGAATGGTAGAATTCTGTCCTGCTTTGCTTTCAGAGCAACAGCAAAGTGTCATTATTAAAGTTAATAAAGTTAATAAAACTAGGCAGTTAAATTTGATTCAGCAAACTAGCTGTTTACTGTATCACTGTACACTGGATCACTGGAGATACATCTCACTGGGCAATTATTTAAGTGGAAGTTTTCATTTAAAATATTTTTAGCATCATTTATTTCTAACAGTAATACCCCGTATTATGAAGTTCTCAAAGTGCAAAGCATTTGTTTATAATTTCCTCACAAAGATTTTCACATTAGGAAGAGTTATTTTTTCCCCACTTCCACAGCTGTTGGTGGTTGCTGCAGGGATTTTGAATTAGGCTCAGTTTTAATTAGAGAAACTTCTACAGATCAAGAACTGCAAAAGGATTTGCATTATCATCAAATAAAGTTTTGTTTAGGGAAAGAATAGAATAAGCTCTGGAAAAAGTGTCCTTAAACCACGTACTTTTTGCTTTTGATAGCACAGGCCATATGTCAATAGTCACCATCTCGGAGACCACTCTATAAAAATCCATTAACGTAACGTATTGCACTGCTGCAGTATGCACGCATGCTGTGCCAGGTCTGTTTATATAGTCGTGTATTGCCACAATTTGTCCTCAGGCACGATGAAAACACTCTGCCACAATGCCAGAGAACAAGCTGGAACAAGACCACCTTTCCTTGCTGTTAACTAAAAAGTTATGATGGTCTGCATTCCAGGCTCTATCCAGAAACCCAATTTATGAGTTAAACGTGGTTTTAAAATTACCATGAGAACAGAAGCTGCCTGGAGACTATACTAAGGGCAGTGGATCCTCAGAAGTCTTTTAAAACCAGGTCATAGCTTAGAGCAACCGGAAAAAAAAGGCAAACTTAAAGCACCCTTACACAATTTCGAAAGCCTTCCTCCCCTCCGAGCACATGACTGCCTGGCAGATGGATTGACCGTTCCAGCTCCAAGTTACTAGGATATACACCCTCGTCCAAGTACAACAACAGAGTTCAACTTCGTAAGGCAAGAAACAAGCTAACACCTGCTTACGCGGCCGTTTGCGTTGGACCCCCTCAAAGCTCCACAGAGCGTAACCAGGCCCACCCCCCTCCTTGAGGGGGTACGAACACGGGGGAGAAGGGACGCCACAGCGCCAGGCCTTTCTTCCCGCACGGGAATCCCCTCAGCATCCAGCTCGGTAACCCCCGCAGGCGCTCACTCCCCCCCTCCTACCCCTCCCAGGGGCCGGCCCTGCCCGGTCCCGAGCCCAAGGCGGCAGGCACCGCCAGGAGCGCAGCGCCCGCTCCCGCGGCGGCGTCACCCCCGCCCCAACTCCCCGGGGCGCAGGAGAGGTAAACTGAGGCACAGCAAGGTCACGGAGCAGGCGCCAAAGCGCCGCCGCCCTGCTGGCTCCTGCCCTCAGCGGCTACCGGAGAGGTGGGCGGCGCCGCTCCCGCCCACCGCGGCCGAAGAGGCCCCTCCGTACGGACCCACTCCCCTCAGCCGGAGCTTCGCACCCCTCAGCAGAAGCCCTCCCTCCCCTCAGGGCCGCGCCTCAGCCGGAGCGCCCCCCACGCTCCCTCTGCCTCCCAGCCCTCAGCCCAGGCACCCGCCCTCGGCGCCACGCCTCAGCCGCAGCCCGCGCCCCGAACAAAGCCCCGAACAAAGCTCTGCGCCGCCACACGGCGCTTCCCCTTTCCCCCTTCACCCCCGCACCGCCACACCCGCCCCCGCTGCGCCACCTGGAGCTGGGCTTGGCCGAGTCGGCCTCGGGGCCCTGAAACATGGTGGCGGACAGCAGGATCGACTCCACAGCCCCGCGCGCGGCGTTCCGCCTCAGCTGCCTGGACAGCAGGTAGCGCCGGCGGGCCCGCCCTGCCCTACCCTTGGTCGACCCACCTGCCCATCACGTCGAGCAGCCTATCGAACGCAGCCCGCCCTCTCGAAATCCCGCCTACCCGGCGAGCCTCGCAGAGGGAGGGAAGCTCGAACGGAGCCCGCGTCGTCGTTCATCCTGGCCGCCTCCCATTGGTAAGACCGCACGCCCGTCAGAGCGGGCTGCAGAGCCATTGGCTGAGAGGAGGAGCGAGACGAGCGGCGGGAGGGCATTTAAAGGGCCAGGTAAGGTAGCGGTACCCCAACGGCAAGCGTCTGGCAGAGCAGTGCGGCGTCAGCGGCGGGCCCGGTCGCCTTCCCGCTGAGGGGCCGCGGCCCCGGCTGTCAGCCGCCCGCTCCGGAACGCGTAGTGCCTTCCCCGCGGACTAGCGCCCAGCCGGCCGGGCCTCTCGGGCGACAAAGGCCAGTTTTTGCCCAGGGAGGGGCGGCGCCCTGCGGCAAACGGCTGCGAAAGCCCCGAGAGGGCTCGGGCCCCGGGCCGTGCTCCGGCCGCGCAGCCAGGGCCCTGGGGACCTCGCATGGGCGTTTCACCTAAAATGGCTGGTGTAAAGCAAAAATCAGGAGGAAGGCCGCTGTAAGGAATAACCTGACGACTTCAGTGCCGTGTCTGTTGGGAACTGCTGAAGCTTCGCCCAGCTTTGTCAGGGAGGAGCGGGTCGCACCTCTGCCTCACGAAGCGCAGCAGGTGGGGAGGCAACGTGCCTACATGGTTATCGACCCTAGCGTGTGATCGGATCATAAAGAAATCCACCCTTCCATGCTGTAGTTCAACCTCTTTCCCTGTCTCAGGGAGCGGTGTGCATGCATTGACCACAGCTCTGCAGCTGAAGCAGCGTTAGGCAGCTGCCACGTGAAAGCCATCGGTTTTCCAGGAGAATCTGGGCTGGGAGGAGCTGGTACAGCTACACTCAAAGAGTCAGCATTTGCACAGCCTTTTTAACCAAACATTTTTCATTGATAGTAACATTACAAGTTAATAGTTTCAGCTGAAGGTTTTATTCAATGGCTCCACTGCTTTCCATGTGCCAAGAAGCAAACTGAGGCAGCCATATTGCTGCTTTTGTCTTGAAGGATTTAAAAAAAATCCAAACCACACAAAGAAAACACCACACCAAAAATACGTACTTTAACTGCAACATCTTGCTTTGTTTCATTTCTTGCTTTGCTAATCGTTCTTTACTTCCAATTCACTCTTTCTGTTTTACAGTGTTAAGTTTTGGTCATTAAGGGTAAAATTGGATAATCTGTGAGAAAAGAAAGTGGCAGGATTCAGTACCAGCTTTGGCATAAGGTGGCAAAGAGCTGAAGGTCTCGTAGCTGTGAGCCTTTGTCACAGCATGGTGGAGGTGAGAAGCTGCACAGAAAGAGCTCAAACTCAGTCATGTAGCCTAGTTTTCTTGGTACACAGATGCTAGGGCTCAGTCCTCACTTTTTGGATGGAAAGGAGGCATCAAAGAATACTACTAATGAGGGTTTTGTTGAGCTTTTTAAAATGTTCTTCGCTTCTCATCATCTGGTTTAAGAATACTCTTGCACTTTCTCAATGCAAAATTAAACTAAAGCTGCCATTGTATATTGCAAAGACCAAAATCCTGAAGGTGTACACAAAAATGAGTTAGTTAACTTAATGACATAGATCACAGGATAATGCAACTTGAAAGGAACCTCAGGCTTAGAGTCTAACCTCCTGCTCAAAGCAGGGTAAGCTAGATCAGACCAGCTTCCTCTGGGCTTTATTCAGTTTTGTCTTGGAAAGCTCCAAAGACAGACACTACACAACCCTCTCAGGGCAACCTGTTGCTCTTCCTGATTGTCCTCAGGGTGAAAAAGTTTTTCTGGTAGTGGCTATATAAAAAATGATGGCCTGAATACAACCTCTACATCTAAGTTCCTGCTTATCTGAAGCTGTTAAGGAAAAAAAAGGTAGGGGGGAAAAAATAAAACCCAAGATATACAATACCTTTTTTATTGTACCTTTTGCTTGGTGTGGTGATTTTGTTTGTTGGTGTGTTTTGTTTTTTTGTTTTTTTTTTTTTTTTTTTTTTTTTTTTTTGTTGTTGTTGTTGGGTTTTTGTTTGGTTGGTTGGTTTGGTTGTGGGTTTTTTTTTGTTTTTGTTTTCCTTTCTTCCCCTTGGTACTGGTGACCATGGATGATGAAGACAGGACATTCAGGACAGACAGCCCTCTGGTTTGACCTATTTTCTGACACTCACAGTTAGCAGATACTATTGGGAATGGAAGCTGTAAGGCAAAAAAAACCCAACCAAAAACTTCTCTCACCATGGTGAAAATAATGAAAATTCTGGAAGGAGAGATGTCAATGATTTCACTGAAACCAGAACTTCACTTTGGAAGGCTTAACCTTATGGACAAATATTTAGCACTATCCACCCTCTTCCCCCCAAAGGGGCCATTATTATGTAAATAAAGGTTAAATGGAAAAATCTGATCAGGCATGAATGGCAAGTAACACACTGGACATAAGTTAGACCAAGTATTAGTATGTATTTATGCACAAGAATAAAAACAGCTTTACAAGTTGAATTGGAAATTTAAACAGAGGAAGTTTAACAGCTTTTGTATATTATATTAAATAACCAAAACACCTTTTTCCAAAATTGGTAAAGAATAAATAATATAATTTACAATATGGTACAAAAAATAATCAGTAAGGACAGGCATTCTGCTTTATACATACACTATATAGGTATATTTATAATCTATAAAACAAATTCACATCTCAAACAAGCCAGAAACCTTAGATGATATGGCTTAACTATTATTAAAAGAAACAGCATTAAATTTTGCTGCCAGAACCATAAGCTCTAAAGCAGTTATCATGTTTCAATAGTTAATGATAACTTATTGCCGTAGTGCTTGCCAAGGTTTCACTTAGTTAACATTTACAAATTGCTGTGAAATTAAGAGATTCAAAGGTTTGAAAAGGTTAAAAAAAAGTGCAGTACTTTCCTTATAAATGCATCTGAAGTCTGAGTGTAAAAAACAAAACGCAACTTAATTTCCACTCTGGGATCTGCGGAGTCAGTAAATGAGATATCTTTATAGATTAGATTTGATCCAAGCCATTTAGTTCAATTTAGAAATATAAAGAGGGGTGTCAAAAAAAAAGGCTTAACAATGCCATATTAAAAACAATTAGTATTCCTATGCTTAGTAGATTTAGTGATAAAGGATAAAACGAATTGTGTGGGTAATGAGGATGCAACACCCAGCAGAAAACCCAGTTAGTGTGCACATGCACACACGGGTGGATCTAATTCTTAGGATGTAGTACTGCTTTTCACCCAGACTATGATGACAACAAATACTGATTTTTCTGCCATTCACCTTGCTGAACTGCTCAGAACTTCCTTATTGTATATAGTCACTAAACCAACATGGGGAAAGGCTAGAGCAATTAATACTAGAACTGGAGGTTGTTAGTGTCCCTCTCCAACCACCTTACAGTGCCCCAAGAAGCTATTAAGCTAATAAAGTCATGTTTACCTCAAAAACAATCCTGTGTGCATTTCTGTATAACTTGCTTAGGATAAGCTGACATTGTTACACATACAGATTTTTTTACTTCTGTTGGGAAAGCTGAAATAATTAAAATTGAAAAATCTTTGTGTTTAACAAAAATTAAATACACGCACATAAGCACACATGTATGTATGTGTGCGTATATACACACCCCTCCTACACCCCCCCAATTTTTCACTTAGCAGTCTTAGGCACAAACTGATGGTGATCAATCCTGTAAAGCACATCCACCTAAAATCTAGAGCTGGTGGAATCAGAGGTGTGTTTAAGTGACCTTTGACATATTAAGGGTAACAAATTCTGCATCAATTCAAAATTACCACAATGCTGTAAGTTATTTTAAAGTTTTTCCCTGATAAGACTTACTTGTCCTGAATGGGCTTTATTACTAAACTGCAGTTTGCAAAGCATTACATTTCTGAAATCAAATTCTGTTTCGTAATGACAACTTTTAAGAGGCTGATGACAAACACATTTCTAACCACAAAATTCTGAGTGCTGAACTGAATGACCTCTGTCATTTCCACTTTATTACTTGGTGGTCCAAGTCTAATCGCAAAGGTTCAGTACGTTATAGTTTTCTGATCACATGGCATCATTAAAAATAGCCACTATTCTGACTTCATTCTGCAATTCTATTATTCCCCTATGACAACTGAATGGGCTGAGAAAGGCCAGCTTGACACCTCCCTGTACCAGATGGCAGGAAGTCTCCACAGATCTTGAAGCAAGTGCTCCACCACAACACTGGCACTTATTCTCCTAGACAACCTAAGAGTCAACTACATCCACTCCATTACCAGCATGGGCAAAGAAGATGAAATGTTTGTCAAGCTACTTAAATACACTGGAGACCATCAGGCTGGTCTTTCAATATTTAGAAGTTTAAGAATGAGTGTTCAGATTTTTTTTTTAATACAGTACTTGATTAGAATGTATCACATCTCCTCCTGCATGTCCTGTAATCCACAGCCACAGTAGGAGCCCTCTACTTTTGTCCTGCAAGTCCAAAGGATTTTTGGAGGTACAGCATATAGGATAATCAGCTTGCTAATGTAAGAAGCCAAAACCAAGAGGAAACAATCTGGGAAAGACTGAATGAAAAATACAGCTCAACTCTTAAGTAAAATTTAAAAGTTTTAGAGGGAGTGACTCTTGACATTAAGGGGTGTCCTCGCCATACCAAGAGTGAATGCTCAGAATGATACAGTCCTCAGCATTCATTTTTCTGACAGCCTTCAACTTTTAGTATTCTAGGTTTATATCATTTCTTGATAATTGCATCAGAATTCTAAAACAAGGCTCTGTAAGAATAACGAAAGAGAAATAATGACAGAAGGACTTAATATCCCACATGACATGCAGTCAGAATAGGAAGTTAGCTCACAGGTATGAAATTCTCCATTCTTCCAGTCATGATCGTTTTCTTGCTAGTAAATACAGGTTTGCCTCCCTGTTGGCAACATCCAATTGCACTAATGCTGTTTTGACACGTCTGCATGGTTTCTATGTCAAAGAGCAGAATGTAGCAACCTGACACATGGGGTCTTGGAATGTCATCCAAATCTCACTACTTTCTGAGTGAAATCAGGAAGGTTGCTCTGGGTCACACAAAAGGTGCATCAAAGAACTTGTTACATTTTCTATTAACAACAGAAAGCGAAAGGCAAACTATATAGCGGTTAAAAAAAATAATCTACATAAAGCAGGGTAAAAAAAGTGACTGGGAAAAGAGCAAACCCAATCAGTGCATTGTGAGCAAAGTTACAAGGAGAAACTCCCAGTCAAATGCCTTGTAAAAGTAGCTAAAGGCAGGTAGAACTACATCCACCAAGTATAGTGCAAGTTGGGAAAATGAACCCCTGATAATAGCCTAAGAGATGGAGAAGTTTTTGTTTATTTATTAGTAATATAAAGTTGAGGTTTATATAGGACTAGCCCCTTGGATAAGTTCAGAGCTACTTAAAATAGCCAAAGGACATTCTCTTACTGGAGAAGCAGACAAGTGCTTAAAAAAGGGGCACAATAAAGGTATTCTCTCTCATGACAGGTAGGAAAGGAAATAGGAAAAGTCTCCTGAGTTATAAAGGTAGAATCAATGGACAACCAGCTGTACAGAAAGTAACTTCATATTCCTTTGAACCTGCTGGTATCAGGATCTGGGTCTTTCAAATATTAAAACATTAAATGCATAAGGGTTTAGTAGAGGGCGTACCAGATCCACTAGTGCCTAGGAGTGACTATAATGAAAAATGATGCCCTGAGGTACTACAGAGCACCTGGAATTCACAGAACAAGGAGGAAATAAGGAAGGACTAAGGGATTAAGCTAGGACTTGACACCTCTCCTCTTCATGACACAAAACAGATCTGAACAACTTTAGCGTTAACATATTATTTGTTTCTATACATTACAATATTCTTTCCTATTTCCTCTCCCAGGTAAACCCTTGGGTTTTGTGACAAAAGGTGGCAATATATACAGGTTTCCAGCAAAGCCAAGACTAATTATGACAAAGCTTTCCTAGTGATTCCAATAAGCTCTTTTGCAGTGTTTCCCAACATAAAAAGCAACCGTTCTTCAGGGAAAGCAAAAAAAAACCACTCTCCCACTCATGGGATGAACTGTGCAGTGTGATGAAGAATCTCAAAAGTGGAGAATATGAGTGCAGTCAGGATGATGATGATTGTGACATGTGATGGGGTTTGAAAATAGCAGAAACTCCCCAAGGATCCATGCAGTCTGGGAGTAGGGTAAATCAGAGCTCCCCTACAAAACAAGAAAGCAGGTACGTGCCCCTGCTGGAATGGTCAAACAATAAAACATAGCCAAAGAAAACAGAATGGTCTATAAAAAACAAAGCATCGTAGAGTTGCAGCGACTGTGAAGAGAGTGCAAGAAACTTCAGTTTGACTGATTGATAAAAAGAGTGCCAACTAGGACATGTCAAGATGCAAAATGGTTCCCATACCCACCCCCACCCTTCATCCTCCACAACTTCAATGTGGATCCCAAATCATGGCATTTTGATTACTACGCAAAAAATAATTCACGTAGGGGAGCTTCTGGCAATACCCTTCCCTGCTTGAGCTTCTTGCTTAGGCCATTCCAAAGTACAAGTCCAGGACTGTCCCATAAATCTGCCATTGTATATCACTGAGGCAGGGGACACACCATTTCCTGTAATACTATTCCATGTTTTGTTGTTCCCATATATTGCACATTCCAGGACTTGCAAGTACTTCTTCAGACCTTTGAAGACAATGCTTCTCTTTTAGGAAAAAGTGCACAAGACAGGGACAACTGAGCCTCAGCTGCTTTTCTACAACCTGCCCTTGCCATGATCCAGCGCTGCAAGCTCCAACTTTAGCTTAATAGTCTATACCAGCCTGCTGGTCTCGTACACTCACTGTGAGAGATCCCCAATTGGGGGACCACCACCTCCTCCATCGAAGAGAATTTCCCTGCGGGTTGGCTCAGGTATTGATAGTTCCTGGGCAAGGTCATTAAAACGAGATATGTAATCTATGCTGTTCTCATTCATCATGCAAGCCAGCTGGGAATCCACCACCTAGAAGAAACATGAGAGAAAAAAAAAAGAGAGATATGTTAGTAGAAATTTCACAGAATCACAGAATTGTTTAGGTTGGAAAGGACAGCTTGAGATCATTTTGTCCAACCATCCTGCTCAAGTAGGGTCAGTTAGAACAAGTTGCCCTGGACCTTGTCCAGCCAGGTGTTGAATTATCTTCATGAATGGAGATTCCACAACTTCTCTGGGCAACCTGTTTCAGTGTTTGACCAACCTCACATTAAAAAAGTTTTGTTGTGTTCCAGTTGAATTTTCAAGCGTTTCAAATTGTGCCTGCTGCCTCTTGTCTTGAGAAGAGTTTGGCTCCCTCATCTTCATTCCCAGCCTCTCCTCATATGAATGCTACACTTTATCTTGCTTTATCTGAGCTAGAGAACAACTTTTATCCATAGCTAAATGGAAGTCTCTAAGAAAAAAAAAAACCAACAAAAAACCACCACCAAATTTATAGTCTCAATGGGCTTTACCTGCCTATCCTTAATTTAGCATTAAGGTACACTAGTACAAAAACTCTATAGATATTTACCTCTAACTTAATAACTGCATTTGTAAATAAAACTGGATTCTGCAGGACACTTAATAAAACACCTTTCAAAATTCTCCCATCATTAAAGCCATTTAAAAATTATTCTTGTTTCCTCTAAAGACTCCCACACAAACCCACATCTGCCACAACAGCTGCTCTGGTGTGCCTGAAATGGTGGCTTAACCCATTTTCTACTGAAGGCAGTTTGTAAGATCAAGGACTGCAATGTCACTTCAAATCCACACAAATAAATTATCATATATTCCTTTAATTAACACACACCTTGACGGATTCTCACCATCAAGCAAGCAGAATCTTTATATTTATGCCAGGAAGTGGAGCTGTGTGTGGAGTCTGAGGCTGTCAAGGGCACATTAAAACAGCATGAGCTTGCCGCAGCTTCTGGTTACAAGGTCTGTACAGAACCTCCTTATCCAGATCCAAAGGACAATGGCTGAATGACATTCTCCTTCCATCACGGCGAGCTCCCACGAAGTTACAACGTACATGATGTTACACTGAGTCAACCACTGTAAACTGTAGGATAATTAACAATGGCAGGGACCTGAACAGGTCTCTACTTCAACCTCCTGCTCAAAGCTAGGTCACCTAGGAAGACCGTCCAGCTTACTCAGGGCTTTATCCATGTTAGTTGTAAAAAGCTCTGAAGACAGACACTGCACAACATGTCTGGGCAACCTACTCCCCTGCCTGACTGTCCTCAGGGTGAAAAAGTTTTTCTCTATATGTAGTCAGACCCTTTGTCAATTCAGCTTTTGCCTGTTCCTCTCACCACACATCACCACTCCGTGAAGGGCCTGGCTACATCTTCATCAAGTACTGGCAGGCAGTTGGGGCCCTCCTGCCCTGAAGCCTTCTCCAGGTTGAACAAGCCCAGTACTGTCAGCCTTTCCTCACAGACAGGTGCTTCAGCCCCCTAATCATCTTGGTGGCCCTCTGCTGAAGTCGCTCCAGTTTATCTATGTCCTTTCTGTAGCTGATGCTCAAAACTGGTCACAGTATTCTAGACATGGTCTCACAGCTGTTGAGTAGAGTGGGATAATCATCACTTTGTTCAATATACTGGCTATGCTCCTGTTAAAACAGCCCACAATGCTGTTGGTCTTCGCTGCTACAGAACATCCTGGCTTATGTTCAGCTTGCTGTCTATCAAGATGCCCACGTACTTCTCAGCAGAGCTGTTTCCGAAACAGTCAGTCTCCAGCCTACATTGCTGTCAGCGTTATTCCTTCCCAGGGGCAGGACTTTGCGTTTGTCCTTGCTGAATTCCATAATGTTCCTGCAGCTCATTCCTCCAGTCTGCCTCTGTCCCTTTGAAAGGGAGCTCTATCCTCAAGCATATCAAAGCCTTAATAACTGCTGTCTTCACTTTACCCCTTTGAAAGACTTCAAAACAGAAGGATAATTCTACCAACAGAGAAAATAACTCAGCAGCATAGCACCTTTTGCCATTGTCTCAGGTAACTTAGTATTAACCATTTCCTGCTTCTTCCTTCTAGACTTATTTATTTTTTTCTACCAGTCCTCCAACTGTACTGTAGCTGCATCAGTATTAACCTTTCTCTCAATGCAGCAGTACACTCCCCCCCAGCAGGAAACGAAACTTCTCCAGGCAGGGAGAAAAAAAAACCCTAAACCCTAGAGGCCGCAGGCTGAAATTTGAACTGACCAACTGAGATATGCCAGGTACACTGAGGTGACCGTCTTGGCCAATAGGGATTAAACAACCACAGGTCAGATTCGACAAGGGTATAAACGGGGTCCCACCAGAGGACATGTTGGAATCAGTCCTCCTCAGAGAAGCAGTCTGCAGTCAGGGACTCCCCCTTGGGTTGGGGCACTGCCTGAGGTAATTCCTCAAGGGAGAGAGCCTTCATCTTTTAGGTGAGTCATATGTGCATTTTGGAGCCATCATTTTAAATCTTAAGAATTCTTTAGTCAGCTGTGTAGTATTAATTCCCTTTACATCATTGAGCCTGTGGTTTATAAAATGTTACTGGAATTCTAAATAACTTTTCTATTGAAGAATAAATCTGTGCTTTAACGCCTGTTGGATTTGATTGTGTGGGCACCTGTAACAGTATTTTCTATTCCTGCTCTACAAAGCAAGACACACAAACCAGAAGGATTATGACTCACTCTGTCAAAACAAAGATCTGTCCAACAACACAAACATGACCTCCCCCAGCA
This sequence comes from Astur gentilis, assembly GCF_929443795.1. Lineage (NCBI taxonomy): Eukaryota > Metazoa > Chordata > Aves > Accipitriformes > Accipitridae > Astur > Astur gentilis. The sequence goes on from NC_064912.1 coordinate 945,045, forward strand.
AAAAGAACCTGGGTCGAAGGTGCTCACAACAGCTTCTTGCACCAGCTCTGGTGCTGTATACCCTCAAGTCATTTTACATCTTTCCGTTAAGACTCTAACTCTGTTTTACTAAGCTAAAGTGCAAATGTCAAAGTGTCTTTGCCTTGAGTATCTCTGGAAGGTATGATGGACAATATACAATAACACTGCACTACAAAAGGAAGCAGACAGCCGAATGTAATTTGATGACATACCTCTGCTACATCTGCCAGAGACCGTGACACAAAAGAGTCCCGTGAGTTTCCATCCAGAAGGCTGGGTCCCAGTAAGGAGGTGCCACTGGTAGTTCCAACAGGAGTTGGCAACATTTTTCGTCCCTTCTCGGGGGAGATGAAACTTGCTATAAAGACAGTAAGTCACTGCACTGAGTGTTTGCAATTGGGAGCATAAGGAGAAGGATAAGGAAATAGAAAACGGAGGAGAAATCATCTATTTCTTCTGTCTCTTAAAAATTATGTGTTACCAGCATGAACACCATCAGCATACTGCTAAGAATACAGAGAGTCATTACACCAGTCCCATTAAATATTAATTAAAAAACCCCACCAAACAAACGCCAAACAAACCCAGTGATCTCATTTCTTTGAGATTATGCTCACCAAGCATAGAACGAAGCCTATTTTTCCAACAGCAGAGCCAAGAGCATCTTTTCCTTTTGGCAGAACAGCCAAAATGTCTCAACCTAACTGATGAGTCAGGCTCCAAACAGACTACAAAGAACTGCCAAGGAATTATTTGTCCCAAGGTATGGGCCCCAATCTAGCAACAGGATCTTTTCAGGAACAGACTTGTAAAGAGAAAAAAAAAATGTATTCAAGGCAACACTGTTGAAATGAAAGCAAGTAGTAAGGGAAGAATTCTACAAATGTCCTACTGGGTTTACAATTTTCCAAAGGATTCACTTCTAATAAAGAGCGCTCCCCCACCCCTGCACCTCCCCGCCCAGTTCTCTGCATCCTGACACTTACAAAACAAGCTGCTGAGAGACGAGTCTGTGGAGTCATTGGGGTACCACTGGGGATCATGGCTGGGAGAGGCAATCCAGTTCTGTTGAGGACTACTGGATGGGGACGGAAGACTTTTGGAGCTGTCACTGCCGTTCAGTTTTGCAGGAGAGAGAGAAACACCTTCACCTGTAAGCCAATGTCAGGAATCACTGATTCAGTCAATGCGGTAAAGTTATAGGATACTGCACCAATTTCTGTTTAGAAAGGGAAGAAAACCCCACCAAAACACCAAACACCAACAACCAAAAACAACTCCCATATATGTTAGAAAATAAAAGCCAGGCACATAATTTTATTTCCAACAGGTATTAAAAAAATCCCCAACACAATAACTGCTTCCTGGAAAAGTTTCTGCTGACATGGGAGAGGACAGGATTTCTTTTTTAAGGTAATAGGAAGACTTTACCTAAGTTCAGACTTACTGTATTGACCAGAGCTGATAGCTATTTCAATGATGGAATCACTGATTTGAGTGGCAGGTTCTCCTTGAGAAAGCACGTCTTCAGGTGGTCCAGGCAGAGAAATATCCAAAAGAGCAGAAACATTGGGAGGAGAGAGCCGGGTACTGGAAGCCTCTGATGAGGGAAGTGGAGGGGTGGAAAGACCATTTTGGAGGGGAGCCTTGGACAGTTCTGACAGAGAAAGGACTGATGTGCCCTGTTTCAAGAAACAAGAGTTAATTGTTCATAGATTTATGAACGACTTGGAAATCTGTCTGAAAAGCAGCAGCTTAGCTCTTAAGCATCAGATTAAAATCAGACATTGGGGGGGGGGGGGAAGAAAAAGAGGACTAATAATTCAGCAGATAATATTTCTAAAATTTTAGGAATATATTATTTATATGATAAATTTGTATTATTTTAATGAAAAATATCTGTAAGCGTGAACAAACATGCTTCAGCCCACATCCTGCCAAATCATCTGACAAAATATGGGTCTGTAACATTCCAAAGAATGTTTAATACAGCCTCCGTAACAGAAACAAACATAATAATAAAATGAACATGATTTTGATGAACCTACAGATATTTCTTAAGAATTAAGTATTAATTTGCCTTTGTGTAGGCAAAAAACCTAGAATTGCTTGGAGAGTATATAAATATTTTAAACTGCTAACTCACTCCTCTTTACAGCCAGACTTCCCAAAACTCAACTGATCTTTTTTAAGGAGTCTTGTTATTAGTACCTCATCACAGAACTGTTTGTAATTTTTTTCTGATGTAGTACATAAAAAGCTGTCCTGAGAGCAAGAACCAGAACGTAAGGCCCCATTATTATAAATAAATGCCTAGTAGGTTCATGTCCTAACATCTGTGCTGTAAAAAAAAAATAAAATATTCCTCTCCCTTATGCTTTCCAATCAAATTAATGTGACCTCTTTTGCATGTATCTGTCACAGGAAGGGTGGAAACTGCTTCCACTGAAAAAAAGAAAAGCCTGTATCTGAGGCTTAAGTATCTCACACAGGTCCTGCATTCCACCGGAAAAGGAAGTTGGGGATAGGACAACAACACTCTTACAACTCAGGTGCTGCCACAGTTACTTTTAAAGTATCTATGTCTTATTGGATCTAGCATGAAAAGTGATTGTCTGAAGAGGAAGTTGGCATTACAATCGCGCTTCTAGTCTTAATATTCCTCCTTCAGAAACATACAAGTTGCAGGACTCCCAATTGCTGAAATTTTTCTTTGTTATGTCTAAAATACACACATATGATATAGCAGAGCAATTATAAACTTCTCCACTGTATCAAGAAATACATAAAAACTGTTTGTCCTTCAGAGGTCAGAGATGGTCAGCTTTGCTTTGCTTTTTTAGAGAGCAGCACCCACATAAATTTAAGGAACCTTCCTAAATTTCTTTAAATTTCTTCAGATGCTAGAGGTTTCAATTTCCACAAAACAGTATCAATGGTGTACAATTACCTGGGAACAAGGGGTTTTAACTAGTAATACCATTGGTGTTTTCAGAACATTACCCATTTCATACAACTGTTCTTTCAACAGATACTCTACCTGGAAACCATCAGGAACTGCCTCCTGCTCATGCCGTGTTGGTAGGCTGATGAACGGAACCCGACACCCAGGGCCTGAGCCCTAGAAGCACAAGAGAAATCATGTGAGTGCCAAGTGTTTACATGACATGCTGCAAATATAGCTGGGGAGGTAAGAGACAAGTGCCTATCACCGTTTATGCATGCTTTTTTTACTATCATGCCTTTCAAAATTGTCCATTAACTCCCTGAGAAAATGGCACAGACTAGCATGTATCTGGGTCTCAATAAAAGAAATGGCAAGGAGAAATCACAGTTTCCATTCCAAATACATCCCTGAAAGTCCATGTTTTGCCCCAGATTCCCTCTGGAATTATTGCTTATTGAAACGCTACCGTTTCTTTTCAAGCCCAGATTTCTGGATGGCCAACTTTAATAGTCACACAGTGAAAGCTATTCTATAGGATGGAAATCTGTTCAATGTGATGATGATTTGATCCCTCAACCCTGAAATACACAATACACAACATAGATTGGGTTTGCCATGATAAAAGCGTCCAACAGCAAGCTTCAGGAGAAAGCTGATTGAAGAGTCATTAATAACACAGGTTTTTTACACAGTCAGAGAGCAAGACACTGAAGTATTTTAAAAAGCATGCTCAAGAGACTCTGACCTCTACAGTGGTGATGGAGCCTCCGTTCTGATGCGCTACTGTTGACTCCTGCCCTGTTACCACTGTGGTCACTCCATCTGGTGACAATGGAGACACACCTGACAAACCATCTGCATCCAGAACAGGCACGGGGCTACCAGGGATAATACCAGCACTTTTAGCTGCCAAGTCAATAGCACCTTTTGTGAAACAAAAAAGCAAAAAAACCACATTACAAGCCTTTTCTTCAGGTGATTACTTTGTTGTGACTCATCTAAAGGATGATTTTTTTAAAAAATTGCCCAGAGTCAAAACTTAACACATGCAAAAAGTGAAAGTGGTAATTATCTGATCAGCTATATCAGTTGTTCCTCTTCACAAAGTATAACACTTCTTTCAGCTAAAATGTTTAATTTTTCTGTCCTGTTCCAACATGTTATCAGGTATATCAAAACAGTTTAGAGAAACATCCCAGTTCTCTCCACTGCCCTTTCCTTCTATTTTTTTTTTTTGGTCCTGCAAATTGTTAAGTATTTGGTTATGCAATTTCTAGAAATTTCCTATAGTTTACTAGAGGAAACTAAAACAATGCAGCCTTATTTTGTTTCCTTGTATCTCTAGCAGCCATTTAGACTCTATATAAAAAAAATCATGTCCTTGCAGGGTCAACCTCACCCAGATCTTTTAAAATCCACTTAAAACATCTGAATGTCTTCCCATCACAGAGAATCCTCTAAGTAAAACATAGAGGCAATCATTGTTTTCACCTCAGTAGTCATTCTAATTATGGGACCTATTCTTCTATTGCAAGATGAAGTATTTGCTTGGGGTACACCAGCATGTTTTTTTTCTTGTAGACTTCATAATCCCACATTAGTAGATAAGATGTCTGTAAGTTTCTTTCAAATACATCACAACCCCTTTTCAAAGTGGTCTTATAACAAAACAGAACAAAAGTGCTCAACTGTGGTTACAAATTCTAACCCCTTGCTTTGCCTGCAGGTAAGACACAGCGAAGGAACCTAGTTCAGACTGTCCCACCACTGACTGCTCCCTTTCTGCAGTCACACAAAGCCACAGAAAGTAAGATATCATTAATGCAGACGCTTTCTTTAACTTCCAAAATCACTAATGATTCTACCGAGGGAATAGAAACCAACAATGTAACAACATACAGATCACAACAGACCGTGACTCACATTCTGTTTAAGAAATTACTTACTAGACAGATGGTTGGTAGCCTGTGTTGGAAGAACTTTGGGCACAATTGGACGAGAAACAGCAGCTTTAGTCAGTGAGGACTGGATTGGCCGAAATGAACCTCTCCCTAGGGTGAAGGATTAAATACATCTCAAGCAAATGAAATATAACATCTTTAAAGCACAGCACAACACAGTTCAACGGAAGCAAAAAATTCCAAGCAGTAGCAAGCTCCGGGAATGCAAGTAGTGGAGATGAAACAGACTTGAAATAGTAATGCAAGCTAACCAGTGCCTTACCACACAACTGCAACAGCAAGTGTTGCTGTGTTATTGAAGCTGCTTTCATTATTTTCAAAGAAGGTAACCTTTAAGGTCTCATGTTGATTTTGAGATTTAAGCTGAGATGGGAGATCATCTGTACTACCATTGTACTCAAGTGTGTATCAGCAGAAAAGGAGAAATGAGCAGTATATTGATCATACTGTAAACAATATCGCAGGTACTAGGAAAAGTCCATTATAAAATCTAGACAAAAGATTATACCCTACAGAAAAAAATTCTTATCAAGTATTTTATTCCAAAATTTTGTCTCCTTTAGAGAACTCCTTACTATTCCCTGCTTTCAATACTGGGAAACGGAAGAAAAAAAATTTCTATCATAATCATGACTTGCTTAACAATGATGCAGGAGAACAATCCCATCAACCTGTAGGAAGTGACTCAACAACTGGTAAATGACTTTGTGGTTTTGAAAGGGTATTTTCCTCTTTTTAGAGATTATTCCTTAATGTAGTTTTAAGGGACACTTCCCAGTCCATCTCATGGCAGCTAGAAGATACGCAGACTCACCTGTAATGGATGAGTTGGATAAAATAGAAAAGGAACAGACATGCTGGGACGGATTTCCAGATGGCCTGGGGAGCAGTGTTCTCTATGTGAGAGAAACAACAATAAACCAGAACATATTTAAACTCAGAACAGAAGGTAAAGCTCATCTTCTAAGGCACAGAAGTTCACAATACCTTTCAGTATAAGCAGAGTATTTAAATGGCATGATTATCATGCAACACCCACAGCAATAATGTCTGTGTAATCTTGAGAAAGAAGTTACAGATAGGAATCATGTGTTCTCTCTGTAAACTAAGAGAAAATTTCCCCATAGACAATTCTCAGAGAAATGTTAATTAGAACTATATTCCTTTCCAATTATACTTGCAGTAATTTTCAAATCTCCCCAAGAATTACAGCAGTGATCTTAAGGATGGAATCTAGTCTGTGTGCAAACTGATCTTCCATTACAATTGAACAAGTGTAAACTAATGAGGCAGCTGTAATGTACTTGGGAGCTTTCAAAACAAATGGAATTGCATAGACCAAAATATCTCAGTACCAAAAAATAGTACGCATGTAATTTCTGGGTCTACTACTTTTATACAGAGCAGGAGGGACAAAAGAGTATATTGAAACTTGGTAACTTTGTTTTCCCTGAACAAGCATCCATTATTTTGGTTTTAGATTTCTTGTATGTTGTCCACCTGCCTGTGGCTTCACAGTGGCATGTGCCTTTTTGCTGCGTTAACAGAGTAGTCTAAAGGAGGTTAGTGCCTGCCTACCACCAAAGTTCCATGACAACAGGCTACCTCTTACATAAATCTCTTTGCAAGTCCCCTTTTTTTCCAGAAATCATTGTTCTTTCAAATAGTGTTATGTCTTATTGTGCTACAGAGGTTTATAATCACCCCAGTTTAATAACCATTAGTGAGTAGGAAGCAACAAAAAAATACCTAAAGGGAGATCTTGTTGGAATAGCACTGACAGCTCTAACACTGACAGATCAGGATACCACATGAACACACTGCTTGTGCATCAGTACCAGCAGGCCCAAACAGCAGAACCTGCTTTCCAAGGAGGGGCTTTTTTTTTTTTTCTCCAAACTACCTCTGGACTACTACTCTTGTTGGCATTCCTCATATAGGGAATATAACATAGCTGGTTACAATACAGACTAAAATGCTTCTTCCTTCATATGTTCAGCTTCACTTTTCCAGCAGATGTATGAAGGAAGTTCAACTCTTTATTTCAGTTAGGTGCAAATCACTATAGCTTTACTGATCTATTCAGAAAACAAAACAGGCATTTCACACTTTGCAAATTGTTCTGACCTGTACTACTAACGGCTTCCGTAAGTGCCTGTTCCGTAACTTCCTTGGCTTTGGCAAGAAGAAGTCTGACTGCATCTGGACAGGAACAGGAAATGCATTAGTAATTATGTTAAGCATGCACACAGAGAATCAATTATACCCCCCAAACTCTGTTTTTCAATAAAGGTATAACTATTTAAAATACTGTGTTTTGTTTTAGACAGGAGAATATTCTTTTTGCTAGAACATGAAAATTTTCCACCACAAATGTATTTTTCAGAAATACTTGTTTTATGAAGATAAAGCTTTCTCCCAAAAAAATCATTTCACTACTTAACTACTGTTGCTTGCTATGAAGTTGTTACTGAGATTATATATGTATATATATATAAAAATAAAATGAGTGTTTCAACTAAATACAGCAATGAGGTTGTATTAAAATTAGCTGCACAATAAGAAGGGTATCAGTTTTGCTAAACCTAGCTAACAATATTTGCTGGAGCAAAGAGAGTGAACCAGTTTCATCAGGCTGTGTGATGGCATTCAGATTCAGGTCTGAAGAGGTGATGTCACTTCAAAGCATAGTTATATAGTCAAAATCTGACTAATCTCAGCTAATATAATGTTATGCTTGAGCATCGCTAGACGCACTGCTTCACAGGGAAGCCCATACTTTCTGAGGAACCAAAAAACCCCTGTAATACCTACTGGAAGCTGGCTCAGGCACAATATGCTACTTTTTTTCATTCGGTCACCTCACTTACACTGATTGTGTCTAAGTGCTGCCGGAAGGTCAGTTCTGCTTCTTTGCTAGGCAAGAACAGTTTCCCATGGCGGCTGTTGGGTGGTAGAGTTGTAGGAACTGCAAAGAGTCCACCATCAGTATCAGTGCTTCCAGAACTTGAAGGACCAGCCACCAAGAGAGGTCTAGGAAGGTTTCTCAAACCTAGAAGATTTTAACAGCAATTTAATGAAGTTAAGTGAAACCAAAAAGGAAGTAACTATTTAATAACTGAAGGATCATACAGAGAGCTGGGACTTAGGGATTCTTGCTCTACCACCATCTGTTTGTGATCTCAAATCATGAAACTCTTGATACTTCAGTCTTCCCACCTGCACGTTGACAGTATTTACCTGCTTCACAAGGATACTGCAAACATTCACTTGCTTTGAAATCCTGGGAACAAGGGGGTTAAATACAATTTTATGCTACTAAAGAAACTAGAACTTAAGCACCCAGTTTAAAGCCTCACAAAAACTGTGTTAACCAGTTTATCTATTCAGCTTGTAGAAATACCTGAGGGCCCTTCCCACTAAACAAACTATATATCCACCATTCTTTCTGTAAGGGAAGATAATACAAACAAAGACTCATTCTACAATGCTCATGTTTTATTTACACTCACCACCCCCCACCCCTTCCCCATGGTAATTCAAAATGCAACCCCAATAAAATGATTCTGGTGACAGAGGAAATGAAAGAGCAGGGATCAGTTTACCAAAACTATCTTCTAAAAGATGGACTGTCTTAGAAATACATTTGGCACATTAAAATAATGGCATCTGGTCTGAGTAAAACTTCTCCATTTACATTTAACTTTAAAAAACATTGTAGGATTTCACAGTGTTGTGCCCACTCTGCAGGCATCCAGCTAGGATGAAAACCAGTATCATTACTATGTCATTCTGAGATAACCAAGAAGTGTACCTGCCTCTCTTCCACAGATGTGCTCGCTCCACATATAACACCATGCTTCATTATAATAGACAACAACAGCTATTTTCACACTCAAATTGCACCCATACATGTCATGGTGCTCCAGCCTCTACTGCTGGGCTGGAGATCTCAGCTGGGAGGCAGCAGGCACCTGACTCACCCAGAGGGGGAAGAAGCAAAGTGGGCAATGAAGACAATACAACACAAGCCTGGGCCACACTAATGCAGAACGTCAAACTTTATTTACCAAAAAAATAAACCTCAGGGTTTTACTATCCTCCTATTTAAAAGGTGAAATTGCCACCTCCACCCTGCTGCTCTAGATTCTGCTGTTTTTCCGAAGGTCAGTTAAAATCACAGTGTGCCAATGTATCTAAAAATCAATTAAAAGCAGAACATATAAATTTGTGCCTCCTGCCTGACCAGGAGTTAGAGAGAATTGTAAAAGATAAAGTACATGATATTATCTTTTAAAAAAGCAATAAAGGGATGCTACTGTAATTATATAACGATATTTTAAGCACTATAGGTGATGTTGCGTCACAGCTGTTGCTTCACTTTTTCTAAATCTCTTTGCACGATTATTCTTTTTTTTTTTTTTGTCTCTCCAGGTAGCTGTCTGGCCTTTGTGGAGCTGTCGGTTTGCCAATACTTTCACTACTTCTGGAGTGGACACAGGCTATCTTCTAATCTTTATCTTCTACTGAGAAGGCCAAATCAATTTATCTTTAATTAAAAAACCCCAAAAGATGAAAACCAAACAGCAGTTAGCACCTAGGCAGACTCAGGACCAAAGTCTATGAGGGAATGCACCTAGAACACTCATCACCAGAAGTAACCTAGCAGTTTGCTTTCTGACAGCCAAATTACTGCAGTCATTTAATAGCACTGTATGTGAGGATACAAAAGAAGCTTGATAACTACTGTATACTAAAGACTGCAATCCAGACCACAAACAATCTCATTTTAGATCCAGAACACCCTTATCAGGGCTGATAAAAGGCATTCCGTTTGTCTACCAAAACAACACAACTTAGGGTGAAGATACCAGACTTGCTTGGGTATCCATCTGACATGCTGGAATGCCATTACCTGAGGCCTAAAGCTGAGTGCATTACCCCAGGCAGAACTGCTGAGAAGCTAAACTAATTAAAACTAGGTAGAATGTTATACTGAACACATTTTTACTGTTCCCCTGTTCAAGCCAAACAGCTCAGCTGAAGCCAATTTGGCTATCTTTGGTACTGTACAAAAGCAGGAATACGTAATCTGTATTTTTCACTTTCTGAGTTTGCACTAAAGACTACATGCTTCATTATATGTTAAACCACAGTGCTACATGACTCTAGTTGTAATTCAGTGATGTGAATCAAAGACTAACGTGGACAGTTATATTTGTTTTTGAATCAATGAAGCTCTATGTAAACAGAACAGGTGTCCGTTTCTAGGGGATCAATAACAAAGTATTGTTATCTTCTTGCTGTTTCTGTCTAGAATCCTCAGTGTACGATCCTTACACTTACTTAAAACGCTTCAGGAAGGATTTTCAAGGCATTAGGGAAGCATAAAGTACAATCTCATAAAAATGAATGTCGCAAATTAAGGAAGTTTGATTCTACTTGCAAGTCTGATTAAAAAAAGGTATGTCCTTCAAGCCTGTGTATCTCACTGAAAGATAACAATTTATCTGTTTGATCTATTAAATTATTGGCTTTTTAGTAGATATTTAAGTAAGCACATCCTTGTCTACAAGGAAGCACAACGAAGCTTCAAAAATAAAATTGCTATAATGCCATTTTAAAATGAAAACCACACAGAGCACCAAGTAAGTTTTACAGCATCAGTAAATTGCTCATGGTTCACCGCTTCTTACAGCACAGGTGTGAAAAGGACAGCATAAGAATCACAGTTGTTTCTAGTAACCCTGACACCTTCACAGACTATATAATAAAGTCATAAAACATTCATTGGCAAATGCAACAGGACTGAAGAATAGAACTGAAATTCTTGGTCACAAGTTACAAGTTAAGCAGCTGTACCTTCTAGTAAAAGAAAAGGTAATTCATAATCATTCCGTATTTTATAATGGCAGAATTGCGCAGAAAATTATTTTATCAAAGAACTTTACACTATAAATTTACTTTCCTGCTCTGTAAGCCTTTTCTCTCTTGATATCCCATACCCTGTATCACTCAGCTGCTAACAAATGCTAGCATCTTCTGTTAAGAGCCACTCGTGAGAGCTCTTCTGGACTGTCAACTGTGTTATTGACGTGCATTGTTTTTCAAGATTCAAAGTAGTATTGAATTTAAGACAACTCTAAGGCAAATTAACACATACCAATGTTCTTAAACAGTTAAGTTCGTAAGAGTAGGAACACTGATACTCTCAGTGTCACATTACTGGAGTGTACTCATGCCGGTCTGAAGTACTAATGGTTTGATCTCTTGAAGTGGATTTTTATGAATACCCACCTGAGGAGCTGGAAGCAGCACCAGGAGAAAAAGTCTTGTTGTTGCGAAGGGCAGATTGATTTCGTGCACAACCTGGACTCCTGGTGCTGATGGCAATCACCTTTCCCGGAGGAGTCAGTGACTGCTCCTCTTGAGCAGGCTTTATAGGTGACGTGGCAACAGAGCTCATCTCAGGCATCTGAAAATGCACACACATTAAATGAATATTGTGTACTGTTGCAACAAATAGTGTTAAACTCATTCTACTTTGGAAGCGTTAAAAAAAATAATCTGACATACTACAATATCTTTAAGTACTCTAACCAATACCCCTGTGTGTGTGTGGTGGGCAACTGAAATTCCCTTCCTGTGCATTTAGCAGTGTTAAATGTCATCAGTTCAATACCATTCATTTATGTTACAATCAAGTTAACCCTCAACAAGCTTCACACTGTGCTGGACCACCCAAGGATTTAAAAAAAAAATAAATAAAAAAGACACAGATTTGTCACAGTAATGGAAAAGGTGTTGTTTTTAATTCAGTGAAAAACTAATTTTCATAAAGTCTAACCATCCAGAGGGCTCCTCTGGTTGGAAGTACACCTGGACAAAAATGTTTTGCTCCTAATTCTAATCAAGTAGAGACCAATAGTTTTGATTTTTTTCCCATCCCTTCTCCTATTTCATACTGTAATACAGCAATAACAAGAGGCACATGGCAAGGTGCTTTAATAATTTTCCAGGCATATCCAGTTATTTCATTAAGTTGTTTAAAGATTTTTCTAGAAAATGCTCCCTTTTTAAGGGATCAGTGTGTAACAACAGGCATAAAATTATCCCCCCCCCCCCCCCTCCACTTGACTGCAATGCAATTTGCTACAGGATGTTTTATGCTGATAATCTTCATTTACAGGAATGAATCACAGCACAGTTGGCCACTTTGGCTTTGTAACATATTGTCTTGAGAAATAGCAGGGATCTAGACAATCAATCCTTCCCCTGTCAAAGTACCCTGTGGCAAAAATATTATTGTTCCTGTCATTATTTGATGAAATGCAGAGGATTTAAGAGATAAAACTTTCAAAAAGTCTACAGTACTTTCAATTAGGCAGTAAATATCACCCTCGCCTCTTGCATATTTATCAGTCCCACAACATTCACTGCTGTAAGAAGACTATCTCTTTTTCTGAAAAAACAATGAGTATAAAATAGTATTTGACAAATACAAGGTTACATTACTTCTTTTTATTGCAATGTACAATATGGTACATCTGAAAGAACTTTATTTTTCAGTAGCACTATGCTACTTTCATTAAGACACCAAGAGTGTTAAAGTGACAGGAAAACACTTGGAAATAATAACTGCTGGGTTTTTTCCCTCTCTTCTATCCCTCTCTGCCCCAGTCTAAGGAGATGTCCTTCTTTCTAGGTTGTGATTGCTTAATTATGTTATTCCTGGTTATCACACATGTCACCAGAAGTAAGAGTGGATGCCAAAAGAGGAGACATTGTCACAGATCTGTCTTCAATCTTAAAGTCTTCACAGTTTAAACAAAGTCTATATCTGGAGCTGTATCTGAGCACAGATAGTTTTAAATTTATAAAATCCTACATTCTATGTCTATGATATCAGGATCAAAAGGACCTTTGAGGGGGGTTAACTCTGCACCAACAAAGAAAGATCAAAGAACTACATATCTTTGGGAATAGTGATACATTTGCATCCTATGCTGGAATACAATGCAAATGGCATCTTTAACTCATCATATCTCCATCACAGGCATTCAGTCACATCTGTTGAATTCAGTGTCTTTTTGGTCTTTAAAAGGATGTTTTACTAAGTTCCAATCAGTTGCACTTGGTGGAAGTGGCTGCCCAGGTATCATAGGGGCAGATCTTAAACATTGGTTACAATGCACAAGAAGGAAAGCAAGTTCATTCCCAGTTGTCTGCCTAAGGAAGAAAGTATTATTCTGGGTCTGTTAAACAACTATCTTTGAGTCTGGGAACTTTTACAAAAATCACTGTGGCAGGTGCAGTTATATTGGCTATGCTATCCCAAAGAAATAAAATTATTTTCACACTTACACTTAGTGTAACTTGAGATACATAAACATTGGAAATTAAGGGTTGCAGTTTTCAAGTGGAATATTAATCTCATCTAGGCTCCTTTTGTCATCTTGGCTCTATTTCCAATAAAAGGCTGGACCAGATGATCTTCCAAGGTCCCTTCTAACCTGGGCTGTTCTATGGTTCTCTGAACCTGAGAGAGAATAGAGGGCACCTACCTAACCTAACCTCATGACTGATCTTTTCAGTAGTCACATTAAATGTTCACTGTAATACCACTGAGTCTCCCAGCAAACCAGAAATTAAAAGGTACTGTAAAAAGCAAATGCAGCATATTGAGGAGAAGTCCACTCCGTAGCAAGCTGGGTTGTGGTGGTGTGGTTTTTGGGTTGTTTTGGGGGGTTTTGTTTTTTGTTTTTTAAACACAGGAATCTCCAAGATCTTGACAAGGCTGGTCACTGATTTACTATGAAAACATGACTGGGCAATTATTCCCCAGATCAAGTAAGAGTTTAGCATCTGGAGCATGAACAAGAGCTACTTACTGGTTTGGGATTGACTTCAGTAGAGATGAGTTTTAAAAGGCAGTTTAGGAGTCTCTGCTTGTGAAAGGTGGTACATGCAGGAACAGTACTTGACTCGGTTGTTTGCTCCTTAGCATCCTGGGTTTCTGGCTCCAAGACAGCCAACCAGTCATATTCCAGCTGCAACTTGTTCGGTTTGCCCATCATGAGGTAGACTTCAGCCAGCGTAAGGCTCTCAGAAGTTCTTAGACTCCATCCTTCTTCTCTAACCTGTTGAGAGAGCCGGCTTGGGTCATCCTTGAGAGACTTTGTACTAGATTGTCCCTGAGGTGGAGGTGGAAATGAGGAGCCCAGCTTCTCTTGAGAATCCTCCATTACTGCATCTGTTATATCCTTGGTACAAGCATCAAGCTGCTGGCCCTGGCTGTGGCTAGCCTGAGTTTCATATCTGGATGGGCCACTGCTGGGTGAAGCCACACCACCTCTTGGTAGCTGTGAATAGAAGTCAGACGTCTCTGTGCTCTTCCCACTTGGAAAAGCCACAGGAGAAGTATCACCAGCTGCTGGAGCAGATTCTTTCCCATGCAGTTTGTCTGTGCAAGAACATTTCTCTGGGACGATCAGGTCCTGACAGGACTTCATGTACCGTGGGAATGGATCGAGCAGAGAGAGTTCCTCCACATCAGGGATCTTACTGCAAGCACAAGCTGTGCTGCACGATGGTAGCACAGCTGCTTGGTCACTAGCCAGGGCCTCCCTGCCCTCCACACAGAAGGCCACTGAGCTCAGCTTTTCGTGGTTTCCTCCTGGATCTTGAAGTCCAGAAGGCGGTTTTTGGAGAGAATTAGTGACGCCAAGATTGGCGGCTGTTCCTTCCACCAGGCCAGGCTCTGGGGCGCCATCTTCAGTGCTTGCAGAAACTTCAGCTGTGGGCTGAGAGGTTCTGCTTGACTCTGTAGTGCTCTCTGCCCTTCCAACACCCTTACCTTCTGTTCCCCGTGTGTATTTTAGCTGTCCCCTAGCTGTCCCCTGACCACTCTGTATGCCTAGGATTTGTGCAGGGGGTAGTAAGTGAGAGTCTTTCGTGTTCTGTTTGCATTTGCCAGTCTCCTGCCAATGCACTGTGCAGAAAGCCTTGGAGTGGACCACTCTGGCCACCCCAGGCAGTGGAGTGAGTGTACAATTCTCTCCTGGAAAGAGATGGAGCATTACTTTCTCCTCTGAGAAGCCACCTCTTGTTTCTGAGTCTCTGGAGTCTTGAAGTTGCCGTTCTTCTAGTGTTTTTCGCTAAAAAAGATGCGTCAAAGAACACAACAATCATGCGCCCCTTCCAAAAAAGCACCTGGTAGCCTACTTTGCAAGTTAAAAAAAAAAGAAAAAAAAAATCCCAAACCAAACCAAAAAACATAGCTGATCAAGGACACATTCTCTATTCAGCATAGGTATGAAGACTCTACGATCAGAACTTAAGTCCTTTTGTGATGGTAAGGGCTATACTGAAGACCTGCTACAAACACAAACTAAATCTCTGTTCCAGACAAAATTAATTCTCTCTGCTTCACACACCATTGTAATGATAAAAAAACCCCAACCAACAAATAAACCCCAACAAAACCAAGCAAAAAATCCCAACGTCAGTGTATAGCAAAACAGACCCCCCCTTTCTGTGCAGTAACCCCCACCTTCCATGTTTTGACATCCTTCTAAGTTTCAAGTGCCATGCTGTTCAGACTCACAAATTAAAAAGAAAAGCCTGAATTAAAGGACTAAGAACAGGATATAGCACACCAGTCAACAGGAGAACAGAATGGCTGTTAACTCACAAATCCTCCTACTCCATGGATCGAAGTTCAGAGGTAAGGTAATCTCTAATGTAGTATGGCTCGGACAGCATATAGATACATAACAGATAGCAGCAGCTACCGAGACAAGAAGCTTAAGCCTTCATTTGGTGGAACTGCATAAAGCAAGTGGAAAGATCTGTCCTTAACCTTTTTGCTGCAACTGGAAACAAAATTATCAGTTATCATCCAGGCTTCTATGGTGGTCTCCCATCTACAAAGAAACAGAGTAAGCTCACTGTTTAAGGAAGTGAAATAAAGGCAGGGAGCTTCATTTATTATTAACTAGCTTTTCAGGGGATCATAGCAGAGAAGAGTTTGGATAAAAGTGGAATATTATGGGTTTTCCCATGAAAGGTTCCATTAGTGATGCTGAGAAACTGACCCCTACCTTTACTAAGCAAGGACTGGTAAATTTATGAGATAGAGTCACATTCCCAAGGCAAAAATGAACTTAGAATACGAACGTAATTGCTCCCAGGACACAGCATACAGAACCGAGTAGCAGAAAAAGGATACAATACGCACTTCATGGAGAGCCCACTTTTGCTTCAGGAACTCAATGAGGCTGGAGACCTTCCGATGCAACTCCACAATCATCCTGTATGCCAGATAAACAAATTAAGGGAACAGAGAAAAAATTTCAGCAGAGGTTCAAATCACAGCCTCAATGCTAGAATGGGAATTAAGGGAAGAAACTGGCATTCTGTAATACGAGCACAGAGAACATACCTACCACTCCCAAGCTCTAAGAAAAAAAAACAAGAAAAACAAAAACATATGTTATCCCACAACTTTAAAATCTATATAACTCACAACTGAGAAAGATCTAAAAGCTTATCAGATAAATCTGATTGCCATGATTCAAGATATTAGTTTCTCTGGTTGGAAGAATAAGATAGCAAAAGATGGCAAGATTTAGCTAAACTGCAAAAGTGCAGGCAAGGCACAAAGCTACCACATGAAGAAAGAGAAAGGGGCATAAAAAAAACCCCTGCAAACATTTACTTTTTGCTCCCAAAACATTTTACAAAATAAGCCTAATGGTAAAAATCTTCATTATCCTCTCTGCATGATCTTTAGTTGTTATACTGAAGTACTCTCTTTGGAAGAACAATGAACATCACAGAGGCCTCCTGTTTTCTGCCCTGAGTTTTGGACTAGATGTAAGTACTAGGATGAACAGCCACTGACGACACTGAAACAACAGCACCAACTAGATTTTGCAGGGAGGAGATTAAGCTACAAATACCTTCCTTTCTGCTAGGATCACTGTGTTGCAGTTGACATGTTCAGAGTCTTGGTGCAGGCGTCTCTGACCAGTTTTACTTCCCTCCCCTGTACCTCTGTCTCATGGTGCATTCAATACAAATTTTAGTAGGACTAGTGCTGCATATCTCCACTTTACTTGCACTCTGCTCTGACAACTGGGTGTAGGTGGCACGAAGTATATTCATCTCCAACTCTAGTGGCTCCTTTCACTACTCAAATTAAAAGATATAAAGAACAATCTAATTTTCAAGTCTGGTATCTTATGTTTACAACTATCATTTACTCTGGTTGGACAAAGCCTTCAGAATAAGTACATTTAGGCAAACCGCACTATCAAAGATGAACTGCCCAGTTGGCAAAGAGCACCCTGAAGAGACAGGAAGATGCTAGAATGCTACTCATTTATTGCCCTATTCTATTCTGAGCACCACAATCAGTTCTTCATTACCTAAGCCGTGGATTCTGGGCAAGACTCTGTACTCTAGCCCAGGCATGATTATTTCGTGGCTGCAACTCCACAGGGACCTTGAGAGGAAGACGTACTGGCTTCTGGTCCTCTTCATCACTAACACCTGAAGGGAGATGAAGCACAAAGGGCATGGGTCAAAGCAAGGACAACTCAATCAGAATACTGTATGCTCAGTTACATGAAAAAAAAAACATCACAGACATCAGCATCACCTACAGACAACTTCAGCAGCTCAGCTTCACCAGTGGAGCCTGCTTCCTTTAGATTACTTCCTGTTCCAATAAGTTTTATTTTTTTTCCTTGGACACTGCAGAGGTACTGGAGCTTCCAGTTGAGCAAGCAGTGTAAAAATCAGGTGGCTGGAAACTTTGAACAAGTGCAGTATTTCAGACCTTTAAACTGCACTGATTCTGCTTATTGGGGGGAAGGAAGAAGAAATAATAAAAAAAAAAAAAAAAAAAAAAAAAAATCACAGATAGCTGAACTAGAGATGGTAAAAAAAGTAAAAAATGCTCAATGCTAAACAACATACTACTGCTTATTCACTGGCACAAGGGACTAAACTTTGCACAACTGGTAAAGCAGTAGCGATCTTGTCTGGTATAGCTATTTCCTTTTCAATTTAGCTAGTGACGTAGTCCAAGACTTAGAGAGCTGGGTGGGCCCTGAAGTTACTGGGACTATACATGCAAACAGAGTAAGACAATAGAGACTTATCTGTGCCCAACACAAACGTGAAATAGCACAAACTCCCCTGCCAGTGATGTACACATCCAAACAGGCCTACTCTCTCTCATATTTTTCCGACCATCTGTTAAAACCCTTTCGCATTCCAACATCTCTTACTTACCATCTGGATCACAGAGTTTCTTCAAAGCCCTGCACATCGGAGCTTTGATACGAAGGTTTCTGCCTTTGTAACGAACAGTCGTAGCCCTGAATACATTGAAAGAGAAGTATTTACAGGCACCATTAATAAAAGTTTGTGGATACATACATATTAGGGACACAGAGTCAAATACAATCACGGCTATAGGAATGAACAAAGGGTTTGCAGTGCTAATTCACAAGAGTATTCAATCTTTTCTATCACCTCACTTTTCATTATAGAAATGCTACTATTGTGATCCTCTTCTTCCGGACTTTCATGAAACACTGGGCTGTCCACTTAGGAAGGGACCGCTATTTTATGAAGTGGACTAGAATTAAGTTACTTCGGTTGAAGAATACTGTCAGAGACAGCTTCTTCACAAAAGACAAGTGGTTTTGCTTTAGTCTCCTCTTTATACTCCTAACTCTTAATTATGGGAAGAAAAAGATCTAAAGTTTTTGAAGAGTCTTCCATTCTGGAATATCAACACCGCATCTGTTGCAGAAGTGAGGTCTAACAGTTTGTGCAGGAATCTGAACAAAGTAACTTTTACAGTATGATTTCACTGGCTTTTAGCTTTAATACCACATTAACAGCTATAAAGATCCTTAAAAGCAAGAGGCCATTCTTCTTTGCACACAGTGGAACTATTTTATTTCTTCACTCAGTCAGTCCTGTTTTCTTTCTAGAGACTTAAAATGCAGGCACTGAAACCAACAAAGTTACTGATGGCAGTATTTACTACCTAAGAGTTCAAGCAATAAGGATCAGCTAGCATAGAAACAGCAAGATTGAACACAAATCCTTCAAGTAAAATGAAAGAAGTTATGGAGAATATTCCTACAGCAGGATCTTATTTTTTCTTATGCTGTAAGGAAGACAACATCAGGCAGAAAGAGCACTTATCTGCACTGCTATGAGGGAAACGCACAAAAGGGCAGCAGAAGTGAAGCCAGACCTGAGAAGATGGAGTTGATGAGGTAAGCAGCTCAAAAGTTCCAATTACTAAGCTGTAAACTTCTATAGATTCAGAATATCCCAGGGCTGGAAGGGCAAATTTCCTCAATCTGCACTGCGGTACCAGAAGCTAGAGGGAATACGTTAGCCCTCACTCCTTCTCACAAGTTCTGACACAGAAGTAGTGATGGCTCAACTAATGAAGAGAGGAGAAGGCTCTCAAGTGCTGACAAGAAACTAGCAATGGTACTACTTCAGAAAAAATAAAAAAGACCCAAAAGCACCTGCCTGGTTTTAAATAGTGCTTCCTATTTCCACATCTGCAACTGCGGACAACACTACAGCTGCTCTAACAGAGGCATTGTTGTTACCTTCCCCCTTTCAACTTAACCCTAATTTGAATTGTTGGAAACGAATCCAACAAGATAGTGGGTCCCCCCCCAAGTAAAATGGTCAATCTGTGCCAGTGGAAAGACTCTTAGAAGAGACATAGTGAGACTCATGGATATCTAGTCAATGACATAATGTAACAATGAAATGTAAAACTTCCTCCTGGTCATTGCAATGGACAGCTTAGCCTTAACGCATGAGGGTCAATATCCTCATCATTGTATTAAAGTACAGATATAATTTTATCAGAAAATCAGCATATTTGCATATTTTAAAAAATAAATCTCCTAAAAAAAAGTTTAATCATCTGCAGCTAGCACCCTCTTTTTTTTTTTTTTTTTAAATGTGTAAATAAACTGAGTTTCAATACAAGTGAGGACAAGATCAGTATGAATCAACCCAAACTCACTTATGTCAAGTCAACAGGGACTGCAATGTTTGAAGACAGGAAACTCGACTACAAATTCTGCTGCTCTCAAATTTAGCTGGTCAATGTTTGGACAGCTTCTCTCTTGGGTCTGAATCTTTAGGTGGAGAACCTCCACTTTTCTTCGCGAGCCCAAACTTTGGTCTCAGTCAGAAGCAGCAGCCTAGTATAAAAGTGCCTGGTACAAAAACTGAAGGACTTGGCAGAACCTAGAGAATTTGCAGTAAATAAAAACTCTAGATAGATTTCTTTGTCCAGTGCTTATTATTATTTCCTCAAAGAACAGTAACTAAAAAAACAGCTGATAACTAAAGATCTCTTTTACTGTAGCTCCTAGAAATCACTCTTCCTGTTATACAGTTTTCTGCTAAAGTAACACATCCTCATGATTCACAACAAATACCTTTTGCCTTTAACTACAGGGATTCAAAAGCTACATTTACTCTATTACCACTAACACTGTTCTTCACAGTAAGCAATTTTATAAAGCTCACGTTGAGATGATAGGATGCATGAATGCACCCAACTACTAGAAAACGCAAAGTCTGGGAATGTAATAGAACAGTTTCATGGAAAACAGTGCTGCTGCACGAACATGCCAAGATTATCGTCTTCCTTGCTCTTGCAAGGAGTTAATTACAGCGTTATAGCAATCAGAACTGCCGTAATGATTTCTTTGCTTAGTGAAGACACACCTAGATGTCCCCCCCCATTCTAGTGGAAAAGAAAGTTTCATAATAGCCTCACACACAATCCACTAAAGCCAGTGAAAATAAATCCAATAATGCAATGCACCTTGAAACAGGTTGCTAAATTGCACTACTACTTTAGGACAGCAAATTCTTTTGACTACTTGTGCAAGCTGAGACTCTCCTCCTGCATCATGATTTTAGCTAATGCAACACTTTTTATCAAATGTGCCCTTGAAGTAGCTGCATTCAAGTGAAGAGTCAAAAATAGCATTAGCATTATTACTGTAACTTTAACACTGTAAGTGTATAAATGAGAAGGGCTTTGTGGGGAGAACATTATTTCTTCTGAGATTAACTGGTATGACTACATAAAACAGACAAGCTTTGCGGAAATTGTTCCATCACATGACTTGAAGGTGACTGAAAGAAGGGCCTGAATGCTCAAAAGCCTACTTGATTCACCCAGAACAGCTGATCTAATTTGATCAAGAAAAAGAAGAAGAAAAGCACTGCTGTTCATTTTTCATATTTTCCATTTCTCTTAAAGAGCCTAACTAGTTGGTCATAAAGCATTTATTATTGAGTCAGGCTTCCTGGCAGTTGCTCCTGATCTATTTGCCTACCACCTGCTCAGCTGCACCTTGGCTTGCAGATACCAACTATCTGTTACCACCACACAGCAGCTCACACATGAACAATGGATCAGCATTATAAGCTCCTGGCTGCATTTGTAGCTATGCTTAAAAGGCAGAGAGGGGGGGAAAAACCCCCACCTATGAAAACCTAGGATAAAAGCCAAAAAAGAAGTGTGAAAAACATATTACGGAAAAAATACTACCAAAAAAAAAAAAAATCTAGGAGAAAAATCATATTGGAGGAAAGAAGACAAATGCAAAACTGCTGATAGCTCTAAAAGAGGAGCAGGAACTATGGTATTCCCCGAGTACTGAGTGAGAACGGCACAGTTTAGAAGTTAGCAAAGTACACTGTTCAGTAAATGAAAGAACACAGACCACGGAAATTGGGCAAAACAATGTTAAAAACTTCACATGGAACTTTTCACCCTGGCACTACAGCACTCTTTCATGACTACAGCCATCAATACTTTTATTTTCATTGTTCCCTAAAACACATTTTAGAAGTAGCATCCCAGCTCTCTAGATTCAGGTGTTGTGCTTGGAGAGTCAGAAATAATTCCCCGAATTCCCTTTTCCATAAAGTATGATGGGCTTCAAGCAAACTAGGGAGAGTCTGATAATAAGTTATGCTTTAAACTAATATAAAATTAGATATATTTAGAGACTGTAGTTTCCTAATTGAAATCCATGGCTGGGAGGCTGGAAAAACAATAGTTCTACTAATTTAAAAGAAAAGCACGATAAAAAATGAGACAACTTGAAACAGAACTACTCTTATCTTAGCAATACTTATTTCCTTCTCTTCCCTTCCCTTCCCTAGATCTTGGATGTCTCCAAATGCAGAAAGTTGTAAATCTTAAAGTTATGCTACTGAATATGCATTAAGAACTACTAGTATAACTTGAGACCAAGAGCATATTCTACCTACTTAAAAAAGATCTTTTTTGTATACATTTTTTTTCAGGATGAATTGCAATTTTATTAGCAAGATTTTTAGGGAGTTACAAATACCCCTCAGCATGCCAAACAGCGTTTACAAGGAAATGGAAGACAATGAAGGATCACTCCCACTCCACACAAACCACACCCAAGAACTGAACCAGCCAGATCAATCAATACGTGTTAAAAGTTTCTGTCTTTAATGGTCTTTCTTACTTGTGATACTAAGAGCCTCTCAGGTTGGGGGACAAAAACACATATGCTAACAGACAGGCTAACAGTAGTACTGTGCTTTAACCGTTGCGTATTTACAGTATTTATTTAATTATGTGTTTGTTGTGGTTTGTTTGGGTTTTTTTAACCCATCCACAAATCCTACAGATCTACAAACGTATCCAGAAACTATTTATATTTCTTCAAATCTATTTTTTTATTACAAACATATCCAGAAACTATTTATATTTCTTTAAATCTTTTTTTTTATTAAATGTAAAGATTGTTACAAAACCTAAGTTAAATTAAAATGTTTCACTCCTAAAAGTGAAACAAAACAAAAATGCTTTGGCTTAAGTTTATCTAAATAGGTTTCTGAGCAGTTCTGATATACTGCCAGAAATATTTTTTCATTGTTATATATCCTAATCACACAATCCAGTGACATACCGTTGCTGTAATAAAAAGCTAGCAACAAAGGACTGGACAGAAAGTCATTCAGATTCCCTGTAATTTCTAAGGGAGCTTTGTTTCGTAGTTGTCTTGCTTAGCGATTCTGAAAGCTTCTTCAAGCAGTTCGTGTGGGCCAGTGTTGACATGAGTATGCTAAACTACTCAGACCAGTTACAAAACTGGACAGAACAATTCTTATCTTCCCCTTGCATTTATAAATATCTAAACTTTGATAAAGATCTCCAATTCATTCAGCTACAACTGTACCAAAGGCTATGGTCTAGCCTGATTTTACATGTTACTGAAATTCTGAAGACAACTACAGAGATGTATACCAGTGAATGGCCTTAACGTCAATGACCAAACAGGGACATTTCACACAAAGATTTTGTTGTTACCTGAAACTGCTAGTTGATTAAGTTTTCAGGCACCTTTTAGTATCTGTGACCTGTGTTATAAGCTCAACTGGGAAGACTTTAAATATGGTTTTCTTACGAGTACCTCACAGGGTTATTTGTTTTACCATACACCATGTAATTATCACAGAAAGCCAGAGATGATGTGTAACATAAGCAAAATAAGCGCTGAATTAGAATATGTAACTCCAGGGTCTAGAGTTGTCCTGCAAATAAATTGCCAGGTAGCTCCTCACAATCTTAGCCTCTCTTGACCTTTCTTAGCAATTAAACAAGGCTAATGTTTACCTACTTCAGGAAAAGATCATCAGAATAATGCATGTTCACAGTCCCCATTTTTAATCGCTTTGGATTCACTTTCACTCAAGACTTTCAACATAGTGACAAGCCTTACAAAGTGCATTGCACTCAGAGGAAAAGGAGGACTATCACGCTTGAAAGAAATGTGTTAGGAACTGAATAAAAGAACTGCTTACAAATAAGAGAGGAGGATCATAGAATTGTAACATCACTGAGCAAGATGGAAAGTTTAATCTAATGGAATATATGCAATGTGCTTCCTTGTGGGAGATATGAGGCTGCCCTGCACATGCAGGGGATTAATTCAGATGATGTAGATATCCAGGTGGTAATGAAGACAAAAAAGTGAACATTGTTTCCCTGCACAGTTTGCTCCTCTTCGACTGACAAAGTTTACCCACCAATTGGGTAAGAGATGCAGGAGAAAAAGGGAAGCAAAGATGTGTCTTCCATCTGGTAGACAAAAGTCCTATACAAGAGCAACTATTTCTGAACTGCCGAAGAATTTTAATATTACGTACACTCTAGTTTTTGGTTAGAAGATTAGCATTAGTATTTTCAAATGCAAAGACTCCTGTTTTCAAAATGGTTTGTCACAAGACTGGCTTTTACAGAATAAACACCTAGACTTCATAGAAATCATTAGCCCTCATTAACAATTAAGAAGAATAACTAAGGCCTTAATCATGTGAAGTGCTAGACTGATGCTACAGCTTGCTAAAACTCATCAGTCTCGTTTATTATGGTTTAGTCTATTTGGATGACACAGTATTAGAAAGGCTCTCCAGCACAACAGAGAGACCAAAATGACATCCTACATCCTGAACTCTACACATATTCAGGACACTAGGGAAAAAAGGCTCATCCCAGGGCCATTTTAGCTGATAACTCCAATTTAAAGTAATTGGCTTTAAGAATCATTTTGTTATATGAAAAAACTTACTGGTAAGATTTTCTTAATTGTACAAAACCCAAACCAAAGGGCAATTTCTCTTCTAATTTCAAACTTCACAGTTAACAAAAGAAAGAACAAGTGATTTCATAAATAATCACATTCAAGACCTGCAACAGAACAGCAGACTGGACAAAGTGCATCTCCCAGGAGATTAAAGGTTAATAAACTGTAAGGAACTCATTTGGAAACTCAGTCTGTGAACAATACAAATGCACAACAGCAAGTACCCATTTTAGGTAAAGTCAAGTCAAAAAGTCAGCAGCTGCTGAGTGGGCAAACCCTTCCTCCTGTTTACAGCAAAGTTTATTTCATCAATAATTTGTCTGCTACGATGAAGCACCCTAAAAGCACAAATGCCAAAAGTAAAAAGGTATATGTAACAGACAGAAAATAATACTATTTTCAAATTGCTTTTAAAGACATGATTAGGACAAACCAGTGCCTGCTGAGTGATGCCTGCTTAATGATCATACTCCATAAAATAACATCCTTTGAAAGAGATTTCACGTTAGAGTACACAAATGCTAAAAGGACTACTTCAGAAAATTTTACATACAAATATATCAGGTATTCCCTCACTTCCAATAGTACAGCAGCTTCTAACCTCTTCTGTATTCTAAAAGTACACTGCCAAGACTGAACCCCCAAATCCCACAATTCTTTCTTGAAGTGAAAGAGAATACTTGTTCTTAAAGTCAAGTAGATGCAGAAGCGACTGGAGAGCTGAATCCTATGGTGTACTGGAAGTGTCATTTCAGGTCTGAAAGTCAAGACTCCTGAGCACTGTTGGCAGAACTGTTTAGAGATGAACGCTTGCTACAAGAAAGACACTGGGGTGCTGGAGTGTGTCCAAAGGAGGGCAATGAAGCTGGTGGAGGGTCCAGAGCACAAGTCTTATGAGGAGTGGCTGAGGGAACTGGGGTGGTTTAGTCTGGAGAAAAGGAGGCTGAGGGGAGACCTCATCGCTCTCTACAACTACCTGAAAAGAGGTTGTAGAGAGGTGGGGGTCGGTCTCTTCCCCCAAGTCACAAGCGATAGGACAAGAGGAAATGGCCTCAAGTTGTACCAGGGGAGGTTTAGACTGGATATTAGGAAGAATTTCTTCACCAAAAGGGTTGTCAAGCATTGGAACAGGCTGCCCAGGGAAGTGGTTGAGTCACCATTCCTGGAGGGATTTAAAAGACCTGTAGACATGGCGCTTAGGGACATGGTTTAGTGGTGACTGGCAGCACTAGGTTAACAGTTGGACTTGACGATCTTAAGGGTCTTTGCCAACCTAAACAATTCTATGATTCTATATTCCCTGTAGTGAATCAATATAGTTATAATGTCAGCTTCTGTAAAGAATTCTCATTTCATTACCTTCTTAAAACCACCCATCATTTACTACTAATAACAATTAATGGCTTCATGGAAAAAGAGAGAAAAAAACCCCACGTACAAAACAAAGAATGGAAAATGGGAAATCTACAAAGTAAGAAATGTCCCCTAGACTCTGGATCACCAATTCAACAACCAAGCTGCTGAACAACCCAGTTTTAAGAGTTTCAGGAATAAGTTCTTACTTACCCGGCTTGAATGAGCTCATTGAGTTTAGCTGCGTTCTTGTCATCCATACCTTTACATGAAATGGGATAGAACAGTGAATTAGGATTTAAAGTGATATAGTCATGACCTTTTTTTGTGTCCTGTTCTGTTTTCAAGGCTATTACATTTCATTCTTACATAGGATTAAGGTGCATAAATGTGCTATAAAATACCCTTTCTGAAAAGTTTCTGGTTTTGTAACGTGCAAGCTTTATACAATCCTTACCATGAAAATTACATTTTACTCATGGATTAAATGACCCTAGTTTAGGCACTACAGTCACCTTGGGTTGCTGGGCATTAATCTGACACTGCAGCATTAAAAAAGAAAAGCTTCCTCGTCTTCCTGCTCAATCTCTGTTGCTAAGGCAGCACAGCGTAATTAAAGAGCATCAAGCCCTCATAGTACTGAATGCAATAAAAAAAGTAAACAAAAATAACAAAATGCACATGTAACCCACACTTTTCTTCTATGTATTCTACAGCACATTTTTAAATGGACATTATGGTAACTTGATATATATTCCCTATGATAGTTAGGCCCAGATCTAGTTACTGAACAATTAACCTCCCTCTGGCAATGTTGAAAGTATTCTGACACGTTTTCATGTCTCAATAGCTCTACAGAAGTCATCTCAATTTCTGGGAAGATGGGACTAGGTGAATACCACAAGGTTTCACCAGCTGCAAAACAGACCTCTCATAAACTGGCTGTAGAGGCTTGCGGCTTAAGCCCGTTTGGTCTTGGAGACCAGAATTTTCCAAGTGACACTGGGTAAAATACGTAACCAAGTACCAAAGTTATAAAAAGACAGAAGCACAGAGTATGCATGCATTGCCATGGTGACTGTGTGAAACCTTATTCCCAGTCATAGCAAGGAGGGTCTGTTGATGCTTTTAAGACAAGACGTGGACATAGGGAAGAAACACTAATGCTGATTTCTACTGACAATGCAATCTGTCTTGCCTCTGCACCTTCTTTGTCATGAAACAGGTCAAAAATTGCTTCTCCAAGATGAATTAACACACTGGAGATCTTTGAACAAACAGAATAAAGTCAGTATGAACATTCACAACAGTCTTGTTCATGACACTGCAGTAAAAATCTCAGGCGAGAAAATAATATAGCAAAAAAAAAAAAAAATCTGCCAAAATACCACGATTCTGTTAGGAACTGTACACATCCACTCATTAAAGCTTTCTTGTCTTTTTCACTTTGCAACTAGTATGACTTTACAAAGAAGTGAAAGTATTTTGATGATTTTCCATGTCTCACAAATTGTCTCAAAACACGTAGAAGATGCGCTATGATATAAAACTGACTCTACAAAAAACTTGGGGACAAATGAAAAAAAAAATACAGAGATAAGGTATACATGCATGGACTAGCGCATACAGTGCATGTTCTTCTGCCCATTCTCCAAGCTAGTTGCATTAGAGTTGTCTCTAGTCTGGAAGCCATAAAGACCATGAGAACCGTATCCCAGGCTGCATAAAAAGCAGCGTGGCCAGCAGGTCGAGAGAAGTAATTCTGCTCCTCTGCTCCGCTCTGCAAGAACCTACCTGGAGTACTGCATCCAGCTCTGGGGTCCCCAGCACAAGACAGACATGGACCTGTTAGATCCAAGGGCTGAAAGAACCTCTCCCATGAAGAAAGGCTGAGAGGGTTGGTTGTTCAGCCTGGAGAAGAGAAGGCTCCAGGGAGACCTTCTTACTTAGGGCTTACAAGAAAGATGGATGCAGACTTTTTAGTGGGACCTGTAGTGACAGGACAAGGGGTAATGGTTTTAAACTAAAAGAGGTTAATGGTTTTAAATTTAAAGAGGGCAGATTCAGACTAGATACAAGGTAGAAATTTTTTTACAGTGAGGATGGTGAAACACTGGCACAGGTTGCCCCAGAGAGGTGGTTGATGCCCCATCCCTGGAAACATTCAAGGTCAGGTTGGACAGGGCTCTGAGCAACCTGATCTAGCTGAAGATGTCCCTGCTCATTGCAGGGGGCTTGGACTAGACGGCCTTTAAATGCCCCTTCCAACCCAAACCATTCTATGATGCTACGAACGTGGTACTAAGCCTAAGCTCAAATATCTTGCTAATGCAACTAATCAACTTCTAGAAAATGGGGTAGCATTGGTAGGGCATACACTCATCTGTCTACACCCACCCTTGCAGACAAAATCAGCCTCCAGGATTGACAAGGTCAGAATGTGTCTTGGTTAGCCAGTAAAGTTGTTATTTTTGTTTATAATTTGTAGTGCTTTTTCATCTTCAGGGTTCAACAAGTAAAGATTTAGAGATGACTTAGAGAAAGGCACCATTCCAGATTTGGATTGCATAGGCAGAAATAATTGTGGGTGCAAATGAAATCATTTACACATCTAATTGCTTAGTTTTCAATAATAATAAAATAGACAGATAATCTAAGCTGCGTATACATTTACCTGTCATCTGTGGGTATTACATGCACTGCATTCCACAGATAGCAAAAGCTAAAGAAATGTCAAATAAAAAGGGGACTAATGCAACAGACTAAGAAGGTCTTTAAAAAAGAAATACATTTAATGAAAAAGCAGTACCACAGATTACTGCAATAGAATGCAATGAATATAGATTCTAAATAACTCAAAAGTGAAACTGTACTAGACATTGCCAACTTCAAGGGTAGATACTTCTGATTCTACCATATAAAAATAATTTTATGTCGTTCACACTCACATCCCCCAATCTTTTTCCTTAGTTCTCCATAGCAGATTAAGCCATAAAGCTCCAGTGAGGATTTTTTCAGCCCTTGAGAAAACACTGAAAAGCAGAAAAGGTTTAAGTGAGATGCAGATTGCAGATACTCATACACAGCTACATTGCAGATACTAATTTCAACACTGAAAGTGAGATAATTTGTATTTTCAATGATGAGACAAACATCTCATCGATGGTAAGACTAAGTTCTGTTTCAAGAAACGCTATAAAGACATAGGTTCACCAATTTCCTTTTGGTGACTTAAATCTGGGAAATGCAACATTTCTTAGATTACAGAAAAACCAAAGCATCTTCCACAGAATTTAAACAAATATGCAACAGTTCAATATGCAAAATAAAACTAATTCATAATAAAGCTAACTCTAATATCACTTAACTGTTTACAGTTTCTAAAGGAAATGTCCAGATGCCCCCAAGAAAACACATACAGAACTCTTCTTATATGAAAATTAAGAAGTAGGTCTGAATTTTCCAGAAGACAGAGAATGTCTTCTGGGCACATGAATGCACCTGGGAGATTTAATGCAAATTCTAGATTCTAAATTTTCATATGAAAAATTGCACATATTTTATTGAACAAGTTTTTTTTTTCCTCCTTTCTTATCAACACCATGATGTGCAGATTAATGTTGCTAATAGATCTAAACATCTATGACAGCAAGGAAAGACAGTCTTGTGGTTTACAAATCAGATGAAAATATTTATCCTTGTCTATTCGTCAAGAATTCAGTTCTCTCTGACTTGCAGACTCATTTAATTTCAAAATCCAGCCACACATATTTCTACCAATACTAAAGCTAATCAAACTACTGCACTAATTCTTAAATTCCTTCAGCCAATGAGACTTCAGACCTTAGAGGTATAAACACAGAACTGTACATTACCCAGAAAACAGATGAAGTTCCTCCATGACTTTGTTTTTTTTAAAGTACTTCCATGCTGTGTTTGCTGTAACATTTGGTTTTATGTAAAATACTAATGACTTGTTTCACCTTAAAATGCTGTCTTGTTTTGAAAAAGGAACTCAAAAATACACCTTATGACAGGTATTTTACATGTGTAACTCCTCCTTTAGATAACCTAATCTCAGAAACAAGACAAAACAATTTCATAAAGAGACTACATTATACACTATGTTTGCATTCCTTCAGCTTTTTTCTAGTCATATCCATTTCTCATTAATGAGTTATTTTTAATTTCAGAGGCTCTGGCCACAAATCATATAGATTTAATTTACTATGCAAATCTTTGCTGATGTTAAGGAGAGTTCTTTAAAGACCAAAAAATTCAACCACCATGAGACTGCCATGATTTATGCAACTTAGAATATAGCATCAGAAGGACAGGAAAGCCCTGGAGATCTTTATTTAATCAACAAGCTAATGGGAGAACTGACATTCTTCATACCTTAAAAAAGTCTAAAGAACTGGGTCTTGGTAAAATCGGTTCGCTCTGAAATAGATTTAACTCGCTATTCAGATTAGGCTACCCACAAATTGACTTGAATTCTCATTGCCTGTTACTGAATTGTATGCATTTGATAAAAATCAACTACCAATTATCATATATTACTATTATTTTTACAAAATACCACTATCCGTTCATATGACTTCCCAATTTCCTTTTCGTTCAACAAGAGGGGGGAGGAGGGAAAAGAATGGAAAGAGGGGAATATGGCACTGGGAATCCTAAGTTACTGAACCAACGATACAATTTCAGGCTTATTTGAAGTGTGAACAAGTATGTCACCATTTACACTTATATCAGACTATTTATTTCTACCTTCCCCCAAGAAGCGCAAAGCAGTGCTGGAGTCAATTTACTCAATGAAGTCATGCCTGACTAACATTTAGGCAACTGTCCTCAAAGGTGTGTTCTTGAGAACAGAAAAACATTTTATTGAATCTGGCTTTTCCCTAATATTAATAGTAGGATCAGCATTTATTATGGTGTGGTGAATTCATATAAAAGCAGTGATACAAATACTCATTTTTGAGAATTATTTCAAAAAACATGAACTGCAACGTGGCCATGCTAACGAAAATAAGACATGTTCAAAGACATCCTATTCAGTATTTATTTTCTCATCTCCACCATTCCTACCCTCCCTGACAACACCAAAAGGCAGGACTCCAACCCTCACGAGACTGCGAGCTCTATCCTAAGCCCATTTCATTGCATACTAACCATTATCAAAGTCAATGTACTTTGAGATCTTGTGCCAGGTGCGGTAGTAGAAATGGCGGACCTGTTCCTTATTCTTCACCATGCTTGCTGGTTTGCCTTTCTTCTTGTATTTCAGGGCAATGTTGTTCTGGATGGCTTCAAAGTCCTTCCCATGCTAAAGAAAAAATAAAACAAATCCAAATACTCAAACCCAAACTTGAATCTTGTCATAAGACAACTCAAACAACATGAGGGACTTTGGGGTTCTTTGTGGGAAATTAGATTTCATTGGTCATAAACAAAATTCTTGGGTATCAGAACTCAACAGCAAAAACACCGATTTCCTTTATTTTATATAAAATACACTATAGATGTCAAATAAATTACTTTCCAATTTCTTGAACTGTTCCAAAATAGAAACTGCAAGTTGCTAGCAAACTTAAAAAAAACCAAACCACTTTACTTGTAAATGTGGTAAGTAGCAGAACTGAAAATACCAACTTTCTCACTTAGCTTTCTTTACTTTCTTCTATTTTCCCCCCTTCTCCCTCCTACCTCCATTTCTGACTAAGGTGAATGAAAACCTTATTATATTTAACAGCTTCACTTTTATTTACAGTGAACTTCACATTCCAGTTATTAGAAGAACAAAATTTGAGTTTCAAATAATGAAGGAAAATATTGTATTTAAAAAAAACAAAACAAACAAACAAACAAAAAAAACTTCTTACAGAAAACACATTTTTACACTGTAGGTCATTCAGAAGTTTATTCTCAGGGTAAAAATAAAAACGAGACATCTAAGTATCCCTTTAAAACTAGCTAATACCTATAAAATCCTGGGAGTTCAAAAGAGGAAAATTTAATTTCATATACATTATCATTGAACTCCTGCTATCACAAAATTTCTTAGTATTCAAAAAAGGCTGGAACTGATTTAAATAAAAAAAAAAAGTGAAAACCTCTTTTGAAAGGTAGTAACACAAAATGAATGGAAGTGGGGGACCAAACAGAGTCCCAAATCTACCTTAGAGCAAATTTTTGAACTTTTTCCTCAGCATTCAAAAAAACCCCCAACACATTACATTTTCTTTGAGCGATGAAGGGACTTAAAAATTACATCGCTCCCACGAACATTACTGCAAGTCAGAGGAGTTAAAAAAAGAAAAGTGTTTAAGTGTTCATTTTGTCCACAAAACATATACATGTGAATTATGCCTACCACTAAAAAAAATATTTTTAAAAAGATGCACATGTGCAAAGAAAACCCACCACTGCTGCTTTTGCTTACACCTTTACTATGTATTTTCATAACACAAGTGCTCTTAAAATAATCATAGAAACAGGACAATCAGGAAAACATCATATACATCATATGAGATAAAAGATAAGATGATCTAAATTTTCTTTGTCTCTCAACCCTAGTACTGAACTGGCTCAAACCTTTTCATGGTGAAAGACTAAACACAGTGCCTACAATTCTTATTAGAAAAGGACATGTTTTCTTGTTTGGTAATATTACAGCCTAAGTGTGTTGCTTTTGAAAGTTGAGATGGGGACATTACTTATTTATTTCTCATTTAAAACAGAACCATAATTGAAAAATAACTGAAATTATTATAAACATTCATGCCTAAAACTCACAAATATTTCCTGTGTATTTCAAAACAAACAAACAAAAAAAGCTTGACACTTTTGAAATGTGCCTGTGATTGACAGCTGGTTTATAGCCAACTATAAAGACACATATGCATAGACAATCAAATGTATATGTGTACCTATGCATTTTGTTCCTGTAAATCTCCATTCAATCAACCTTCTTTAGGAATATCCAGATACTAAATGAAGCCATCTAAGCTTGCTGTTTTCCTCTACATGTACCTCATACAGTCCCTCGAAGAAAGTATTTTTGTCCTCTGTGCTCCACGATTCCCACTGCCGTCTGACCTTCTTTCCTTCCTCCTTCTCTCCAGCCGAGGAGCCCAGGTTCCTTGCTGCTGACTTGGAATTCCCAGCAGGATTGTTGGGAGGAATTCCTGATGTGCCACCAGATGCTGTCCCTCCATTATCTGCTGCTGCAAAAACACATGACCAGAGTGAGTATCAAACCAAGAGGAAGATTCATGGATAGCAATAAGGGAGGAACTCAGAATTTCCTCCTCCTTTTACTGCTCTCATCTATATAATTTTCCCCCCAAGATATTTCACCTGAAATACAACAGGCAAATAACAAGGTTTGTTTTAAAGAAATAAAATCTCAAAAAGCAAATAACAAGGGGAAGGTTTCAATGGCTTAATTTTGTATTTCCAGAGATAAGACAGATAAGCAGGAATATACCAAAGCAACCTCTAAAGACAACACACTCTCTGATGCTTATACACTGGTGTGCTCTGCAGTTGCCCCTTTGCAGCTGAGGGGAACTTCTGAGCAATGCTGAACATTGATGTGACCAATAAAGCAAACTAATAGCTCTGAGAAAATATACACAACTTCATATCCTTGTCTTTGGTCTTGATCCTATTGCCTCCAAAATAGCTGTGGTTAACAAAAAGCCTGAAAGATGTCTACTTTAGTTCATCACATGACAATGGATCAGCATTCTCAAGAATCTGATCCTCGGTATAAGGAGCACCATCTCTGACACTTAGCCCATCTAGGATAATTCAATGTATCCAAAGGACAGCAAGTCCTAACCTCTTCTCCTTCCCCAAATCCTGGTGTGGCTTTTGGAAAAATGGCACAGAAGTGTAATCTTGATTGTACCTTTGACAGTTACCAACACTCCAAAAAACATGGATCAGAAAAAAAATACAAAAATTGGAAATACTATAATGAAAATAAAACCTCATGGAACTAAGAGAATTTGTTGTTTATTCAAGTAGGGGACAGAGAAGAAAATGGGGTGGAGAAACTGCAGGAAGGTGAGAGCTACACGTAATGCAGTAAGATTCCATTCCCTCACGTTAATTCAGAAGAAAAAGACTCCTTTTTTTTCTTTTTCTTAATCACCTCTGAAAGTATTAGTCCTTCAAAGACATTTTAATCAGAAAAAAACATTATCAATTCACCTTAAACCTGTGATTTATTCACAACAGAAATCAAACCAAACATGCTTGGTTTAACACTGTAACAGATTATCAGAATGTTAATCCAGAAACCAGGGAGACCTCCCAAAAAGTGCGCTTGGTTTTTTTTTCCATGAAAATGTAACCATTCTCAGTAACTTACATTTCCAAAATATAGTCTCTTCAATTTTGCTAAGTAGTATTATTTGGATTTGACTGCCCTTATCAATGCAGGTGTGCACTTAATAAAACAGAAGACTTTTAACATTAAACATACATTGCTCATTATAAAGAATGCTTATTACCATTTTCATTTTTCTGGTTACTCTCCTTTATGTTTTGTGTTTTATCTCATGATAAATTGGCTTGCCTTAGTTTATTTGCTTATAAATCCAACTTGTACAATACAGCAGTCCCAGCTAGTTTCCCAAACTTTGACACACATTAGCACAGTTCTCTTTCATATTTAGGCTTAAAAAGTTCAGTTACCTTTTAAAATTTAATTATATTAAACAGTTTGTTTACCTGACAAACTCAGTGTTTATGTATACACACACACACACACACCCCCCACCTCTCCCTCTCTCTCATTCAAGAACCAGGATATTCCAGTTTGATAATCCAAATATTACTTTAAAAAGAGTACCAGAAGAATCAACTGTTATAGGCTTACTATACTTTAGAGATTTGAAAGACTTGTACATAAATTTTAACTGTAACTATTCAGCTGCAATTAGAAAGTACCTCCTTTGGAGGACAAAACCATATTTCTCCAGATCCTAAAAAAGCTGTTTGGTCAAGTAACAAATAATATTTTAAATCAAACCTGGAAGAGAGTACAATGTGTGAAAGTACATTTTTTTCCTGCGTACAATAAATATTTAGTTGATATAAAACATGACATTGTGACCTTTTTTATGTTAACGTTTCTTTTCTTTCTAGCGATGACTATCTGACACTTTCGAAGAAAATTACTGTCACCACAGGGAAGCACGTAAGGCAAAACATGAAAAAGAATTGGATTCTTAAAGAAAATGCACTTAAAAACAACTTCTCAAATAAAGAGCTTCTCTATTTCCCAAAACCTTCATCAGCCACTGATAAAATAATTGTAAGTTAAGCAATTTAATTCTGGTACTGTGAAGGTAAATTCTGTATGAAAAAGGACTCCGTAAGAAAAACCTGAGCACTTTCATAGATGGCTGAGAAGAAAAACAACAATTTTAAGACAAAAAATTGCTTCTTTATTTTGCAAATGAGAGATTGGAATATCACAATTTGCATGGTAAAGAAATACAGATCTTTATAGATAACATCTTCAATCAAGAAGGGGGAACTCAAAACACACCAGTCCTCAATCTCAACCTACCATCTCCTGTTGCTACTAGCTCCCAGAAAAGACGTCCTTTATCAAGAGACAGGTACAGGATTCTATTCCAGAGTTACTATTCTGATCAGAGACCTCTAACTTTCTGAAAAACCATTTAGAGGAACTAGGTTTGTAGGGTGTGGGGGTTTTGTTTGTTGGGTGGCTGGTTTTTGTTTGGGGTTTTGGGGGAGGTTTAGCTTTTTTTTTTTTTACATCACTCTGTATACGTACTCAAATAAGTAAAAACCTAAAGTCAGCTGCCTAAAGTTCAGATCTTATCAAGGGATTTCTGAAGATTGTACAGTATGCTTGGTACACGTGAAATTTTCATTATTAAAAAGCTTAAGAAGCAAAAGTATCAGTGAGGACTTAAAATTCTAATAAGACTATATAAAGTTCAGTAGATTTCCTCTTAGTTGTATGTAAAAGATTAAATGAACAGAACAGTTCTATCGAGGACACCCCCCTCACTAATGACAGATGATGATGATCAGTATTTCCCAACAATAGATTATTTAAAACTTCAGAGAGAGGAAGGGGGCTTACTCTAATAATCTGCTTAGGTGCTAGTTCTAAGTAAAATCATTTATAAAAGGAGAACACTGAAGACGAGACAAAGACAAGATGGTCATTCTCACTCTGTCGACTTATCTTGCATCACCCAACCACTGGACTGGACCACATCCACATTCCCTGCAAGCCAATGCTTCATTTGAGTACTAACATTGTAACTGGAAAACAAATTTCTACCTTTTACACCTCCTCAGTAAATAGCATCGACTCCTAAGACGGGTAAGTCTAGGACAGCTTATGCCATATTGCATGGTTATACCATATAGTGTTCTTGTTATGAATTAACATCCAAAGTTTTAAACACAACAGGTAACTGTCCTACAAGGATACAGACAGTCTAGCTTCTTCTACCTCTTATTATTTAGAAGATTTGCACAACCAAGATGTAGCTGAACATGTTTAAACATACACAGTGTCAATTATCAACAGGAGTCTATGAACAAAACTATACTGAAGGCTTGCTTTTCTATGGACAGTATATATTTAAGCTATCAAATGCAGCACTATTTGAACTAACCAAGCATAGCTGTAAAAAATAAATTAATATGTTTATTTTTAGATTATTTATTTATAATATGTTTATTATAAATTTGTTTACTATCCCAATAAATCATTATTCTCTTGCTCTTCCATCAGAAACACCCATAATGCCTAATATGAAGTTCCATCTAAAGCACATGGTTGTGCAGCCCTGCTCGAAGTTCAGCACCTACTGCACAGGGGACAGGAAAAAAATATCCTCCTCTTGTGGTGCGGGATGAGATACTGTGGAGTTCTGGTCCTGAGCCACTTTCAAAGGCAGGGTGGGAGAACTGGGATAAATGGGAGGGCAAAGAATGAATGAAAGCATGTCAGAATAAGATGGAAGGAAAAGTACCAAGTGCAAATGAGATGGACAGAATTATTAGAACAAGGGAGCATGCCAGTAGTTTTTAAACAGTTGTTTATGCCTTAGAGAAATAATGCTGGAGGAATGACATTTCAAATGAAGGTTACAATAGATTCTGCAGCATACAAATTTGGGAAGATACAGTAAAATTGTATTGTAAGTACGTACACCGGGTATAATCCACATGCTATGGGACATGCAACTTTGGTGGGCTGAGACAAACTGGACTGCCTTCTTGCAAGTTTCATACAATGCCAAAAGATGGAACATTTTAATTCAATTCACGCTTTCAGCTGAATAATTCTTTTTTCAAGAACAAACTCCTTATTACTGCAAAACAAATCCAAATACTTGTTTGGGCCATTCTACACATTTTACGAATAAATCTAGAGTAATGGCATGAAAGACATCTTCAAGCTTCAGCTCACTGCCATCAGACTTTCTTACTATTTCCTTCTGACTTCATTCTGCATTCAGAAAATGGATAAAAACACGGAAATGGGAACACTCTAGTTCAAACTAAATCTACAGCACATGATCGCAATGTATTCCACACTTGCTTTTACCAATGTGGTCACAACATATACATGCATATTCTAACCACTCTCGCTTGATGCAAAAAAGCCCCAAAACACACCTTAAAACCTGTGCTCAGCAACCATGTGGCTTATCTGTATTTGAGAACCAAACTCTCAGAAATCCCTCTTTCTCGGCAACCTTATACTGGTCTGCTTCCTCTCCCTCAACAAACCTCCCTGCTTTTAAACTCTCATTATAAACTGCCTCCACCCCACTACTCCTTCAAGTTCCTCCTCAGATTTCATGCAAGTTACTTTAAGACTTACTTCCAAGCATTCATATTTCAAAAGGCGTGCATTGTTTGAGGTGTAGACTACAAACTTGAAAATACAATAAAAAGATGACCAGCATTTGAAAATAAGATAATAATAATAATTCTAAAAAAAATGCACAGATTTAGATATTTGTGCAGGAAATTTGATAAACCCTTCAGCAATTCAAAATGGATTGGCTATTTAAGTGAAAGTTTTCAAACTTCCTTTTACTATGCTACTTTCTATGTAATTTTTGCCCTAAATTCAAAAGTGCAACTCAGTACACAAAAGGCAAGAGACAGACTCCAAAGATCCAATAAAAGATTACATCAGGGTAATCTGAAATTTAGCAATACATTTATACATTCTACTAGGCAGAACTTGAGAATTACTATTAACAGTCTTCCCTGAACCACAGTAAGGTGAAGTTGAAAAGTTAGCAGCTGCTGAGTGGGCAAACTCTTCCTACAGTTTACAGTAAAGTCTACTTTATCAATAATTTGTCTGCTACAAAGAAGCACCCTAAAAGCACAAATGCCAAAAGTAAAAACGGATCTGCAACAGACAGAAAAAAAATTCTACTTTCAAAACTCTTTTAAAGGCATGATTAGGACAAGCATGATTAGGATATAGCAAGCCAATGCCTGCTGACTAACTATAATTTGAAAGAAATTAAGTTTATTGATTACCTTCCTTAATAATAGCCTTTGAAAGGGTTTTCACTCTAGAATACAGAGACTGCAAAAGCAGGACCACTTTAATAAAATTTTAAGGGTTACAAAGCATTATTGAAAGACAACGACAAAAACAAGTTTCTGGTTCCATGGGACCAAGTATAAGTGTGGTATAGCCACTCTTGCTGGCCAATGTTAAAACTACCTTTGCAGCTATCACCTTGACTGTGACATGCAAAATGGAAAAGGTTCCCGATTTCAGAGCTGATCCAAAGCACATGCGTTCAAACTTTTTATCATTTTTTTTTACTTAGAGGGGGAGGAGAAAGTTGGTAGAAGAGCAAATGGAAGAATTTAAGTTCAACCTTTATAAGTAATCTTCACCCTTCAATTAGTTCTCTATTAGAAGCTAGCTCTGTGAGACACTTCATTTAGAATGCAAAGTCCTATAAATTCTGATCACAAGACATTCCATTAGGGAAAATTCAGACAAGCCTGGAAAACTTCTCAGTATGCATCCCCAAACGTAAAGAACTCAAATTAGAAAAGATCCCACTCTGTGGCCCTGTTCTCCAAGATCTGACAGTTATAATCTCAACTGTATCAGAGAAACCAAGTTCAATGCATTCACTTCAAAACTAGCCAGGCAGAGCTGTGGCTGGTCTTACAATTCAAAAAGTGAAAGCATAACCATAATTCTACCACCGACTGTCACCCCCAATGATTTAAGAAGTTTCCCCAATCCTGACAACATAGTCAGGTACAGCGATTACAAGCACTATCTATCTATGACCAATTATTGAAATAATATTTTCCATTCTGTATATAATTTTATTAGGGTTATTTTGGAATCTGAATTGCAAAATAAACTGTTTGCTTTTCAATTGTGTTGATACACCTAGTTAAAAATCGTTCTGCTGCTCTAGAATTGGAAATGAGCATTTATGTACAAATATACAAACATGAATATACACGTAGACAAAGACACATGTACTTTGTTCACACATGCATACACTTTCAAAGCAATGGAATAATTTCAAATGCATATATTCGACTTGTCAATCACGGACAACATGTATTCCAAAGAAACACCTCCTTGTATTTAATACTATTTACTACCCTTGAAATAATTATCTGTAGCTAAACACTTCTGGGTATTCCATCTGTTTTTTTATTTGGTTTAATGCAACTGGGAGAAAAATTACGAAGGCCTTTCTGTTCTATCCTTCAACATGACACACAGTAGCTTTTCACTTAAACCAAAAATTTAAGATATTAAAGATGACTTACTAAGGTATTAAAAAATACTTCAGTCAATTATATAAACTTTCAAGCAACCAAGTTCAAGAATTTTCCGTGATATGGCAATAACTAAAATATCACGATTTCTACTGCTTTATTACTATAACACAAAACTACCATAATTCGTAACGTTTACTTAATGTCCAGCATGCACATACCACTGTAGTAGACCAAAGAGTGAGGTAATCTCCGAGACACATTTATGCTATGTGGAGTTTTATTTCGGTTTAGCAGACAAGAGTAAACTTTGTCATTTCAAATGTTGAAGGCATCTCCGAGTGTTGTCTTCCTCAAAAGTTAACAGAAAATAACACTTGTGTACTTTTGCACAAGGTATCCAAAATGAGTCTCAAGTACAGCTCAACTACAGTGCCAGGTGTCATCCAGTAACTGCTGAGCACACACCATAACACCAAGATATTCCAACATCTCTGCTGTCTTCTAGCTACTCAAGTAAGAAACTGCTTTGAAAAAAACCGAATTCTTATCTACAATGTAAAGTGAAAAAGCACGCGTACATTCATGTATGTACATACAGACAGTCAATTAGTCAATTGAGTTAATAAAAACTCAAATTCCATGAAAATGTCCAAACTGTTCTGAAACAGTCATGCAGGACACACAAAACCTTAGAAACAAATATGTCACTATGTGTATTTCATAGCTGTGTCCAAAACAGTTTTTGGGGGCAAAACAGTCATAGAAATAACTGCAGGAAATCACCAATGTCTTATGGGTTGTTTTTTTTTTTCCTTTTTTAACTAGCGCCCCGTGAGTATTTTGTTATTATCCAAGAACAGAATTCAGAGTGCAGCCACCTGATTACACAGCTAGCTAGAGTCCAATTTCCTAACCAAAACACAGGAATTTCCTAAAACTCAAGAGAGATGAAATGCAGGAATTAAAGGTTTGCTTCAATAATGGAGATTTCTTCCTCCTCCACAGACACATCCAAACCCCCCATTTCTGCAAGTGCAAAGAGGACAGTGGGCAGCAGAGAAGATGAAGCCTTGGGACACAAAGAAGATTTCAGCTACTGTGAGAAACAAGCCCCAAACCACCTTCCCCCAAACCAAACAAAAGATGGCATCTACAGGAGGAGAATGACAACCCCCAAACCCACAGGTGACTCCCCCCACCCCCCTTGCCCGCATGTTTTAAGGGTGCCAAAATACAGTACCTTTGCCTTTTGCAGCAGTGCTGCTGCCAACTGAAGAGGATGCCTGGGAATCCTTCTTCAGCCTCTTGCTCTGAGGTCTGACGCTGGACCTGAGAAAATGATGCTGGTCCTGGCTGTGGGAGGGCTGGAGGGAGGCCGGGGCCTGCGATAAGCTGGGGTTCGGTGGGGGGCTGCTGTTAGTGTTGTTGTTAATAATCTTCTCTTCTTTCTTTGTGCTGCTGCTGCCTGGAGCTGCCTCTCCTCCTCCTCCTGCCCCTTCTTCTTCCAGGGACTCCTCATCTCCTCCTGCTCTCTTGCCCAGCTTTTTCACCCCTTCCTCCCCGCTGCTCTCTCCCAGTTTCACTGTCATCCTGTTGGGGAGGAGAGAGAGAAAAGGGGGGGGCACAAAGTCAGGCCAGGGAGCCCCCCAGAGAGGGAGAGAAATCCCTGGGCTGAGAGGGGAGAAGTTTAGCTGCAGAAATTCCTCTCAACATGGCCGCCGTTGTTTGTTACTAAATCCCCTTTCGTTTG
Organism: Astur gentilis; assembly: GCF_929443795.1. Lineage (NCBI taxonomy): Eukaryota > Metazoa > Chordata > Aves > Accipitriformes > Accipitridae > Astur > Astur gentilis. The sequence goes on from NC_064912.1 coordinate 986,586, forward strand.
CTGTCCCGACCCAACAACCTGTGCCGCGGGCGGGAGGGGGAAAGCCCCCCCCGAATCCCCCCCCAAACCGGCCCAAAAGGCAGCCGGGCTCCCCCGGCAGCCCTCCGGCACCCTCCCGAAGGGGTTCGGGGCGCCTTTGGCGGAGAAATCGCCCAGCCAAACTCGGGCGTGTGGAAGCGCTCGACAGCCGCCGAGAGGAAAGGCAGCCGCCGAGCCCGGCGGAGCGGAGCGGGGCAGCGCGGCCGGGCCGGGCCGGGCCGGCTGCTCGCCCCCCATCCTACCCCTTCGGCGGCTCCTCGGGCCCAGGGGGGCTCTTCCTCCTCCTCACCATGGAGCCGAGGCGATCCGACCTGCCGCGGGGGGGGGGTTCATGCTCCTAGATGCGGCGGCGGCGGCTTCTCCTCCTCTCTGTGTGTGTGTCTCTCTCTCTGGGGCTGGGACTGGCCGAGGCTACCGAGATTTCCAGCTCCCCCTCCGCCCCCACGCCCGCCAGAGCCCCGGCACCTCTCCGCCGCTCCCCGCGGGGCAGCCCCGGGCCCGGCTGCCGCCGCTGCGAACCGCATCGCGCCGCGGGCCGGGCGCCTGTCACTGGCGGCCCGGGCGGACCGGCCCGCGCCGGGAGACGGCCCGGCTCCCCACCGCCGGCCGCTCCTGGCTGGCTCCGACAGCAGCTTCCAGCCGCTTTTTTTTGCCTTTTTTTTTTTTTTAAATCAGCGCGACCCCCTTTGTTGTTTTTTTTCTTCAATGGGAAGGGCGACAAACTCTACAGGCGTCCGCTGCGGCTTTTTTCCCCCCTCGCCTCGACGGGGACCGCACAACTCCCGGCGATGCTGCGACCTCTTGGTCAAGCGAAAAAGTTTTAAAATACCGTTTGCTTAGAGGAGCGCTCCCGGACTTCCCAGGAGGCATCGCTGAACAACTTTAATTCCAAATCTGACATTTGGACCGGCTGCCGGGGATGACCTCTCATGCTGCATCTAACTTCACAAATCCTCTCAATTCTGAAGTTCTCTTTAAATACTCGGAACAAAACACCAGATACACACACAAAAGCTTAAGGCATTAAACCGTATTATCTGCTGAAACCCAACAACTGTTTGTTTTGGTGTTTTTTTCCTCAAAGAGTGTAAAAATATTACTGACACCATATCTAAAAGAAGTCAACTTCCAAGAAAGAAACCACTTACAGCAAAACAGAAAGAAGTAGCAGTTGCAATGCAGCTGCCTTATCACCACAGCAGGAGCCACAGTCCAACTTTAATTAAGGGAAAAGATAAAAAACAAGAGAAGGATATTCTGAATATCACAAATAAAGAACGCAGTTACTACAGATTAGGCTGACACCAGAATAATGTGGTTTAAAATAAACAAGATGCATCAGCATTACATGGCATACAAATTTGTGTGATTACAGCTTATGGACTGTATTCCAACTGTTAAAATCATACTTTTCCCTCTAATGATTTTGAGCTAAACCACCGAATCTACCAATTCAGAATTACGTTGGGCAACGTTCCATTCTTTGCAAATGCTCAGTAAACCGATTTGAACTGTGGATCTAAACTCACGTTAAAACTTCGCTAACCATTCACCTGACGGGTCCCTAATTACAGACGCACACTTGTTCTCCGCACATCAAAACCCGCAGTGTTTTCAGTTATTTTGAGGACAGAAATCTTCGACCTCTGACGGTCTCTGCTCAAAAACTTCACCTAAGCAAGGCTGAAATCTTCCTGATTTCACATTTAGTTTTATTACCACAAATTAAACGATGCATCCGCTGGCATCCCCCAACAATTAGTAGGGGCATACCAAAGAAACACATCTTGGGGACAGTTACTTACAAGACTCGGGCAGCAAATCCCAGCACCTGCCCCACTTCCCAGCAGCCGGCTCCTTACAGCGTCCTGCCTAAACCCTCCGGCAGGGCCCCACACCCAGTTTACCCATTTCGGCTGCGATCTCCTTTCCTTTTCACGCTACCCCTGCTTTTCCTTTTTCTCCCAAAGGGAAAAATCTTCTCAACCTCGCCCCTTTGGTCCTCTAGACCTTCACGCTTAGTCGCCGTCCCTTCACTCTGCCTCCTACAAACGCCCGGCTCCCCTCCGAGGGGACGCTTTCCCCGCAGACCCCAGCGCCGCCACACCCCGTCGATCGACGGCCCAGACGGGAGAGCCGGGCCGGGCCACCCCCTCCCAGGGACGCGCGGGCCCCACGGGGGCCCCCAAGGCTCCGCTTCTCCCCGCCGCCCCAGCAGCCCCCTGCGCCCCGCGGCGGGCTCCATCCCCTGCCCAGCGCCTCACCTGCCGCATCAATGCCGCCGCGCAGCCTCCGCGCTCCAGCTCGCCCGCCGGCGGCTGCCTCGGGTCTTCCGGCACCCGCAGCCCCAGGCACCCCCAGGCTGCGCCCCAGACCCGCCAGCTCGGGAGGAGGCCGGCGCGCCCTACGCCAACCGCGGACCCCCGCGGCCCTCCCAGCTTTGCTGGCGGCGGCAGTCCCCGCTCCCGGCCGGGGAGGCGACCTCTCTTCCCCGGGCTCCTCCGAAACCGCGGCCGCGGGCCCGGCACCGCCGGCGCCCCGTCGGGCCTCAACGCCCCCGGCCGGAGCCGCGGCTCCCTGGCGCCCCGGGCTCGGCCGTCGCTCGGCCGTCGCTCCGCCGTCGCCCCCGGCCCCGCGTTCGGCCGCAGAGCGGGCCGCGATGGGGTTCCTGCCCGCGGCGGTTCCGCTTCCTCGTCAGCCTGCGCCGGGCCGAGGGGGCGGGGCAGGACGCGGCGCGCGGGCCCAGCTGAGAGCGCCGGCGCTCCCCTCCCCAGGATCGCAAACAAGGCGTCCCATTGGCTGGCGGCAAGCGGGAGCGAGACGGAAGGCGGGGCCGGGGCCCCCACGCAAGCCAAACAAAGCGCGGCGCGGGGCGGGTGACGAAAGCTTAGCGCAAAGGAAGAGGCGGTAAGCCGGTGTCCGTCAGAGGGCGAGACGAATCCCGAGAGCTGGCCGCTGATTGGCTAAAAGAAAAACTAATCGCTGGCCCTACAGCCGGGGCCCTTGGACGTGATCCAGGATACCATTGGTCAGAAAGCTGCTGATTTGCATGCGGCGTTGTATTTATAACCTGCCGGGGCGGGCAGGCGGTGGATGTGCCGGACACGGCTGGCGGGGAAGGGGCCGGGAGGGAGGGGCGCTGCCCTGCCCGGATGGCGGCGGGGGACGACGACTTCGCCGGGTGGGCTTCGGCCGAGCATCGGGGCGAGGCCCTGCGCTGGGGCTTTGCTTCGTTCGCTCCGCGGCCCCTGGTGTTTGGGCCTCAGCCAGGCGGTTCAAGCAGTGTGGGTCCCGTCCCCTCCCCCCTCCCCCGCCGTGGCCGTACCTCGTCTCCCGGAGAGGTCCGCTGGCACAGGCCAGCTCGCTACCCGGCGAAACTGCATCGTGGCGGCTGTTCCCGGTGCCTTACACCCGGCGGAGCGTGAGGGGGAGCCCTGGGGCCGCTCTCCTCCGAAGCATCTTGTGCTTTCCCAGGCCTGACCTCGGTACCGGCAGGGACAGTGTTGGGGCACCCAGCGGGGAGGTGGTTCGCTGTGCCGCAGGTTTGGTGCTGAGCATCCCTTCGCAGCCTGGACTTGGTGGTGACTAAAGAACCCACCACTTATTGCGAGATCCTTATTGGTTTTAGCAGTTCTTAAGGAGAAAGACGATGCCGGGGACCTTTTAGCCACAGCTGGTGGGAGACCAGGCCACCTAACATGGCGGCCGTGCTCCGGAGGGACTCGGAGCTGAGTGGGGGCCTGGAGTGCTGCTGAGGCGCTGGCTGGCCCAGCAGCTGGCTTCTAACTAGTTAAGATGTTACTAAGTTCCTCGTTGTTTATAAAGGCTACAAATAACATACATGAAAGGGTCAATGTGAAACCTGGGAAGGCCTAGTGTCTTCACAACTTCTAGTCTTCTGGTGGAGGTTGCACTTGTGTAGGTACCCTTAAGTGGGATTTTTTTTTTTTTTAAATAAAATGTTTCCAGGATTAAGAAGCTTTATTCAGTAATGTACTGAATTAAAGGGTGTTGTATTTCATTTACTAACCTAATGTTTTGGCCTGTTTTCCAGTGACTGCTCTCTGATACTTTAATGTGTTGACTTCATGTTAACTACTAGGAAGGATCACTTCTAAAAATCTTTCAATGGGTACTGTGCGAGATATTTTTTTTCTCCTTGATAATTTTTTTGTGGAAAGAATATTAGATCATCCTCTTCTTGAGACTTTGTGGGTGTCAGCAGGAAATGCTGCTTTAGTCTCTTCTTCTGAGGAAAATCTTCATGAGCTGTAGCTTAGAAATCAATGTCTGAATTTAAACTTCATCATGGCATCTAAATTCTGGAAGATGGGGCTCCCATGGAGAGTGTTGCAAGTAATTATCTTATGATGGCAAGCTAAATTTGAACATGCCTTGGGCTCTATGTCAGCTATAAATATGATTTAAAGCGTAGCTGTGAGTAACCAAGTGTATTGCTATAAATGCAATTTGTAAACAAAAAAGAGCCAAATTTCTTATTGTTCTTGTTTCTACTGTAGAGCTTTGCATTTAAATCTACATCTTAATTAGTGAGAGATTATTTTGTAGTTTTGTTATAATGTAGCACAAGATCATATGGTTTATTTTTGCCACTTGGTTTGACCACAATCAAATTTAACGATCCTGACAGGAAATGATGCATTCTGCATCTACAGTGCCATGTATTTCCATGGTGCTTTGCAAAGATACATGAAGGTATGTTCAGTTCCCCAAGGAGCTCAGAGTTGAAGGTTTCCATTCTCTCTGTATGTAAATAACTTTATATGCTTGGATAGTCCCATTGCCTCAAGTGGACTGTTAAGGTGTGAAATTGCTCATGTGTGTAAATGTTTGTGAAAGAAAGACTGAATAGAAAGGAGTTGGACAAGAGCTGAGAGGCAGGGGGTAGGTTGAGATGTCAGAAGACACTTGAACTTTCATTCGTTCTTTTTTAATAGTAGGGAGGATCCATGATCATGCTTTGGCAAACCTGCACAGATACAAAATGCAAGTAATCTTTCAGTGTTTGTTGCCATGGTTTTCTGGACCAGACAAGAACATTAACTTGGATTTGTTGCACATCCTGTGTATTTTAAGGTATGAATAAGAAACTGCATGCCTAATAGAAATAGAGCAAGCAATGCAGAACTGTCTGACAGAAGGACAAAGTTAATACTTTTATGTTGAGGTGTTTTTAATTTTGCATCTGATGTGCATGATAAACTAATTATAACATGAAAATACTTTTCCAAAGACCTTAGATGTAAAAGCCACCAATATACTGGATGTTCTGTATTTTCCTTTTAGGTTACTTAGAAGCTACTACATTTCATTCATAACTCGTTTGTTCTTAAAAGGCTTTTAACTTGTTTAATCTGGCAAATGATAATAGGTGATCTGTGTGTTACTAAAGCAGTTCTTTCCCATTCAGGTAAGAGGATTTAAACCAAAGGTCAGACTTCTGTTGTTAATCCTTTATGGCTTACTAAGTAGGAAGCACCTAATCGTGCAACTTTTTTTTTTTTTTTTTCTCAGCAGCTGAGGTCAAGCCCTTAGAGGAAGGGACAAAATGCACTGTGTGTGACTATGCTGCTGAAGCGTCTTCTTTGTTGGTCCTGGGACTTGAGGGACTCGGAGCTGTTAGGCATCTTTTATGAGTGCAGTACTCAGGAGGGAAGATCTTAGGATCCTAGGATGCCCTGTTCATTTGTTTATTTAGGATATAAATCCTTTACAGCAGGGCTTCTCTGTTGAATATTAGAGGGCTGGGAACTTAATTTCCAGCTAAGCCTGCACAAGTAGGGATATGTAGTTTAGTTATTGGGCAATATTTTGTGTAACATTGAAGTAGGCAATTATGAAAGCTGTGAAAATGGTCACTTGAGCAGAGACAGTGGTTTTTTTAGATTATTTTTATTCCAGCCCAGAAAGGGATGATAGACTAGATGATTTCTAGCAGCTCCTACTGGCTGTGTATTTTTTACTTGATTGTGCTATGTAGTTGCAATAGTTTCCTCATTAGCCTGATTGCCTGAGAAAACAAGGTATCTGCCCACATGGTCTGCTAAAACAGTCAGCTTCAAGTCTGATGATCTCAAAAATACTATGAGCACAATTGGTGAAAATAGTCAGCTGGGCAGAGCCAAGAAATGAATTACTCTGGGAGTGGCACCTGAGTGAGTTAACGGTGTTGTTACATGTCCAAGAATCCACCAAGAAAAGATGCCATAAATAACTTTGTTAGAGTTGATGCCTTGTAAGGGAGAAGATAATTAAAGCATGAGATAAAAAGCTACAGAAAACAGGACTTTCAGTTCTGCTTCTTAAAAAACAATTTGTTTTAGAGGGGGTTGCTGAGCTTGTAGCAAGAAGATCTAAAGCCAGTGTTTTGCCTCCCTACCTAAAGCCCATCTTTAAGTTCTGGAAGAGATACGGTGTGTTTTAATGCAGTCTGCCTCCTACCTAGTACTTTTTCCTACTTGCTGACAAAACCGATGGGCTTTTTTTGTCAGGAGGGTCCCAGTAACTGCTGTATATTTGGAAAAGGGAAGCAGTGTGAAACACCATGTAAATTACACAAGGTGTTACACGTGGCCAGAGTCAATGTAAGTTAGTGCATGCAGAAGCTGTTAGTCACAGCTGTACTAGAGGTGTGGCCTCTTTTAATCTGTTTTGTGTGGAAGTGTTGTGACTTGAGAGGAATTACAAATGATCGTGGAGTTGACAGTGGTATGAGGATTAGGTCTTGAATTGTCTCTTTTGAACATTTTGGGTAAACCTGGCTGTTAAGGCTGAATGCGGGCCCAGCACCACTGAGGACTGGAGGTGGAGCTGTGCTGTCCTTGACCTGGGCTGTACCTGCTGTGCCCAGGGGTGCTGGGGGAGCAGCAGGAGGGCTTTGTTGGGGCTATTTTCACTTAGATGTTACTAGAAAAACTTGGCCACTGTCTTAAGAAGTTACCAGATCCCTTTTCCCACAAAAGCTCTCAAAGAGCCAATGAACTCCGGGCTGTATAATCACATACGGTTACAGCATGCATTTATAGTTCGCTACGTTTCGGTTGGCTCAGGCTGTGTTGCAGTGGATGTTTAATCCATGTTCAGGGTCCTGAAGAGTTTGTGATCGAATCTTGATTCCCAGGAAGCTGCACAGTCTGCCATCCTTGTTTAGCAAGTTCCTCACGGATTCACTTGCTAAATCCTGAAGACGGCCACCGATGCTTGAAAGCTGCCCTTTATGATTTGGGGTCTCGCCAGCCGGAGCCCCGAGAGTGGGTATCCAAGGGGGAGGTGGGGTCGTGCCCGCAGGTGTTTGCTGGTTTCCCTGCCGAGGGGCAGGGTGTGGGTGGGGGCGTGGGGCCTGCCGCGCAGCCCGGCCGAGGGGCAGCCCTCCTTCGGTAACGTGCTTCGGGGGGTTAGGGCCTGGCTGGGGGCAGCGGCGCTTCCAGCCCCCCCCCCTTCGTTCGGTGGGCGAAGGCGACTCGGCCCGGAGCGGTCGCTGCTGGCTTCGGGAAGAGAACGCGGGACGCTCGGTGCCGGCCCGCGCCCGCCCCTCCGCTGCGCTCGGCACTTTCCGTCTCTCTCCGGCGTGCCCGCGGACCGCTTCGGCTGTTTCCGTGACTCTTCGGCTCTAGGTCGGCAATTTCCGTGCTGGGGGCGCTCCCCGTTGTCAGGGGTAACGCGATGCATCTCGGAGCCAGTGCGGCCTTCAGCGCCGGGACCGAGCTCCGGGGCTGCCGGCAGGTAGGAGAGGGCGGGGGGCGCCGGCCCGCCGCGGTCGGCCCGAGGGGAAGCACTGGGAGTCCTCAGCGGCTTGGCCGGCTTCTTCCCGGTCGGTCTGGGCCCGTCCTGAGGGAGCGGGGCCGGTGGCGGGCGGCCGGGGCGCTGCCTGCGGGAGCGGCCGGCTCTGCCGGCGGGCCCACGGGGCGCGAACGTGGCGGGCGGGACCCGAGTGTTCACCGAGCCGGGAGCGGTCGCTTCTGGCGGGCTCGGCGGGCCCGCTGTCCTGTGGTGTTGGCGAAGGAGGGTTCCAGCTCGGCCGAGGTGCCCCGGGCAGGCTCCGGCCCACGCGAGGCGCTGCCCCGCGGGCGGAGGAACCGCTCGGGGAGTGGAGTGGGCTGGGCTGGTCCCCCTGCTCTAGCTGGCTCCATCTCCCTCGGTGCGGGTTCAGGATTTAAGCGGATTTTTACTATTTACGCTTTCTCTTTTACTAGTTAGAGGGAACAGTATTTAGTCATTAGCTGTCGTCTTGTAGTGTAACTCAATTTTGTAATTCCGAACTCTTTTCTGTATTTCTAATTTTTTACACGTTTTTAAAAGTTAGCATTTCTTACAGGTGGAGATTATATGAAAAAAAAAAACAAAAAAACCCAGCATGTTTTTGCAAGGTAGCTGTCAAGTCTTGTCAGGGAAACATCATGGCAATGCATACAGAAAACTCATTTTATGAATATACTTGGTGATGGATTTTATGGTAAGCTTGTGGCCGGTTGCAGTTCCACAAGAATAGCAAACCTAATCATAATCAGCCTGTCTTAGATGCTAAATGTGCTGACAATGTTGTCATACAGAGCATAAAAGTAGCTTTTTAAGAATTACCAGCAAAGACAGAATAGCATGATGAAAAATATTTTTATTTTTCCTGAACATAGATGGTTGTCTTTTGAAATACGTGCATGTGTTCTGGCTCACTGTTGTCATTTGTAGCAATAGGAATCTTGAGGTGACCTACATAAATGCCAGAAAATTAAACCCAAACAAATAAAGGCTATTTGGTTTGTAATTTATTTTAATACTCTGTCAACTTGTAAGTAATGAATTGAGAGGTTCTGAGGAGCTGAGGGAAATCACCCGCTATCAAAGGATAATCTTCCCCTACTCACAGAATTACTAACTCCTTGTAAAATCTTATGCACATCTGTGTTGGTGGCTGCAGACAAACCCAGTCCTTTGCCCATGCTCTGACATGATGGCCACTTATCAATCTGCATTGGTCCCTGTGTTGGTGGTGTATGACCTGTGAGCTGATAAACCCTGAAATAAGGCTTGATTTCCCCAAAGGACCTGATATCCCATGTGCAGGGCTACGTTAGTATGGGTGTATGATGTCTGGACTACAGCTGGCTTGTCTCTGGCCAGTTAAGAACAGGGGCAGAGAATGACCTTGAACCTCTCTTAAACTTCTCTCTGTGGGCAGACATTAACATCATGTCTAATGCTCACCTGTGTGAACCGCATGAAGTTCAACAAGGCCAAGTGCAAGGTTGGGGCAATCCCCAGTATTGGTACAGACTGCGGGATGAAGGGATTGGGGATACTGGTGGATAAAAAATTGGACATGAGCTGGCAATGTGTCCTCGCAGCCCAGAAAGCTAACCATATCCTGGGCTGCATCAAAAGCAGCGTGGCCAGCATGTCAAGGGAGGGGATTCTGTCCCTGTACTCTGCTCTGGTGAGACCCCACCTGGAGTACTGCGTTCAACTCAACATAAGAAGGACATGGACCTGTTAGAGTGGGTCCAGAGGAGGGCCACGAATGTGATCAGAGGGTTGGAGCACCTCTCCTGTGAAGAAAGACTGAGAGAGAGTTGGGGTTGTTCAGCCTGGGAAACAGAAGGCTTCAGGGAGACCTTATAGCAGCCTTTCAGTACTTAAAGGGGGCTTATAAGAAAGATGGAGGGAGACATCTTACCAGGGCCCATACTGATAGGACAAGGGGTAATGGTTTTACACTGGCAGACGGTAGGCTTAGTTTGGGCATAAGGAGGAAGCATTTTATGGTGAGGGTGGTGAGACACTGGAACACGTTGCCCAGAGAAGTTGTGGATGCCCCATCACTGGATGTTTCCAAGGTCAGGTTGGATGGGGCTTAGATCAAACTGATCTAGTGAAGGATGTCCCTGCCCACACAGGGGGGTTGGACTAGATGATCATCAAAGGTCCCTTCCAACCCCAAACCATTCTGTATTCTATGAGCTCTTACAGTTTTTGTGAAGTGCTTGTGGGTTGTTTCAAAAGTGTCCATCAGGTGTATCAGATTACTAAGATCAGATATCTGGACTTGGTCATGTTCTATTCCAAGCCACAAAGTGGTTAACTTTTTCAGAAATTCTTGTCTTTTAGACCTTGAAAAAATAGAACGTGCAGTGCCAGAATAATTTTTAGAGTTAGGGTTACTTGGTTTTAATTTTTTTTCTTTGAAGGCTTTTTTGAAGAAGCATCTGTCAAAGCTACAGAGTGTAAATACAAGAGCTTGAAGCAGCAGTAAACATGCGAATAATGAATTCCCAAGATTACAGCAAGCAAATGAATGTTGGTTTAGTGATTTTTTTTTACACCACTGAGTAATCCATTTATATAAGCAATTTATTTATTTGCATACAGCAGTCTCCTGCACAATTTTGTATAGTTATTGAGATGGTGAAAAGTGTTTTATATTAGGGATTCTCCATAATTTACATGACAATATCACTGAATCTTTTTTTAGTAAGTGCTAGTCTGCCTTTTTTAAAATATATACAGTATTGACTGAAAAATTGTTCTTGCTGTCTATTAATGCCAAAAGGGATAGTTAGCTATAGTTTTCCTACTTGGAACAAGCTGACAGTCACCTGTAGGAAAGCAGACAATGTGGCTTGATGTACCCATTAGTGAGTTGATCAAGAGATGCGGTTTGTAAACTTGACAAACTTATCTGCAGGGGACTGAAATAACTGAATAATAATAAATAATATTTGTGACTACAGATGCAAAGAACCCTTAACAGCAGAAAAAGGTGGCTTTAGAAAAGGCATTACAGCTGTGTGGTTTTGTGTGATAAAACCATTATTTCATACCAAATGTGGTGTTTTTTTGTTTGGTTTTTTTTTTTTTTAGGCATCTCAAATTTTTGTATGAATCTGAAGTGAATTTTTCTATTAGTTCAAAGTTTGAGCCCATATAAAGCTTATATTCAAATATGGACTAAATTCTTCCAATTAGAGTAAAATGAAATGGATGAAATGAGAACAAGTAGTAGTAGAATGGGTACAGTATTTTGGAACAGAACTAGAAATTCAAGAAAACCATTAAAAAACATGAAATAAAGATGCAAACCACTTCAATATTTATTTGAATGGTTTGTTGGGGTTTTTTTCACTAGGTCTTGGCATTATTTGCTGATAACTCGAGGTGTTTCTCTCCAGCTGTTTTTCTTTTGAAACAAAGCTGGTAAGATCACACAACAGAAATCCCAGAGACCATCTCTGTATATAAAATATTAAAGATTCTTAGTGACTTCCTCCATTTCTGACACACAACTCTGAAAACAGCATTGCTTTCAGGTTCTTTTCCTTGTAACATCGGCACTTATTGAGTATTTTCATTCAAATATAGGTAACAGTTCAAATGTAGATAACAGGTAATACGAGTTAAACTAATCTTGCATAATTTCAACAGTACAAGCTCCAAAGCGGTGACAACTGTTAAAACTTACTTCGAAAGCCCAGATGTGAGACTTCACAACATAAAATTGCTCTGTCTTCACATTAATTGACATCGTTGGATTTGAAGTACTGGAAGTAGCTTTTGGGTAAATTCTGAGACATTTCAGAGTCCTCTGAAATAAGCCAGCGCAAGCCATTAGTGAGAGATTGGTACTAGCCTATGCGCACTGTGAATCTAATCTACAGACTACAAGGGTCAGTATTCCTTTGTATTTTTTGAAAATACCACTATGACCTTTTTCCTGTCTGAGTAATGCATATTAACAAGGTGATGCTGTAGCTTTATTTTTTCCCCTTTTTTTAAGCATTCTTGTTATTATATATAATATAGTGTACATATATATAGTGTGTACATATATATTATATACTTAAGCATACCTGCTAGAAATGTTTGTTTTCCTTGTACAGGTTTGCAGTCTGTGACCACTTCTGTTGTTATGGCTGTGTATGTGGATCATAGAACAGAAGCTCCTGATTCAGTGGCCTCCCCTTCTCATATAGCATGGCACCCACTTCATCCACTCCTGGCAGTTGCTTCTATCAGCACAGCATCTGGGGGCTGTGTGGATATCTACCTGGAACAGGTAAATAATCTGCAACTTTGCTTTTGGGCTTGATATAAATTTGCTGGTTTGAAACTTAACTTTTTTAATCTATATATGTGCAGCCTCACTTATGCTCCTTGAATCCCTCACTCTGGATTTTAATTACTATCCGTGTCCTGTGCTATCTAAGACATGTCAGATTCATCAGCTACTAATTACATGTATTTTATAAAAAGGTCTTCATAAACTGAATTGATCTTTCAATTGAAATTTAATTTTTACAGCCTTTAAGTCTTGTTTGTGATGGTTACCAATTTGCTTTTTACTTCTTGTAGTATGAGAATTTCAGGCTTATAAGGAAAATGGACACATGCTTTTTTTTTTTAAACTCTAAGTGAATAAAATGTACTAAGAAATGTAAATTAAAAAAATAATTCCTCCACTCTGATAGTGAACTGATTGCTAGAATCTGCTTGTTCCATTTGAGTAGGTTGTTTCCTGCTATGGTTTCTGCCTGTAGACAGATATTTCCTTTGCATACTCTAAACTTTACACAAGAGGCTTGCGTAGGACTTCGGTTTGCATAATTTTCAGGAAAAAAGTGTACTATTTAGGGAAACGGTACTACAAGCTATCTAGCAGCAGAAGTACTGGAAATGTTTACATCTGCTAATACGAGTAGCCTATAAAATGTATACTTTTCAAAGTGTATTGTGAAAAATTGTCATCCAAATTTTACAAATGGAAAAATAAATACATAGAAAGGTTAAATGATTTACCTGAAATGTTGTTGCAAACTATGCGCAAAGGAGGGTCTACCTTTAAGAGCCATTTAAGCATTATATTATTCTGTGTTCTCAGTGATGTGCTTTATTCTTTTTCAAAAGTTGGGTTTTTTTACCTTGAAATGTGCTCAAAGCCTTCTTAACCTTCATACAGGAGTAAAGGCTTGATATTCAGTGAGAGCTGTTCATTTATGCTGTGAGGGAAGAATAGCCTGGAAAATCAGAGTGAAGCAGTCAACACTGCTGTGTTTTCACTAGGAATTTTCAAGTGGATGTACTGCATGTTGTAGCACACTTTTATGCATGTGAAATAGCTGTAAAGAGAATTTTTGCAGCCACTTTGTATCTCTTGCAGGAAGCTCAATTACACGCCAGTCCTTTATCACAGAAAAATATCTTGTTGACTGGGAAGCAAATCCGAAGGTTTAGTTACGTCCTTGTACTGAGCTTGCACTTTACTTCCATTTTCAGGGAGAGCATGTGTCCGATGCACATGTTGAGAGAAACTTTCAGGTCACATCACTTTCCTGGCACCCCTCTAGACCGATTCTTGCAGCAGGCTGGGAGTCTGGAGAAGTTGTGATACTTAACAAACAAGATAAGGAGCACCATGCTGTACCACCAAATCATAATGCGAAAATTACAGCCCTAAACTGGAGTACAAATGGTACCAGCCTTGTGTCTGGTGACAGGGTGAGTAGCTGAAATGCCAAATGTGTGTTTGATGTGGAGCACAGTGGTGCAAGCCTTGTGATGGGAAGGAATTATGGAATGGATTTTTAGTGGAAGGGATAATTGCAGGGGAGATAAATTTCCTCGCTTTAGGAACAAATTAAAACTGTTAGGGAGTAAAATAAAATCTCAGTGGTTTAACTTTTTCTACAGTACTTGTTGCTGTTTTATCATTTATCTTTAATGAAAAGTGTATCTAAGCTCAGTATGCACTGAACAGTAGGTTAGGGTTTAAGGCTATTTAATGGATGGGGTAATTGAGGCATAGACAATTTTAATTATTTGCTCCTGTCTATGCACAAATTTTGTGGCAGACTCAGGAGTAAAGCCCAGATGTCGAGAAACAAATTCCGGCTACAACACATTCATCTGTAGTGAGTGCATAGCAATGCTTACTTAAGTACAAAAAACCCATGCTAATTTTACTTGTTCTGTTTTTATTAATACTCTAAAAATGAGTCAAACATTGTATGGAAAATATGTTGTGGAAAACATTGAAATGTGACAGTGTTTATTTCTTGATGAGCTGGTTGTCCTTTTATATAGTGAAATGAGAAACTAGCTGTTGAATATTTAGTATTCAGAATTCATAGAAAATTCTGGTTTTGCCAGTTCTGGAGTAAGCAAATGGAAAAAAAAAAAGACGACCCTGATATAAACTTAAGCTCATCCAAGAATTTCAGTTCTGCTCTTTGAGAATTCTACATTAGTCAGAGGAAAATACAATTTAAAATTTTTGTTTGTAAAAGTCTGTTGCTGCACTTGACAGAAATACAGAAATTCAAAATTTATCCTCTCTATTAGAAAAAAGAAAATACTGCCCAGACAAAAAAAGCACCAAAAGAAGGTGATGCACAGTGTAACTTAGGCCTCATTTATATGGAGATAATACATTAATGTAGCCACAGCTTACATTAACCCTACATTTATGAACAAACTTTTTTCAAATTGATTTATTTAGTGTCAGATCATGGTAATAAAGTCACTTTAAAACACATATAGCCATTCTTATGGGCAAATTTAACAATTTTATAGACTCATCCTAACTGCTCCTCTGATGAGAGTATTAATCGGTGCAGAATAAGTGGCGGTTTCAAGGAAATACCTTAACATGACAAAACAAAGCCTCTGCATGTGTTGACAGGAATGATCTTCAGTTTCAGGTAGTTTCAACTGCTGTATTTGGAAAGACCAACCTCAATAGATAGAACAGCAGCACAGTTGAACTCGGAAAAGTTCATTATTGCAAAATAGCTGTGTTACCCTCTGCAGACATTGAAACACACAGTTGAGTGCAGTTCAAGGTACTCCCTGGTGTCCCTGGCCAATGAAATGTGGGTCCTTAAAAACCTGTAGCTGTGTGTGTAGTGGCCAGCTTGAGCTAATCAGCCTTGCTCAGAGCCTAGGCTTGTGAGGCTGAGCACGCAGCTGGTTCAGCATCTTGGCTAGCTCTGGTTAGATGGTTTCTCTGCCCGGTAGTGCACTGGGTGGGCCTGCTCATCCCTTGTGTTGTTGCGCACTCAGCGTTGTTGTACCATGGTCTGATGTGCAGCATAGGTATGCTTCATTTCCTACGTCTTTCTCAGTAGCTGTTAAATTTATTTTTAAAATGTTTCCCATGAAGGTTTATATTCAGGTAACTTCTATTAGGTGAGTGCTGCCAGGATCATACTCTGTTCATACCGGAGGAATACCCTTAGAAAGAAGATAAATATTTGGGCGCTGAATTAGTTTGTTTGATCTTCACTGGGACTTTATAACTGAGAGTGCTCAGCTGAGAACATCCAGTCATAAATCCCGAGTTGCAAGAAAATTATTTGAAAAGAACTTCTTAAAGTTGGAATAGGATGCTGTGAAAATCAGAAGCTCTTAATTTGTGTTTTAAGTAACAAATAACATGGATGACTTCTGGGTTTTGATCACACAAAAGAATCTTAAGGATGTAGGTGTTTTCTATAATGAAAGCCTACTTATAAGGCAAATAGCCTTTATAACAAGGAGCTAAAGCTTTGAGTTTTTAAGAATGATTGGGAAGATACAGGTAAGAGTATATCTTACAGATGATAAGGTTGATGTCCTTTGTCCTTTTCAAATAACATTTGAAAACAGACCGATTCTGCATCCTTTCTACAACCACTACAACTTAGAACAGGTAGTGAGCTTTTTTGTTTCTGGTCTCATGTGTTCCAAACTCAGAATTGAGTTTGCAACTAAGTTATCTGGATACAGGGTGAGATATCTGGAAGGGGATGGAAGGAAGGTAAGCAGCTTTATAAAGCTGCAGGTTTTTCCTCCAGCTTATTAATGGTGCACATGTTCATAATTGGAATCCCTGGAATTTGGTGACATTTAAAGCTGAGGAAAAAGTGAGAGGAGGAGCCAACAGGACATGAACTTTCAGATCATGGGATCCTGTGACTTCCAGAAGTAACCAGCAAACATTGTATGAACCGCAGGTAGCCTCTTGTAACAGGAGTATAGCAGTTTCACAGATGCACGGCTGTGTCACATTCTTTAAGCTGTAAGAGACAGCATTGCACTTAATGAACGGTTTTGGGTGGTATAAAAATTATCATCTTACTGCTGAAAAGAAGTTAGAACCTTGATTCTTGGGAAAAAAAGTAGGAAATGTTACCTTGGAAGGCCTCAGCTGCATCTCATGTGGCTTCTAGTTAGGATTGTGAAGAGTGTTTATAGAGCGTACCACTGCTACTAGTCTTTTTCATTTTTCTAGAAAGACCACACTCCATTGAAAACAATAAAGAAAAATAGAGCAAATTATAATACCACTTTATTGTTATCTACCTTAATGAAATAAAATGAGATTGAACTTGATATTGCAAATTTTTGCTGGTTTTTTTTCATGTAATGCTTACACAGAGGGCCTCCAAATGCAATTTGGTTCCGTAAGCACTAACATAACAACAACAATAAATAACAATAATCTTAAAATTTCAGCTGTGAGGCTGTAGCGTAAGTCAGTTTGTTGGGATGGTTAATGTGTATGTCATGCTGAACTGTCTTTTTGCTTCTCTGCCTTCTCCATTCTTTCCAGTCACCAGGGGTTTGGTGCTCATTCTGAGCTGGCACTGCAAAATGGGTGTTACCTTCAGAAACTGTGGCAAGCTCTGAGGGCCACCTTATATCGACCACTGTTGAGTTAATTAGCTAACCAGTCTTCCTTTCTTTGGCATCTATGATTCTTCTAGTTACTAAGTTCTGTTTCTAAAAATGAATTCTTGTTGTACTTGAATGTGTACCCTAGAAATTCTGAAATTTTTCCCTTAGGTTACCTGTATCCTGTGATTTCACATGTGTCTAATCATATACTCATGCTCATCTATATCAGTGTTATATGCACTTGCTCAGGGATGTGTATCTTATGCTTTACTATCCTTTATCTCAATATCTTTTCTTTTAGCAATTGGAATACTTGCAAGAAAAAAGTGGAAAGAGAGTTACCTAAAAAAATATTTGCATATGCTGCTAGCAGAGGAAAACCAAGGCTGTTCCATTTAATTTCTCTGGCAGTGTCATTTTACTAAGAATGGATATGACCAACAAGCTTTTTTAGATAATTGATTTTGAGTGAGCAAATAATATAATGTTAAAGATAATTCTTATTTCTTGTGGCTTAGTTTTAAGTGGGAGTAATTGTGTGTCAACTAAATGAAAGGAAAGGTGTTGCTCTGTCAAGAAAATGTTTATTTTCATGTGCACTGAGTAGTTGGAGTCTGGATCCTCATCTGTGTGCAAAGTGTAATTAATTAACTCTTGTCTTTTTCTAGCATGGTGTCTTGGTTCTATGGAGAATGGACCAGCGAGGCAGAGTGCAGGGTCCTGCTCTGCTGAAACAAGAGTATGGAAAATGTCTGTCTCGCTGTGTCTTTCGACCACCTCCTCCTGGCGAGTAAGTATTGTGCCCTGTCAGAACACTGGTAGACCAGGTCTTTCTTTTGTTCCCCAGAAAAAAAATCCTACTCACAGACAAACCTTTTTTTAAATAATCTAGAAAAAGTTCTTCTCCTAACTGTCCTTTATTTCCAGTTCCTCTCTTGCTCTAGTAGCTGGCTCTTTGTGTCCTGTATGCAGCAACAGATCTTCTTCCTTTCATGCGTACCTTTCTCTCTGTTGCTGTTGACTCTTCTTCCTTTAGTTCTTCTAATTAGCAATGTTGCTGATTGTGAAAAGCAGAAAGCACACCGAAAACACAACTATCTATTGGCAAGAAAAATTAAAAGTCACTTCTTAAACATTATTATTTATTTCCTCTCCAAGCAAGAAATAGGGAACAGCTCTAGTAATAAAAAAGAATTTTCCTTGTGTGGGCCACTTCTGTTTCACATCTCTGTAAAAATAATGATGCTTATGGAAGAACAGGTGGAACAATGCAAATGAAAACTAGTACTAAAATTTTACTTTTTATCTCTTTTGAGTTTGTCCTTTTTCAAATCAGTGTATGAAACATCTCTATTCTCTCTTTACAATGTGTTTTATTAACAACTCATCTGTTCTTTGAGATAGAGAGTACTCTTATGTATGGAATTGGAAATTAAGTATCGCTGTTTGCAGGGACTTTGTACAGCTGGCAAAAGCAGCTGTGAGTGGTGATGAGAAGGCCTTGGATAAGTTTAACTGGAGAAAAGCTGGAACAGGAGCACCTCTGAAAATGGGACTCCAGGAAGGACTCTCCTTCTTTATTACTTTGACAGATGGTAAGAGCAAAACCACTTTTCCAGTCTGATGTAAATTTGTTTCCTTAATGCTTCAAAATAGCTCAGTGCATGATAGTCCTATTTTCATATATCCAACATCTAGATTATATCCATATATCCTCATATTCATATATCCAACAGGATAGAATATTCATAGGAGTTGAAGATTGTTTGGTAAGAAGAAATTAATAAATTATTAAAATCTTAGCATCTTCAGGGTGAGTCCTTTCTCAAAAGGACACCATAGGTATTGAATTAGTCAGGTTCCCAAAGAAGTGAGCATAAGGAAAACGATCTCCAACAGCTAAGTGTAAATAAAATTAGAAATTGTCAGGATTTTGTGCAAAGCTTCAAAATAATGCATGTGTTGCAGTTTTGGTTTGGTTTTTTTTCTAGAAATGGGCAACTGCTGCTACAACATACCTTTTAAAGTAAATTATTGATTTACTTTTTCACTTTTTTCTCATGTTTTGAAACGATGCTTCAGTCTAAGGAAGCAAAAAAAGTCTGAGTATCTGTTTTGTTAGTTTTCTTCCTAATATAATTTCTTCCCTGCTATTTGTCTTTTGCTCTTCTTTTTACTGTTCTGGGTACTAGTTTCCTCCGAGCTCATGTGCTTCTATCCCAATTGTTCTCATGATGCCTTCTATCTCTAACCTGCTAACTCTTTGGACTGGAGCCAGAATGTGTGTGACAAATACTGTAATGAGTATGTTTCTGGTAGGCAATTCGAGTATGTAATCCTCTCGATTCAAGTGTTAACTACTCTGAAAAATATTTAAGTTATGCTAGTTCTGCAGCTCAATTACATTTTGATTCAGTGTTTATGTTATCAAGAATGAGACCCATCACACCAGTATAGCTTCTGTATTATTGCAGCAGTGGCATTGTCCAGCTGTATGTTGGTTTTGCAGAACAGAGGGCTGTACCTTCATTCGATTTGTGAGTTACAGGCCTCTTTACTAGATATGAACCATTTAAATGAAAAGGGGTTACAGGGCACTTAAATGTACAAGGAGAGAATCTTTGAGTATCTGTGCTTGTTCCAGCCTCACCTTCAAAGCAAGTGTTGTGGTGGTACACAGCTCCATCTAGGGACAGACTCTGTATCTTGCAAGTGGCTGTGCTTCACATCTTGTTTCTTGGTCCTACTGTTCAAACCTTTCAAATTTCAGTCAAATGATACAGACTGTTTCTTTTGAGCAGTCTCATTGCTTAGGTTGATTTGGGCATATGTATTCTGGAACCAGTTCTTAATCTAGTTAGTGATCTGTCATAACTTCAGAATCAGTTAATGTTTTCATAGTGTTTAAATGTGACCTGTAAATTTCCTCTAAAGTATGGATTCTCAGACCAAACTTGTTCAATAAAAATGAATTAAAAAAAAAATTCTTATTGCATTCTTTTAAATATCTCAACAGAGATTTGACTAAAAACAATAGAGCAAAAGCAAAACTAAATAAACAATTAAGCTTCTCAAAAAAGCTCGAAACAAAACAAAAAAACCTCCCAAGTTTTGAGTATTTATTAGTGTAGATTTTTTTGATGCTTCCAAAACACCCATCATTGCAGTAAAACAATGGATGCAGTTCAGGTAATATGTTACATGAGATGCTTATCTGAAGAGAGGCTACCTGAACTGATAACAATTTTTGGAGGTTGTTTTGCAACTATAAGCACAAAGAATCATCTTCATTCTGAGCATTTGAGATGACTGGCACAGGTATTAGCATAACCTGAATAGTGGAAGTCATCCTGATATTTTTACTGAATGCACCCTTGTTTGTCTTCACTGCCGACCTTTCAGGTCATGAGTAATAATTCCCTTCTGGTCCTTTTTGTATTTCGTAATCAGCATACACTTTCTGCTGCTTTTTGTCTTTGGAGTCTCAGAGTTATTTGCTCTACTCAATTAGCTCAGATTTGTTAACTTCTGAGATTAGTCTCTTGTGTGATACAGTGTGACAACTTTCTCAAAGTTACTTGGAAAGCTAGAACCCTCTTTCTAACCACCTAAGTAGCTTCAGAATAGTGGTAGTGTTATCTGTGCAATACCTGATACTTTGTATGGTAATATTCAAGTACAGAAGGTTAATTTAACTTATGAAACAATTTCAGATGGCAAATAAAATTAAGGGATTGTCTGTTTCTTGTAAAAGATCCCTTTAACTTGAGATTCAGTAGAGTCAGTACTGCAAAGTATTACTACAATAAATGGGTATCGGTGTGATAGAAAATGCTACATTGGAGAACTATCCCAACAGTCCCCAGTATCGGTACAGGCTGGGGGATGAATGGATTGAGAGCAGCCCCGTGGAGAAGGAATTGAGGGTACTGGTGGATTAAAAACTGGATGTGAGCCGGCGATGTGCACTCGCAGCCCACAAGGTCCATTGTGTCTTGGGCTGCATCAAAAGCAGAGTGGCCAGCAGGTCGAGGGAGGGGAGCTTGCCCCTCTGCTCTGCTCTGGTGAGACCCCACCTGCAGTACTGCATCCAGCTCTTGGGTCCCCAGCACAAAAAAGACATGGACCTGTTAGAGCACGTCCAGTGGAGGCCATGGAAAAGATCCAAGGGCTGGAAGAACCTCTCCCATGAGAAAGGCTGAGAGAGTTGGGGTTGTTCACCCTGGGAAAGAGAAGGCTCCAGGGAGACCTTATAGCAGTCTTTCAGTACTTAAAGGGAGCTTATAAGAAAGATGGACGGAAACTTCTTACCAGAGTCTGTACTGATAGGATGAGGGGTAACGGTTTTAAACTTGCAGGGGGTAGTTCTATATTAGTTATAAGGAAGAAAGTCTTTACTGTGAGGGTAGTGAGACACTAGGTTACACAGAGAAGGGGAACATGCAGCGGGGAAGGGAGTGGAATGTGAGAGGAACACCTATGCAGATACTGAGGTCAGTGAAGAAGAAGGAGGGGGAGGAGGTGCACCAGAGGAGGGGATGCCCCTGCAGCCTGTGGTGAGATGGCAGGCTGTCCCCCTGCAGCCCATGGAGGTGAGCAGGGAGTAGATGCCCACCTGCAGCCCGTGGAGGACCCCATGCCGAAGGAGGTGGATGCCCCCATGCCGAAGGAGGTGGATGCCCCGAGACTCCATGGGAAAGCCCGCGCTGCAGCAGCCTGTGCCTGAAAGACTGTGGCCTGTGGAAAGGACCCATGCTGGAGCAGTTCATGAAGGACTGCAGCCCATGGAAAGGACCCATGCCAGAGAAGTTCATGGAGGACTGTCTTCTGTGGGAGGGACCCCACACTGGAGCAGGGGAAGAGTGAGGAGTCTTCCCCCTGAGGAGGAAGGAGTGGCAGAGACAAGGTGTGATGAACTGACCCCAAGCCCCATTCCCCTTCCCCCTGCGTCACCGGGGGGAGGAGGTGGATAAATCGAAAGTGGAGTTGAGCCCAGGAAGGAGGGAGGGGTGGGAGAAGGTGATTTAAGATTTGGTTTTACTTCCCATTATCTTTTTTTTTTGTTTGTTTGATTGGTACAAATTAAATTGATTCTGGTTTTTTCCAAGTTGAGTCTGGTTTTTGCCCATAACCATAAGTGGTGAGTGATCTCTCCTTGTCCTTGTCTTGATCCACGAGCTTTTTGTTGTATTTTTTCCTCCCCATCCTACTGGGGGGGAGGAGTGAGTGAGCAGCCTCATGGTGTTTTGTGTTTGGGCTTAAACCACGACACCCTTCCAACGAAAACTGTTCTGTGATTTAACAACAGAGATGAAGTTATCGGTTCAGTGTTTTATTTCAGGGAGACAATGAAGCAGTGTGGGAGGAGGTGGGAGAGGATTTTGAATTATTTTTATATAGTTGGAATGTAGAGGATGATAATATATTTGCAAGAGTTTTGGAAATTAAAACATTCTTTTTCGTTAGCTACATCACATTGCCTGTTGGGTACAACATTTTAGCCTGAATCCTTAATGTTCGTTCTTATACATTCGTGTCTTCTGCTTCAGCTTTTGGGGAAAAGTATTACTTTATTTCATAGCGTTTTCTGATTTGCACTGGTTTGAAATGCCACATTTATATAATATCATGATTTGCTAAGAAATTAAGTATATGTGTGTGCCATGAGATGTCATATTTTGATGACTTCATTTGTTGGGGTGCTTTCTGTAATACCATTTGCAAACTGCTACACTAATTCTAGGTTTTGTTTTCACTGGGTAGACCTGTGCATGATTTATACAGTATTACAATTTAATGAAATCATAATGCCTTTTCAAATGTTGATAAGGTGCTGTAGTTGCCAAGTCACACACTATGTTGTCAGTGTTCTTAGAAAGACTCTATCCCATTTGCTTGCGAAATTAATGTAGAAAAGCTGTATTTAGTGTGTATGGTGGAGTGTTTCTAAACAATGAAGAACTTCATATCCACAGTTTTCTATAATGTAGGTTCTGCTGCAAATTGTACTAATTCTTAGCTGCTGTTCTTCTTTTACAAATTATTATTAATAATGAAGATTTCAGAAGCCATCATTTGTGCATACATATGCAGAAAGTTTACTTGTAGTTTAAAATTATTTAAATGATGGCATTTAAATTATTCCCCTCTGAATTTCCTAGATAGGGAAAAAGGGAGTAAGTTTTGGTTTATTGCTGTGGTCAACTATTGTAGTCTGTATCTTGAGACAAGCTAGAAGACAAAAGAGTGGTGGTTATTTTTACTTCTTCAGCACTTGAGGAATATTTTATTAAGGTAGAAAGCAGCAACTTTGATTTTTGTAGCTAAAACCTGTTAACTAAAAGCCATACCTTGTTTATATGTACTACAGGTTCTGTGCATTACGTGAATGAGAAAGGAAAGACAAGGCATGTATTATCCACAGACAGTCTGGTCCAAAAGCTTCTGTTCATGGAGAAAAGAGATGTTTTACTTGTAATAACAGAGAATCTGCAGTTGTCCTTGCATGCGGTTACTCTTGAGGGAGAGGCAGAAGAGCTCATGAAGGTAAGAGTTAGACTACAGGGTAAAGTTGTAATGTTTAATCTTTATAAGTATTTGTTAGAATTTTTTGATTACCACTTTTTTGTTTACAAATGAATCAACTCTTTTTTTTTTTCTTTTTTTTTCCTCAGATAATACCTTGATGAGCAAATATATGCTCATTTAAAAGTGGAGTGGTGTGTTACTGAACTTGGAAAGATGGTTTTCATCTTGCCTTCCTGTGTTTTCTTAGTTTCTTTCATTTTGACCCTATGTTAATACTTCTACACTTCATTTACCTTGTCTTAGTGAATTAGACAAGAATTGAAAATTCCAGTATAATCAAATACTTGTTAAAATGTCTTGTGAATAAATAGTTGATAGTCAGTGTCCTCGATTTTATTATCATCAGTCACTTAGAGCTGTCTTGTCTTTCAGATTAGTAGGAGCAGTACCTCCTCTTGGTGATACTGCCTTTGTCTGCAAATCTGAAAGAAGGTCTAGTACAAGAGAAAAAAACTGCTCCTTATCTACTTAACCCACTACGAGGTTTATTTTAGTAAATTTATACATCATATACTTGATGCATTTAGTGGTGATCACTGTCTGAGAGAAATTACCGGTCTATCTGAACTGACAGACAGGTCTAGTTATTCTTACATTTTAATTTTTTAGCCAGTCTAGGCAATTCAGATGCTTATTGTCTTTCAGTGTGTTCCTCCTACCTTCTGTACATTTATTTATTTACTTATGGTTAACAGGTGAAGTTGAGTGGGAAGACGGGTCATTCTGCAGACATCATTTTAATAGACCATAGCCTTGTTGTTACAGCACTAGGTGAGACAGTCATCAGGTAAGAATCCTGTTTTAAAGCTGTTATGGCTGCCCATGAGAAGTACCAGCTAAAGGTTTACGGTCTGCAGTGCACTGAATATTTTACTGAATTGTTTGGGGTTTTTTTAAGTAATAATGAAAAAACTCCCAATATTTTCTAATTTTGTTTCTCAAAATAAATAGAGAAATGAAATGAAATCTGTTTCCTTGAGGAGAAAAATGAATTCTCTGTATCTTTCTTTGTTTATATATATATATTTTTTTTGTTTTGTCAGGTAGTACTACCCAAACCTGTTCCTTTCTGAGTGCTGTTATTGATTTCTTAGGAAAGTATATCCATTTGGGATTTTTGCATGAAGAAGATAGCCACTCTGATGTTCCTTCCATTGTTACTGTCTGATTCTCAGGATAGTCATAGCATCGGCAACAGGAAAAAAGTGCTTGCTTTTCAGGATGTTTCTCTGTTACTGTAATATGTCAAGTATTTCAGTTACTTCTGTCCCTAATTCTTTAAACCAAGTATGTTACTTTGCCATGCTGCTGCAGTACCATGTTCTTTAGTTTTTATCTTTTTGCATCTTCTTAAAAAAGGTATTAAGTCTTTTTTTTCCTGTCTTTACTATGACTTACTCTACCTGTTTCCTCTAACTTTTTTTGGGGTGTTCCATTAGCAACAGTAGTCCACTTTCTTGAGACTCTATCTGCTACTATCAGACAAAATCATCTGTTAATTTTGTGAGAATGTGATAAAGACCAAGTATCAAGAAGGAATGTGTTTGAGTGTTCAGTTCTAGAAAATACACCTGGAATCTGAAGGACTACTAGTTAACCAAGGAATATTCTTAAAATGGAAGAGGAAGCACAAGTAGGGAGGAGGAAAATCACACCTAGACTTTACTTCTTTTCTTTTTTTTTCTTAAAGCTGTGTTTGCTTCTGACTCCTTTGTAAGAGAATATCACAAAACATGCTGCAGATTAAGAAGTCAAAGGAAAAGGAAGGAGATTAAGAAATTCACATTCCAGAGGCAGCTGCTGGCAATTTAATTTTAAAAATTGAATGATCTGGACATGATGGAAACAGCAAATTAATACCATGTACAGTGTCCTATTGACTGTGTTTAGCAAGGCACCTGGAAGGAAAAGCATTGTTAACACTCTTCTTTTGTGTGCCTTAGGTTCTGGGATTTGGACCGAGATGAGAACTATGTACTCTCCCCAGATGTGCAATTTGGCTTTGAAGGAGGAGAATGTATTAACTGTATTTCTTACTGCAGTGCTAAAGGTGCGAAATAACATGGCAGCTGTGATCTCTCGATCCTAAACCTTGTCAAACCTCAGCCTTCAGTACCCTGTAGTCATTTCAGTATATTTGTCTTGTTACTGAGGGTTTCAGTAACACCATGTGATGTAGAAGTGTTTTCGTTCAGATCGGGAGTGTGCTTTTGAAGGTACAATGAGATCATTCGATACTCACCACACTTTGTGTCAGTGTGGTGTTGTCTCCTGGCACACAAGCTGGATTCCCTTTGACATGGAACTGGTACAAATACTCCTGGAGTACAGCTAATGCACTCCAACGTGTTATGGGCATTCAGTCTACAAGCCTGCACTAGAGCTAATGCAAAGTAGAACTCGCCAAACATGTATAGCATGGACATCAGGTCCTTAAAACTGATGTTTTCTACAGAGCTACTCCTATGCATCACCTTGTTTGCCAGTGTAGGCATAGCTAGTGTCTGCTACAATGGTTTTCAATGGTGACTTGCCCATGGTGACTACAAAACCAGCTATTCAAAAATAAATGGTTAAAATGAAATAATTGTCTGATACATTTAGAGGATAACTTCGTCTGGTAGCTTGGAAAACAGGCCTTGCCATGTGAAACTTCTCCCATTGTTTCTCCAGAAAGTTACTTCAGTTCAGAACTAGGATGCTGGTTTGCAGGAAGGGAAAGAAGTGGATGAAGCTAGATGAAGGCCTTTCAGTACCTTAGAACCAGAGCTAGGCTGCCTGCTACTTTGTATAATGTGGGTTTGTTTTTCTGGTGTTTAAAATATGGAATGCCTAAAAAAGGTTTGTGAATGGCAGGTCTCTTAGCAGCTGGTACCAACAAAGGGAGAATAGCTATGTGGAGGAAAGCATCAGGATCCAATCAGAGCATACGGGCTTTGGAGGGCAAGGAGAAGTGGAAGCTCCAGGCACCTACTGAACTTGAAGGAAATGTCACTCAGATAAAGGTAAGACAGGAAAGAGTCTTCTTGCATGTTAGTAGGACTTCACAAATATTAGATTAATAGATCATCTTTGTGAAACAGATGAATATGATTGCTATCATACAGATACGTGCACCAGTAGAGGCTGGTCCTCCTTCAGAAGAAGGAGGAAAACTCATCAGTATCAAGTAACTTTTAAAATTGAAATGGGCAGAAATGTTACCTGTTTGTATCTATTCTTTTACAGGCAGGGTTGAAATGCTTAGCAAGATAACACACTGAAATGCAAATACATCTCTCTGCCTGGGAGAATTAACAGTCATGGCATCCTTAAATCCAAACATCTCTCCACTACATATCTCGCTGACAAATCCTATGGATTCAGCACCCTGAAATTATTTTCTGGAAAAGATAGATTGTCAGAAATGTCAAATTGACATAAAGCAAGCAAGAAAATCTGATGAAATGCATTATTTATTTGTAGATAATTTTATTTTTAGTCACTTTCTCAACATAAAGTTTGCTCCTACTGGTATTTGCAAAAATAAAACGATGTATTTACAATCAAATATTTTTTTGTGAGATGATATGTCATCTAGAAGGGAATGCCATATTTTTATACAAAATGATGTTTTCAGCTGCTTTTTTGTCAGAAAATGTTTCTTGTTTACTAGATAATATTTTTATGTGTGGCTGTCAGACTAGATGTGGATGGTAAGTTTTCTCTTACAAGTTTTTGCAAAACCAATACTTTAAAACATTTCTACTGTTATTTACAATATTTTTAATGCTGAAGCTTATGACAATACATAGCATTATAATATTTTTAACCCATTGTCTGTTAAGTATCAGGGTGCAGCATTTTTATTTGAAGTATTTTCATTTGTCACAGTAAGCTTAAACAGTTATTCTATACTTATTAGCATTTTGATACATGCAAAAGAAATGCTGAGTGTTACAAATATAAATTTAAATTTTAAAACTTTTACATTAACAAACAGTTAGCTTTTTTGACCACCACCATTCTGCTAAAAGGCAAAGCTTGTGCTTTTAGGTTCTCCAGCATTTTTTGTTTTGTTTGCTATACCCTATTATTAAGTTTTTTCCAGGTTTTTTAGTTTCTGTTATAACTTAGATTATTCTGGTGCTGTGCTTAATATGTGAGAACATTACCCATTATTTTTTGGAAGGAATGAAAATCAAACAAATATATCTGGTGCCTTTCAAGAGAAAGTAATTTTATGTTTTCTTTTATTCTGGTTTCACATAAGAATGGAAAGTATTGAAAAAGCAATGGCATTTGCTTGCTCTGGGTTGGCATGTAACGAGGGTCTGTATCAAAGTCCTACTTACGAAATTAAAACATAAGTACAATTAAAGCGGAGAGCCCAAATCTTTTGTTAAGGTGCTTCAGTAACAAAAGGTCCAGGATATAGGAAATAGCGTGTGCCATTAGTATATCATACATCTGCTAAGAAGTTGAGGGAAGGGAAGAGATATAGGTGTTTATGTCAGCCTGACCATTCAAGCATTTTCCAGATAACAGGATATGGAGCGCTGTCCAGAAATAGCACCTTGTTTCCAATGTTTGTTAGCATAAACAAAAGCATTGCCAAACAATTCTCAACAATCGCTGCAATTTTATCTCATGTTATAAAGCTGTCTTTAATTATGGAAACTCTAGATTATTTTTTATTGTAATCCCTGCATTCAGAAAAATACTTTGTAAAAGACTTTAAAAATTTACATGTGGAATCTTTTGGCAATTCCTATAAAAGTCTTTTTGTATATTACCATGAAGAACTTAGAATAGAAGGCCATATACCATGGTGAGGAGAAAGGGCAGCAATAACTTCATTTGACTCCTTGCCAGTCAACCTCATATGGTGGCTTCAAAATAGAGGTGGTTGGGAAATGCACTCTAGCTCATCTGTTGTGCAGCATTAGATCTAGTTAATTGTAAATAAGTGCCATTAAAAAGAAAACCCCAAACAAACCATGCATAATAGCTTTATTTCTTAGACCATGCTCTTGAAAAAAATGAAATTATTTCCAAACACAGCTACTTAAATCAGTGTTGTTGGAAAGGTATAGCCACAGAAATATCAGTATGTCAGGAAATTAATATGAAACCTCAAATAACTTTGAGGGAAGCAGAGACCTTAGAGACTTGGCATATCCCTAGAGTTTTTAGAGCTTATCAGTTGTGCAAGGACAGAGAAGTTCTTGGACTTCAAAGGGATTTTCTGCAGCTCTGAGAAACTTTATAATTGATCTAGCCCATGAAAGTATGTCTGTATGAATGTTCTCTGGTAATTACCCCCACCACACACACAAAAAAAACCAACCCCAAACCCCTCTGCCGGTTCCCTGGCCCAGCCCTGAGGAAGCTCCTGTGTTGAAGCTGTGCAGTGAACTATGGACTGTGCTTATCAAGGAACATTTTTGATGGTGTGTGGTAGCTCGGATGTAGCACCCCTGCACCCACATGTGTAACTATAGCTTCCAGACTGGAGTTTGGATCGCCTCTGGCTAACGTGGTATGTGTGAAGAGTTCACGTGTAGTCAGCTGGTTGCCACAATACTTTCTGACAAGAATCGTCCTTTGGTAGGAATAAACATAAATAATGTCAGATATGCTTTTTTAACTATGAATATAAAAAGAAATAAATGAAAATGGGAGCATTACTTTCTCTTTAATAATAGAATTCATCAGGTGCATGTTAAAAACTGTGTCTTTGCAAGCCATCTTGGAAACAGATTTTATCTTTCTCCCATTGAATTTTGTAAGGTATTTTCAGTTCTAGAATTGGTCTGTGTAGGTGCTATTTTCCAGTCTTAAAAGAAGGGAAAGATAACCTTCATAGAACTCGCTGAAAAAGAGTTAGCTGGAACATGGAGATTCTTCCAGGAGAAGTGAGTTGGAAGCCACCATGCCGCTAGAAAGCTGCGAGCAGCTAGAAAGCTAGCTGCCGTTACTGAAATTTGGTGGGACAAATCCCATGATTGGAGTGTGGCTATTGATGGCTGCAGGCTGTTCAGAAGGGACAAGTGAGGAAGGAGGGAGAGAGGTTGCCCTCTACATCAAGAAATGGATAGATTGTGAAGAGCTGTCTCTGAAGAATAACCATGAGAAGGTTGAAAGCTCACGGGTAAGGATTCTAATTCAAGGCAACAAAGGGAACTTTGTAGTTGGTGTTTACTACAGGCTGCCTGATCAAGGGGAGCCTATTGACGAAGCCTTCTTACTCCAGCTACAGCAGGCATCATGCTTGCAGGTTCTCATCCTGCTGGGAAACTTCAACCACCCCGACATCTGCTGGAAAAGTAGCACAGTGAGTTGTAGGCAATCCGGGAGACTCCTGGAGAGCATTGAGGATAACTTCTTAAGTCAGGTAATAGACAGCCCTACCACAGGGCGATGTGATACTGGACCTGTTGATCCCTAACGCAAGTGAACTAATCAGAGATGTCAAGATTGGAGGCAGCCTGGCCTGCGGTGGTCGTGCACTGGCGGAGCTCACAGTCCTGAGGGGTATGGGATAGGTGAAGAGTAAAGTCAGGACCCTGAATTTTAGGAAAGCAAAATTCTGTTCAAGGAGTTAGTCAATAGGATGCCCTGGGAAACTGCCCTTAGGGATGAGGGAGAAGAATAGAGGTGGCAGATCTTTAAGGATGCCTTCCATGGAACACAAGAGCTCTCAATCCCTGTGTGTAAGAAATCAGGAAAGGAAAGCAAGAGACCAGCATGGATGAGTCAAGACCTGCTGGTCAAACTAAAGGGCAAGAAGGAAATGCACAGGCAGTGGAAGCAGGGACAGGTATTGTGGGAAGTGTAGGGATGCTGCCTAGTTGTGTAGGGATGGGGTCAGGAAGGCCAAGGCACAGCTGGAGCTGAATGTGGCAAGGGATGCAAAGAATAATAAGAAGGGCTTCCATAGGTATGTCAGCCAGAAAAGGAAGGTCAAAGAAAGCATACCCCCCACTGATGAACATGACTGATGAACAATGGACAAAGAGAAGGCTGAGTTACTCAACTTTTTTGCCACAGTATTCACTGGCAGCCTCTCTTCCCATAGCTCTTGAGTTGATGGACCTCTAGGGAGGGACTGGGGGAGCAAAGTCCCTTCCACTGTAAGAGAAGATCAGGTTCATGACCACCTGAAGAACCTGAACATCCATAAGTCTATGGGACCTGATGAAATGCATCCCAGAGTCCTGAGGGAATTGGCTGATGTAGTTGCTAAGCCAATGTCCATGATACTTGTAAAGTCATGGCAGTCAGGTGACATCCCTGGTGACTGGAAAAAGGGGAACATTGCACACATTTTTAAAAAGGGTACAAAGGGGGACCCTGGGAACTACCAAACTGTCAGCCTCATGTCTGTGCCTGGGAAGGTCATGGAACAGATCCTAGAAGTCACATGGAGGACAGGGAGGTGATTCAAGACAGCCTGCATGCCTTCACTAGGGGCAAGTTTTACCTGACTAACCTAGTGACCTTCTATGATGGAGTGACTATATCAGTGAACAAGGAAAGAGCTACAGATGTCATCTATCTGGACTTCTTGCAAGTCCTTTGACACGGTCCCCCACAATGTCTTTCCCTCCAAATTGGAGAGAGAGGGATTTGATGGATGGACTGTTTAGTGGATGAGGAATTGGTTGCATGGTCTCATCCAGAGGGTAGTAGTCAACTGTGCAATGTCTAGATGGAGATCAATGATGAGTGGTGTCCCTCAGGTGTCTGTATTGGGACCAGTACTGTCTAATACCTTCATCAGTGACATAGTGGGACGGAGTTTGCTGACGACACCAAGCCGTGTGGTGTGGTTGACATGCCTGAGGGATGGGATGCCATCCAGAGGGACCTGGACAGGCTTGACAAGTGGGCCCGTGTGAGCCTTCTGAGGTTCAACAGAGCCAAGTGCAAAGTCCTGCACCTGTGTTGGTGCAACCCCCGGTATCAATACCCTGTTGGAGCTGGTCCAGAGGAGGCCACAAAAATGATCAGAGGGATGGAACACATCTCCTATGGGAAAAGGCTGAGAGAGTTGGGGTTGTTCAGCCTGCAGAAGAGAAGGCTCCGTGGAGACCTTCTTGTGGCCTTTCAGTACTTAAAGGGGGCTATGAGAGAGATGGGGACAGACTTTTTAGCAGGGCCTGTAGTGACAGGACAAGGGGTAATGGTTTTAAACTAAAAGAGGGTAGATTCAGATCAGATATAAGGAAGAAATTTTTTATGCTGAGGGTGGTGAAACACTGGCACAGGTTGCCCAGAGGGGTGGTCGATGCCCCATCCCTGGAAACATTCAAGGGCAGGTTGGACAGGGCTTTCACCAGCCTCATGTAGTTGAACATCCCAAACCATTCTATGATTCTATATGGAGAGAAGGATACTTTTGGACCCCTTTATTCATCCGATTTAACATTCTTTGCTAGGGAATTTGAACTACATTGACTGAAAAGGTTATCAAAACTGCAGAAAAGAATATGGTAATAAAAAAAGAAACTATGCCTGCAACTTGCTTTTACAGATTGCAGCATTATTAAGCCCTTTAAATATGTGATGCTCTCTTGCAGTAGTAAATGCAAGGTGGTGCAATAATATCTTAGGGAAGAAAAGTGGTTTTAATTTAAAAAACAGCTCCTCCCTTAGACTAAGGGAGTCTGAGTAGCTGGGTAACAAACATAGTAGTTTTAATCTGTAATAATTCCTAGTCATTGACTATAGTTGTATTTAGATAGTAGGACTTTCTATATGTATAAAAATGTATATTCTATCCTACCCCTTGCCACCTGTCTTGGGACATTGCTGTGACTGTTCAAGATCTTAGATGAAATTGTGTGTTTTGCTTTGTTTTTTTTTCTCTTTCCATTGTGTGCAGTGGGGCTCCCGAAAAAACCTGCTGGCAGTGAACAACATCAGCTCTGTGGTGATCCTGAGTGAGCAGGCCATATCGTCTCATTTTCATCAGCAAGTGGCTGTTGTACAGGTGTCTCCCAACCTGTTTAACGTGACCACCTTCAGCACAGGAACCACACACAGTCTTCGTGTTGATATGAATGTTAATGGAGTCTTCGCTACTAAGGTTAATTGTTTTTTTTTTTCATTTATTTGCTCGATCAGTTGCCTAGTTGGGTGTATGGAGACCAAACTTTCCAAGTCTTTAATATAACCCTTCTCTGGTATTCAGTTTATTGGGTTACGGAAGTATTGTTGTGACAGTAGCAACGATGCCATGGTGGAGCTGATTTTTCAGAGAGCACAGTGACTCAGTAATTCTCTAGGTGCTGACCAGAGAACTTCTGGGTTTCCAAAAGCCTTCCAACCCAATACACAGAGGAGCTAGTAAATGGTGGCTATTGTGTGGAAGGTCCTGCTGTGTTACTGCATGAATCCTGTATGATTCCAAAAGAAACTGAATGTATGTATTCTTTTGCTTTTTTGATTGTTTTAGGATGCTGTAGCATTCTGGAATGGGAAGCAAGTTACTGTCTTTGAGTGCTCAGGAGATTCCTTCAGAAGTGCAGGTAGGACTTAAACAATGATCAGAGTTGAAATGGTTCTCTTCCTCCAAAGTTATATGTTGTCTTCATTCATGATAGCTGATGGACTGTAATCATAAGTGCAAAGTAAAAAATATTATTAACACTAATTAGACACTATTCCCATTTTGCAAGACAAAGATTAGGGTATAAAAATCATCACAAAACCAGAACTCAAATGCCAACTCCTACATCTGTGCTTTATTCACTAAATATGCTGGGATATAATGTGTGAGTTAACCTCAGAATATGTTGGTATTCCTCTGTATGAGTAGCAGTGTGGCAACAGAGGTAAAACTGAAGGTGATGTGCACCTGTAGGCATAAAATTAAAACATATATCCTCTTAACCTCTGTTCAGCTACAACCCAATCCTGGAAGTATGTAAAGACTAAATGTATTTTATTCATAGAGTTCCTAAGGCCAGTGTGTGACTGGCCTTAAAACCAAGCGTCTTGTTGGTGTTTCCCACAGATTAGACATATACCTGACTGTCACACCTAGACTTGAAAGGTACCTTCAGAGCTAGAATATCATATAGGGCCTTGCACAAAATGTGATGTGACGATAAGGCTGCTTCTTTGTATCTTTTAGGTAAATCATTCCAACAGTTGATTGAGAACAGAATTGTTTTCATACTTTTGTATCCATAGCTCCTGTTGCCTTTTACAGATAGGTCATGATGATGGCTATTGATGGCTTTTCTATTTTGCTTGGGAGAAGGTGTAATCAAGGTTACACAGCACTTACATAGGAACTGGGAAGGAGTGGGGTTTAGTCCCAGCTGTCAGGAAAATCTGTTCCATAAACTGCTATATATACAGCTAAGTGAAGTAAATTAGTTTTTTCTATGATTAATTCTCCCTAAATATTTCTGCCTTGAGAAACAGGTTATGCAGAATTCCATCAATCCCATGCAAAATCTTGAGAGTTTAGGCTTTGTATTTTCACAACCATTAAGTGTTTTCTGAGAAGTGGCTTATCTTGTCTATATTTACTCATTTATTTTATAACTTTCCCATGCTGAATCAAAGCATTACTACCACCAAGGTCCCAACAGTCTACAACACTCATGAAATTATTTGAGCCGCTTTTCTGACAGGGATTCCTTTATCACTCTTCAGTTGTAGTTCAATGAAGGAAGGAGTGAATTCCCTTAATAGAACCTCACATTGCATTACTCTTTTTCTTTCCTTCACTCCCCATATCAACTCTTCCCTTCCTCTCCCACTTGTTTTCATGGAGAGAGTGTACAAAACACCTGTTTTCAGTAGGAGCTCCAGCTTTTGGTTGTAATGGCAGAATGGAAGGCTGCGACACCAAGGAGTTTGGGAATCAGTAGAGACTAATGGATTGAAAAATGGATTTGGTGCAAGATGTGGAAATTGAACGCTTTAAGTCAAAATTCCTGGTTCTTTTTTTTTCCTTTTCTAAAAATCTGTTTATTGTAATGATGGCTTTATTGTGATTGTTCCAGGCTCTTTTCTTTGTGACTCTCCAGTTCTGTCTGTGCATGGAGAAAATCTGTATACAGTTGAGCCGTATCGCGTCCAGGTCCGCACCTGGCAGGTAAGGGCTGATGAAATGATGAAGCGACAAATACGCCTTATGGTTTTCAAAGTTGGTGTTACAGCTTAGAAGTTAAGTGGATGTTCTGTAAATCTATTAACTCTACCTTTGTCATAGAAAAAATATTTTGAGTATTTCAGCAGAAAGATCTTTGACATTTTGTGTCCTTTAAAAAGTCTGTCACTAAATGCTACTGCACTGTAACTAATAAGTCTTTATAAAAGAAAACAAATTCTGTAAGGGCCAGACTTTAAGAGGATCAAAATTGCATGCAGGTTGGATATGTATATTACTGACAGGAAGATGAACATACTGAATATTCTTATGTGATAATGAAAAATACCCCCTGCACATTCTGTGTGTTCCTGCAAAATCTTTTGCTTAACCTTTGCAGCCTCTGCTAGTCCACAAGAAACAAAAAGAGAAATCTGATTATCAGAGTTCTATGATACATATTTTACTTAGGAAATAAATATTATATTTAAGAATGGATGGGATTTATCACAGCAAGGACTGATTTCATTCATATATTTATTTTTGCAGCCATATATTAAAGGACCTTCAGGGACCTATATTTCTGTATCCCTCTTAGTTGGAAAAAGTTGTATTATTGAAGAGGAAATTGTTACAGAAGGATGCCTCTAAATTTTGACTTTTTTGGAGGCTGTACATCCAGTTTTCCACCTGAAGCACAGATTGCATTTGTAGAGACTCTGTGTGTGTGTGTGGTTTCTCTCGTTTTGCTGGTAGTGATTTGTCTAACATAGAAGTTCAGCAGTTAGTTACTTAACTTCATGACTAAATAAGTTCCTTCTAGTTAGACTCTGAACACACCAACCTGGTGTTACACATTTCCTCTCAGGGCACAGTTAAACAGCTGCTGGTGTTTTCCGAAGCAGAGGGGAATCCGTGCCTCTTGGACGTCTGCGGAAATTTCCTGGCTGTGGGAACTGATATGGCTCACTTTAAAATCTTTGATCTCTCCCGCAGGTATTAATAAGCCTCTTAAAAGCATCTGTTTATAATTGAGCATATATTTTGTGGGGAGGGGGAATCTTTAGTTGGTTTTGATCTGATGAAAAGTAATAGTCACTTTGAATCTTGAGAAAATACATGCAGCATATGTGAACTGATGGCCTATCCCTAAAGAAAGGGAAGAGCCACAGAATTATTAGACAAGTCATGGGATAAGTAACAATAATAATTCTTAAAAGAGGATATTGTGAAAGATATTTGTGTCTATTTGAAAGTGGGTAGAGAATTTATGGAGGATCAAGACAAGGAAGTCATATGTTTCTGCTGAGAACTTGACCAAGACCTTAATCTCAGAAGAGTTGAAATAAAAAAAAAGCTAGGTGTCATATCTCCTCATAAATCAACAAACTTGGTTCAGTGAATCCATGGAGGAAGTGAACCTAGAATTGTGGACAGTCTGTTCTTCCTTCTGTTAAGGTTAAGAGAGAAGTTTACTTGACTTTGTTCAAACTTTAGTGTGCGTTCCCCTGCTGACAAGCAGCTGTGGCATGAAAGAGAGATGTGTATGACATGACTTTCAGTTCAGAAATTTATCTGTGTATTGGCTTTGTGTGGCAAGGTTTTGGTAGCAGGGGTGGGGTTACAGGGGTGGCTTCCATAAGAAGCTGCTGGAAGCTTCCCCTATGTCCAACAGAGCCAATACCAGCTGGCTCTAAGACGGACCCGCCGCTGGCCAAGACCGAGCCAATCAGTGATAGTGGTAACGCCTCTGTGATAACATTTTTAAGAAGAAAAAAGGTGCTAGGACAGACAGAAATGGCAGCCAGAGAGAGGAGTGAGAACATGTAAGAGAAACAATCCTGCAGACAACAAGGTCAGTGAAGAAGGAGGGGGAGGAGATGCTCCAGGCGCCGGAGCGAAGATTCCCCTGCAGCCCGTGGTGAAGACCATGGTGAGGCAGGTTGTCCCCTTGCAGCCCATGGAGGTCCATGGTGGAGCAGATCTCCACTTGCAGCCCATGGAGGACCCCAGGCTGGAGCAGGTGGGTTCCCGAAGGAGGCTGTGACCCCGTGGGAACCCCACGCTGGAGCGGGCTCCTGTCAAGACCTGCGGATCTGTGGAGAGAGGAGCCCATGGAGCAGGTTTTCTGGCAGGATTTGTGACCCCATGGGAAGCCCACGCTGGAGCAGTGTGCTCCTGAAAGACTGCACACCGTGGAAGGGACCCGTGCTGGAGCAGTTCATGAAGAACTGCAGCCCGTGGGAAGGACCCATGTTGGAGAAGTTCATGGAGGACTGTCTCCCGTGGGAGGGACTCCATGCTGGAGCAGGGGAAGAGCGTGTTGAGTTCTGCCCCTGAGAAGGATGAGGCGGCAGAAATAATGTGTGGTGAACTGACCGTAAACCCCATTTCCCATCCCCCTGTGCCACTGGGGGGGGGGGTTGGTAGAGAATCCGGGAGTGAAGTTGTGCCTGGGAAGAAGGGAGGGCCAGAGGGAAGGTGTTCTGAGATTTTGGTTTTATTTCTCATTATCCTACTCTGGTTGATTGGTAATAAATTGAGTTAATTTTCCCAAGTTGAGTCTGTTTTGCCCATGACGCTAATTGGTGAGTGATCTCTCCTGTCCTTATCTTGACCCGCAAGCCCTTTGTTACATTTTCTCTCCCCTGTCCAGCTGAGGAGGGGGAGTGATAGAATGGCTTTGGTGGGCACCTAGCATCCAGCCAGGGTCAACCCACAACAATCTGCTAATGACAAATGTAATTTTGAAAACCTGAAAAACCTCAAGAGTGAAATGGATTCTGTTCTTCCTTACATACTGTCACCAGAGGAATGCCAATGTCTAGTTAGTTACCCACTTGGCAACTCGTTACCTGTGTTGAGATGGCACAAATTCCACATGGGACACAATTTGAAGGTTATTGGATTTGGGCAGGTTGTAACTAGCACAAATATTGGATTTTGATGTTTGATAGTGGAGAAAAAGCAGCTTAACTTCTGCATGCTATGTTAAATTTTTGTGGCTAATAATGAAAACACTCTTTCTCGAATGATAACAGTATAGTGCTCTTTAATTTCAAAGCAAGAGTAGTTGGCTTAGAATAAATGAGAAGTCTGAACATGTAACCCAAGAATATTATTTTTACAGAATCAAAGATTTCTTTCATGGGATTGTATTATGGGTCTAAATTACTGTCACTTCTTTCTGTTGCATTCTTTTGATTCATGAGATCAGTCCTCTTTGTTGCTGAATGATCGCTGGGTTTGTATCTATGCAGGCAGTAAGATTCTTTCAAGGTACTAGTACTAAAAAAAGCAGGGGGGGTGGGGGGCAGGAAGGGTGGGTGTTAAGTATCAAATGATACAGTCTTTTGGAACTTAGGTACAGAGGGAAAGTAACCAGTAAGATATAAATTACCACCCCCCCAATGACATTTCTTTACCTCTGCTCCACAGTGTGTTTTCCATATGCAAACTTATGTGATGGGCTATATTCAACCTTCACGGTACTATTCAACTTGCTTATGTAGGGATGTTCTTGCTGTATAGCCCTGTTTTGGGAATCCTGTAGGAGCATTGAAGTTTATTCTTGCTGATTCATTGAGGAAAGAGTGTGTCATTAACTTCTTCCTGAAAGAAAGGCAGGTCTCAGTAATCCTCTGGAGAGGAAGCTGGAGTCTGGGGCAGTGGTGTCATAAGGTAGAAATAGTTTGTTTTTAAAAGTCCTACCCATAATTTGAAAAATGTTTTGGCTGATCCGTATTGCCAGTTGCTTGCTGTCAAATGATTTATTCCTTTCCACAGAGAGGCAAAAGTGCACTGCAATAGCAAGAATTTCTTCGAGCTGTTTCCTGGCCTTGGAGGCATCGCATCTGTCAAGTGCAACGCTAGTGGCAATAAAGTCAGCATCCTTGTTAGCAAGGTGAGGCAAAG
This sequence comes from Astur gentilis, assembly GCF_929443795.1. Taxonomy (NCBI): domain Eukaryota; kingdom Metazoa; phylum Chordata; class Aves; order Accipitriformes; family Accipitridae; genus Astur; species Astur gentilis. The sequence continues at coordinate 1,024,885 of NC_064912.1, forward strand.
GTCTTCGCTTACTGCCCTAGGACCTGACCATCAGTTAATAGACTGGTGCAGTTCAAGGAGATTACTGAAGACACAAGATTCACTTCTCAGAAATAAACCTACGTGTTCTATGCAGCGTATTGGGTCTTGAAATGTCACGTTCAAGCATGTAACTAAACACTAAAATTAAGGTATGTTAAGGTTTTGTACATTTGGCAAGAACAGCCCAGAAAAGGAAGCAGTATTTTAGTTACAAAAGCTACTTTGTAGCATTTCAAAGAAATCAAAGGTTAACTTGCTAGAATACAAAAACAGCAAGAAATTTTCTGATATTTCTTCCAAAGAATATTCTTGTGTGATTACCAGGAGACAAAACTGAGAGCGTGAATCAGATGAGATAAACATACCTTTTTTTCTTTTTGACTGTGTGCTTCAGCAACTTTTGTTTTCCCTTCTTGTAGGCAGATGGGAACATTGATTCCAAGATCTGTTTCTATGATGTTGAAATGGACAAAGTTACACTTTTTGATTTCAAGGCTGAACAGGGAAATGGTAGAGAGAAGCTTTCTTCTGGACAAAGCATTGACAAGTAAGAAGCTTTTATTTTGAGAAGTATTACTTGTGGATTTAAGATAGGAATCTGCCCTCTGAGGACAAGCAACACCTTGATACTGACATTCCTCTGACTTTGTGTAGTAGCTTGTATGAATTTAATTATTTTCTTTCTAAAGAATTAATTAAAACTGGTACATTGTATGCCAATCGGCCTGCATCCCTGTCTCTTCCAATATGTGAACTAGGGGGTGTCAAACGAAGATATCAGAAAGAAAGCTCAAAATAAGCAGGAGGCGTGGTTCTTCAGACAAGACGCGGCTGAGCTAAGGAACTCCTTGCGAAAGGAAGTTACAGATGATAAAGGCAGGGTTCATGGAGGTATTGGACAAATTCATAGGAGAGAAATGCAGTGAGAGTTATTGGATATGTGGAAGCCATCTGTGGCTCAAGAGATCTCTGAAAGGATGATTGGGTGTTGGGGGGGTATGTGTAGAGGTATTACATGACTGGATTCAGGATCTGGGTCTTAAAATAAAGAAAAATCTTGGAAAATCTTGGAAAGCTACTCTTCCATGAAGAGTTTACAGGGTAGGAAATGAAAAGAGGACATTCTGAAGCTCCTCCTAGGAAAAAAGTTAATTTTTAAGTCCAATACAGGGTGTTTTTGTATGGATAAAAAATAATGAAATATCTATTTAGAACTGACAGCTTTGTTTTCATACCAGCTGCTCTGTGGCGAATACATTAGAAATCCTAATAGCAAGGCAGCAAAATGCAGTGAACTAGGAATTCTCATGGAAGTATGGTGGAATGTTAGGGTACAAATTCCCATCTAGTTTTACAACAATTTTTCTGACTGACAGTTTTTCTTAAGAAAAAACAGCTTTAGAATAGAAGGTGGTTTGGTTTTTTAGCAACTATCTGCTGTAGGTATTACAAGCAAAAAAGGCTTTACTCACCACTGAAAACCAGAAGAAACTACCCAGCTCATCAAAAACTAAGGACAGTGCAAATTTGGGGCCTTACATCTTGGTCAGTTATGTAAACAGTGTAATAATGAGTAGCGAGGAAGTTGTTTTCAAGTGTAGTATCTTGTGTAGCCCAACAGAGGCCACCACAAGCTAGTAATGCTGTTTCTCTGATATTTAAATGCTAGATGGTGTCAGTGTGAATAATCCATTTATCTGTGCTTCATTTTAGAGTATCTTGAAATTGGAATGAGTAAACTCGCCAGAAAATAATAATAATCTACACTTCTTCCCCTTCTCTCTCTCTTTCTCCTCCTGAGGCAGAATCTAAACACTTGCAATTTTTTTACACAAATACTGTTTTTCAGTTTGTGAGTAATTTATTTTGAATTCAGTAGATAGGACATTGTGTATTTCTGCATCTCTTTGAATCTCTCCATTAATTTGCCTTCCAGTCCTCCAATCCTCCCCACAAAGTCCACCCTTCAGTGGTGACAGCAAATGAGAAAAATATTTTAATGATATCTCTGGTTTCTCTGTTGTTTTGGGGGGTTTTTTGTATTTGACACCTATTTATATTCTGTATTTTTTCATAAGAATTCTAAGCCATTGCTAAAATAGTGTGATTCTGTATGTCTAGAGTCTTAAGGTGGCCAGCACTGCAGTAGTATTTTAATGCCCAAAGGAGGCAGTAAAATGTTTCTTATTTAAACTGCTGCTGGAGAGTGGCTTTCCTAAGGCTGCAGGGGTTGTCCTTGTGCTTAATGTGCTATTTCACAGTTCCTTGGAATTATTCATGCACAGTATGAAGTTCAAGCACAGTACTGAGGAAACAGAATGAACTGTGGCATATCTAGAGACTGAAGTCCCCCAGCTGCAGGTCAGGTTCAGCTGCAACTCTGGAGTTTCCCTCAGCACTGAGAAGTTCAGCAGTTCAAAGCATCAGTCACGTTGCAAGCCCAGGTTTGCTGAACTCGCAGTAGAGAGAGATCTGTTGCCTGAGAATATAAACTAATTTCTTATTTTTCCCCCCATCGGTTTAACCACAATTGTCTAGTTGTCATCTGTTATAACTGCTGCTTAGCTGGATTTGAACGTGAGACATACGTACTAGAAACTCTCTTTACTGCTTATCTAAATGCACATCATTGTACTCAAGCTATCTTTAACCTGGCTGGGCATTTCTAGCAGTGCTGGCAATAAGCACCTTCAGGCAGGTTGTAAAACCCACAAGAAGACAGAGCTGAGGTAGTCCCTGTGTTACAGTAGCTATACCAGTAGCAGTTGCTAAGGTTAGATCATTTGAAGGATGTTCTGGTATTTCTGTGGGACATGTAATCTCAGTGTTGGCAGATTTTGGGTGCCTATTTGTATTTGTGGCAGTATCAGCTTTTTTTCCTACTGAAATGCTTTATGTCCTATAGTCATGGTTAATGTATACAGAACAACCTAAAAGTGGCATTGCCACGTACAAAGTGTTAGGAGGTAGGAAGATGTATATGGTTAATGTTACAATGCAGGGGTATGGTATAGATAACTGATCATCATCTGGAAATTATCCCTTGGTTAGTCCTTTATTTACATTCATGCACTGAATGGGCTGGAATTACTTTGTCTCCCTTTCTACAATTTTTTTTCTTGTCTTTTGGTAGGTCTGTTGTGCAGTATCCAGAGTTGCACAGCCATATCCCTGCTTGCCATTTCTGGGACCAGAGTGAACCAAGACTTTTTGTATGTGAAGCAATTCTTGAAACAGGCCTACAGTCTCCAGACCAGAAGAAAAACCAGACTGAGAGCACAGTATGGTCTTTTTGTTTTACCTTGCTTTACATGGAGTTCTCCCTGTCCAAGTAATAAATCATTGGTCCTTCATTAAGAATGTGGGAGTAGATAGTATACGTTATCTTGTACAAAAATGAGTAGTGAAACTATGTATTTGGTGTTTGTGGCTTCAGGCAGTCACTGTACATTAGCCTGCTGTTTTAGCCCTCGCTTGAATACAATGACAGAGAAAAAGAGGTGATTTCCTTACCTATGCTAGAATTTTGAAGATGATCATAATGCAAGCTTGTACCTAGACTAAATTTTTTCAGGTGACATTAATGGGTGAATTGATAATCTAGAGGTTTGATACTTATTTAAAAAAAATAATGCAGATTTTATATCTGGAGTCCACTTTTAGCAGCAAGAATTAATTTGTTAGAATAACAGGGATCCTACTGTTAAGGTGAACAATGCAGTACACTCTTCCTGCCCAGTTCTTACCATCTTCTGCTTTGCTGGACAGACATTGTACATCTTTATGGTACTTCCAAAATTGTCTTTTATGGTCTTTTTTACATTAGGAAAAAACCCCATATTTATTTATCAGAAATGATCTAATAAAAGATTTCTTTCATCAGACCAACAATTCTTCCACGCTTCCCCTGCTAATGTGCTTGTAGTGGTCCTTACCATTTTGTCTGTACAGAACTGCCTCTCCTTCATAAATATTCCATTGATTTGAAATGTCCATATTGATTTAAAGTTTTCTGATGAGTTAAACCTCTTTCAATTAGAGACAGAAAGCTCTTTGTTTCTTTTGTTAGTTGAAACAACTTTAGAAAAATCATGGCAAGTTCAAGGTAGAAAGGAGGAATGGAATAGGGATGTCTAGGGTCTTCTAGCAAGGAGAATGCTTCAACCTAATATTCCTACTCTAAACAAGTAAAAATGTTTGGCTTCTACATACATTGAAAAATAAAAATATATAAGAGAAGTGCAACTTTTTGGCCTTTATTCAACAAAACTTTTAACTGTATCCTTATTCTTTAAGAAATAAGAAGTCTGATTAACTTTTGTTAGAAATAAATGCTTCATTTTGACTTGAGTCAGGTCAATATTTAAGCTGTTACAGAAGCTATTTGTAAATGGCTAGTATATTCACTGGGAACTCAACACAGTCAGTGAGCTGCTGAAATTATAATAGAAATAATATAGTATTAAAAAAAAATATTAAAACAGTTGGGAATATTTCTTTGACCTGAGATCTGTCAGACTTTTAGAGTAGCAGTCTGTGGCCAGGGACTTCCCTCTTTATGGCTGGTGAAGCTGGTTCCTAGGAATACAGTCTGTAATGTAGAATGAGTTGTTGGCTACTCACTATAGGGAGGAAGCGTGCAGCTCTGCCCTCACCACCAGGTGTGTGCATGTGAATGTATATGTCATATTATTTTCAAGAGAAGGTTCTGCCAATTGAGTATGGAAAATAAAAACAAAATGAAAGAAGGATATTGCAGCATAAAACCAAAACAATGCTTCGCTTCCTTTTCCAGATGGATGTTTGGATTATATCGTTCTTCAGTACTGAAGAGCATGGCCTTTTGCTTCAGGACAGTTTTCCATTGCCTTCATCCTACCAGGTTCTTCTGGGCATAGAGGTGCCACATTATTACTTTGCAAAAAAGGTGAGGAAATCTTTCACAATTCCTTCCCTTCCCATAAATTCTGACTTTTCACATAGGGATCAAATTTAACCAAATTGAGTCTGGGGTAAGTAGAGAAACTCCAATGGCAGTTGCTGCATCACACGTAGAAATGACATGAAGATGATTCTAATGCAGGTGTACTTGGCAGTATTGTGGAAATTGTACTGAATTGGCTTTTCATGGGTACTGCAATCTGCATGCTATGTATAAGTAAAGGAGACACAGTAATTACCAGGAAATGCAACAAAAAAAAGGGATGTGAAAAAAATTCTTTCTACTTTTTGTAGTCACTGTGCCTATTGCAAGTAGGGATGTGTGTGTCAACTTTATATAGGCCATAAGAGGGGAAGGTTTCCTACTAGCTTCAGCAGAAGCAACACATTTCCTTGTTGGAATGGAGCTTAATCCCCACAGAATATCAAAGACAGCAAGACTACTCATCTTGCACTATCACCAAATGGCTATGTGCTACAAATACCAGGAATGCATGCTTTAACTTCTTAAACTTGAATATGAATCCAAAATTGTTTGCATCTTAGGTAAATAATACCATGCGTAATTCCATGCATACTGGAAGAAATGAAGCCTATTACCTACAGATTGGTTTTCTGGTTAAGCTCTGACCCGAGTTTCTTAGCGTTTGTTAAGATGATGATTTGCACTGCTCCCTTGTAGGGGGTGCTTAATGGAGTCTGTTTATTCTACCAAGGCATTTATTTTTGTAAAATCTGCAGGAACTTAATATTAATGAGACTTCTAATACTCGAAGTCTTCTGAATAAGACCAATGTGATCATGTAAATCTAATTTCATGTAGTAATGTGATCATGTAAATCTAATTTCATGTAGTTTAGGAGCAGTGTTAAACAGGGAGAATGTATCTGAATGTTTTTCTGCTTGATATATTTAGATTGAGAGCAGTACTTTGCAATTTAGCCCCCTTCCAAAGAGCTGACTGTTGTCACTCTTCCTGTGCAGATCTAGCTTTCAGAGTTGCACTCCATTTTACTTTCCTTTTTCCCTTAATTTGAAAGGTCAAGGGCGATCTGCTACATCATCTAATCTTTCTTTTAACACTTCCCCCCATCATGTCTCATGCTATTTTACTTTGATGTTATGTCTCTTGTTTTTCTTTTTTTTTTAACTCTGTATGGATTATTGCTGCCATTAGTTGTTTTTTCGGAGGGGATGTATCTATAAACCTGTAAGTATCTGCATTATTTTCCTCCTCTTCCTTCATTCTCTGCTTTTCAGTCTTCTGTTTCTATTTTCTTCCCTCTGTAGATTACTGTATTTTAGTGACTAACTTGTTATATAATAATTCATTTTGGAAACATGGTTTAGTATATGAACAGAGTCTGTTTTAAATATAGCAAATTGAGTTGATGCAACAAGTCGGTTTTGACCAAGTTTCATTCCAGGGTTTCCCCTTATTCATTACAATGTCTTTTCTGTCCTGGTTCCAGAAATTGCCCAAACTGTACTCAAATGCATTCACACTTCTGTCTTTTACTGTATCTAATACTTTCATTGTATAATAATATAATATTATTTTCTAATTGGCTTCTGTAAACCTTAATACCTGGCTATCTCATCTAACTATACAATTAGGATAGAGTATATGTGAAATTTAGTGTCCTTCATGACTCAGATGATCTTCCACTGTGCTTGGCTTATGCAAGTTTCCTTGCTCCACTCTAGACAGATCATTTGATATTGATGATTGACCTTATCTTTATTCTTTTTCTCAATAATGGTTAAATTGCTTTGAGCTGCCTTTTAGTGACTGGTGATTGTATCACTGAAGCTCCAGAACTGCCAATTGTATGGGGAAGGGTTGGAATCTGAGGTTTAGTGTTCATAAGCTTCACATGAAGGCAAGAATAAAAGAATTGGGCCTATGTAGTTAACTTTCAGAACAGCAGACTCATTTTTGAGAAGAGAGTGACCTTAGAGAAATGTTTATCTGAAATCTCCAGAAATCTGGGGACTTAAAATAATAGTTCCTTTTATAGTCATAATTACAATAATAATAAAAAATATAAAAGAATAATTATTATGACTATAGTAATAAGAGGCTGCCTCTCCTGTGGCATTTTACCAGTCTCCAAACTATCACTGATGTACTGTGATTGTTTGTTATGATATGCTAATATCTTCTATGACATTCCATATTTTGGGATGTTTTCTAGGAAGTTTGAAACATTGCAACTGTTGTCACTATTGATCATGGTCCCGCAGAAAAAGAAAACTTGGACTGTAGTGGAAATAACGTAATTACTTACACATACCAAGGAATAAGTTTCAACCTATTTGATACCTAAATGATAACATTTTCATTTTAGCTGGGAGAAGCTGAGAAAGGACAAGCAGAGTCTGGCTCAATAAAGGTGTCTCAGATGGTTGTGAGAAGACCCATGAGAGATTTCATTGGATTAGGAGACTGTGATAAGACTACCCGGGATGCCATGCTGAACTTCAGCTACTATCTGACTGCTGGAGACATGGATGAGGCCTTCAAATCCATCAAGCTGATAAAAAGGTATCATAAGTATTTGTATATATTTCTTTATGGGTACAGTTTATTTTCATTAAAAGTTTGTATGATGTTTTGATCCTCCTAAATTCTCCTTACATTTTTCCTGTCTGATTTCATTCTCCCTTTCATTTTTAACAAGATGAAATATCTTTATCTTACAGACATTTTAATGTATTCTCTGCTTATCCTTTGTCTACAAGATGTTACAAGCTCTATGGATTCTTTTTTACTAAATGGGAAAAAATGATTGATAACAAGCAACCTTATTCTGTGTCTGAATGGCAAAAATCTCACATTATCACTAGAAGAAAATGAACATTCACAACTTTATTTATACATCTAAAATAATCACAGTAATACCGAATATTACAAATTCACTGACCACATAGCTGATTTTTAAATTTAAATGTACATTATTATAATATGGATATTGCAATATTAGAAGAAATAATATAATGTCTTTTAAATATTCCAATATTTTATTTTTTAAAAACCCTGCAATTAATCATAGCATATTATTTCTAGAAAATATTTTCCAGAAAGTAATGCAGGCAAATGAATACAAATCTTAGTTGGTTTTTACAAACCTACTGCTAGAAGAAACTCTTTGTCAGCTTTATGGTATTCTACCCTGATAGTCTAGAACAAGGCAGTTGTTCTAAAGCATCAGTCTCTGCAGAGTGTTGCTCACCTTGAACGTGGTGCAGAGCAGCAGTTGGGGTTGAGTTTCTTATTACATCAGAACTGAGTGCAGAACAGAACTCAAGAGCCAGCTTGATGATCACATTTTAATAAAGTGTGGAAAAGTATAGTGAAAATAATGGTAAAGAAGAAAAGCAGTATACTCAGCTGGGAGTGACACAATGGTCCTGAAGAACATTCACAGCTCATGGTCCTTCAAACCTACCAGTAACTGTGCTCAGAGTAGCATCCTTAGAGTTTTCAAACATGCCATTGCCTCTAGTTCCTGTATCCTAAGTATTTCTGCATAATAGTTTTTGACTGTTGTTTTTCTTCCTGAAAGTTACATGCACATGACTTGCGAGGCCATGTGCTTCTCAGGGTCAGGCTTTATAACCATTACACCTAATTCCAAAGGTACTAATTATTTTCATTTCATTACCATATTAAGTTACCAGGCAGGTCTTTTTTAAATCTTGTGCTTAAGTCCTGTATGTGTTTCTTGTTCTCCAATTTGGGTGCTTGACTGGCAGTTATATTCTCCAATATTCACTGTGTTATGTGCCTCGGAGCATTGTTGGGCAGAGCTTGGTGTCCTGACATAGCACTCTAATCTGAAAATGTCACAGCAAATGTTAAAGCAAGCTGGGAAGAAAAGAAATTAATTTGGGCTGAAATATCTATTCTTAATAATCATTTCCAATAATGTAAGTTAATGGTATCTGTGATTATTAGGGGGTCCAGGTAACCTTATTCTGTAGATATTTGCTGTCATTGTAACACTGAAATAGATTTTTCAGCAATATGTATTGCCTGTTCCAGCTGCATACCCTTTTCATTTTTAATGGCTTGTCTGTTTATGTGTAGGATAAACCCAAACCTTTGTCTCAGGATAAAAAAGAAGTGTCTGAAAAAATGCAACTTAATTCTTCTACATTCCCTTACTTTACAATTAGAATGATTAGAGTTGCTTTTGCTTTTTACTGTCTGGGCTGTGCTGTGGCTGGGGAGCAGGTGTTGCAGCTAATGAGAAGTTCCATGAAGAGAGGTGGATGCAAGGACTAAAGATTCATTAAATTTAAACAGCTCTTAAAATCATCACTTATTCTATAGTGAGTTTTCTGCTTTCTGAGATTGCCTGTTAACTCCAAAGCTATTGCCACTGGTCTCCTGTAGCTTTTTACATTATTATTAGGGAGCAGGATAACTTCATGCAGACAGAGAAAACTTGTTTGGCTGCCTCTTTTCTGTATTCTGATTGCATACACACTGTGTCTGCTACAGCTGACCCTGCCGACATGTAGCTGTGATGCTCTGTCAGGATTCTGACAATCCAACATTCTGTGCTGTACAGCAGAGGGAGAGGGCAATATAATATAATATATATAAAATTATGTGTTTTATACATATGTATATAGATGGAGCCCATCCAAATAATAATTGAGGGCCTCTGCCCACAAGAGTGAGCTTTGTGATGTCTTTCAACCCTTGGTTTTAAATTATAGCATATATTTATAGAAAACAACTCCAGTGCAGATCTCCTTGGAGATCTCTTCCCTTTCAAGTCCACTCTTTCAGCATGGTGACTCAACATAGTCATTTTCCAGGCCACGGCGAAACCGAGCGGTCAGGGTACGGCTAATGACAATGACCCGGGGTGCCATGCAGTCCTCACGCCTGTGAAGGATGTTCCATATGAGAATGGCAGCTGCCAGCGTGGCCAAAAGACAGGCTCCAATGTTCAGATAGCAAGACCAAGAGAGGTTGGTGTATGGTCCGATGCGGTAGAAAGTCACCAATCCGATAACCAGAACAAAACCTGCAAGGAGAATGTGAGAATTATTTTTAATGAGTTATTCTCTTGAATTCTGTAGTGGCAAGATGCCACAGGTCAGCATTCATGAGTTTGTAAAGCCTTTCTATCTCTATTATGATGTGCTGTATGTGTTCGTGAAGGCATAGTTGGGCATGATGATATATGCAAAGACTGTGTCCTGGTTTCAGCTGGGATAGAGTTAACTGTCTTCCTAGCAGCTGGTACAGTGCTATGTTTTGAGTTCAGTATGTGAAGAATGTTGATAACACTGATGTTTTCAGTTGTTGCTCAGTGTTTAGACTAAAGTCAAGGATTTTTCAGCTTCTCACGCCCAGCCAGCGAGAAAGCTGGAGGGGCACAAGAACTTGGCACAGGACACAGCCAGGGCACCTGACCCAAACCGGCCAACAGGGTATTCCATACCATGGGATGTCCCATCTAGTATAGGAACTGGGAAGTGGGGGGGCAGGGAATCGCCGCTTGGGGACTGGCGGAGTGTCAGTCGGCGGGTGGTGAGCAATTGCCCTGTACATTCCAATCCTTTTATTACTACTGTTGTCATTTTATTAGTGTTATCATTATCATTATTAGTTTCTTCTTTTCTGTTCTATTAAACCGTTCTTATCTCAACCCACGAGTTTTACTTTTTCCCCTGATTTTCTCCCCCACCCCCCTGGATGGGGGGGAGTGAGTGAGCAGCTGCGTGGTGCTTAGTTGCTGGCTGGGGTTAAACCACAACAGACTGGGTGCCTGAAATGGAGTCTTAATGTTAGGTTTCAATCTGTTCACCCTGATTAAGTTTCTTACTACCACTTAGCTGTATTTCATGTTGTGTTTTTTCCCCATCCTCTTGTCTCCATGCTCAGATGTCCTCTTTCTTATTCCTGTTGCCAGCACAGAAAACTGGTATACTAATGATAATAATAATGAAAATATTTTATTCAGAATATGGTACACTCATTCTAAAACTTTAAAATGTTTATTTAAGGCAGGCTGCTATTGTAAACTACAAAGATGATGAATAGCTAAGTATCTTACAGAAATAATAAAAAAAATATAGAAGCTGGAAAAAAAGGAAGGTAAAATAAATGGGACTTTTTTATGGTCCTACTTTTTCTGCACTAGAAGAAAGTGTTATGAAGCAGGAGTAGTATCATGCCTTCAGAAGCTACCAAAGGCAAGGTTTCCATTCTCTTCCTAACTTTAAGCACAGTAGTAAGTTCCCTAAAAGGTAGGTAATATTAGAGTAATAACACTGCACTTGTCTACCCTTTCCATCCAGATGTCACAATGTGATTTGCAAAAAAACTGAAAAAAATATTTTCCACATTCTTTTTGGTAGACACCACTGATAAATAGTAATGTTATTTCAGAGATGAGGAGTGACTTTTCTAGTCATGCAGGAGGTCCATATTAGAACAAGGGGCAGAATCCATATCCCTTGACTCCTACTTTATATTACTAAGACTGCCCTTTCCCTGAAGAATGCATTGATAGCACAGAATTACTTTTCTGCTTTCTATTTATTGTATTAGTCTCTCTTCCTGTCCTTATTCTCAAATAAAACTACCTTTCAGCTTAATTTATACATGTGATTAGACTGAAACAAACAGAGGCAAAAGTGCCTCAATAACCGAAAAAGTTTTCTCTGTTTTCCTACACACTCCCTTAACCACCACCATAACACAAGAAATATCACTGACAAAAAGACCCCTTCATGAAGGAAGACTAGAATAAACAAAGGCCCATAAACAACCAGAGGATTTCTAGATACTATCTTCCTAAGTTCACAGGCAAGGACAAGTCAAGAGCAAGTAAGTCCCAGTGGCTGCATGCTATCTTCTCAGTTACCTGTGCTGCTTGTAAACACTGTTCCCACAGATATGTGGCAATGCTCAAAAATGGTGTGACACCAGGCTCTGGTTCTTGATTTTCCATGAAAGAGCACATCCTGAGTATGCATTGTATCAGGTTTCTTTCTAAAAACAGTATTAGTACTGCAGTGAAGATGGCAAAGACACAAATTATATACAGATGAAAAAAATAGAGGAGGGAAATGAAATACAAATAGGAGGGAAAAAATCGCTACTTAAGTAGGCGTGACACTTTTACTGTTCTGAGAGTCAATAATGTGAAGGCTGAATCCCCCTCCTAATAGAACAAGCAATGAATGAATATTAATTGAGGAGACGTCTGGCATCCTCAGCTCTCTTGTATCTACCTAGGAGGTGGTTTGTAACTCAGTTACTTGCTACACCTTTTCCTCCTGAAGTAGCACTGTCCCACAGGTGGCATGTACCAGAGAGGGTTTGAAGTGAGTCATCTCTTCCTAAGGATATATGAGGAGGAAATAAGTTCTTACAGGAGGAGTAGCTCTTTCCTGCTCTTTCACCACTCTGCTGTGAAAAAAGTCTAACGTGGATGGGTTTTAGGCTGTTGACTCAGTTGTAAGGACAGCAATTAATAATGCCTTGATTTTTGTAAGTCTAGTAGTTATTTAATGGTTCAGCTTAGTTATAAATGAACAAGTTTTGTTTGGGAAAAATGTGGCCACGTAGAGCACATTGAGTTGTGGAAATTGCTGATCTATACAGTAATTGTTTGCTAGCACTCCCAAATTGAGTCTGAAGGCTTACTTAAGAGACCATTTTAATGTTAGTGAAGTTGGAGATGGGATCCCAATACATAGGTGGTCATCTAGCATTATTTCAAAGTATACAGGTTTGAAAGTTGCTTCTTGACTCCTGTTCGAAAAAATACTGAATTACAGCTGAGGTAGTTAAGCTTGAATCTTCATTTTTTTTTTCAGTAATCACTGTTGGATGACACACCTTATATCAGACTATGCATGCTTTTTAAAATCCTCATCTCTTGAAGCCAGGCAGATGTTATCTACATCCTTGGATGGACTGTTGAAGGCAAATCATGTGTCTTTGAAGGAATTAATTTTTCTGTATATTCATATGCTTAGCTCATCACCATATGAAAGTGGGAGTGTTCTCTCTTTGTGCATTCAAAATCCTCAGTGAAGTTTGCACATGTTTTTTCAGCATTCATTACTTTTGTCCTCAAAGCCACAGTTAATTGTGCTCTTCCTTTTCTCTGATGTTTCCTTCAACTGCTTTTGAATTCTCATGACTTTGCCATTTGGTGTTATCTGGGCCTTGTATGTCTTTAATCTATTTCTTTATTGTTAGCAGTAATAGCATACAAGAAGATTGCAGCAGAGCTGGGAAACAAAAGAGCTCTCCCTCATTTCCAGCATAATTCTCTGAGTTCAGTTTGTCCTATGGTAGAGAAGAGAGGGGGAGATCAGATCCTGTATTGTGGAATACATCACGTTTTTTTAAACTCTCCTCTGAGATGGTTCAGTTCCCCATCTGTGGAACTAAGATGAAAAAACTTCTTTTGTTCTGTGCTTTGTTTTGTATTTCAGGGCTTTGGGAGCAGAGCACGCTAGCTGTAATGTGCTTAGAGAGAATATATCTCTCTACATCTACTTTTGAGGTCTTTGGGTTTTGTAATACAGATATACACTGATGGTTCTTTGCTCTTCCACAGGTTGCAGCCCACTTTTCAAAGGATGATAGATACCATTTTTCTCATAAAGGTAGGAAATTGAGAGGAAGGGAGACTGCTTGTACCTCCTGCGGCAAGTTGTGGAGCTGTTTCTTTTCCTTCTGGTTTAAAATTTGCAGGAAGGAGGGTATTGAGGTACAAATCGAGAGACCCATCTTACTGATGAGTCTGGGACATGTTGAAACTTTGTGTGGTCAGTTTTCCTTTTTGGTTTTCCTTTCAGCGCTCTTTTCCAGTTCACATACACTTTCACAGAGAGTCCAAAAAGCTTTAAATAAATTTTAAAAATGTCTGAAGCAAATCATAAAACCTTAAGCAGGAAGAACTTTGAACCTAAGCTGTGTGTACCAGTGACCTCTAAGGTACTAGGTACCTCTAAGGGACAGTTACAAACATTAACAGTCCTCTTTACACTATCTTGCAATATTTGTTTGAGGCTCTCTTGGTAGAGGGAGCTAGGTTCAGGAACACCAGTTACACAGAGTAACCATGATGCTATGTTGTGTCTTGCAGCTTAATTTCCAGTTATTGAATTGTGATGGGTGCTTTCCCACTGCAGGTTTACAGATATTTACTCTACCATTATCTCTAGCTTAGAGAAGTAGTGGATGCTTAGAATTTCTAGAAAGTCAGAAAGAAAGTCAGGTCTGCTTGTGCAAACCTGCTAGGAAAAACTTTTAGGGTTCCTGGGACGTGTGAGAGCTGTACTCCCTGGGGCATGAGCTTTGCCCCATTCTTTGCTCATTTAGCCAAAGCAAGCAGCAGTGGTCTATACATCTTCCTTTATGGCACAGCAGAAGTAAATAAATACTGTACAAATATTTTCAATATTGAAACTTTTTTCCCAAATACCCAGCTTTTAATTAGATTACTTAGCTTTTTCTTTCTTGCTTATGTATCACTTATGGCCAATTACTGGCCTAAATGGCTACACATCTCCATGCTAGACTGGCCACCTTCATGAGCTCCCTTCCATCCAATGGAACAATTATCTACCAGGAAAAAGCACAAAGGCTTCCTTACAGGTCCCAAAATAAAACTATTTATGCTAGAAAGACTATTTCCCTTCACAGGCCCTTTGCCTTAACCCTGATCGGGTGAGCAGCCAGTCATGCAAGAGGCTTTAAGTCCTTTTGCAGTCCTGTGCCAGTTTCTGAGTGGGGGGGAACTGGGAGATAGTGGGTTTGAATGCTCCCCGACTTGGCAGATAACAGGACTGAGTCACTGGAGCTTGAGTGAAAGATGTAGGATCTGTTTAGAATACTTTGCTGCAGGCTAGACAGGAACTGACATTTAAGAAGAGAGAAAAACATGACAGAGGTGGGAGAGTTGGAAGCATGTTACTGTAGAGAGTTTCCATAATTAGTTTTACACTTCTGCCAGTGTAAGTGAAAAATGTCACTGTGAACGGTATTTTCCAGCATTCTTATTTCATATTAGCATGACCTGATATTGGATTTATAAATGTAGGAACTCGAGCAAAAGGTGAAGAAATCGTACTCATTCAAAAAGACTGAGTTTGCATAGGATGGTATTTAAATTCTGAGGAATGTTGCTTTTGTAAAGATGATGTTGTGTGGAAACCCCCAAAGTTTGCTTGGAGAGATTTTGTCTGTAGTAACTTCATCAAAATTAGACTTTTTGAAGCAAAGAGCTCCCATGTGCTACTTTTGTTTTCCTTGCCCTTAGAGTGGTCATCTTGTACACCAGCCAAGAATTGAGATGGAACATTTAGCAGCAAGTCTGTTATCTAAATAACTGGGTAAACACATTCAATTCACTTATTTTTGCCAGCCTGGCCCTTTTCCTTCAGTGGTTTCTCTTTCTTGGGGAAAGCAGTTTTTTTAAAATTTATTTTATTTTATTACTTTGTTATATGGATATATCTGATGAGTGGTGTCTTCCTAGTTTGGATGAAACCTTACGGATAATTGTGTGCCATTTGGTTGCAAACCCTAGTGTACTGATGCAGTAATACTCAGTTTCTGTAAGCAAAGAGAATGAAACTGAAGTTTGAGTAATGTTTTATTTTTACTAACGTAGCTAAAGCAGGAGTATTTTCATGATACTGGTATCTCCTGTTTTGCTTACTGCCTTCACTATGAGTGTTATTAGCATTAGGAAATCTTTGACAACATTTTAATTTGTTGCCTTTGAATACTGCTAAGTATTCAATTAGCGTATTGCTTTTGCTAGAATTTAGAGTAGGAAAAATGGTGCTGGAATTGTGCTCCTGCTGATGGTTGTGTAATATGGGTATAACTCAGTTATTAATGTAAATATACCAATACAGTATTTGGCTCTGTGTTTGGAACAGTTAGAAGTACACCTATAAAAATTAACCTTGTATTAAGAATAGCTTCTATCTCCATGACTAAAACTAACTGTGGTGACTTTTCACTTTTTAGATAGATATTTGTTACATTGAGCAATGTCTGAATTTAGTTCAGTATTCCAGTACAATACCTGGAGGGAGACAGTTGGTTTCTCAGACTATTTCCCATAGCTATCTCTACTAAAAATAACCAGAAAATTGCTCTACTTGCCATCACTCTTCTTGATCTCTTAATTCCAATACAGTTTGAGGAGGGCTGCAGGTGGGAAATACTTCTTTACATTTAGTTATATTAAACATTTTTATCTGGTTTAGTTTCATTTTGTAGCAATGACAAGACTTTTAGATGCATGGCTGAATTTCCCTGAATTAATTTCATTATGTACATCAATCAATTTCAGATCATTTTATTGTGTATTGTCTAAAGTCTGCACAGAGGCCACATCTTTACTAAAAATCCTGATGAGATTTCTTAAAGTACTTTATTTTCCCATAGAGCTACTGTTTATCTCTAGTTGTTTCCCATCCATGGCAAAACAAGCCTGGATGGGGGGGACTTTTCCGCTGGGGAAGGAAACAGATAACAAATTCACTAGGAAGACTTTTGGTTGGGACAGTATTGACTGTGTGAGTGGGGGTGGGTTGGGAGAATGTTACTTTTTGAACTTACATTTCAGATCTGTATACTGAATTTCCTGTTTGACTGTAGCTGGCTGCAAGCCAACTACAGATTTTTAACATTTTAAAAGAACTCTTGTAGTCACTTTTTTACTTTGGTGATAGTTTTGGGTTTTTTTCCAGACACCCCTTGATTCACATTCCTCCTTTTTATTAGTATATCGATAGTGCAGTTGAAGAAATATGCATTATGTTTTTCCTGGGTCGGTAGAAAGTCTATACTCAGAGTTATAATCCTCCTCTTTACAGCCTGTGCTATAGGATGACTTTTGCTGCCAGGAAAAGGGAGAAGGAAAATAGAGCAGCCAGACTGTTGTTGAGAATTCACAACCCACACTTGAGCAGCAGAACTGCAAACAGGGAGGGAAATTTTTTCACCCCCTTTCTCTACATACCCCGTAAACATTTACAGGGAATGATTTAGCTGCAATGAGTCACAAGCCTGAATAAGCTGCTTGTAGGAGCTCAACTGTATTTATCAAAGTGAGATAGATTCCCAAAGTGCAATTGCTGTAGGACTTATATGAATGATTAATCAATTAATACCTTTTCCTGCGTCAGCTTGGTACAAAAGAGCATTGTTACAGTGCAAGGCAAATGTGGAGCTTCTGCAATAGTTGTGTGCTCTTTGTTGTGGCACCACCTGAAAGCTGTAAAAGTATGCTTGCTTTGGTTTATAATGCCACAGAGACTTCAGTGATTTTGAGTTTTCGGTTGTACGTTGTGGAGTACAATAAAAATTTCCTTCCAAGGATTTTGATAGAATGTAACATCTCTTAGAATAAAACAAGTTATGAATAGCAAAGCTTCTCAGGGGCCATAAGACCCTCTTGTCCTTCACTTTTCACCACTGAATTACAATGGCTTGCCACTTGTGGTGCTCTTTGAGTTTGTCAGACCGTCTTTGTCTTTAACTTGATACGGTTGGGAGATTTAGTCAGTGTAAGGCAGTGAATTCCACTTTGTGTTGGTTGGAAGCCTTCAAAGGGAGGTGCAGAGCACTGTTTAACAAGCTTAGGTCTACTGACAGTGAACTTGCTTTTCTTGGTTACCTCTTGGAAGTTTCCTTATAAATTATGCTAGTCCTTGGACTGAAGTTTGAAAAGCATTCCCTATGAATTAGACACTATTCCAGTGGGGCAGCTGTTTAAATAAGGATAAATGTGGAGACTTTCACACTGCAAGTCAGCTGCAGACATTGCTTGGCACCTCGGATTCAGAGGCAGCTGGAGTCAATGAAAGTTCTGCTTTTGATCATAGCAGAATTCGTTATCAGACACAGGTAAGAGCTCTTGTCAGCCTGAGTGAAAACAGTTTGTGCAGAGAGAAGCAGTCGTTGACAAGTGATCCTCCTGGAAGTTTCAGTGGTCATCTTCTGCCCCCATTTTTCAAGTGCTCTGATACATCAGAGGGTTAGAGTTGCATAACTGTGGATTTAGCTAGGCAACTCAGTTTGAAACTTTTTTAGGAGACATCTCCATATATATATAATATGCATGTTCATAAGCAATAGTTAGTATTTGAGTTGAAGCACTTTTCATTTCACACACTTCTTACATTGCTGCATTATTTCTAATGCTGTATCTGTCATAAAACGTGTTCTTTATACTTGCATATCTGAATGATATTTAGCTGGTAATATATTTGTTACCATACTTCTAATGAGTATACATGCCCTTGACATTGAGATGCTACGAAAAATTGCCTGCTACTCGTATCAGTATTTAGACATGAAGAATATAAGCAGATCTTCTCCCTGCTGCAGTTATACCAGTTGAAGAGTTCAACATACTTCTTGTGAGCTACTGCCCTTCCCAGTTTGCTGGTTCAGCTGCTCACGTGAACAGTTTCAGTCAAAATAAGTGGGATAAGCTTCCATATTTTAAGATCTTTGCAAACGCGTTTCATTTTGCAAACGTGTGGAAACAAGATTACTTTATTCTGACGTTTGCAGTCCACATAAAGAAGCTGGCACTGAGATGAAATAAAAATGAGAAATAATGAAAACATTTAGCACAAATCAAGCAGTCAAGTTCTGTCTTTCTGTTACGATTTTTAGGTTATTTACAGTGTCTCATTTATTTGCTTCCTTTTCAGGAAGTATTAGGTTTACAGCTCCATAGGTTTCATCTTAGAACAGATCTGCCTTGAGGGTGTCATGAAGGAAAAAGGTGGAAGCAAGTAATAGAGAAATCAGAATCACATTGCTATCGTGAATATCTTCAGCTATATTCTCCAGTGGCTGCTTTACTGGTCTGTTCTGCATTCAGATTTTCTGGATATCAACTAATCTAAAGTTGTAGTACCCAGAAGGAAGAGAGAAGGTAAATGGTCTAACAATTGTTTGATTTAGGGGTTTAATAACACAGAAATGAGAGTATGCACGAACTCAGTTTTCCTGTGATGCGTTAGGGGTCTGGAGTGAAACACACCGTCAGCAGAAAAACACAGTAGGAAAAGCTGGAATATAATCCTTGAAATTCAAGAGAGAGGTGAGATTGTAATTTATTTGGCTGTAAATGACAAGCTCAGTAGGAACACAAAACTTTTTAATCTTCAGGATATTATGTATTAAAGTAATTTAATGCTGAAAATGGATTGGCAAGAATATTAACCATTATGATTCAGGTTTATTCCAGTCATGGACTTTCAGAAACTAGGATGAGATCTAATGTAAGGAATATTTTATGCTGGATTTTTCCCATTATGTTTCTAACATTTCACTCTAAAGTCTGTGATAATCACCATTGTACAAGATCAGAGGCTTGGCTAGAGTCTCTTAAGGTCTGACCCAGTCTAGCAGGTTACTGCTTGTAGTAGTTTAATATTCTCTGAAGTGCTCTTTATTCCCTCTCCTGTTAGTATGGATTTCCCTTTCCAACTGCACTTCTGTCAGCTCTGTTATTCATCCTATATTCAGCACATGGAGTTTGTAATAGTTCCTTGGAAAAAAACAGAAAACCCAAAACCCTCTAGAGGGAAATTTCTGAGCATTGACACAAAATTCCACATACAACGCTGGTTCCATTTTCACCACATGCCTTTTCCAAAGCAAACAGCTTGCTTTCCTGTTAACTGGGAGGTGTGAGGTTGCGGAGCTTTGGAGCTGTGTGAATCCCATTGCTGTCCCAGGAGCAATGCTGTTTCTTCCCTTCTTTCCTTCCTCTTTGCTTCCTGGGGCTTTATTTTCTGTCAGAGGTCCATCCTTTTTGAATGACTGTCAAATGCTTGTGCAGGTGGCAGAAGTTAAAAAGGCATGGAGCCTGGAGTCATCACAAGCTCTAGTGGGATCAGAGATGGTTGATTTGAACTTCTGATAGGGTTTGAAAGATAATACTTAGTACACTTAGTTTTCTAAAACAGAAAGGACTTTTGTTCAGACCTTGGGAAACTATAATGAAACCCACACGTAATGTTTCAGTGGGTAAATCCTGACTAAAAATAAGCAAATTTTAAGTTGACATTGTGATTCTGAGCCCTCTACTCAAGCCTTCCTCCATAATACTAGATTTCACTCTACCACTGCAGTTCTTTTCAGCACTTGTTGGCATATTCCAGGATGAAAGTTAGAGATCAAACAGAAGCTGGAATTAGAGGGGACATGAATCAAGATAATTCTCTCAAATTGCTGAGAGGATGAGCAATTGCAGAACAATTCTCTAGATCACTTGGATTTTGAAAAGGAAAAAAAAGAAGATGGGTGCTTGTGTTTTCAGTAATGTATTTGAAGGTGTACTGAACAGAAGTTACACAGTCAGTACTCAAGAAATATTTCTTAAGATCTACGTAAGTGCATTCTTAAATTTTGTTTGCTTTTCTCACACAAATTATCTGTCTGTCCTAAAGTACATTGGCTTTAACCCTTGAAACAGTGATTTCTCTTGGACTGTTTTGCGTGGACAAAGTGCTTTCAAAATCAGGCTTTGTACCCACTGTTCTAATGTTTTTGCCTAATATTGCTACTTGACTTTGAAAATTGATGAGAGGTTACCATCTCAGAGTGGAGGCTCAGAGGCTGAGTACTACCTGTGGCTTTTAGGATCAGGAGTGGCTGCCTTCCTCCTCTTCAATAAAGAAATCTTGGTCTCTAGATGTAGCAGCAATCCTTCATCAGAGCAACAGAAATGCTGGACTTGCTCACAGTTTGCATGCGTGTTTTGTCTGATATCAAAGACATTTCTGCCATAATGTATAAAATGCTGTTGCCTAGGCCCAATCCAGAGAATTTGGTGGACGGGGCTGATGTTAATGGCCAGTTTGAGTGGCTCAACATTACAGAGCACACATTGGGTTCTGTGAAAGAGGAAACAGCCTCTTTTGTCAGTGCAAGCTGTACTCTGAATCGCCTGTCCTGTGAGTGCAGACCCTCGATTACCCAGGTAGTCAGCAGTTGACATACCACTGTCCTGGAAAACTAGGGAGGTCTCCATGAAGTCTATTTTACATTGGGATAATGGCAGATATGATGAATCCTTCCCTCTTTTTTTCAAAAGTATACATTCCAGAAGACTTCAACTGGTTGTTCTCAATATCAGGAAGGAATTTGTTTAAACACAAAACTCTCATTAAGGTAATGAGATGTAAAATGAATATCATGTTACTGACCGCAAGGCAGAAAACCATCTGATGATGGTGAAGGAGTGTGGCATGACTGCCAAGGAGGATGGGGAAGGGGGGCAGGGATAGCCACTGAAGTCATTGCATTATTTCTGGAGCTGGGAGACCTTTGATTCATGTAGCACAATGTCTGCGCAACTGTCACGAGCTGCCAGATCCATCTCTTCACACCTCTTGAACGCAGGCAGGCAGATGAACTCCTTGATTCAACAGCTTCTTCAGCCATTCTCATTAGTGTTTTGTTAATAATTCTGACTCTGGCCTTCCTCCCCTCTCCCCTCCCAGCACTGGAGATTTCAAGGTTCAGCTTGCATAACAGGTAATAGCAGGCATTTCCTTCTCCTGTGTCGGGATATCCTGGCGCCCTTCAGTCTCTCTCTGACTGTGTTTAAAACAGACTCCAGCACAGGAAAAAAAAAAAAGGGGGGGGGGGGGGAAAGCCCAGTCTAAAATTAGCAGCCTTGATAGAAGAAAGGCACAAGGCTGTCCACTGTGCTGTTTGTCAATGAAACAACACATCTAAACAGGGCCAGAATGCATTTCCTCTCTGGGAAAAACAGACATGTCAAGTTTTGGGGAGGATGGGAGCAAGTGAGAGTAAAGCAGGCATCACATCGATGATCAGGGAGAACTATCCAGAAGGTATCTAGAGTTACAAAGACCATGGCGTACATGAAGAGGCTGTAGGGAGGTCTTGCTATGGCAAGGTCTTATATCTGTCTGTTGGTGGCACTGACTGATGTTTGAGGGTCTCTCTGCACCTGGAAGCTGGATCGGATGCTTTGAGTTACAGAACCTCAGCAGTCTCCTCCTCTTTTTTGGATTTCAGGTTCATCATCCTTGATGGGCGTTTATTGCTATGAAGACTGTATTTAAATGACCTAGGCTAGATTCTGATCTTGCAGCAGTGTGAACCTGAGGTCTCAGGAGGATTATACCATTCTAAATATTCTGAGTTTTTAAAGTTAAAGTAACACGATTTTATTTTAAACTTTAATTTCATTATAACCTGTTGCTTACATTGATAATAATGGTATATTTTTAATCTGATCTTGTAAGCAGCTTGAATGTTATACTCCATTAATGACAGTTTCATGCATGGATATTTTATATGATTGGACTCTTGGTGTAATGAATACTGAATGACTTATTTTATGTAGTAAAGAAAGGTATTATTGCAAAATGTTTACAGTTGGCACTGCTGTCAATATGGAATTGTGATAAAACCATTTCCTCCTTTCCTCATTCATTTCTGTATATAGTCTGTGACCATGAGAATTACTGTGGGAAATTTATTTATAGCAGTCAATGTTATGAATTGACTTAAGCTTTCTTTGCTAGATTGCAGATGTATCTGTCTATCAAAATCCAGCTGATGGATTAAAATTCAGTTAGCTAAAAGCAAATAATCATGTTTCAGCAAGACATCAAAAACTTGCTCGGCCATTCTGCTCTGCTTTCAAACCATTTCTTTGGTATATTTTATCCTGCTAAATTATGGGATTACATTGCTTCCAGTTTATTTCTTTCATGTTTGCCTTCCTGGTTTCATAGGAAATAATAAAGGCTTGTTTTTCTTGGTTGGCAGAAGACTCATTCTGATATATACCAGATAAAAGCTTCTATTCATGTACTGCAGAATCTCATGGGGAGAGCTTTTAAGAGACAATGAGCTTACTTTTAGTTTTAGGCCTTTTTTGCTATTCTTTGTCACTTGAAAGATTTATAAAGTAAGAAACTCTTTTCCACCTGAATTTAATAGAGATGAAGTAATTTTCCATCAGTAAAAAGAAGTGGACTTACTGGCGAGTTGGAACACGGCAGCTATGGCCTCTTCCCACCACTGGGTATCCTGAGAAATGATAGGTAGCTCCATCAGGCCCAGGACGAAGATGAGCTGGCCAGCAGTCAGAGCAACAGTGGCAATGAGGTTACAAGCACGCATCATGTCAAACTGCACTAGGGAAACATAAGAAGTGAGCATAAAGTTAAAATTATATAAAATTCGGGGGGGGGGGGGGGGGGAAATCCTGGCTGAGCAGGTACTGTAAAATTTGTCCGTCCATAGAAAATGATTCTCAAGACACTATTCCTATTCCCAGCAGTCACTTGTTTTATCTGCATTCCCTGTGGTCTGATTAAGAAAAGATTTTCTTTCAGATGTGTATTGAATCTTTCCTTTAGTTACACAGCGTCCCTTAAGTATTGCTTCAGTGCAAAACAGTCTTGTATGAAACAAGCAGCTAATTTCCAAGGATGGCCAACTGGAGGTGCTTGACTTTTGCCCTGTGAAGATTCTACCTATGATTAGTAGCCATAATTGTTTGGGGCAGGAATGGTGTTTGTTTTGCATTTGTGTGGCACTGACTGGAATGGAACCTTAGTTCATAAATAGGTTTTCAAGACCATAAAATAATAATAATCCAAAAGATGAATCTATAACATCCTGAATTTTTTTCACCTAGTCTATCTCTATTGTCCTAGAAAACATCCTGTGGATGTTAACACTAACATCTTACTGGTTTAAGGGAGCTTTGTATAGAGGCTTCTTAACTTTTCCTTCTTTTAATGTTTATTAATCTTTTGGATGCACTGGAAAGACCCTTGTATTTCTATCTGTGTAACGAGGAGAATGGTTGCAATGAAGATGTCAGAGCTTGGTGATTCTGAATGAGGTGTTATGGTATAAGTTACATGTATAAATAAAAAGTTACTTATATATATAAACTTCATATATATATATATATATATATATAATTAGTGGATGTTGTTGTGGGAGTCTACTATTGACCACCCAGCCAGGACAACACCACTGATGAATTGTTCTACGAGGAATTAAAGGATAGCTCTAGATCAACTGCCCTTCTCCTTATGGGTGATTTTAACTTCCCAGACATCAACTGGGAATATCATACAGCAGACACAAACAGGTCCAGGAAATTTCTGAAGCACACTGAAGATAACTTCTTGGTACAAGTACTGAGGGAGCCAACTAGGAAAGGTGCCTTCCTAGATTTGTAATTTGTAACCAGAGAGGGACTCGTGGGTGAAGTGGTGATGGGTGGCTGGCTTGGTCACAGTGACCACAAAGTAGTTGAGTTTCAAGTTGTTGGTGATAGGAGAAAAACTGCCAGCAAAACTTCAATGCTGGATATGGGGAGAGCAGACTTCAGGCTGCTGAGGGGGCTAGTCAGTAAGGTCCCCTGGGAATCTGCTTTTGAAGGTATTGGGGTCCATGAATGCTGGTAACTTTTTAAGAGCCATCTCTTAAGAGCGCAGGAGCAGGCAATGCCAAAGTGTCAGTAGTCATCCAAGTAGGGCAGAAGGCTGGCTTGGGTGAGCAGGGATCATCTTCCAGAATTTATGCAGGAAAAGAAAGCGTACAGACATTGGAAGCAAGGACAGGCAACACGGGAGGACCACAGGGAGAAAATTTGTGTGGCCAAAGTTTGATTAGAGTTCAAGCTGGCCAGCACTGTGAAGGACAACAAAAAGAGCTTTTTAAAATATGTTAACGGCCAAAAGAGAACCAGAGGTAACATTGATGAGGTCAGTCAACTCACAAATAGAGATGCAGGCAAAGCAGAGATGTTTAATGCCGCCTTTGCCTCTGTCTTTAACACCCATGATGGGCTCTGGGGCCACCAGAGCCCTGTGTTGGAAGACCATGACTGGGGGTATGATAAACTCCCAGCTGACCCTGAACTTGTTCACGACTTGCTGCTCCAGCTGGATGCGCCTAAATCTATAGGGGCTGATAGGTTTCATCCCAGGATACTGAAGGAGCTGGCTGATGTCATCGCAGGACCTCTATTCATTATTTTTCAATGGTCTTGGGAGTCTGAAGAGGTCCCAGTTGACTGGAAGCTGGCAAATGTTGTCCCAATTTTCAAGAGGGGTAAGAAGGAAGACCCTGGTAATTACAGACCTGTCAGTCTCACTTCAGTGCCTGGTGAAATTATGGAGAATGTTATTCTGGGAGTTACTGAAAAACACTTGAGAGACAACACAGTCATTGGTCATAGCCAGCATGGGTTCATGAGAGGAAAGTCCTGCTTAACCAACTTAATTTCCATTTATGACAAGGTCACCCATCTAGCTGATCAAGGGAAGCCAGTACAGGTGGTGATTTTGGATTTTAGCAAAGCTTTTGATACTGTCTCTCACAGTATCCTTCTGGACAAACTGTCCAGCACACAGCTAGACAAGACCATGCTACCTTGGGTGAGCAGTCGGCTGATGGGTCGGGCTCAAAGAGTTACAGTAAATGAGATTACATCAGGCTGGTGACCAGCCACCAGTGGAGTTCCCCAGGGCTCAATTTTAGGGCCAGTGGTCTGTAATGTTTTTATAAATGATCTGGACACAGAAATTGAATGTACATTAAGTAAGTTTGCTGATGATACTAAACTGGAGGAGCTGTGGACTCCCTCGAGGGTAGAGAGGCCTTATGGAGAGATCTGGATAGGCTAGAGAGCTGGGCAATCACCAAGCATATGAAATTCAAGAAGAGCAAGTGCCGGATTCTCCACCTGGGATGGGGTAATCCTGGTTATACGTACAAAATGGGGGATGAGAGGCTGGAGAGCAGCCCCATGGAGAGAGATCTGGGGGTCTGGGATGATGGCAAGTTGAATATGAGTCAACAGTGTCCTGGGGTGCATCAAACACAGCGTAGATAACCGGTTGAGGGAGGTGATTGTCCCATTCTGCACTGCACTGGTGTGGTCCCACCTCAAGTACTGTGTGCAGTTTTGGGCGCCTCAAGATTAGAAGGACATCAAACTATGAGAGTGTGCCCAGGGAAGGGCAACCAAGATGGTGAAGGGTCTTGAGGGCAAGACTTATGAGGAGCAGCTGAGGTCACTGGGCTTGTTCAGCCTGAAGAAGAGAAGGCTGAGGGGTGCCCTCATTGCAGTCTACACCTTCCTCAAGGGGGGCAGCGGAGGGGGAGGTCCTGATCTCCTCTCTCTGGTGACCAGCAATAGGGTACGAGGAAATGGAATGAAGCTGTGTCAGGGGAAGTTCAGACTGGACATTAGGAAAAGGTTCTTCACTGAGATGGTGGCCGGTGCCTGGAACAGGCTGCCCAGGGAGGTGGTCATGGCACCAAGCCTGTCAGAGTTCAGGGAGTGTCTGGATGACACTTTTAGTTACGTAGTTTAGTTTTAGGTGGTCCTGCGAGGAGCACGGAGTTGGTCTCAATGATCCTTATGGGTCCCTTCCAACTCGAGATATTCTATGATTCTATATTAAATATAAATAACAAATGCAGAAATGATTCCAGACATACATATCTGGAGTCTTGGTTAGAAACCTGATTAAAATGTGTCTCCCAGCTGGCTACTGAATGGACTAGATTCATTGCAAAGTTGGGTACTTTTAGTCAGGCTTTTTTCCTACTTTTCCTGTTAACCTGGTGGATGTCCTGTTTTCATCCTTTTCCTTCCTCTCTAGCAAAATGTGGGATTTGTAAATATTGTGCAATTCAATATCTCTTGGTAATATGTTGCTGCTATTCTGAAATCGAAGCAGCTCAGTGTTTAAGTTGGCATATATTAGAAGAAGAATGACATGAATATTCACCAGATTTTCGAAGGTGACTTAACTGCTTATAAGTTTAGTAGGTGCACTGACCACCAGAATTTGATTCCTGATCTTCCAAGGAGACTGCTAGGAAGTTCAGAAAACAAAACTTGATATAAACAAGCAAAAGTAAACATCATTGTGGTAATCATTGAGTCTGGTCTACTTTTGTGAGTCATAAATACGAGTTTACCCTTTGTTTTCCCCTCATAGGTCATCTTTATCTTCTAGTGTTCTAAATAACAACTCATGATTTAATTAAAATTTAATAAAATATGGTATTGCATCTGAAAGAGTTAGTTAAGAACCATAGTCCATTAAACTTTTTCATGTTGAATAAAATGTTAAGAAAATAACATACTAAGTATTTTGGGGTTTTCCTAGTAAGTTCATCTCTGACCAGAGAGGAAAATTATTTCACTCAAAAAAATAGTTTGCTCAAAGGTTTTGTGTTTAACTTTCACAGCTGTCCTTTCTAGCATTGGGAGCATTTAGATCTCTTGCCATGTTGAATGCTTACAGGTCATGAGGCATGTTGGCTGATAACAGAATCATATTCAGATGATCAAGCTTTGTAAATACCAGTAAAACTTTGAGCATTTGGAGTGTTCTTCTGTTTTTCCACTTAAATGGACTTCTGTAATACTTTGAGGGCCAATGCTTGCTGAAGAGATATTAATGACTTTCAAATGAGAAATGTACTAAGTAAAGAGCAGGCTTGCATCCATTATTATTAAAGTACTTTCATTTGTCAACAGAGCTATCTGTAGGGTCAAAATAAAAAAATAGTTGGTGTACAGCCATAATGAATTCTGTTGCTTTGCCATAGATGATATTATATCTAGCATACTAAAAATAGGAAGTTTATGACTGTGACTCAGTTGAATTCCAACAGAATTTGTAATAAATTAGTCTTTAAATAATGGTTCTATGACAGCTGTCCTCTCTTGCAGTTGGAGAGAGCAGTAGCATTGGATGTGTAACATTGATGATCTTTACTGCTGTTTGTAAGAACTGCAGACTTAGGGATGCTTATTTGCCTAATACATTACCCTGTTCAGAGAGCTGTAGAAATGCAACTGATATTTTTCATAGCTGCTTCTTTTAACCAAAAAGAAGGTTGCACATGGTCCAGGTTGGAACTGCAACAGGATGATGACAGATAGAATAAGGAGGAAGCAGCTCATATGATTTCATTAAAAGTGAAAACAGTTCTTTTTATGGAATAAGGTTTTACAAGAATTGAGTACCCTTCCATATTTCATATTAGAATATTGTTTTTTTATTCTAACGGGTTTAATGTATGATCTGTCATCTTTTGGTTTTGTTCTAGAATTGTAATGATCCCTCTTCCTCAGCGGGGAAAAAATCAAACTTAGTAATGCATAGCTCTTACAAACTCCATTCTTCTTGCAGTAGAG
Source organism: Astur gentilis (assembly GCF_929443795.1). Lineage (NCBI taxonomy): Eukaryota > Metazoa > Chordata > Aves > Accipitriformes > Accipitridae > Astur > Astur gentilis. The sequence goes on from NC_064912.1 coordinate 1,053,105, forward strand.
CTTGTTAATTGTATTCAGCCTGAAAGTGCCACTCTGCAGATGCCTATGCTTTCTTACAGCCATTGTAACTTTGCATGTTGTTAGCTCAGCACATGGTAATTCTATTTTGTACACACACAGCCCTAAGCTGAGCTGCTGCAACATGAAACCTACCACCCCAAAAGGTGGTAGTTGCAGAAAGCAGCTCTGGCCTCCTTGTATTGAGCACAACCACTGGACAACACTGATCAAGAAAGGGAATTGACTGTGCAATTTCAAAGCATTTCTTTAGAGCCTATACCCAAAGATGTTGAAGGTGTAAATCATGTTGAGGAAGGCCGGGCCACAAAGCTCTTTTCCTGCTTGAATGAGTGTTCCATCCAGGAATAAATATTTCTCATCTCATATAAAATTGGCTGCAATATAGTTTTTGTAAAAGCTGTGAAATTTAGTGCTTACCTTTGTGCTCTTTACTCTGCCTGTTTCTGTTTTAAATTATATGTAAATCAGAAATTCCTCAGCAGCCATCTTCAGTCCATTCTGATGTGTTTTCTATAGACTTTATAATTAGTATGAACTTAGGATCATCTCTTCAACCATTTCAAACATTTCTGCTTCATTTACAGTATTCATGATCCCATTGTAACTTTCTGTGGCCATTGCAGACTTCCATCAACTTTTGCAGAATGATTTATGTTAGCCACAATTGGTAAAACAAGAGGTTCATAATGATTATAATGTCTGCACAATTACCGGTGGCATTTGTGTTAACCATTACCTTCTAGAATCTATTGTCTAAGACTGTCATGACATAGGTATTTTGGATGTCCTACCTTTTTTGTTTTGAACTTGTTGATGTCACCTGTCTCCTGAAGTTTAACTGTGAAAGGGGTTTCCTATAGCTAGAGGTGGATGCTTACAGCAGAACAGAACTGGATGCTGCAGAAGGTGTTTATTCCTTAGTGTGTGTCAGACATAGGTGAAGGAGAGAGGGCAATCCAGAGTATATCTCTGCTTTACACCTATCTTTCCTTCACCTCCCTTAAGATGCAACTTGGTTGTTGAGAATTGGAAAGGATTAGACACTGAATGGCTCCAAAACTTTGCTCTAAGCAGCCATTGTTCATCAATATAAAATGCTAGTCTCTGACTTTTTCCTTCTGGAAGCCTATCTTGACCCCAGTTTACTCTGAGAAGTAATTAATTCATGGACAGTGTATCCAGCTGGGTCTCTTGTACAGCTGGGGGGTACTGGCTAATGAATTCTGCTTTGTTTAAAACACAGTGATACGTCAAGGGTCAAAACCCAAACTCCAGGGATGGGACCAATTCAAATTCCTTGTTGTTTTGCTCACTTCCTAGACCAGATGTATCCATTTCTGGATTAGAAATGTTGATTTGATTTTGTTATTTGCAAGCAGCAATTTTGTTTTGTTATGTTCCATGATAGCCCCAGGACTATTTGTGCTTTGCAGAAGTAGGTTAGTCATATTGGAGAGAAATTTGCAGTGTTTTGGGATAATGAGGAAGGATGATCTCACTGAAAAATCAGATTAAGCTAATTGCTTAAAATGTGAGGTTTTCTTCCCCTTTTCTGTCTGCATGTAGGGGGAAAAAGAATCATAACTGGCAATTTAAGCTTTTTACTGATTAAAGCACAGAGTTGCATATGAAGGAAACTAAATGGCCCAAGATACTTTAATATTTGTCTAAAACTTCCCCTGAGAAATACCACTTTTGGTGAACAAAATTTTAGTGCAAACTTAGGTCCAGTTTCTGTAACTTCCTGAGTTACCAGCCCTGGGAAGAGTCTAGTGACCATACATTTATTCACTATATAGGGACAGTACTGACTCTGAACACCTCACTGTGGCTTCCCAGTTTCCTGCCTGTCATCTAAGCTGCAGGGGCTGACTGTGAGCATGCTGTTATCGTATCCCCACTGTGGAACACAAAATGTGTTACATCAAAAAAAGCTATTTAAACTTTGTAATTAGATGGGCAGGAATTCATTATGCTTAGCTGAAGGATAGTACCACCTTTAGGCTGCGGCTAAGTTGATTACATCTATCAGTTCATCCATACTTTAAATCTCCTGAGGAATTTTGCTGCCTTTTTTCTACTGATTGTTTTGGTGTTAAACAACTACTGTAGTTGTGTTTAACTTCAGTTTTCTTTTAACCAAAAGTTACCCTTTTGGGTATTGATTTTAAAAATCATTCCAACCACTAGAGTTCTGAGTGTAATACCTTTTCATCATTGACTTGCTTTTTAAACATTACTCAGTTGTTAACCTTTTTTCACTGTCAATATAAAAAGGCAGACTTTATAGGAGGCATTCAATGGTTGCTGTTTGCGATGAAAGGAAATTTAAAAAAAAGTATTCTATCAGTGCTCTTTCCTTTTTATGGTTCTGGAGTTTATTTATTGATTACTTATTCAGTGAATTATTGAGTATACATTCTGAGATGTACCTGATTTTCTTCATAAATGCTTCATGTTCATATGTGACTTTATTCTGGAAAGGAGTGTAAATGGTTGTGTTTCTGAAATAGAGATTTCTAAATAATTATGGATAGAACTGGTAATGCTTCTTATGCTTAAGTTGCTTCACTTATTTTTGTAAGAATCCATTTTCAGTTGCTTGTAACTGCTTGACTTCATCTTCTTGGGCTGGGTGTCTGCACGCTGAGATCATATTCTGCTGTTAAAATTTAATCTAACTACACCAGTAATTAGATTTTCTCTAATCTAATCACAAGATTCTAACTGTTTTCCTCTGGAACTTGAGTTGGCACCTAGAGTACTGTGTTACCTGGAGTACTCGTTCAGCTCTGGGGCCTCCAATGTAAGAAGGACGTGGACCTGTTGGAGTGAGTCCAGAGGAGGCCACAAAGGTGCTCAGAGGGCTGGAGCACCTCTCCTATGAAAACAGGCTGAGAGAGTTGGGGTTGTTCAGCCTGGAGAAGAGAAGGTTCTGGGGAGACCTTATAGCAGCCTTCCAGTACTTAAAGGGGGCCTACAGGAAAGATGGGGAAGGACTTTTTATCAGGGAGTGTAGTGATAGGATGAGGGGTAAGGGTTTTAAACTGAAAGAGGGTAGATTTACATTACATATTAGGAACTAGTTCTTTACTGTGAGGGTGGTGAGGCACTGGTGCAGGTTGCCCAGAGAAGTTGTGGATGCCCCATCCCTGGAAGCGTTCAAGGCCAGGTTGGATGGGGCTTTGAGCAACCTGGTCTAGTGGAAGGTGTCCCTGCCCATGGCAGGGGGATTGGAACTAGATGATCTTTAAGGTCCCTTCCAACCCAAACCATTCTATGATTCTATATTTTGCTGGGGTGTTATCCTGAGATATGGGATACATCTCCTGCTATTCTATCAATACTTACTCCAGTAAGTAGTCTGCTAAGTCTTAGTATACACTGCCTTAACAGAACTATAGCTGGCAACTAAATCCTCTGAAAGCCCAGCAGTGCTAGGCATGTTCATCACATCATGGCTCCGTTGTCACAGAGCAGTGGATATGCCACTGACTACAGTCTTTGCATGTGTTCATCCAGCCAGTGGTACCAGACACTCAAAAGCAGAGAGCAAAGAGTTTGTTCTGTCCAAGCTCTGAGCCCTCGCGATGTGGCTCCAGTGAGCTCCACTTCTCATTCCTGCCCCAGTTACTAAGCCATTTGGAAAATAAGTAAAAGCTATGCCTGTGCATTAACCTAAAGGTTTGAAGCCTGCCCATGATTCAGGTTGAGCTTAGTGCATGGTTTTGTACAGCAGAGTTCTACTTTTTCAGCCTTTCGGAGTAATTTTTAAAGTCCACATTATAGGGACTTTAGAAATGCAAAGCCAAGCATCCAAACACTGGGAAAAGCCAGAATAGTACACTTTTACCTAAATGGGCTTATACTGTTTTTTCCTTGGAGATCTGATCCATTCAACACATGAAATAGTGCTTTGCAAAAAAGCTGAAGTGGTACCGTTCAGAGTGGCTCTCAATTTGACGTCTGTCCTGCTAACTCTTACTACGGTCTTGCAGTTAATGAAATTGCGTTCCAACCTGGACAACTGAATTCTGTATTAATAAATAATTTTAGAAGAAACCCTTCTTTATAATTCTAAAAAAAAATCTACTTTAGCCAAACTTTTGGCAACTAATTGTGTGTTCCTCTTGTTTTGGATGTCAGCATTGTCAGCAAAGATAGATGTGGTGTGCCTTGAATATCAAGAGCACTATGAAAATGCAAAGTACAACTATGCTTCATTTTACAATGTAGACATAGGGGATTCAGCACTTACTGTTAAAATAGTTACGAGATGATAAGGACAACAAATAGAATCACTGTAATTATTCATTGACAGTCAGCATGCTATGCCTCCCAAACTTCTGCTCTATTAATGAAGTTTTTGCACATTTCCTTCCTTCTGCTGATTTAAATATGTGGTATTTATGTTGTTAACCTCTTGAGCTGTTTTTTAGAGTACGAATTAGGAAATACATTGAAACACTTTAACGGTATTTGTGAAACAAACTAAAACAAATGCTGGCAGTATCTAAGTGCACCTTTGCCTGACTAACTGAGACTGTGGGAAGATCTAATAAAAGCACTGCCTCTTTGATACAGATATATTTTGATGGTCTGAATATACAGTAATTTCTGAAAAATGAAACGGATCTGAATCTAGGTTTTTTTTCATCAGTTTGTCCTTTCCACATGAGCATGTTGTTTGCATGTCTTAATTGTAAGGACAGGACTTTATCCTCAAAAGGAAAGTGTCTCCCTCTCTCTTTTCTTTTTGAATCTCCATAAGCAGCCATATAGCTTTCAGCTACAAGAAGTCCTCAATATGTTCTGTTGCTGGATGGATATCTTAAAAATGAGAACAGTCACTTATTTTGCTTGTTTTCATCTCCTGCGTAGCTTTGTAAAGTATGCAATTTATGCTTTTTCACCTAAAAATAATATTTTTTTTAAAAGGGGGTGGGGGAATCCAATCGATTTCGGCATAATTAAAAGAATGTTCTGATGTGAGAAACTGGTGAAATCTTCCATCCCGTTAAGAGTTTTAGAACTTTATGATTGAGCTCATCTGAGCGTGAAACTTCATATCTAATTATTTAGTTTGAAAAGCATACAGATCTTGTTTGGGGAGAGAAGAAGAGTGTGGTTGGTGGTTGTTTTTTTAACAGCGTCAGTAGTTACTTTTGGAGTGAAGACATAGCTACATCAACTATTTTAAACATGAACAAGTGCTTATGGTTAAATGGTAGGCACCTTTCAAACTCAACATTAAGACCAATTCTACACAGTGATCAATTTTAACAGACAAGGCTGTTACATAGTTCCTGTTGAGATGTTAGTTGTCTACATGTTATGGTTTGCCTGTTTATAAACATCAGTAGGGTATTCTTGTTGGTGGCTGTAATAAATGCATTTAATCTGAAATTTTCAAAAGCTCCATAGCCGTTTTCACTCCTAATGCTTTAACTGAATTCAAAGTCTTAATAGTGAGAGTAATCAAACATTGATTTCTCTGATAATATTTCTTGCAACACATGTGAAGCTACTGTATTGAAACACATATTAGGTTCATTTTCCTATCCTGGATCCCCCAAAGTTTTGAACTTTTCCAAAATAAGTACACAGCATAGTAAAATCCACATTAAAATGAGCATTCACGCTAATTTGAAGAGCCAGACGTCTTACAATTCACCTCCAGAAAGATTGCATATTGGCCTCTACCATTAAATTAGTAATTTCACTTATTTAAATATTGATCATATTGCAGATGTTAGGAGGGGGGGATCACAAGCCCTGAGCTGTCAGCTGTCTGCGCTGCCGCCATCTCTGTGTAACAGCCTGAGCAATTTACCAGGCACCCATGTGTATAGTAAGGTTTTGGCCTTTTTTTAATCTGATGGTAGTTCCTGTCTTCTCCAAATGCAGTGGGCCTCCTTTCTTGATTTGTATATATTGAAAACGTTACGTGTGTTTACAACATGCTCAGCTGCTTGACTCAGCCTGGCTTCCATATAGCCGAATTTCAGAGAACTTTGTGGACATTGGAAATTTGTGTAAATACAGTGGACATTGGCACTCAGGTGAACTGGTGCCTCTGCAAGCAAACGTCAGCTCCTTATTCCCACATGGAGCAGCATCCTGCCTTAACTGCTGTGTTTCATAGTGTACATATGTTTGCATAAATCATACATTTAGGCTGAACAGGTGTTCATATTTGGTCCCTATGGCAGTCACGTAGGCGCTCATGATACCGTGCCTGTCCCTGGCACTGGTTTTACTTCCTTGTAAGAACTACAATTAATGAGAGCTATCTTGCTCTGGGCATCTGTAGTTGATATACGCTTCCCACTGTTGGGATTTTCGTTACATCTTCTGGAACCCCAAAGAACTGAGCAAGGTTTTTAGATCTTTTTAAACCCCTCCCTATTCCTGCGTCTCTACATTGTTCATAATGTTCTTTAGACAAAAAGGGACAGACTGTGACCTTGGCTAATGAATAAATCAGCTCCATCTGTCCACCCAGAGATAGCCTTGTAGCACAGTAGGGCTTAAGGGCATATTTGTACTGCGCAGTGTGGTTAAAAATATCTAAGCTGACTCCAAGTCATCTGGCGTGTTCACACAGTGCAGTGCAGTATTACTGGCCAGGACATAGGTATTGGTGGCTTTGAGTAGGTCTGGTTTGCTCTGAGAGGGCATCACTGGTGGTGTAGCTGCGTGTTCTTGCTACTTGAGGTAGCTTGTGTGTCCCTGTGTGATGCTGCATCGCTTGGTATGCTGTGTCTGCTCACGCATCAAGTGGGCACAAAGCTGACTACTGAGTACTCCAGACACGCTGTCTTACCCAAGATCTTACTACGTGTATGCTTCTACTAGATGTGGTCTTTTTTTGAAGGGTTAAGAGATGCAGACAAGAGCATAATCTTCCCAAATTTTGCAACAGCTCAGAAACTGCATGTCCGTAACCTTTGGCAAATTTCTTTGCCCTCACTCAGATGACAGGAGAGTGAAGCTACCTGGCTAGGTTTCGTTAAAGTGTTTTCAAGAGGGGATGTGCCGTCTGGGTTCTCAGTGAAGCCTTTAAGTTTGTATCGCCTAGTGTTTTGTCCATGTTAGAAAAACTTTGATTGGTGTCCTCATAACTGGGCTCTGATTCTCTGCATAAGCAAAGATTTCAGATCTGATAGTTTGTGGCCACTAAAAGGGAACTATCTCACCCGCCATCACACTTGCCATCGCTCAGCTCATGCTAGAAGCAGTACTTGCTGGACTCCTGATACCACCGGTTAATCCAACAGAAAAACAACCACGCAAAAAACCCATCCTATCCTGCTGTTCAAACCTTCCACTCCAAACCTGGGTATTTTCTTGCTGTTAGTCATTTGAACTGTCTCACAGAAGCTTTTTAGCATCACAGATGGTTGAAAGAAGGGTGCAGGAGTGCACAGCGAGGAGGAGAGAGAGAAAGAAGTGGATAAAGACAAATGGAAGGGCCTGAGATCTCTCCCTTCCAGGAGCAATGAGGCTTGAGCTTGAAGAACAGAGTTGAGGTGCTTTCCCCTGGGACCAAAGTCATCCACGTTTCTTGTGTTGTGCCTTGTTGAAATAGTTCACATTGAGGTGCTTTGTCCCCATATAATATTTTTAATATAATTTACTCCTGTCCCTGGATTTTTTTTCCTATTTCTAATCTTTTTTTTTTTTGTTGCAGCGACTCTTTGCTGCAGCATCTGTAATCTCCCCTTGTCTTTTATGTCACTTGGTATTTATACCAGTGGTCCTTTACCGACACTTTAATATCCTTGATGTGGTGTTTACATCATAGGATTTGAATGTAAAACACCTTAGTTTTCCTCTTGCTCCAGTGTTTGTGTTATGGTGAAATAATTCACACAGATGTCCTGTTAGTGGGGAATTGGATCAGAGAGGTATTTGGTATGGAATTTGACTTTGTGCTTCCAGAGAGGCTTTTGGCAGACACGCTCCATCACGTTGACTTTTTCTGTTCATTCTCTGCACAATCTTTTGACAGATCAGTTACTATGAATTTTACTCAAAATATGCAAAACTTCAATTATTATTTGTTTCAATTTGCTGTAGCTTATTTTTAGTTTAAGCACATGCAAGTCCTGACACAATGAGCTACTTCCATAACGTTTTTGAAAATCATTTTGCTTGAGCTGTGTACATGATGAGGGGAAAAAAACCCACCCCAGCTTTATTGTGTCCCCTGAGAAGGTGCTTTGCCAATGATTTCAATGGGAGAAAGAGCACGCAGTGAAAATCAGTGAAAAAAAGGTTTTAAGAATGTGCTTCTCTCTGCCAGTGAGCAAACCTGCTTATAGTAGTGCATTTAGTTGGCTGTTATTTACAGAGTAATTTTACAGAAGCCATCAGTATATGGAAAAGCAAATTTTCAAACATTTTACAGTTTTTCTGTTGAACTGTGAGATAAATAACTTGCAGGATTGTGGCCTTTTTTGCATTGCTACTGGAAGAGCATATTTTCTATTTATTGTTCTACCAGTGGCATCCAAAATACTACATGTTAACTCCTATCATCGAGGAAGGAATTTATTTGTTCAGAAAGTTATTTTTTATATGTATGTATACATATACACACAGACACATGTTTGTGATTTATCTACAGCTGACAGATGAAGATTGCCATATATATTACTGAAGTAACATGTGGTTTTTATTAGATAAATTCTTTAAAATTACAAAAACGTGGATGCGGAATCAGGCTCATATTGTGTACAATCCATGGAAACATATTTGTCTTAAAAATATGTGCAACAGATTTGTTTCTTCCTTAGTTTGTCATGGCACAGCTGCAGAGGTGAGATTTTTTCTTTTAAATGCTTTACAAAGATTCAGAATTGGCCTGTTGCTTACTATTTCCTTCCAGATTAAATAGTGAATGGATGCTTTATTCCTCACAAATTGAGTCATTTGGCTTCAAAGTCCTCCTTTAAATGAGAAATTTTAAGATTGTTTGTTAGAGAATTCTTCTGGGGACTTGATCATGCTATAATTATTACTCTGAAATTTTAAAATTTTCTATCACATTTTGCTGCTTTTTATGTAGGAAGTTGCTGCCCATACAATTCTGCTATGAAACCAATACGTCTGTGCCAGTCTTTATAGCACCACCCATCTTCTGACATGTGCACAGCAAGAAATGCAAGTTTGTGTGTTTAAAATGCTGCAGGAGGCAAATTCAATATGCAGGAGCTGTTGAAAATAGAACATGTACTTTTAAAATTCATGAATGGTATGCATGTTTTTCAAGTTAGAACATGGCTTATAAATATTAATTGGAGCAGTGATGCCAGCGATGAAGTTGCAGATACACATCAAGGAAATTTCTCAACAGTCTAATCCTTTTTATAATTATTTGTCATTACAAACGTTCTTTCAGTTAAAAAAGAATTGAAAGTTAGGTTTAGGGCTAGTTTCAAAGTTTTCAGTTTGTGATTTATGCAGGTTTAACATTAGAAAATGTGCACAAAATGTTACTGCACAATTTTGGTGGAAAACATGATATGGAATGGGTCCACTTTAAAGCATTTTTTTTTAAAAGAAATTCCTCTCATATTTCTTTGTTTTCGTCTCCAGAAGGATATGAGAGACTTGGAGGAGGAGCAGAGCATTTTGCTTTCTCCACATTTCAAACCATGAAAAAAAATAATCTATCTGAAATCACTTATGTTACTAACACCACCGTACTTCAGAGGCACCAGAGCTGTTCATGAGCAGTGTTAAAATCTCTGGAAAACCGTAGTGTCTGTCAAGGGATGAACTTTATAGATATTTGTTCTGTTAAATTCAATTCCTTGAAGGATGCAGTTCAAACATTGATTTGGTGGAACGAACAGCCCCGAGGCACTGCTGCCCACAGCCCTCGTCTCTTAACAGCTTGCTCAGGTGCCTGCCTGGAAGCCAGCAGAGGCTTGCAGTGGAGCAAACTTCTTGGCACCAGCGTTAGCCGTGGTCACAGCCGTGGTGTCCGAGATGACCGCAGGTACTCCAAGCACAGTTCTGCTCTAGTTTCTTAATGAGAGCAGGGTTGCACCGTTAACGTTACGAATGTGATAAGTTAGATGGACTTTTTTATTATTTGGCTTTATAATTCTCAACATTGGCTTACAGGTTTCATCTTATCAAAAAATTTAACTAGTTCAGTTTAAGCTGTATGCATTCTTTAGATCCCATGAGTCTGTGAATTTGCAAAATGAGAAATACACCATGCTTAATGATTTTCATGTTCTCCAAGTAGTATGCTAATTGTGTTTTTTCACCAAGAAGAATAGTTGCATACATTAAGGCCTATCTCAATTTTACATGTTTTTACCAAAACTAGTTCTGTCTTTTCTGCTCCTGGTACTTCCAACAAAAGTAAACGGAAGAGAGAAATAACTTTGCATGGCATCTGAATACTTTCTTTAGGTTTTTTTTTTAATTTTATGGTATTCAGAGCAACTGTGGTTGGGATTTAATGTATTGAGCAGGAAGAGATATGCTTATAGCAGGAACCCAAGAGGGAAAAGCAAGATGTCTGAAAGCTTAGACTTACACTTCACAGATTATTTTTTCAAAGTACCTTGTTCCATACGCTGTACAAACTAGACAGCACAATATAGATTACTGCTTTTAGGGTGGGAGAAGGAGGAGTTTAGTTCAGTGGTAGACATAATTATTCTTGTTTTCCCAAATTAATTTATTCAGGGATGAATGTTAAGAGATGTTTAGAATGAGACAGTGAATGATTTCAGGATGCTCTGCTAGGCTATAGATTCCCTGGGGACCTTGTACACTGCATCTATCACGACATAGCGTAAGCAGAGAAGACAAGAAGTTGAACTTACGTTTGACAGTACTGCGTGACTCTTGGAACCCAGCTGACTCTGAACCCCAGCCCAGGGCTTCACACTCGCGCTCCTCCCCTTGCCCATGCCTGGCACTCGTGCTTGCACCTCCTCTGCTCTTTTCTGCCAGCCAGCACATCTTCCAGAGCCCCACGCTGCGCTTACGCCCATCCTCTAGGGTCTGGTATACCCAGTTGGGAGTAAAGGCAGCTGCGTTGTTAAGAATGAGTGAGACCAGGGCTACCAACACAGCCGTGGCTACCAGTTTCTGGACAGTCATATCTGACTGTCAGCTTGCTGCCAGTCTCTGTTTGCAGAAGACACGAGGTCTCAATCAGCTGCAGCACATTGAAATTGGACTTGAAACAGAGGCAGCTTCCCTAGGATGTTACGAGTGGCTAGAGGACATCACCGTTCATTCTCAAAGTCAACTCCAGAGGTGTTTCTGATCAAGGAAATGAGAATTTTGCGAGGTAGGTAGAATTCCATAAAATAAGAACACAAGCTTTTTTAGGTCCTTCCCAGCTTTGGCTTATCCACCTTCTTGCACTTTGATAAGTAATGCCAGTCCTGTGATGAACTGAACGATAGGGAGGTCCATTCCTTGTGAGACGAGGTGAAGCCAGAAAGAATCCAGTCTCGAGGCTGGAGAGCCGGAGCTGCTGCCAGTGCAGAGGCGGGGATGCTTGCCAGCAGCGTGCCAAGCGTGCCGGATCCTCCGAGGCAACCAGCACGACTCCGAAAGCTTTTTTTTTGTTGTTTTTGATGCAAACTTCAGAATATCCCACAAACCATGACAAATGTCATTCTCTCAAAGCCAAGCTGAGCTGGAGGTGAATGCTGTCATCCCAAAGGAGCTCTGCAAGTTTGGAGTATCTCGAGGAGTTTGCTTTGCCGTGTCCTTCTCTGAAGATCCGAGCTGCGAGTGCAGGGACCGGAGAACAGCCACTGCTGTGAGGAAAAGGCCCCCCCCCCCCCCCACCTCTCCACGAAGAGGAAATGGCTGTTTTTGTGGCTGTTTTTGGTGAGCCTCTGGGCGTAGTCGACTGCAACAAACAGAGCCACTGCCACAGCAGTCAAACATTAACAGGATGTGTTTCCTGAAAGGAAAAGACTATGGAGACTTCTAAAGTTGTACCTCCTCCCCTCGGCGAGCCCCCCTCCCCGTCTCACTCCTCCTACCCTCCCAGAAGCACAAAGCAGGGCTGCGAGGATGGGGCTGCGCATCGCAGGGGAGCCCAGGGAGCACCTCAGAGGTCCTCTTTAAAAGGGAAAAAAAGAAGTCCCTAGCCTCGACCCTCCGAACATCAGCTCTGCAGAAACGGATTGAGGAGAGGGATTTTGAAATGTTTTTTTACTAAAAGCGAAACAATATTGAGGGGTTTGCTGTTGAACAGCATGACAAAAGCGGGGGGGGGGGGGGGGGGGAATGATGTCCCCCTTCCTCTCTGCAACCCTAGAAGGGAGCATGGCAGATAAATAGAATATACAAAAACTCGAGGTTCTCAACCCGTGAAAAAAAAAGAATATGAGGGTGTCTGAAAAGGCAGTTGGAAGTATTACGATGTGAATGAAGTTGAAAATCTCGGCATTGCAACTGTGCAGGGCTGGCACAGCTCTGAGCCCCACATCCTCGTGTGCTGTCAGCGCTGGTAGCTCTGCAGTGCCTCTGAGAAGGCTGGCCACCTCCCTTCAGTGGCCAGAGGATGGAAAAGCTTCTGCAAATTCCTTAATATAATGCCTCTGTTCACAATCCAGTACAGAATTGACTACCACACAGCAAGCCAGGACTGCAGTGCTGGTGCTGCAAAAGCTGCAAGGAAAGCAGCTATAATAAACAGATTAAAAAAGAGTTGTTGAGGACATTTCAAACTGTCCCTGAACATGGATGTTTCCAGAGGGCTCTTTCAGAGACCCAATCTCCAAATGGCTGTTTCCATGGCCTGCCATAGCAAGTCCTGCAGGGGCCGGGGCTGAGGGCAGACAGCCCTGGCAGATATTGCCCGGCTGCTGTTGCTGGTCTCCCCTGCTCCTCTGGGCATTATCGCCTGTAGTTATGCCCTTCCTTGAGCTGAGCCTGTTAACATTCTTTAGGCTGAAAAAATACTGTACAAGGTGTAGTATTAAATAGTATATTGTGAAATGAAGGTGTGACATTCTTGTCCGCAGCCTGGAGAGGGAGTAGCGAGAAGTCGTGGCAGAGTACCTGCACCACCGGCCGCAGCCGTGCTGCACTGACTCCACCTGAGATATTGGCACAAGAATTCACATTAGTGTAGTTAATAAAACTAGGTTAGAAACTGGTTTATAGCAGTTCTGTCTTACCAGCTAAGTTACGTTGCCCTTAGTCAACAAATCCACGCTAACCCAATACACATAGACAAACCGGTTGGAAATTTTTTGAAAGGCAACGTTTTATTTTCTAAGACTTGTGGCTGAGAGGAGTGGAAAATATTTCTATGAAGTTCATATGCCCCTATAGTTAGTTTTCAGCTATTGAAATTGAATGTACAAATCTGGCTATGATTTCACCCCTTCTTTGTGCAGTTGGCTCATTTTTAATCCTTAAATAGATGAAGCTTTAGGTACTTTGAGCATTTTCATACTTTGACAGCAGTACAACATCTTTGGTTTCTTTCTTTCCTGCGATTGGCCATGTTTCTATACATCTCTGGTTTTAGAAGTTTCAATATAAGTAACACACTGGTGTTCTGCCATTCTTCAAAAAAATTTCTTAACAGCATTGACTATATTTTCATATTTTATAACCCATGGATTATTTGTTACTATTTTAAGGCTGTGGTTCAGCAGCAAGGCAGGTCATGTTCATATGCAAATAATGCCAGGAGAGATTTACCTTTAGGGAAATATCTCTTCTACCCAATCACACACCTGCTTCTCCCCCCACCCCCGCCCCGTCTTTGATTTTTGTGATTTGTTGAAATCTAAGCATGTATTTTCACAAGGGCACAAACTTTCTTTGCATGTTACCTGTAAAAAAAAAAAAAGCAATTGTATTTTGCAAAGGCTGGACAAATCAGTCTAATCATTTAAAACTTAGTCACATCTCTTCCTCTTTCCACACCAGTTATTTGGTGTGAGAATATTCAACCTCTTTTTTTTAATTCCATCAACATTAAAAATAAATCATATCCTTCCTAAGTCATACTTGTCTTTGAGCATCAAAGGGACCAGGTCATCTAAACATCATGGCATTAGTTTGTGTTTTGGGATATATGATACTTGAGAAATTCTTCATGTTACATGTGCAAATCCATGAAAGTCAGTGAGTTTGCATTTAAGGCAGCTTTCCCAGCGGAAAAAAGTAAATGTCTTTCTCCCAGATTGCCTCTTGTTGTTGCCACAGATGGGTTGGATGGCTGTGTAGTGAGTTGCAGCTGGGAACGGATGCAGATGAGTCAAGTGGATCAGTTCACTGCCGCATAAAACACAGGAGGTGGTTATGGGGCTGGTGACAAAGCTGGTCTTAGATCAGATGCTGCATCCTCTACCTACGGTGAGGTGGTCATCTCTGAAGAGGCTGCATAATTTTAAGTCCGTATGGTCTCTCTGTTGATGGGGACTGCCACATCACAAATGATTTGGGATTTCAGTTTTTGTGATGATGACATTTTTCTGGGAGCCCCGGTCATGGCTCCCAGAGCAGAAAGGACAGCAGCACTGCGGTCTTCAGCCCGCCCAGATAACACACCAGTATGGAGAGTATCTGAAGTGCAATGTAAGGCAGTAGTAATTGCTGTTGGATGCCGTAATTCAGCAAGCACATGATCACTTTTTTTCCCATGGCAAAATTTCTGGTGGATGTTCTTGTCTGGAAGTAGCTGTTTGCTAATTGTTTGTTCCATGCTAGAGAGTGGTTCTGCTCAGTGGTAGGTTACATTACTGCATACAATTTGTACAGCAGCTTATAAAGCATTTTGGGTCTTTTGGGGTGAGAAATCAGTTACGTAAATGTGATTTTACTTTCAGATTCTCAATAATTTAGATCATATCAGATAACTAGTTGTTTCTGTACTGCATTTGTCCGTTTACTACCTAGTAAATTCTGTTTACAGTTGTTTATGCAGGGCATACTCTTTTTTCTATTATTTTTTTAACAGGCAGATAGCTTTGCATCATTCTATTCAATTAATAAATTAAATAAATAAGTATTCAATAAATTAATATCTAAAGATGTAAAATTGGGGAAATACCCAAATGAGTAGATCACACCAAGTCAAAATTAAATGAGTTTTGCAAAGATCTGGCAAATTTTCCTAGTCTGCTCATACCAAAATGGTTCACTTATTCATTTTTGTTACAGTTTTCATCAAATGGTTCTTGTTGGTGCATTCACAGTCAGTGACATTCTCTATCTCCACTCGGAGGTCTTGGGCTTCCAATACAAAACAGTCCAGGAAACCTTCTGATCCTTAAAAAAAACACCCCAAAACACCTTAATGGACACTACTGAAAAATGTGCAGCAGTATATTCAATTGCAGTACTTACTGCATTGCTTAGGACACGAGAGTTTTGTTTGATACAATTCACACTGAACATTAGCTTGGTATTATCAGGCTAAGTTTGGAATAGACAAAGCTATCTATTTCATATGGTATTATAGATAATATTCTGTAAAGCTTTTGTTGCTTTATCAAATACTCTGCTTCTGCCAGGGAAGAGTTTTTAGGAACAATCTAGACAGTTTTCAATGTTTTGATCATACATGAAAAATGCCTGACGTATTTCTCAGAGAAGGACTCATTTAATATGATTAACGCAATCAAGAATCCCATTGAATTGTTGCAACTTTTCATACGTTATTTAGTTCCTTGTTATCTTTTAGTTCCACTGAACAGGTATAACCAGAATCCAATAAATACATTTTAAAAGCACCTAATGTAATTTAGCTACATCAGATAACGCATCATTTTTTCAAGTCCCAAGTTTTTTCCAGGTTACAGGAGAACAGACAATAAGCCAGCAATTTTGACATTTGAACTCTTTCTTTATTTTGCAGAGGTTTGAAGATAAGAACAGTCTGTCTTTATAGATGTGTTTAATTTTACATAGTACTTCTAAACTATCAGCTTTTCATGCCTGCTAACCTTAGGTGTCACGTCATTTGTCTCATTTGACCATGTCCAAGCCCTCAGTAGCTGTTACGGTCCACAGCATGATGCTTTTATCCTATGACCAGTCTGTCAAGTCACGTGTATGTAAAGTTGATCATAAATGAGTTACCCAGTCAGAGTCACCCACCGTTGTACATTTCAGCCAGATGATATTATTCTAACTTGTTTTTTCAGGGGTTGGAACACGCAACTTTAAGTTACCGAAATCCAGGCAAGGGACTAACATTTGAAAAATAGTAATAGATGGTGCTAATTTTCCTTAGGAAGCAGCACCTGCTTTGTCCCATCCTTTTCCTTTGCATAGAAAACACCCCCGAGCAGCACGTAGGCAGTGGGGGGAGGCTGGGGAAGGGTGGTGCCCAGTGCCCTGCAGTGTTTGTCCAGGCCAGCCCAGACTCTGCTTACGTTAGAGTAGGTCTAGTAGCAAACCCTTCACACCAGAATGGTTCATCCACCGGGGTCCCAGTTGGCCAAGCTGCTGAGAATCTGCTTTGAATTTCTTGTATGGTTTCTTTTGTGATAGGGAAGTGAAGCTTCCTTGTCCCCGCCGTTGGGTCAGCAAAAGCTCTTCCACTTGCTGGATTTATTTCCATTTTTGACAGCCCAGGCTGTGCCTGCGGCACAAGGGGACACCCACCCGCTCCAGGTAGATGTATGCATTAGGGAAGTAATAATATATTATGATATATTATCTATAATAGAATGTTATAGGGATGTAATAGTATATTGTTATATATAATATAGTGTTACAGATACTACATCTGATATTAGTGTTACAGACATTATATCTTACATTAGTATTTTCCTTTGCATTATACAGTAGTCTTTTAAAGCAGAATACTCAGGGTCCTGTTCAATGAACTGGGGCCCAAATCGGAAAGAGAGATTCTTTTTTTCCTCCTGATCAAGGTATTTAGAGGCAAGAGATGAAACATATGTTCATTTTCCAAATATACTCCATGAAATATAGGGAGATTTTGTAGTGAGGTGCTTCAGACATATAAATCTCTAGAACATCTAAATAATACTCCATTCACTGGCTTTTCTTCTTTAAACTTTCAGGCAAAATGGGCAATGAAAAATATATAGGAACAGAAGAGTTTGTAAAATCAGACGGTTAGATGCTATAAACATAGTTTCATAGAAAAACAGATGCAAACGTTCAGATAGTAAGGAAAAAAAACTTTTTCATCAAATATGTGGCAAAACTGGTGTCCAGTCTTAAGAGGCGTCAAAGTTTGCTTTCCAAATCCATAATGCTGTTGATGCGGCCTGGAGCCTGGGGAGTTTGGGGTGCAGCAGCAGATCGCTCATTCATTCGTGCGCATCATGGGGAGGTGTCGCTCCCTGGGGAGCACATTCCCATGGCTCGGCTCACACTGTTGCTGCGTCTGGTCTTCATTAAGTTTCCAGCTTCAGCTGATGAAGTACAGATGTGAGCGGCTTTCCAGGGGGAAGAAAAGGAGGAGGAGGAGGGGAAGAACAGGAAATTCCCAGGGCGTGAGTTGGGGGCAGGGTAAATCATTAGTTGGAATTTTATATGCGACAGTGGGGCCAGGCCTGGAGAGAAGAGTTGCTGCCTTTTAGGGATGCAAGGCAGATTTGTCTTTCTTGCTACACTAACAACTGTTGAGAGATAAACCGTGGGTTTGCCTGGGATTTAAGTGAGCCTGTTCTGTACCTCCTGTTTCTTGGTCCTTAACCAGACCAGCAGTAATTTACCCACATTCCAAAGAGGCAGAAAAACTGACGGGCAGGACTTTTGCTCTGGTGCTGGAGGTGTCCGCCTGCCATCTCAAGGCTGAGGTTGTTCTTGAGACACGGAGAAACATGGAAGTGTGTTGCTGATGCTTCCTGGATCGTTCTCGTCTCTACACCTATCCCTTGCCTGCAGGCCTGCCCGCTTGTGCCAGCAAGCCTGCCGGGTACCTCAAGCTGAATAGTCTGCAAGGGAAATCTCTAAAAAAAGAATTTGGCGGTATAAAAAATGACCATTCTCTCTGATCAGCCATGTTGTGGAGAGGCTGGAGGTTTCTTTTTGGGGCGAAGGTAAAACTGAGGTTCTGGCTAAAGGTCCCCTGGTCTTTCTGCAGGAGTTGTGGTGGATCAGTCCCAGTGTCCTGGCCCTCGCCCAGGTTTGGGAGCATGGATCTGCTCCATTAACCCCCTATGGTTTTGGTGAGACACAGTCCGTGCCGTTGCACAGCTGAGGCTTGGTTGCGGTGTTCTGCGGTGGCCAACAGCTCTGGGGTTTGTGCTTCTGTTAGGCAGCGAGACCTTCTGTGTTATGTGGTAGTTTATTTTTGTAAAGTACTTTGGTTCTTTTGCATTTCACAGGGTGGTGTTACTCTGGGACCTTTCTAGATTTTAAATACAATCTATCTAGATTTTAAATACAATCTAATAAACAATATCTTAAAATAATAAATACAAACAAATATATTAATAAGCATGTAATATATGCATATGAAGATGGTCTTTGCAAACAAATAGTATGTTGCTGTGTCAGAAATACTTGTATACCTTAGCAGCAGCGTAATGAGTGTGGTGGTAAAATGAATGGACTCTCAAAGCCGAAACAGTTTTCTAGTATTTTGCTGCAGGAAGAAAATTGAAATCATACATGTATGTACCTTAGCAGAGCAGTGTCCTTCTTGTGACGGACACATCTGCTGGAGAGAACCAGCCTCCTCTGCAGCTTGCCGTGGACCAGGGGAGAAGGTTTGGCTGTGGGTTCTCCCCCATGCAGCTGCTAACAAAGCCATCCTTAGCTCCAGTCGGAGAATGGCAACTCCTCTGTGCAGAGCAGGGCCAGGTTCGTTAGAGGAAACATTCTTTCAAGCGCTTCTGGAGGGCAGAGGCAGGAGAAGGGATGGTCAGCGGGAAGGCAATGTTTTCACCTTTCGTAGGTACTTGTGCTGGTGAGCTGCTCTTAGCCCGTCTCTTGCCTTCGTCTCCGCACTGAATGAGTCTGTGCAAGCACTGCTCTACCGTGAACACTTCCAAATTCAGTGTCTTTGGTCCGGTTTGACCACAGTGGTGAATTCTGGTGTGTGCTCACCATCTCTCCAGCTGGGACTGTCAGAAAGGCAGTGCTTGCCAAAATAAAACCTAATGCAGAGCACGTCAACTGAAGATGTTTCTTCCTCTGTATTTGTTGCACCCAAGCGGTACCCTGCTGCTGGAGCCTCTCAGGTTTGTTTTGCAAATGATTTGGAGCGGAGGAGGAAGAGGTGGGATGGCAGAGCTCCAGCTCCTCAGGGCAGAGGTAAATCTGGGTGGTCCACTGCCTACAGCTGGCATGGGTGCCGAGGTGGCCCACAGGCAGGCTGTGCGTGGGGCAAGAGCTCCCAAAGAGGAATCCTGGGGGCAGCAGCTCCCACCGTGTTTTGAAGTTGCCAGGAGGCATTGCCATTCAGGGAAGCATAGTGCAGCCGATAGATGATGAGTACATCTTCTAAGTCCTGCTGTGTGTCTCTGCACACTGTTATCTTTTAACTTTGGACTTTAAAATACACTATTTGGTCTATTTCCTTTCAAAAGTTTCCATTCTCTGTAGTCTACATAAGATTTCTCATCTGCTTGTCTGCTCAAGCCCCTGAACTCTCATCTTCTTGCATTGGAATTGCTAGCTGACCAGGCTCTGAAAAATAAAGATTTTTATTTCCTTTCAGAAACTTGCTGTTAGTCCGTTTGACAAAGCACAGCACGGGCGTGCGTTCCTTCACCCAGAGTGAAACGGCTAGTGGCAACTTCTTCTGGCATGCTACAAATTTTGGAAAAATCATTTCTTTTCCTTGTGCGTAGCAAAGCACAGCCATGCCCACACACCCAATATTTGACATCTTTTACTAATGACAGAACTCTCCTTTTTTGATCACTCCCAGGTGATGATATCTGACACAACCTAAATGTTCTCTAATGGTGGTTTTCCTGCTTTTCCCAGTTCCAGATACAGGCAGTGGCTGGAATAAAAGAGAAACCAATTCCAGCTTTTCGAAAATCAGGAAAGTCACTTCTTCTGCTGATAAAAGTTAGCATTTCTATATTGAGTGGCGATGCACAGACTTTCACGCAGAAGGATCCAGTGCTGAAGTTTATGTAAGGCCTTTCTAGTTCAGAAATTACTGTGCTCTTTCAGTCTGCCCCAGTCTGGGGGACTTGGACATGTTGGAGCAGAGAATGAGAGGAGGCTGCGTTTGAACCACACTCAGCATGGACATGCAGATATAAGAAAGTCAGTAAAACGTTCAGACATGCATTTTTGCTTTTCTAAACAAGGAAAACTTCTGAACTATCTGAAATTTGGCCCTGATTTATCACTTCTGATCCTATTTTATTTTCTCTATACTGTTTTGGCCTTAATGTCACATATTTATGTTGATTACTACCTGAAAAAGTTATACCAGTTGTAGGTGCAAATAAAAGATGCTCTAATTGTAAAGTAAATTAGGAAAAACATTTTTTCTCTGCCTTTCTTTATTGTATGTGTTTGACAGCACGTCGTGTCTCATCTGCTTCACTGCTTCCCGGTTAGTCACTTTCCCCTGTTTGTGCAGGGCTTTCCCACAGCAACTGGGCAGAGAAAAACATTTTAATCATAGGAAAACTGGAAGGGGATTTGCTTGCAGATGCGGGACGTGAAGTTTCATTCAACTTTTTTATCTTTTTTTTTTTCCTGCTTTTATCACTTAGATACTTATTTTGTGCCATGGTGGTATCTGAGAACTGTATGGACCATACCTCTGCTGAGGTTCACACACTGAAAAAATCCCACATTTTGAATGCTTATGGTTTCTATTAGTCAATCATATTGCACTTTATTCTGAAGAGCCTCAAATGCAAACAGAATCTATGAAAATCTTTGCTTGTCACCCCATGTAATGGTGAATTGTGTTGCAGTCCTTTGTTGAGCAATGCCGCCCGCTGAGACCTGACGTTCCTGTATGGGAGTGCGGCGCTCAGCCGGTCCCTGCCTCTGTCTTGGCAGATGATTTTGCAGTGTTAAGTGGAAGCTCTTAGCCCTGAGGAGTTCTCATTCTGAGCATTGCAAAGCTTTTCTTTGTGCCGTTATTTGTGCAAGTTTTAAATCAGAAGATAGTTTGGTTGGTTGTTTCCTACACATCATTCCCTGTTATTGAGTGCAACTATTAGGCTCCTAATAGCTGTTCCATGTTTGAACTATGCAGGACAGTAGCAGGATGTTTCCAGTGTAACGTTTATGTCTATAAGACTTCTCATAGTTGTTTTTTTTTTAATTCTGAACACTGACGTGGGGGTATTGTGAATGTCTATATGTTGCAGCTACAGCAAGAACCACAGTGATGGGCACATGGAAAACGCTTATATACATGCAAACATAACTGCTTTTGTTTAGACATTGGTGTAAAGCAAAACCTGCAATATTTCCTTACGGCTGTGGGCATTCAGCTCCAGAACTAACCTTTATGTCTGAGACCTATTTCTGTTCCTCTTCAATCTTCACACAGCCGCTGGAGTCTCTTTGTTACATCCAGCAAGTGTCCAATGTACTAAGAGTTTTCCCTTTCACGCTCTCCTCTTTCCTTGCATCTTACCTGCTTAGTACCCAAGCCTTAACGGTGACACCATAACAGCTCTCCTTTCCTTTCCCATTTCTTACAGTGAGGCTGTCTGGGAGAACATGGCTCGCATGTGCGTGAAGACTCAGAGGCTCGATGTTGCCAAAATTTGCCTTGGAAACATGGGTCATGCAAGAGGAGCCAAGGCATTGAGGGAGGCTGAACAAGAACCAGAGCAGGAGGCCAGAGTGGCGGTGCTGGCCATTCAGCTGGGCATGCTGGTAAACCCCGCTCACCATACGCATCTGGGAATATCCACCCTGCTTAACTAGAGACAAAAATGAGAAACTGATCATTTTTTTAAAATTCTGAGACACAAAAAGCTTGGAGGGGAGTAAAATCTATTGCTAGGTTTCCAGGGAGTGATGAGTAGTTCTGACAAATACTTTCCTGAAGTTGAGCTTTTATCATAGGGAAATAGGCATCTCCTTCAGCCTTGCACAACCCCGTGCTGCACGATTCCTGCGTGACACTCATCAGGGGCTTTCCCTGAACTCCAGAGGGCTCAGCGGTCCCCTGAGCCCTTTTCATGTTCCTCAAAGAGTAGATGAGAATGAGTGTGGCAGAATCTGATGCCTGGAAATTAGACTACCAGGAGGCATAACCGCCTAAGGGTATAGCAAATTAATTTGTCTGTTTTATTAACTGCTGTACAGAATTTATATGGGAGTTTTACTCCCATACGAAAAATTGCTGAATGAAGGAAGCATCTTTTAAGGATGGTTTATGTGTGAAACATGAAACAGAAAAACTGTTTTCTTGGGGCATAATTCTTCCAAGCTTAATCATTCTAGGTTTGACTGGATTAAAAAGATGCACTTCAAAGCATTCTAGCTAAAATATTTCAAAAAACATATTTTAAGGTCCAATTTGGGAAACACAAGTTCCCTTTTGACAGGTTTGTTTGTAGAGTGAAAGGCTAAAGCTGCATTCTGCCAGAGAGCAAGGGCTGGCTTAAGACATTTAAGCGGTTTAGGCAAAATTGATGTTTCCTGCAGGGTTGGAGAGCTCTGGCGAGCCACAGTTGCTGCTTGTGCTGTCCCAGGGATGCCTGCTCGACTACAGTCGCCCAGATCTCCATCCCAGCTTCTCCCATCGTGGGAGCAGTAACTTGCCTGGGTCCAGCACAGCCAGAGGATGCGGTCAGGCTGTTCTCCCCGTACTCTGGTGCACAGGGCAACTGTCCCTCAGACCTGTATCTGGAGCCCATCCTGGCAGCAAATACATACCAAAATGGACCTTGTCTTTCCCGTGTGTCTTTACTGAAGTCTGAACCCATTCCCCTTGATTACCAATAGAACTGAGCTCTAAAATGGGTTTGAGACCAGCATTATCGTGTGGATTGAAAACTGACCGGATCGCTATTGCATTAGATGAACGATAAGAGCCTGTATTCCACTCTGTTCACCTTTATTTAATGTCTTCGTCAATGATCTGTAAGAAGAGCAGAGATTTTTAGTTTGGGAACCATAAAAGATCCAGGCATATGATCTGCAAGAGAGAAAATCTGGGAAGGGAGAATTGATGAAATACCCTACGGTTCACTGGAAATCACAAATTAGATAAAAAATGGCAAGGTGCTATGACAACAAAAAAATCTGTTTGGGGCTGCATTTAAGGAGACACCACATCCTGGGGCTTTGATTTGATAACTTCTGTCTAGGTATTTGTTGCAGCTACAGCTGGAACATCAACTTCCACCCTTAAGTATCTCATTACCAGAAAAAAACGTTGACGAACTGGAAGAAGTTCAGAGAAAATCAGTGCAGATTGTTACGCTCTTGGAAAGATTTCACAGACAAGGAAATCTTTAAGATAGCTGAATAATTAGAATTTGGCTTAAAAAGGTGTTTAGCAATCTACAACTATTTTAAGAGTATAAATGTTGGAGAGACAAAGAGTAAGTATTCTGAGTTAAAGTGAAGAAGAAAAGGAAAATTCAAACTAAATGTTTGTAAAAGCTTCCTGGCAGAAAAACCTATGAGGCTGAAAGGTGTCAATACTCCTTCTTTTGGACATTTAGATCTATTTGGAGAGGTGGAAGGGAACTGTAGCAAATGAATGCAGTTCTATGGCTTTTTTTCCATCTCGTACAAAGTCATAGTGCAGGAATCTTCCTTCTCTACTTTCTATGCTTTTTTGAATTTGAAACAATAAGAGACAGAAACTATTTTTCTGTCTTGGACAGATAATCTCAATTTACTAAATATAGTGTTCAGCTGGACAGCAGTTGGGTGGAGCAGGAAAATGCTCCTTCCACAGGAGTACCTCTCAAAGCATAAAAATAATAGTTCCAAATTTGCTCGCCCTTGCGTCAGCATCGGCAAAATCCTCCTGTTCCAATTCTGTCTTAAATTAATAGCATTTTTTTCCCCAGAATGGATCTCAATTATCCATGAACAGCATTGCTGCCTCTGAGACCTGCTCAGAGGTCGCAGGGGGTTCCCCTGGCACGTAATGCCTTCTTGCCAAAACCCCTAGTTTTGGCTCAGGACCTTCTCCTGGACCTCACCTCTGGGTAGGCAGCGTGGCTGTTAAGTGTAGCCCCACATGAGCATACCGCCCCTTTCTGAAATGGTTTACGCTCCTGATGACAGCGTTTATTTGTTGATGGCTTGGTCATGTCACCCCCCCCCCCCCCCACCCCATTTGATACCGTACAGTAAATGCCAGGATCTGAGTGCTTTCCTTATTTTCACATAAACATCCTGTTTCCCAGTAATGTGCTATTCCAAGCTACATATATTTAGGTGGTTAACCCCCCTGCCTGAATTATTGTTACTTTAATTGCATTACAATGACCTGCACTAATAAACTACTCCGAAGTGCAGTGTCTGTTGTGAAGGATACCTATGAAACGCCGGTCGGAGCTAACGAGGCATCTGTATGTTCTGCTTCCAGGAAGATGCGGAGCGACTCTACAAGGCTTGCAAACGTTACGACCTCCTGAACAAGTTCTATCAAGCCTCAAACCAGTGGCAGAAAGCCATTGAAACAGCTGAAGCTCACGATCGGGTTCACTTACGCACCACGTATTACAACTATGCTAAGCATCTGGAGGCAACTGGAGA
This sequence comes from Astur gentilis, assembly GCF_929443795.1. Lineage (NCBI taxonomy): Eukaryota > Metazoa > Chordata > Aves > Accipitriformes > Accipitridae > Astur > Astur gentilis. The sequence goes on from NC_064912.1 coordinate 1,077,786, forward strand.
GCAGAGTCTTGCACTCACCCAGTAAGCACTAGCCTGTGGCACCCAGGGGATTTAGAGCCTTTTTCTCTCATGAAGACTGGAGGCAGGCTAAGGAGGATGTCTGATGATGACCAGCAATAATTAATTAAAGTCTTTTCCTGTTTCTGGCGCTTTCTATCTCATGGAGTGAAGTGTTACAGTAAACTTCCCAGCACCCTCCCAGGCTAATAAAGCTTAGCGTCAGAAAGGTTAAGTGTCTTTTCAGGGCCAATAGTTGAAGCCCACTGATAGCCAGTCCTGTACTTGTCTCTGGAAGACCACTGCCCTCTTTTCCTTCCTTTTCCATGACAAAACCACTTGTTTACTTCTCCTGAGAATCCCAGACACAACTGCTGTGGCAGAATTTAGTCTGACTTGGGTGCTTCTGGCGCCTGGTCCTGTCCTGTGACTGATGAGTCCTTAGAAAAGTTAGGAGAAGTGATTTTTTTAATGTCTTGTATTTGTTGTTTGAATTCTTATTTTAATATATTTTTTATCATGTGAAGCCTCACAATATAATGTAATAAGGTCACTTCTGGTCAGAGTCAAAGTAGAGCTCTGATGTGATCAGACAGACCTGTTTTAGGTGATCAAGGCGGGCCAGGAGTTGAAGAGAGACCCCAACAGTAGATGGTGGCAGAAGTGCAGCGAGCTCTGGGTAGTGATAATAGAGGCTGAAGTTGCAGTGGATGGCAGCAGGACTAGGCAAGATGAGCCCAGGGCTCTTGTGACCTTTTCAGTCAAGTGTACAGGGATGTTCTTGATGTTTGGGGAGCTTTCTGGGGTGTTTCTTTGAACCATCACTGGCACTTTTAAAGTGTTTACTGTCCTGTGATCATATTGCCTCCCTGATTCCAGGTGCCTTGCAGGACCATTGAACTTTTTCTTTTTGATGGTGCTGGCAGACTGCAACTGGTCTTACAGAGAATGCAGTAATACAAATGAAGCAGCGTTACCAGTGTTGGCATTCTATGGCTGTCAAATAACATGAAATGGATATTTTACACAGGAAGTGAGCTAATATGAAGGTAGTAATTTCTCATCTAATATGTTCTTCTTTTCTACAGCTATGAGAAGTCAGACACACATAGGTTTGAGGTACCCCGCATGCTCTCTGAAGACTTACAAGCCCTGGAGAACTATGTCAACAAGATGAAAGACAAGTCAGTGCTATGCTTGTTCCTTCTCCCCAGTGGGATTTTCAGGTCTGAAATACAACTTGTGAAGAGAGGAGGGAAGGAGGAGTAAGAATCCTCTCAGCCGCAAGTTCAACCCCTGCCTTATCCATTAGGATTCTCCTCCAGCTTTTCAGGATTATGCTAAATCTCACTCAAGAACTGCCACATTAGATATCTAGGCTGAACTCCCTCACAGTGCAGACCTTTGAACAGCACCCTTGAGTTGGGGGTAAAGCCTTGTTTATATTCTAAAAAAATGTATCATCTAGTCTTGAACTCGAGATCACCAGGAGTGAAAAATGCAGTCTCTGGCAATTCTTGTTACTGCAATTAATGTTGTTGCTTTTTTAGGAGCCTATGGAAATGGTGGGCACAGTATCTGGAAAGCCAATCCGATATGGAATCTGCACTAAAATACTATGCGCTGGCTCAGGATTATTTTTCCCTAGTCCGTGTCCACTGCTTTCAGGGCAACATTCAGAAGGTAAGGAAGGCAGCCTGCTCCCATCTGCTTCCAGAGAATTCTCATTCCTGGGATGAGTATGGGCACAAAGTAAAGCTATATGATTTCCTTTTCAGGCTGCTGAAATAGCAAATGAAACGGGGAATTGGGCAGCATCATATCACTTGGCCCGGCAGTATGAGAGTCAGGATGACATCAAGCAGGCTGTACATTTCTACACCAGGGCCCAGGCATTTAACAATGCCATCCGTTTGTGTAAGGTATGCAAAGAGGTACATTTATGTCCAAAAGCAAAGTAGGATTCTATCCTTAGGCAGCATACAGAATGGAAGTGGTACAAGTTGTTTCTCCCCATTGGCTCTTGTGAGACACTGCTTGCTCATATACAGCCCACTGTGAAGATGCACCTGGTTTCTGCTTGCATCACCTGCAAGAGGCATCGATAAAGGCTTGGTTATATGGGACATTATTTTTCTTGTGTATCTCAACAGAAAACTGCCTGAAACAAATTATCATTGTTGCAGCTCAAAGTTACTTGGGTTGGTATAGGTTTTACACAGAAGGGAGCTGATGGGCTACTGTGTAACAATATAAAGGTGTAGGCTTGCCTGAAGACAGAATTATGAAATCTGTTTGCTGCATACCTAAAGCCAAGTCTTTGCTTTTGAATAGGATAACAATTTAGATGATCAGCTGATGAACCTGGCTCTTCTCAGCTCTCCAGAAGACATGATAGAGGCAGCCTGCTATTATGAGGAAAAGGGGGAGCAAATGGACAGAGCTGTCATGTTATATCACAAGGTAAATGTCGTCTTCGTAAAAAATACCAAATTTTAAACCGAAGCAGTTCCTACAGCAGAGGAACATTAAATGAACTGTAGTTTTTACTATATGTACTGTTCAGTAATTGTTTTTTCATAGTGGGTATTAATCCTCTCTAGGGTATCCTGTAAACTGATTCTACAGTACTTACTCTAGTCTTCAAAGACTCATTCTTAATTTTGCAGGCAGGACATTTCTCCAAAGCACTGGAGCTTGCCTTTGCCACGCAGCAGTTTGGGGCCCTACAGCTAATTGCTGAAGACCTGGATGATAAATCAGACCCAGCTCTGCTAGCCCGCTGTTCTGATTTTTTTATTGAACATGCTCAGTATGAGAAGGCAATGGAGTTGCTGCTAACAGCCAAAAAGGTAAGGTCCAGCATCTCTGGTCCCTCCGTGCACAGGTAAAGAGCAGCACAACAGGTGTGTACATGCACACACATACATTTATCTTTGTTTGTAAACAGATACGCAGAGATATTTGTGAGGTTTAAAGTTTCCTCTCATGCCAATGACTCATAGGGTGGTAGCCCACTGGCTCAACTCTAGAAATGGATTTCTGACTTTCTATCTTATTTCTGGCTTAAAACCTGCATATTTTGCACTCTTGGTTAAAAAAAACCACAACAACCCTCCTATTCTCTAAACTAACTTATTTAGAGACAGGAAAATTATAACATCCTCAGTCAAAAAAGAAAAAAATAAATCAATGCTGTCCCTTATGTCATACCACCAATGTAGTTAAGGCACTTCATTTCTCACCTAAACTTCTACACACTTCTACCATGCCCTCATTTATTGTACTGGCAACTCAGCCTTACTGCTGGATACCAAAGCAGTCCTATACCCACTCCTCTTGAATGAGGTCCTATGTCTTACATTCTTCCATGTTTTGCAAGGGTACAGCAGCCCTTTTCCAGGCTAAAAGCTGTTGTATATCCTACTCAAAATTTGTTCCTAAAAGGGAAGTAGCAAATTATTTAACAAAATCTTTCAAATACCTGTATTTATTTTATTTGCTGAAAACCTTAATATAATCAACCATGCTTAATAAATCTGACTTGTATGTCTCTGAGAATGTCACATTCAAAGAGACGAAGTGGATGAATCTTTAGTGCCAGACTAGTGTCCTCTGAGAAAACAGGTGAGAATCAGTGGTCTTTATGGAAGAACAAGTGCGTTCTTAGCAAACAAAATGAGACAGTGTGTACTTGAACAGGAGTTGCTGTCAGGATGCTTAACTACACAACAATGTTCTAGCTAGAGCACCCACAGCTGTTAGCATTTGTACCTTCATATGGCTAATTTACGTAGGGTACAGCACAAGCGACATAAGGTATCACTGTGGTATTTTTAACATCTCATTGCTTTCTCATTTCCATTAGTACCATGAAGCTCTGCAACTTTGCCTGAAGCAAAACCTGACCATTACGGAGGAGATGGCTGAGAAGATGACTGTCTGTAAGGACTCCAAGGACCTCTCTGAGGAGGCCCAGAGAGAGCTGTTGGAGCAAATCGCTGATTGCTGCATGAGACAAGGCAATTACTACTTGGCAACCAAGAAATACACGCAAGCAGGAAACAAGTTAAAGGTCAGCCTGGCTACATAGCAAAAAAAGCTGAAGAGGCTGAGCCTATTACCTTCCTAAGATTTCTCAAAACACGGGTGTTTTGAAACGTCAATCTTGGAACAGTCTTCATACAGTAGACTATCCAGACGAGGCCGCCTAGCCATTTTAGCATAGCTTATGGCTTTGCATTCATAATGATATTTTTTTCCCCCATGCCCCCCTTTCCTTTGCTAGGCTATGAGGGCACTGCTGAAATCTGGAGATACCAAGAAAATTGTCTTCTTTGCGGGAGTTTCCAGAGAGAGAGAGATTTATATCATGGCAGCCAACTATCTACAATCACTGGATTGGCGGAAGGACCCCGAGATTATGAAGAACATCATTAGCTTCTATACTAAAGGAAGGGCCCTTGACCTGCTCGCAGGTTTCTACGATGCATGTGCTCAGGTACTACTCATGTGCTTCTGTGGCTGCTAAAGGTGTTTGGTTTAGTTCTGGAGCAAGACATTCATCTCTTTTCTCCTCTTGCAGGTAGAAATTGATGAGTATCAGAACTATGAGAAAGCACAAGGAGCACTGACAGAAGCGTATAAGTGCCTTTCAAAAGCAAAGACTAGAAGCCCTCTGGAAGAGGAAAGCAAACTAGCACGTTTGCAAAGCAAGATGACCTTGATTAAGCGATTCATCCATGCTCGGAGGTGAGCTGCAGTATTCAGAGCATGTAAACTAATGACAGAAATATCATACAAGAAGAAAAGTTGTACTGGTACCTACAGTTTAATAAATAATTTGCATACTTGCTTCTAAAAGCTGCTACAGTTTTTCTAGCAGGGAGCCTATTATGTGTTTTTTTAAAAATGCTGTTGACATTAAAGATGAAAAGGTAACCTGAAGTATAAGCAAGTGTATGGACTGAGAAGAGCGTAGCTCTGTCAGAAAGACAATTACAAAATGTAACACAGTAAAAAAAAATAAAATAATCTTCCCTGTTCTTCACATGACAAACTGAACGGTCTCCCCCAGACTGTTAAGTTTCCTTTTGCTCTGTACTAGAGTTTACTCTGAAGATCCCAAGGAGGCAGTCAGGCAGTGTGAACTTCTCCTTGCTGAACAAGATTTTGACAACGCCATCCGTCACGGTGATGTCTTGGGATTTCTGGTTGAACATTATGTACAAGTGCAGGAATTCCAAATGGTAAGTTAATTCTCAGTTTTTCCAATCTACAGAGCCTGCATTTTATATATGCCAGTGCAGCTTGGTATAGCATGATTCTCTCATACAGGACAACATTCCATAGTATGGAAGGATGCTCCTTTACAGGAGCTAAACTGCTCAGCACGGTGGGGTAGACCTCAGGAACTATATCCGTATTAATATATTTTTCATTTCGTGGGAAAAAGAAAGCTCACAGGACACAGAGCATAAATAGTGGTGGATTCTTCAACATTCCCAGTTATTAGATAAGAACAGAAGGGTCTGTCTGAGTGCATGTCTTGGCAATTACACTGTACTTCATTTGCCACCTGGCCAAAGAAGAGAATTGTAAAATTGCAGTCATTTGAGGAACTGATGAATCATTTCTTTGGGGCAGAAGTGCCACACGCACACCAGCATTTGGACTAAACCGTAACCTGCCACTATTACGAAACCTAAGGATGCCAGGTGCTAATTTCTCCAGCTGTGCTGATTGACCTTGTTTTCAACATGGTTTTTTGACAGTGCTTCAGCTATCGGAGAATGTAAAACCAGCCTTTAAAGACTCCTTCTTTTTTAAACTGAGAAAGACAGAATTGACACAAGTGACTATGAAAGGTCGTCATGTTAGCAAAGGCTACAACTCCCAGCTAAGTGTTAGCACCTTTCAACACTAAGCTCCTGTCAAGAGCTCAGCCACACACTAAGGGTGGATGCTTTTCACCATTTTGCTGGGACTTGTATAGCAGTACCGCCCCCATCCCGTAACAGTGATCTCTGTGCATTACTTTAGGCTTACCGGTATCTGGAAGAGATGCAGAAAAGAATTCCACCTATGAACCTGAGCTACTACGTGACTCCACAGACCATTGAGGCAGTTCACCGAGGAGTAGGCATTCCCATAAGCCGAACCCTGGTTCCAGAACAAACGTGCCACAGCAGTATGGAGAACAAAGAGGTGGAAGAAGAAGTGGCTGATGAAGTGGAGGACCCCTGACAACTTACACTTAAATGCAAAGTTGACTTTAATACTAGGTCATTTATTCTGTCCGCGTTAGGGGTCATACATCAGTCAACACACTGCTGTGACAAGGCTTTTTGGTTATTACCAAGAAATTTATTCTTCCTGCTGGACTGTACAAGCAACAGTATTGAAGTTAATATGTTACCTCAAACACTGCATACAAAGATTCACGTGTATACCCTGTATATAAGCTATTTTTAGTATTTTAATAAATTGGGGGGGAGGGGGGGGGCAACAACAAGAACTGCAACAAGAACTTCAGGCCTTTTTTCTGAGTACAGGAAAGAGCTGAGTAACTGAGGTGGAAACTCTTGAGTTGACAAAATTTTCAAGTACAACTTTGGTCTGCTAAGGCACTGATTTGTCGTTCCCTATAAGTCAGAACTCCTGAAAACAATCTCTGTCCTGTTTGGATAGGAGCTTGGGTAAAAGTCAATCATCTACTCCCTTAATGCAAAATGAAGGGAGGCTTCCCCCAATCCAAAGCTTTTGTATTTAAATACATCATAGGGTCATGTAGGCTAGAGCTACCATTTACAAAAATCTGGACTAAACCTCAGTATCACAGAATGGTTGGGGTTGGAAAGGACCTCTGGAGTCATCTGGTCCAATCCTCCCTGCTCAAGCTGTGTCACTTTGAGCCAGTGAAGCTTCTTTTCCAAACACCACAGTTACATCAAGCTACTCTGTACTAGTCAGATTTTTGGATGTAAATTTCTTCCCTGGCACAAGTAGGACTGTGAGAAGTGAAGTTCAACGTAAGTAACCCAGGTTTTGCTCACCTTTAAGCCTGTTACCTTGCCCCACGAAGGTGTACTTATTAAAGTCACTCTCATACATTTCATACCGACTAGCCCTTCTGCTTAGAGCGATTCTTCTTTTCCCCACTTTTTGACTTGCTTCAAAACTTGGGGAATATGAAGTTTTTAAATTGTATGCTTTCAGGGAAGACAGGTGGGGGAGATTTTATGGTCCAAATCTGGACGTTAGTTATCCTTTAATAGAAACTTAGTTCTGTACTAAGATTATACAAAAAGAATTCTTGCTTTGTTCCTTCCTAACCACAGCACAGCTCTAGCTCAAGCCTTAAAGGTTTGGGGCATTTTCAGAACCTCAGTGTAGCTACTTAGTTCTTACAGCTCATCAGCAGTATCATTCCCTACACCACACCACCCGTTCGAACAGCAGGCTGGTAACTATTCTGCCAAACACTGACTGCTAGAAGACACGGAAGCCTTTGTTATGGGCATGTCATAGACTTAGCCCTGGGAGATAAGTGGCCCTCTCCAGCCCTCCTGTTTTTCTGACAAGAAGTCTACTATGAGATCTTCCCCATATTTTTAGCAGAGTGCTCAAACCTGCCAAGGTTATAAATAGCTGGAGGTGGGGGCTGGGGCGTTGTGGGGAGGATGGCAGTGCTAGCCTACCTTCCTGCATCTGTACACTCCGTACCGGATAGCAATAGCTCACTAAATTGGCCTCCGCTACAAAGTCCAGATGTCAAGTCAGGTTTGCTGGCTTACAGCTCGGCACCCTTCCCCCCTTCTTCCTCTTCTCCAGCCAGGTGACTGCTGAAGAGGCCCCAGCAGTGCCTACACACATCCAGCTGGCAAGAGTATAAGGTAAAGGTCATTTCTTTTACCCTTCAGCTAGGAAGGGACAGTTTTGAGTTTCTTTTTCAGGTTCTCCATTAGTAGCAAGTTCTGCAAGGCCAGCCTCCTGCAGTCCCCATCTGGATCTTTCTCCACCACATCTGCAAAAGAAGCAGCCACTGTTAGTTGGAAAATGGGAAAAACTGCTCTTCACCTAACACTTCTCCACTGTTTCACTGACCATCCCACTAAATGCAACAGCAAATGGACCTAACTCTGGGCTGGACATCAGCACTTGCAGGAATTATGTTAGACCAGAAAGCAAAGATGTGCAAACTTGATCATCTTAAGCAGTATGAGTTTAGCTAAGCCCTGACTGTCACTTGTGATAATGCTCAGTTCGTTCTTGTAGCAGAAACAAATAGTCAATTGGGTTGAAACACTACAGAAATGGTCTAACCTTGCATTCCATGGGATAACCTCCATGCCAGAATTTATACTTGTGCCCCTGAGCTATACATAACCTTTCTACAGCTGACCTACTAGCATGAATGCAGTTTGCAATTAGAAATCCACTTACTCAAAAGCCTAAAGTCTCCATTCTGCCAATTCCTGCAATCTAAACAAATGCTCAGTGCTCCCTCCTGAAATCTGTGGTCACACTGCCATTCAAAAGGGGGAAAGAAAGAGGCAGGCCCCAGGTTTCACACATTCTCCATTCTGAGATTAGTCTTCTGATAAACCAGTAGCTCTTTCACACTTTATGCAGCATGTGAGGGAGGGCATGAAGCTGCTTCCAGCAGCTGTTATTTCAGGGGCCCTTAATGGGCCTGCAAAGTAAAAATCAGGATGCACGCAGGATGTCTGAGCAGGGGGAGCCTGGAAGAGCAGAGAGTCTGTGTAAGGATATCCTGTACGCACAAGCAGTGTGCTCAGAGCCCAGTACTGTCAGCCCAAACACATGACTCATTCAGATGGAGTAGGGCTATTTATAACCTCCGGGAGAGCTTCACGATGGTGTTTCCATACTCCCTCTACAGAAGGCAAAAAGGGCGAGGCTACAAGACAGATTAGTACAAGCTCAAACGCTAAGAGAGTGGTGTTGGCACTGTTTCTAATTGCCATGAGCACGGACCTTGAACTGCTGCCACTGAAAGGGAGGCACAGGGCACCAGAGGATCATTCAGGTCCTTACATAAAACAAACTTACCTATGACATAGCTCTACAGCACTTGCAAGGGGTGGGGAATTCCCTCAAAGTCAGCTGCTGAGGAATCAAAGGAACTGTTTCCTAGAAATGTTTAGGTATTCCCTCCCTCCCCCGGGAAAGATTAGGCTACTCAACAGTCAGTCCAGCATGGCATTAAGGGCAACAACAGACAAGTACAAGGTGGATTCTGGCCTCTCTCCCCAGCTGAAATGTCCCAAAGCATCCACTAAGTAGACAGTACTGTGATAGTGTCTGAAGTAGTTTCTTACACCATGATGCAAACACTTTCTAACGGGAAACAGTTCTAGTTACAGCCGAAAGGCTGAAGGGCAGGAACAATCAGTCATATTCACATAATGAACTACAGCAGTCTGCATAGGCTGTGATATAATAACAAATGAGCCAATTTGTAGATTTCTACAAAATGTTTCATGGGTAACATTTTCTAGCCCACTGTTCCTCACTGTGCTTTAGCCATAGAGCAAGAGAAATGTAGATGCTTTAAGCTGAAACCCAGAGTGGTGACTTCTCCTGGCCATTAGGCATGGTTACTAGAAGGCTTGCGTGCCTGACTGCTACAGCAACAGCTGTAATACATGACCCCTCTTGCAAACCTTGTCTGGAAGAGTCATGAAGCAACAGCAAGTCTGCTAGGTCAAAACCATGATTCAATCACAAAAGTAGGTCTCTAGTGACTGACTTCACCTGTTGGAGCAGCAAGGAGGAGCCCAGTGCCTCCCTATAATAGCTGTTTTACCAACAATCTTAAAACAAATAGCAAAGGCATAGCCCAAGAAGCTGTTGTGTTTCAGGAAGCAGCTCTAGAAGCCCTTTAAAATTACACTTAAATCATATCTAACCAGATGGAGAGCCAAGTTGTATTCTTTAAGGTTTCTGAATGGCTCCTACAACAATTTCCCCTTCTCCACTATACAGACAACTGTGATCTTATCCTGGTCTCATTCCCACCAGGATCTACCATGCAATTTTCATGCAAAAGCACTCCATGTAAAGAGATGGCCATTACACTACCTATGGACATAAAAAGATGCTACTAGGTCTGTCATCCTCTTCCTTCTAAAAATAACTCATTAAAACCAGATTACACAGACCCTCATGCTGAAAATACATTTACAACATTCCTGGAAAGGCTTTCCTTGGCAATAGCAGTGTTAACTGCAGAGACAAGCAGATTCCTCAGAGCACACCATGTCATGGGAAAAGTAAAGTTTTTGGCCCCACAAGGCAGCTCTCTTCCTTTTAGAGGGCACAGAGCTCCACAACCTGCAAGGATCAGAGGCCGGCTGTGTCAGTGTCGCTTCCTGCCTGCTCCCTGTGGGAAGCCAACTAACCAAGAGCAAGAATGGTGAAGGAAACCAAGCCAGGGAGTCACACAAGGTCCACTCAAAATACAGTGGAGGCTTCAGAGCTACAAAGCACAGTGTTATTTCCTCTTGTACTTCCAGCACACTGCAATACCTGACCACCAATTTGTACAGTTCCAGCCTACCAGAACCCACAAACATAGCTTGTGTTGATGTAAGGTGTGTTGGGTGCATCATGCAAAGTCATTTGTTGTTTTTCATAGGTTGTTCTTTCTATCAGCAATAGGAAGTTAGGAGATGGGGCCATGCTCTTCTTCCTCCTATTTTTAGCACTGATGAAACTCATTTTCTGTGCACATGGTGTAAATGGGCCATACAAGCCTTGTACATTGCTGCTGGCCAAAGTCACTGCCTGGATGTAATATGCAGTGTGACACTACTTTCTGCAGCTTCATGAGATGGGTGGTTGGATTCTTAGAGAAAGGGGGCACATAATACATTTTGGGATTCTTTTTGGTTGGCCTGTAAGGTGAGGATAGTCACACTTTGAAATGTCATATGCAGCTCTCAGCTTATCCTTTAGATACCTTGGTAATACATCTGTACAGCGCACAGTGTGGTCTGGTATTTGTCCTAAACTTACAAGCGGCAATAAATATGCTTATCATGCAAATATCTGGTGCACAACACTAGGACATTACTGCTACAATCACAATTAAAGAGATGTTGCACAAAGACTGCATCACTACACAGAAATACACTGGCGTACACCACGACATCTTACCTCCCAGCCAGGACTGAGTCTCCAAAAGCTCTTCTGTCATGTCTTGCAGAAGGTGTTCCGTAGGGACACTAAGGAGCATGGAAGAGATACAGGACAAAAGACCCTGGCGCACATACCTGTTGGAGAAAGACTGAACTGGTTAGAGCCTAAAGCTTCGTGCTCTACCTTGATTTCCTCACCTCAGGGCTTCTCCAGTTTCAAATGTTTGTGATTATGATGACTTTTGCCATATTCCTACTGATTAGGAGTGTAATCATGCACCAGCTGGCAGACTGCCCACATACAGAGCTCCCTGCCATGCTGTGGTGCAGGGAGCCTAGCATAATTCAGAGTCCCAGACAAGTCTGAGATCAAAAAAGAAATTGGATGTTTACAGCATTTTGGCTACATGTCTTAGTTTCTTTCCAGGGTTGAATGCTTGAATTGAATCTAAAGTTTTCTGAGCTCCCTGAGTAAACATAGATGAAACTATCACATGGATAGTTGATCAAGAAATTTGTCATGCTTTCTACAAGTGACTGTACCTCCACACTAGAAGACACTAGCCAAGTTCATATGTTGGTCTGACATTAAAGCAATGCCTTCATTACATATTCTTGCAATACTCAGTCATAAGAACACAAGGCTGGAGGAGAGCATAGAGTTAATGCATTCAGTCATTGACATTCTCGGTCCGGTGCTAGTAGTAGACAAAGACAAACCATGGCTGGAGACTGGCTCACAGCTGATCTTTAAAAATGAAAGCATAGAACTACAACTCACGAGTCAGTGTGGAAACGCAGAGCCCAAACAAACTCCAGCAGTGCCTTTCCCATTGCAGAAACTGCCTGCAAAACAGGATTATGACAGAAACACTGAATACCTTCACGTTCACACTGCCCTACAGAACTGGACCTTGAGATACACCATTGTGAAGATCAGGGTTACAGTTAACTTTATTTTACAGATGAGGAAACTGAGGCTGTAAAGTGAAATGATGTGCCCAACCTCCCCCAGAAGTTGATAGTTTTTCTACCATAAGCAGCAAAAGATAGCGTAGGGTTGTCTTGAATACCATGTCTCTTTTCTGACCATTTTTTCCCAGCCCTTTTTGCAACTTCTCAGCACACATGACTCAAACTTGCTGCCAGTCTAAGTGTAGCAGGCCTCAGAGCACACTGCTATTTCAGAAGGCACCTCTGAACTCCCAGGCTGGAAGCCTCTCCTGCTATCTGCAAGCTCATGCAGCCTTCCTTACCACAGTGTTGACAGCCAAGTACATCAGGATTGCTAAAGTGTGGACCAGTCTTCCAAGGACAAAGTGATCTTCCCCCAGGAGATCAAATGTTGTCAAAGGCCTGCAAGTGCAAGATACACAGTCCTGTAGCAGTGAGAAGGCTGATCAGTGCCTAGCTGGAACAGTCAGGGTGGTTATGCAGGCTGAACTGTCCTCCACAAGCCTGAATCCCTACGACAACAGTCATTATACAGCAATCCCCAGTTTAACATAGGCCACAGCCGTTTGCTCTCATTTTTGCTCCCAAACCAGTAATATCCTCTACTCTTACAGCAGGTATCACTTATTCTACCAACAGGCTTTACTTAGAAAGAACTGAATGCAAAAGCTAGCACCACTGCCATACTAGAAACAAACCATTAAGACTGGTATTACAAGAATCTTGATTATCATGGAATCAATTACTCAGCCTTCCTCAAGTTAGCAAAGACTTAAGTGATTGATAATAAACTGTGTCCTGTATCCTATAACGTGGTCACAAGGACCAGTCCAGGTGACAGGCCAAAACCTGAGACAGAGTTAACTGGTTAAAGACTGCAGTCTGAGTTCTGTGGTTTTGTGTGAACCTCCCAAGGTGGAGGGTCAGCCAGGATAACAGGTTTGGTACTGCTAAAATCATCTGCCTGTGTGTACCTGCTGACAGGTATGTATCTTCACTTCTGCAGGGTCTTATGCACGCCCGCCCAACAAGACTTCATGGGATAAGTCCAAGAGACCACATACCCCTCCTCTCTAAGTTTTATGCACGAGCCAGGCATCAGTGTGTTGTCACTGGACTCCGTACAGCTTCTGGGCTTCAGTCTGCTGCTCTGAGGCAAGCAGAACAAGCAGAAAGGTTCACTGTGCAGCTGCCATGCCTACGTCCCAAGGTATTCACACTTACCTGTCAAAGTGCTGAATCAATGGAAAAAAGAAGTGCCCAACAACAGAATTGAACTCATTTGGGCTGGCAGCCAGTTCCGCTTGAGACTGACCCTGTCCAAGAGAAAAATGAAGTCTAGACACAACATGCAGCATTCGACTCTTCCACTTCACTGGACACTGTCAAGGCTACGGGTTCCTTGCAGCCATCTCATTTTCAGCCACTGCTTGCTTGTACGCCTATGGCTACTAGTTTCCAAACTGGATGGCTCACTTCCCACTTCAGATCCTCTCACACATCTAAGTATTTTAGTACAATATAGCGCAGTACTGCTGGGCTAGATAGAAGAAACAAGAACATGCAAGGGATAAAGGAGTTTTGGAAGACAAGTTCTCCAGGATGAACCACAAGGGAGTTCTGGGAACCAGGAAACTGGCATCAATTTATCTCCCTGAAAAGTAGGAAGGCTGAGACAGTCCAGTCCAGAGGCAGCTAGTCTGATGGAGGAGGCTCTAGGATCTGTGAGGTGCAGTCACAGCTCCCTGCAGTGGCCAGACAAGCTCAGAACAAGCATAGAACAGCTACAACTATCCCTCAAGGCAAGGCAAGGAGTTCAAGGTTTATTCTCCTTTCCCTGCCGGAAGAGAACTACAAGAGTTGGTACTCTGCACTGCAAGATTCAGCCAGATACTAAGATAAATTTATATTTGAAGTTACACAGTCTTTCTTTTGGATTGGGCCCAATTTCACAGGTATTTTGCTCTTTCCAGACAGAACTACAGCAACTCCTAGCATCCCTATTTTTGCTGGATTTGACATTAGTTTGTTTCTGCCCTGGCCTCACCGTAGCAAATCTCCGAGTCTTGCTTTTGATCCTCTCATCAACAATTCTTCTCCAGTCCTTAGAGCTGTCACTTCCAGGAAGGAGCTGGATACAAGGGTTTTGAGCACCAGAATGCTTGGTCTTCCTATGGGATTTGGGATAGGACAGTTCCTGAGCTGCCAAAACCAATACCTAGATGAAAAAGAGGGAGGTTCTGTTAAAAAGTGGTAATCCCTGCACTAGGGAACAACAACAGAGTTACCTGCACGCAAATTGATAGGAACAGCAAAGCAGAAAGGCACAACAGGTTTAGAATGAAGAACAGCAAGCTAACTGATCCCCAAAAATCCAGTTGGCTCTGAGGTACTGACCAAGCACTTGGTCACTTAGCCCTGAAAGAGAACAGTGGCTCCCTTCTTCAGACACAGTAAGTGAAATGATGTAGGAGTCATCACAGGCAGATTGCTGTCTTTCAGAAAGTGAAGATATTACAGACTGATGACGTGTTAGGAAACAGCGGCTTCTCCTAGGCAAATAAGCATCATATGTTTTGCATTCTGTGAGGAAGGATCACTGTACACATGGAGCGTAGAAGGGTTACAAATGAGAGGGGAATGCCAGGCACAAATACTAACGTAAGACATTCCCATGTCTGCCTCCTCCTATGAGGAATACAGGGTAACCCCATTACATCTCAGGGAAACAGCACTGGTGCAACAGACACAAGGGAAGTGGGAAGTTAAAAGAAGAGCACTTACATCGAGAATGTCCATGCGCTGACGAAGACTGTAGTTCAGCGAGTAGAACTGGGTGGTCAAGTACTTTGCTACCTGTACAGAAAAATCAAGGCACAATGAACACAAACCCAGGCTGGAAACAGCCTTCTCACTAACTCTAAAAGCACTCCATTTCAGGAGAAGTCCTGCTTCCTGATAGTTAACAACAAGCCTCCAAGAGAATGGAAGAGACATGCTGTGCAAATAGGGAAAATTCAGACACTTTCACTTCTAGATTCTCCCAAAGGAAGTAAGTACCTATGCAGAGGTATCCAAACAACTGCCATGGCAGCTTTGGCACTTTGAAGGAGACCTTACTGTGGCCTTTCAATACTTAAAGGGAGCTCATGAGAAAGACGGAGAGAGACTTTTTACCAGGGCCTGTACTGATAGGACAAGGGGTGAAGGTTTTAAACTGACAGAGGACACATCTAGACTGGACATAAGGAAGAAATTCTTTACTATGAGGGTGGTGCGACACTGGAACAGATTGCACAGAGAAGTTGCAGATGCCCCATCATAGGAAGTGTTCAAGGTCAGGCTGGATGGGGTTTTGAGCAACCTCATGTAGTGAAAATGTCCCTGCCCATGGCAGGGAGGGCTGGAAGTAGATGATCTCTAAAGGTCCCTTCCAACCCAAACCATTCTGTGATTAAAATCACCAGTCAAGTGTTCTACATAAGCCCTCTGTGCCTCAGCTTCCCACTATGTGAAACCATCTCCCCTTCAGTGCAAGAAGTCCTTATCTAACTTGCCTTGTCAGCTATACTCATACTAACAGCCTCCAAACAGCTTCTGCAGTCCACTACAGCTGACAGTTTTCTCTTTCCTGTTGTCATGCATTGCAGATTCTTCAGTACATAGCCCATCTCTGCATAAATGCTGTCAGACATGAACTAGCTATTCTACCACACTTCTATCAAGCTAGCAAAAGACTTCAGCTGCTTAAATTTTTGCCTGTGCCTCAAGTGGAAAAAGGAAAGCAGAGGGACTCACAGGTATTGGATCTGTGGTTAGAACAGCCACTTGAGCTCTCTGACGGAGTTCCACAAAGCCTTCAATACAGGTCTTCTCCTCCAGATGCAATAATATTTTTGCCAGCTCCACACTAACCTGCTCAAAATACAAAAAGAGGAATCAAATCCCTGCAGGTGTTGTGTTTTTTTTTCTCTCACAGGATTTACATACCATTTCTAACATTTAAGCAAAAAGGGTATGGAATATAGGCAACATGTCCATTACTTAGGAGGGGGAGAGAACACATTAAGCTAAATGCCATCAGGACAGATTTCTCAAAGCACTGAACAAACCCCTATTCCAATTTCTCTGTCCACATTCACTTTGGCTTTTTGGACAAGTGGTGGCCTCATGATTTAGGAGGACTTGTCACTGTAACTGACAGGTTAAAGGGTACAGTACCACACCCAAAGCCCGTCCAGCTCAGTAACATGCTTGATGAGCAGCAGCAGGTTGCGCACTATTTACCAGACTACACCCCTTGCCTTTCTCAGCTGACAAATGCCTATATCTCTGCCACCTTCAAGTGATCACTAACATGTGGAGGTGAGGACTCATCACACCGGTGACCTCATCCCAAGTTCCTCTCACCTGAGCTTTTCATCTTGACCAGTACAACCCAGTTACTCCCTCCAGAAGACATTATGCTTGTATAAGCAAATAGGGAAAGTCCATTTGATTTTATCTCCCTTTTTGTTAGGGAATAACAATTAAATTCAATTTCAATTCAAAATCAATTAAATCTAAAATTAAAATAAATTGGTCTGTGGAATTCACGGCTGCTCTGTACTGTATCTCTAATTTTTTTCTGCCCAGCACAAAGCATGGAGCTTCCTCTGCTTCCTCACATTACTGGCAAGGTCTATTTGCAATGCATTTCATTTTCAGCGCTAGAGCTAGTAAATGCCAGCACCTTTGCCTGCTCCTTTGCGCTCTGTATCCTCACCTCCAAAGCAACTATTTCCTTCTGTTTCCCTTCCCAAGTTGAAAGCTTTAAATCCAGGTACACATTAGCCTAGCCTGATGCTCTGTTGGCATGTTTAGTCTTCTCATGAGGGCAACAGGATAACCCTGTATTACAGCCCACTGGTAACTTAGCTCATATTACTTCACCTCTCTTGTTGCTGCTGGATTCTTTCGAACCAAGCTCTCAAGAGTCTTGACTGTAGCTTCCCATTTGTCCACATCTTCAGATCCTGTCAGGACTGAAGGTAATCAAAAGACAAACAAAAGCTATTAACAGAATGGTTGGGCTTGGGTATATATACCCCCAACTTTCTTCTGCTAATAGTTTGTCTTGTTTTAGGCAGGTATCACTGACCCACCACATGACTGGTATTAGGAACCAAACTGAAATTACTCAGAAATTACAGTTCAACACTTGAGCCCACATTACTGAAATCCTACAGCTTCTTCAAATTAGCTCAGAAAACCATAAATCTACACAGAGACCATTCTCCCAAAACCAGTAAGAAACAGATAAAGACTCAGCCCAAAATCTCCTACCTTCAATACAGTCTCGGATATACACAGGAGCCTTAATCTTTAGTTCTTTATCCTCTGACATGTCATAAGGGATGAGGTCATCATCACTGTAAAAGAAATAAAGGCAGGAATTAGTCTATGGGGTATAGATGTTCTTCCTTTCCCCAGCTATCCACACAAAAGGGAAAGAACCAGCACATAACATTGTCGTAACGCCATCACTCTTGCATCATCCAGCAGCACTGTTGAAGCCTAGCCTGAAATGGTTCCTTAGAAAGTTCTATGAATTACTCTGAAGCTCAGTGAAATAGCAGTTCTGTGACCAGATCTGGAACTGGATCTCCTGGTCAGTGCAGAAAGGAGTCAGGTCACCAAGAGACTAGAAGCTGATTTTTGAGATTTCTTTATATATTGGGAAAGTGACAGAATAAGGCAGGCCCACTATTAAAATGGGTAGATAGATACATGTTTCCTGGAATTGCGAATATAAGTCAAATGGAATAAATACAATGGTTGTACATGACATAGGTGTTGCTTAAATTATTGACTAACATACTTGCGTGCAACTTCCCACAAAGTCCTACCCTGCTGCATACCACTCAGCTGAACAAGGTCAGAAAACACAAGATTTGCCAAGAAACGCAGCTACTGATAGCTCCCTTCTCCCCACATCTGTTCTTAAGAAGCTGCCATTTATTTTCCATTTCCTACCAGTTTCTTGCCCATACCTGTCAAGTTCAGCATCTGACTCCTCATCTGACATCACAAGGGCTGTTGTATGTGATTTCTTGTTACTTTCCAATACCAACGGTGGTGCAGCATCTGCTTTCTCATTCCTGCTGTGAGGAACAAGAATATTAAAA
The DNA here is from genome assembly GCF_929443795.1 of Astur gentilis. Classification (NCBI taxonomy): domain Eukaryota; kingdom Metazoa; phylum Chordata; class Aves; order Accipitriformes; family Accipitridae; genus Astur; species Astur gentilis. The sequence goes on from NC_064912.1 coordinate 1,096,069, forward strand.
CCAGTAAAGTAAAAGTCCCTACTCACAGGCAAGAAACTACCCACACCATCAACCCTTGCTGCCTAAACAGAATGGCAGATCATTATTTCTGCTGCAGTCTCCCACCTAGCTTGGCCAACACAAGGAACAAAGTCCTGGGAAGAAGAATGGGGTGAGGGGAGAAGAGAAGCAGAATCTCTTAAGAGAAGAGCAATGGATTACAAAAATTAAGCTAACTTGCTGTGTTCCCCCTGCACTAACTTGTACCTAAGACTGCTAAGGAAAGACCCATCTGTGATAACTGGATCACACTGGCCTGCACCATATTTGAAGCTATGAATTAAACTGAATAAATGGGGAAGAAACATCTTTATTGCTAGTGGGATGAATACAGTAATGGAGAAATTTTTTTTCTGACTCTGTACCTATTTCTGTGGACTTTGGCATGTCCTTTCATCTCTCCATTTCTCAAATGCTGTCTACGCCCCTAAAATGGGAGCAAAAAACCTGTATTTCACAGGAGTGCTGGAGAGTTTCATTTGCTAATAACATGAAGTGCTTCATCCATCTGCTGATAGAATTAAGTGCTTCAAAGAGCCTCAGCAGATGCTACGGAAGTTAGGAGCACCAAAGAACCAGTCTTTGGAATGCCAGACAGGCTAGATTATTGTCATGGATAAATGGGCTAGGGGCATATGGCCCAAATGCCAGATTTCCCAGATGTGAACAGAAAGGCTCACTTGATTCCACCCAGGGGCACACAACACCCCTAGAAACTGCAGCATGGTTTCACCACATGCAGCTATCAAACAAGCAATTTTAATACATACTACCATTTCAATTACAAATTCAATGTAACTACACTGCTCTGTAAGAATAAAGTGCATTAAAATGCTTAAGAATATGTAAGACATCCTGAATACTGTATACAGTTCTAGTGTGTAACTCAAAAAAAGGTATGGAGAAGAGTAAAAAGATGGCATGGAGATGAAGAGTAGCAATATCTTACTTATCATCTGGAAGGCTGGGGACAACACAGAATGATGGAGTCTGCACCAGAAGGGACTTCAATTCTCTTGCTTCTTCATCTTCTTCATACTAGACATTCAGAATAACTGTTACTGAACTCTATTTGATTTGCCCAGCATTCAACATTTGACCCTTTGACTGCACGCAAATGAAGACTGAATCGTGAGCAGATGAACCCACACAAATCCCATTTCTTTCAATCACTGTGCTGCCAGCAGTAATGTATTTATGGCATATAGCAATCTGTGCCATATGTAATCGTTGTCCCTATATTTAACAGTAGTACCTGATCAGACCTTGCCTGAATGTTATTTACAATCTTTAAAACATTTAATAAGTGGCAATGCAACATGAGAGATGATGCAGGTTTTTATAGAATTAATGTGATTTAATTATGTAATTCTTATAAAGTCTCCTGGAAATAGCAGAGCATATATCCCCATGTCAGTCTTGAGAATCTCAACTCGGAGCAGGTCTTCCCACTGTGTCAGGGACTGAATGTTCACCACTAGTTTAGGTTTGAAGTTCCTTCTCAACTTCCACAGGTCAGATTCCAATTCCCTCATGCAATACGATAATCCTCTAGCAGTCCTTTATTATCAACAGTTTACCCAGAACTTTGCCATTGGATTACACTCTTAAGGTCATTCTCAGTCACCTGGCTATTTTCTATACAATTGTTTTTTGTAAACAGATATCGCCTCTTTTTGAAAGTATTGCTGCCTCTCCTTATTTCCAGACAATAAGTGTTAGAACTTGCTATAATGCCTAGATCATCTGATTTAAAGCTTTTATTTCCTCTAAGCCCTGCACACCAAACAAATTTCATTATAACCTTCACCTGAAACTTCAGGACAGGCCCATCAGTATTTATTTTTGAACTAATGCTCTCTGCCACAATCATTCCCAGACGCCGTATTTGTGGCAGGTTGCTGTCCAAGTGGCATTTCACACCCTCCATCATGCTTGTGAGAAGCTCTGAAAAAAAAAAACCACCAAAAAACAACAAAACAGCGCATGGAACAATGACAGAAACAAACATTCATCTTTATGCCGGTTCCCAGAGAGGGCATCTTTAGCCATTCACCACACAATAATGGGTAGAAAGATAGGAAGGGCCCTCACAACTATGACTCCTCTTTCAGCAATGGCAGTATTGCCCTTCAGCACCAATATAATAAACCCATGCTTTTTCATGCGGTACAAAGTCAACAGAACATTACAATATATTCTAAATTTGAAATATTTTGGTTTTCGCTGAAACTAAAAAGGATAGTAAGTCAAGGCAATCTTTAGCTTGTTTTTACAGTGCTTCAAAGCCGCTTAAGTAAAAAGTCATGTTTTGAGGAAGCTACAAATTCTAACCAGTACAACCATCATGGAGGGAGAAATTACCCTCACCACCTAGATAAGCGGAAATGGGCATGTAACACCAGTGTTTCTCAGCCCACAGAGAATGATGGTTGCCAGCTTTACCAGGCAGGCTTACTGCTTTAAGTAGTAAAAAGCTTATCTTTTCAACAACTGTCAGATAAAAAAACATTATAAAACTACAGTACTGTTAGTAAATAACAGGTCACTTATTCACCTAAAAAAGAATTAATTCTAGAATGAAACAGATGAACAGGTCTTGTAAGTCAACCCTCTCCCCGCCAAAAGCCACACACACACAGAAGTAACTCTAGACATTGGACAGAATTTTTTTTTATTGCAACTGAAAGAAATTTTTGACTAGGACCCCAATGTGCTACACACTGTATGACTACAGAATAGGAGGTCCTTGCCAGTAACTCACTATCCCTACTCACCTCACACTGAGGGGAGCAGAATGACACAGACAAATGCCCATGGATAGTCAGAGACCAAACAAACAGCTTTTTATGCTGATGTACTTTCCTCTGTCCCCTTTGAAGCCTTACTCATGCTCCAACGGCAAGCCTATGAATTACAAATCACACCATTCCTCTAACAAGTCCCAGAGTTAATCCTTGTTCTCCTGTGACAAAACTTAAGGGTTCCTAAACCACTGTTCAGGTCAGAACCTTAGTTCAAAGATATGCTTCTCCAATTTCATAATTTAAAGCTATACACTTGGAATTATATCATATCAGTACTAAAGAAAAAGAGGATTCCAGCAGGCTACGCCATTTGCCAAGATGAAGATGGGACAATTTTGTTTATCCATAGATCAAAACAAGATGTTTTTCCACTCACAGTCAGACCTTCTGTTAAACAAATCCAACCCTACCACCTCACCTTGTCTGCAGCTCTCAATTTCAGGTTCCTTCAGGTGGGAGAGGCAGATAAGGATGGCCTTGCTAATATACTGCTGCTGCTCAGGTGGAGAGTGTTTCACAGCACTACTGCTTCCCCAGGTCTCCAACAGTTCTTGCAGCACCTAAATCAGAGAACTTGAAATGGATCTTTTCTACACATAAGTAATCTTTCAGAAACACATTTTTGAAACCTGTTTTCATACAGCACTTTGTATATTCTGATGGCCCTTTGGTCTTCATGCTTCCCAGTGAACTTTATGCTCCCTACAAACAGAGCTAACTTTGTATTTCAGGGCCCAAAACATACTGTTTGACCAGCTGAGAACTCCACACCACCTTTGTTTAATATACTAAGTATGGAGGGGGTTTATTTAAAATTACAAAGATGTTTATTTCTCATAAATATTATATGCAAAGCAATATGCATTATTGTCAAAAAACAGTATGATATTATATGGTTTTGTGTGTTTTCAGTCCAATCTTATATAGCTGCCAGTACTTCCAGATAATTTTACAATGTGTAACCAGTGAAAAAACAAACTAACTGACAAAATGGTAGAGATTTCCAGACATACAAATTTCCTATAAGTTCCATCACACTGGTGACTTGGAGGGAGAAAATATCTGCATCCTCACTGAGGAAAAGGTAGATGAGAGAGATTCTGATTCATCAACGATTTGGCACACAGACAGTTCTCAAACAACTTCATCACTTGCTGCCACTTGCCCAGCCACACAAACAGGGGATGACAGAGGAAGCTGGGAAGGATGGAAGACATGGGACATCTGTCGGAATTCAAGCCTCATTAGTTTTGCTACTTGGAAGACAATTTACCAATTAAATATGAAAAACTAACACCAGCAGTGCAGAAAGTCTTCTATTTGTATATCACAATTTCCTTGTGATATGGTAGGGTTTCCCTCACTCTCATGAACAGTAACGGAAGTGTCTTAGAGAAGTACTGAAACTCTGCACCCCACAGACACACATACACACACACTCACACGGTAGAATTTTTTTCCATCAGATACCTCACCAACAATATTACTTAACCTTACTTTGATCAATAAGGCACGCCGAAGGCTATCCAAGGACAGGTAGCCAAGGAGGTTCTGCAGCACCGCAGTCTGCAACAAAAAACACGAGTCTTGCTTTAACTGGGCATAAAGTTGTCATCCAGCAATGACAAGTGTGTATTTTTACTATGTTAAACTTTTCATTCTGAGGGACTGGTTGACAACATTCAGAGACAGAAAAGTAAGCAAATTTAAAAAAAAAACCACACCACACAAACACACACATGCAGTTGCTGATGAAATATATGGAAAAACAGGACAGGAGTACAGCACGGTGTTTTTGCCACCAACCAGATCAGCACAGTCCCAGGCAAACAAGGAACACAGGAAGTCTAGAGAATATCTCTCACATCACAAGCCACAGAACACTTCCTAACACCTTGTGACAAACTTAGGTGCACAGGAATAAAAAACCAACAGTCTTCATCTCATCTAATACTAATCCGTGAGGGAGAGTCATGGCTTCTTCAGTCTTTTCTTTCAGGTTCTAAATTAACTAGATGTCTCCAGCTACCCAGAACACTGAAACTGTGTGCAAATAACCATTTGGTTCCAGAAAAAGAGTACAGTAATTCGTTAATCGCCATCAACCCTGAGAGGGCACATGAATCCTACAATTTCAAAGCAACCATTTACCACTCCCTCTTCACTACATTCAGCTGACAGGATGTAAGCCAACAGCTGCACAACTCAGGTACATGCAGAGACTGAAGGCTGATTTCAGAATGAAGACTTAAATCTTAAGAAGACCTGAAGCTCATCTAAAAACCACATTGGCACTTGGGGAAAACAGGCATTACAATACCGCTGTTCAAGGTGGAGTCCTTACCGTGTGGCAATACTGCAAGAGCAGCACCTTCTGTGTCACCACAAACTGAGCTTTCTTGTTTTTCACAACCAGGTTCCCCAGCAACCTAGACAAGACATCTGCCCTAGCAAGACAGGTTAAGAGCAAAACATTAGGAATCCATGTAATTACTGTCATGCTGCTACTAATCCTAGGAAATTCTGTGAGCAGCTATTTGCAACAAAGTCTCTAAAACACCTCTAAACTTTAAGAGTGAGCCAGTAATTGCAAAGAATGTTTTCACTTCTTTTTTCACTGCATGTCATGACACGGATCTTTAAGGAATGGTGCAGGTTCTCCCTGAGAGGGAACAATCAACTACTTCAATTTACCCCTAGAGCCTCTCAGGAAATGGTACTGCAGAAGAAACCACCTACACAAACACACACACACGTCAGCATCTTTCAGAAACTGATTCTGCAAGTATTTGTGAAAAAATTCCAGCCTTTGGTCTGGATCAGGGAGGAAAGCAGAGTTCTTACCCGGGTGCTCTCTGCACAAAACCAAGGACCACTGCTTCCATCCACCGATCAGGCACACATTCAACCAATCGCCAGCATATTCTTTGCCAGATGCAGTCTGACTTGGTGAGATCCGTTAGGCAGGGTACCAAAACACTCAGAATTTCCTCTGAAGTGGAAGAGAAAATAGGTAAATACACCAGATGGACAGAACTGGTGCAATGGTACTCAAGGTCAGCCTCCAAATTTCAAGATCCTTTCAAGATGAAGAAATACAATGTACAGTTTGCAGTTCTAAATTGCCCCTGTGGGAAGAACTAACCTAAGATGATTAAGGAACTTCCAAGTATTCCTCATCACACTAAACAGCTAGAAAATCTTTCCTCTTCTTCCCCAGCCCTGTTAACTACTGCATTCAGTGGCTTAAAAGTCCTAAGCAAAGCCAGACTGAAGGCTACTCATGTGAGGGGGTTATTACATATACCAGTGATTTATGCTAGCATTTACAAGGCACTTTTAGACCACTGGATGAAAAGCACTAGAAGAGCATTTAATAGTTATACCCCAAATGGCAGGATGAGAAGACTAACGACCTCATCAATTTTTGAGAGAGCAGATCACTTTCACATGAGCTGACAGAAAAGCATCAACATCTATCAGATATGTAGTTAAGTAGCCTCAGAAAGCAGACAGCAGCCCATGCAGTCCAACTCACAAATCCCCCAAAGTATTAATTGGTCATCTCCCACTCCCTTTGTTGGTCATCATCATAGTCATCCTTCCATACTACTACCGTAAAACAGACTTTCCCCCCTCCCCAAAATAGTACTGAAAAACACTCACTTTGTCTTCCATGAACGCATACCTTCCCCAGGACATGAGAAACAAAAGAGATTGAGCAATCCAAGCCACCTGGGATAAAACAGACACAAGCTTAACAAGAGCATCACCAGTATCCTCCAAACAACCTTCAGAAGGAGGTGCATACACTTCTACAAGTACTGAAGCCTGAAAACATAGATTAACTATTTCTCTTCAATCATCATCTCATCTTCCCCCCACCACCTGCCTCCAGGCACAAAACAGCACCCAGTCTTATTTACACACAGTGAGAGTCAGAAGACTAAAGTAGCTCAGTCCCACTTTAACACAATGGTAACAAAGCCAGTGGTTCATTCAGTGCCATTTAAATCTTCCCTACAATTCCTTCAGCACAGACCAAGTGACCGCAATTAAGCTTTGGCAACAGATGATGCTATTTAACTGCTTGTAGGGTTGCAGCTTTCAGTGAGATTTTACAAAGCTTTGGCTGCCTTCCTTACTCCTGGTATCTTATGCAACAAACTTCAGCCTGAAGGATAAACATGAGGCTCTGCAATACCCATTATCTGTATTTCAAGCACCAGCCAAGGGGGTCCCATGCACAAAACACTTTTGAAGAAGAGCCACCTCTATAGCACAGTCGTCCTGCAATCTTACCTCTTAGAGAATCGGAGATCTTCTGCAGCACCTGGATAATTGCACCACCCAAGAGAGGAAAGTAGTTCTGTGGGAAGAATACTGCTGGGTTTTTCCCCTGGAGTTTATTGCTCACATGATCAGGCAAACATACAATCTTGTTGAGCAGGGCCTCTTGCAGCTCAGGTGAGCCAGCTTGCGCTTGCTGCTGACAGACCTCCCACATCAGCGCTGAAATCCGTCCCTCCTGTAGGAACTGTTCCAGTACCTCAATGACCTCCCTCGGGTGAACACTAGGACTGGAAGAAAGTAACTGGAATAAGTCCCTGCCCCTTTTAACTGATAACAAAAGACAGTGCATGCTATTGTGGTCTCACCACTACAACATTGCGGCTCAACCACACAGAATTTTAATCCAAAACAAGTTAAAATCAAAGCGATTTTAATCCCTTTGTATCTCTACGGTTTCCTTGGCTCCTAGCATTTCAGGATATTCAACAAGCGTAACTGAAGACAGTTTTGTGACCTCTGCAGGAAGCACCGGTGCTGTACGTGGGTTTTGAAACGAAGGGATTCAGGGGGCCCGAGGGCAGTGCAAGGCCTCCCCACGCCCACTCCCATCTCCGTCCACTCGCACGTTTATGCCCCCCGTTACACCACAGGTGGGGCACCCTCAGACATCCCTCCTTTTGCGCTCCGAGACGAACTCGGAGGCGGAGGAGCCCCCTCTCAGCTCTCCAGGCCACCGCGCCGCCTGACGCCCGCCTCCCACCGGGATTCAGGCCCCAGGAGCCCCAGCCGGGCCCGCGGGAGCCGCCCGCCAAGCCTAAACCGGACTGACCCCGGGGAGACGAGGGCTTCCAGCAGGACGCAGAGGGCGAGGCCGGGCGGCCCCTCAAGGAAGCAGCCCTGCCACACGCCCTCGGGCCGCGCCGCGCGGGGCGCCCGGGCCAGGCTCCGCAGGAAGGCGCCGAAGAGCGCCCGCTCCCGCTCCCCGAGGGTGGCCGGGCCCCCCGCCGCCGCCAGAGCGGTCCGCACCGCGCCCAGCGCCGCCGCGGCCCCGTCCCCGCCCCGCTCCAGCGCCGCCACCGCCTCCCTCAGGGCCCGCTCCAGCGCCGCCGCCATGGCGCCGGCGAAGCAGCGACCCCACTTCCGCCCGCCCTCAACGGCAGCCAATCCGCGACGCTCGCCGGCGTGACGTTCGGGAAAAAGCACCGCCCGCGCCGGTCTTAAAGGGACAGGCGCCCTTGGCGAGCGGCGCATCGAGCGCGAGAAGGGACAGGGATAAAACCAGGGAGGTTTTGCCGTAAAAAAAAAAAAAAAAAAAATCCCCAGACAAGGCAGCTGCCGACCTCCCCGCCTCTGCGCCGAGCAAGGGGCTGGAGAAGGGAGCGAGGCAGGCCGGATGTTCTCAACCCTACTGCTTTTATTCAATAGTCGCTGGTCCTACACAAGTACAAACACAACATGGCCCAAAAGGCTACAAAGTGATACAAAACGTAACGAAAAAAAAAATCTTTATAGTATTGACTGTACAACAGGTGGTAAATTCTCTGCCTTTCCCTATGTGAACCCCGGTTAATCCAGCCAGCACAGCGGCCCCAAGCCTCCCTCTCTGCCTTGCAGTTTCCAGGGGCTGATGCTCAGTCACTAATTTTGAGATTTGCAAAAGCAGAAGCTTTTGCATTGTTTCACTGGGGGGTTGTGTAGGAAGTTTTTACCAAAACCCTTTAAGAAAAGGTGAAAGAAATCACTTACAGGGGCAGCTACAAACCAGTTCTTAAGATTTCCAGCTTCTTTTCTACTGTATCATGTTCAGTGGGCTGGACCGTTGTTTCTGTGGTGATCACCTGGTATACGTGTTACAGAAGGGCTTTACCTGCAGAAAGAGCTTACTCCGCAGAAACTAATAATCTGTTTGGGAATTGGAATAAAGCAACAACTCGGTATTTAAGTCTCAGGCAGATCTGGACTCCAGCTGCTCTGAAAAGTCCTGTGCTGGCACCTAGAGATCAAGATAAATGCCTCCCTGTCTTACTATACAGGGTTTCTGAAATAGCTCAAGATTTACATGCTCGTCTGTACAGCGTGCTAAGCATTTAGAAATCACCAAGCAGCAGCCTGCTAACTGGAGAAGGAGCGGCTGCAACATCTTTCCTTCCATTTATCTGGAAAAGGTGTTTTCGCAGCCTTTAAAATCAAAGCCATTTTTAAATAATTTCAATTCAATGCCAGCAAACTAGAAGCCCCACAGCAAAGGCTATCTACTGGCTGGGAACTGTTGCTCTCTCCTCTTAGGTTACCTTCACTGCCAGGATTATCTCTCTCTCACTCCTCCTCACCCAGACCCATTATAAAAAAAAAAGGTAAAATATTTAGTCTGACGGGATTTAAGTTAAAAAATAAAAAGCTGTCCAGTCTTTTTGCTTTATCGCGAGGAGTTTGAGCTGGAGCGGCTGCGATGGCGCCTTCGTCCAGGAGATCTGGATCTTGATCGCCGGCGAACAGGAGATCTGCGCCTAGGAGACCGGGACCTGACAGAGATGAAGGAGAAAGCTTTCATTAGGACACGAGGGGAACAGGTTCCAGTAATTTGTCAGCTCATCTACCAACTTTTCAAAAACACTTCCCTGCCTCCGTCCAAAAAAATCCTCATACAATATAGTATAAGAGCTCCAGCAAAATACAGCCAGCTCCAGAGAGGAAAAAGGTAGGAATATTCTGGCTACTCTTCCTGTGCTTTAGAAAGTTGAAAGAACATTTAATAACCAAAGAACAGACAAGAATCTTGTCTTCTTCCTCAAGCAAAACAAGCTCACATTCATTCTACATCAGATTCTCTGTTACCTGAAAGGTCAGCTTTGATTCCTGAAATACAGTGGTATTCAGGGAAAGGATTTATATAAGCCCTTTCAAATGCAGGGACATTTCTTGGAGGAAGACTAACTCTAAAGGTAAAACTTCAAGCTCTTCAGTGCTACAATCAATCTGTATGGCCACCAGTATGACACCAAGGTTCCAGGCACAGAATATTAACAGAACCTGAACAGGACAGTAAAAGTTAGACTAGGGAAGAAAACAAACAATGAGGAGGGAACGCCAAACCTAGCATTTGCCAGACCTCAGTAAAAGGCATGTCTAAAGGAGGAACAACAGGCAGTGGATCTTGTGCCATATTAGCTAGTTCTCATTTTTAAACTTGTAGTTGGTAAGCTCTTCAGCAATCAAGTGGCCCAAACAGGAGCCACTTTTACTAGTGGCAAGAGTTTAAGCAAATTTCCAAGACAGAGGAGCCCATCTAGATGCTGACGAAGACTCCGAAAGACTTCTTATCTGAGCATGTTCAGGCAGCCCGAAGCCACAGAACAGGCACGTGCATGTCAGGTCACATCTTTATCTTGGAGTCAGCGTACTCTGCTCACCTGATGCAGAAGGACTGCTTTTTGGTCGTGTGCCCATTCATAGAAATAAGGGATGGAGGTGCAAGGGCTTCAGAAAAGCAAGCAGCTGTAGCAGGCTGCCAAAAGCATTCTGCCAGCCAGAAGTCCATTTCCACTTCACCTTGAAGCACTTATGCAGAAGGGACTCCAGGGAACAGGCTGGAAAGCATCTGACATTTCTGACAGACTGCATTCAGGGTGTAGCCCAGAGCATGTCACCCTGGCACTTAGGAGTTAAGAAGTACAATCCAGGCTCAACTGATGCCCAAAAGGTGTTACTGTCATTTGGAGAGGAAAGTCAAGTCCAATAGGATGAAATTGCCCCCATGCTGAGCCTTTCAGTGATAACGTGCTGTTACACTGAGAAGGAAATGCAAATTGTCACAGCTCTCACCTTCTCCTCATGCGAGGGGGTGACCTGCGCCACATCGGTGGTGGTGGCAGCATCCTCCTGGGTGGGCTAAAGCGTCTGGGAGGCGGCCTAGGTCGTGGTGCCAGCACAGCTGTGGCAGTGATCTCCTGACCATCAATCTGGCCTTTTTAGGGAATCACAGAAACAGGAAGAAGTAAATATTTTCCAATGCTAACACCTACACATCACATTACTACAACTCACAGCTTTGTCACAAGCAACTGAAGCATGAATCAGCCTACAGTGCTATTTCCACTACCTGCTTAGGGGTTATTTTGACGAAGTCCACATACATACTAGACTTCTTAATCTAATATCCCATCAAATTTCAGTTCAAGATGTTAACCCAAAAAGATTTTCACAGACACAGACACAAGAATTTTATTACTGTTTGTTTTGAAAAAAACCTCAGTTTTAATAGCTCTGCAATGTTTTGGATCTGTCCTGAACCACACAAAAGCCAAAGCCATTTGGGCTGAAAACAGACAGTATTTCAGATCAGTTCCCCAAAGGCTTCTCTATCACCTCTAACTCATTTCTAGATCAAACTCATCCGCTCCAAAGATTTTTACAAGCAACCAGCCTCCTTGCAGCATTTGATACCTACCTCCATCCATGTGTTTCAGGGCTTTCTCAGCATCATCTGGGTTCTCAAACTCCACATAAGCATAACCTTTAGAGAGGTGTGGATTTAGCCTGTCAACTGGCATGTCAATCATTTTTATCTTTCCGTAAGTGGAAAAAATTTCCATGATGTGATCCTGCAGAGAAAGAGCAAGTCTTAAGGACATAGATCACGCTTACCGACCAGGTCTGGCTGGCACAGAGCAGTAAATCCACAGCACTGGATTAGCTTTAAATCAATGCCACCATCAGAAAGAGACATATTTCATTGGCCAGATGTGGAAAGGATTACCACTGCTTTCTCTGCTGTTGCTTATTTAGTTCCTTCTCGGATTGTTCCAAACCTTAAGTTCTAGCAGCATTACTGCTGCATGTCAACACTAGCCACAAAAATACAACTAGTGTAAAAATCCTCTTGGGGACCTGAAAAGAGAACTTATGCCCTCAGCTGAAAACTCTTAATTTGTGATTGTTAATATTTTTTAAAACACATTATTTTTTCAGCACCCTACACTTCTACCTCTGAAGGCCTTTAAATTACATTCTAGCAAAGACAACACAAGCCAGCCCAGATCTCTTCAGATCCTTTGTCAAGAACCTCCAGATACCCTTAATGCCTCAAAGCTAATTTCAGCTATTGTCCCAACTTCGACAGTTTTCTTCCTAGTAAGGCAGCACACAAGGTCTGGAATACTGACAAAGCAGACAGTATTTAAGCACCACGCAGTCTCAAAAGCCTGCACTGTATTTGACGCAGTAAAATCCTACCAAAATTTTCCTCACGGAGCAATTTGGACACAAAGCAAGAATTTCTAACACCAACACCCTGGCAGCACTCTAACAACACAAAACATTTTGAGAACTTTAAAAGAGCCACTCACACGTCTTCACAGAAGATATGCAAGCTTGATATTACAGGGGAGCATGCCATTACCTTGGTCACGTTTCTAGTGAGCCTTCCAACATGCACCTTTGTGGGTCTGGGTGACGGGCTCCGCCTCTTCCGCTCCTTTTCATCTCTCTTGGGTGGCTTGGACCTGATTTTGACAATAGAAAATGTTTCGTTTTCAGGGAACATGCAAGACAAAACCAAGAAGCCAGTCATTATCACATGATTAAAAAGCACCATTTTTCTTGGGAGGGCATCTTTTTTTCTTAAAAAGTTACAGGTTAGGAAGTGCTGGGGTGGTGGCGAGGGTGTTCCACTTAGAAACACCTCAGGACTTGCATTTGCCTTGTCTGCTTTCGCTTTAGAACCTTCTGGAATTTGAGAGCCTTTTTTCATGAGTTTTCGACTTTACTGCAACTACAGTAACAAACACCAAATTTAGCAAACGTTTCTATAAAGTTTTTGGCCATAGTCAAGGAACTTCCCAGTTGTTAAAACAAAAAACATTCTTTGCCTCAACAATTAAAGAGGCAAAATGAGGACATGAACACTAAAGCATACCACAGCCAGGCAAATTAGCATATCCAATTATTTGTGTTTCTGTATCTTCTGCTCACTACAGAGGTCCAGAAATGTCATGGTTAAAAAAACTATTTAAGTAGCTGCATATCACAATTTCTTTGTAGTTTCATAAAAAAGATTAAAAAAATCTGGAACATAATTTTAATCTTTAAAAAATTCAGTATGCAGAAAATTTTTATTTATGCTTCTTAATCTTACTGTCCATAAATTGAGTGATATACTAAAAAAAACCCAAACAAACAATCGCACTGGCTTATAATAATTCAGTAGATTTTATCAGCCTTTATCAGCACCTGACCTACAGAACTATCCAGAGGAAAAACTGTATGGACATTAACACAGTTCGATTCCTACCCTTACAGGAAAATGCTTCCTTTGTCCCCCCACCCCCCATTTTATTTATTTATACATAAGACTATACATACACACACATACACCATTTTCAGCCCTCACTTTTCTGTTAGTCTTGGCTGTAATTTACAGGAACCAAAGAGCTTTACTCTCATCTAGTGCTCGCATAGTCCCATACTACTGGGGAAACATCAATTAAAACTGCCTCTACAAAATGTAGTATTGAAAATCACTCTCTTTAAAATGAGATTTTTAATCTCTCTTCCTACAGGGCATATGTTTTGATTGTAAGCAAAAGAAGTGCACACATTCTAACAAAATTCAGATCTCTAAATTATGGAGAAAACAAATGGTCCTCAGAAAACAATCTATTCTGATCACAATCTTGTATTCTACGTGGAAATTAACCTGCGATCTGGTAATTCCTAGAAGACTGTCCTGGTTTTGGCAGGGACAGAGTTTTCTTCCTAGTAGCTGTTACAGTGTTGTGTTTTGGGTTCAGTAGGAGAAGAATGTTGATAACATTGATGTTTTCAGTTGTTTCTAAGTAATGTTTAGACTACGTCAAGGATTTTTCACCTTCTCATGCCCAGCCAGCAAGAAGGCTGGAGGGGCACAAGAAGTTGGGAGGGGAGACAGCCAGGACAGCTGACCCAAACTGGCCAACGGGGTATTCCACACCATGTGATGTCATGCCCAGTATATAAACTAGGGGGAGTTGGACAGGGAGGGATTGCTGCTCAGGAACTAACTGGGTGCCAGTCAGTGAGTGGTGAGCAATTGCATTGTGCATCACTTGTTTTGTATATTCCAATCCTTTTATTATTGTCATTTTAGTATTTTTATTACTATCATTATAGTTTCTTCCTTTTTGTTCTATTAAACCGTTCTTACCTCAACCCACGAGTTTTACTTTTTTTCCGATTCTCTCCCTCATCCCACTGGGGCTGGGGAGGAGCGAGTGAGCAGCTGTGTGGTGCTTAGTTCCTGGCTGGGGTTAAACCATGACAAAGTCAAATAAAACTCACTTGGAGCGAGAGCGTCTCCTGTTGTCATGTCTCCGTCGAGATGGACTTGGAGATCCAGAGGAGCTGCTGGAACTGGAACTGCGTGAGGTGCTGGAACTCCCAGAGCGGCTTGAGGCAGAAGAGGAGCTAGAGCCACTGCTAGAACCAGTGCTGGAACTGGACCCTGAACTCGAAGTTGAGCTGGAACGGGACCTGTTGGTGATGGAGAGGGAACAAAAATAAGTGGAGTACCCAGAAAAAGAATGGCTGAAAAACTTCTGATAATTACGGAGAGAGCAACTGTGAGTTAGAACAATGAAAACTGATGCTTCGTAGCTCACTACACAGCCAAAGAAAATTCACACCTAAAAAAAAAATAAACCCCCTTAAGTTAGACAAAACTGCACTGTGACTAACTCAATGCAAGCTTTCAACATGTCCATGACACAAGGAATGAAACATACCAGAAATCAAGCTGGTGGTTTCTGAAAACACTGTAATTTGTTACTACCTGTAAAACTAACTACCTGGTACTGCTGCTCCCACTGGAAGCACTGCGTCTTTTGCGTGTCTTGTCTCGACCACGATCCTTTTCACCTGATTCCTTAGTGGCTGCTTTATCCTTGGACCTGTCCTTTGACTTCTCTTCAGACCTATCCTTGCGCTTGGTTGGTGAGGGAGCCCTTCAAGAACAAATTGCAGAAGACATTGTTTAATATAGAAAAACACAAGCAACAAAACCCCCACACCCAAACAAAGAACAGAACAGCAACACAAAACATTGAACTTCAAATGTCACTCAAGATCACCATAACTGCAGAGTTAAAGCATTAGGCAAGTTTGCACTTTTTAGAAAAAGGAAAATATTTTACATTACAGAGCAGCTTTGAGGAAGACAGCTATAGCATACAGAAATTCTCACATACAGAAATTCACGCAGAAAGAGGTATATTTCCAATTCCTCACCCTCACTGGGAGAGCCCTAGCACCCTATAACATCCCCAGTTTTGTTAAGCCTAGAAAATCGGACAGAATTATTACCTAGTGTTGGATTTTTTATTATTTTCTTTGAGTCCTAGCAAACTCTTCTTTTTCAATCCTGATAACTCCATTTCCCCTTCGGAGGCGTCCAAAGCAGCACCGAATGGGCCTCACTTATCTCAAATCTCACTTCTAACTCCTCGATTCTGAGAACCGATCCCTAATCGAGTGCAATAAACTCCAAAGAACAGCCTAGTGACAAGATAAAAGGGTTTAGAAACAAGAAATTAACAGATAGGCATAAAACAACAAACCTGCTTTGCAACAATGGCAGCACACTGGGCATCAATTGACTTCTACAGAGTACTTCAGTTACACATACTGTTTCACGGCCATTAACAGCCAACCTCTGTGCCAGCTCACACTGGCACTGTGCGCTTCATGTAAAAGTCTGCATCCATGTCCAAAGCTATCATTTTGACGTTCACTGAAGTATAAAAGACCTTAATTATCCAACCAAAAAAAAAAATGGCACAGAGGACATCCATTTTCACGGCAAGATGTACACGCAGCTCATGCCTCGTGACAACAGCCTTATCTCCAGAAGAGTAAGCACTGGTTTTCTCCAAAGCCAGTTTATGCCATATAGCATGTATTTGTCAGGAAGAAAGGGTTGTCAAGAACAAAACCCCCCACTGAATTATGGCTGCTTTCAGCCACAACAAACTGCTTCCAAAGCTCTGTCAGCCTTGGAAAGACCAGATTAAAGGGCCCAGTTTGCTGCATTGCTGCAACAGCAGATCTCACTTTAACTTCTTAGCAGAAAGTCTAAACTGGATTCTGACCTCATCTAGCCCCAATCAGTTCCCTCTACTCTAGATCCAAAAGGAGACAAATTTAACACCCCGCTATTTAACACTGAAATACTGGGCATTAGTTGAATTCCAGACGTTTTCCATGAGAAGGCTACATCCATCACATATTCTGTGATGTCTAAACACGTTGCTGCATTTTGACTATTCCACATGGATTGTTTAACACCTGAATTACAAAGCTGCCTCCAATCTATGTTATAATAACCACTAAAAGAGTGTGGCAGGTTTGATTTGCTGTAACACCCATTAACTACCTATGAATGAAACAGTCAGGAAATGAAGAGTGGGCACAAGCGTGTCTGAACTGCCAGGCTTAGCTGAAGTGGGATTGAATATTCACAGTACTGCATGATGTTGGAAACATCTCTATCTCCACATGCATCACAGGCAAAATTAGTTAACAAGAAGAAAACCTCTCCAGCTCACTGCATCCAACAGTCTTGTTGCTTCCATGCTTCTGGTGTCAGATTCTGGTAAGCAATTACCTTGTTCTCTAAATTGCAATTAAATTTATGTTCGGGAAGAGATCACTTCTGAGCAGCTGAACCCACTTTCCTGATTTTCAGCTTCACAATCTTCCCTAATACAACAACTCCAAAAAGGAACACAAATGAACATTTGCAAACCCGGCTCTCTGCAGATCCAGAAGTCAAGAAACAACCATGCCTTTTTGCATGGAGAACAGGAAACCCACAACACAAATGTGACACTGGCAGGGCTGGCTGGGAGAGAAAATGTCTTCTCTAACACCAGTGGTGGTAAGGCAGCAGTCCACGGACTGTTCCACAGGTGCTGCAAAGGTGACTAAGAATAGCAAACCTGTATACATCATTTAGCTGTACAACACTTCTAACCAGCTCTATGCCTCTAGTGCAAAGTGTGAGGGGGCTGCAGTTCAAAACCTGAAAGCCACTGCCTGAGATCAGCTGACTCACTTGGAAGAACAGAACAGGTAAGATTCTGGACTCACAAGACCAAAAAACTTGATATTTTCTTTTCCCACCTTTCTTCTCCTATACATACCATAGCCAGGTTTGCGTTATCTCTTCCTACACACCAACTTCCTACACACCAGTCCTGCATCTGTGGACTATCACAGTGCTGATGCTATCAGCTCAGCCATGCAAAACTATCTATTATTGTCTGATAGCTAGCTCCATTTCTACCCCTACTGGAAGGAGGGAAGAGAGAGAGCACAGACGAAGACCAGCACATGCTTTGCTGTTACCCAGCCTGCTGCTGGAGTAGTAGGTAATACTTCAGTTAAACAGGTACCACTCCAGCACCACTCCTCAGGACAGGCACTTAGTAGACAAATTAGCCATATGATGATGTTCACACATTTAGCAAGCTTCCATATGATGGTACATGCAGCATTTAAGCAGCCTCCAAACTAACCAGTGTTTTCTTGCCATCAAAATATATGTAACTTCCTCAAGAATACCACTTGCCTAGCTTACTTCAGTTGGAAACCTCAGCCTAAAAGACACAGCCTGTGGGCACGTTCACCTGTACATGTTCAAACGTTCACTGGAAGATGTGGAAAGAATAAAATCATGGGTCTTCACACAAGGGTGTATAACAACGCACTACTAAGCGGCATGTTTCTTTCCTACAATCAAAAAAACCTCTCAATCCCTAACAAGTCAATGTTTTTGCAGCACCCACCCCCAAACCAGAAAATCTAAGAGCAATCTATACAGGCCAAACAGTCATTTCACACACACACCTCTCTGCTTTAAAGAGTTGATTTGCACTCTTAAGAGAGCTGTAATTCTGTAGCAAAGGAAGCAAACTCAGCTCTCCCCCGGACTTCCTGCACGACTACAGGCAAGTCCTTTAATGGCTGTTTGCTTCAGATCCTCATTTGCAAAATGGGGAAAAGATTTCCTCGTGTGAGGAGAGGGTTCAACGCTCGGCAGTTCTTTGCAAAGTTACGGCCGCTCGCCCAAGCTAACTACAGGGAGCAGGGCCAGAAGAGCACAGGGGCAGCCAGCTCCGCGTCCCGGTTCGCACGCCATGGGGTACGTTACGGCGCCGGGCGGACCGAGGGCTTGTCGCTGCTGACCGCACCGTGCGTGTTGCCATACTATGAGCGAAGCCAAGGCGCGGGCTGAGGAACAGGGAGAGAAAAGCACAGACCAAGCACAGAGTCGGTTCAGAGCAGAGCCCGCACCCCGGGGCCCGCGCCGCCCGCCGCCTCCGCCAGGCCCGGCGCCGCCGGCCGGCCGGCCCGCCCGCCCCCGGGCCCGCACAGCGCTCCTCCCGCCGCCCCGGCCGCGGGGAGCGCCGAGACCCCCTGCCCCGGCTCCCCTCCAGGCCCCGGCCCAGCCCCGCCCGGCCCGGCCCCTCCCCGGCCCGGCCTCCCTCCCTCCTTCCCTCCCCGCCCCCGGGCGCGGTAGGCCGCGGCGCCGCGGCCCCATCCCTGACCCTCGCCCCGCCATCTCCTCCTCGGCGGCTCCGGCGCGGTCCCCTCGGCATCCCTGCGCGGCGACGGGGCCGCTCCGCGCCGCAGCCGGGCCGGATGGACGCCGATCCCCCGCGGCCCTCGGCCCCCGCCCCGGCCCCACTCACATCCTCGGCGCCCGCCACAGCCGCCGCTCCGGGCCCGTCGCGCACGATCGACGCTGCACGGGCGGGAAGGGCCGCCGCGCGGCGCGCGCTAATGGCGTCACGCGCCGGGGGAGGGTGGGCGGAGGGGGGGAAGCAGGGCGGGCGGGAGCGCTTAAAGGGACAGAGCGGGAGCGGGTCAGTCGGGGTGTCTGAGGGGGGGAGCGGGTCAGTCAGGGTGTCTGAGGGGGCGAGGGGGGGAGCGGGTCAGTCAGGGTGTCTGGGGGGTCGAGGGGGGGAGCGAGTCAGTCAGGGTGTCTGGGGGGGCCGAAGGGGGGAGCGGGTCAGTCAGGGTGTCTGAGGGGGGCGAGGCGGGGAGCGGGTCAGTCGGGGTGTCTGGGTGGGGGCGAGGGGGGGAGCGGGTCAGTCAGGGTGTCTGGGGGGGCGAAGGGGGGAGCGGGTCAGTCAGGGTGTCTGGGGAGGGGAGCGGGTCAGTCGGGGTGTCTGGGTGGGGGCGAGGGGGGGAGCGGGTCAGTCGGGGTGTCTGGGGGGGCGAAGGGGGGAGCGGGTCAGTCAGGGTGTCTGAGGGGGGCGAGGGGGGGAGCGGGTCAGTCAGGGTGTCTGAGGGGGGCGAGGGGGGGAGCGGGTCAGGGTGTCTGGGGGGGGCAAGGAGGGGAGCGGGTCAGTCAGGGTGTTGGGGGAGATGAGGAAGGGAGTGGGTCAGTCAACCGAGGGCAGGAGTGGGAAGAGAGGAAAACAGACAGTGCGTTACTGCAGAGAGAGAGGCATCAATTGCTCATCAGAGAGCTCCAGTGATACTGGGCTGTGGCCATGACAGTCAAAGGACGCTGGCAGGACAAGGTCTGTGGCTGGAAAAGTCTGATCTCGTTCATTAGAGCACCCAATGTTCCCCCAGGCTAGAGGTGCCTCAGCTCTGTGGGTGCCAGCCCCATTCATTCAGGCATGCCTGACCTGCGCAGCTCCGTGGAACGGTGAGTAACTAGCCCCGTTTGTACTGGGCTTGCTTGTCCGATTTTTGCAGCTACACTTATTGGTATAATAAAAGTTATTCAGTCTTCCTACAAACCTTGTCCTGCTTAATAATAATAACAATAATAGTAGCAACCAGGACTTCAGCTCTTGATTTTCCATAAGCAACAACCCAGCAAGCTTTATCGGTAGATACTGGGCACAGTGTCATGTCCAGGTTGCAGATTCACAACATGCAAGTCTCTAATTCAAGGTTGTGGCAGATGTGTCCTCTCAGGGGACACGGAGCAGAAAGGGTTGGTGCCACTGAGAAGCATGATTTGCAAGAAAAACATGAAGAGAAGAATTAAAGACCTAAGACAGAGCACCATCCAGTGGCATTTCATAAATCCAAAGATTTATGTGGGAAGAACATTTCCTCTCTCTCTTTTTTTCTTTCTCTTTTTTTTTTTTCCCCTGCCAAAACATGTATGCTGTGATTTTACCAGGAAATTTGCCACTGGAGGCATTGATCTTCTGACCTGGTCACATTGGGTTCCAGCTGTACAGGCTGCCCGACTTCTGACTTAAGAGGAACAAAGTCAGAAGTGTACTTTGATCCCATTCCTAATGCAGGGCCTTAAACATGACAAAACTTTCTGAGAAGTCAGCTGGGGGACAATCATAGGCATTTTTGTTAAATTCCTAAGATTCAAATCCTTGTGCTCCTCTGTGAAAGGAAGACAGCTCTCCTGAACGCAGTGTAAGAATATGCCCTGTTTACCTCCCTCACAGAATGTGAGCGAGAACAGGACAGGTATCTGTGAGATCATGTATGGCAAGGAGAAAAATTGGTTTGTTTTTTCTTCTGCTGCAAACTCAAGGGGGTGTTACATGAAACTAGCTATGTGCAGGTTCAGAAAAAACCAAAAGGATGTTGCTCTTCACACAATATCTTGTTAAAGGACAGATTTCCCTGCCGTGGGATGTTGTAGCCTACGAAAATTTTACATGCGTTCAAAGAGAAACTGGACTATGTCTGTTGAAGACTATTGGTAGGCTGTCATGATGACTGTAGAATCGTAAAATCATTTAGGTTGGCAAAGAGCCTTAAGATCATCAAGTCCAACTGTTAACCTAGCACTGTCAAGTCCACCACGAGACCATGTCCCTAAGCACCACATGTACATGTCTTTAAATGCCTCCAGGGATGGTGACTCAACCGCTTCCCTGGGCAGCCTGTTTCAATACTTCACAACCCTTTCGGTGAATAAATTCTTCCTAATATCTAATTAAATCTCCCTGGTACAACTTGAGGCTGTTTCCTCTTGTCCTATCACTTGTTACTTGGGAGAAGAGACTGATCCCCACCTCTCTACAACCTCCTTTCAGGTAGTTGTAGACAGCGATAAGGTCTCCCCTCAGCCTCCTTTTCTCCAGACTAAACAACCCCAGTTCCCTCAGCCGCTCCTCATAAGACTTGTGCTCTGGACCCTCCACCAGCTTCGTTGCCTTCCTTTGGACACACTCCAGCACCCCAGTGTGTTTCTTGTAGTGAGGAGCCCAACACTGAACACAGTACTTGAGGTGCAGCCTCACCAGTGCCGAGTACAGGGGGACGATCACTTTGCTAGCCCTGCTGGCCACACTGTTTCTGATACAGGCCAGGATGCTCTTGGCCTTCTTGGAAAGTCTCAGTGCTGCACTGGAGGGAGCGTACTTTGGGAAGTGCGACTACGTGCTTGCACTGCTTTTATATTTCTACCCAGGCATCTGCTAGTCAGCTTGCTGGAGACAGGGTGCTGTCCCAGAGGAATCTGTGGGCTGACCCAGCATGGCTGTTATTCTCTCCTTCTTCCAACTAACTCGTTACACATGAAATTTTAAGTACTGTACTTAAGTACTTTAAGTACTTTAATTCTTGAGTTTTCTGGTGTTTTATTAAAATCTTGAGTCCATTTTTGTGCTGCCCATTTTTGTGCTAACCATTTTTGCCCATACTTAGAGTAACCACTGAGTGAAGGAATATTTAATGAATGCACTCATTAGGTGACAACTGCAGCCACAGCTGGGGAGCAAGATATGATACATCCGAACCTCTTCTATACCACATTTTCGCTGCAAACTGAAAACCGCTTTATGAAAGATGGCAAGTACCACTACCTTGATTCAATAAATGGAAATATGGACTAAAGATTAGGTCTCATAAAGATAAGCCAGAAGTCTCAGCCTGCCTTACCCGCAGGACCTATGGCTTTCAGCAGGTTGTACTGTTTAGTGACAGCCTTTTAGTACTCAGTCCCCATCCAGCCTCCACCCCAAATACTACTGCAAAGAGAAGGTCCTGCGGGAGACGCTCTGCTTCCTTGGGCAGGAAGCATGGAGACCAGGCTTGTTCCCACTCGTCTGTGCTCACTGCTGTTAGGCTTAGGACATGATGTTTAAAATTTTCTTCTCTCTCGGCTGTAGTAAAGCTGTAATGGGTGGCTGATCCCAAAGCCATGCACACCCTTATTCTCATAATGGCTCTCATCTCTCCAAGGGTGGTCAGGTGAGTTCGCTGAAGCCGTAGAAAAATAGTTGTACTGCAAAAAAAAAAAGAAAAGAAGTTTCCTGCCAGTTCTCTCCCTGAAGCAGCTCCCTGCCGAGTTGTGAGCAGCGGGGCCAGCCCCAGGACGGTGGTGGCAGGGTGCCGGGGGTCAGATGTCCCCTCAGCGGCTGCTAGCGGTTGGCAGGACTAAGCCTTAAGGCCAAGCCTCAGCAAGAAGAGATAGTTGAAGATCTCATTTGAAGGCACAAGCCGAGGTGAAAACAGGTCAGAGCACACGTCCATTTCAGTTTCAGAGCGATCAGCACCACCACGACCTTCTGCCCCATCCATATGCCAGCAGCTCAGCTTGGCGCAGGCCAACCCACCATCACCGCTGCAGTCCTGCGCAAGGAGCTGGTTCTTCCAGGTCTGGATGGGACCTCTAGGGACGGCACTGCTGCCTCCTGCGCGGTTTCTCCTCCATCCTCTGACACAGGGGCCTCTGGCCACGTCTGAGCTGTGGTCTGGGACGGGGTGGACGGCAGGTCTGTGCCCTGAGACTGCGAAGGTGCTGTGGCTTGTCGTGGCCCTGGAGCAAGGCTGCCCCGAAAGAGTTAAGAGGGGGGCTCCTCCCTCCCAGTACATGAGTCTCCTCCTGGGTGACCTTCCCGGCAGCCTTTGCTGGCTCTGCCCCAACCAAACAAAGAGGGCAGCAGCTTTTCAAACAGCGGCTTCCCAAAAAGTTGGCTGCTGCAGAGCTGGGCTGTGCTGGGACCCTGGCTGGCGACGGCCGCTGAAGGATGCAGCAGCAAGTTGGTACCGTCGCCTGGGAGGATCCCGGCAGTCGCCTTTAGTCCCTGTACGTGGATACTGTGCCTGTTTTCTTCTGTGCATTAAGCTGGTTTGGATGCTGGGAGCGTGATGGGGAAGGAAGGAGAGAAACTTCTCGCAGTGGTGGTTGGATGGGGGGTGCGAGTGGCAGGGAGGGGTGGCAGGAGGCTGATGTTAGCGAGCTCCTGCGGCCCACCGCCATCCTGTGCTTAGCGGAGCGCTGCCCTGGATGGAGCAGACCGCTGCTGCTTGGCACGCCGACCGGGGATGCGGAGGTCTGGTGCCGCACTGAGATTCAGTCTCAGAGCTGGGATTGATGTGCCCGATCTGAAGTGCTGTCCTCCAGCTGCTTCTTGAACTCAGAAACCTGCCTAGCAATTTCCCAGAAGAGGTGTGGGCCCTCTTTAGAAAGTGCCTGTGTGTCGATAGGCTGCTGGGTGGTGGATTTAAGGCAGCAGACAACCACAAAGCTGCTCCAGCCAAGACACCATAGACAAGCAGGAGAGGAAAGAACGGAGCTCCACGAGGGCGGCTTTTGGATCTTGCCTCTGTGTTTTTCTGTCCCTTCATTCCTGCACCTCTAGGCTGTTGATGGAACGGGGCTATTTACTGCCACCTCTGCAGGTGAACTGCTCCACCTGCAGTGGCGGATGGTGGTTAGGACTAATTAGTCAGCATCTCTAAATGCCACCTGAGACTGAAAGTGCTTGTCCTGTGTGTTGCACCGTCTTGCAACTGGATGCTTCATTTTTCCTTCCTATTCATTGGCTTTGGGTTGTGGAGCCACAGCGGCATGGTGATGTGGCTACAGAGCGCTCTCCTTGAGCCCCAGAAGATCCAGGTGATCAGTGGGTTATTCTGCCAACAGCAGCACCGAACCGCTGGGGTTCATTTATCGTGGTGAGGTACCTTATACCAGCCATTACTTTGAGCTTGTATGGAATGCGCTGCAGCACTGGCTCAGCCCACAACCTCTTGATGCTGATGTTTTCCCTGTGCTGTAAGAGCTTTGGTCCATCGTTCCTTGTGCACCTTCGTTTGTTTCAGTCCATTGCTTCTTCTGCACCTGTATTAGCGTGGGGTTAGGTGTGTGTCAGGCTTCAGAGAATACAGCCTGTGTGGCTTCATTAGAGGAATTGCAAGGTGAGGGATTTGTCTTCTGAGGGCTTGGAAACTTTTCACCCTAATGTGTAGTATCAGCCTTGGTTATCTCTGCAGAGAGTTGAGATTAGCCTGAGTTTCCAATGGCTGCACTGTCGAGTAGCTGTATAGATTTGGAACAGCAGAAAAAGGAGATTTCGGGGGTTCCTCTCTAATCTGCAGAAGGAGGTGAGTTTAGCAGTTTAGCTGAAACACTTCTAGGTGAATTAAATCTTCAGCAGTAGTCTTGGAACAGCTGGCCTGCCCTCTCTTGAGGTCTGAGGCTGATTCTTGCAGTGCACAGCAGCAGCTAGGCTATGGACAAGCTCAAGACTGCAGGACTGTCTGCACCTGAATGTGCCTATGCACACATTTGTATTTCAGGGCTCTTAGCCGAAAACCTGTGCCACAATGCACTTTTTCTCTGTTTCCCTGCAACACTTAAAAAGCATGTCCTGATGCTGTAGGAATATGCGTGCTCAGTGTTAACCTTCCTCAAATGTCCTGGCTTTACCACAAGGAAAAAATACCATGTTACACTTTGCAGTGATTTATTTGTTTCCTCTGCAGGCACGTGAAAGACACTAGAAATTCAAGGTATGCTTGTGGTTTAGCCTTTACAACTCTCTTTGCTGGAAGGGCTGCATCTTTGGAGGGCAGAGACTTAAGGCTGCATAACACTTTAAAGAGAGGCTAATGTTGACTGTACAGATAAAGGCAGGGCAGTGAGATACTTGGCATTTATTGTTCTTGTCGGAATACTTAAGCTCAGCTTGACAAGTTTGTTCAGTACCAGGGCAGAGATGGATTTCTGAGCCTGGATGTGAAATCCAGCTTGTTCCTCTCCCCCAGGCCTTTCCAGGTGGTCTGTGAAAGCCTCTTGTTCCTTCAAGCTGTGGTTCCACAGTTGTTAATACCAGGTTTGGATGCTCCAAATAATTTCTTAATACAAATCTGACCTCTACCAGGTGCAGACACAGCATCACAACCATGCTGAATTTGTCAGACCGTGTGGTATGGTGTTGATGTTGACCTATGGTTTTTGAGCTGTAGGAGAGCCAATCCAATGCAAAGCCTTTTTGTACAAAGCTATCCATCAGCGCAATTTTATGCAGTGTCACTGCTTTGTGCTGCATGGCTTCGGACCCTTTGACCATCAGGGAGGATTTTCTTGTCTTCCTGAAACTCCTCCTTTCCTCCCCTCAAACATGAGGAAACAGTACTATGTTTACACTGTTGTTACCCTGTGCCCGCAAACAATCCTAATACTCATTACATATACAAGCTGCTATTTATCCTATCGCCTTATCTTTATACCCTCTTCCCCATTTAGCACAAGGCTGTAGTGGCATTGTCTAGGTCAAAACCAAACTATGTGTATCATCCTACTTACAACTTGTTTTGAAAACCCCAAAACTGTTAACTAAAGAAACCTTGCAGGGACACAACTTTCTTCAATTTGCACAAACTGTAAATCTTAAAGTAGAACATTAAAGTTTTATATTTTCCATTTGAGGATCTAATTTTTAAAATGTGGCCAGGCAGGGGGCTAGCTCCTCAACTGCTCTGAAAGCAGAGCCTAAAGGAACTGGTCAGTTGTCAAAGGTGACAGAGCAAAGCTAGGTCTGGGCTCTAAATAGCTCACTTCCAAATCCTGAGCCAGTTATACAACCCTTTCTTTTCTGCCGCTCTGATGGCTGAAGTACAAGTTGATTAAAAAGCTTCATATGAGGTTTTCCATTCAGAGGGCAAGCCAGCATGGCTCAGGTAAGAGCAGCACCATCTAAATTCAACTGGCCCATCTCCTTTTAATAAAACCTGTAACAGAGCGGCTCCTTCACCAATTTTGCAAAGAAAATCAGGGCTCTGTAACATGGGATACAGCACTCTGTATGGCTGGTAGCAGTAGATGTTAGACAATGTAATTGCTTCCATAAGGCTTGACAAATCCTGCAAAGCAGTGATACTGGGCAAAATTGCATCCTGGGAGAAATGGCCATTCTTCCCTAGCACAGATCTTCCTGCTTTGGCAACATTTCAGCATGGGACACCTAATAATGTTAATCTTCCTCCAAGCTAAGTACTGTTAAACCACATTGCCAGCTCTTTCTGATTGCCTGTCTCCATGAAGCTAAGACTTTCTAGTCTGCACAGCAGTGAAACTGCTATCTAGGTGAAGAGCTAAGAACTATCCATGTCCCTTCAAAGCTGTGTTGGGCAGGCTCTGAAACAGGACACTGAGGGAGGGCAAGAAACCAAGTGGAGCACTGCCATATCAGCTCACCTTTCCTGCCCAGCATGGCTGTGTTCAAAGCACATTTCTCTGCAGGGCAAGAAGGAAATCAGGTGTTCCCCCAGCAGACTAGCCCCTTCCACAACATCTTTGCTATCACTCTACTTGAAACACTTCTTGCTTTCTTGGTTGCAAGAAGCTCTTTTCCATATCTGAATCAAGTGTAAATCAGCACTATCGTCCTTG
This sequence comes from Astur gentilis, assembly GCF_929443795.1. Lineage (NCBI taxonomy): Eukaryota > Metazoa > Chordata > Aves > Accipitriformes > Accipitridae > Astur > Astur gentilis. The sequence goes on from NC_064912.1 coordinate 1,122,856, forward strand.
TGCTTCTGGAGAATGTTTTTAATGTTTTTTTTTCCCCCCTCTGAGCTGCCGCAGAGTGAAAAAGGACTCATCTTGCCAGCTTTTGCAGCAGCTATTTAGAACACTGTGGGAAAGCAATAAAACCAATGAGGATGGATCAGTGTCCGTCCCCAGCTGCTTGCAGCTGCTCCAGCTTCCCAAAGGCATGCTGGGGATCCGAGAAGAAGGGCTGGAAACTGGAGGCAAAGAGAGGGGCAGGCAAGAGGACCTCATTGATCTGCTACCAGCCACAAGGCCCAGGGTGAAGGGAAGTCTGGCAGATTGGGCTTGTGGCTCCTTACAAGGTCCATGAGGATCAATCCCCTTTTGCTAACACCTTCCCCTGCTTTATTTTTGTGTGTTTGCATAGCCTGGGATGCTCTGTGCATCCATTATGAGTTAGTCAAACTGTCCTGTCCCATGCCCTGGTACACTGGCCTTGCACTGTACAAAGGCAGTTGAAGTTGAAAGGAAAGGGATATACGCACATCTAAGTAAGTCCTTCATGGTCCTATGTGGACCTTCTTAGGGCAGGAATATTTTGCACTCTGCAGCACAGCAAGCTCTGGAGTCCAATGTGCCTTGAGATGTTAACAACATAAAACGGCTGTTTTCAGTTGCTGAGACTCTCCATGGGTTGCAGCTTTTCTCTCTCCCACTCCTCCCTCTTCCTCGGTCACAGCTGTTCTCACCATCAGCAGTTTGTCTCACTGGCGAGACATGTTGCTTCACCTTGGTATTTGCTATCCTTGTGGCTGTGCTGCTTCTGAAATGATAGATTGAGGCTTGTTGATCTGGTTAAGTCCATCCGTAGATAAATGCCTACATCTCTCCAAGGCTGTTCCACCCCTGAGGGCCAGGCTGGCTGTGGGCATGCTGTCATGCAGCTAACCCAGATGTCTTAAATAGCTATTGAGAAAAACGCAACCCCAGGGTGAAGCAGTTACATGATTGTGGCATGGCACTACTGTCTGTCGAAAAGTCTGGGGGGATCTGATCTTCCCTGCTTCACCCCAGCATGAATTTCGGAAGAAACTTTGCTTGCATCTCCCCAGGGTCAAAACTGCCTGCATCCAAGAGCAGCCTTGCAGCTGTGAGACAGAAGGGAGAAGTCAATCTTCCCAGACACAAGTCAATCCTGTGGTCACTAACATTTAACTCCTGGGCAATTTGACGTTCAAACCCTGATAATCAGGGCTGCAGAAAGGCTGGGGGAGAAGCAGGTGGCATTGCAGCTGGTGGGTGTATGTGTGTGCAGGCAAGAGGGGGGGTTTCACCCCGAGGGACCTGCAGGACGGATGCTGGGGAGCTCCTCTTCCTTGGCTTCACTTCCTGGCACTGGGGCTTGCACTGGCACAGAAACAAGTGATGAAGAGGAAAAGCCTGCTGCTTGCCCTAAGGCTAATGGTTAGGTAACTTCATCTGGGTTGTAGGAAACTTGGATTCACAATTTTACTCCTTCTCAGACCTTAAATCCACTCCGCTCTGGGGTGTGCATGAGTGCTGCCTTCTTTCTCCTTCTCTCTTGAGGCTATTCCATTTTGTATATAATATTTTCTAGGCCAGAGAACGGGAGAGCTAAGGAGATAATCCCAGTTATAAGAAGGCTGCTCCAGGCTCTGGTCTGTGTTTCTGTGGATATTACTGCATGTGGAGCTATGGAATAGAAGCATTACCAGCAGCAATGCCTGGTTAAATGAGCTTTCCCAGCTACAACTAAATACTTAAAGACTTTAGGCATTGAAGGGGTTCAGCAGCAGCTGAAGAAAGGGTAGCTGATGTGAAATTTGGACAGATGCCTAAATTGCAGGCTGAAGCGAAATTCCTTTTGCAGGCCTGGCTGTATAACAAAACATGCAGCTGCTCACACAAATGTGTATGTCCAACTGGCTGGGTAAGGTCTTGAAAGCCAACCCACCAAAGGGCAAAGCTGCATGACAGCCCTCTCCAGCTGTAGCCATAAGCCGAGTATTCCAGTCACCACATCTTCCCCCTGGAAGTATGCATCCCACTGCAAAACAAGGGGTGTGCATCGGGGAAGGACACTTGCAGGCCCATAAGGAATCACACTGAAGCTATTATAGCTTGTGGGGGAATGATGTTGTGTCCACACAGGCATGACTGCAGAATCGGGGCTTGAAGAATTACTTGCAGCTGTGGCTGGTGCACAATGCACAATCCAGGTAGGTGGAGGCAAGCCATGATTTTGGAACAGGGGCTTCTAGTGCCCACAGACAGCTCACAGCGCCTGTGCTTTGTATGGAAACCTCTAAGCCAAGCAGACTTCAATGGTGCTGCTCTATTTTAGAAATAGCAAAGGCTGAGTCAGCCCAGAGGAGATTGTTCCAGGGACTTTCTGGAGGCGATGAAACCTTTCTGTTTTCCTGATATCCAGAGAAATGAAAAGGGGTGAAGGGAGAGAGTAAGCTCACATGATTGCAGTGCTGTGGATTTGCTTCCACTGATGGCGCTCCCGCTCCCTGTCCCCCTGCGAAGCCACCCCTTAATTAAGTTCTCCTGAGTTGTGTAAGAAGCCTTCAGAGGAACCATGTCACCCCCAGCCTGGCCCTGAGAAATGAAGGGAACTCCATCCCCAATGCAAAATCACAGGTCTAGGAAAATCCCTGAATCTTTCCCTCTCATTGGATTGATTTTTTTTTTCTTGTGCAAAAATTATTGGAAAGTAACAAACATCTTGTAGGTCAGGTGAGTGTAAAGATCTCGTCTCCAGGAATGTGTAACTTGAGCAGCTGTCCATAAGCTGCGTGCATAACACAGGCTTCAGCTCCATTGGGAAAATCCCCTCTGGAGAGGGAGAAAGAGGAGAAGGTGATGGACTCAGCTGTGGAAATGGGGAGCATATTTAGTACAGGAAAACTGCAAGTTCACAGCAGGACCTGGATAAATAAAGGTGTAACTAGAGATGGAGCCAGACCTGAGCTGTCAGAGAGGCTGACTGTCGTGATCTTGGAGGAAGTAGCTGGAATACCGTATTGTCTGGAGGGGCAACCTGTTGCTTTTATTGGCAACCCTTTTCTCCTACCTGACAGGGTAGAGGAGCTGCTGTGCGCTCTGTACGCCCTCATGTTGTAAGTGAGCAGGATTTTAGCTGGATTTTGCCCTGCCCTTCTGCCTGCACTTGCCTCCTGCTCACCAGCTGGACTCTGACCCACAGCCTGCCTTTCAGCATCTTCTCTGAGGTGGGTTTCCAGGTCTTTGACTATCTCTGATCAGTAAATACATATTTTTAAAAAGCCCCGCTGCAGAGACAAGTACTGTTTTTGAAGTGTAAGGAGCCTGGAGGAAGCTAGCCTTGAGCCCTGGGGCACTGATGATGTCTCCATGGAGCTGCTGCCCGCAGCCATGCACTGCTAGCGTGGACCCATCCTGTGGAGCCATACGCTGCAACGAGGAGCCACCCTGGCCAAACTCATCCCTCTGCCCCTCCAGCAAATGGGGGGCTACAGGGGAACACCCTGCATTGGGAATGCTGAGCTGATGTGGGGTTAGCAGGGCAGGGATGGTCTGTGCCTCCCATGAGCTGTCCCCAAGCCCAGGAAGGCAGGGCAGTGGGAGCTCTGCAGAGGGCTGGGGAAGGTCCAGAGGGGATGAGCAGGTGAAGAAGGAAGGAGTTGGGACCTGGTGATGGTACAAAGCGAGCCACATCTTCAGTGAAGAGGGAGCTAGGGGACATGCTGCATGAAGTCAGCGCATCTCCAAGGCGTTCTCATCATCTCTCTTCCTGTGCGGAGGCTGGATGAAGGCTGAAGGCACGGGGCGCTGGCTTTCCTGGCATTTATGTAAACTTTATGTTTCTGTCACCGGCTGTTCAGATAGCTACACTGCTTTGCCTTTGCTCTAGTGTCCTCTGGCCATGTCTTGAAACACTCTGGGAGGAGAGCAGAGTATCTTGCCAGGGCCTGAACTCCCCATACCTGCAGCCACAGGAAGCTCAAGGTGGTGGTTTCCCTGGCATGGGGAAGGTTGGGTATTTCTGACCTTTCTTCTTGCTCTGCAACTGCAGTGTCTGCATCCAGGGATGTTTGTTTTCCTATATCCACTCCCCCAGCTCTTATCTACAAGGTCCCTAATGCACATAGCAGGGCATGGGGTGGCCTTTAGATGTAAACAGATCTGGATCAAAGTACACTCTACATCTCTGGAGTTAATGTCTCTCTCTTTTGCCATGGAAGAAGTAAAACGCAGAGGGGCACAACTCCTGTGTCGAATTAAGTGGCTCCATTTCTCCCTGTTGCTTTCTGTGGCTGATGTACAATACTCTGTTTCCTTGGCCAACAAAACACATTATTGTCCTTTTTAAGATCCACATGTGCCTGGGGAAGTGAGGTTTTGGAAAGGTTCCTATATCACATCTGCTTGGCAGCGACCACTTGAGGTAGCCCCTAGTATACATTGCTAATCCGGAAAGTGGTTTGCTGTCATTTGGGATTTCTTGGAGGCTATTTATTTTGGTGAGGCGAAATCCAAAATTATGTCCTTTAGGCAGCAGTTGCAGCACTGAGTATCTAAGAAATGCCTGCAGATGAAGGAAGCTGATAGGAAGTGGAAAAAACCCTCCATCATAGTTGTATACACACATACATATGTATGTATACACATATATAGGTATATGCCTGTGTAGGTATAAGTGTATATATACACATATACACAGCTCCAAGCACTGTCCATCCTGACCTGGCCCCGCTGTGATGCCTGCAGCAAGGGAAGGGGCTGGTCCCGCCACATTGTTTTGCTCTGGGGGGCAACCCAGAGGGGACATGCACACAGGGGCCATACCAGCAGCACAGTCCCCACTACACCACCCACGCACAGCGAGTGTGAGCCACCGTCCCCTGACCGACACCACCAGCCAAGGCTATGCGTGTGGGGTGGGGAGAAAGGGGAAGCACAGGAGGTACAGTCATTACATTTATAGTTGTTTACAACTGGTATATAAATGGTTGCTTTTGCTTTTCCCAAAGGTACGGGACAGTGTCATCTCCAGACCGGAAGGGCAGGCTCTGAAGCGTTGACACTTTCCACACAGTAGTTGTCAACGTGGGCATCCCTGGTTCTGCTTGCCATAACCTTCCAGGCCACCAAGGAGATGTGAGGCTCTGGTCGGGACCTGCCAGCCTCGTGCAATCAACTGCCATTTGCCAGGACTCGCACGCAGCTTCCTAGGGTACTGAGCTGCTGCTCGGGATCCTGACCGCTCCTGATTCCTCACTGTGCTGTTGGCAGTGGAGAATCGATGTCCAGTTTGGGACACCGGGCAGAGCCAAGTCCATTACCATCCTCTGTGCCCTTGTCAGACTGGGGGACCAGGCTGGACCCCCCCCTCTGAGGGGGCTCTGCGTGACTGAGGGACAGGTTTGGGGCTGTCCCTAGTTGCTCCGGTGGGAAGAGCTGCCTCATTCCTCCTCTCCGGCTGGGAACTGGATCACTGCCTGAAGCTGGGGATGGTGCTGCGTGGATCCACGGCCGGGGCCGGCAGCCTGGTGGCAGAGCACTAGCAGACCCCGAGGACCATCGCGGGGCTTAGTGCTGTCTGGGGGGCTGCTGGCCTCCCCGCAGCGGCTGCACTTTGGGGATGTAGGTGCTAGCTGCAGGAGGGGTGCCGGGAGCGATGGGCCGGCTGGACGACCACGCCAAGAGGAGGATCGTGGAGCTGCGCAGGGCTGGGCTCAGCTTCCGCAAGATCAAGAAGGTGCTGGAGCTGGACGACATACGGGTCACGCCGCAGGCCGTGTACCTCTTCCTCAAGAGGAAGAGCGTGGAGCCGGGGTCGGCAGCAGCTGGCTGGGATGGGGACCAGCCCTGGACCCCGCTACGGGGGTGTGAGACTGAGCCACCCAAGCCGCTGGGTGCCCAGCCCCCCGCAATGTCCAGCGGGGGCCCTGTGGGCAGCCAAGACACCAAGGAGGGCATCCAGATCGTTAGCGTGGCCTCGCTCTGCAAGGATGGCGGGCAGCTTGGGGAGGCCCTGCCTGTGGGACAGCCCTCTGGGAACGGTAAGGCCTGGCTCCCTGTGGCGGGGTCACCACCATGGCCACCCCCTGGCAGTGCTGGGCCAGGGAAAGGGCTCCCCGTCCCCTGCCCGGGACCCCCCAAAGGCCTCCTTTCGAGTTGTTTCTCTCGCTGTCACTTGCAGGTGACGACAGCTCCACAGGCACCCCCTCGGCTTCGGGGGGCCGAGCCACTCCCGCACAGCCCCTGCCCAGCCGAGAGCGTCTGGTCACACCCCCCACCAGGAGCCCAGCCCTGATGGTGAAGAAGATGATTGTGGACAGAGCTCTCCTCCTGCAGAAAAAGGTACGATGCCAGGTGGCGTGGTGGGACGGGAGAGCCCATCTGCTCCAGCCAGGAGATGGTGCGGTGCTGCCTGCCAGGGCGGCCCCACACAGCACCCTGCTACGTCTAAACCATGCAGCTGAAGCAGGCTATTGGGGATGAAAGGCTCCTGAAATGCCCCCCTCCGACCTCTGCTAGCTGCACTTTCAAGCAATGCTTGACCTTGGCACTTGGTGAGCTTGTCTGGGAAGGCCTTCTGTCTGCTGGGGCCGTGGGGCGTGCTGCTCACCCACCTGCAGCCAGCACTCACTGCTGCCCTTGGGTGATGCTGGCCGTGGTGATGCCAGTTTCTGCCAGTGTTGGCCTCCAACCTCCAGCTCACAGGCCCCCTCTTTAAGGCCTGGTTTCAGTACCAGCTCAGAATGTTCCCCAAGCCACCATGAGGACACCAGCAGCCGAGTGGCTTGGTGTGACACCAGGAGAGGAAGGGCCGTGGCAGGCCAGGATGGGGTGACACAGCAGCCAGGACAGCCACCCTCTGGGACATGTCCAGCTGCTGTAATCCCTAATGCGTACACCCCTGCCTCACCATGCCACAAGACCCCCAGGCTGTGGCCATGCACGCGTTGCCCCAGCAGGTCCTTGTCCCTGCAGCCATCCTGCACACCATGGTGAGCATGCAGCCAGCTAGCTAGCCCCATGACCAAGCCCAGCTCTGCTGGCAGCTGTGGCGAGCCATGGGGCAAACGTAAGTACCCAGCAGTCCCAGGACCAGCCCCGGGTAGGCTGCCAGCAGGGTGGCATGGCCGTGGGCCTGCCCCTATACTCAAGGTTTACCCCTTCACAGCAGGCTCTGACCTCTGGAGGCTTCATTGATGGACAATGCTGTTGCTCCACAGAGGATGGTAGGACACTGGTACCTGCCTTTCTCGCCATGGCATCCTCAATACAAAACAAAGCTGTGAGTCAGACTGAGCTTTCATCCATGGCCCTGTCTCTGCTCAGACACAGCAAAAACCTTCTCCAGCCCACTCAGGTATTTGTCAAGAGCCCTTGCCAGCTGCTTGAGAGGACACAGGTTGTTCAACACCCTTTCCAGAAGAAAGGCTCCCCGGGGGTTCAAAACCAGCACGTGATCCCTCTCGGAGAGTAGAACAGCCCTTTGCTTCAGGGTGCAATACAAGAAGTGGAGGGGCTGGAAAGAAAAACCCAGGATGCACTATTTCTGTCCCCGTGGAGAGGAAACACAGGCCTGGCATCCGCACAGGCAGCCCAGCTGCCAGCTAGTAGTATCCACCACCGGATGGCTAAGCATGTGCTGATAGCATGCAGGGCAACGTGGAGTTCCTGTGGAGCAGTGGCATTGGGACTGGGTGGGGATGAAGTGCAGCTCAGAGAGTGGTGAGGTCTAGAAGTCCGCAACAAGGTGATGGCTTTCTCTCATGCCTTGGAGCTAAGTGCAGAATAAATCTCTCTCTTGATAAACGACACTGAAGGGGCAGCTGATAATGTTTCACCTTCCCTTCTCTTCTGCCTCCCACTACTCCAGGTCAAAGATGCCAGCACTCAGACTGCCCTGCCAAACCCCCTGAGTCCTGGAAATCAAAACCTTGCTTGGGGTGGACCAGTGCTTCCCCCGGCTCCCAGCTCCCATGCCATTGCCGAAAAGCTGGATGCTGTACAGACAGAGATCCAGAAGCTGAGCCAGGCCCTGCACGTGGTGCTGGAGAGGCAGTGCCGCCTGGAGCGCCAGCAGGAACACCAGCAGCGGCTGCAGCAGGAGGTGCTGATGACGCTGCAGCAGCTCAGCTCCACCGTGAGCCATGGAACCGTGCCAGCGAACCAACCCTGCGCCCCCTTCAGCAGTATGGCCGAGCCCTCGCCCACCCTGCCAAACTTCAGCCAGTTCAAGATGGAGCTCATCTGACCTCACGCGACATCAGCGTGCTCTAGCAGTGCTGCACTGATGGCAGGAGGAAGCTGTGAAGAAGAACCACCTCTCAGAGGCTGTGGCAGCTGCCTAAGGATTATGTGGGGCACCCAGCAGAGAAGGTCACTGATGCCTCATGTTTTCAGCCCTGTTGACTGAAAGGAGCTGCCAGGTACAAGAGGCAGGGCAATGGAAAGCTGAAGCCTCGCTTCTCCTGTGCTGCCCATCCCAGCTGGTGCTGGATCTGGCTGGTGGCCCATGGACTTCAGCAGCGCGGGTAGGCTGCCTGCAAGTAGAAGATGCAACTAGGAGGAGAGACACAGCAGGGGGGTGGGTCTCAAAGAAAATGCGAGGCTTCCTGTCATGAGGGTCAGTGCTGTGATGATGAATCACAGAAATGCTTCGTGCCCTCCCTCTGCAAAGCCTTGTTCAGTAAAAATCTATATACACCATAGTTCAGAAACAGCGTGAGATCTCTTTTTTCATTTTACCTACCCATCGCCCCACCAGTGAGCAGGCTGGATCTGTCTTGGGCACTGCCACCATGCACAGAGCTGCGCAGGGTGCTCAGACCTGTGAGGTGAGACCACCACTCCACACACGAAGGATGCTGCTGGAGGCCTAGCATCAGTTGCTGCACTCTTAGGGATATATCACACTTGTGTAGGAAACAATCTTTTACTGAGCAGATTCCACCTAGGTCCTCTTCCTCATCCCAAATTCTCAGCAGATCTGGAATCTGGCACTGTTCCTGCCCACTGTCTGGCCAGATACAGGATACTGGCAAGACCGTACAAGTAAGAGTTGCACCTGGGCATGAGCTGGGTATTCATCTCTCCTCTAACCCCTTTTTCTGGGCAGGATAACCTCCTGGTTGTGGTCCCCAGCAGGTCTCCCTAGTGCAGGCTGCTGCTGGTGCAGACCTGCTCAAGCAGAGAGGGGCACAATGCTGAGAACCAACCCCCTTGCCCAGACAAGAAGGCCTCAGAGGAGACTGTTGTACTTTCACTGCAGCAGTGAAGTCCAGAGGGACTCGAAACTAGACTTGCCTGCTGGGTGGAAAGGTCTGCTGGGGGGGGTGGCCTTGGTTCATCACCCAGCAGTGAATCTTGAGAGGAGACAAAGTGTCCTTCCTCTGCATCAGCCAAGCGGGCTTCTTTCTTTCTGGTCATCACACTTAGCACAAGCTTAGCCTAGAAGAAGCCCCTAGCCTGTTTCTTTAAACTCCTTGAGTCTGAGGTCAAAATTTTGAAGTGTAAAAACAATTCAGGTATTTGTATACACACACACAGAGCTGTATACACACACATGCATATACACACTTGGGCATTCTGCAGGTTCTTGCAGCTATCCTGGTGGGTGGAGGAGCTGGACAACAAATCTGACCCCCATAGACGCACATGCCTGGCCCCAGTGCTGTTAGACCCTGCCGCTGTGTCCAGGAGCATTAGAAGTCTGCTGCAATCTCCCCGCGGTCATTCATTTCGATGTTGGTGTAATTTTGGGGATGTCTGAAAAGCAACAGACACAGAAAAATGCAAGATCAGTCGCTTTGCTCTTTTGCACAAGCCAGTTAATCTGTATCTCAGCTTTGCACTTAAAATGAAGAGGCTGGATGACCAGCCTTCAGCAGGCACAGAGTTTCCCAAGGTCTCTGTTAGCGTTGTGAGGAAAAACAGGAGCAGAACACCTGCCATCACCTGGCACACGTACATCAACTTAAAATCACCCTGGACTCTGGAAGAGCTTCCCTAAATCTGACTTACTTTTAAAAATTCCTTTAAAAAAAATAGATACTGAGTTTTGTGTTCCCCAAATGTATTTTAAGAACTTCCCTCATTTCTAATTCTTACATATCAGCCCCCCTATCCAATGATGAAGGAAGATCAGTAAAAATTAATGGAAATAAATCACCTGGGCTGGTTAAATAACCCATCCACTGTAACATTTATTTCAGAGAAACATACAGCCTGAGTGTTAAGCTGCTGTTTGCCTGCTGACAACATCAGGGAATGCCAAGTAATTATTTAAAGTGGTGTCATGTTATAATATGAAAACTGTTTCCCATCAAGCTAAACTCTCTGTTGCTTCCACCCTGCTCTATGGAAGAGCTCTTCCCCGAGGCCAAAGCATCATCTCTCACTGCCCCTTGTGTGCCATGAGCCTTCAGCTTTCTGCTCTCCCACCACAGCATGTTGTAAGTAAAACTGATGGCCTTTACACTGTGCCCACTGACATGCCTAGGATTAGCCATGGTTTTATTTGTGATTATCATAACCTCCTGCAGAACCTGCAGTCTGCTGCATCAAAAGCAAAGGGGCTTTGCTGCAAACATTAGAAGCAACATATTGGAGTGTTTGGATGTAGCATCTGAAGGTAGGTGTTCACCCGAGTGAAGGAGCAGGTCCCTGCACAGAGTTTAGAGAAGAAGCACCGGGGAAGGAGAGGGTGAGAGATGCAAGGCAGATGGGAAAGTGGTTTCTCACCTTTTGATGAAGTAAAATGCCAGGCTGACCACGAAGAACATGAGCAGGACAGATCCCATGACAAACAGGGCAATTTCCCAGCCCTGGAAGGAAGCTGAGGGTTCAAAGGCAGAGATGGAACACTGTAGCCGTGACCTTTCCCTAGCACAGCGTACCACCAGGAGGCCATAGAATCACAGTCACAGAATGGGTTGGGTTGGGCTGGCCTGGGTTGGGTTGGGTTGGGTTGGAAGGGACCTCTAAAGATCACCCAGTCCAACCCCCCTGCAGTGGGCAGGGACATCTTTCACTAGATCAGGTTGCTCAAAGCCCCATCCAACCTGACCTTGAATGCTTCCAATGGTGGGACACCCACAACTTCTCTGGGCAACAACAGGTTGGGCTGTCCCAGCCTCCTGATCTGGAGACCCACTCTTCTACCCACCCTGGCTGCACCCCCCACCATGTGCTGGTTCTGGCTGGCTCCAGCCTGGGTTCCAGCTGCTGCTCTGAGCAATTGGGCTTCTGGGCTGTGTGTCCGACAGCTCCAAAAGCAAAGGGATGCCCAGTGAAGACCAGTCTCACAAGAAAATTTAGACACCCAAACTTCCAGTGGTATTGGTGTAATAGGGCTGACTACCTCATCACACTGGAGGAACTGACTGTCATTACCTCTCTCGTAATGACCCACCAGTTTCTAGAAGGCAGCTGTGTTTGGGAAGCATCACCAGAGGTCCCTGGTGGCTTTCCCTGTAATGCCCCTCTTGTGTGGATACATGGCCTGACCTCAGCCCCAACCCTGCTCACTGTGCTGGAAGCAGATCACTTCTTTGCCTTCTGCTCACCACTGCTGTGTGACACGGATGGTGCATTTCCAGGGGCGATGCACTCAGGACTGGTTTTTACCACTCTGTCATCCACGGAGAAGGTGTGGGGGCTGGCCAGGAAGCCCTGGCACCAGGTCTCGATGGACTGCTGCTGCTCCAGCTGCCGAGCCCAAACCTGGCCCCAGACCTTCACCAGGGAGTCCACACATATCAATTTCAGCCCTGCGGAGAAAAAACAGTGGGTCTTGGGTGGCTGGAAATCCTCCAGCTGTTTGGGAACACATTGCTCCCATGACTTCATGCCCTGCTCCAGTAACACCCTCCTGCTCCCATGCTCTTCACTCTCCTCTCCCCACCTCTGAAATCACACCACCATGCTGTATTGCAGGTAACTTCAGCACATGCTCAACCTTTCTTTCAGTGACAAAAGGGACTTGGAGTTGTCCTCTCTACCCAGCAGAATACTTTGTACTACACTTGGTAAATTCCCAATCCCTAACCACTGGTGAGAGTTGTCTGAAATTGTTCAAAAGGTCAAAATTTGTTTGGGCAACAGAGACAAAGCATGGCTGCAAAGCCTTCATTTCCTTACAAAACCAGTCAAAAAAATAGGAAACATTTTCTTTCCATCCCTCAAAAGATGTAGTTCCCTAAGACTTCTAGAAGTGACTTTTTGGTCCAGGTACTTCGAATAAGTACAGGACACTAAAGGAGTCTGACAGAGAAAGAGTTGAGAACCAGAGTCCTCTAGAGTGCAAATGGCTTTTTGCTTTGCAGGTTTAGGATATTCAGTTTGTCTGGCAGACATCTCAAGGCATCATCAGAGACTTCCATTCCTCATGGTCCCTCTAGCTTGCCCTTCCTCTAGTAAGCAGCCTGTGTCAGGCTCTCTCCTGCTCTCCCCGCTGAAATTCCATGTATCCACCACTGCTCCTCCAGTTCCCCTCACTTGAGTGCAAGCCTGCAAGTTTGGCTTGAGAAGGGACCATCCTGATGACGAGCAGCTGTGGATGGGTAAGGGAGGAGGGCACTGCAAACTGGGTGAGCAGAGTAGGGCACCAACCTTGCAGGTAGAGCTCAGAGACACCGCAGGAGCACTTCTCCTCTAGGGAGCTCACCAAGACCCTTCCCAAGCTTTTCAGCATCCTCCTGTGGTGCAGGTTCCACGTGGAACAGTCTAGAGGAAAAGGAGAAGTGGTTTTCTGGGTGCAGCTTGGGGCTGTTAATAAGCTCCCAGCTGTGTGCCCTTTCCAAAACACTTGGCTTCACGTCTGAGCTCAGGAGCAAAGCTCCTCCAAAGCCTGCATCCCACCCTCCTCTGCTTCCCATCTTCCTCTGCCCGCCTCCTGCAGGGTGAGTCTTCACTTCTGGCCTTCTACCACCACATACACCAGCTTTACTCCTTCACTGACCTCCCAGGGGAGTGGGGAAGAGGCATGGCCCACGTGTCCCACCACATGGGCCAGTACAGAGTGGTCTCTCATGCTGGTAGAGGAAGGAGAGGTCCACAGCCTGCCCCTCTCAGGAGGCTGGAGGAGGAGGAACAACCTCCTTTTCATTTTACCCAGGTCTTGAGTGCCCAAGCTGATCCAAGCACAGCCTTTGCAGGGGCTGGAGACCCCACTGTACTTTTACTTGCTGGCTCAGGAGTCAGGACAGAGCCACACCACTTTGTTGCCACAGATGGACTGAGGCAGGAGGGTTTGCTGGCAGTTTCCCTGCCCCTGCCATCACAAGAGACCCAGGGGGGCTTTCCTGCCATTGCTGCATATCTAACACTGCAGAAAGAATTCCTGAGAAGGGCTTGGCCCTGTCTGAGCAGAGACATCTCACATGAAATACATGGCCACCTTCATACAAGCACACACTAAAGCTGTGAGCGAGGCTGCCCTCTTGGGATGGTGGCATCACATCAACGCAGGGGTGTCTGTACCAGCTCTCCCCCAGCACGTCCCCTTTCACAACTGGGAGGCAGAAGGTTTCCTGTCAGCATCCCCCTCCCAAGCCATGGGAAATTGGGGTCAGCCCCCCGTCCCAGCACTCCCACCCCATACCAATGGGGGCACCCAGCTCCACTCACTAGGTGTCAGGAGGCAGAGGTGGAGATCCACGGCGAAGGCATCCTGCGGACAGCTGTTCTGCAGACCAGGGGTAGGGTCCGAGACGGCAAACTGCAGTTCTGCGCTGGCATTGCCGCAGGCACAACGGCTCAGGGACATGGACCTGTCCCCAGGAGTCAGAGCTCACCAACATGTCACACACCTTTCTTCCCACCCCCAACCAAAAGTCCCCCCCTGGGCCCCAGTTCCTGGTGCTGCTGGGGATGATGGAGAGTTTGCTGGAGCTGGAGCTGAAGTCAGGTTTCACAGAGCCATCACAGAGATGGGTCCAGCCAACCTCACCAGTTGGATAAGACCTGGGCTTGGCCAGAGCAAAGCTATTTGGTCTGACTGGCTTCTATAGGAGTAAGACTGCTGCCTCATTACAGCCAGTCTCCCAAAATTAAGAGTTTGTCCTCCAGGATAACAAATTTTCCATGCTACACAATATCTGCCCCTGCATTTCACTAATCTATTGCTTCCCTCCCCACCCCGGGGCTTAGAAACTTGGTCATGGTGTGAGGAAACAGCTTTTCTGGATGCAGTTGTTCAGGGCTGGACCGACAGAGGCTGCCTGGAGTCAGCCCATGTAAGCTCTCCCACCAAACCGCTGCCCTGACCTTGTGAATAACCACCCCGGTGAGGATTCACCACAATGTTTCGGCCAGCCAGAAGCTGGAGTTCTCATTTTCCTGGGAAAACCACGCACGTGGGGCTGCACTCTGTGCCCATGTGCTTGTAGGGGAGGCTACAAACACAGAATCTCCTGTCACATCATATGGAACAGGGGAGCAGAGAACTTGAGGAGGACAGATTTAATTAACAGAGGTGATCTTGTGGACAGGAGGACCTCTGCTAGTATTCCCACCAAGAGAAAGGCTCAGCCCTATTTGTTGTTGAGTCCACCTAGGAGCAAAAGGGATGTCAGGTTTTGTTTTGTTCTGCTGCTCATAGGGATATCCTTTTCTATTGGGTTTGTTGTTTGGTGTTTTTTTTTAAAGAAAAAGTTTGGCAAAGCAGCATATACAGCTGCTATCTGTAAAGGCTGCATGCCTTCATGTGATGCCATACACATCCCTTGGGGGAAGCGAGTTAAGTGAGCAGTGGAGGAAAAAAGTTCAATTCCCTATACCAAGGGCAGGGAAACATTTTCCATTGCAATGTGCTACGCACCAATCTGTTTTTCATCACAGCGCTGGTGAATATATTCAGCCGTACAGGAGGCAGGACAAGGCAGCAAGCTCAGCGACATGCCAGCCACAGGCTCTGGGCACAGGGAATCCAAAGGCATTCTCCCAGAGAAGTGACCTCACCTGTCATCCTTGCAGGGCACAGCATAAGATGGTCCAAGGAAGTCCAAGTGTCCTCCAGCTTTGCTGGACTCACACGTGTAAACCAAGGCATCCACCAAGTTCTCTGATGTTGTCTTTGTGCCACCAGGAATCAAGCTGGTCCTGTACACAGCAATAGCTCTGGAGCCTTCATTAGTAGCAAAGATGTCCTTGGAAGTCAGGTTTGTCCCATCTGGAAATGCCAGGGCAATAGGTGGGGTGAACATCTAGACAGTGTTAGTCTGAGCCTTGACCCTGACAGGACAAGCCAGTAATGAGGAGAACTCCAAGAACAGAAATGGGAGACAAAATAATGGTGGTGACTGAGGTCAAGTAAAAGCTGTAAAGCGACTGCTTGCTGTGAACATAGATTTCCAAAAAGATCAAGGTTCCTCTGAGATGCAGAGTCCTCTTCATGCAGCCCAGACAGAATTTAAGGTAAACAAAAAAATAAATCAAGATAAAACGAATGTACTGAGGAAACACCACCTTAGGAGCAGGAGGAGGCAGCAGCACTGCAGGGCTCAGTGAGCATCAGTGAACATGGCATCAGTGAACAACCTGACAGTCCTGGTGGACCTTGCTTCTCCTGAAAGCCCTTGTCTTGGTACCGGCAGCAGGAGCTTTCAGTCCTCCCAGTCCCTCTGCCCTGCACGGGGAGCTCAGCAGAGGCATGGAAGAGGGTTAAGCACCTTCTCAGTTGGAGTTTGATGGAACAACCAACCCAGGCAGAACAAAGAGAGAAAAAAACAGGAATAGAAGACAGGAAAAGCAAGGAAGAGTTGTCCCCCATGCCATGCACCCTCTTTCATCCCTTTCCTCCAAGCTGCTCAACCACCTGCCTATTTGTTTGAAGACAGACCACACGCCAGGTCCGTGACCATCAGCCTCACCGTGCCCATGCCCTCCATCCAGTGCAAACGTGAACAGCCCCGTGGCTCCAATGATGCCCCTCAGTGGGATGCTGGCACGTGCCTTGCCCTCCTTCCCCAGGAAGACCAGGCTGAGCCCTCCCAGGCTGGTGCCAGGCTTTCCCTCCAGCTCAACAAAGCGGTGTGGAGTAGCGCTGCCAGCCAGGCACAGCTCGCTGATGCGGATAGCAGGAGGGACTGGTGCCAAGGAGCTGCTGCAGGAGTTCTCCCCCAGCGGTGTCACCATGGTCACCTGCAGGAAGACATAAGAGCTGCCGCCACCACTGCTGCTCCCATTTCTTCAGGTGGAGCAATGGCTGCTCATGGCGTTACCTCTCATTCATGACTCCTACGGCTCCCTGGTGAGGCCCAAAGAGGACATAGTGGTTCTGCCTCACACCAGCTGCTCCTCACTCCCACCATCTGTTCAAGGGTTGTCCTGACTGCGGAGTCCCATCACTACACATCCCCATCACTGCTTTTGCTCCCACCCTTGGGACTCAAACAATTCTCTTTCCCTACTGCCAGGAGCACTTCTACACTTGTGTCTCCAGTCCATGGCATTGCTTCCTTGTGGTCCTTTCCCACTGCAAACACACCTCCCTCCTGCCAGCAGACCTCTTCTGCTTCCAGAGCAGTTTTATTGCCCCAGTTTTGGACCTGAGCACACCTCTGCGCTGGCCTGATCCCAGCAGGCATCAGCTGTGGAGCAGCAAAGCCCGCCCAGCTTTGTGCAGGACAAGCATACGTACTCTGTCATGTTCCTTCAGGGGGACTATCTGAAACTAGACATTTTGAAATAAAAAGGAACAGTTCAGACGAATTAATACAAATCAATCACACCAGTGGTTGAGGCATGTCCTTCACTCATCGGCCCTGCAGGAAGCTGGGTTTCAGGGATTGACATGCTGTGCCACACATCCCGAAGGTGGCACCAAATAAGTAGGGGTGAAGAGGTACCTCCACATCTGGCTCAGGGTAACTTGGGAGTCTGGGATGCTGCCCAAAAGCAGACTCGCCCATTCTGGGGTTGGTGGCATGTGAGCTGTCTTCAGGGATCTCCTGTTTCTGAGCCATGCTGCACAGGGCAGGGAGCTATTACCTGGCCAACAACAGGCAGGTGAACAGGGCAGGGAGGTGAGGGCTAGTGAGAGCATTATCAGATGGCAGGAGGTAGATGTAGCTCACCAGAACACCCCACTTTCCCAAATAAAGGACATACTGAAACATGACTGCTGCCCTCCCAGTGACTGTGGCTGGAGAAAGGACATCTGCCATCAACCCACCTGGAAGCTGCTCTGGAGTTTTGTGCTCAGGCTGTGACAGCGGCTCAGAGACTCATCCTCAGTGCTGTGAGAATCATTTTCGTACAGGATACTCTGCCCTGGTACCAGCACTTTGACCAGCTGGTCTGCCTTCTCCGGCATTCGGGACGTGTATACCACAGCATCCACCAGCCCCTCTGCAGTCACAGCCATGTTCACCGCATAGAGGGTGGTGTTGCTGTAGTAGAGAGCCACAGCGTCCACCCCATTCTGGATGGTGTTGGGGGGCAGCCCGATCATGGGTGCTGGGCTCATGGTGCTGCTCCCCACCAGGAAGTAACCCAGCTCATCTGTGTGGTGTCCAGACAGGTCCAACACCCGGTAGGCCCGGCTATTTTTACCATTGTAAAGGACCAACCAGTATCCCTGGAGGTCAAAGCGTGTCTGTCCAGTGTAGAAGAGTTCGATGTACTCTGCATCTTCTCCCCCCCCTGGGTTGTCTGGGTTCACTTCGTTGATGAGTAGCTTGGCCACTTGCACAGAAGGCTCTTGAGTCCCTTCTGGTATCTCTGATGGGACACCTTGGAAAGCAAAAATGTCACAAATATGGGCCTAAGCACAGAGCCCCAGAGAAACAATACAACATTGCACAGTGTTTTGCTGGGGTGAGACCAAATTCAGCAGGGCACTGAGGATGCTGGCTCAGATTTTTATCATCTGTGTGCTCTATAGTCCTTAGAAGAGCCCTGGCAATACTCTGGCTAATGCCAGCTGTAACAACAGAGCTTGCTGTTATGTCACATAAGAGCAATATGGGCTTTAGTAACTGGATGTGATGGAATTGGAAGGGATCTTTGTCAGAGTTGGGGAAATGAAGGGAGGGACATGACCCTCCTCTAGGAGAGCTAGACCCACATGTCCACCCTCAAACACATTGTATCCCCCAGCCTGCAAGAATGATGACTGGTACCTGGAGGCAAGTCTGGCACGCGAGTGTCGTTGAAGCAGGAGCTCTCTACTGTGATGTTCCTTCTGTCAAAACTCACAAGCCCAGGTGTCTCTAGGAAGGTCTTGAAGGCTAGCAGCAGGCTGCTCAGCTGGTCCTCTGACTTAGCAGTTAGCAGAGTGGTGAACACAAGCCCCAGATCCTGGCAGGCTGCCTTTGGCTCTACAAAGGCAAGCAGAAAACTGCCTCAGTTTCATCCATGCCACCAAAACCCCACTTTTTCTCCTGGAAGAGACACAGAGGTTACCAGCTCAACTCTACCACCACTGCCCTCCTGGTCAGACTGACTCAGGGCAGTTCATACCATCCACACAACACTGTGAGCTCTGCCTGCGCCAAGGGGCATCCTGGGACCGAGCCACACAGTACACACAAATGCTGTCTTCATCCTTTAGAAGCCTTGTAGTCCCAACAGCGAACAGAACGGTCTCTTTGGAGGGGTGTCTAAACATAAGCTAAACATAACACCGCTGACAACGCAGGCTGCAAAGTCATGGCTCTTTTCTTCATGCGTCTGCATGTGCTCATCACACTCGCATACTAACGTAGTAGGGATATCAGAAAAGCAACACAGACCAGTAAGTCCACTTGCATTTCTGCTGCAACTTGGCTTAGTTCATATGGGTCATAAAGTCAAGTAGGCAACAAACTCCTAGCTGACATGTCAGCCTTGTTGCCACACCTGTCTAACTGCAAATGCTCAAGGCTAAAATAGCTGGTGGTCTGCAGATGAGCACTGATGTGTGTCGGTGGAGCCACAGATGGGAGCGCTCTGCGGAACATCAAAGAACAGTAACATGGTCTGCCTAACACTCAACATTTCTGTCATCAGCACCAAGTTCACATTAGCTGGGATCCAAACCAGGAGGACAGAATGCAAGAGGGAACACAGGGCTTAAAATCAGAAGTGAACAGGCATTAACCACTGGTGATCCCTGGACTGCCCCACTCCTGCCCAGCTCACCTTTAAAGTAGGCAGCAGAGATTCCACAGCTGCAGGATCCATCGAGGGCCTGGACCAGAGTCATCAGAATCTCTTCTGACTTCAGGAGCCACTCCTGGCAATCTAGGAAACAAAAAGCCAGCTGTCACCCAGCCAGTGAAACCTTGCTCATGGAATCCAGCTCATTCTGGGATGGGTGAAGCTCAGCTCCTGCTTATCACTCAGAGGACCCGAAAAGGCTTCTCTTCACCCCGGTCAGTGGGTGTGGGAGTGAAGATTGGAAAAGCTCAGCTTGGCATGGGTTGCCAGGAAAAAAAATATTGCAGAAAATTGTCAGATGTCCTAGTTGTGTTTCCTTTGGTATTACGTTCACACAACCCAGCATGACTCTGTGTGGTCTTCCTGGACAGCTCTGGCTTTGTGCACATGCTCTTGTCCTTAGGAGGTCCTGCCTATAGGAGCAGAAATAACTAATACCCACCTGCTACACGAAGGCAGAAGGAGAGAGTCTGGCTGAAGCGTTTGCTGGGGCAATCATTGAACTTGCCAGGGGTGGGCCTGCTGAGGACATAGGACAAGGAGTCCCGGGTCACTGAGCAGCAGTTGCACCGGTTCATGGACACATCTCCCAGCTGGTCCCTGCAAGAGGCAGAGATGTAAATGAAAGAAAACATGACCTGCCAGCCAGCGACCTGAGTGGTCTTCACCCACCAGTGACTTCTGCCTGCACCAGAGGGTGAAACCATGCACTTATAGCCCTCTCCCTTCACAAGGTTTGAAGAGATATCCCATCCTCATCAGTACCTCCTTGTCTCAAAAAAACCCCACAAGACCTCACTAAATCTTGAGAGAGAAGACCATGGGCTTCATCCAACCCTTTTTCTTCTAGCACTGGCTGCTTTTTTGACTGATCTGAAGACAGGCAAGATAGTGCAGACACACTCATGCTCAGCCTGGGACCATTGGGAAGAATGGTGGGGTGCAGCTAGAGAAACTGGAAAGGCAGCACCTGAGAATGAAATGCTTGAGCAAGAGCCCTCAACTCAAAGGCAAAGAGGATGTCTGGGGGGTTGGACTAGATGACTTTTAAAGGTCCCTTCCAACCCAAACTGTTCTATGATTCTATGATCTGACCCTGGCAATGAGGGCTGAACTGTGTTGACCAGCTGGAGTGCATGAAGCTCTGCCGGGGGATGAGGAGCCAACCAAGAACATATGGGTCTGGATTAAAGGAGGGCAGGGACGGATGACATTATAGTGGGGGTCCTGGCCACCCGACCAGGAAGACCTGCCCTGAGTGGATGAGGCCCTCTATAGACAGATAGGAGCAGCCTCATGTTCACAAGCCCTGGTCCTCATGGGGGACTTCAACCACCCCGGTATCTGTTGGAGAGACAACACAGCACGGCATAGACAATTCAGGAGGTTCCTGGAATGTATTGATGACAACTTCCTTCTCCAAGTGATAGAGAAACCAATGAGGAAAGCTGCTATGCTGGACCTTGTTGTCACCAACAAGGAGGGGCTGGTGGGGAATGTGAAGCTCAAGGGCAGCTGTGGCTGCAGTGACCATGAAACGGTGGAATTTGAGCTGCTTAGGGCATCGAGGAGGGCGCACAGTAAGCTCGCTAACATGGACTTCAGGAGAGCAGACTTTGGCCTGTTCAGGGATCTGCTTGGTAGAGTACCATGGGATACAGCCCTGGAGGTAAGAAATCTTCAAGGGTCACCTCCTCCAAGCTCAGGAGTGATGCATCACAACAAAGATGAAGTCGGTTGAAAACACCAGGAGGCCTGCGTGGATGAACAAGGAGCTCCTGGACAAACTCAAACACAAAAAGGAAGCCTACAGAGGGTGGAAGCAAGGACAGGCAGCCTGGGAGGAATACAGAGAAATTGTACAAGCAACCAGGGATCAGGTTAGGAAAGCTGAAGCCTTGATAGAATTAAATCTGGCCAGGGACATCAAGGGCAACAAGAAAAGCTTCTGTAGGTACATCGGTGATAAAAGGAAGACTAGGCAAAATGTGGGCCCTCTCTGGAAGGAAAGGGGAGACCTGCTTACCTGGGACATGGAGAAGAATGAGGTACTCATTGACATTTTTACCTCAGTCTTCACTGCCAAATGCTCTAGCCACACCGCCCAAGTCGCAGAAGGCAAAGGCAGGGACTGGGAGAATGAAGAACCACGCACTGTAGGAGAAGATCAGGTTCGAGACCATCTAAGAAACCTGAATGTGCAGAAGTCCATGGGACCTGAATGAGATGCATCCATGGGTCCTGAGGGAACTCGTGGATGAAGTGGCTGAGCCACTATCCATCATATATGAGAAGTTATGGCAGTCTACTGAAGGTCCCACTGACTGGCAAAGGGGAAACATAATCCCCATTTTTAAAAAGGGAAAAAAGGAAGACCTGGGGAACTACAGGCATCAGTCTCACCTCTGTGCATGGCAAGATCATGGAGTGGATCCTTCTGCAAACTATGCTAGGGCACATGGAAAATGAGGAGGTGATTGGTGACAGCCAACATGGCTTCATGTCCTGGTTTCAGCTGGGATAGAGTTAATTATCTTCCTAGTAGCTGGTACAGTGCTATGTTTTGAGTTCAGTATGAGAAGAACGTTGGTAACACTGATGTTTTCTGTTGTTGCTAAGTAGTGTTTAGACTAAAGTCAAAGATTTTTCAGCTTCTCATGCTCAGCCAGCGAGAGAGCTGGAGGGGCACAAGAAGTTGGCACAGGACACAGCCAGGGCACCTGACCCAAACTGGCCAACGGTGTATTCCATACCATGGGACGTCCCATCTAGTATAGGAACTGGGAAGTGGCGGTGGGGAATCGCCGCTCAGGTGCTAGCTGGGTGTCGGTCCGCGGGTGGTGAGCTATTGCCCTGCGCATCATTTGTACATTCCAATCCTTTTATTACTACTGTTGTCATTTTATTAGTGTTATCATTATCATTATTAGTTTCTTCTTTTCTGTTCTATTAAACCGTTCTTATCTTAACCCGTGAGTTTTACTTCTTTTCCCAATTTTCTCCCCCATCCCACTGGGTGGCGGGGGAGTGAGTGAGTGGCTGCGTGGTGCTTAGTTGCTGGCTGGGGTTAAACCACGACACTTCACTAAGGGCAAATCATGCCTGACAAATTTGGTGGCCTTCTACAATGGGGTTACAGCATTGGTAGATAAAGGAAGAGCAACTGACATCATCTACCTGGACTGGTGCAAAGCATTTGGCATGACATCCCTGTCTCTAAATTGGGGGACATGGATTTGACAGATGGACCACTCGGTGGATGAGGGATTGGCTGCATGGCTGCACTCAAAGAGTTGCAGTCAATGGCTCAATGTCTGAGCGGAGACCAGTGACAAGTGGCATTCCTCAGGGGTCGGTATTGGGACTGGCACAGTCTAACAAACATCTTTGTCAGTGATGTGGACAGTGCGACTGAGCGCACCCTCAGCAAGTTTGCTGATGACACCAAGCTGTGTGGAGCAGCTGACACACCGGAGGGAAGGGATGCCATCCAGAGGGACCTTGACAAGCTTGAGAGGTGGGTCCATGTGAACTTCATGAAGTTCAACAAGGCCAAGTGCAAGGAACTACATATGGTTTGGGGCAATCTCTGAGAACAGCCCTGAGGAGAAGGACTCAGAGATGTGGGTTGATGAGAAGCTCAACATGACTTGGCAATGGGCACTTGCAGCCCAGAAAGCCAACCATATCCTGAGTTGCATCAAAAGAAGTGCAGCCAGCAGGTCGAAGAAGGTGAGTCTACCCCTCTACTCTGCCCTGGTGAGACCTCACCTGGAGTACTGTGCTCAGTTTTGGGGCCCCCAACATAAGAAGGACATGGACTTGTTGGAGCAGGTCCAGTGGAGGAACACCTCTCCTACAAAGACAGGCTGAGAGAGCTGGGGTTGTTCAGCCTGGAGAGAAGGCTCCAGGGAGATCTTATAGCAGCCTTCCAGTACCTAAACGGGGGCTACAGGAAAGCTGGAGAGGGACTTTTAGCAAAGGCGTGTAGTGATAGGAGAAGGGGTAATGGCTTTAAACTGAAAGACGGTAGATTTAGATTAGATGTAAGGAAGAAGTTCTCTAGTGTGAGAGTGGTGAGGCACTGGAACAGGTTTCCCAGAGAAGTTGTGGCTGCCCCATCCCTGGAAGTGTTTAAGACCAGGTTCGATGGGGCTTTGAGCAACCTGGTCTAGTGGAAGGTGTCCCTGCCCATGGCAGGAGGGGTTGGAACTAAAGTTCCAACTAGGTTGGAACTTTAAGGTCCCTTCCAACCCAAACCATTCTGTGATTCTATGATTCTGTGATTGGTATTTGGTTGACAGTTACACACAGAAGCCAAGTCTCATGCTTTGCCGTCAAAACCACAGACAAGAGCTTGCCCAGGGTTTTTTTTGCTTATTGTCTGGTTCCACACACCCCACCCCATCTTCATGTGCATAGCACCTAGCTGCCTCTGCTCCTCCACCTGCTCCACTGTCCTTTACCCGCTCTGTTGTCCTCTTTCTTCTGTTCATAGAGCATGCCTAAAATGTGAAGGAAACGGTTCTCATGTCTCACAGAAGTCTGAGGTTACTAATGTTTCACTTAACCCACAAAGACAAAAAGAAACCCAAAACCCCAAAAGAAAGTGGCTCAACCCAGAATGAACAGTAACCCTACTTCCAGTCCTTGGTCTGGATGAAGCAGGGCAAGGACTTCCTCCTGGGTCAAGCAAGTGATGCTGAAGTCCCTCCCTCGTCCTCATTTTGACCTGAAATTCCATCCTGAACCTAAAAAAACTCTTTTCTTGTTGAAAGTGGTACTGGAAAATGTATTATATTGACCAGTACACTTTTATAAACAATAAAGAATTAAAATTATTAAATAATAACCGGCAATCATTTGGTCAGAAAATTGCTCCTCGAGTACTTTATTCTGCAACTGTACAGCTGCACCAGGACTACTGTGGAGAGGGGCACACCTACAAACTTCGACCAGGCAGTGGAAAAAGGCTGGGACTCAATAGTGCCATGAGGAGACCCTGGTCTGGAGGTGGCACTTGTCTTCCAGTCCCGGCTGGTGTTTGGGGCACAAGGCAGGGGTGACCCTAGGAGGCAAGGGCAACTCTGGTGCCAAACTCTCCTCCCAGCCCTGCCCAGCAAGAAGCCTCTCACCGCTTTTCCTTGTAGGCAGGTCTGCCAGGGGTCAGGATCTCCAGCAGCTCAGGGTTCGGTTCCTCATTGCTTGTGTACACAAGGGCATCCAACAGGCCGGTCACTGGCAGAGCCTTCCCCGGGACAAAACCGCTGCTGTTGCCTCTGTAGAGGGCAATGGCTTTGGGGCCACCTCTGAGGACAGGACGGGTGATATTCTCCGGGAATGGCAGATCCACTGCAGACCAGCAAGAAAAGGAGCAATAATGGCATGTAAGCAACACATGAGCGATACCCACTGTGTAGGAAACCAGCATCAGATCGGTCCTGGAGATCAGGACACAGGAACTCAGAAAGTGGCCGGGGTTGTCTGACTATTGCAAATTTGGCATCTGCTACCCCGTCTTTCTTCTCACTAACATTTCTCACATTTGTTCAAGCCTGTATTTCCCCATTCGTGACCAGATCCACAGTGTAGAGGCGGCTGGAAGGGGAAATCTGAGCAGAGTTCGTCCTGCTATTTCGGTTCTGCGAACAGCAAAGCTGATTCATGAGTAAGCAGGGGAACTGGAAAGCAAATGGTGATATGACTTTGTCTACAGTAAAGTCAATTTTTAATTTGAAAAGAAATCTGCAAAATCCACTAACCTTTCAGGTAGCAGCTACTTTAATAGTACACAAAAATACTTAAGAATTGACATTTTATTCTAGCATTCTAGCCCATGGTTTTTACAAACACAAACACCCTACACATACACACACATATATGCACACACATATTCAGTAAAGGCCCAAGATACCAGCATACAGAATTAAGGTTTAGGTTTGCTGGAGTTTCTCAATTTCATGAGCTTCACAATTTCCTTCCTCATACTTACCGTTCCTTTCACAAGCCATTTCCCCAGCATGCAGTAGGAACTGCTGAGGACATTAAAAAGCAGCAGACTGCTGCTATTTTGATACTTCTCCTTGCATAAATGGCCCGAGGGAATAAACATTAAAGGAGGAATCACATGAGAGGCAGAAGGGTAAGGAGAAGTGGTTACTCCTTGAGAAGAGCCACCAGGGCACCTGCACGCTGAGGGGCAGTCCTGTGCCTTAACCCTGATGCACCCCTGCCCAGGGAACTATTTTTCCCCTGACTGACTAATCTGGTAGCCTTTTACAATGGAGTGACTGCATTGGAGCATAAGGGAAGAGCAAGTGAAGTCTTCTGTCTTGACTTCTGCAAGGCCTTTGACACGGTCCCACACAACATCCTTGTCTCTAAATTGAAGAGATATGAGTTTGATGGATGTACTATTCAATGGATAAGGAATTGGCTGGATGGCCACATCCAAAGAGTCGCAGTCATCAGATCTATGCCCAAGCGGAGATCAGTAACAAGTGGTGTTCCTCAGGGGTCCGTATTGGGACCAATACAGTTCAACATCTTCATTAATGACATAGGCAGTGAGCGCACCCTCAACAAGTTTGTGGATGACACCAAGCTGAGAGGTTGGTGACACCAAGTTGATACACTTGAGGGAAGGGATGCCATCCAGAGGGACTTTGGAGGAGTGGCCCCATGTGAATCTTGTGAAGTTCAACAAGGCCAAGTGCAAGGTCCTACACCTGGGTCAGAGCAATCCCCAGTATCAGTACAGACTGGGGGATGAATGGATAGAGAGTACCCCTGCAGAGAAGGACTTGGGGATACTAGTGGATGAAAAATTGGACATGAGCTGGCAATGTGCGCTCACAGCCCAGAAAACCCATTGTATCCTGGGCTGCATCAAAAGAAGTGTGGTCAGCAGGTCAAGGGAGGTGATTCTCCCCCTCTACTCCACTCTCATGAGACCCCACCTGGAGTACTATGGCTGTCCCTGGGGGACCCAGCACAAGAAGGACCAGAGGAGAGCAGGTCCAGAGGAGGGGCACAAAAATTATCCAAGGGCTGGAAGAACTTCTCCCATGAAGAAAGGTTGAGAGAGTTGGGGTTCTTCAGCCTGGAGAAAAGAAGACTCTGAGGAGACCTTCTTGTGGCCTTTCAATACTTAAAGGGGGCTTATAAAAAAGATGGGCTTATATGACAGACTTTTTTACCAGAGCCTGTACTGATAGGATGAGGGGTAATGGTTTTAAACTGACAGAGGGCAGATCTAGATTCGAAGAACAAGGAGTGGTGAGATGCTGAGGCAGGTTGCCCCTTGAAGTTGTGGATGCTCCATCCCCTGGATGTGTTCAAGCTTAGGTTAGAGACGGCTTTGAGCAACCTGATCTAGTGGAAGGTGTCCTTGCCCACAGCAGGGGGATGGAACCACGATGATCATTAAAGGTCCCTTCAACCCAAGCCATTCTATGATTCAACTGAAAGTTTTCACACTGGCATCTGTCAAGGGAGAGCTTTTGCTCTGGTGCTCTCACAGCTTTAAGGTCTCTGCTGTGATAGGCAGACAAGCCATACAAAGACAGGACTAACAGCTGGGGCCATTTTAAGAGCTCCTGTTCCAAATCTGAAGTGGTCAGGTTAAATCAACATCTCACAAAGTGCTCAGCATGGAGTCACTATGAAAGTACCCTTTTAAGATGATTAATGTAATCACACTGTGTCATTGGGTGTTTTTTGGGTAAAACCTTCCACAAAAATGTGTGCACAGTATGCTTGAGACATCTTGACAAGGCCTCATTGGAAAAAAAAATGCCAAAGCATATTTCCAATTACTTTCCTGACTTGAGTGAGCCTTGAGGAAGAGTTAAATGTAATCCTTAGAAATTTCCTGCTTAGTCTGCAAGCTGATTGTGCTTTCACATCACTTTCTTTGACACTCCCCCCTTAGCTGTTGACTGTTAACAGCCCCAGTTCATCCAGAGGTAAGAGCAGAGCACCTTTCTTGGTGAGAAAAGCACAGCTCAAGTGGACAATCAGCTCTTCTACTTGTGTTGAAAGGGTATTTGGAGCAGTTTGAATTGTAAGAAAGAGCTCAACTGCTTTAAATAAAAAAAAGTTTTAGTTGCAAAACTACTTTTATTTTTACGGGAACCAGCTTTGTAAGGAATGAATATTCTCCCTGACTCAGAAATCATGAGTCAGTGAATTACACAAGACATCTGCAGAGTCAATGTCTCCAGCTGCCAAAATCTTCTTTTGAGGTGCCCAAAATAACAAGATATTTCTTTTTCCTCAGGTGGTCTGGAAGAAATGTTGACCATTGGAAGGAAGTTTAGAATGCAGCTTCACGCAGCCAATACCTGTGTCACCTACATTTGCAGATGGCACAATGGAAGAAAAGCCCTTGTGCTTTCTCGAGATGAGAGTATGTACCTGCTGTGAATGACCACCAAGTTACACACAGAGAAGGGGGACACTCCAAGGAGATGTGGCACAGTTAGGGTCCCACAGCAGGCTGGCCACAGGGCTGGGAGCGGAACCGTGTCCTCCCAAGCAGCAAAAGCACACGTGGTCTTCTGACCTCCACGAGGTCCCTCACCTGGAGCTCTGCAGGTCTACCACTTCTGCGAGACCTACCATCCTTCTACCCTCTTTTGATGCCCTTTAGTTCTTGTACAAGGAGAAAAGGTAAGCAAGCGATGCCTGTATACTTTCTTCAGGCTACTCACATTTCCGAAACGTTTGTCAGGGCCCTCATAAGCTTTTCCTTTTCTTCGTGTACTTAGTTATTTCTAATATGAAAGCATTTCCAAAGCACTATCCATCCTAGCTGATCTTCTCTGAATGTCTCCAATTCTAATATAGCCTTTTTGAGATTAAGGTATTGTAGCACACAAGACACAGTTAAAGATAGTAACAAACTATGGATTTACACAGTAGCATAAAAGATGCCATCCATTCTTTCCTCTTCTAATAATTTCTAGTATTTAATTTGCTTTATATAATTCCTTTTCCAATAATCTCTAACATTTCATTTGCTTTTTTATCTGCCACTGAGTTCTGGGTCACATTTTCACTGATCTCAGAACACCAAACAACAATAACAAATAACAGCATCCTCCAGACCCAAAATTGGCTGATCGCTCCCCTATCTCTGAGGTAGTCATCAAAATGCAGTCCTTACCTGAGGTTTTGCTTTGCGCTGGACCAATCAGAAGTAGCCCATCCAGTGAGGTTTTGCCGTAAACATCCATGGTGAAATAAATGTCTTTGGTCTGACCATCAATCAGCACCAGAACAACGTCCCTCAGCATGGTGGAGTGGGGACCCTGAAGCTCTATGAACTCAAACTCTTCAGAAGAAGAGGCGGCAAGAACCTCGCTGATCAGGACAGCAGATGCGTTCAGCTGAGAAGTTAGGATGCAGTGGTTGTCTGTGCCTGGACTGGGCATGGCCACTTGGAAAATCCACTGAGAATCTTCCCCACGGCACCTTTCTATTGACTCATCCATGGTCCTGAAGGTGGAGTCCTCCAGGAAAGCATCTCTGCCAGGGGTCAGTACCCTGACCAGGGTGTCTGCTCTGTCCGTCTTCTTAGTCTTATGGACCAAGGCATCTACTAGCCCATAACTTGTGACGCTCATGCCCTCCTTGTAGTTCCCTTTTCCATAGTAGAGAGCAATAGCGTCAGGGCCATTCTGGATAGTGTTCTTAGGAATAACTATAGCAGGGTTCACAGAAGAGGAGCCAATGAGAAAGAGCCCTTGGCTGTTAGTAACTTTGCCCTGGAGGTTTAAAACCTTGTAGGCTCGGTTTCCATTGCCATTGTAGAAGACCAGATAGTAGCCATCCAAGCGGGCCGTTTGACCGCTGGTGTGATAAAGCTCCACAAACTCAGAAGTGTCCTCTCCTGGGCTGTCAGCATTGACTTCGTTAATCAAAAGCGTATGCTCTGTTTTCTGGTCCCTGGGGTTTTTTATGAGATTCTGAGCAGCAACCTTGGGAAACCAGATGTACACAAGTACCATCAATCCAACGTGCCAGATATCTCCCATGATGAAGGCTGGGACTTTTGTTACAGTTCAAATCGAGAGGAGAGGGGGCCTGTCCTTTTCACAGCCACAAATAGAGCACAGAAGGAATCTGCCACGACTTGGCCGTTGCAGGACAGCAACACAAGGTCTCTGACCTGGATGCTAACTGGCAGAGGCAGGCACGCTTCTTCGGGGAGTTCTGGTTTGCAAAGCAAGGCAGCAATGCCACAAAATTCAGACTGAGAAGGGTATGGCTTGAACAAGAGATCTCCCAGCTCAGCTCCTTTAAAAGTTGGGGGGGGGGGAGAAAAAAGCTTGTTAGGAAACATAGAAACACACCAGTGACATTTAACAGCCTTAAAGCCCCATAATTTTTCCTCCCTACATTTCTTCAGAACTTTATCAAGATACATAACAGCAACAATGGGACAAAGCCAACAGTTTTCAGTGTTTGAAACCCTGACACTTGTGTGAACATTGAAAGTTGGACCGTGTCTGTGTTAATAGTTATTTCCAGTTATTTCCAATTTATTCCACAAGAATTAACATAAAACAGCACTAAAGATGATAGTAACCATCTTCTCCATCAAGGTGAGGGTAGGGAAGGAGAGGACAAATGGGTTTGGCTGGATTCTTGTCGCATGTGGCGCAGAGCAGCTCCACTGGCCACCACACCAACCAACCCTGCTGCAGCTCCGGCAGATGCAGAGTAAGGCTGCGGAATAAGCGGTGGGGATGAACCGACTATTTAAGACACTTGAAAAAAAAAAAGCGAGATTTGTTTTCCCATTTCCAGAAACATTTCTGTGAACAGCTGTACCATCACCTGCTGAGCTTAGATGACCTCCTTACAGTCTTTGACCAGCTGGTATCAGACAAGTGGAGGTTTCCAGCCGGTGCAATGCTCACCAGCACGGCTGCCGCCTTCCTGTGCTGCTGGGCTGACGGATCGGGAATGCACCCAAACCTCCAGGTGCTTTAGGTCATGGCTGATGATCACAGCAGCCCAAAGGGGTGACTGCTATGCGGATGGGTACCTGCAGTCTTTTCCAGGTGAAATCCCAGCCGCAGTGGGACCGTAGCATCACAACTATGGACGCAAACACCCAGGCTTGTGAGTGAGCCTGTATGGTCCCATTTATTGTGGCCACCTGAGCTAATGCCAGTGCACAGATGTCTTCTCACAAACAGGAGGAAACTGCAGTAACTCCAAAGGATGAAGCTGACAGCGATTCCACAAAAGAACATAACCCCCCCCCCACCTTCCCCTTTTGCTGTGCCTGACAGCCCTTAAGCTCATCTGCTCTCAGGCTACGGAATATGGAGAAGTGGACACATTCCTCACACCTCTGCTGAGCAGGACCAGCCCCGGCCCTGCTCTCTCTTCTGTTAGATGGTCACTATCAAAAAGGTCTCCGTCCCCTTTCAGGCACATCCCCAAAAATCACTATCAACATCCCCCCTTCTGCCAAACTCTTGCTCCTGCCCAGCTTCCAAAGAAAAAGAAGCTGTACCAGCTTCTCCCGGCCAAATCCATCCCCCCAGGTGCCCTATTTCCACGGTCTCTCCGCATTTTAGTTAAAGCAGGAGAAAGGAGGAGGAACACACGGGGGAGCTCCTGTCCAGGGGCTTGCGCTGGACACAAGGAAACTCACCAGAAATCGGAGAAAAACAGGAAAAAAAAAAAATACACACCCCCATACACCCCCAAAACTGGACATACTGGCAGGGCAGGAGCGGGGCGGGGTGAGAAGGGACGGGAACAGGGGACGGGGACGGGGATGGGACGGGGATGGGAATGAGACGGGGATGGGGATGGGAATGGGGATGGGATGAGGACGGGGATGGGGATGGGACGGGGATGGGAATGGGGATGGGACGGGGATGAGGACGGGGATGGGGATGGGACGGGGATGGGGATGGGACGGGGATGGGAATGGGGATGGGATGGGGATGAGGACGGGGATGGGGATGAGGACGGGGATGGGGATGGGACGGGGATGGGGGTGGGACGGGGACGGGGATGGGGACAGCGATGGGAATGGGGATGGGACGGGGATGAGGACGGGGATGGGGACAGCGATGGGGATGGGGGTGGGACGGGGATGGGAATGGGGATGGGGGTGGGACGGGGATGGGGACAGCGATGAGAATGGGGATGGGACGGGGATGGGGGTGGGACGGGGATGGGAATGGGGGTGGGACGGGGATGAGGACGGGGATGGGAACAGCGATGGGGATGGGGGTGGGACGGGGATGGGAATGGGGATGGGGGTGGGACGGGGATGAGGACGGGGACGGGAACAGCGATGGGGATGGGGGTGGGACGGGGATGGAGGAGGGACGACGGGGATGAGGATGGGGACCGGGACAAGCCTCCGCCCGGCCCGGGGAGGCGGCCCGGTTGCCGGCGGGGCTCGCCGG
The DNA here is from genome assembly GCF_929443795.1 of Astur gentilis. Lineage (NCBI taxonomy): Eukaryota > Metazoa > Chordata > Aves > Accipitriformes > Accipitridae > Astur > Astur gentilis. The sequence continues at coordinate 1,154,427 of NC_064912.1, forward strand.
AGGGGCCGGAGCGGAGCTTCGGGGCTCAGCCCGGGCCACCGGGAGCGGGCTCTGCCCGGCACAGCCCCCCCCCCCCCCCGCCGGGCCGGGCACTCCCCGGGCGCAGAACCACGGAGCGGGGCCGCTCCGGGGAGGGTGTATGTGTGTGTGTGTGTGGGTGTCCCCACTCGGCCCCACCGCCCCACGCACTCACCGCCACATTCGCTGCCACGGCCGCGCCGCCACCGCCGCCCGCCGGGGAGGGTGGGTGGGTCGGGGCGGGCCGGGGATGGGGGAGGAGGGAGAGAGCCCTGCAGGAGGCTCCGTCCCCAAAAGAAGTCCTCTCGTCCCCGTGTCCCCAGAAAAGCCGCCTGTGGCTCTTGCCAGCTCCTCTCCCGGGGTGGGATGGGTGGATGGATGGACGGATAGATGGATGGATGAGTGGATGGATGGACGGATAGATGGATGGATGGATGGACGGATGGATGGACGGATGGGTGGATGGATAGATGGATGAGCGGACGGGTGTTCACCAGTTATGTATCCATCCCCCCCCACCCCACTGAATTCCCCAGCCAGGACTAGCAGCACAGCTGTGTTGGAGGACATTGTGTCTCTCCTTGCATCAGCCTCAGTGGTTGAACCAGGAGCTGGAGGGCTGCGTGGTGGTGCCAGGAGGCCTCGTGCAGTCTGCACCAGTGGCAGGGCTTTCCCTTGGGACTAGTCCCTGTGGCCCCCCATGAGCCGCTGTGTCCCAGTGCTGCGTTTCTGCTGTAGAGGACCCAGCACCCAGCCTGTCCAGATGCAGAGTGAAGAGGAAATACCACTGCACATCTCCCAGCACACTTGGGTGGGGAGACATTTAAGCCCCCCCACCCCTCCCACCCCCCGTGAAATTGCACTGGGACCCCACTCCCTGGGTCCCTGGGTGATGGGAAGGAGGCAGGCCTGGCCTTCTTCTTCGTCCCCATCAACTCTCAGGTCCTACTCCCCCAGACCTGCTCATGGGGCTGCCCAGTTCCCTCTTCCCGGGATCTCCCCATGGGGAGATATGTGTGGTTACTGCTCCACTCCACCAGACGCTGGGACTCAGTGGGAGGAGAAGGTCCCAGCTCTAGAATGGACTCGGTGCCAAACAGACATTTGATGAAGCAGTTGCTCCTGCAGCTGGGCCAGATGTGGGCTCCTGCGCATGACTCAGCAGCCTGGTGTCTTCCTCTCTTGTAACTGGAAACCAGTGCTTCAGAGCAAGGGGGGAGCTCTGCCAGAGGGGCCGCATTTGCCCCAGGTCTTGCTAGCCCCCTGTGTCCCCACAGCCCCAGTGTCTTCATGGGATCCGCAGTTATTTGTGGAGGAGAAGCTGCACTGCAAGGGGCAGGCTATGCCACTCAGGTGCTCCTTGGTGTGTAAAACTGTGCAAGGCCATCTGCGCCCCAGGGAGGGGGGGGACCTTGGCAGTATGTGCTTCCCCCCAGACTCCAGCGCAGATTCCAGCAGCGTGTGCATCCCCAAAGCAGCGCTGGGGCCGTTCCCACCTGGGACTTGAGCAAAATGAACTCCATGAGCACGCAGAGCTGATTACTGGACCTAAGCAATCTGTGGCTACAGCTAAGCGGCTGCTCAGCTACAGGGTAGTAAAGCCAATATTCCTCCTGACAGGGTTTAACTATCACGTTTTGGAGACATTGTATTTATGCAATCATGAGACACTGGAATTACAAAGGGAGGTGGAGAGCTGTTCAGGAGAGGAAACACCCTTACCCAGAAGGGGCCCTGACTCATCCCTTGCTGGGATCTGCATGGTGCAATCGGACTGGAGGGACTCCCTGTCACGCCTCCGGCATGTCCCAGACCCCTTCGGGTCCCTATGCCTTCAGGCCTGCTGCTTGCTTTGCCCGCTGTTGCTCTGTGCTGCCAGACTTCCATCCTGCTGGTGGGGAGCACATTCTGGACCCCCAGAAAGCTCCTTGTTCCTGTCTGTACCTTCTCCAGCTGCACAGTAGCCTGCCAGCCTGTGGGAAGGTAAAGCAAGGGGGGATTTGGGGACAGAAGACCAAACGTCCTGCCACGAGATGAAGGGAGCCTTGGCGGAGCTGCCACCATGAGGGGCTGCTGCCCATGCAATGCGTGGGTGACAGGGGTGACAGTCATGGCCACCGTGCTCAGGCATATGGCTAATGCCCGAATTCCTTTTGTGTCCTGTCCGCCCAGGAGGTGGATCTGCAGCATGGGGCAATTCTGGGCCATGGCACCAGGAGGCACCAAGCTGCAGCTCTCATGGCTTTTTGGGGGGGTTGGTGTCCATGTCTGCTGGCTGGGTGGGCTGGACACAGCCACATCTATGCTCTCCAACCTACAGCGAGCATGGCAAGGCTTGGCTTTGCCAAGGCAGAGCTCAGTGTGTCAAGCTTACACAGCCCTGCAAAACCTTTAACCACTTAATTAAGAAAACATACCTCATTGTTGGAATAAATTTCCTACCTGTATTTTGAATAAGCTCTTCTGGTTGGCCCTATTAAAGGCAGGAAAAACCTGAAAAGCTCAGATACTGTATAAGAACACATTTTTCTCGTGTCAAAAATATACTCTCAGCAGAGGAAGTTGCTTTGTTCAGGTGCTAGAATGTGGCCAGCCTGTACCTGGGTAGAAGGGTTTTATTGCAGGGTGGGTCTTGCAGCCAGTGGAGGAGGTCAGAGATAGCTGATCCTTAGCGCGTGGGAGACAAGTGGGAACATCTATTGGTGCCACTGAGGCTGAGGGATACCAGTGGGACCCGTGCAGGACCAGCCAGGGCAGAATCCACTCCAGCAAAGCCCCTGCGGATATTTGGCCAAGTTCATGCCCAATATGGTGCACCACAGCCCCCCACCACTCCCAACCCACAGCCAGACTGGGGGCTGTGGAGGAAGGCAGGGGTGTGGGCAGACCCAGTGCAACCCAGGATGGTGGCTGCGGTGACAGCACATGAGCCTGCACAGGGTGGGTGCCCAGCAGCAGGTGCTCACCACTGCACTGCAGCACGGAGGGATGTGGAGGGGTCCCTGTGGCCGTGGGATCATGTCTGGACAGTCAGCCGTGGCCACCACATCCAGGTAGTCAGCCATGGCCACGGGTGCCCTGTCCTGCTGGTTGGGTGGCCATCGCCAAGTTGCAATGTGGAACAGGGACAGGGCATGGGGGGGGGGGGGGGGGGGCAAAGAGAAGACACGTGCAACAAGGTTCAGCTCGCTAACGCAGGCACAGAATGCTCAGTGTTTATTGGTGGTTTCACTCCAAATGGTTTGTACAAGGAACAAGCTGACTCTGCTGCACATGCAGATGCATGCATCTATTGCTGCAGGCTGTCTTGGCAGCTCTCCTGGCATCCTGGAAGCATTGCTCAGCCTTGCAGAGCAAGGCTGTACCAAACCCCCTTGGCCAATGCTGTTGTGCTGCCTGACAAGGCTCTGCCTGCTCCAGTGCTGCCGGTGAGATACCAGGCTGTGCCCCAGGCAGCACCCACAGCAATCACCAGCATGTGTCTGCGCGGGCACCGACACCCCTTGGCGGTGTGGGCAAAGGACCCGGCACAGTCCGAGCAGCACTCCCCAAAAATCTGCTCTGCTGTCATGACAGAGACATCTCTGAGCTCCCGCCCTGCAGTTAACAGGACCTTTCCATTTTTATTGCTACTCTACATTGCGGTGATACCTCTCAACTAGCAAGTGCTGCCTCTAAGGCTGCTGCCACAAAGCAAGTCTAACCCACGCTGCCCTCCTGAACCTGGAGACCTCCCCGCTGCTTACAACAAAGTGCTTTTGGAGCTGCTGACCTGTCCCTTGCAGGCTGAAAGACACCAGGCATGTACTGCTGGGTGAGGGGGGATGTACCCATCAGGGGGCCAAGATATGAGGTCCTTAGGTGGGGTTTTACAGCACCCAGCTGGGAGATGCTCCCCACCCCTAGGATCAGATGTCAGGGCCTGGGGAGACTGCAGGGGCAGAGTTATGCAAGCTGTAGCCTCCCCCTGTCCCCTTCCCATTCTGCAAAGGGCTGGCAGGTGACTTTGGCCACCACAGGCATTCTGCCCAGAAGGACAGAACCAAACACAGGGTGACCCTGACAGCCACTGGTGCTGGGATCGGACAATACAACGAATAAAAACGTATGACCAATCCTGTTCCATAGGACCCAGGTGATGCTCTCGAGCTGACCAGCCCAGTTCTGGGAGATGCTGTCCCTCTGCTGCCCCAGGTGAGAGCGTGGCCCTCACCTTTCCTTCCTGCTGAACCCACCCCTGCTCCAAGAGCTCCTGTCCTGGCACCTCTCAAGGGAGAGCAGCTATTGTCCGCCTGGAAGCTATTTTAAGGATCTTTATGCTGCTCACCTGCATCCACTCTAGATGAAATCCTGAGGAAATCCTTACTATTTATCCACTTCAACTTTTTTCCTTCCCCAGTTGCTGCCTATAACCATCATGACTTGAGAGACCTGCCGAGAGTTGTTTTGTTTTTCTTTTCTTGGCAGACTACATTCATTGGTGCTGTGCTTCCCATGGGGTCTCACTGGCACACATCCTAGGGAAAGGACAGCAGGTGTGGAGCAGTTAGAAAATGCTCCTTTGTGTACCTTTCTGCCAGCCCAGCAGCAGGGACATTTAACTGGCAGAGCATCCCAGCCCAGCCATGGGGGGGGGGGTTTCTCACCTCCCACCCAGCTGCGCTAAGGGTAAGACTCCACACAGGACTTGCAACGAGCATGGAAAAGCCAAGGAGATCTAGGCGTCAAAGCAGAGACTACTGCCTCCGAGTCTGTCCCGGAGAAGCGTCACCATACCAGTCATCGGGAAGGCTCTCCTCCCTCCTCTGTCAGGTCATGGCACAAAGGCAAGAAGTCCGAGGACATCAAATACTCACTGCATATCCAGGCTGAAGAAGTGAGAGTGCTTTGGGGACAGCCTTTACATTGCAAAAAAAAAGGGACTGAAAAAGCCACTGGATGGGGTTTAGCAGGCTAGATGGGATGGATCAGCAACCCAGAGCATTTCTACCAGCTGTGTTGGGTCTTCTGCCCCACTGAGACCCTGCCCACTGCTTCCCAGCATCACCGGTCACATCCAACTCCTCTGACTTCCAAGTGCTGCCGTGTGGGAGGGGGCTTTGGAAAGCCAATGAACTGGGAGAAGAAGCTCTAAGAAGGATGTGCACCAGTGCTCAGCCCCCACACTCTCTGGCTTCGCTCTCAGGTCACAGACACAAACTGAAGCCACAGGTGACAACTTTGGGCTGGACCCCAACAGTGGGAAGCACATCCAGCCCCCTGGTTCCACCAGCGTTTGCATAAACCCCGTCTCCCCTTAGCCAGAAGGGTCAAGCCAGGCAGCCACCAGCTATAAATGCCAGCAGTCCTCAGGTCATGGGATAGCTTTGGATTCTGCTGAGAGATAGCTTTGGATTCTGCCTGAGACAGGCAACTACTGCGCTGGCCAGGCCAGACCATTTGGTGTTTCTTGAGATGCTGCCTTCTCCTTACAGGCATTGCCTTTTCTCTCAGTGCCACATGGTGCTGACCAGGGCCACCAGCTGGGTGGGAAGCTACGGCTGCTGAGAGGAGCAGAGAAGGGATTGCTGTGGAGCAGCCTGTCTTCAGTCAGTGAATGTCTGGTTAGATGAAGACTGCAGCTGTACAAACAAGATTGGATGTTTATTCTCAAGAAACAGCAAAGGTACCTGACCTGGCCTTAACACAGGGAAAGCTTTTTGCCTTAGCCACAAGAAAGCTGCAATGTCAAGCGTTCCCCTCACCCATGTATGCCCCAATCTTTAGATGCCCTGATCCCATCCCACCCCACCAAACCCCTTGGTTCACTCCAGGTCTCCTCCAGGAGGGCTGCGATGACACTAGTTCTGCAAGCTGCTGCCACGCACTGTGGAAGCTGGAGCTGTTGGGGAACAGAAAGAAAAAGGAAATGACACCTGGCTGAAGATCACAGGAGTGGGATGTAGACATAGACTCTGGGAGGAGAAGGAAGAGCAGGAGCAAGCACTGACAGGCCATGCCCTGGTAGGAAGGCGTCTACTCAGGGCCAGCTTCACTTCAAGGCAGATGACAATAATGGTGGCAAAGACCTCTTGATTGCTGGTTCAAGTGGCTCCAGAAAGCCCTGAGACCAACACCACCTCTGCCAGCTCTGCATTTCTTACAGAGGGCCAGGCTGTGTCTTGGCAGCGCCAAGAGAGTCTCAAACTGGTGAACAGATCATACCCACAGAAACCACTTAAACACGAGGCTGTGGCAGGAACCCTGTGGTGGTGGGGCAATGCAGGCAGATGGGTTCAGCCTCAGTCCTCCTCTCTGGCAGCATCCAGACAAGGACAAGCCAGGCAGGAAGAGGCATGCAATGGGACTCCAAGCCCACCAGGACTAGAAGTGCAATAACAAAGCACAACCTGAGGTTCAGGACATCAGCCCAGTCCTTGTGCTCTGCAGTTTCTTGATCCCTGAACATGGTGGATAGACAGGACAGCCAAACGTACCACCCACAGATGGGTGTCACAAGCTGTGGCCACATAACCCTTTTAGTCTGACAGAGCTATGTAAAATGGGCAGCAAGTGATGGGGGGACACTTACCAGCTACTGCTCTAAGTAGTATCGGTCTCGGGCTGAACAGCTGTTTCAGGCCTGCAACAAAAGAACAAAACCAAAACACACAGGCAGTCAGCGGAGGGATGACAACCACATCTTGAAGCAAGAGGAGAAACTAAACAGTGGCATCACCCTTGGAGGGAAGGACACTTTCACCAGGGTAGAGCAGCAGTCCTCAGCCCAAGGCTTGCAGATGGGACCTGCTGATGCTGCTCACGAGCTGAGGATGCAGCAGTTCAAACCAAGGTCACTGGGGAGAGCAGAGCAGCTTTTGGTCAACCCAGTTGCAGAGCTCTTTGCACACTTAATGGCTCCAGCCCAAATGCTCATCATCTTTGCACTGGTGCAAAGTCTAAATGACTTCAGTGCCCCAAGCTGGACTTTACACCAGAATGAACTGTGACAGAGTACAGATGAGCAAAACAGCAGCCGCAGCAGATCAGGTTGTCAAAGGCCCTTCCAGCATGCAGGGGCCCAGTGCCCACTCTTGAGGAGCATCCCAGCTATGAAAAGCTGAGACAGTTTGTCCAGTGAGTGCCTGAACGTTTGCATATACTTCAAAGGGGGTCGAAACATGCACGTAACCCTTGACGCCAGGAAGCACAAGAAGTTCTTGCTTTCAGCTACATGCAACCCTGACAGAAAAGGACATCTTCTTCCCTGCTCATCAGGTGCTGTGAGATGGGCTTTCTGAATCTACTTCCCTTCTCTACTATGTGCTTAAGGCAAAAAGGGGAAGATGCCTGAACATCTGCCTGATCCTGGATGCCAGCTGAGCATCTCCACATGGAGTGGCAGGGCCAGACCCTTGCTCCCTGTTGAGACCTAGCCCTGTGACCAGGACATGGCTTTGCCAGCAGCAATGCCCTGGGGAAGCAGGTCCCACCAAGCTGCCTTCCCCCTGACATGGTGGACAGTGGATGACATGATTAACCAGGGTCCCACACCTAGGACATGTGACCATCCCACCTCCCCGCTCCCCATCTTCCTCTGAACTGACTCTGCACTGGTGCAGCTGCTGAGGAAAGGGCTCTAATTATAAACGAGCAGATGCTTTGCATGCCTGAGGAGGGTTATTTCAGCTGTCAACATAACCTGATGCTTAGGGACCCTTGGTCAGCTCGAAATTGCCATGACAGAGCATGTGGCATGACCTACCTTGCAGAGCCAAAGCAAGGTTAAACCGTGTCATTACATATACATACCACACACACAATATAAGCTCTATATGACCTAATATATTGTATACAGCTAATGCATCACAAATATCCCTAAAGGGGATACCTAACAATAAGTGTGCATTTGTAAACTATCTTCAACTGTGCTTAATTTCATGAAACCAGCACAAATGTTTAACGTGTGCTGAAGAAGGTGGAAGTGGGCAGAGGGTGTTCTAGATAAACATACACACACATATCTATATATGCACATACATTCATCTATACACTGTGCACTATGCCAGACAAAGGGCACTACTACAAGGTACGAAACCAAGCTCCCCCGAGCCATGGATTATAGGACCACTCTCAGACTGTATAAGCATTGACTGCTGAAATGGAAAAGAAAGAAAATCCCAAGCAGGTGCTTTTTAATGGCTGAACAATGTAAAAAGAGAGCCACACCCTTCTTCTTTTTTTCCCCCTTTTTTTTTTTTTAATTTTAATAAACCCTATATCCCCCTTGCTTTTCTCCATTTCCTGAAGTGGCTAGAAGCTGGACAGCCAGCTGCCTGGCAGCAGGAGCCCACACTGAATTTCCATAGGTGCCATTTCTCCCTTTCCTGTCACTTAGGTCATAGTAAACTTTGGAGCTGGACTGAGCCTGCTGTAACATGGCTGTGCAGCTCTGCTCCATCAGCATGGCTCATTTTGAGGTCTCTGAGCCTGCAATGAAGGGGGTCAGCAACAGAAGTACACCCGTTCCTCTTTGCTTCAAAGGTGTAGCCCCCAGTGTCCCTGCACGGTGACTGAGGCCAATTCAGACAACACAAGACCAAGCTGCAGGGTTGCCTCCAGGGTCTTACTTGGCATGGCCGCTGCAGCCCATCAGGATGCTGGCCAAACTCCAGGCTCCATCAAGGGCTCAGCTGCCACCTAGAGACAACGCACTGGGAAAGGCCTCTCCATTTCCATGGAGGTTCCCAAGACAAGACACTGTCCCATCCCCCAGCCACTCACGCATACCAGGTGAACGATGGAAGCCAAGTAGGGCCTTTGCTGACACGTCAGCCAATTCAGGCCACTCATGAGACACTCTCTTCACTGTCCCATGCCAAGGAAGAAAATGATGCCACCTCTTCCTCAGCTCTTCTCCCACATGGCCAGAGCTCCTGCCCCACATTAACAGGGGAAAGTATCCCAGAACCATCTTGTGTTCCTCCACATCCCCCATCTTCACAACTTTACCTATCCCCAGCCCACTCCTGTCCCAGGGCCACTGCACACCTCCCGCGGGGAGCCACCAACATCACGAAGAGCTGCCAAAAGTCGTCCTCTCACCCCAACCCAGTAAGGACACAGCTGAGCTTAGCAGAAACAGAGTCCAGAAGAGCAGGAAAAGAAAGGACGAAGGAGGCAAGGAGAGCTACAGCCAAAACAAGATGCCCATGGGGAACTGTCTTTACCGGTAACCCTCACGGTATCTCCTGGAAGCAGTCGGGCGCTGTCTTCTTCTCACATACAGATCTGTGTCTACCGTCTCCTGAACCGCTTGCTCTGGAAGCAGGACAAAGAAAGATATACCTCTGTTGACAAGCTCCTTGCAGTTGTCAGCAAGCCCTGGAGGAGACTGCCTGGTAACAGATGCCAGTGGGGGCTAAGCACCATAAGAGGTTAGGAATGGCACTCCCAAGCACTGGATCTTGTATAATGGTCCAGAAAACCTTTACTGCAGGCCTCTGTCTTTCCTCAGTTGCCTTTATCCTCTCAAGCTCGATTAAACTTTTAAAATTTGGTGCCTTTTTTGGGTGGCGTGTTTGGAAACCCAGCACATTGACCTCCTGCAGATCACAACTGCTGCAGGAGACCATCGCTTCTGCAATCTCCAAGACTCAGGAGGGACCTCTCAACCAGGGGTCATACCTGGCCCCACACAACCAGTACAAGGCAGTCACTGGCTTCCAGCACAAACGCAGCCCTCGTGTGCACACAGAAACAATGGTCTCCAAATGACTTCATGGACATCCTTCTGGCCTCCCTTTCCTCCACGCTGGGCAACAAGCCTGGCCTTACACCATAGGAAGGCAGCGCATCCTCTTTCAATACCTGAAGCTGTCCAACCTGTTTTCCTAGGAAGCACATCATGTGCTGTATTTCTCACATGGGTTCAGACAGCTCAGAAGAGTGCAAAACTAAATGGCCAAACCAAAAATCACTCCCCATTTGGAGAATCGCCATCAGTTCATTGCTGTTCAGTCTGTTTCTTGCCAGCTGGTGCAGCTGAGAGTCTGGTCTTGTGCTTTTTGTGTCACATGGTCCATTGTGAACTGGTATACATACTTATTATGTTAAATATGTGTATGAATTTAGCATAATAAGGAGGTATATAAATAAGCTGTGGTTTCCAAACATAAATCTGCAGGGACTGCAGAATGAGGAAGTGGGTAATGCAGTTTTACCTGGACGTGATAAAACAGAGGAAACTAAAATTAGGACGGCTTCCTTCCCTTCAAGACACACAATACTAAATGGCTGTAGAGCTGGTCAAATCAAATTTTGGCAACAGAAGATTTCTTGTAAAACAAAGCACAGATTTAATTATTTCTTTTTTTGGTCAAAAATGCTTGTTACAAGTATGGATAGAAGCTATATAAGTTTCCAAAAGCTGCCATCAAGAGTAATTGCCAGCGACATTCTGTGGAGGACAGTTTTGAAACCCACTGACTAAGGAAGGGCCGGGATGGGCATGAACGCCCCTCCACTCTCATCCTGGCAAACCCTTGTTTATTTAACCAGCTCTGTCCACTAATGACTCAACTTCTAGGCTCACCGCCTTCAAGTGAAGGAAGAGTCACTTTATCAGAGGAAAATATAAAATTTGATTTTTAAGTCAATGACATATTTGCAAATCAGGCTGAGTGGGAAAAGCTTAGGGAAGGGTTTCAGTGCCGGGCTCCCCAGCCAGGCAGGGCAGGGTACCACAGCGCTACCGAGCCGGAGCCCGTGGAGCGGGCTGGCCTGGAGGAGACTGATTAGAGGAAAGGGAAGGCAAGACCAAGAGTATCCAGATCCTCACTCCCATTTGCTGCCTTAGGAGTCCCTGGTGGTGGTGGGCCAGGGCGAGGACCGCTCTTTTCCTTTTGTATGTGACCTCAGGCACAGCCAGAGAACATCCTCCAGAGCACGCCAGGTGCCACACGGCTGAGCATGCCAGCCAGAGCCATACTCCCCCAAGATTATCTGCTAGGCCAGCAGGAGCATCTTCTGCTTACTGTCCCTGTTTTCAGGGCTCTGTAGGCAGAGCCACAGTGTTCAGGAGAATGGTCTCTGGGCATATAGCCTCATGAAACCAATGCCCAAAGACAGCTCTTGTCTTGATTTCCACGTAGGTTTGCTTTCCTTCAAAAACTAGCTGTAGGAAAATGCCCACTTGCCTGGCAGATAATACACAGCACTCACAGCCAGACCCTGGGTGGTAACTAAAAAGGAACCTGAATATTTGGCTGGGTGTACAGATATTCACACATGAGATGGCAAAGCCAGGAGTGTTTTCCCCGTCACTCCTAGTTGAAGTGGCAAAAGCAAATGCCTGCACGGGAGAAGATTCCTCTAGCCATAATCTCACAGTTTGGCCCAACTCACCAATCTCTTCCACAATATTCTCAGTGCTTCCAGGAGGAGTGGTTTTCTCCTGTTCAGAAACAAAACAAAACAAACAAACAAAAGAATAACAACCTCAGATGGGTGCCCCCTTGACCTGCCCTTTTGCTCTGAGAGAGGAACAAGAAGTGCTGGGGCTTTCCTGGTCATCGCTGTGATTCACACCACGAATACCATCGGGATAGAACTGCTGCCCTCCTGCTCTCAACACCAGCACCTGCTGTCTTCAGCCACTCCACCCAGCAAAGTGGTGTCCATCCCATCCAGCGCAAGTCCTTCAGTTATGCTGCTATGCAACCATCTCAAGAACTAAGCCCTTCTCCTCAGTTGTTTTTTTTTTTTTTTCCCTTAAAAAAGCAACATTCAGATAAGTGTGCAAACTGGCACTGTTTGCTCCAGTGTTTGGGAGAAAGAGCAAGAACAGCCACTGTTCACCCTTCTGAAAAACGATGAACAATGCTGCCCCCAAACCTGCAAACACACACTTAAAGTTATTATAAAAGATACATTTAAAGTAAGCAAATATTAGAGATCTGTGTATACAAAGGGTTTAAACCCTAACGATACACAGCCACTGGCACTGCAAACCCAGTTAAACACATGCTATCCCCCTGCAGCTGCACCCATCAGAGCTGTCCGCAGACATGCTCAGGTCTTCAGGAGCTGGATCTCACCATCCTGCATCGAAAGAACGGATCCGGGAATCCTCTCACTCTGCTCACTTGGTCCTGTAATGCCAGATGAGGCTTTCCTAATTCCAGTGGAATGCTGAATGCAAATACCTCAAAACATCAGATGTCATCTTCTAATCTAATCAACTCAGCAGCCATAGTGTATATCGAAAAAGATTAATTAGGAAATGGGGTGAAATGATGTTATGAATTTCCTTAGGGGTTCACAGAGTTTACCAGTGGAAACACCAACTACATTGATCCCACAGGTGCTGGAGTATTTGGTGCTTTGTTATTTGGGATAACAAAGGAAATCACACCACAGAGTCCATGAAGTGGCACCTTATTTAAAGTATTAAGAAAACATTAAAATTTAGGGAGAAAAAAATTAAGAAGCAGGTTTAAAAAATCAGAATAAAGAAGCTCTAATTTTTTATATGGTCATGAGGAGAAAGTAACAAAACCCTGATTTGATTTACTTCAAGTGCAAGCTATCACTTTTAGTCCCGTGCACGTTTTAAGTACATGCTGCGGTTATCTTTTGTGCCCTCTGCTGTCGGCAGCTTCTCACTGTGACTCCTCTCCCATCAGTTTGCCATGTTTGCTCTCCTTGCTCTGCTGACCACAGGATCCAGCTCAGAAAGTCTCATGCCTTGGGTAGAAAGAAGCTGAAAGCAGTGCACAAATTATATTTTAATCAATCACAAAATCTCTTCTGGGCTTTCCACCATGTCTTGCATTTTCTGTACTCATCCTGCTTATGCCATAAACTTGTAAATGCATATGACTTAAGGAGAAGAGCTGTGTCAGAGCAAGAGAGATGCAAGCAGTTAGGAGTCAGTTTGCAGGTCTGCTGAGCCAGCTCCCTTTGCTTTGCTCATTCTCAGTGACTGCAAGTAGCACTGACTGCGCAGTGTCCTGCAGTCTACCAACAAAACTACACACCAGATCTACGAACCAGAAACCAGGGACACGAGTGACTTCTGAGCTCTAGTATTTAAAGTTAAAGTTGTTTTAGGTTGTTTTCCTAGCCTATGGATTATACTGAATGGGCTGTGAGTCCAGCTGCCTGGGTGCTGATGCTGCTAACAGCTGCTTTGCATTTTGTTTCGGCTCATAGACACGGCTTTCCTTCAAGCAGGTACCCTTCGGGGTCACTCCTTGTACGCCTGTAAAATGAACGTCTCTGAACTCGGAGGAGCTCCTGTTAATCTGCTTCTTTTGTCTCCAAGCACAGCTGTGGCTTACTAGGTTTCGTTGTATGTGAGCTGGTGCAAGGATTCATGTTTCTTACTTGAATGGCAAGCCCGAGCAGCTGAACAGGACCTGACCTTTGAGCTGAGAAAACTTCTGTTCAGTGTGCAGACCTCCCTGAAGGCAGGACTTACTGCGCACCTGCTATGTGGGCTCTTTGCTGAGCACTGCCTGCCCTCCAGAGGTGTCTCTGAACTTTGACACCCATCCAAGGGCTTTAAACAACCTGAAGAGACCATCTGAGCCACGCAATGGAAAAGTTGGCTCATCTGGGCTTCACTACTGCCCTCCAGCATCCAAAAGCTGATGTTCCTCCAGCAGGTTAGGGCTGATCCGCAAGGGGGAACAACCAAACAAAGGAATGGAAAAATACAGAACAGGTGGGAAAAGCATATCCAATTAGCTCCCCAGACTGCACTTTCAGAAGCCTTCTTTCTGGCAAAGGTGCGCTGTGACATTAACTTGACCTCTCTGGTTTAAAGACTGCCAACAGCTCCTGCTCTCGGTTCGATATCTGAACAGGTCATACTGGCATGGTCCTGCATTCCTGTGGGGGCCTGACTGTAACTCAATACTGTTCGGGTCAGGCAGTCCATATACTGCAGCACCCTGCCTTTGGGAGCAGGAGTCCAAGATCCCTAGCTCCTGCTCGGAGGCTGTGCACCCCATGAATGCTATTGGGAGAGGGCAGGCGGCAGCAGCATGTGGGTGTGATGCTCAAAGACAGGTTTCAAACAACAGACAGGTTTTCCAAGGCTTGAAGTTGAACAACAGCAGTCAGGAAGAGCAGACCAGGGCATCTGACATGCTGGTGGTGTTGAACTCAAACCAGCCATCTCCCCCAGGTGCAAACAATTTACAGGAGAACCACAGCAGTACCCACTGCCAGGCAAGTACACACAGGATTAACACTTCCCTTGCACCCAGTAGGGTATAACAAACAAGGTGTTGTGTAGCTATAGCTACCTCAGCTTTCATGAACTTGTGCTTCCTAAATTCAAAAGGGCATCTGCCAAGAAGTGGCACCCATGGATGCACCACTGCTAGTGGACACAGCCAAGTGCAAGTGGTGGTTTTGCTCCATCCTTCCTCAGACTTACTACAGAGATCAACTTACTGCATCTGAATGCTCCACCAGTCAGCTGAGCCAACGTATACCCTGATTGGAAAGCAAAAGTGACTTAGAACACCTTGAGAGTGATTTAAGCTAACACCCAGATCTCCACACTTCCAGTGCGCTAAAAGCATCCACATGATAGCTCCCGAAGTTTAATTAAAACCTACAGAATCTTTCACCACTTTTTTGTGATTCCCCTCACTGAGTTTCTTCCTGCTCACTTCTCACTGTTCCCCTGTCACCACTCTGGGCTTGCCCTGCTCTCTCCATCCAGCAAGTTCTCTGGACTTAACAGCTCCCTGTCCAAGTTGTGCTTTACAGAGGTGGCCTTCAACACTCTTTGTTCACCCTGGGGAAGTTCAATTAGCTATTCCTGACTTCCTCCTTCCATCCCTGTTGTCCCATGACTCCTCAAATTCATCTTATGACTCCTCTCTTCCATCCCTGATGAAACCAGTATTGTCAGTCCACCAGTCCATAAACTCTGGTCCATAGACTCTTGTCCTACCTGGCTTGCTGTCCTGAAATACCTCCCCTTTCATTCTTCCTCAGGCACACTCTTGTTCACATTTCATATTCATCTGCTTTTCCAGTTTACTGCCCAATTCTATTCCTCACAGTCCTCTAGCCCTCTCTATACTCACATTGCCTTCAATTATTTTCTTCCAGTTGCTGCTGGAAGTCCCAGTGCCAGCAATCATCTTGAATTGCTTCTCATCAGTTCTGAGCCAAATCAAGAGTCTTTTGATTTCCACCTATTACCTTTACATCGATGTTTTATCTTTGTGTCTCTGCCAAGGCATCATCTCTTGGGTGTCTACACCACCTTTGTCAACTTGATGTGCCATAGGCATACTCTGTATTTTCTTAGGAAGAACTTGTGCCATTTCCTTTCTGTCCTAGTCACCTTAAACTCACTCCACAACCTCAGCGTATTAATTGGCAACTCTCGTCTTTGCCTCTGCACACAAGTTTTCATTAAGTCCTGGTCATTCACCTTCCTCATCTGATCTTTGAAGAGCTGTCATGGTTTAACCCCAGCCAGCAACTAAGCACCACGCAGCCACCTGCTCACTCCCCCCACCCACCCAGTGCCATGGGGCAGAAAATCGGGAAAAGAAGTAAAACTCATGGGTTAAGATAAGAACGGTTTAATAGAACAGAAAAGAAGAAACTAATAATGATAATGATAACACTAATAAAATGACAACAGTAGTAATAAAAGGATTGGAATGTACAAATGATGCGCAGGGCAATTGCTCACCACCTGCCAACTGACATCCCGCCAGCCCCCGATCGGCGATTCCCCGCCCCCACTTCCCAGTTCCTATACTAGATGGGACGTCCCATGGTATGGAATACACCGTTGGCCAGTTTGGGTCAGCTGCCCTGGTTGTGTCCTGTGCTCTCTCGCTGGCTGGGCATTAAAAGCTGAAAAATCCTTGACTTCAGTCTAAACACTACTTAGCAACAACAGAAAACATCATCAGTGTTACCAACATTCTTCTCATACAGAACTCAAAACACAGCACTGTACCAGCTACTAGGAAGACAATTAACTCTACCCCAGCTGAAACCAGGACAAGAGCTAAAAGGTGTAGATAAGTCTTTATTCTCTCTCCTCTTGCAGCCCCATACTGCCCTTTCCTTAAGACTTTCTTACATATGGGAAAATTGGCTTCATTTTCAGAAGGCAGGCTAAGGTTGTGTCTCCCAGGAACACAATGTACTCCCCAACCTACCTCTCATGCATTCAAAACCTTTGTAGATGGCCCATGAGCAACCTGTGTGCATATGCTTGCTAGTGACCAAATGGCCCTTCAGTGTTTATCTGAAAAGAGAACATGCTATTCTCTTTGTGAACCTGATCTTGAGGGCTGCCTCCAAGTGCTCTGCAAAATAAAGCCTATAATAAGACTTACCCAAGCTGAAGTGGAGAAGTGGAGAACAAAACCCAGAACTGCTAAGCCCTGATCATAATACTATCCTACTCACCAAAGACCAGGAATCTAAAAAGAGCTAAATATTCAATATTATTACCTATCAGCTCCCAGATCCTGAAAGGTCAGTCCCACCTCATCAGTCTCAATTAAACAGGACCTTTGGCCCACTGGAAGGAAGTCATATCATGTCTAGTACGTTACCTTTAGGCTTATAATGGTTCCTCAAAGGGTTTAACCCAGC
Source organism: Astur gentilis (assembly GCF_929443795.1). Classification (NCBI taxonomy): domain Eukaryota; kingdom Metazoa; phylum Chordata; class Aves; order Accipitriformes; family Accipitridae; genus Astur; species Astur gentilis. Next base: position 1,171,074 of record NC_064912.1, read on the forward strand.
TTGGCTCCACATCTTGCTGTAGGTCTGTGTGCTCTTTCAGAGCACCCCTGTAATGCACCAGCATTTTTCACAAAGCCCTTCAGCTGTCTCAGACCTGAAGACAGATATATGATCAGTGGTAATTCTGTCACGCTAAATGCTGGTATCATTGCTCATTACTGAGATTTGGATAGCTAGCAACCATGCTGGATTCCCTTCTGGTGGCCAGAAGATCCTGAAACCTGGTTTGTCAGAAGTGAGGCAAGATGAAACAAATGGCTCTCTTGGTTTATCTGCAAGTTCACCTTATATGTTTGCTAGGACTCAGGAAACTCTTCCCTTCTGGGCAGGACTCCAAAGGCTAAAAATTCAGCACACCTGCCATGTCCTGCCTCCATTCAGCCTATGAAATAGTCTACTTTTCAACTATCCCAGTTTCTAAGGGGACACTGAAAAGTCTTTTTCAGTCCAAATTCAAGATGTGACATACACAAGGTAAATTTTTTGTTGTTGTTTTACGTTTTTGGTTTGTTGTTTGTTGTTTTTTGTTTTTTTAAACTAAGAACATGCAGGACAATTAGCTGTCCTTTTGGTTTCAGGAATTCTGGGACAAAAGTGTTTAAAAGCCTGTCATGGCCTCAACTTCTATGAATGCATTTAATTGTTTAGAAAGCAATTAATACATTTTGTTTCCAGGTCATTCTTTGGCAGAAATTCACAGCTAAACTATGTGGTCTGAGAGTGCTGCTCTGCTTTAAATCTGATGCTTGGCAATTTTGTTGGCTAACCCACATTTTTGCAGGGAAAGAGAGCTAGTAGATAGTCATTCCCATCTCACCTTCTCAGTCCTTCAGGTGTTACAGACTTTGCCATATTCTCTTCCTCTGACTTTCCCCAAGACACATTTGAAATTTAGATTCATGCTTTCTGAAATGAAATTGAATTTGCTGTTTGCTTAAAAGCACAAAGATCAACAGTGGCAGAGAGCAAAACCCTATGCATGTCTACAAAACAGGCATGGCCTGGACAGCAACAGCTCACTCCACAGCTTGTGCCAAGACTCTGGCAGGTACCAAACTGAGATAAAAATACCTGTTTACTAACAACTAGACTGGATAAAAAAAGATGTCACAGAAGCCACTGGAAAATCAGATGCAAGGGCATTCAATCACTACCAAGAAGTGGGTATTTAAGGCATCCGCTTTACGACTACCTACTGTCTAGATACAATTTCCTGAAATATTCAGGAACCCGTTCAAGTCTGTTTTCAGGCATGACTGGATCCTTCAGAACTAAGGATCTGCCTGAACAGCCTGAAGCATATGTGTTAATACAGCTTAATGAAGTTCACATCAGGGTAATTTCGGCTAATGTACTCTGGACTGCCATTGTAGAAAGCTCACTGATAAAGAGGAATTAATCAAGCTGCAATAGTTCATCACCTTATGATATTATAAATATGCGTTCATACACAAAGAAGAAACAACAGAACTCCAGTATTTCCTTCTGGAGTCAGTGACAAGGATCGCTAGCTCTTGTAAGTCTTTCCCTCAGGAGTTTTCTCTTTGTGCAATTGTCAGTTTACAGCAAAAACTCAGCATAAGACATTGAAGATGAACTACCCTACTGCCTTTAAGCCACAGAATAATCATAAGAACCATCCTGCCCAAGTAATAGGCATTTTGTTTTAAGGCTAATGTATACATTTGTTAATCTCTTTGTTAATTTACTTAACTGGGATCAAATGGGATGAATTCTTTCCAGAACATGAGTCTGCCCCCAAGACCCTCTTAATGGGAGGACTCCTACTCCTTTGTTAGCCTGTGGGTCATACCAATTATGCAGATATATTGGGCATTTTTATCCCTTTCACGAGAGTCTGTGGAGCCTAGGAAATGAGCAAAAAGAATTCTAAAACGGTGACCTGCAATTTGGGGAGCAATCTAAAATCTAGCGATTTAAAATAATTGCTAAGGAAAATGCTAGGCTAACTAGCTTGAGTGGAGCAACATTCCAACAGAGCCACACCACCTGTTTCCACCACCAGCTCAGATCTCTCTAAACCACACTATGCTGTGCCATAAAGAGGGATGGGACTCATTGCCCAGCTTGGGCAATCCATCTAGATGGTGATGCACGAAATGAGTCAGCCTCTGAGGATGCCCATTTCTCTCCCCTGACTACAGATGGAGCCATGGTTAATTAGCTCAGGGTTTAGACATCTGACTTTCAGGTGCTTAAGTTTGGGCACTGGAATTCTCCTCCCACATAAGTCTCGAGTTAGACAAGTTAAAGGTTTAGGCTCAGCCTCTTAAATGCACTCGCAGGCATGGCACTGTTGAAGACTTTGTCATCCCTGAGCTGCAAGTCTGCAGTCTCAACTCTTCTCTTTTTCAGTAGCAATGTCATGGCTTACTGGAGTGGTGCAGGCTAGGGGCAAGATAACAGAAGGGAGGTGGTGTATGGTTCATCACACCATTAATTTAGGTTATTTTAGGCATTTTGTTTTTGCTATGTTCAACCTTTTGCTACCTTTATTTCTGCTACCTTCAATGCTCCAAATCACACCTCTCTCCCAGGGCACCTAAGTTAAATGTCTGCAGTTAGATAGTGTGCGTACCCCTGAGGTCACTTCTGCTCACCTTAAGGAAGCAGGGATATCACCTTAGCAGGGATAAAGCTCCAGATCTGGTAACAATTTTGAGCAGACTACAGAGAACATAGTGATCAATAATTCCTCTCGGTTAAACAGATTCCCATTTATCAAAGGCTGGGACACCACCACTGTAGAACAGAGCTTGGAGGACAAACTGATATGACAAACTGACATGAGAACCAGCGAGGCAGCCCTGGTAGACATGGCTAGCTGTGACGATGAAACCATGCTGATTTTGCTTATATTAAGAGGTCACTTGCTTGTTTATGGTCATCTTCTGCTGCTGCTCTTATCTTGACTGTGCCTTTTGGAGGTCTGTAAAGCCAACTACAAACAAAGTTGTGTTTAACAACCAGAGTCAAAGACAGAAGCACTGAAATGGTCCCCGGATTTGACATGGCAGATATGACATAGATGCTATGACCTTCCTAACCATAGCCATGAATGAGTGAACAGGTAGTGACAATGGTTGCAATAAACTGGTGGCAAAACTTTAGACTAAAGCTCAGCATCAGCTCAGCTGCAGATGTGGTACCTGCTCTCACCAACACTGCCTAATTCAAACAGCCAGGAAAGAAAACACTGGAAGCTGGCAAGACTCTTCCAAGGAACTCTTCTTCTTTAGTTTTCCCCAAAATAACACCAACTCTTTCTTCTCTTTTCCCCAAAGAACCAAACTGAGTTGATATGCCCTCTTTCTCTTTCTTCATCTTGACTCACCCAGCTCTATGAGCAAGTGCCACACGATTAAAAATGACTCATCAGAAAGCACGACTGTGATACCAAATGGATAACATATGCAATACAGTCAAGTTATGAATGACCCAAAGGCTGAAATTTATTTGCACAATGTCCACGAACAAATAAAATCCAGGGGCAGAGCTCTTGGAAGTCTTGAGCCTGGACAGTCTTCTGAGACCAAAGGTCCACAGAGGACTGTAAATACCCAACCTTTGCCACTCTAATATTCCTACTAATTTGTCACCTTATACCCTTCCTTTTATCTCCTTTAACCTGAATCTTACATCCACTACTGAAATGGGAAATCAATTCAACAAGCCTAAAAATGGGAATGTGTACAGGATAACACTATTGACTCACTTATTCTCTGAATATTCTTCTATCAAGTCCTGGACAGCAAGTCCACAAAAAAGTCCAACATGCTGTCTAACAAAACACAAATGATTAAATGCATGTTCTCCTCTTGCTCCTCTTCAGTCTGTATTAATCCTTCTCTCCTAATATATGGGGTAGATCCACACACACATCTACATTGCCGAGTGCTGGCTCACATTACAAACTGCTGGGACGTGCCGGATTCTTACAGAGCTTGTGGATCACATGAAGACTATGCCACAACTAACTGTTCAGCCAACTGGAAGTTAAATCTCGCCAGTCAAAAAATCCTAATCTCCTAGACTACAAATATAGATGTTACTTAACTGTCACCAGCTGCTGATGTAAGGAAAGTGATTAAAGTAGAAGGAAATTCTGCACCTGTAAATAAATGCTTGTTACTGATGATAGGCTTGAAACCTATTGAACCTCTGATCATCTTGCTGGAACATCCTAGGCTTCCTTACCAGCAAGGAAAAGTGGGGCAGAACTGTCTCCTCATATTAAAAGAGAAACTTGGAAGTTCACCACGTTTCATGTGCTGCTTGGAATATACCTTATTAAAAGTCAGGCCTGAAGAACAAACGTGAAACTTCAATTTTCAGATATACATCCTGATATCTGCCTATATTACTTCTCTGGGGTTACAGTGTGTGCTAGAGGGTTAAGAGATCGGGAAATATCTAGATGCAATACAGAGATGGAGGACCTGGATAGGAGCAGAGACATCAAAAGAAACAGTGTTGTTCTTTTTCCTGCACAAATGCTGAAATGTTACTGTGTTAGAGGACATCCATGTATCTAGACAGAGATATTAAAAATCTGACTGGACATAGTCCTGGGCAATCTGCTCTATCTGACCATGGTTTGAGCAGAAGAGCTGGTCTATCTGATCTCCAGACATCCCTTCCAAACTCAACCACTCTGTGATTCTACAAGGGACTCTATAGATCAGGGCCACCCTGAAACACAAATGTGGCAGACAGATTATCTTTCCTGAGAACAAATGATATAGCTGGGGGGGGGTGAGAGGGGGGGGGGGGGGGAGGGTGTCAAAAAGCAAGCAGAGAAGCTTCCAGGCACGTAAGCTCCACAGGTGTAATGACAAATATCCTCTCTGCCTACAAACCTCTATACTTGAAAAATGACAGCTGCAACACTAACTTAAAAAGCAGCACAATGGCAGGTCTTGAGAGGATTACAGAAACACACCCTAAAAGTATTATCTTAGGTAATGCCATTTAAGGTGCCTATCACTGCAGCATGAGATCCACAAAGACATTTAATCATAGGACTGCGTTAGCCATCTACGTAGTTTTCAGGGCCTGTGATGGGCTGAAGTAGCAGAGTGAATCAGATGACGGACTGAAGGAGTAGAGCCTTTTGCACCATAATTAAAACCACCCAAAATCCATCAGAAATGCACTGCAGAAAGCTTGCTACTCTTGCCAGCTGGAGAAGTGAGGAGGCCCAGAACTACACCACAGAAGTCAACCTTGTGTGGATGAGTAATAACTATTTTTCCTTGCAGCTCTGCCTATTCGTGCCATGCTCACATGAATCACAGCTGTATTAGCACTGACATGTCATCACAAGAATTTCCATGTGTACAACTCAAAGATATGCAGGTTAAGGACAGCACTGGAGGTTACTGACTATGGGAAGCACTTCCAGCAGAAGCACTGGTTTTGCTGAACCTCCCGACCTGTGTCAAACACAGCATACACAAATACAGGTCCATCAGAGTCAGCAAGTTACCATGAATTTACCCAGCAGGTATCTCACACACTGATGACAGACATCTCTGATGTGCTCCTTCTGAACTTGAATGCTTGCTGTCATGGGGCACGCACCACTACTCAGCCAAGCACCTTTGGAAACAACCCTCAACTCACTATCAGCTGGGGCATTGCTCTGGCTTTTCCCCCACGGCATGGCTCAAAGCTGGCACTGTGGGTTTTCTAAATCCATGGCTATGTTAAAGACTTCCAGCTTCTGCCTTGTCCTACCAGGCACATGTGCTCTACCACCCATGGTACGTACCGCAGACTGGCTGGCAATCTATTTTTCCAGCGTGTAGGAGGCCCACGCCTCTCTGCCATCTGCCACCATTCATTTTTCATTGCTTCTCAAAACAACCTGAAAATAACCCTGCTCTGATTAAGTTTAATGAGGCAGGAAACCCTCTGAGTACATTTTTCCCAAATAATCTGCTTACTGCTCTGTCACACCTACTGCCTTTACCCATCTTACCCTCCTGCACTTCTGAATCCATTCATTTGCTCCTGTTTCGGCTGTAACGAGTGGACTGCTCAATTTCCATGAGAACAGGGAGTCAGTGGGAAATGAGGGGAAATCTAGAAATGATTTTTAGATCATTTAATAATTTAATGTGTAGCCACAAATAGAAATTCATAGGAAAATATGGATTCTACCCTACTAGGCAAGGGCTTAGATGAGTGCAATGAATGACACCCCACCCACCCACCCCCCAGCTCCTCCTGAACATCTGTTTGCAAGACAAAACAGCTTCCTCCAGTAGAAAATGGGATAATTGAAAGTGTCTACATTGACAGCTGACCAACTATGGCCAAAGTCCATTAAATAAGTCCAACACCCCCTGAGAAATCTGCAGCTAGTATTGTCTCTTGCCAATACTGGCTACACTACTCTGAATTTCCACAGATATGGCTCCTGAATGCCCTTAGGGCTCCAGCTTGGTGGTGTTTTCTCTTTCTCCATCCATAACAGGTTTTAGATCACTCCTCTCTGCACAGTAGTGACAGCAGAGCTGCAGGCTTTTTCAGAACCGGGCAGGAAAAGCAAGCAGAGGTCCTGGATACAGTTGGTTGTGAAGACTGGCACACTTACTGAAGAAGCTTTCACTACATGCCATCCTACCTCTGCTAGACAATGCTGAGGATTTCATTTTCCAGAGATACTAACTTGGCACATCCCAACAACTTACATTCACTCTGAAAGAGACAAAATTCTGAGAAGAAGGAAGAGAACGCTACCCCCGCCCTGAACAAAAGCATCAGTGCCCATCCTTGACCTGGGAGAGACACGAAAGCCTTCGTACATACCCACATGTTCTCATGCTCGTGTTCTGAGCTGACTGTGTCTCCATCATGCCGTGCACCCAGGTAACCATGCTCAAATACAGCTCCTGAAACTATCCCAACACTTAGCCTTTGCCTGAGCAATAAACATCCCCCCCACACACACACCCAGCAGTTTTGGCACTAATACTATTCCAAGCAAAGTTGAAGTTTCCCATTTAATTTATTGACAAGTGCTTTGTTAGGTTTGTTTAGGTGGTGACTTCTTTCTCACCACTCCCAAAACACAAAGTGAGGAACAACAAAAGATTATTTCTGCTACTTTGCTTTTGCATGATTACTGTTCATTCCACCAAAGGAGCTTATATAAAAGTTTTCAACTGTCCAAAGGAGGACCATCTGCTGTGAAAAAAGCGTACTCCCTTTTTCTAAGCAAGTGAATGCTCACTGAAGCTAACTAGCATTATATTAAACTGTACAAAAATAGTGACCACAGCACTTTTTCTCCCCAATTTGTATTCTGCAGTCATCTTTAACCATAGCAGAAAAATAAGCTAACACTGTTATTTTGCAACACGATCCATTTCCATAATGAAAAATCATTGCTATTTTTTGATCTGTAACAGATCTAATAAAATAGCACCTTCTTCAGTAAATGAAATATGCCAGTAAGTAAATAACCACTTGAATCATTCTTTCTGCCCACGTACTCTGCACAACATTCTCATATTTTGTATATTTGCCCCTCTGCCTTCAGCTGGATGTACCGATTCCTCCAGATAGCTCAGGCAGCTCCTCAAGAGTTAAGAAGTTATAATGTCCTGGCTCACTGAAAAGGCCATTTACAGCAGTGCCTTCATTGCTAAGAAATCTGTCTCTCGATTCTTCAGCAGGGTGCAATTACTGGCATCAAGGTCTGGCTCTCCTCTCTAAGGTGAAGGCTTCATACTGGAGCTCCCACCTGGACCTAGAACGTGCTCAGTGACAGAGTGGGGCATTGGCAGTGCAAGATACGTGTCTCAAGAATGAAGAATATAAACAGCTGCTAGCATAAAGTAACACAGCCTCGCATAGCTGCCATGAAACTCTGTCATCTCAAGGGCAAAATCTGATGTATTGCAGTGAGGATAATGATAAAAATATAAAGGCACGCATGTTGTTCCATCCCCTAAAAAAGGGCCTTGGCCAAGGCAAAGAGAATTTTGCAGGTTGCCAATAGCGACATCCGTGTTTACAGAGTACACTATGCATGATCATCGTGCATAGCAGAAAAATTACCTAAGTATTTCCCATGGCTCGATACCATGCATTCGCCACTAGATCAGTGTCTGCAGTGCTCCTGTACGCTATCAGGCCAGACCCCTAGCTGGGCAAACTGGCAAAACACTGCTGTATGTGGGGCAACTGGGAGATCGATAGCAGATGAAGGGCTGCACAATAATTTCTTGAAGTAAGAAATTATAACTATTTCTATTAATATCGGAAGGAATAATTTATATATAGATACACACACATGCATAGATGCTAATGCCAGTGTTGACATCTTACGCGTGTAACGTACATATAATTCATGTCACGTCCAGCTGTCTCTGAATGACTGCTTAATGTTGAAATATACAATGCAAAAATAGGAATGTAGTATACTTCAAAATAGCGAGACTTTACCCCCCCCCCCCCCCCTGCTTCCCATCCAAATTCATGGACTATGCATTTCAACAGGATCCACTAACTCAGCCAGGAGCTCCAAGTCTGGTTGAGTCTGAAAGTCTTTATAAACCTCATACCTGAACCCTTGTGTAGCTTGACAGAGACTGAGAACGTGCTGCCTCCTTTCCTGAATGCTCCTTAGTTTCAGACATAACATCAGCGCTTCTGTGATGGTGATGGTGGGACTTCTGATCATGGTGGGCATCCCTTTTCTTGGCTTCTGTGTCAAACAAGATGTGGGTTAGCCTGTCCAGATAGTTCTCCAGCTCTTCCTGGGTGTGCTCCAGTTGTTTGCCAACACTACTGGGGAAAAAAGAAGAGGGTGGTGGGGAGCTTTTGCTTTCCCTCTCCTTCTTGGCCTCTTCCACATGTGGGTTATGCCTCATTAGAAGAAGGACTATGATAAGCAAGATCAGGCAGAGATACACAACCCAGACTTCTTCCATCTTGGTGGTGAGATACCAAGGAGCTAGTAGTGCCTGTTGATGTACTCAAAGGGAAGAAAACAGATGGGTCAAATACAGTAGCTGGTCAGCGCTTCCCAGCTGTCAGCATCCACGGGAAGGACTGTTGCCAGTAATCAAATCACTGTGGTAACTGATGTCAAAGTTCAGTTTTCTAAAGCAGTGTGGGTTACAAACCTTCCCGCAGTTCTGAATATGAAAGCAGCACAAACAGTGAGCAGGAAAAAATTTTAAGCAAAGAAAATGAAACAACTTCGTCCTTAGGTTGAGTAACTTCAGCAGAAAGATCCAAGATGATCTGTCACAGCTCCATATGATCTTAAAATAGCAGTAGCTTTCCTCTTTTTTTGTTAAGGAACTGCAGGTTCGATGCTTATTACTCTTCAAATAACTTTCCTTCTGTTACAGTCTTTGAATTGTTGTCTTCCTTGAAGTGGTAAGCTTTTCTTCTTTCTAATTCAAAGAAAAGGTAAGTTAGGATTGGGGTTTTCCTCCCCAAAGGAAGATAATAGAATATTTTATCCTTTAGGGGACCTTAGATGCCGAGTCCATAGTCTACCCTCAGCACCCTTAAAAAAAAATTTAAGTGTCAGAAGGGAGTATTAGTCACCTGAGTTACAGATTCAGTAGGACCAATTTGTTGGCTTCCTTCTGTCTTTGCTGGTCTCGTAGAAGTGGCTGCTGGGACTTGGGAGGTAACTGCAGCTGAACTTTGCAGGGATCCCTTGGAGATCCTTTGTAGGCTGTTCCTCAGTGACTCTTCCCCCTGATTACTCAAAGCAGAAGATGGGCAGCCCAGGGACCAATAAATGCATTTCCACTGACCAAGCCCAAGGGAAGGGATTGGAAGAACTTACCAATTAGTGACCAGCATCCAAGTTAACAGCCAAAATGCAAGTGGGGACGAGCAGCTATCAGGACAGGGCCACTCTGTGAGGGGGGAGGCTGGCCATCGCCTGCTCTCTCTCCCCCCCGCCCCCCAAGCAGGCTCTGTCTGGAACAGGATTGCGTTTCCTAACCTTTGCTAGGGGGATCTTTTTACAGATGAGGATGCCAAACCTAAAAGGAACAGAGATCACACCCAGATTTCTGCTGCCTCTGTGTGGAAACATTCTTGGGTTCACTCTGCCAGAGAAACAACTCTAAAATTCTTCACTTTGTTCCTAAAAGTGAGACCTTTCCTCTGCTTTGCTACAGTGAATGGTCTGAGAAAAGTTATAGCATTCCTTCATGCCATTACTCACTTTAGAAGTTGACCCTCAGCTTTTACTTTTTCAAGACCAATGCTATTAAGCAAGTTTTGCTCTAGAGGCACTGTTGTACTTCACATCCCCTTTTTGCCTTGACTTTTAACTCATTCCTGAGGTCACAACCATGCCGCAAGATCTTGTAAGCAGTTTGCTGCCTGCAAGCCTAGGCCTGGCACTGCTGCACTACATTTAGGTGGGCAGTCACCAGAGAGATACGGTACCACAAATCCAGTCACCCCTTTTGCACCAATCTCAAACACACGGCACGAAGCTGAGGAGAAAATGCAGAAAGAGACAGGCAGGTCAGAACTGAGCTTAATTTTCTACCAAAACTGAGCTACATTTCCTTAATGCAAGAACACTGGAACAGAGAACTCAAAGCAGATGGGAACGTCTCCTTTCTCCCTCACTGTTGTACAACATTAATGCCTTAGGGCATGGGCCATACCTCCAGCCACATGTATATACAGTAACTAGTAGAGCAAAGCCCTGACCCAAACCTGACACTGCTGTAATAAGAGACATCACTGAAACCCTAAACAGCATTGAAATCCTAAAGAAAGAAATGCTGAAAGGGGAAAACAATTTTTTCAAAAACGTCATTAAGAATGCATTGTGGCTCCTATAAAGGGGAATGGGCTGATGCGGCAGCAACAGCATTTCCTAACTTCCAAAAACATTGCTTGTTTCCTTTCAAACAAATGATAATGCAGCAGATGCTTCAAACATTGCAAAGCTTAGGAGTGAAGTAAGGACTGCTGTAAATTTCGGATGCAAAATACTATAGAGTTGCCTCTTCAAGATACAATCATTAATGAAGTAACTTGGGCATGTCTGTCAAAAATGCAGGAGGCATCACCTTGACTATGAAAACAGGGAGTGGACACAGAAAGGCAAAATGCCTTGTCCAAGATCACACAGCCAATTCGTGGAACTGACCCAGCCGATTCTGGTCTTGCACTCAAGTCCACAGGTCAAGCATGACACTCAGGGCTATGAGTTCATCGTATTGATGAATATTTGCCTCCTGAGTCCTCCAACAATCAAGTGCTGTGAAAGGAATATGGGCTGGCTTTGCAGGTCAGTATTATGTGAAGACCTCTGAAAAACCACAGGAGCCATTCAGGTATTAGAATGCATCTTTTTGACCTCTTCGGAGATAAACCAGCTGGATTAGGTTACACCAAATGTCTACCTCACTGGTATCTTTATTTGAATTGTGAATGCCTAACGAATAGTATAAGCACAAGGCAATTACGTAAGAATGCTTCCCAGAATACTCCTGCAGCCTTCTACAGCACAGGATTTTATAACATTTTAGTGACTCTAGCTTTACCTGAAACACAACAAGGAAAGAAATAACTATTTCCCAGACACAGGCTGCATAACCAGCTAGGAAAGAAAACACCTGTAGTTCCAAGGTCACGTACAAGATGCTCTTTAATCTTAGTAAATAGCATGAAAACACTAAAAGTTTGTCAGCAACACAGCTTTTGTAAATTTCATATAAAATCCTGGAAATCCAAAAAATACTGTTTAGTATACAGTCCATACAGTCAAAGTAACAGCAGTGCTCCTTGGCATGTAAAAGAATCATCTGCTAACCTACTGATTTCCAGAAGACTTAAAGTCTTCTCTCCATATTTCTTCTCATCAGGTATGCCACCCAGGTTCAGCTTCTCCTTATGCCTAGACAGGCATTCTTTAAAATATTTAAAACAAGAAAAATATCACCGCAGATGCAACTGACTGCATCAAAGCTTACTAATAAAATAACTTTTTTTGTAGCCAACATCAGGTTTTTTGAAGTCTTTCCCAGCAAATGTCTTCCACCATCTCTCAGCTGCTCTCAGTACACCCTGGAATCTGCCTACAGTCCCATTTCTCATTTCTCATACAGGATGACTGGACTATAAAAAGGAAGGAAAGCACTGCACCCTAGGGACACCCGATACCATGTTTCCTTTTAAAGGACTTCTGTTCCTTCAGCTTTTTTAGGCTTAGTGGGAAGAGTTTCTGCATGAACGTAGGAGATAGGTTCAGTGGCTGAAGCAGTATCAAAACACTGGAGACACACACTCAACTGTTCAGAAAGCAAATATTTAATACACATCAAATGCAAGAGGGTCTTTGGGCTCTCACAGTTCATTTCACCACCACCCAAGGTTTGGCATGCAGCTGATTTATCCTCCAAGTCAAGAACTGACTGTACATCCTTCCTAGCTGGCTAGAACCTGGCTTCAGCAACAAAAATCTTTCCCTGGCTGGAAACAGCTGTCCTTACATCCCTACGCGAGATTAAATCAGCATTTGCAGTTCTCTTTTAAGTCTATACCTGTCAATTAAAAGAGATGAATAAGCAAGGATGATTCTCACTCATTTTCCTCCAAGATGCTGAACTCATACTCTCTAGATGGCAGTGATGACACACACCGCCCAGTGCTTTCTGGATACCAGAAGCTGCATTCACACAGACTTATATGGAGTGGAAGCATTCAACTATCCATTATACTTACACTGCTGGATCTTCACAGAAGCTGGATCTTCATTACAAACCATTCCCTTCTGTATGCATCGCTGCCTTATCTGCTATAAAAGGTCTGCTCTGTTTAAAAGCAATAGGAGAATGGGAAAAATCTCCCAGTATAAAAGACAGATTCTTAGGTTAATGTCAATTCTATAGTAAGAAAACCAGATCCTTCCAGACTCTGTGCTGGTCTTTTGCAAAGGTGCCTTTCTACAGTGTGAGGACAGAGCATGACTATATAGACATGCATACTGGGCACATCTGTTTTAAACCTCTAGATAAGGCACTCTGAAAGAGGAACCTTTCTTTAGGAAATACACAGAGATTCTTGCATAACGTCTTCTACTGCACCGCATCTTTCCACAGTTCTTAAGTTTATGGGAGATTTGGCACAGTTTTTAGCCACAGTTTTAGTATAAAAGACTTTCCTACAAGAAATTAAAGCAAAACTTGTCTTGGGAAGTTGTGAATTTGAATGAGCCTGTGTTAAGTGTCCTGGGTGACTCTGAAGGGGATCCTGCTGAACCTTGGCTTTTCCTGCAAGCTCCTGAGCACTTCCGGATGAACCGGCAGTTCTTGTTGCGGATGCTTCCTTTCACTTCCACGATCCTGGCAGATTTCACAGCTTAAAGAGGGGAGAAAAGAGCAACAAGAGATGTTTACTCATCTCATATAGCGAGGTCCCACTCTGCAAAGCAACATGAAGGGCAGGAGTGAAGCCTTTTCTTCTTCTCTTCCCCCACCACGCAAAGTTCTCCTACCCATTTCCATGAGCTTCAGCTCTTTGCACCGCTCTTCCTCCATCTTCTTCCTGTAGTCTCCAAACATGGCTCTCATGAGCTGACGCTTCTTCACCAGTGGAGCCTTGTCATTGCGCAGTGTCTTGATTGCACGGAGAGCCTCCTCAACTGAAGCAGCACAAAAGACAACGCACAGTTTAAGACCCCCCACTGGCTCTGCCCCTGCATGCCTGCCAACCCTTCCCACAGAGGGGATCTCTCATTTACTTGAATGCTTACCCTGCTTTGGAGTGGATTTCTGTGTCTTCAGGCCAAGTTCCAGCTGTTCTACACACCAGTCCACCTCTTTCCACAGCTGGTCATCTGACTGCTATGCAGCAGGGAGCAGAGTGAGCATGAAGAGATAAGTCATCCAAAAATTAGAGCAGCAGTTGCTACACAGGAAAAAAGATATCTGCATAAAGTCAGGACTATTCAATATTTCATGTTCTGGTGATCACTTTATAGACTTAATGACACTCTCTCTACAGTGTTTTTCACGGGATAAACTTAAAGCACTGGACAAATGTTGAGAGGCAACTCACTGCCTCTATTTGATGGATTTAATATTTGGCTGCCATTCAGATGATGCTGTTTTCTGGAAAGCTGTCCAGGGCCTTTCCTCTGAAAGAAGCTGTGAAATCAACTTACAGATGGGAGGAGTAAGCATTAACAACAAAAAACCCCTACCCCAAACCTGCCCAAAATTAAAAGCAAACAATGGACAAAATTGGAAGCCAAGTCTTGGTGTCTCAGCTCCTCTATGCTTGCTCAACCAGAAAGGCATGAGGACAAGGAAGCTGAAGCCCATGAAGATGGAAGAAGCCAAGTCCCACCAAGCAAAGCCAGCTGGCTAACTGAGCAGTAGAAGGGAGAGGGAAACAGGGATGCACCCTGGGGCTGAAACAATTCTTAACTGTTATGTACATGTAAACACAAAAGCCCTCATGCTGTCTCCTTTTCCTTACAACAGTCTCCTTCCAATGGACTGGAAGGGCTTTACATCACCTTCAAATCTTTCTAACTTTCTGGTACTCAGCAGTGTTTACTGGTAGGGTTGTTGGTGAAGCAGCACTTTGGATGGAATGCTTCCAGAGGCAGGTGAACACTCAGTGCAACTTCCATGTAGAATATTAACAAAAGCAACTTTTTTGTAATTTTGTATTTCAGTATTGCTCAGCTGGCATTGTTTGTTAATAATAACTACATCAGTGCTTGAAAGAAAAATAAAATGAAGACTGGGACCTTAGCAGAACATTAGAAAACCTCAGGGTGTGCCTTAATAGTGTGTTTACACATAACTTGCAACTTCAGTTGATTTCTGGGCCATGCCTTAAGTGGGAACCCTCTCAGAAGCACCCTTAAGCTTTGCACCAGACCCTGCTGCAGCCTTGGCTACACCAGGTAGCAGCCCTGCACCTCAGCTTTGCTATTTGCATTACCTGAGCAATCATCCTACCCGGTAACATGCAAATCAGGGGTACAGTGGCTGGTTCAGCACACACAGATACCAACTTGGCACTGACTGAGGACTGTTACCTCCATTGTTTACTTTTGTTTTTTTAAGAAAACATGGCACCCAGCTTGCCAGGATTAGCTGTCAAGTCTAAACATGAAATGTTTCGGCACAAGTCTGAAGCAGACAATGAAGGACCATTAACTTCCTTTCTACTAGTTATGGTCCTCAACCATCTAGCAGAGAAAGAAAAAAGCTGCTGTAAGAAATAAGCAGCAATCCCCGTCTTTCAGCTTTCATCTTAAGCCAGGATACTAACTGTTAAACTATGCAAAGAGATAAAGTTTTTCTTTTGCTCAAAGATTTATAAATTATGAGATCACATCAATACCTGACAGGTCTCATCCTGGTGGGAATTATCCTTATTTTGACATCTATTAGCTTCTGCCTTTGCCTTCCTGTTGATCTCAGTTTCTTCTTTCTCCTTTTTACTGACAGATGGTTTTTGTTTCTTCTTCTTTTTCTTCTTTTGGGCAGCTCCATCTGCTGCTGACTTCTCTGTCACTGTCTCATCTCCAGGAGCAGTCTCTGGTCGGGGGATCTTTAACGTGACATGGCTTCTATCCTGTTTGGGTGCACTATCTGTAATTGGAGTCAACTCAGGCTCCTGCAAGGCTGAAATCCGTGGCATACCCGCTGACTCAGTAGGCAGTGAATTACCCAGCACTTCGTGATCTGCTGTACGCTCTATATGTTGGCTTGCTGGAACTAAATGAACCAGAGGACAGTCTTCATCCGGGATGGCAAAGTTGAAAGCAAACTTGGGTTCTTGTCCAGAGGCAGCAAAACTCAAGGCTCCATTCCAGTTCTCCTGCTCAGTGGCTCTTACATTGGTTTGTATCTGCTCAGCACCACTGACACCAGGGACTGCTTCCAAAGGTGTATCAGTTGCTTCTGGGTCGATCTCAGAAAGTGTAAAATCAAATCGGAAGCTGTTGTCAGATGACATGAACCGCTTTGGCTTTGCCTCAGAGATTTGGTCAGATTGTTTCCCATATACCACACCATCTGAAGCCTGCCCATTGCTTTGCTGTACTTCCACATCACCAGGTTTCACATCTAGAAAAGACAAACAATAATGTTTCTATCAATATGCCAGTTCCCTACTATGGGGATGCCACTGCTACTGCAACTCCCTCTGTTAAGTTGCTGCCACAGAGTGGCGATCCAATCAAAAGCTGCAGTGTAAGAAATCTACAGAAAAGGATGAAATATCACCATCCCTTGAAGGGACAGTTCAAGCTCACCTGCCTTCTTCATGCTCTTCTGATCCTCAGTCATCTTGAGACGATAATCCCCAAACACATCGTTCATCGCTTGTTGCTTCTTCACAAAAGGAGTCTCACGGGAGCGCAGGACCTTGAGAATGTGCTGTGTCTCCTCTGCTGCACTCAAGAAAAAGACCAAGAGAGACAAGAAACAGGTTATGTTGGGCCTTACAACGTTACTGGGTGGGATGCTGATGACTGGGTCTCCTCTGAACGCGTTCTGTGTTCATATAACTTCCAAATAATCCATGACTGGCATTCAATTGAAAGAAAACTCCAAGTTCTTCTAGAAGCTGAAATAGCATGAAATGTTCTCAAAAAAAAAAAAAAAAAAAAAAAGTCTTAACTGCTTATTATATACGGTAAGAATCTTACACTGCAGTAAGTGCACTACTAATGGCACAAAAGCTACAGAGGGCTTAACAACCCTTCCCCCAAAGCAACTGACAAATCCAAGAGCCTAGCTCAGTGTCTCTTCTCTGGAAAACTGGAAAAAATCTGACCAAGTAGTGAGCACACCCTGAAAAGCAGGACCCTTGCTTGACTCTCATACAAACCTGCCTGACTACAACAGTAATCCCAATTCTTTGGGTCAGAGCAAATTCTCGAAAAAGCATAGCTGTTCTTCTGCGACAGCAGTCCCCAAAGACCTCAGTTTGGGAACTCCAGAGATACAGTCTCCTAGTGTTTGGCTCACACATTTCAAGACACAAAAAAGCTTGATGTACTAGACTAGTATTTTGGAATGGGCACAAACCCATCTCTCTTGGCTGTAGTGCATCTCTCTGGAACTCTCCAAATGAGGCATATCTTGCAGATCCAACACTGAGAGTCCCATGCTAGGAACAGAGTAACAGCATGCAAGCGCGAAGCAGAATGCTGCAGTGGGGCTGTAGCCACCCACAAAAGTGGGACATATCTTCCAAGCACTTGGGTGTCAGGGTCCTGAGCACATATTTCCCCCTACTTCAAGGTGTTTAGCTGGCTGCATTCAAGGCCTGCTCACTAGTAAGAGCTGTTACAAAGAAAGAGCTAGATAACGTTTCAGGAGAATCTCTCCCTTCCCTCACTTATGAGTTATTTTAAGCTGAGGATCTCATGCATGGCAGTACTGCAGCCAGGTACCTCACTGATCCAGACCTTGAATTCCTGGCTAGAGGTTGGATCTGCCTCATCACCAGAGACTTCTCTGGTGATCTGGACTCCAGGCAGAGCCTGGTTACCATCAGCAGTACCGTTTTGCTCTCCTTGGTCAGGTTCTGTGTAAATGGGCCCTTTGCCTCTGCTTGCCTTGTCACTGTGCTCAGCTCCTGCCTCCCCTCGAGGAGCAGCCTTCCCCTGCTGCTGCTGGACACTAGGTACCGAGCACAAGATACAGGTGTAAGAAAACTGTCTGATGCTCAAGCATGGTGTGTGGGCACATATTAATCACCGCTACATGCTCAGGTGCACCAGCGAACACTCATCTAGGCATCTTACAAAAGGTAGCCACACCCCTCCTCTAAATGTTAAGTACTAGCCATCAGTAGGAGCAGGATGTGTGTCTTCATATATTTACAAGTTGGACTGACTACATCAAACTGTGATCTTCTGGAAAGTATTTTATAGGATTTTATCTTTCACGTAATTTCTCCCTGGAACAAGAACAATGAAGAACAACCTTCACAAAAATAAGCCTACTGGTGTTTAAGGGCCAGACACACTGATGCAGAATTTCCTTAAGACTGGAAAACAAAAGCAGAGCTGTAGCAGAACCAAACACAAGCCGTTAGATGGGAAAATGAGAGCATGAGAAAGAATACAGAAAACAGGGAGAATGAACATCACAGGAATGAAAGATAAAGCTGCTTCCAGACAGATAGTTCTTAAAGTTCAATGCTTTATGTTGTTTTGTATTTAGAACAAATCCCATATAACAGAAGATTAGAAAACAGATGGGAGAGAAGAAACACAGAAATGTTCAGGTCTACTAAATCAGAACTGAGGTTGGAACATGGCTGCAGACGGTGGAAGAAGCAACATACCTTGTTTTGGGGTTGGGCTGACACAAAGGAGATTTGCCTCCAGCTGTGAAACGCACCACTCCAGCTCATCTTGGAATGTGCCTTTGGGAGCCTTGGACATGGGACGGGAGAAGGCACAATGTTTAAAAAAAGCACAAATCTCTCACCTGTGAAATTGATTCCAAAACTGAGTTTTCTGAAGCCCTCTCCCTCTTATGGGAGATCAGACTAGCAGGTCATAAACCCCTTTTCTGGCTTTACGCTTGAGGTGTGTTTTGAACTAATCCCATTTATACCATAAATCAACACAGCACAGGGTGGGTGGGACACATGCCCTGCAATATTGCCTATTTGAAGGGCACCAAATGAGCCCTTTTCCTTACAAAAATTAGAAACTGCTACTCTTACTAGCAGTAAATCACCCACACCTGGCAAGCAAGGACTTCCCACAGGTTGGTTGTTGTGGGTTTTTTTTCTCATCTTCCCTTTTTAAAGGCCTCAAATGGAAGATTTCTCATTTTTCCTGCAGCTTATTCTAGTGCATAATATGTCTCCACAGCAGGAAATTTCCCTCCAGCGCAGCTCGAGCAATACAGAGAATTTATCTTTATGCTAAACACAAGTCCTCAAGACTACCTGTGCTGTATTTTTACCCTGCCTGCCTCCTGCTAAGCAGGTGGAAAGTAAGGCTTAGAAGTCCGCCTGTGAACAAGACAGAAAGTGAAAAAACCCTCTTGCCTTAGCAGAATAACGAGGTGACCAGGAATTGGAAAAGGCAGGCACAAGTGCTAGGGAACTCCTTTAAAGAAAACCTGCCGGGAGCGGGAGACGCTGCCGGGAGACGGGTGCCTCGGCAAAGGGCCGGGGGAGCAGAGGGTACCTCAGAACAGAAGGCAGAGGCAGAGAGGGGGCCGAGCAAAGCTCTTACCCGCTCCATGCTGGGCAGTCTCCGCGCCGCCACGGGGAGGAAACCGGGCCCCTCTGCCACCACCCACCTCCGGTCACAGAACAGCCTGTGCACTCCCGGGCTCCAGCTCCGCCGAGGCCGGCACCAGCGACTGAGGCCCAGGGTCGGCCGGCCGGCCTGCCCGCCGCCTCCTCGGCCTGAGGCAACCGCCAAGGCCCGGGGGACGAAGGCCGGAAGGGCCCGGCCGCCGTGCACCGCTCAAACGCCTCCCCCCACTGCGGTCCGTCCTCCGGCCGCTCCGCGGAGCCCCGCGCCTCCGTTCCGCCCGCCGCATCGAGGGGAGAGCGGGGCCCGCCTCGCCCCTCGGGGCCCCGGCACCCAGTACGGACCCGCCGGCGAGGAACGGGGAAAGGCCCCGCTGTCCGCCGGGGGCGAGGGGCTCGCCACCGACCGCCACGGCCACGGGAGGCAACCGGGGCGAAGGCCCGGTGAGGTCAACTTGCCTGCCCGGCCCTCCCGTGCCTGCCCTTGCCGAGGCCCTCGCAGGGAGGGCCGGGGGAAGGCCCGGGGTGCCGAGGCACGAAGCCTTCCTCCGAAGCTGGGTGAACCAAGGTTGGGGACGCCTTGGCGGGAGGCGGCTCTGAGGAGACGAGCTCCCACCTTGGCGGTGCCATTGTCCCCCCTCCGAAGCTCGCCTCCCTCTCCCCTGAGCCCCCACAGGGAGCTGCTGGGCCGCATTTGCACCGCCGGGCTGCTGGCTGTCCGGCTGTGGCCTCCATCCATGGGACCAAACCCCCGGGCATATCAGCGTTATCCCCGTCAAGGCACCGAGGTGCAGCTGGCAACTGGCATCCCAGAGTGATAGATGCCACAATACACCACCATGGGTAGGTACAGCGTATTTTCAGCAGGCAAAAAAAGGGTAATACACATATACAGGTATTGTCTAATTCCATTTCTATTTTAGACTTCCTTTTGATTATTTCATTTCTTAAATAAAAAAAAAAAAGTTAGACACCTTGTTTCATATGCATTTTTTTTCCCTTGGATTTTTTTTCAACAGCAGTCAAAAGTGTGCCCGCCAAGATCTGTACTGCTGTAGCACATCACATGTCACAGCACAGTATTTGATGTCTCTTTCAAATGCTTCAAATCGTGGAGGTTATAGTTTCTGCTGACATTGGCAGTTGATGTTAGAAATTCTCCAAGGCTGCCAGTTATTCCAGCAGGGTGCTAAAGTGCTAGGAAAGCACTTCCAAAATGTTGCTGTTAAAGGTTATAAAAAGGTACTGGAAAAATCGGCACACTTCTGCCAATCCTGGCCAGACTTTTGTCTTGCCTTACAACCTCCGCCCTTGCTAAGACTTAGCCCTTGTCTAAGCCCTCCCCTCACTACAAAAACCATCTAATTGGTTTGAGGCTTATCGGAGATTGTCTAAGACTTATCGCAAGGCTTTTCTGACTGCGGTACGTTCGAAATTGGCATCAGTCTTCACATAGAAGTGTCCAAGTGTCAGGAAAAGAGCTGACAGTCAAGTATTGGATTAGATAATAACGAGCATGGGAATAATGAGCTATCAGCAACTGTCTTGAAAGGCCAGAATCCCACTGCAGTTCTCTCCCTCAGTCCCTGAACTGGACCAAGGGCTCGTGAGCCTGTTGCCACCAGTCTGGATGCATCCCCTAAAGCAAAAGCTTCCCGTCTGTGGCCTGAGGAAAGTGCAAACCCATCAGACGATGCAAAGGCTCTACTAGGTATGGCTGGGCACAGAGCCTGCAGAACCGATCTAGCCAGAACAAAGGGTTAAGAGGAACATTGCCTTCTGTGGCAGGATGCTGTCCATGTCTCCAGCTGAAACTACATGCTGTGGACTCAATGCCCATGCAGGGAAAAGGCACAAAGGACCAGCAATGCCTCATTTTTCCTGGGTTTGATCTCTGCCCTGAGGATTCATCCCACATGGATTTACAGCCCCACAATGGCACTGAGTCGGCGAGCTGCGACAGCCTTGCTCTGAGGACACACAACAGTGGGACTGCCGGGGGATCAGAACGTGATCCTCAACTTCTGCTGACACAACAGGAACCTTTTAATATGAAGAGCTGCAAGCTGAGCTGGTGGAAGCTGATGTCTAACCAGCCACGGCTGCCTGGGAGCAAGGCAAACGGCAGGCAGAGGGATGGAAATGGCTTGAGCCTGCCTCAGGCACAGGGCAGGTTAGTGTGTGCTGTATAAAACAGTGCAAAGGCTAGGACAGCTTCACACTGCTGTAAGATGGTGACAGGAGCACCTCTGTCTGGGGACTCCACGCAGGACGGCTGTAACTCGGGTCACTCCAGGGACTGACAATCCCCCCCAACACAGATCTGCCTGCTTTCCCCACTCCACCAACTGAGCACCAACAAATTTGTTGCAGGCATGGCTGTAACTGGAAGCAGCGGTTGCGCTGGAAAACGCAGCTCTTTGGTATGAGGCTCCTTTAAGGGAGTTGCAGGAAGGAATTAAAAAAAAAAAAAAAGAAAAAAAAAAAGAGAAGTGGAGTGGTTACCAAAGCTGCTAACCACAGTGCCAGGGAGCCTCGGAGGGCACCAGGACAGCCCAGCGTCACATGCCTAATGCATCCTGTCTCCAGACTTCCTCCCCTGCGATGTATGTGGCTTGCACATACAGACTGTCATTCAGCATCAGGAAATCTGCATCAGACAAGAGAGAAAGGAAGCAGCTGTCAGAGAAACGGAGCAGCTGAAGCTGGCTGGGAAGAGCTGGGCTCAGTGGGGAAGAACTTCTCCCCACCCCAGAAACAGCAGGAGGGCAGCGCAGTGCCATCCTTGCTATGGCAGCTCTGCTCCATGCTTGGCTGAAATGTGGGGGTCTCTCCAAGGGGCTCAGGAAACACCACCAGCATCCAAGGGAAAAAACACTGGCGCAAAAGCCCAGAGCAAATCCCAGGCAGAGCAAGTCTCCCTGCAGCTCCCACTGAAGCGGGGGATGAAGATGCGTTCACAGCAGCCCATGCTTTGCTCCAGCACCCAGGAGCCCTCACATCGTTGTCCCCATACCAGTACCTGCATCAGAGTCGTAATTTAGTGTCCCCTTTTTGTGTTCAATCCCCAGGAGCTGGGCGGGATGCAGAGACGCTGCCTCCAACGCGGTCTCTACCGAGCACCCTTGGACAGAGAAGAGGGGAGACATTAGGGCAGCAAACAGTCCTGTTGCCAGAGCAGCCCAAACCCCCCTGGCTAAGGCAACTGTTAGCCTGGCAGGGACCAGAGCTGGAACACCCTCACCACAGCCAGATGGAGATGGGGAGGGGAAACATCCCTACGGGAGACAGTGGGAAGGGGAGAACTGAACATCTAGGGTATGGGGAGGGGAAAATCATTCACCTTTGTGAGAAAGGAGCAGGAGAGTTCAACTCTCATTAGTGCTGTGGGTTAAAATGAAACCTCCCCTCAAAAAGGTGCTCATCTGAGGCCAGTGCCACTCATGCCAGCGCTTCTCATCATGTCTCAGGTGAGAGGGAACGGTCCCTGATGGAGCGGACACAGCTGGCAAGAGCAAGACCTCTTCCCGTGTCAACGTAGGGAGGAACAGCTTGTGGACAAGGCTTACTTACCTGTGGCTTCTTGGAAGTGTCGCACACACGTGTCCATGGTCGCCACACTACCGCTCAGGGTCTTTGTGCCTGGGAGAGGAACAGGATGGCACTGAGGCAGTCCCACAAGTCAGCAAGGAGAATCGGGGTGGTGGGAAAGCATAACATGACCAGAAGGGGCAGAAATCCTGGGTTGCACAAGGAGAAAGTTGAAGGGCCTGAAGCCATTGCTGCTGAGTGACAGAATGCTGGCAGTGCGGGGAGAGGTACTGGGTGTCACCCCACAGCTCCACTGTAAGACCAGCTGGACTGGGTGAAACTAGCTCACAACGCAGGCACCTGCTGCCAGAGACAGAGGAAGGGAACAGAGAAAGGAATGATCCTTCTCTGAAATACCTTCCCAGTCTCCAGCTGCCTGCAACTTAGGGAACTTAGTTAGCAAGAAGTGGTACTGTTACAGTAAAGACAAGGGACAATAAATATCTGTAGATTTCTCTGTCCTTTCTGGCCCCGCTGGAACCTCTGGCATTCATGACACTGGGCAAAAAGGTGTTCAAAGGTGTTGCAGACAGCTACAAATTGACAGATACCTCCTCACTCCATGAAGATGGGGCACTTCCCCTCTTTACAAGGTGCCTCATTCTCCCCATGGCCAAGTCACTGCAGAGCCATCAGGCACCAAAACCCAAGCGGGTGGCACAAGTGCTGCCTCAGACTTATAAGCACTGCAAGGTGTGCTGAGCTCTTCAGGAACAGGCACGAGTAGCAGCACTGTCCCCAGCAATTTAGCCAGAGACAGTTACCTGCAATGTAGGTGTTCAGGCCATCGATCTCCACCACCTGCTGACCCAGCGTGTGCCGACCTGGTGCCAGCCCCATGCCAGCAATTGCATCTGTCACCAGCACCAGGCCTGAGGAATGTAAGGAAAGAGGCTGCGTTAGCTTTGCTGACCTTGCTGCAGCTCCAAGCACTGCGCCACAGTGGCCCTCCCAGAGGGGAGCCAGGGTGTCTCTAGCTGCATTCAACCAAAGCAAGAGGGCTAGTGGATCAGCACACATGGCTATGACCTCTTTCAGGCAGTGAGGGCAGCATGCCACAACACTTGCACAAGTGTTTTGTGCGAGATGGCACAGCGCTTGGGATGGCTGGTGACACTGCATGGGCCTGGCATGGCTCACCTTTGGGGTGGGCTCGGTGGGCGATTCGCAGGGCAGCAGGGTTGGTGTGGATGCCATCAGAGATCATGCCATAAAAGACCCTCCGCCCAGCAGGAATCTTGTCACTTGTCAGCAGCCCCACGATCCCAGGGTCACGATGGTGGAACTGCCCAAGGGGAGAGAGAACAAGCTGTGGATCATCACCAGGTTTTGTGGACTGAGACCCTTCCCATCAGGGGATGCAGCTGCCATCTCTATCAAACAGTGCCTGGAAGCTGGGTGCTCTGTGCTTTACCAGACAAGTCTGAGCATTTTCTTGAATTTCAAGTCTGCTACAGCCTTGACTCTCTTTTAGATCAGGCAGGAGAAACGTGAAGCCAGAGGTTCAGTGCTGAAACCTCACTGCGAGGCCTGTTATGAAACCAGATGGGGAGAATATGCATCTGTGGAGAGCAGGAGACAAAGCACCAAAAGCAATACCAGTGCAGGGCAAGTGCCCTTGGCTACTCACCGGCAACATGGCATTGAAGAGGTGAGTGATGAAGGTAGCACCGTGCTGCACAGCCTCCTCGGCCTGGGAGAGATTAGCCACCGAGTGACCTGGGAACAAAGACAAATGCATGATTTTTCTGCCCATCCCTCCATTTATTTCCCTACAGGAGTGAAGACGCTCTGTCACTATGAGTCTACGCTGATGCCCCACCCTGGGCCAAGCGCTGAGATGCCAGCCTTGGCACAGAGGTGTCTGGCCATGACCGTGAGGGACTCTGGCAGTACATGTTTCACCTGAACACGTTCACTATTCACATCACAACCGTCACAAATGCTGCCTTGCTCACAGAGAGTTGCCTTCAGGCTAGGCTGGAGGTCCAAATACATGCCTTTCTGCTTTCCTCAGATATTTAAAGGCTTAATAGAGAGGTGTCAAGGGAGTAGAGACGGTGGGGACTTTGCCAAGAAAGGATATGGGGATAAAACTACCCAGAAGGAAAATTCTGTTTCCCCCAACATGCACAGCAGCTCTAATGCTGTGTGGGCAAACTTTGCTTTTCTGTGGTTCTTTGCTTTACATGGCTGTGAGATAAAAGATGCTCTGCTGTATGAACGCCCTTCTCATTTAAGGTTTAATTTCACCCTGAATAACTCCCCCCTCCCTCTTTTTTTTTTAACTAAAAAAAAAAAAAAAAAGGATTTCTTTAATGGTCTGAGGCAAAGAAGAATTTGTGAAACAGAGGACAAGAAAAATGCAGCCAGTTTTAAGTCAGTTGCAAGGCGGTGGAGGGAGGTCTCCTACAGCACTTCTGGTTGAAATAGAGTTCTCAAAACTCAAGAGTAACATTTGGAAAATTATTTCACCTGTCAAACAAGGCCTAAAGCAGTTGAACTTCAGAGTTTGAACTTTCAACGTCATCAACCTTCAATTACATCTTTATTCAAGTAACACCGCTATTCTTTCCTGTGTATTTACAGCACCAGATGCTGCCTTGTGTTAAACTGCAGGGGCTTTTCAATCAATATGAAGTTTGGCCCTTACTGTACAAAGGATGACAGATTCGCAGCATCAAGTGAGGTCCCCATTTGTGACAGGTCTGTCACCTCCATATAGGCCCGGCAAAAGAAAATCCCACCCCGTCCAGTCACACTGAGACACCATTGGAGATGCTACAGCCCCAAAAGAGGGGCTGCCTGGCCCACGTGGCAGAGGGAAACAGAGCTGCCCTAAGCCTCCTCCGCCCCAGCCCTTACCGAGCGAGACACAGATGCCCCGTTTGGTGAGTTCCTGGATCACCTCACTGCTCCTCTTCATCTCTGGGGCCAGGGTGACTATCCGGACACAGTCCAGGGACCCGTAGGTGGCAAGAAGGTCCTGGAAAGCACCTGCCTCGAAGGTGCGGAGGCAGTGCTCTGGGTGCGCCCCTTTCTTCTCCTTGCTGATGAACGGTCCTTCCAGATGGGCTCCTGCCCAAACAGGAACACAAAGCCATGACCCTTCCTCTCCCTGCCAAGGACCAAAAAACCTGCTGCGCCTACCCTGCTCCAGTCAAGCTCTTGCCATTCTCCTGCAGCGAAACACATGGCTCTGGTAACTGAGCACAGCACAGCGGAAGATGCAGTGCTGGCAACTGGCCAAGCCAAGCCACCCCACTGCTGTTACCCTGTGGGGCCCGAAAGGGCTGAAGCAGTGCATGTACGATGGCAGAGACCATGGCAAAGGCCAAGCACAGGTTGAGGGAGAAAGCACGTCTGTGCCCACCTGTGCATCCCTCCCATCAAGAGAGCTCCAGCCTCCATTTGTGCTGTCCCTACAGCAGCTTCTTTCTCCTTAACAATGAACAAGATAATTGCCTACCTAGAGTAGCACCAGAGAGGACAGCGAGGGACAAAACCACTTACCCAGGATACCTGCTCCGTGGACTCCACCATTTCTTATACTGATCTGAGGGAGAACCTAGAGAAAGGGGTTTGTCAGACATGGCACCCCAGACAGCACCCCAGCCTGCCAAAATAAACCCAAACCTTGGGTCCGGAGAGAGCTCTGTAGCTGGACCACTTGGTAACATCAGCCAAACACAGCCCACAAAGAAAAAGTCAGCTGCAAGCCTGATTGTGTAAAGCTGGTCTGGGAAACATCGCTGTCTCAGTGGTCTAAAGGTTAAGGGCAAGAAATCCAGGGGTAGAGTCCAGCTCCTCATGCCCATGGCTTTTCTGCCAAGGCAGCTATCCCAGTCTCTGTAGGCCCAGCCTTGGCCCTCTCACCTATTGGTACCAACCTCTCAGCCCTTTATCACCTGGAGGATGAGAGGGGAAGAAAGGCACTTACCTGGTGGTACACAGATGGAGGAGAGGTCACCAGGGTGGGACAGAAGGAGGTCACTCCATGGGACAGGATTTTCTGACTGACCAGGTCAATCCCTGATTTGAAGTCATCTGTAGCCAGGGAAAAGTCCACCCCAAAGCCTCCTGCACCATGAGCAAAGCAGAGATGAAATTGCAGCTTCCCCAGTGGACGTTTTCCCACCCGAAAATGCCAAAGAAACATTTTGCGTGATCAGAGTGAGCCTTTCCATTTGTATGGCACTGACCAGAAGCATAGGGCTCTTCCAGCACTGCTCCTGTCCTACATTCACAAGGCTCGGCGAGTACAAATCCAAGCAATGCTGTCCTCCTGAAGTGCTTTTCCCTACAGCATCCCAGAATTTTGCAAGCAACAATGTTTTGTTTTGATGCAGGGCAAAACCTGAGGATTCCCCACTGAAGAGGGGATCTGACTTCCAACATAAACTACCTTAGAACAAGCCCCTCTCGACCCTCAGGAAAGAGCTATAGCAGGTAATGTTTGTTCCCATGAGAAGTCCTGCTCTGTCCTCCCAGCATCATGGAACATCCCTGTGCAGGGGCAGGATAAAATGTTGAGAAAAATGAGGTTAAGAGGAAAGCTGGGCTGAAAACCCCACCGAGCCAAAGGGGATCAGTTACGTGACAGCAGCAACCACTGGCAAAATTGTTCTTTATCGTTAGTTCGGTGTCTCACATCTCCCTTGAGCAGCTGAAATGCATTTGGTCATGGGCAGTATGCACACAGCGGGGTTTGAAGGTCTGGGATGGACAAACCCGGGACTCCCCACGCCCCTGCGAGCACACATGGCTTCACCGTACCATTGATCTGGACGTCGATGAAGCCCGGGGTGATGATGCTGTCCTTGCAGTCCAGCTGGATGTCAGCAGAGCCCTTCTCGTCAAAGAAGAGTTTCTCTGGGTTGAGGATCTTCCCCTCTCGCACCCACAGGTCCTCCCTGAAGGGACAGTTACACACTCACCAAGCTCCAGTGCCATCTGTGGTGGAGCACACGGGAGCGTGGCCGTGGCCCCAGTGACAGAGGTGGCCTCGGGCAGAACAGACCCCGCCAGCACCCTCCAGCCGTGGGCTCTCCAATGTCTACTAGGGCAAAGCTGCTCTTCCAGCAGCAACCCCTCTCTGCCTGGCCTCTGGCCTTACAAAATTCACAGGAATGGGGTTTTCACGGGCTGCCCATCAGAGGAGGCAAACGAAAGACGAGGGGAGCAGAGAGGGGCCGTAGTACTTCACACGCGCCTCGTCTCCGTCAGAAATCGGGCGGAAGGGACGAGGGACGGTGGGAGCGCAGGGGGTGAGAGCCAACAGCTGATGCACTGGGGGGACCTGGGGACAGTCGCTTCCAGGTTCCAGCTCAGCTCTGCAGCCCGGCCGTGAGCCCCGGTACCCCCCGGCACCCCCGGCAGCCCTCACCTCTGGAGCTGGTGGCTCCTCAGGATGCGGCAGTTGGTGAACTGGACGATGGGCGCATCCGAGACGGATTTGTTGGACGGCATCGTGGGGCCGCGGGAGCCGGTGGGAACGGGGTACCCAAGCCGGTGACCGGCGGCAGGGGCACGGGGCAGGGACCAGGGGGGGTGGCGGAGCGGGGCAAGGCCGCGGCTCCGGTGCGAACGGCTGCCGCGGGAACAGGGGAGCCGGTGAGGGGCGGAGGGGCCGGAGCACCGCCCCGGGGGCAGGCGGCGGGTAGGCCGCCGCCCCTCCCCGGGGCTCACGGGCCGACGCTACGAGGAAAAGGCCCCGCCGGCCTACGCGGCCAGGCCCCGCCGCGGGACCCGTTCAGGGCCGGACCCGGTGCGGCCCCCCCCGCCCTCCGCCGAGCAGCGGCGGGGACCTGGACGCCCGGGGGCGGAGCCTGGGTGCGGGGGCGGGGCCGGGGGCGGGGCGTGGAGCGGAGCGGAGCGACCGCCGGCCTTATCCCGCAGCACCGCTGGTTCCCAGTCACGTGAGCCCGCTCAGCTGACGCGTCGGGATTCCCCACCCGCCCCGCCGCACGTGACCGTCCCGCAAGAGAGCCGCCATCATGGGAGGGGCACCGCCATCTTGAGGAGGTCGGCGGCTCCGCAGAGGCTGCCGGGCTGAGGGGAAGGGGCCGGCACCGCGCCCACGACCTTGCTTTGAAAGTCGGTGGCGAAGGAGAACCGGCGGTGGCGGAGCTCACGGCCACCGTTGTCCTTGGCCCTGGCTCCCCCTTCGGGCCTGGGGGTCTCCTGCCGGCCCACACAGGCCGCTGGGCCTGTGGTCTGGCATTGTCGCCGGCACGGTGTCGGAGGTGGCTGTGGGGACGACACCGCAGAGAGATGCCCGCTCTTGCCCGGGAAGCCAGGGAGGGTGGCAGGTCCCCCCCACGCCCTGCAGGCCTTGGGGTCTCGCTCGGCCCCTGGCCTGCTGCCCTCCCTCCTTTCAGGGAGTGTCTCAGGGGATTTACTCTTTGTATCTGGTTTAAGAGCATTAATAGACACTAAGCGTTAATAGAAATGAATAATGTTCCCTATCGGAGCCTCTAAGGGGGCTGGCAGCAATACGTGCTGGTGTTCTGCTGCGGCGTGTTAATGCAGAGCTCATGAAATGCTCTTGAAAAGGTCTGGTACCAGTGGGGAGTGACGCATGTCCTAAGGGAACACATCTTACCCAGGGAAAAACTCCAGACCCGGCGAGCTCAGGAAAGCTGGAGAGGGGTGGGGGAAGAGCTGCTGCACTAACCATGCAGGTGTCAAGATCTGCTCGTCACAACCACCTCCCCAAGACCTTCTTCTTGGCAGTCTGCACAGACCTCCCGCTGCCTCTTGCCTTATGCTCTGATGAGAAATGTTTGGGGCAGAATCTTTTTCCAGTGTGTCCACTGACTCCAAACCGGAGCTCCTCAGCGCAGGTGGTCTAGAGCATCATCACTCAAGAACCATTACTCAGCCCCAGGACAGACCAGAGGAAGCTCAAGCCACCTTTGCCTTCACAAATTAACTATTACCCAGCATCTTCCAGCCAACGATTCTGCAGTCCTTAGTGAGCCATGATGCAGCTCTTGTACAGGCACTGTCACCGCTAGCTGGGCAGCCATGTCACACGCCAACAGGTGAATGCCTTTGGGAAGAAAATGTTAACTGCAAAGTATTACTTTTTATCAGACAAACCTGAAACACCTGAGAGGTCAGGGAAGATGAATTAGTGGTTCCTAATGTTGTGTGAAACTTAACTTCTCCTTCTTGTGAGAAACTTAATGTCTCAAACATTGTGGTGGGCCAAGTTCTGTCCAGCCCAGGTCGTGACACTTTAAAGTCTGTGAATTTGTGAGTAAGTAGGCTTGGCTTGAACAGCCACAGTGGACTTGTTCCTCTTTGGGCAATGATTCTGCCTGGAGGAACTGCTCTGCTCACTTTGTGGCACACTGCACATGCATGGGACAGCATGCACATGGTACCGTGAAGGGCCAGCGGGCTACATCCACTGTGCAAGGAAGCAACTCAGCAGGCCTTACTTCATCTGGCTCATCATTCTTTACTTCTTGAATGGCAACCCCAGGCAGACCAAGGTGTGCTGGATGGACATGTCACAAAGGACCAGCTGATCCTTGCCTCTAAGAGCTGGTAGACGAGTGTTGCAAAGAGTATACCTGCTTGGAAATCTGGCTGGGCACAATAATAATTACACTAACAAAATTAAGTTTGAACTGTTTATTGGCTCAGGCAAAGTAAGATTTCTGGAACCCACCTTTCACTGTTCTTTTCTCAGTCCCAGCTACAGGGAAAAAGAGTGAACTGCAACCTGGACAGGGAAGTCATTACTTCTTTTAAACGTTTCTTTCTAAGCTGACGGTATTGCTGCAGGCAGGCTCCTAAGGTCATCTGACAAGTCAGCAGCAGCCTGGGAGAGAAGACAGAATGCTTGTTCCGTGCTCCACATCCCCGCCCCTGCCTTTTCTCTCCAGGGGTCCTTATGTCTGCAGTCTCTGTGGCCAGAGGAGCAACAACGTCCAATCTCCAAAACATTACAGGCAAGAACTATGCACTGTTCAAATTAAAGCCCACATCCTCGACAGTCTAAGGATTTACTCCTGATCATCTGCTGGCAGACGCTTCAATTTCCCCTCCATCCTCTTTGCTCCACAGGGACTGCTGTGTGCTGCAGCAGTCCACCTAGCACTCTCACACGCGTGTTTATCCCGTTTGGCGTCCCACAGTATTGCAGAGAGAGTCAACTGTCTCATCAAGGACTGTGTCTAGGCAGGGTGCTGATGTGAGCTCTGTTGATGAATCACACCAAGATAAATGATGGGGAATGCAATTGTGCATGAACGTAACATCCCCATCTGGCCAGGAATTGAATTTTAATGAGGTTTTATGCTGTACTTATCATTCCATGATGTCAGTGCTTGTCCACGCTACAAGCTGCCTCTCACTGTTAGCAGGGTGACAGTAAAGGCCCCTGAAATGGTGAGCTGAGAATAATGCTAGTTGAGGCCAGGAAAACTACATGCAGCACTGTTTGGGGAATTTGAGGCTAAGAATGTCTTCAGGCAGGTTTTCCTCATTGTGGCTGAAATTATCCACGTCTGGGGCACCCAGCAGCGTATTGGTGGGAATGACTTGTGGCTTCAATACAGGTAAAGTCGAGGAGACTCCAAAACTGGAAGATTAGAAAATGAACCCTAAAAGCGGACCTCAGGCGTGCTTATTTGAGCAAATGACTCTGCGAGGAATAAGTACCCTTCCAAGCTGCTAAATTGAATTCAGATGTCAAAAGGCATATACAGCACCCAAACTGCCTGTGGCCAAAACAGGGCACCTTTATACGAACATACCAACTAACAGACTTGTGACAGTAACTTTTCTTGGCAGTGGAAGAGACATCTAGGTAAATGCAAATACTGACTGCTTAGAGACAGTAACATCCACTATAAAAGATCCTGCCACGGGGTCCACCCCATTGACACAGCTTCACCAACCCTTCGGCAATAGAGATCCAACATTTTTCTAGGCTACAAGCCCCAAAGCGAACCACTGAATCAGAATGCTGGAAAATGGCCCGGACCTCCCCCTGTGCTGCTTGGAAGAACAGAACAAGCCTGTGCTGAGATGAGAAGTATGGAAATTTGCTTCATCGTTGCTGTAGGTATGTCACCCAACCCAACTTTATGTCACTTATCTGTCCTGCTAAAGTCTTATCCCTTTGGATGTTCTTCTATTTCTCACTATTAAATTAACCCTGTCTTGCATCACCAATAATCGCACACTTCCTCTCTAATAATTGCATGTTCTTTCTCTCTAGTGCCCCAGTAACAGGCTGAGGGAATCACAAGCTGTAGTTTCACTTGCATTTTCTTTAGGAAACATTTTTTTCTTCAGGTTGAGTTATTTTTAACCTGGCTCAATTCCCAAATTAGATTCACTGCCTGGCAGCATGCAAAGTTATACCAGCGCACTTGGGAGAAACAAGGGAGCATGCGCTGCAGATATGAAAGAAGGTCTAGGTGTCCAGAGGGAGGGCTTGGGCTAGCACTGCTGCCAAATTAAGTGCTTGTGGAGATCCAGCCTTGGCTTCTAATTTTTCACATGCATTCACAAAGAGGTCTACAAAATTGTCCTAATGCACACAAGAGCCAGGAAGGCTGTTTATATCTGTGAATTGAGAACACACTGCCCATTTTGGTAATGCGATTTCCTAAGATTTGTCCTCAGCCATTAGGTGTAGGTGGTCGTTATCGCTCTCCAACATTTGAGATCACTGCTTTACCCTCTCCCAGAGGCAAAGGAGGAAAGCACAGCTCTAATGGCAAGGACAGTTCAAAGTGCCAAAAAAGGGTCCAGGACTGAAACAGCCATCAGTATCCTCTTGGTAAATCCAGAAGAGCCAGGACTTGAGCCTGTGGTGAGTGCATCTCATCCCCTCAGCAAAAGGAAGATGGCAAACACAAGCCACTGATTCTCCAGGAACGTCACCCTGCCCTCCTGCTACCCAGCTTGTACTCTCACAGGTCTGTGAGACCTCTCAGTGGTCTGTAGATGATGCCTTGTGGGATGCCCCCAGGAGCTTCTGGTCATACACACTGTAAGGTTGGGGGAGGATTTTTTTCTGTGCTTTGGCACTGTGATAGAGCAACTAGCTTGACAGAAACTCAGTGATACGAGTTGCAAAGCTGTGACTGTCTCGGGAGCTAAAGGAAGCATGACTTGCAGAGAAAAGGAACAACGTTCATTAGTAATAGGAACAAAAATGGAGAAGCTTTTCGGAACACAATCTTCTGACCATAAACCAGAAAATTCCCACTCCAGGGTAAGTGGCACTGGGATGACTTACTCTGGGTTTAATTTAATTATGTCAAGACGAAAAGATGTTTAATACCTGTAGAGCAGAGATATGCTAAAAGCAGAGGTGGCAAGTCCTGTGTGTCAGAGACAGAGGTAATTGTCACCTGAGAATAGTGATGGTTTATACAGTAAGGCCAGATGGAAACAGCAAAAAGCCATAAAATCAATATCCCCACGGTTAGACTGCAAGGGCAACAAGGTTTACTGAGAGAGTTGTTTTCATTAGATCTGCTCTTACCCTGTAGTTGAAAACAGCAGCTTAGTTTCTGGGATCAGTTTCTCTTAATGAGGTTTTTATTTCCCCAAAGCTTATTTACTTTTCCAGGTTACTATGCTTCTCTGTAAACCAGGTCTCCCAAGGAAAGACAATCCCTGAGCAATGACAAAATCCTACTATTTAAAAATGCTTCTCCAACAGAACAGTAAAAAAAAAAAAGATAAGAAAAAAAAGAAAAAATCTGCAGCCTTTGAAAAAAAAGCCAGTATGAAAGAGTTAAAAAAGAGAAAGGTCAGCAAGCTCTATGAAGGCATTGTCTATACAGGCAGCATCTGGCAGCAGGCATCCCTTAACCTTACCTAGCCTGAACTGACTACTTACTGCTGCTGCTGCAGAGCCACCCTGCTCCATTCTCTCTCTGCAGGGCTGACTCACTCTGCAGTGCATACTCACAGGCACGCAATCTGCCACATTACAGAGGACTATTTATGTGCCAGCAGACACCACCTCTTTTAATCAGGCACTCTACAAGTCCTGTAATTTCATGCGCTGAGGCTGCCCATTCCCCTTTTCCAAACCAAAACCAATCCCGGCCAGATGGGACTGCACTGTGATCTAGCATGCTGCTGTCAGTAAATGAAGGAAAGGGACCAAAAGGTCCATTATTTTCTTAATGCTCTGAATCACTTCAGAAATTTGCTGATGCAATAGCATCAGTGAAGGACTTGAAATGCAAGCTTTCACCTGGGAGTCATCAATGAGGATCTAGAGCATCACTGTCAGAAAACACTTGGCAAGGCAACATGCTCAGATTATTAATTTTACTCCCAGTGTATTTGCAGGTACTCAGCACAAAGCATTTCTCCACCTCTGATGCTAACCCCAGCATTTGCTTTATGCTCTGTTCTTCTGACTTGCCTGGGTTTATATATTAACAAGGAAGGCTTGGTGTTCCAA
This sequence comes from Astur gentilis, assembly GCF_929443795.1. Lineage (NCBI taxonomy): Eukaryota > Metazoa > Chordata > Aves > Accipitriformes > Accipitridae > Astur > Astur gentilis. Next base: position 1,205,395 of record NC_064912.1, read on the forward strand.
GGCATGAACCAAAACGCTGTTGATAGGATTTTGCCTGCATTTAGTTACGTAAGTATCCATCACCATCCTAAGGCTAGTAACTGCCTTATGCAAGCTACAGTGTCACCAAGCTACAACGGGACCTTAAGAGTTCCTATAGACTGCTGTCTTTAAATTGCTTATTAATCTTAAGAGATGAGAGCTACCACCAGCATTTAGTTGCTCTCAAATACAATTTGCTCATATTCTTATAAATTGGCAAAAAAGGCTGGCAGCATGTTCCCCTTAAAGAAGGGAAACCCAGATCTTAAACATATTCGCAGCCCCAGCCAGGACATTCTTCTGTCCTGCTACACAAGCAAAATACAATTCCTCTCACCAGAACTGCAAGATGTAAGTGGCATGCTTTCCCAAGAGCCTGAATTTGTGCTTCACCCCCTCCCAGCTGCAAGCTCTATCAGACTCTGCATGAAAGTACTGGAAAGGTACTCACTGCAATCAGTGCTGAGAAAATTATGCTATAGTTTCCATAAATGTTTATGACCCCCGGGTAAAGTCCAATTCAGAAGTTTAGAGTCTACTACTTTTGCTGAAGAAAAGAATGATCAACACAATTCAGATCAGGAATTTTTCCCTTACGCCAGGCAACACTTCAGCATACATCCAGTATTTACCTTAAATCACCTTATGCCTCTATACAGCCCAAGCACCACCACTGCTCAGACTGCCATGAAAAGCCCTTCCAAAACACAAAACCAGCAGTACAGCCCACCCCAAAGCCAGGCAGCTGACAGGCTATTAAATAATGCAGACAGATCAGCTTTTTAGCAAAGAGAATAAACCAATTAATTTGTTTATCAACAATTGTTAAAACTACACCTTCACAAAAGTCTGAAAATCCATACTAGCAGAATGATTGGCCCATAGCTGAAGTCTCTGGAATGGTCCCCCAGTTTGGAGACCAGCTACCCAGAAGATGCGTGAAGTGCCACCAGGCCTGGGCTGGTAAATGCTCCTACCAGGTCAGAAGCTCCAGACACAGCTTTAGTGGATTCCTCATGCTCTGGGCATAGCTCTTCATGGTACTTAGTTTGCTACACAGGTATACACAAGGTACACCACCACAGCTCCCTTCCCAACCAGACCAACAGAAGACCTTCTGACAGATCACCCAGCTTAGTTTGATCACCAAGGCACCACTAGTACTAACATTTTGGCTGGAACAAGGTAAAAAGCTCAACCTGTCCTCCAAACTATAAAACTAAGATTAAGGTGATATACTTCCCAAAGGCAATTGGAACAAGCCCTATATTCACAAGGGTCCAATATCTATTTCCCATATGAGCTTCAGCATTGCTTTGCAACACTCAAATCCTCAGGACAAGAGAAGGTTGCTACAGCAGTCACTCGCTGCAAAAGCACAACTTTTCAGCTCAAGTGCTCCTGATTTACAAGTTAAAAAAAATACAAGTTCTTGAATGAACCCATTCTGTGATGAGACTATTGTTCAGGTACTTTAGAGGCAATTGCTGCTAACAGCACAGCTTTCCAACCAACCAAGTTTCTGCACAGCCATCACAAAGACAAGCTGCCTAAAGGCTCTTCAGCAGCTCCTATTCCTTATCACATGCTGAAGCCTGCACCCTTGCTCCCTGACCCTGTCTGCTCAGGCCATGCTGCACAGCCTATTACATGTCATTACCATGTGCCAGAGCAAGTATGTGCTGCTTGATCAGGGTGAGCATAGCACTGCAACAGCCTTGCATTCCTGCTCACCACAAGTACTACCCATGCACAGCAGTTGGAAACAGCATTGCTACTTGCCCAGGAGAAAGAGGGAATGTTTTAGCAGTGACGACAGCATCACTTCTGCATGGTGCTCAGTCACATCAAGAACCTGCCTCCCCCCTAAAGGAACCCCTCCTCTTCCTAGAGAAGCAAAAGCATGAAATCAGAGGCAGAGGACTCATTACAGCAATGTAGTGAGGAAGTTTTATTCGGAAACATGGTAGAAGTTTGTAACCCAACACTGGGTGCACGACTCTGATGCCGGAGCATACGCGGTTACTACTGAAACACAGGAGTGTTTCGGACAATTGCTGTAATAAAACACAAAATTCTCATACTCCAATACCAGGACACTACAGCAATCTTTAGAATCAAAGTTACATCCAAGGAATTCTCTGCACTTACAATTGACCCCACAGTGTAATCTACCTATATATAAGATTAATATATATAGCATGGGAAATTGAAAATCCTTGCTCCATAGATGTATGAACATGTCAAGTCTTTTATAAATAAACATCCAGTGAAGAGAAAAAATTACATTTCTAGTTCATATTTATACATAAAGTACTAACAGCAATGGGTGGAAAATTGCACACAGGCCACCCCAAGCCATGCAGCAGGCTTGGAGCAGCCCATCCAATTTAATATTGAAGTACACACAGGACAGACAAGTCACTAACATACATTGCGCATTTACAAGAGATCAACTACCAAATTGGGACAACTGTACACATTGGAGAGACCATTTTCGTTCTGGAGCTTTTTTTTTAAACGTGGATTTGTTACATCTCTTTACATCATACCGCAGTGTTTACTTTGTGGAGAGGATAAGGGCAACAATGAGGCCATAGAGACCCAAGACTTCAGCGAAGATCAAGATCAGGATCATGCCCACAAATAACCTGGGCTGCTGTGCTGTTCCCCGTACACCTGCATCACCCACAATACCAATGGCAAAGCCAGCAGCCAGACCACTGAGGCCCACACTCAAGCCAGCACCCAGCTGAAGAAAGCTCCTGTAGGACAGATACGAAGAAAAGAGTTTCAGTGGCAAGTAACAGGACACCCAACCCTTCAACTTCAGGCTAGCCTTTTTTTTTTTCCTCTCCCCGAGGCAAGTAAGAATTAACATATAAACATTTAAAGGGAACCTTTTTCCTGCAGAAAGAGCTTCTATACTCTTTAGGCAAGCACAGTATTCCTCACGAAGCAGATGCTTCCTGAGACTCCTAGATCTGATACTTAAAAACAGGCAGCTATGCAAGATCTTTAGCTGATACTAAGGCATGGCTCATACACCAAGCTAAGCTACTTAGGCCTGCAAGTTCACATGGCCACCCAGCTTGTCTGTAGCCACTTCAGTCAGCTGCAGGCTTAGCATGCTGCCAGAGCTGTATTTACTCCAGCCATGTGGGCTAGCACTTGCAGCAATGCCTGTCCCACTGCTGTGTAGCCTGTTAGTAACTGCTTTTGTCTCCCACCTTTAGTAAACTTATTATGCAGCTATAGCACATCCAGGTGATTATTAGGTCTCTTGCACTGCAAGAGTTAGACAGGAATGGTCTGGTTTTCCAGGCAGGGGCACCTGAGGAGCAGTGCCTATCAATCTGGCCACCTGGTAACTGCAAAGGAGCATTTGTACCTCTGTGTCTTGGATCACGGCTTATTAGGCCAAGCACACTGCTCATCAGCTATAGCTTGTACAGTGACACAGATACCTACTTTAGACCTCAGAAGCATTGTTTTATTCTGAGAGGTCTCCAAGCCAGTCCCAGCTATTCTCAAAAGTCAAGCAGATTAAGTTTCAGACTGTAGCTGATGTAGAGGCCTGATGTATAGCTTGAGGATTGATTTACCAGCACATAAAGCAGCAAGCAATATTAATTATTCACTTGCATCTCCCAGGCAACAGAAGAACTATTTAGACAGTCTGATTAGACAGTCTTGGAAAGACCTGTGTATTCCAGGTCTAAAATTTGGCACCATGAAACAAGCTTAGCCTCCTGTCCCAGTACTGCCTGTACACTGTTTCTTTCAAGCCATAAACCACTGCATTATCTCTACTAGTGGGATGTCTGATCTGTTAGCTAATACAGCAAACTAATCAGGCAGCACTACCACTGAGGCTAAGACATCAGGTAGAACAGCTGAAATCCAGTCCATACTGCTAAGCCTAGGTTAGGAGCATTTAGCATTGACAGTCCTTCCTGGAGTCTTGAGCAAAACCCACCCACTCAGCAGCATCAAAATAGTGACAGGTCGAACTTAAAAGTGACAGATGCAGTAACTTACTTGAATAGTGTGATAGAAGGTGAGAGGGCATTGGCAATGAGGACTGCCACTACGAGGCCATAGATAGCTATAATACCCGCCATGACAACAGGGATGATTGACTTCATGATGAGCTCAGGCCTCATGACAGACATGGCTGCAATACCCGTGCCACTCTTTGCTGTTCCATATGCAGCTCCCAAGGCTGAAAGAGAAAAAAATGCATTAGACACATCCCCAAATACTGCAGCCTGGTGAAGGAGATTGTATTAGAACAGTTGAGTCAGCACAAGGAAGAATTGTGCAAAACTAACATGGTCACTTGACTACTTGGTTTGTCAGCCAGGGATATTCCCCGAAAGGATGAGGAAGTGCCCTATTCAGAGTCCTAGACCAAAGCTGGACCAATAAAAAGGTCCTGTTCAAACAGTACTGATAACAGCATGCCCTGTCCAAGCTAGCTTCACAGCGGGGTATACTCCCTAGCTGACACTCACTCATTCCCTATTTAGGAACCAAAACCCAAGGTCCAAATCTTAACTCATTACTTCAGAGTCTGTGCCCTCACAGAGCTCACACTGCAAGGATCTACTCAGCTGAACTGCAGAGGAACACAGCAAAGCACATCCTTCTACCACAGCAGGATGTAACCCAGCTGAAAGCCCAGTTTTACAATCACTGAACTTTGAGCCACTTGGGCTGAGTTCTCAGATGCACCCAATGTTTACATGGCACCTCATCTTCCACAAAACCTATTATCTGCCTATACTTTGGCCTGGAGTTAATCATGCCATTTCAGCTTCATCAGACACATACTGAGATAGCAATGAACTCAGGTATTATTGCTGCACTTAGTTCCTTGGAGAAAGGACACCCTCTTCATGTGTCAATAACCCCACCTGTGAAGGATTCAGGTCCCAACACATGTTAATCCAACCACTGGAACCACAGAGTAGAGTATGACTTCTAGGTTATAGAGGACCACAACCACCTCACCCCTAAGGTTTGCTGATCACCTGTCTAAACACTTGAGCATGCAGAGACCAACACAGGAATCCAAAGCTTAGTTTTCAAAGCAGGACATGGTTTTATCACTTCCAACTGAGAGCTGCCCAAAGAGTCCCAAAGCACTATCCCAAAAAGTAACTGCTGCCTTGAAACTTCGTATTAGTCTCACAAAAGCTTTCACAAATACCTCATTCTTCAATTCTGAATTACTTGGAAAGACTCCTTTCCTTCCAACCTTGCTCTGGAGTACTCTAGGGTCTCCTTAACTCTGAACACTCACCATCACCTAAGAGATGATATGCAGGTCAGCAGCCATCCAAGACCAAGTCCTTGAAGCAGCACTGCAAGGTGTGTGGAAGGGTAGTCTCCTTTTTAGACACCATCAGGCTGATATTCAAAAGTAACAGCCCTATTTAGCATGAAAATGCTCATGCCTGCTCTGAAAGGCTACTGTAGAACATTAAAACCATGGTGATTTCAAATCTTTGTACTGTTCTGAGACTTAAATGTTTGAGTTTGCTCCACCCACTTAAAAACTAAGGTTTCTACAAGGGAGAGAGAGCTGCTGGTTCCACAGAGATCTGTAGCTGCCTTACACAAGGATCCAAGCATAAGACTGTGTACCTTGCCCAGAAGAGCTGCTGGGAGGTAGTCAAAGGATTCTGGATATGTGCTTTCCTGCTTCTCACTCAGCATTTATATAAAGCCTATCTTTGAGCAGTCAAGAACTGAGCAGTAATCCTCCTGGCTCTGCACTAAGAAACTTAAGATTAATAAAGATAGCACCACTGCACTAACACAAGACTCACTATCAGAAGGAAGTTCAGTTGTAGTTACAAAAACTTGGAGAAAGCCTCATTATCAACTACAAATTGGTTCTGTACTAGGAAAGCTCTTCAACCTTGCCTGCCACTGAGCCAGATGTAAAGGGTTGTTCAGTGCCATTCAGAGCTAGAATCCAGCTTAGCAAGAAGGCTGACCTAAGAGCAGATGACAGGTTTTACCTGCAAATGCAAGCTGAGCCTGGAAACTAGCACGCAGACTTCGCTAGCAATATCAATGATAGTATTGTTTGAGGGTCTAACCCCTAGGAAGTCTTGAAAGAAATCACTAACTTGAATTAGGGACCTTTTCTGTTAGATGAAGCATCTTCTAACAACTGGAAATAAGTGGAATCAAGATTCAGGCTATCTAGACTGGCTATCATATATAGCAGAAACCACTTATCTTGTCTAGAATCTTCTGTAAACCTCTCCAGAAACACAGAGGCTCATGAGGGAAGTTCATTATTTAAAATTAGAACAGTCACTACTTCCTCCAAGTCTGAAGTTACTCAAGGGTGTTGCAATTAACACAGTGATGGATTACAGAAGCTGATTTTGTAATCCCACTTACAGAAAGCCAGCCTGCTTAAACTTTTGGGGAGGAGCAAATCAGCACAAGTTTGTCAATTTCCAATTGTTAAATCCCAATTCTAGGCAACAGGCAAGAGCTTATGCCTTGATCTTGGTCTAGACACATTAACAAATAAAGTCTACATGTACTCTGTGGCAGCTAGTTTTCAACACTGCAGTTTTTAGATGGCACTGAAGATCTGTTGCACTCCCACCAGTGGACAGTCACAGGTGCTACACATACAGCTTCAGAGCTTGGCACATCTGCTCCCAGTGAAGTCTTTGTCAGCATCCTGATCAACAGGCTTACACTGGAGTCCCCTGCAGCTGCAACTCCAATTCCTCACAAGGCAGCTAGTCTTACTGCTCTTCACTAGCCTGAGAAGTTCTCCCTGCACCATTGACAATACCCCAATGTTAACAGTCCAGGTGGCAAAGACAGCCACTTCCCACCACAACACAGCCATCTAATGGCACAGCTATTCAGTTAGGGGCTGTCTAACACTTAGGTCAATCCTCCCGCACATCTTGACTTGTACCTCTTGCCAGCTGTGTGTCTGAAGCACATATGCTACATTTAAATACCCCTGAGTTGGAAGGACATGTTTTCCAAAATCTTCTCAGTGAATAGGGTTTAAAGAGATCTAGGTGGAAGACAGTGAAAATGGAACAAGAGCTGTACCACTGTTACACACCAAGACTCCATGTACTTGCTTCAGATCATACAGCTCCATCACCTCTAACATACAGACCAATTAAACTGCAACACAACCTTTAAAGCATACAAACAGAGCTATCAAAACATCTACCTGGCAGCCAGAGAACCAGCACTTTGCCTGCCTAGCATTACCACAGAAGAAAGCCACTGTGGTCTATAAGCAGGAACTGTGCCATTTTTAAGTTCAATGGTGTTGTAATACAGAGAAGTTGCTCTACACACATCATTCAAGACCATCTACTCCCAGTAAGCCTATTTCAAAGATCAACTTCATTTTTACATACTTCCAAATAGTAACTCCTTGAACTCACAAGCCAGAGTTGATTTAATACTGCTTCCTGGGGCAAAACACACTCCCACCAGCCTATGAATATGCTGCCTGGCACCTTGCCACAGCTGTTACTTTCTATTAAGCAAGCGAAAGCAGAGGTAGTGTAGCTGTGCAGCTCCAAGAAAGTATGAACTAGAAATTAACTTGCCATATAGGCAACAGCTTCAGTAAGGACTGAAGGCTAGCTGTAGTCTTGCCACTGCCAGGACTTTCAGTAGAGCCTTGCCTCTGATTTTCAACTACAGTACTTGAGCAGTCTATGGTTTAGATCAAGTGCTAGTCTAAGTATTAGGACCAAACTTCTGTAGCTATAGTTACAGTGCACAGTAAGGTCATGCACCAAGAACATTAATCTTTCAGCTAAGTTAGCTGCAAGTCACCTCATGCAACACTCCTTTAGTATAGAAAGAGGCTATTGCCAAAAGCCTGGCATCAGTTTTGCCACACTTTGCAGACAGATATACACCTATGGACACTGACCATATTACCAGGGGCCTTCAAACCAGGGAACCATTTGCACAGATGCAGTTTCAGCAGTTGCAATACATTCAGACATGCTCAGCCCAAGATTACAGAGGTTCAGAACCAGCCACAGGCACTCCAGCAGTGTTTGGTCCATTCAGAGCCAGTGATTTCTCCCATGTCCCACCATGGAGAAGCACATTTTCACTCACACTCCAACACCAGAGATTTCCAGAGCACTAATAGGCAGAATTTCCCTGCATTAGGAAGTGAGCTACTAACACAAGTCAACTTTCAATTAAGATACCATGGGTTACTATCACAGCAAGTCTGAAAGAGCATTCTGGATGAGTACTTATATCTGGAGTCTTTTATAATTAATCCATTACCAAATGGGCTGCCCTCTGCAGCCAGTAGGCTTCCCTTGAAGCAGACAACAGACACCAATTCACCTCAATGCCTGTTCATCCTTGAGCAGGTTGTTCTTAAATGGTTGGAGAACTGTTAGAGATGATATCCAGGTCAAGTACAGTCCTTGCTTTGCCATGCCAGAAACCTGGGCATTTTCAAAGAAACAGGCTTCTTCCCACTGGTATTCTAAGGTCCTTCCCACACCACCACATTTAACACACAGCTCTACCTCAGATTACAGTAATGGATACTCCATGGCTGCCTTGGAAAAACCCTGTTGCTACGTCCAGTTGCATCTCCGCAGAAGAGACAGCCACATTAGCGGAACTGTATCTGAAAGCTATGCAAATTCAGATCACGCTGACTGAAGACTGGCTATAGACAGTTCCCCAGTCATAACTGGAGGGGTAAACAGATAAATTACTCTACAGGAAATTGCAGACTTTGGAAATCTTTAGTGAGTCACCTGTTATAGGATTAGGGACAGCATGCTTTTTGTTCTCCCCTGATGTTATGAGAGGGTGTGAGGATTTCAAACAAGCCTAGCACTGCCAGCTTACAGCATTATCAAAAATAACCTGCAAGGCTAGCAGGCCATTTACTCCTCTTCAGTAAATTTGAGAATTTAAAAGTCTACCAGCTCCTCAAGAAGCTGCAGCATTAGCAGCAGTCCAAAGGAAAAATGAGCTACCAGTCAAACAGCTGGGCCTGCTGTAATTAGTACTCTGGATTGTCTGACATAGCACACAAAGCCAATTTTTTTGTAAAAGCATGGTAAGGCTGACACTTTACACCACAGAGTACAGGCTTGCTCTTCTGCAAGCAGCAAAGTCCAGTCACTTGTTATTTATCTTTCTTTATCATACAAACTACCCTGCAACGTTAAAGATGAGTCATTTCACAGACTGGGCAGGCCACTAATCCAGGTACTGACTAGCAGAGTAGCTTGTTGTACCAGTTAGCAGGAGCCCTTTTCATCTAGTTGGTAGAACAGCAGCTTACACCACTCACCAGCACACATCCACTGCAAAGCTGCCTCAATTCTGAAGCATGGGAAAGTCAAGGTCATCTGACTGCCTCCAGCAGTGGCCAGACCAGCCTGACTTGAAGCCTCACACTCACAAGATCCACAGTCTGAAGGAAGGAAGCAAGTTCAGCAAGTTATGCCTTGCTGTTTGGTGAGGACAGCAAGCAGGTGGAAGCATGCACTTCTGTGAAACCATTGGTTCAAGCATCACCAAGCAACCTGATCAGGCTGGAGAGTTTTTCAGCTTGCAACTGCTGCTTGAAATCAGCCAGGCTGCCTGGACAGATGGAAGAGGCTAGTTTTAGGAAGGGAAAAAGGAAGTTGACTAAGAGGCCTGAGGCAGGGGACATTCATCTGTACTGCTGCTCTGAATGTTCCCATCAAAGGGAAAGTACACACAGACTTTGTAGTCTACAGTGACTTTAGAGCAAGACAGAAGTTCCAGTTCCAGGTACACCTGGAAGCCATAGTACAAGCAGCAGCCTATCTGCTTGAGCCAAGTTTTGTAGAGCCAATAGTTTATCCAGATGCTCGACTGGGTTTTCAGATGATCCTAAGACTAGAAATTAGTGAGCGGAAATGATACCCTTGTTGAGATGTCTTCTCCTAATTTAACTGAGCTGTAGAAATACTGCCTATCTGGCTTGCTTCTGTTATAACACTTATGTCTTAATAGGCCACTAATCTACCTGCTGTTAAGGATGAATGCTTAAGCTATTCTCTCCTGTAGACAGTCTGGTAGCTCAAACATCTGACCCACTCAGTTTTTCTGCTCATACCAAGATGCCCTTGAAGTACTCTTTAATGATTTGGAACAGAAGACTACCTTGAGCTGCACTCTTCTGCCATTTCATTTTTACCTGCAAGCTACAGCTAATGAGTCTGCAAGCTCCTCTTAGGATGGGGTCTACAGCTCCTTACTGAGAAGCAAGCAGCTCTCCTCTCTACCACCTCCCCACCCCTCAAGAGAGTATTTCAGGAAGCACAGGTGTAATTTGATTTCAAAGCTGCAAGCTGTTTATATTCACAAAGCCTTCTAGAATCGGACTGCACAGGGCTGTCAGCTGCATCAAGCTAGATGTTCTGAGCCAGCAATTTCACTATGGAGGTCCCTTAATAGCTAACCAACTGCTACAATATCTGCAGCCCTAGATTAAAATAAGAAGTACTATTTTGTTTGCTCTGCAGCAATGAGAAGACGGACACAGGACTAAACACTGCTGGCTAGAGTTCTCTTCATTAGCAGTCTTCCAGAAGCTTGATAGTGAAGCAGTACTGAAGGCACTGAATGCCCATCCAGAGCGCAGTTCTAAGGAAAACTCCTTACCATATTATGGAGGCCACAGTGGGATGCGCCTGGGGCATCATGCTTTTCTACATGGAGCATCAGCAAGCACAGAATCAGACAGCTTTGCCCAATACCATGCTTTTCCATTTTGGCATGCCGAAGTCATATGGAAAAGCTGCAATAATTTGATCACTCAACAGCACCTGACACTGAGCCAGCTACATTTTACACATAGGAAATAAAGGAACTTTAGCTATCAGAACAAGTTGTAATCAGCAAATGAATAAGCAGGCTCAAAGATAGCCAAGGTCACGGCAGCCTGCTTTAGTCTTTCTAGCAGCCATCAGTACCAGCTGACCAGAACAAGTTCTGCTATCTATTTACCATCAGCAGTTAATGTTCAAACATCAAACCATACTGCATAAAGTCGCTTGTTTTCACATCAAACTAGCCTGGACAGTATAGAACTTGAACATGTTTACTAGAAACAGGTCTCAGGACTACAAGCTCCACAAGAATCTGATCTTTAGATACACCATGAGTCAGACATGATCACCACACTAATTAACACTGATCTAGGACAATTTTAGATAGTTTTACACTGCCTGTCCAGACAGACTTAGCTCCTTACTTCTAAATCAGGGTGGGTTTTTTAACAACTAACATTCAATTAACATCAGAACATGCTGTAGTGTCACATCACTATTAGGAAAGCTACATGACACTGCAAGTTTTAGTTTCCCCTATATGGATGCGTCTGCCATATTGCCTTAAAAATCCAAGTTGCTTCACTGAAGAGTTCACTAATGTTCACAACTATGAAATGATTCTGCATCAGCAGTATCTACAACCTGTTGTGCCAGTGGCTGAAGCCATCAAATGCACTTAGGCCCTAGCAAGAGACTAACTTCACGGCTCAGACCTGCTGGTATTAGGGCCATCTGACACAGATTCTGCAAGAAGGACCAGTCATGTACCAGCAGCAACATGATAGTTACCAAGCCTTCATCAATATAGCTTAAGCACTCACTTTGAATTACCCAACTCAAACCTTCCCCTTTAACTTGCAATCCCACAGCACCATGCCATCAAACCCACAGCTTCTAAGAAATGCTTCATTTCTAGTTTAGACATGCCAAGTAACACTTTGAATTCCTGTTAAAATGCTGACTCAAGTTTGCATCCCTCATTGATGTTTCCACCGAAGCAAGCTTGCATATCACAAACCCAGTGTCTAAAAGGCCATACAACCATGTTCTTTTGCTTCCCAGTTCAATTTTACAAGAGGAATCCAGTGACTCCTTCCTCAGGAAGAAAGTTCAGTATTTAGGACCTTAAATCACTGCTGCTTTGCAAAAGGCAGTGATCTCCTGACTGTTTTTTTCAAAGAGTAACTACATCTTAGTCTATTCCTCCATTATTTACACTAGCAAAGAGGCAGGTGGGTCAGTAGTCCAAACACTGGCTCCTACAGCATTCCAGCCATACTGTTTTCAGCAAAGTCCTTACCTGTCAAGTGCAAGTACAGTGTTTTAACTCTGAGGTGGCAGACCACTAATCGCCCTCAGCACAGGACATCTGCATCCCACCACTGGGTACTAACTAAGCAAGACTAAACACAGCCAGCCAGGCTTTTTTTTTTGCAAAGATTAAAGCCATGAGCATGGCTGGTGTGAAACCAGCTAATGGTGCCAACATCAGCATGGCTAGACAGCTTCCTCTCAAACACTAGTTTTAATCCACTGCCTACTTAGCTACTTACACAGTTTAATCTACCACACTAATCAATCAAGAGCAGCTTCCACAAATTTGCCTTGCAGACCTAGCTACCATCTCAGAGACTATTTTAATATGAGATTCCAAGCACATGAACAGCTATATGCAACCCCAGTTACAGTCAACTCAATACTTGAGTATTTTGATTCCTCAACTGGGAGCCAAATTAGGTGGCAAATGAAGACAAGTCAGCATGCTCATGCAGGTGGAGACACCAGCTCAGTCTTCAGAAGAGAAAACCAGACCGATTCCTAGTTCTTGCATTCCTAGTGACCATAATGCTTGCATCTGGAAAAAAACTAGCTGAAGCCTTCCCCATGTTACATCCCATACAGAACAGCAGGTCTGTACCTATCAGGACACAGTAAATGCTCAGTCAGGAAGAGCAGTCATTTTCTGCAGAAGGTTTACTCAGGCTCCAAGAGACAGACAAGGCATCATATGATGGTCTTTCCAGTGTAAGACAGCATTTATGATTCTCTTGATAAACATTCTTCAATAGGGAGAACGATACTGCAGAATGACCCAATTCACTCTGCACTGAGCCTCAATGACTTAAGATGGAGATGGATGGCCGCTCCAGAAGAGCTTCCCTTTTTCAGTGGTTCATGCATCTTCCATTTTAAAGGGATGGTCAGGAGCCCATCAGCTCCTTTTAATGTCATTCACATCTTTAAAGCTGACTTCACTCCTAAAATGCTTGCATATTTAGGTTTCAATCCCATTAAAAATTGCTCTTGCATTATCCAAGAAATGTTTTAAAAAGCAACTCTGTCCTATTTACAGCAGAAGGGCTGCACCCAGCCCCAGCAGAGCCAGACCAGCCCTCCCTACGGGGAGGACCCTCACTCCCATGGAAGCCCAGGGCAGACTTACCACCCAAGGGAGCCCCGGGGGCAGTCCGGCGCGGCGGCAGGCGGGAGACCTTCCCGCAGCACACGCCGAGGCGCACGTTAGTACAGCCGGGACTCGGGGGCCTGCCGTGACACCGGATTTCTGGCTGGTAAAACCCACTCCCCCACACCGGCAGGTCAACCCGGACGCGTGACTAACCGGGGGTCTGGCCCCCGTACCCGATCCCGCCGGGGAAGGGGATCCCCACGGCAGGGCGCGGAGGAGGGGGGGGGGGGGCACGGCCGCCCCCGCCGGGCCGGCCGGGCGGCGGCGCCGCAGTCACGTGGGAGCGGGGGCACCGCCGGCAGCGGTGACGTCACTCGCGCAGACCCCCCCCCCCCCCCCGCCGCGCCCCGGTAGCCCGGATGAAGCTGGGGGGAAGGGGGTGGGGGGGTGTCCCAGGCCCGGGGCCGCCTCCGCCCCCCGCGGCCAGGCCCGGAGGGCGCCCGCCTGCAGGCCCAACACCGGGGATCCGGCCCCGCCAAGGGAGGGGGACAACGGGGACAGGCGTGCCCCCCCCCGCCATCCCGGCGCTACGGCGGCGAGCCAGACCGTGCTCCCTCTGCCCCCCTCCCGGCAGCTCCAGGCCCCGATCCCCCCCCCCCCCCCCCCGGGAGGCCGGACGGGTGCTCACCGCTGAAGACCATGGCAGCCGAGGCGCCCATCACGGCGAAGAAAGAGGCGTACTCGGGGCTGGCGCTGGAGGACATGGCTGCGCGGGCCGGGCCGGGGCGAGGCGAGGCGCCGCTGGGACCGGGAGAGCGTGAGGGCGGGGGAGGGGGGGGAGGCGGGAGGCTCCGCCGCGGCGCCGGTCCTCCGCAGGCAGCGCTCGGTCACAAAATGGCGGAGACGGGGAGGGAAGGGGGGGGGGAAGACGGGGCGGAGGCCGGCTGCGGGCAGCGCAAGGGAGGGGGCCGGCCGCGGGAGGGAGGGAAAGGGCGAGGGGGGTAGCGGCCCAGAGCTCCGTCCCGGCGGGAGTGCGCGGCGGCCCGGGCGCTGCGCCCTAAATACTGCCTCCGCAGAACAAAATGGCGGTGCCCCCCTCGTCACGTGATCCACGCCCACCGCCCCCGCCTGCCCGCCCCGCCCTCGGCCATCACCACGCGCGCGCGGCTGGGGGACGCTCTCTCGCCGCTCCCTCCTCCCGTCCCCGATTCCCCGCTCCTACGCCGGGTCTCGCCCCCGAGAACGAGCGGACCCCGGCTCTTCCCTCCTCGCCCCGTGTCGCGACCGGGTCTCTGGGCCGTGGCGGCCGCCTCGCTCTGCTCCCCTCCACTCGCTCCCCCCCCCCCTCCCTTCCGCCCCGGTGGTTCAGTCCTGCCCGGCGGCCGGGTCCCGCTGAGCGTGATTCAGCGCTCATTAGCATAAGGGGCGTGTCTAGAGTGCGGGCACGCCCAGGCGGCGGCGGGTCCTGCTCGGGCCTTGTGCCCCGGCCGTGTCCCCCGCTCGGTGTCCCCGGCTCGTTGTTCCCGGCGTCGTCTCCTGTGCCGCATCCCCTCTGCCATCGCCCCGTCCCCGGTGCCACGACCCCCGTGGTGTGCTACCTCTCCTGTGCCCTGTCCGCTCGTCGTGGCCCCGTGTATCCCGTCCCCCGTGCAGGGCCCTGTCCCCTGCGCTGTGCTGACCTGCTATGGACTCCCCACGGGGGACATCACCTGTGCCCGTGGGGCCTTGCTGGCTTGGGGTCCCCTCTGGGGGTCTCTACCCCCCGGATTCCGTCTCCTCCCGCGGTCCGGTCCCGGCAGCGTTCTCCATCTCCCCGCTCCTCTCCCCGACATGGCTCCTGCTCCCTTGCGAAGTGGGGATCGATGCCTCCCACCCGTCCTTTTCCCCCGGCGCTGGAGGATAACGGGTGGGCTGGGTTCGGGGACAGTGTCACCCCAACACGGGTGCTGCCGCCCACCCCCTGCCGCAAGGCAGGGTGCAGGCTACCCCCCCTCCGAGCTAACCCCATCCCAAAACATCCCAGAGAGATGCTACTACATCCTGTCCTAAATGGATGACTGAGGCCATTTCTGTTACCCAGGATACTCTAGGTAAAAAAACCACGTTAATTCGGGATTTGGGGTGTTCATTAATAGTTGCCTGTGCCTGCCTTCGCTGCTGTCACAAATCCTGCCGATATTCTCATGTGCTGAAATACCAGACCTCTTCATTAACTGAGGGCCACCTGCCTTTTCCCATTGTCGCCACTTTTCCGGACACCTCAACCTTGTCAAAGCTCACAGGGAAGGTGAGAACAGGATTTAAATCCTGTTTGGCAAATTCCCTGCTTGCTGGTTGAACACAAATGGCGCCGTCACTGCGGCAGGCAGAGGTGGCGGGGGACCGGCTCCGGGACACGTTGGCTCAGTGGAGGAGATGGGCTTTTGGCAGGCTCTGTCACCAGGTCTTCATGGGGGCATTTGGCACGTGGCCTGCGGCGAGGACTGGCTGAAAAGCGCAAAGCTGGCAGGAAAGGAGGGCTGCCAGGGGTCAGAGCCTCAGAGGGGGACCCCATCTCGAGCCCTGGCAGAGGTGGGCACAGCGGCTGTGGGTCCCACATATTAAACACACACCACTGCTAACCACTGTCACCATCATCACTGCAGTCACCACTGCCATCGCTGCCACCGCCATCGCTGCCACCACCACCCCATCATCTCTGCTACCACCATCACCACCACCACCATCACCACCACCGCCACCAGCACCATCACTACCACCAGCATCACCACCACTCCCATCACTCCCACCATCCCCCCCCAACCCCACCATGCTGGTTTTCCTGCAGCATTGCACCCCTGTCAGCATGCTACTGTCCTCATTGCTATGGCAGTGGCTATTAATTACTAATGAGCATTTCCAGCAGCCCCAATTAACACCAGGAAGCCTTTCACTAGGGTGGGGACAATCCCTGCCCCAGAAGTCCAGGGCAATTGGTCACTGGGTGAATTTCTCATCCCTCAGGCATTGGTGGCATTGGCAGTTTGTTCACCAAGTTTGGGCTGGTGAGGGGAGCAGGGACCGGCAGTACCTCATCCAGCTCCTCACACTGAGGTCTATGCCACCCTGGTGCCCACCTGGGCTTTGTCCAGCTGCATCACTGCCAGCCCTCGCCCAGAGCGGGCATCTCTCCAAACACTGTGTCGGACCTGGCTGTGGCAAGGGGTCTCTGCAGAGCCTGGGTAGAGGGTGGCATGAACATCCTGGCCGGCAGGGATGAGCAGTTGTCTGCCCCCATGGGATTTGCCCGTGAAGCCGCTGCGTGATGGGTGCTGACATGGTGACGGGTGAGGGCTTTGAAGCTCCAAGGACAGCTGTGGCCTGGGGCAACACCAGCATCGATATTTTGAGCAGGGACCCAGGGAGCAGGGTGGATTTTAGGGTCCCCAAGAGGATGCTCTTCTCCCTGTGCCTCCGGGCACCCGCTGTCACCGAGGTCTCCCTGTGCCGCTCCCGGATTCCGCTGGGCAGACCCTGCTGCCCGATGCAGCAGCTCCTGTTACCCCATGTGCCTTCTCCTCTCCCCGCACCCGGCTCTGTGCCAGCCAGCCGCCCTGGCCCCGCTGCCCCTTGCTGGCTGGCGGCTTCCCACAAATCATCCGGCACCATCTCTGCACCGTCGCTCCCATCCGCCCAGTGAACGGCCATCACCAGCGAACAAAGAGCCTCCTTGTAGCAGCGAGCTCACGAGTTGTGGTGGCGGCAGCGCTTCGGGGACGCCGTGTCTCCAGAAAGGCTGAGCGCTGGCTCCACAGGACCCCCAAGGGCCAAGCTTCCCTCCTTCCAACCCTTTGGAGCTGTGGGATGCCAGGAACCTCCTTGCCCCTGTGCTGTGGTCGCAGCCAAAATCCCAGGGGGCACGAGCGTCTTGAGCCAAGCCTTCTTGACCTTCCCACCCTGCCTCCTCCTCCCATGCTCTTCATTTGGGACTCACTCAGTGTCTCAGTTCTCCAGCACTAATGGTCTAATAAATTGATTGGGTTTTCACTAGAAATTGCTGATTCATAGAAAGGAATTTTTTTTTTAATGCTTTTGACAATGCTTTCTTCTAAAATATTTCATTTTAGATTTTCTCCCATGCCCTGTATTTATTTAGCCCCTCCATGCCCCTCTTGTCCCCCTGATTCTAGACCTAGCCAGGCACAGGCAAGGAGAGGTCATGGTGGGGCTGGCGTGGTTCCTTCTGCATGTCCCAGTGCAAACATGCTCCTCTCTTCAGGGTACACACATGGGAAAGGTATGGGTACTGGAAACGGGAGCATCCGTCTCCTTCCATCTGCCCAGGACTGCCTGGTCCTTCTCCACTCACCCCACACGACCCTGGGCTGACCACAGCCAACGGAGCGATTGTGTGCCGAGCGTCCTCCCGGGATGCCTGCTGAGCCACACCAGTTGCCCCAGGTGTGGCTGCGATGGGTAGAGTGGGTGGACATGAGGATGCACAAAACCCATGTGGGCCAGAGGAAGGGAAGGACTGTTTGGATGCTGGTGACAGCACGTGTAACCTTGCCTGGCTCCCTGTTGTGCCCAGGTGCCAGGAGAACTGGAAGGGGTACCCAAGAGTAATGTAATGCTATTAAATGTTTTCTACACTATTGCTGTTTAAATGCACGGTATTTCCACCGCCACTAACGCTCTGCTGCTGCCGCTGGGTCTCCTGGCCTGTGCAGACCCTGGAGCGATGGGCACTGCTTGGCTGGGGTCTCTCTCATCCTGCTCCTTAAAGCTGGGTCTGCTCTGCCCCCCATGGGTGCTGCACCCCATCCAGCTGCCCCCCAGGGTGCCACTGGCCCCCCGCCACCCCTAAGCGGGGTCACCCAAGGCTCTCATGTCAGTGCTGGTTCTGCCTTGTGGAGGTGTGGGGATGCTTTTTTTCCTCAGGGAAAGGATGACGAAAGGAGGGAACAAAATTCAACGCAAAACTGGGAGGCGAACGCAATATCAAAGGCAAAGAGCCAGAAACCCAGAGGGAGAACAACCCAAATCACTGTTCCCACAGCAACTCGCACTCACCCTCCTCACGCTGCCAGGCAGACGCTTACCAGGCTGCCACCGAAAGCGCACACGTGTTTGCCGTGGAGGCTGTGACTTTGTCTTCTCCAGTTTTGCCTTTTAATTTTGGGCTGGATTAACCCTGTGCGTGTCCGGTGGTGTTGCACAGCACCACACCAAATGCAACCAAAGAGCGATTTTAGGTTGTCCATTCCCATTCCGAGGAAGGGAGCAAAGGGTTGAGATGGGCTTTTGGGTGGGTGCAGGTTCTGGGTCCCACCACCTTTTTTTGGGGGGCACTTTCTGAGTGGCCTTATGGCAGATGCCTTTCCCACCACCCTGGGACCGTGTGTCCATCTTTGCATGGACAAAATGTGCTGGAGAGCAACTTAACACAGGGCTCCAGCTTTCGTCGGCTGCTTTTAGCGAGCAGGAGCCGGCCACAGGCTGCTTGGTGCTGCTGTCCGGGACACCAGGGCTGCTTCTCTGCCCTGACCCTGGCTGGTTTTTTGCAAGCTGGATCAGCCGTTTGCCAGGGGATCTGTACCCGCTCCAAGCTCCTGTTTCTAAACGCCGGAGTGATGCCAGCAGCTTTGCCCATGTCATGAAACAGGGCTGGAAGGGGGTCTGGAAAGCCAGCTGGGAGCAGCCTGCCCCTCTGGCAGGTCCGGGCACAGAGGTGCTGGCATGGAGGCGTGTTGCCGCAGGACTGGGGTGCTTTGGCAGGGGATGCTCTGGCCACCCGGTCCTCTCGAGGGGATTTGGTGTTAATGTGTTAAAAATGCTCTGTACTTCCCAGGGCCCCGCAGCTTGGCACACAACAAGCCCTGGGTGGGCTCTCGGCCAAGGCTGGGGAAGGGGGTCTGATGGGGTCAGCAGAGCTGAGCTGGTGCCAGGAGCGGGAGCAGGAAAAGCAGGGCTGGCAGCGGACCCATCACCCTCAGCCTCAGCAGCAAACGCTTGCCAGCAATGGAGCAAACCCTGCTGGAGCATTTCCTCATTTGATGTCTCCCGCGGTGTCTCACTGAAATCACACGGCCAGAGTCATGGGGCGCAGGGGGGACTGTTCCCCAGCTCCTCCCCACACCCCGTGTCCCTGGGGTGACACCATCTCCCAGGAATTCAGGACCCTGGGCGATTTGCAAATGAGGTTTCTCTTGCTCTACTTGGGTCTTAATTAACTGATTTCCATCCTGAGCTGTTATCTCCTTATCTGGAACACTACCTGGTGCTAGAGTTCTTGATAAAGCAAGTTAGGGCCTCTAATTCAATTCAATTCTATTCTATTCTATTCTATTCATCTAACCTAATTGAATCCCGTTCCCTTCTCATCTCTCTCACCAGGATTTTCCTGCCCTATATAAATCCTCTGATCTTCCTCTTTTCCATGCCATGCTCATGGGCAAATGCAGCTGGGAAATCATCCTTATTCCTACAGTTTCTTCAGCTCCTGGGGATGGTGCAGAGAAAAGCTGGGGTTTTTTTTCCCACTGTCCTTTTCCTGACATGCCCTGTCAGGGGGCAAGCAGGAGAAGCTCCTGGTCCTCTCAGGACCACATGCTGTGTGTTGGGTGGTCTTCTCCATCCTACCCTCTGCAGGGCATCCATGCCTGGACCCCAGCACTCAGCCAGCAGCTGGGATCAGCCAGGGCTTCCCACAAGGAGGTTCTGCCTGTAGTTTGAAAATAGCATTTATTTGCTCTGGGTTACCATAGTTACTTGTGGAAGTCGCACAGTGCCGCTTCTGCTGCTTGGTTGGGTGATTCTCTCCAATGCAGCATGACTGGCTAATTTTATCATCAATGGATCCACCAAAATTGCAGGAATTTCTTGGGTGCTGGGTGAGGTCTGTGTGGGATCCTAGCTGCCCTTTACACCTTTCAGCAACCCTCTCTTTAAAGCACTGGATGTGCCTGCAGTGCCATAGCAGATTTTTGGGTCCTCGGTCACCGTGTTTGCATTGCTAGAAGGAACCAATGTGGTTTTCCCAGTGCCAAGCCTGCACTTGTGCTACATCTCGGAGCTTTTGAAGACAAATACTGAGAGCCAGCATGGCAAAACTCCCTGCCACAGCCCTGCGCCTAGTTTTTGGGAAGCTGGTCTGCACATGGGGGACTGGAGCAGCTTATGTGTCCTAGAGAGACACTTTTGGAGAGATGATGCTTGGTGAGACGGGGATGCAGAGTGCTGCTTTCCCATGGGCTGAAAGCTGGTGGTGACGGCTCTTCAATCAACAGTGACCAGCAGCTGAGCGTGTAAAGCACCACACATGTTTATGTTACTTTGCACAAGCGATAAAGCTTGTCCTTGATGCCGGACCTGGCAGAAGTGAGCTCCGGCAAAGCAAGTGGGAGGGATGCTTGGTGGCTGGGAGCCATGTGTGGGGCTGTTCTCCCATGCGTAGACACCCAGAGAGGCGTAAACCCAAAGCACAGTTTGGTCCGGCACCGGAGCCTCCAAACTGTGGGATTTTCCTGCTAGACGCTTGCAGGAACAGGTGATATTTGTTATCTTCCCTGCAGCAACGGCAGACACCATCCCACGTGGGTGAGCCAGGAACCAGTCTGGGATGCAACCGGGACTCGCCTGCCCATGGACATTTCCCTGCCAGCCCTGGGAGCTGGCGACCCGGCTGCCCCACAGGCAGCTGCCCAGGGGACAGGAGCACATTGGGGGCAGGATGTGGTGGGGCAAGGCAAAGCCTGGGGTGCCATGCTCTGGCTGTGTGGCCACCTCTTTTAGGGGATGGAGCTGCTGACAGATGCTGCGAATGAGCAGCCACAGGGCACTGAGGAAGAGAAGCCTGATTTTGGGTTGTTGCTTGGTGCCACGCTCGGTTTTGGGGAGAAAATATGGGTTAGTTTCTACCAGAAAAGGTGAGGGCAGAGGCTTTCTGCTGCTGGACGGGAGCTACTTCGGAGCCATGTGCCAGGCTGCCCCAAATCTGTCCTTCGTCATTGGGTTGGGACAGTGCCACGGCTCTGCCCCCCCTCCACAAACCTGCTCCTCCTCCATGCTGCCAGCTCTCCCTCGGCCTGTAGAGCTGGCAGGCGGAGAGGGAAATAAAACCTTGGCTGGCTGGCAGGACACACCGCCTTTCTGCAGAGCTGCCGCTGCCGTGTGGTGAAGCGGGTGAGAAAATTGCTGTCTTTCTGCTCCAAGCTGTGCCAGGGCAGGATCCTTCCTTCCTCAGCCTCCCTGCCTAGTTCAGCTCTCATCACAGTACCCCACTACCAGTTAGCAAATGAAATCCAAACCCTCTGGCACTTCCCAGGTATTCCTGCACAGCTGCTCTGCTTTTGGTTCCTCCAGCCTCGGCTCCTGCACTCTGATGGAGCATCACCTCTGGCATGCTGCCTCCAGCTGGCTGCCATGCCAGGTTGTGCCAGGCTGTGCCGTGCCGTGCCGGCCTCTCCTCTGGGCTTCTTATGCCTGTAGACCCCTCAACAACTAGAGATGAGATTGAGCTGGTGTCAGTGCCGGCAGCAGCTCGGTGGCAGCTGGCTGGGAGCCTCCAAAGCTCCTCTCCTCTAGGGCTCGTGGGACGTCGCGTACCCCTGCCTCCAGCCCGCTTCTCTGCCAGGCTTGACTAATACATACAGAAATGGATATTTTTGACTGGATGAAGAAATTTGCCAAAACAGGGTTAGATTGTCCCCGACAACTGTTCTGCACATGAGTTGGGGCGACCAGTTTTCCTGCAGATGTGTTTCTGGGTGTGGGTGCTAGCAGCACCCCAATCTCACTCTGCCTGGCTGGGAATTCCACCTGCACCGGCCTCCAGCCCCCACAGCCTCTGTTAACTCACGATGGGGCATGACATCCCTGCAGTCTCACCTCCCTGCCAGGCTGCTGGGCAAAGGATGCAGCAGCCAGCTCTGCCGGCAGCGTTCCCAGCCTTGCTGGGAACCCTCCTTGCTGCCTAGGAGCACCCAAACCAAAATACTGTGGGTGAGCCAAATTAAACAGTGCTCAGTTATCACTTTGTTTTAGCAAAGACAAACTGAAAGGGATAAGGAGCGTGTTTTCCTTTGCTTTTGTTTTTTCCCTCTCAGGTCTTTATTTCCTTGCTTGGTCTGCTGGGGAATGGGAGCTGCCTGCTGAGCCCCGGCTGGCTCCAGAGCCACTGCCGGGGAAGGCATGAGGCCTTTTTATTTTAAGTGTCATTTTTCTGTTTCCTGGGTTTCACATCTCTCTTGCAGGCAGTTCTTCTCCTACAACACCCCATGCAAAACATCGTGCCAGGAGCAAGAGGACGGTTAGCTAATCATGGGGATGAAGTGCACATCTGCTTATCTGAGCTGCCTGGAGCCCCGTGCCGGGGTGGGCGGCCACACGGTACCCGCTGGGCTGTGCCGGCACACCGGCCACGGAGGCCAGTGCCTGTTTTCCAAAAGCATGGGTGCCTTGTGGGGAATGAGAAAGACCACAACGATGCAGGAAAGATTCCGGTAGTGTGAGGGAAGTGTTTCTGTTCCTCTTGGGCTGCAGGAAACAATCACAAAACCCCGCTGTGCAAAATTCATGTCCCGAGATGGGGTGGGTTGGGCTGAGCTTTCAGGGTCTCCCCTGTCCCTGGCTTCATGCATTGCCTTCTTCTCCAAACCTCCATAGGGAAATTGCTGGTGCTTGCAGGCAGGGTCACATCACACCCAGCCACCGAAGACTGTATTTTAGAGCCATCTTGCAGGAGAGAGAAGAAAAACACAAGATTTCCCTGTTAGCCCCAGTCCCAAGACTGGGATTTGCCGGACCGGGGTGGCTAGGCCAGCTCTGTGCATGTTTGAGAAGGGGAATGAGCAGTGAACATCTCCGACTGCTGTAGCTGGGGAAAGTGGAGGCAGGTCCAGGTAGGACCACAATCTGTGGCAGCCTGGGGCTGTCACAGCCTTTCCAAGGGTGCTGGAGGCAGTCTGGGGATGGTGCTGGGGTTTCCTCCACCCATGGTCATCCTCAGCTGTTCTGAGCACAGCATCAAACACCTCCTCCAGAGGAAGCTCCATCATGCCTAGTCAAAGATGGTTGTAGACAGTTTTGCTATCCTAGTAAAGAGAAAAGACCACAAGAAAATCTGGAGACCTCCAAAGGGTCCAATGTGATTTTTCAGCAGAGCAGGGAGCAGGTTGGCTACCTGCAGGTTCCTACTCTCCTTTTATATTTATATTGCAAATGCACCCCAAGCCTCAGCCAAAGGCAGGGTCCAGCCATGCCCACCGCTGTCGGCGGGAGATGCGCTGCCCTCAAGGGTGAAATACCCAAGAAAGATGATATTTGGTAGGAGAAATTACTGTGTACCATGGACCTGCTCACCTCAATGCCACCAAAACAGCAGATCTGGATCATGACCTCAGGGTTTCCAAAGCCCAGTCCTCTGCTTTTTAGTGGTTTTTTTTTTTTTTTTTTGTTTTTTTTTTTTTTTTTTTTTAAGGCTGGCCATCCGGCATGGACTCAGCAGGCATCACTTACTGCAGGGAGATCTTGAATTTGGGCTCTTTGCTGGGGGCAGAGAGGCATGACTACATTAATCACCAGGGTTTGAAGAAGACATAGCCGAGACAGCAAAGTTCAGTAGATGTGAATGAAAAGGACAAGAGCGTTTGCAGATGACAAAAAATCACATAGGGATATAGGCTCAGAAAAGGGGAAGAGGTAGAGAATACTCAGTGGAAATATGCGGGGGACACATGAAAACAATCAGTTCCTCTTTCTACCATATCCTGTAAATACTGTGCAGAAATTAAAGGGCAGCATATGTGGAACAGATTAAAAGAAACTGATTTTATGTATTTTATTTACTGTTAGGTTTTGAAATGTACTGGCATGGTTCAGAAAGCCAGAGATAAGGACAGCTGCAGCACGAAGCCGACATGACAACACAGGTAATGAAGCACTGTGATTTCCAGCACTGCTTTGAGGGTTTTATAAAACCAAGGGGTTTTACAGTGGGAATAAATCCAGCTTTGTGACTCCTTTGTCTTTTGAGAGAGGGAAACATGGGAACTGGGGACAGCCAGGGATGAGCGCAGTCCCCGTGGCATTCCTGCAGCCTGGCCCCACACAGGGCTTGCTCTCCCAACCACCCTCCTGTTCCCAGAGGCGGAAAGTGGCTGGATATCCCTGGCATGTGCCGGGAAAG
The DNA here is from genome assembly GCF_929443795.1 of Astur gentilis. Classification (NCBI taxonomy): domain Eukaryota; kingdom Metazoa; phylum Chordata; class Aves; order Accipitriformes; family Accipitridae; genus Astur; species Astur gentilis. Next base: position 1,229,858 of record NC_064912.1, read on the forward strand.
GGAGGACACCTCCCTGCAAGACGGGGCTCTGTGATTAGATTCCAGCCCCTTAACCAAGGTCAGGGTGGTAAATCTCCAGCGAGTCAAACATCTTGAGCCAAAGCTCAGTTTGGTCCCTCCTCCATCCTCCCTCCAGGACTCGACACTGCTCTGTTCTCACCCCATCCCTCGTGCACAGCTGGCTCTGAGCTGGCTGAGCCCAGAGGAAAGGGGGGACATGCAGGGTCCTGGGCCTCCCTAAGAAACATGCTGTTTCTTCCATAAAGAGATTTTTTTTCCCCATCAGCTGACACAGTCAGGATCACACGGGGCAGCCTGAGCTCAGGAATAGCTCGTCATTTAAGAATCCCTGTATGGCTAGATATGTATTAGTAATATCTGCTGATGCACAGGCACCACTCTCACCCAAGCTATTGCTTTTTCCCGGGGCCCTTCTCATCTTCGTGGCCCAACCTTCCCTGTTTCCATGCTTGCAGAAAAGCTGCTGTGTGCTGGAGCGGCCCTGGCAGAGCCTGCGGCACTCGGCTCTTTGCTGTTCATTCACCAGGAGATGTGGACGAGGAGTTCCCTGCCTGGGCAGCTGGACGAGGGGTGGCAGTCCGATGCTCTGGACCTCACTGGGGAGCCCCTGGGGACCGCATGGTCTAAATCCAGCTGCATGCCCCACCGCGGGAAAGGCAGCAGGAAACATTTGTCATTGGGACAGAGAGATTTTTGGACCCCAGGGGCTTTCAGGACAGATCTCTTCCATGGTTGTTTCAGTGACTGTGAGCAACCAGCAGCAGGGAAGATTTGTTCGAGATAAGGTCCCTCAGAGGAAACACTGGGGGTTGTTTAAGGCCAAGGCAGAGCCGTCGCTCAGAGGATACTGGCTGGCTCCGGGTTTTAAGTGGGACTTGCTGGACAATCCCCAGTCACGAAGCCCCGGGAGAAAGGAGACAGTGCAGTCCCACTGTGAGGTGGTCTAAGATCCCACACCCTGTGCCAGGAGGGACAGAGCTCATCCTGCAGCCTTGGCACTACCGAGGCAAAAGGTGTTGCTGCGACAGTGCCCAGTGCCACGGAGGGCTTGCTGCTGAACACGTCTGCTCCTGCTTTGCCACGAGCGGTGTGATTTGGCAAGAACACTGCCCAGAAATTCAAAACTTTCTAATTCTCCCTCTTTCCTGTGCTTGCAGCACAACTCCTTTGCCCTGGAGGTGGTTGCTCACATGTGCTCTTCACCAGCCCCAGGAAGCAGCTGGTTTTCACGTCCCTGCACTTGTGAAAACCTCCCAGGCTGGAGGCACACGGACCCTGGAAAGGAAGACGACCTTGTGCAGCCATCTCCCAGTCTCGTTTAACCTCTGCAAGTTCTTCTGGTTAGTAGGGTACATATTAAACATTAAGCCCTTAAAAACATCCTTTGCCTCAAAAAAAAAAAAAAAAAAAAAAAAAAAAAGAGTGTAAAGGCAGGGCAGGAACTAGTTTGTACTAATGGTCATGAGAGCATACCCTTGTCGTGTGTACAAGGAAACACAGATCCAGCCCCTGCAAGTAGGCTCTGGCTACGCGAGAGATGGAACACGGCAGAGGTCATGAGACACAATTCAGGCCAAAGGCTTCTGCTTGGAGCTTGTTTATGTTGGTTTATGGCCCAAGAGCCTTTCCCTCCCTTTTCTTTTGGAAGCCATGGACCCTCTTCTTTGCAAACAGCTCTTCAGGGCAGGCACGAGCTGGAGGTTGCTCTGACCCAGGTAACAGGCTCGAGCGAACATCTGCTTCCACCAGCCAAAGGAGCAGCACATCTCCCCTCCTAAATACAGGCTAGAAATTCTCTCCGAGATGCCAGTCTGAGCTAGAGGCAGCTCTGAAACTGTCAGAGGGTTGAGCACAAGGTAGGCAGCCATCCTGTGGAGAGAAGAGCTTTGACACTTCCTCGGAAACCTCTACACTTGGCCCTGCCTCCCCCCTCAAGGCTGTTGAACACGTTAATCAAATTTCCTCTGCCAGTCAGTTATTCCCCCTGTGGTTTCCACTTCTGCAATTTCAAAAATCTGTACATGATTATGATATTGCTCATTAGGGAAGGAAGCTGTCCCAAGAAGACCCACACCCGCAGAAATGCCGGGAGTTAGAGTAGAGCCTTGCAGTCCTTGAAGCTAAACTGCTCCCTGTAGAGTCAACAGTTCACAAGCAGGGAACAAACCCAGGTGCACAACCCACAGGGTGGCTGCAAGTGAAGCTGTGAGTGAGAAATGCTTTGCCTTTATCATCCCCAAAAGAGTGCAAGATCACACGGCTACGTAGGAGATGTGGCTGATGTTCCTGTAGCGTAAGAGAAAGCATAATGGACTTAGGAATATACATTACGACAACTGGTAAAAATTCGGCAGCTCCTTAGAGGAAGAGAATATCAACAAGCACTTCTGTGAGCTCTGGAACTGCTGAGATCAGTTTTCCTCTGGCTTTATCTCAAGGGTGGGTAACTGGGGGGACTCTGTTATCCAACAAGGGCTACACCCACACTGCAGCCCTTCCCCTGGGAGGCAGCATTAGAGGCTCTCTTCTTGGTTCTGTGAAACAGGCAGCCAAACCTGGAGAGACTCAACATCTCTGACACTGTGCTGCCTCTTCCCCGCCTTAAATTTGCACAAGTGTGGCCATGAGGAAGGTCCTGCAGCACTCTGGCTGTGGAGGCAGTGAGGAAGCCTGGACTCCCCTGTTTCACCATCCCCAAGGGTTATCTCTACATATGGCCTCCAAGTGAGGGGGGCGGGTGGCTTTGGCATGCTGCATTGCTTGTGGAGACACAGCTGGGATGTGACAAAGCTTCTGTGGGTGCTGAGATGATAGAAAGGACTGATGCAGATGTACCTATCCTGCCAGCTGGCTGCCATGACTCTGGCTGCAGGGCACTGCAGGTCAGCAAGACCCCCGTAGCTGCCAGCTTTGTGCTGCTTGAGCTGGCAGAAGCTGCCCTTTCACTGCCATCTTGTTTGAGCACGTATGATTCAGCATGCAAGAGGTCAAGGGACAAAATACCAGCCTGGATGTACGCCTCTACCCAGCTCAGCAAACAGTAACAATTTTCAGTCCTAAAACTCCCTTGAACAAAACTGGACAAGTTGTTGCTCTGCAGGATTCATAGCAAGCAATGAACCTCGTTCGAGTTGTGGTCTATGTTGGGCTTGAATTCAGAGCCTCAACAAGATGAGTCTACCAAAGCATGGCACTCAGACCCCCGCAGAAGGTAAGCAATGCAGAAGCCCCTGTGCAAAGGTTCTTGAAAGGGACGGGCTGCCCGAGGCAACCCTGCAGCAGAGCAAAGAGCTTCACAGTGTGAGTGGGCAAAAGAGGGTCTTCACAGTAACTAACCCACAGGGCTTTAAGGAAGCAGAACTTCCCAGCACAAGGAGGGACATTTGAGGAAGAGAAATAGGCTGCAGTCCAGCCACCGTGCGCGGGAAACCACTGGTTGCAGCCCGCTGGCCCTGCTGAGCTGGTGGAGCCAACGCTGGCACTGCTCCATCTGCAATGCTCACACATCAAAAACGTGGACTCCCAGTTGTTTATGGCACGGAGGATCCAGCATCATGCAGGCTGGGAGGATGAGGCACCAATTACTGGCTCACTTGACTTGCACTCTTCCCTCCAGGTTTCCAAAGCTGCCTCTTTCACCTTGCGGCTCGGAGAGATCAGGTAGACAAGTCCAGTCAGAAACCCTGCCAGCCAACGGCAGATGAAGGGCACAGCCCTTAACTTTGGAGGACAGTTCAACCACAAAAAGGGAGGTGACTCACTAAGCAAGCAATGATCTGAAGCTGTGTCAGCAACTAGGAGGTGTGCAGCCAGGTTCAGGAACAGAGTAGACAGTCCTAGTGCCTTATCTACATTTGCATAAGAGAACCCACCACCAAGTTAGCAAAACAGGAGCTGACCACTTTCAAATATAGACCAGCTAAAGTCTGGATCCAGTTCCACCGAGCAGCCCTTTGTGTGAGTCAGAAGCAGCCTACAATGCCAGAGCGTGGCCAAGGAGTTGAGCCACGGCCCTCCCAGATGCTCATGCAGAGGCTCTGCAACCCAAAGCAGTGCTTGGGAAGAATGATAGCAAGGTGGGTCTGGAAACACCCAAGGGGGTGCTTTAAAAGGCAGGAAAACCTTTAAGTTTACTGCCAGAAGCAGTCTTGTGCCATCAGCTGGTTACAAAACACCTCCCAAGGAAACATGTATCCATCTCACATTTACAGAAGACTTTGCATAGAAAAATCCAGAAAAAAAGGCACAACTCACAAGCATCACACTCTTCTCATACCACAGCACCGTTGCAAGAGAAGACAGCCTTCCTTTTCCAGGAGTTAAGGCTCCTCCAGCTTCTTTATGAACTACCAGCCCCGTGAGACATCACTCATAACTTTCTCATCATCAAGCTCTCCTGGCGTGATAAAGAGCTCCCACTACTTGATGCAATCAAGAATACAATTTTCTTTTCAGGTCCTCAGTCACGTAGTTTAAAGTAGCTGTAAGGTTCAAAACCAGCAGCCCACATTGGTGAGCTCCTCAAGGTCCCTCAGTTACATTTTCCTGCTACTGAGCAGCTTTGTTAATAAGTCTTTAAGGCAGTTGTAAAATTGTGATTTATGGTATTTAATGCTAAGCTTACTTTTGGAAATCAGGTGGCGAAAGCCTATTCACACCCCTTTTCCCTACTCCCATCTCTTTTAAAAAAAAAGTACTCAGCCTGATAATGTTTACTAAATTCTGGGACTTTTGCCTTGCAAGAATGGATTTATTTGTCATAGAGAGAAAGAAGCTGACAACCAGGCGAAGGGGAACCTCTGGTGGCCACAGCCTTTCTTTGCAGCAAACCCTCATCATGGCTGTGCAGAGAGCTGGCATGAAAATAATCTGTGAACTGTTTCTGCAAGCTCAGCAATCTTTCTCTTCCACACAGACCACAGCTTTGCTCTTGGAAACACCCGTGTACAGCCGCACAGGAGGCCCCCGTGTTGTGTATGAGATGCTGTGGTTTTTTTTTTTTTTTTTTTTTTTTCTTTTTTTCCTCCTGCCTGCCAAGAGTTTCACTCAAACCCCAAGAATTTAGTCGAATTTCACTGGAAACTCAAACAGCTTTTTTTACTTCATTGGACATTACCCATGGGGAGTTTCCAAAGGCATTTTGCACAGAGGATCTTGATATCCTCCAACTATACCAGTAAGTTCCTCTAGTTCCCACAAGTCTTACATTTACGTTTTAGGCATTGGCAAAGACTAGGCTTAAGTAACAGGAATATTTGTTTAAACCAGTGCTGCTAACCAGAAAACACTCCTTTCAACCATGGCAAAACACATCCGCACTGTTATCAGGGACACAGGCAGAGACGAGATCCAGGTTAAAACCAAGCCATCAAGAGGAACAAAAATACTAGTTTTAAACAAGCAGTTCCCTGACTGAGCTGCCTGCCCGAGGCCAACAGTCACTTTTGTGCTGGCAGAAGGAAGGCACAGCCTCCATCGAGAGCAGCGCTGACTTACAGCAGCTGCAGGACTGTAGCTGAGTCAATGACAACGTTTACATGCAGACGATGCAACAGCAGTGTTGGTCTGATCTACACCTCACAAGTATTGGTGGCCAGCAGACACCTCTAAGCTTCATTTTAAACACTGGCTGGGGCAAAAACATGCTCTCTGGCCCCGCCAAAAGGAACAAGGCTCATTTCAGAATTTGCCAATCTAAGGTTTGGTTTTGTTTTTTTTTTTAAGTCAGTTTGGCACCTGATCTTGGTGGAAGCCTTGGTGAGATCTCCTAAAACAGTCAGGAATGGTGTAATTGATTCACTGTAGTGAAGAGTTCACGTGAAAGAACACATGCTCCAAGGTTTATTTCTCAGTTTCAGCATGCTATTTGCTATGAGGCCTACAGTAAGGAAAATAACCGAATGAAGGACAAAGTCAGTAGCCTCCACAGTCAAACACCTTTTAATATAATCCAAGATTCTGCACAGTGACAAAAATACCATCAATGTAGGGCAGTGATTCCAATGGTAGGGTAGAAAACCAATTCAGCAGCACACACCACCACTCATCTGAAGAAAAACATCACCCCAAATAATACACACACTCATCTCAACTATGAATAGTCTGAAATTCATGACAGAGAGCTAGCAGAAAGGCATCTCAACATTAACAGCCAGGTACCCAAGCCTCCGATCTATCCAACAATAGGACTCCAGGCGTCAGTTCCAGGAGCCGAGCAATTCCAGTGCCACAGCTGCAGGTGAGCTCTTGGTCCCCGCTGGCTGGGGCAGAGGAGCTCATGCCCCATCAAAAATGAGGATGGATTTCCAAGGATGAAGTACACAATTTCAATGCACACACATGAGTAGCAGTTGATCAATCTGCAAGTGCCACCCCTCCCATGGCTAAACACAGATCTCTATTGGCATGAAGTTTAACTCTTTAAAGAAGGGTACTGCCTGCCCCTCCAATCTGTCTTCAGTTATCTCAAGAGTAAATGAGAGTTCTTCCCTTCCCTTTGTGAACTGGCCTCTATTAATAGGAGGCCAATTAACATGCTTCATCAGAAAAGGGAGCATGTCAAGGTGCATGATCTGTAGGAATGACAGTTTGGGTGCAGTGATGAAGTCTGTCCAGTCTGGCTGACAGCTGGAAACAGCTCCCGTGGCCTGGAAACAGCTTAGATGCCACTTACAATAAATTCAAGTTTCTGCTCTCAGGAGTTTCCAGTCTTTTCTGCCTTCAAGAGAATATTACAAAGCAAAAAATGGCTTCTCGGGAAAGCAAATACGCTCCTGAAGAACTGTGGTAGCTGATGTCCAGCCTTCAGTTCTCCAGCTCCACACCCAACAGCTAATCAAGAGACACTGGCACTCTCTGGCTGTCATTGCTGCCAGCAGGACTACAAGCTCCATCAACAGTTGTTCAGAGCAACAATGTGACCAAAGCACTTCACAGCTTGTGTACTTCAGATAATTTTAACTGTCTGCTAAAGTGCCCATTGTAGTAATTGTTTTAAAAACCAGTCTGTGGTCTCCACCTCAAGAGTTTTGCAAGCAAAATAAACTGTTGGCTTAATTACCGGAACTTTGATATACACTTGGTCAGCAACAACCATTAACTACACAGACAAAAAAATGCCTCTTTGCTACTGGAAAGAAAACCAAGTCACAATGCTGTTCTTCTAAGGTGTCTCACACCCATAAGGAGAATTTGGGATTTGCACATGAAAAGGACATTCATTTTTACTGAACAAAATGATTTCATGAAGATGATGCAGCATTGTACAATTCCTCTTGCTAGATTATTGCAGCCTCTTGCTTACAGGGTAGTCCTGTATCAACCTAAACCCATCCCTGTGACATGTGCCTCGAGACTGATATGAATACAAACAGTCAGCAGAAGGAGGATCCCCTGTCAACCCTTTTCCCTACTGCTGTGATTTGCAAACTCATAGAGGTCATCGCTCAAACGTGTGCTCCAAGCACACCCACACCAGCTACGAACGCATAGCCACAGAGCAGCTGTTAAGACACTGTCAGCCACCCAGTGTAATGTCTTCAAGAAATGAAGATTTACCTTCAGTCCCATGCGAGCGACTCGTTGGCCATCTAGACAAGCTACCAAAAAGGGGTCTTTTGTGGACCTTTGCTGCTGGGGGGGCGGTTAGAAGTTGTATTCATCTGGCACAAGGGAAGCTGAGGCCTGCAATTGATTTCTGAAAGACGCTCAAGACTCAGATGCCAAAACCTCACTGTTTTTCAGTACTGCTCCTTGGCTTCTCACACTAATATCCTGTGATGAATGTCTGAGCAACTATGAGTTATTTCTGATTTCAAACACTCAAATCTCTGTGCACTAAGAACAGGGCAGGGAAAGAAACAGTGTCTCTTAGATATGACTTAAGACGCAGTATAGTACTCGAGTTTCGCTGACATAGCTGCATCCAGCAGGGATAGGGAATAAGAAAAAAAAAAAATCACATGACCACTGCCAACTGCAGGAAAGATTTTGCAGATAAAACCTATTAATTTTGAGTGTAATACTAAAGTCCCACAAGTCCTGCCAACACACAGCTTGAGGGAATTTCTAACAAGCTGAATGCTATTGTGTTTTTGGTTGGTTTATGTGTGTGGTTTTTTGTTGGTTTTTTTGTTTGTTTTTTTTAAGGGCACCTCAAGCTCGAAAGGAGATAGGGACAAAACTGAAATACCACCTACATTTAAGAGAGCCTACCAAATAGGATACATTTGTTTTGTCTGAGGAAGCTTGTGGGATGCTAGCAAGTACAAAGTGATGCAGCTAACTTTGAAAAAAAAAACAATAGAAGGCAGCATCAGTCAGTATTTGTAAAAAGCCAGATATGACTGCTCAAGTTCTTCCTCCTCAAAATATGCAAGTATAACTGAATTATACCTTCCCTTCTAGTTCAATCAAGCTTATGGTAAACTACAAAAAGCCAGCTGGACAGAACTGAGTGGGAAGTGGGAAAGAAAGAGGCCTAGTGCTGACTCTCACACAGGGTGAAATAATCTAATTGCAAATGTAAATGGTGCAAAAGACATCTTGAACTGTTGTATATGAAGTCTAATATTTCAAAGAGTTATTTTGACAAAAATTCAAAATGGCACCTTAAGAAGCAAATCACATTTTTGCCAAGTTTGTTCATATACTTTGCAAGAGGCAACACTTTACTGAGACGCATGGTATTTTCATTGATGGCAAGCTAAACAAGCCAACATTACCAACAACTCACCTGTGACCTCTGAATATTAACGTGACCCTCTCCAGCCTCACTGAGATTTAATCACTACAATTTTTCTTTTTTCCTTTTAATGAAGTTAAATTTTAAGTAGTAATAACATTTCCCCCACTCTAAAGCAATTTAGATTGAACTGCTGAAAAAACCAGCAATTCCTTTTTCTCCTTATTTTACTTGTTGTGGTAAATATTCTTACTAGTGAATTACCCACTGAAGCTTTGAGAGCATCCTGTCATATGCTCTGGACTATCCATCAATGTTTATGTACTTGTGCTTCACATGGGAGAAGTCCAACAGCAGATACCGCAAGTTTTAGATAAAGACACTAGACAATTGCCTCCAGACATCACAAGCCACAAGGCATGCTTGCAGAGAACTGTATGAATTCTCAGGAATGAGCAAAAGCCTCTTTGCATTATCCAAACCCTACCAGAACACTGCTGGCAAAAAAGTGTTACCTTTTTCAGGTTCTCATCACAGGGAAGACTCATGATATGGAGAAACAGTGTCACCTAGAGTTCTCCTGGGAAAACTCATCCACTCCCAGAATAATATTACACAGATTTCCCTCCCACCTCCCTTCATTTACTTGTGGGGAGAGCTTTAAGCTTCTGTATCACAATGTCTAATTCCCCAAATATGTAGTGATATCAGCACAGTTATTCTCAGATTTAAGCTTCCAGGAAAGACGAAGAAAGAGAGGTTTCTGAGCACTGCGTATACGCTGTAGCTTTCAGCTGCCTGAAACATGAGTCAGTCTGAAGTCATTATACTGATATGGAATAGGAATGTAAACAAAATCAAGCCTTTGAGATATCGTTGTCCAGTATGGATGCCTTTCTCAGAGGCAAACTCCTCAAACAGATGCAACTGGAATGTGTCAAGGGTTCAGATACAAGGAGAAGGATAATTAGCAATCATAGTTCTTGTGTGAATTGAGGGCTCTCGTAACTTACAAAATGGTACTGATATGTCTGCACAACGTCAACTTATGGTAGGGCAATGATTTTATGAACTACTGTTCTACATCAAATCTGAGGTCACCAATGTTCCCTGTGAGCAGACATTTGATATTACTGGCTTAAGCCAGATACTGGTGCCAGTGGCACAGAACTCTACAGTACACCTCAGCCAGCTCTGTGCCTCTGAGGAATTAAATCAAATTGCAGACCTATCCTGTGATACAGACTTGTATCCATTTAGGATGGTTTGAAATCATTACGTATTTATTTTTACCTAACAACAGGACCTGAATCCAGATCTCTAGGGGTAAAGAGCTAAGGAGGAGTTAGATACATTACTTCACCTTGACCTGTCTTAAAATAAGAGTAAACAACTAAGCCCTGCATTTAATTGCACCACTTAGAAATTACTAAAAAACACTGAGCCCAGCAGAAATTATGTTCTAACTTGGCTCCTGCATTAAAGTTTGCCTTGCGAATCCTAGGACAATTGAAAAACTAGTTAATTAATGATAGTCACATCAACCATTCATGGTGTCCCTGAAGCCCCACACCTCCAAGACAGAGATCTGGAAGCTTTCAGAACACAATGGCTGATTATTGAAAGTGTTGCAGTGGCTGGTTCTTCCGTGGTTCAGATCTGCGTCAAGGTAAAGAGCCTGGCCATCACCACCTCCTGTGAAGAGACAAAGACAAGTGTAAGGGTATCTCTGCATTTCTTAGCACGGGAAACTGCTATACCAAAAAAAAAAAAAAAAAAGGAAAAAAAGAAAAAAGGACTTAAGTGCTTTTCTTATGGAAACAACTGGAAGCCCTAAGTGATGTTTGCTTGGTGTCTTCAGGTGTAACAAAGTATGATCAAGTGCATAGCTTTTAAGTGACACTAAAAAAAAAGATAAATCATCCTGTTCTAATAAACTTAAAAAAGCAGTAATGCAAGTCAGTAAGAACAAGAAGCCTGACTCAAATGCCTGCATTTAAGATTTGTTTTTCGGTGCTGGAGGATCTTGGAAGCTACCAACTGCGTATTTTCCCTCCAGTAAAGAAAAACCAAAGAATTCTGTTAGCAGACAAAAATCAAAGCTGGGAGAACAAGATCAATAAGGAACAGCACTGGCTTAGTAGTCTAAATCATTATAAAACATGTCAGAGTTAAAAGCATTTTGATTATCTGTGGGTCTATGTCAAGACTCACAGAGCTCACAGTCAGAGAATGCAGTGAAGTGAAATAAATTTAGACAGAAATATGTTAGGAAAACAAAAAGGACGATTCCCCTATTGCTTATAGGGCAATTGTCTAAGAAAACCTACTGAAAACATCTGAAGAATCAAAAGGGTGGAAACTGTGGTGTACAGCTGGAATGGTGTACAACATTCATTTCTACGGATCTACTACCCAAGCTTGCATTTCTCTTATTACTACCCATACTGTACTATATGGTAAATATAAATGACTCTCTTATCTAAGGCTGATAGGAAGAGCCAGTGGGATATATGCTCAACAGTAAAGATCTCTGATATATCTGTGGTACATCATTAACAGTGATTTCTAATTCAGTTACACATACACTGACACTCTCACCAGCCTTGCTGATACTAGAGCAGCCCAACTTACAGTCAATTAGAGCACATGCTGCTAAGTGAGAAATCAGCCAACGCTTGATGCTACAGAGCAAATCACCAGGCTAGTTACTCTCCTAACAAGTGTCAAATAAAGCTTTTTGGAAAAAGGACAACTACAATTTTATACCTGTTCCTTGTAAATCCCATTTGGGTGACAACTTTCCTAAGCAGGCTTTTGGCAAAGTCAGCAGCACCACAGATCCAATAAAGTTCCAGGACAATTAACATGTTTTATAATTTACCCTGTGTTTCAAAAGCCTCAGTGCAAAGTAAGATCCTCTTCAAGAACTATTTCTCATCATGAATTAGGCAGTATAAAGGTATGGCTGTGCTTAAAGCTATGAGTTACTATCTTACTCTAAAATGCTTGATATGCAAGTTTTTCCACAGAAAATTTTTGTTGGGTAGTAATATCAGGTTTTGGTCACTTTCATCTCTAACTGTAGTGATACTGAAATACATATATGGTAAATATAGGTGAGTCTCTTAGATAAGGCAGATAGGAAGAGCTGGTAGGATTATATGCTCAAATTCTCACACTGACTTACCTATAATGATGCATTCGCTGCTGCCAGCCATGAACATGGAGGCTGTTTTGGAAGGCAAGTTGAAGTGCCGAGCTGATAAGAAGGGAGAAAGGCGATCTGAGGGGTCTGATGGGACACTGCTGGAAGAGAGGGTGCTGGAAGCTGGTGAGGCGTGATTTTCTGGCTCTGAACCAGTCGTGGCCAGTTCTGGGTGTTTTATGATCACCCACTCGTAGCGTTCCACTTCTGGCTGCAGCTGCATAGGGGCAGAGAAGAACAAAGCTTTAGTTAGCACACATGCACTACATTGAGAGCTCTACAGAGCAAAGAACATTCAAGCCCCTCAGACTCCACCCAGATTAGCCATAAAGATTAGATCAAACAGTCTTTTAGGCCAGATACTGTTTTCTTTCTTTATACCTTTGCTTTTTCAGTGATTGAAGAAATCATGCAGTGTTTTCCGAGTTACCTTATTACATATTTTAAGAAAATATTCTGTGCAAAGGGAGAAAAAGGGTTACCACAAAACTGAGAAGTAAAATTTTCTCCTCCATGTGAAGAGTTCAGTAGACTTTATAAACTAGAAGGGCATATAATCCAGCCTCTTCAAGTGGAAGGGAAGTAAGAGTTACTCACACCAGTACAGTGGTTCTGCCTCCCTACTGGGTAGCAACAATAAATTTTACTCACCCTAAATACAAAGCATTCCCCAGTTCCAAAGAAACTCAGCTTGTTGCCTCCTCGCCTGCGCTCGCTCCAGTCAGTTGACAGATAAGCACCACAGACCTAGCACAAACAACACCATCAGGAGGCTTTCCATTGAAGAAGAAAGTGTGTTAAACCAATTAATAGCAACATTTCAGAGTCCAGAACTGAAAGTTTTATTTTAGTTTGCTTTTCAAAATCTCTGTATCAGTGGATTAAGGCAGCACAAGTACTTACATCTAAAGATAGATTTAAACTGCTTTAATCCACTGGTGGGTACCCTTAAATCCTAACAGTTTCATAAATTATTTCAGATCTCTGAGGCCTTAAAGGAGAAATGTTCCAACATAACCCTAGGTACCAAAACGCAAATCACTCCAAACTTGTAAAGCCTGACTTCCACTTCCTCATTTTGGCATCCAAAGCAACAGTATTGTCACAAGTTGCAGTATGAGCAGTTCTGCCTGAACATTTTCTGGTCATAAACAGTAGCCTTGGTGGCTTTCTCCATTTCAAACTCTAAGTTAAAATCAGCTTAGCTAAGCCAATGCTGAACTAGCTCAGATATTTAAAGCAGCCCATTCAAACAGCATGGGGTTCACTAGTTTACAATAAAGAAAACATAGCCTTAGAGGGCTGAGCTTTTCTGTGGAGTCTTTTGTTCACACTAGAAGAATTTCTCGCTACCAGCAATAAGTATCACTGCCAAGTGGACAGACCAAACAATGAAGCTCTAAGAATGAGATGAAAGCAACCCTGCTTTTTTTTTTTCCCCAGAAACTATGGTTAAACAGAGCTGTTCTAAGGCACATTTGCTGTTTAGCCTCCACCAGCATTACAAGCAGAGCTCCTAAGACAAAATTATTGAAGAGCCATTTTTTTTAATACAGATAAATTGTGTGCATAAACAAAAAGATGGCCCAAAACTTCATTTGATCCGATATGCCCAAAGTACATGAGAGCCAGAAAATGAGAAGGCAAATTTTCTTCTCTCTAAAATGTAACTACAGACATATGAATAAAGGAGGAATGTAATCCTTTGCAAAAAACCAAAACCCACAACTACCAAATTAAAAAAACCCATACTTTTTTGTTTGGGCTATGGTTTTTTTTTTTTTTTTTTTTTTTTGAGGGGTAAGAAACAAATCATACTATAAAAATGACCATCACTTACAAAGCTGGACTTTTGATATGCTCCATAGCAAGAAGCAAAATAATAAATATTTTCCCTCTTCCCTTTAGATACCATGGGCATTCTATAAGCCATTGGCATATCAGTGCAGGCCTGGGATGGCCAGAAACTATACACAGAACTATGAAACAGCCTGGAGCATTAGCATTAGGTAGATGCAAATAAAAGTAGAAATGGGCTTGTTTCATGGACAGTCATTCTGCAGGAACATAAGCAGAAATATAACCCCACACGCTGCAATAATAGCTTAACGTTATACACAGAATATTTAGAAGTCATGCACAGTGGCGCAGACAACCAATGCTCATTACAGGAAGCACCTGCGTGCCCTTCTTCAGAGGTTCTGGGAAGCTTTCTTGGTTTATGCAGTATTTTTTTTAAACAAGCATGAGATAAAGCTAATGTTTCTGTTTTCACATTATGTTGTCCAATATGGTCATACAAGTAGAGCAGAGAACCAACACTCATTAGACACGGCACCTGTGTGCACTCCTCCTCAGGTTCTCACAGCTTTCTTTTTTTTTAATTTTTTTTCCCCCAAACAAGAATGTGATGAAGCTAAAGCTTTTGTTTCCATATTATGTAGTCCTGTATTATTCATACCATTTAAATTCTGCTACTTTCTCTCCTCATATCATGGAGAAAAGGAAAATATCTTCTATGAATCATGAGTTTCTTAACACAATTTCCCAGCCTCTCCCTCGATTCTGCAATTAAGAGAGTCTATAAAGACCTCAGTGAATTACTCTAGTTCATCATCCCACATTACTTACCAGAGAAACAATAGCTGACCAAGACTTAGTTTACAAGATTTACCCAAGAATGCATAGTCCCATAATCAACAAATGGAACCATTTAAAGCACACATTGTTAAAAAAAACAAAACAAAACTCCAAGCAACTCCTGGTCTCTTGCTTCTTCATTTTATTATAAACAGTTGTGTGTTGCAATACAGCATTATATAACTGCCTAAAACCTAATTTAATCAGTTGCCTTTCATCTCACTCACCTCTTTTGCTGTGGTCTTGATGAGGAGAAGAGTTGGTTCGTGTCCCTCGCTGTGAGAATAGAACCTGAAGTGCAGAGTACACAAAAATGAGTACTGAAGTATCACCAACTGCAGTTCTTTTCCAACTTAATGTCAGGCACCACCTCCTCCTCCAACTGATGGTATGACAAAAAAAGGCATCTGTAGACTAAGCATATTCCTGAAAATGCTTTCTACAGTCCATTGTAAATAACAGAGTTGAGTGTAAACAATTATTATCAAGCAGTTCTTCTCTACTCAGTTCTCTGTTGTTTATGCCTCTGCAGAACAACTAGAAGACTACCTATCACAAGTAGTATTTTACAGCATTTTGAATTAAGACAACCTAAAGGAAGTTGTGTCTTGAGGACTGATGTCTGTGTCTGAAGAGCTTTCAGTTTTTATAGAAAATAATTATGATGCATTCTCTTTGCTTGCTTTTATTCTTCCTCATAGGCACGTGGGGTTGGGACAGCAGACTACTTCCCACCTCAGTACCTCAACTGCAGATATTGAACTCATTATTGGGATTATAGTCTTCTGTGTCAAGCGCAAGGAGATCTCACATCTAGCTTATCCCACTTTAAAAATAACAACAATCAACAACAATCACATTCATAGGTAGAGGAATCTCCAGTTTCTGGTTCCCTTATTCTTTGGATCAGTTTGAATGTGGTTATCTACCAAAAGAGCCTGCAGAGCAGCCACTGAATTAAAACATTTATACCCATCAGGGAATAAACCAGTCTCAGAGCAGCATATTGTGTGAACTCATGCAAGTTTGACTTTTCCATTTGATCTTGGACAGTTTAAAATGGCTTGCCATGTTCTCGCATATGAAGTGTCCTGGTCAAATGCTGTAGCCAATAGGATTGTCACTTTTACATCCCATCGCTAATAATATTCTTCAGATCAAGTTCTGACTAGGCATGGCCTTTTTATCAATCCAGCAAACAGTTCACCATTGCTCTCTTTTGCCCTACAGTAGAGAAGGGTGGGGAAGGTTTTCCTTACCTGCTCAGACTACAGCCATGTTCCAAGGTGGTAAAAAGCAAGAGGGGCTGGCAAAGTGCAAATCGCTCCGGGATCCATGACCAGATATCTCGCATCTCTTTCACGCTGACAATTTCAGACTTGAAGTTCTCAGCATGAACTGCTAAGTGCACATTCTGCCTGAGAAATACAATACAAAACATTGACAAACAATAATTTAACAACAGAACAAGTTTTGGATTACTGGACAGTAACATGCAAAGACAGCTGAACACTAAAAGACCCTAGCAGATATGCTGTTGTTCAAAGCTCCAGCCCATGGGATTAGAAAGCCATGACTTAGTGAAGATAATAAACTACTGTGGTTTAACATAATCCTCAAGAGGTAGTGATCTGGCCTTACTGAAATACCTGCAGTAATTCCTCCGTATGGCAGCTGTGGCCTGCACCTTTATATATAGAGGACATAACAGTGAGCTAGCTGGGACGACCATGACCTTAAATAGATCAAACTATATTTGCTGTTTGAGACAGTCTCACTGGCACTAGCATTTAAGCATGGAGAACTGAATAGCTAAAGAAACAGCCAGGATCTGAAAGGAAGAAGTAGTACTTCCTCCCCCTCTGAGGTCCTGCCTGTATCATGGAATTAGAGAATTCCTAAAACCCTCAGAAATCTTAAGAGGAATCAGTATTACCAGGCTGAGCAATTTTAATCCAAGGCAAATATTTGAAGCTTTTGGAAAGTTCCACGTCTTGGAAACATATCATTACCAATGACTTCCACTTCATTAAGAACTAAAGAAGTTCCTAGGTTCATGGTTACAGACAAAGCCTGAAAACATGAAGGAACGCTAGACACTCACACTGGAAAGCAAACCCCCGTGCCTCCCAGAGGGGTCTGATGCACTCATAAGAACTGATTTATGGCTTATAAACACTTGAAGGTAATAATAATAATCATAATCATAATCTTAACCAGCCTTCATTTCTCAGATTAAATAAGCACGCAGACTCAGAGCCTGGGGATTAAACAAGTGTTATTGCATCTGTGGTCAACGTTAAAGACTTTTAAAATGCAAGGACAACAGCCAAGTACATGGTGGAAGTGACATAGGAACTTACACAAGATACTAAATTATTGGGTAGCCATTAGTTAAATGAAGCTTTAGGCAGTTTGCTCTGCATGCAAGGGTTCAGTTGCAAGTATTTGCCAATTTCAGGTGGTTTGGTGGTTTTTTTTTTTTTTGACAATTACACATTTATTTCCTCTCAGTTTCATGGAACATAAAGAGGATCTCAATACTGCATATCTGCATGTATCTGAATAGTTTAGCTCACTCCCTAAAACACACAAACGATACATTTTTTTATTATTTTTCTTACTTGTAGTACCAAGAGATCAGCAGTGTTTGCACTGCACTTTAGAATGGTGCTTACCTGGAGAGACTGGGAAATGCTTTCTGAAACTTATTGTAGCTGCCTTAGTGTCAGCATTTCTAATGAAGTGACTCCTTAGGTCACTTAAAAAAAATTAAAAAAAATTACTGCTTCCTCTAGCAAAATGAACCAAATCACTACTTGCATTGCTACCCTGCATTATTTAAGTAGCAAGGAACTTATATGGACACCTATTTAAGCAAGCTGGAACTATTAATGGGTTTTAAAACTTACAGTATCACTGACTAGGACATTATTTGTGCTTTTAAACACAGCAAGCTGAGGCACAGGAGAGATCAACTGAAGCAAAGTATGAGCCAAGACTTGAACCCACATCTTCAGAATCTTACTTTAGGTCTCACCCGCCTGGTCCTGTCTGGTCTGCAGCTAAAGACTGGTGGCACTACGGAACAGAGCTGAGAAACAAAGCCTTGGTTTCAGTTCATCAGAAATTACATTTTTCTCACATTCAAGGAATTAATAATATTCAGGGCAGTCAACTAGTTTATTAGAGTCAATTTCTGGAGGAAAAGTAATGATGATAAATAGGCTAAGAATTAGTAGCAATTATCAAAACAGTTTCAAACTTACTAAACCTCAAACAAGCAAGCCTCATAATTATTTGTATGCTTGGTCTGTACATTTTTCACACTTAGGTTATCTGTTAGGGCAACTAAACTTAAGTACTTGTTCCTAAAAGGCTGTCAGCCTCAGTGTACCTTTTCCTTTTGCCTCTGTTCCTTCTCCCGGCTACTGTGAACTGCTGATTTAAGGACTTTCCTACCCAGACCCCACTTGAAGCCTGTGTTCAGCAGAATTCATAGTAACACATCACTGAGTACCCTGTGTCTTCCTACAACTTTTCCATGTAGGTAGAATATAAACAGATCTTTCTGATTTACTAGACAGCATTTACCATTGTATTGGCCATTTAAAACTATTCCAGGCATGCCATTTCTGCCCCTTGAATATCATAGTGAAACATTTTATATTTAATGTCACAATTCAGTTAGTAAAACCTAGACTGTAGCTTGACTGAAGGATTTGAAATAAAATGACCTGCTATTTCCTAGTCATAAATCACAGCCACAGGTGCTTAAGACTGAAACCTGATCCTGTGTTGAGACCAATGTCAATACACAGCCTGCACCTATATCAAACCAAACTCTGCTCCTTAACAAAAATACAAGGGGTTTTTTGGTGGTCAGAAAATTGTAATTAGAATTACAAGTATCTAACTGAAAATCATCTACTTCAGTTGGGTAGTTTCTTTTCAAAGTAGTAAATAAGTGCAGTTTTCCTCAATTCTTCATGTTGGCTTATTATAACTGGCATGACAACTTTCTATTGATTACTGATGTTGGAAAGACATGTTCAACTGTTATTATCCCAAAGGAAATTAGCTTTAGAAAAGTAGCACAATTTAAATGTTTAATAAAGCAGCTTACTTGCTATTTTCGTAGGACTGTTGTTTTTACAGCTATATCATTAATACAATGTGCTTCAGAGACCTCAAAGTTCCTGAGGATAAAGCCAACGTTGATGACATGCGGTAGCAGCTGTCACAGTGGATATGCTCTGTCTCTGTATGTATTCCAAGACAACAAATACCACACTCCAAGGTGTGACGCACAGAATTACATCCTCTTGCTCTACTTTGTTTTGGGTCAAAACTTACAGGGTCTGCATTATCTTTAAAATCCAGTATAATTTCAGTTAGGGCATAAATGCATGGTAGAAACGATATGTTGTTTCTCAGCCATAAATGGCAATAGAAGCCATATGTGGTATATAAGCCTGAAGTCTAATCCTGTGTTGAGATCAGTGTCAACAGACACCCTGCATCTACCTAAGCCCCCTCAAACCCAAACTATGCGCTTCCTAGAGGAAATCAAGGCTTTCTGCTGCTTCCAGAACATTGTAACTACAGTAAAATAATACACAGACATTGAAGATTTGCTTGGCTGAAATTAACAGCCTGCTGATTTATTAAATGTAAAATCTCAACACACAGGATATGATATGAAACATTCTTTGATAAGTCTCTTAAGGTGTTCTTTCAGACATGAAAACATGAGGAAATTAATTCCAATTTTGATTTTATAAATTAGTGCAAATGTTAGTGTGCATCACTCACTAAAGTTAACTCAGGGCACCTGCAACAAGGCCAGAAGATTCTCAAAGGCATTCATTTAACCCCATACATCTGTGGTATTTAATACTCACAGGGCAGTCTTTCTCCTTTCTCTCTGCTTATCAGGTATCACAATCCACTGGGTTTTGTTCTTTAAGATTTGCTTTTCAGGCCAAGACTTGATGAATGACTTCATTAACCATTAATGCTATATGGCTGAGTAACTCTGACCTCCTTGACAAAGGATAATAGTCTTGTCTTCTTGCCTCTAAAAAAACCCCTACCTACTTAAAAATAAATATAATCTAGTATGAATAGAGACAAGTCACTTTTAGGAGTGTGCCAAGTTGAGTTCAGTCCAACATCTTTCCAATTAACTGCAGAAAGCTTGCAAAGAAGAAAAAACACTGAGTATGTCTCACATCTGCAACAGCATATACTAGGTTTGGATGTGGGACAATACCTAACAGTTCTGAAGACATGTTACTTGAGATGTTTTTAAAAAGTTACACTTTTTCTTCCAGTGTAGAAAGGACTTACATCCCACCATTAACATTATTCTTCTCCATTGTGGAGAACAGGCTTGTATTGCTGTATGGAACTGCTATGTTGAGTAGCTGGGCCCATGATCCCTTATCTTACAACTCTGCAGGTGCTTTGAACTAACTTTGCAAGAGTATTCAGGAGATGTTACACAGCAATCAGATGCTATAATTGCTGCCCTGCTTCTCCTGCCCCAGCATTAGCAATAACGACAGCCTCAGAAAAAATAACCAGCCAAAGACAGAAGAAACAAGCAAAGTGCAAAGATTCAAGTGTTTTAACCTACCTTTTGGGAGATGCAACACTGCAAACAGGAGGGGTGCAGTGGGTATGGAATTGACAGAAGAAGAACGTATAAGGAGAAAGACAAAAAAAGATAGAAAAGATCAGTGATTTCCTACATTTGCAACAAAGCGAATGAACGGAGCCTGGAGAGAAACAAAGTAAGGTTTGACATGAATCACCAAGCACGAGAAAAAACAAACAAAAAGACAGGGTAAAATATTTTCTATTTCAATTTTTTTCCCTTTTTTGCTACCTGCTTGTAGTTATCTGATTGGAAAATAATTCATCATCTCCTTGCACAGGCCAAACACATCTGGACAAGACAACTCACATCCTGTCAAGCACTAGAGAAAAGCTCACTTCTCCAGCACCCACATCTGCCCACATTGGGACCCAAACTGAACCAAATTCACAGCAGTACCATGCCAGGGGATACTGAAAAGTTTCACTTACGTTTATAAAAGTAGCCAAGAGAGGATAAAAGTTTTTCACTAGCAACTCTGCCTGGTAAAGCAGTAACTACTGGCATTATTTGGGTATGAATTTAACTGTATTTTGCTTTGAAGACATCACTGTTGTTCTGAGCAAGAATACCTCTACAACATTTAACACAACGGGAGCTTCTGGATTTTTTTTGTGGTTGCTTGGGGATTTTTTTTTGTTTGTTTTGTTTGGGTGCGGTTTTTTTAAATTTATTTTTATTTTATTTAAAGCTTTCATTCTGTTGCTGAAGAATATACTCAGAAAGGATATTACAACTTTCCTGAACTTCAGTACAGGAAGAAAAGGTACACATCAGAAGAGTTAATACTTCTGGTTGCAAGCCCCAAATACAATAGTCTGAACTCTACCCAACATGACACTCCAGTGGCTAAAGGCCTTGAAATATTTGAGACTGACAGAGCTGCCTCTTCCAAGACATGAGCAAAATAAAGCACAAGCTAATTGTAAACCAAACTGTGAGTCTAAAAATAAACCATTGGAAAAGACTGGAGGGAACTTTACATGTGCTTAGGCACATGAAAGAAGTTCAGCTAACATTTACATTATTTTATAGGCTGAAATCTGCTAAGTTTATATTTCAATACCATGGAATAGTATCTGTTTGCAACTAACTCAGCAATACAATTGGCTGTAAGACCCTAATACATCAGTGGCTGGTACCTTCGGATTTTTGAAGATTTAGAGAAAATGGAAGACTGTCCCTCTAGAATATCAAGTTCTAATCACACTTACTGACCCCAGTAGACTTCTAGAAGTCATCCTCCTTTCAGAGGTCAGGACAGTTGACAAAACTGTTCAACACAAACTTAGATTTCAAAAAGAGTTGGGAGAAGTTTTCTGCAGTCACAGAAGGCCTTAGGAGAACCAGAACACAGCTACAACGCCAGTATTTATCTGCACACACGTTTGCACTTGGCAAGATGCTAATTGTGTTCAGATTAATATATTGCTGCCTTTCTATACACATGTAGCGGTCCTTCCGCTAAGCTTTTTATTGCCATGGCTCTTACTATCACATTGGACCAGGATTCCATTTACTAGTTTCACAGCTGGTTTTACCTCCCCTCATTTCTGAAGAGAAATTGTGATTATGCAATCATCTTTTGGATCAGTATCCTCACTTTTCTCTTCCACAGTTCT
Organism: Astur gentilis; assembly: GCF_929443795.1. Lineage (NCBI taxonomy): Eukaryota > Metazoa > Chordata > Aves > Accipitriformes > Accipitridae > Astur > Astur gentilis. The sequence continues at coordinate 1,251,694 of NC_064912.1, forward strand.
TTTGAAATCATTATTTCTAATAGCACATGAACCTGTCACAAAATATGTCAACTCCTACCTATGATTACTATACTCTTGACTTTCAGGAGGCTTACAGTCAAACTAGTTTTAAAAGTAACCTGTAAATAAGATTTATTTATTCCTTGTTCTGTTAATATAATGCCCTAGTTAAGCAAAACATTCCCAGCTGGGACAGTGTTTGCCTACTTACACTAAAGAAACTGCTGAATTCACTGTACTAGGCAGCATGAAATTGACATTTTATACAAATAATCTCATATTTAAGAATTAATTTTCACATTTGGATAATTTTCTTCCAAGTAATTTACCAGTGTTTTTTCCAGCTTTGCTAGAATGCCTTTTAGTTTAAAAACAGCTTGTGAAAGACAGTTTCGAGATACAATACTTGCAATTAGTATGTACCTGTAAAAGTAATTATAAATTAGTCACTGAATAAGCTATGAGAAACTGCTTTGTTTCTCTTGTATTGTAACATTTCAGTTACGCTTTTCATTACAATCCCAGCAATGCTTAATTTTGGGGCTGCTGACTTTTTCTGCAGAGAAAAATAAAATCAGCAGCGATTCCAGCACGTATCAGTAAAGCTTCCCCACCAGTCACCCAAGACTAACTGACTGCTTATCATGCTGGGAAAATTCACAAGATCACTCAGGCTACCTGTAGCAAGAGCCCTACCTTTTCTGTTTGACCGTGATGCCCTTCTGCTGCAAAGCCTTCTCATTGGCCATCTGCAGAAGCTGGATCTCCTTCCGTGAGAAAAGGCGGATAGCAAAAGCTTTTTCCAAAAGCCTCTCTGGAGACACTGACTTGGCAATGTCTCTCACAAAAGCTCGAATGTCCTGCTGTATGCTGTCAGACTCCATGGGCTGGCCAGCTCTGACCTTGTGAAAAAATTTCAGAAGAGCCAGTGCAACACGATAGAGAACTTTGTAGCCCTCCACCAGAAACACATCAAAGACCCGAGCAACGTACACCATAGGCAGTTCTCCAAAGAGCCACCGTTGCCAGTCAGAGTATACCTCCAACACATCCTCGGACACTGCCACCATCAGCTTATGTGCTGCCTGACAGTACTTGTTAACCAGGTCACCAAAGGTCATGCAGGAGGACTCAAAAGCTAAGAACGTCTGATCAATGAGCCGCTTAGATGGGTCATTGCAAGCAAGGATGCGACAAACCTGTTCAAAGCACTCTGCCTCATCTTTGCTGTAGTGGAGGAGCAAAGCTATCACAGAAGGCAGCGCTGGGCAAAATGATATGTCTGGGAACTGATTTGCAATGCACAATATAATCTTCCTGACTGCCCCGATGCCTTCTGCATTCAAGCAGTACGTGGGGACCAGGCTGTTATCCACAAACTCCGGTAGCGGAAGGGAGCTACTGTTACGTTTTCCAACAATCTTCACAACAATGTCCCGGTACACATTTGCATCTGGGGTCACTGTGCGGCATGGGATATTGCTAATCAGTTTGTGGTACGCTTTGGCTCTCAGAGAGTGGTTCTTGGACCAGTAGCCCTGCCGGGCCAGCTGCTTGAGCTCCTGGAACTCTGTGCATGTTAGCTCCTTCGCATCCTGGCTCTGGACAGTAACATCCATTTTGTCCCAATCCACAAAGCGGTTGTATTCATCCATGGCTCCAGGAGAAGCATATCAGATAAAGCAATGAGAATGGTGACCTTATTTGGTCATTAAATGACTTGCAGCTTTTTCTGCAAAAGGAAAAGTAAAAAAGTAGAGGCTTGAGTAACAGGTAATCTCCCATTTTCTTTAGGAACACACATGTACATTCAATTTGTTCCTGCAATGCCAAAACTGTTTTCTAAAGCAAAGAAAGATACATGCCTTCTTACTTTTAAGCCAAACTTTACTTCTAGTCTGTCAGTGACTCATACTGAAGTAATTTATCAATGGCCAGCCAACAGGTTGATTCTGAGGACATCTCCACAGCAAGTTAATCTCCCTAAATAAAGGTCCAAGCTGAGGCATGGACCTTTATGTTAACTTCTCACTTAGAGAACAGAAGCCTCCCACTTAAAAAATATCCATTGTAAAGCCTGTTCAATTTGCAATCTCTCATCCTAATTCTCTGGGGAAGTAACTGTTATTTATACTACAAGGATGCAGTCTCACAAGCTGTTTACACTGTTCTAAGACTGTGTGGCCAGTGACAAGAGATACACTGACCTCCTACTAGCCACAGCCATGTGTTCTTAGTCATTTCTTGGTACTGGTACTAGCACTTGTGTGGCCACAGAGTCACTGAAATTAGCTTCTTAGTCTGGTACAATTTTTCTTTTCCACTGGATAAGATGCGCAGCTGTATGGTCAGCTAGATTAGTGCCACAACAAAAATAAGTGCAGGACAGAACCACCCTTTCTGACTGCAGTACAGGCTCCCATCAGCTTAAACCAGCTTCTTAATTCTCTCAAGTATTGCACTGGGCTTTTCTGGTCCTGACCTTGCACACACTTCTATAATCAAATCACCCTCTAGAGGGCCTGCTATCACCAACATTAGAAGATTTTAGAAACGCACACCACTGCAATAGCACCAGGAGCTGAAAGACCAGGTTCTGTCCTCTAGTTCCTCAAACCACATGTTTACATGATCTACCAATTGACTCCACCTTTAAAGTACACCTGTGTCCCAGTAGACATCATGACTGCAATCGCTAATGGCCATACCTGAATCAGCTTTAATCATGTCAGTACAAAACTAGAAGGGGAGATACAATAAAATGCACTAATAACAGCAGACAACAGGTTTGCCCAGTGCTCGAACACCTCTGCCAATGTGTCCTCGCTGCCAGATTAAAACTAGGAAGCACATGGCCGTTGATGCTGCACACTCTGCAAAGGCAGATAATCCCTATAAAATGCAACAGGCCTATAAAACTGTTTTGTACGATTAAGACATTATGTAGGAAGGTTAAATCAACAAAAACAGTTATTGAAATGCTTCCAAAGAACCCTTGGTCATTCCTGCGTCAACAGACGCATGGAATGGAACTTGACATTTATCAGCATGGTCTTTTGTACAACTGGTACGTTAAAATGATTTGAAACTCATAAGGTAGATACACCATCAAGACAGACATCCTCCCTACTTCTCTACAGGAAAGTAAAACATTTTACCCCAAGTAGACAGAAGTTTGTAAACATACAATTAGCATTAGCGTGGACAGCCATACATTTAATTCAGACAGTTTTAGATTCTGACTAAATATTAATCTGGGTATTTTGGAATCACATGCTGGAACTCCAAAATTTTAACTCCTCTTTTAAAAGGTTGGCACCAACACACAGATGCCCTTCAGAGAAAGCTTTTGGATTGTCCTTCTCTACCAAATATTTACTTCAGTTGGTTTTTTTTTTTTTACATGAAAAGAAGATTCTTTTTGAGTCATCTTTGTACAACATAAGAGTAATACAGAAACGCTCACCATTTGTTTTTGTTGTATTCTTCCACATCTGAAACTAATTCTCAGACTGTAATTAAAGGAAGCAACACATTGTCCCAACTCCAATTCTGGAAGTGAGATATCTTATGATGTTCAGAAATGACACCTCTCAGTGTGAGCTGAGAGTGTCTCTTCAGGATATGCAAAGACAGTAACTGTAGGATACCAGTCCATCAGAGTCAGTGTCAGCTCTGTGGAAATTCACATTTTTCTGTCATTCTCCACCTGGGAATCATAGGGAAACTCATTATCTTTAATTCAAATCCTAGAATAAGATCCTCATGGAGAAGAGAAATTTAACCCTATTTAGAAGTGACCAAAACATGGATGAACCATTCTGTTCGTGGTCACTTCAGTATAGAAAATATTACTATCCTGTGCTTGCTGGAATCTCCACTATGCAACAGCTCCCCCCTTCTGCCATCACTCCTGGGAGCTGCTTATATTTTCATTAGGGAGGGTTAAGTGAAATGTCCATCATACAAGACAACTTCCAAGATACTCAGAGTTACATCTTGGCTGTCCTTTTTCCTATAAACTTTCTTCTCCCTCCTCCTTACCCTTTCCTGTCTTATTTTCTGTCATTCAGAGACACAGGCATATTTAGAAGTTGCATCAGTCATCTTTCCCTCCAGAAGTTACTGCCTGTTCCAGAAACTAATGAATTTGATGAGTACGTGCTCCTCAGCAAGCTCACTGAAGTCCGTGGCTAGAGGATGGAAGTCAGACTGCCAGAACTTTTGATTTGAGCTCACAGTCTTATACATACTTTGGCTGGGATAAATCTGCTGGGTCTGCAAGTAGGTCTGGCTGCTTATGCTTTTCAAAGCTCTAGATGCTGCAAGAAAAAATGACAGCAAAGCAAATGGGCATTGTCAAGATTGCCAGAGCATGACCAGCTCTTAACTGTGCTTGCAAAACTAACAGAATTAGTGTGCTTCAGTGTAATGGTGCATAGCTCCTGACACTTTGCCAACAGCTACTGTAAGCCAGCAGGACTCAAATGGGGAGTATTTACTCCAAAGGAGAAGAGCCCAAGAAAATTCCAGCCAGCCTTCATGTCGTCCTCCTCCCCCTCCTGAAACTTCTTCCATCCCTCCCCCTCTCTGGGCAAATTCTTTCTCTTCTGGCAACCATGTAAAGAGCAATGTTTAACTTTGAACTGGTGGGAAGAGGAGACAAAAAGCTATCTGACATTCAGTATCAAAAGGGCTAGCTGGTTATGGCTGTCTCCTACCCACCTCTCCTACCACAAGAGAATTACTCTTGCTAGAGTTAACTTCAGAGAAGTTAGCATCATGTTGTGGTAAGTATCCTCTAACTGGACATTGGGACAACAGGATGGATCAGCACCTGAACTGCACAGAACTGAAATGCTTACACAGAACTGAAATGCTTACAAGTACCTGTTAGAACAGAATTATAAGGGGACTGTAAAAATTAGCAAAAAAATTATATTGCTCATAACAACAATACAGCTTGAAAGTTATATATACCTTATTTAAGGGGAAGCGGTCATTATCCTTTCTAGTCAGACTGACTTTTATAAAAAACAGTAGGAATTAACACAGAACAACAGAACCAGGAAAAAAAAAAGCTTTTTTCTTAGTAACTGCCATGCAATTTTGAGATTGTTAGCTCTATTAGTCTACAACGGAGCTCTTCAGTTAAGTGCAATATAAAATAAACAAAACACAACACAAAAGTGAGAAGTAGAACTACAAAAATATTGAAGATATGCCAAAAATGGCTGCAGAACGGGCAAAAGATTTTTTCAAGGTTAAGTTTAAATTATGAAGCAAGCAAGCAAGCATTACAATTGAAAACCAAGCAATGACCATGGTAACTGGAACTGGCATGATTTCAAGTCAGTGACTTAATTTTTAGGAAATATTTAGCTTGCTAGTCTAGCCACATTTTCCATTCCATTCCCTTAGTTCTCATTGTTATTTGGGCTACTTTCAGAAGACAGCTGAAAACTGCACTGAATTTGTAGAAAATATACACCAGTGAAGCCAAGCGTGACAGTCAAATTCCGATACTGCCTGTGAAGAAAAATTCTATGAAAGCGTCTAAAAATACATCGGCAGAAAAAGAGAAGATTTGAATTATGACTTACCTTCAGTATGGGGAATACAAGCTACAATTTTACTAAAGGTAACAGGGCTAGGGACAACGTTAATAACTGGTTTTGCTTTCCAAAATGCAGGAATTGGCAAACTGAAGTATCTGAAGTACAGATAACCCAGAGGACAATTTTTTCTTTCAAATCCAGACTACATGCAGTACTCCACAGTAGTGAAATATTTACATTCTAAACTTCTTACAAATAAATTCTAACTTCGGTTAAAACCTGAGATTATGTGATCTGATATTGCTTTTAATAAACACAGAGTTTCCTAAAAAAAAACCAAATCATAATTAATTAGGAAAACCTTGTCCCCTATTCCATTTAGGTATTCTTGCAACTTTGTGTTCTGCAAGTGTGACTACAGATTAATAGCTTATTAAGACTCAAATCTAGTGTAGCTGCTCTACAACAAGAACCCCAAACTTTGAAAATAACATTTTTCATCTTAACCATGGACAGTTATATCACCTCTGATTCAGCTATTTGCTATGTGCTGTACAGATATAGACAGATACCAACAACCAAAATTTTGGCATGCATTTTTATAATGTGCTAACAGAAAGCAAATATTTTCTTTTGCTGCCCTACAAATCAAGACCAATGCTAAACTCCCAGACCTGCAGCATTTTGTCTGCTGTTTATACTGTTGAGTAGTGTTGTAGCCAGGGAAAAGACTCAAGTCTACTCTCTTTCATAACCTTGTTAAACTAATCTGTGCAGAACACACATGAACAGTTAAGAAGAACTGCTTCCTCAAGACTGCTAGCTATTAGTCCTCATCCCAGTAAGAGAAAATTAAACCCAAAACTCAAAGTAGATTATTTCCCATCCTTGAGGAATATTCAATCAAATCTGAGATGTTTGCTTCATACACCAAAAAATCTGACAGAAGAACAAAGCAACACAGCAGCAGAATAAAGGACAACTAGCAGACAGTTACTCCGTCCTCCCTAAGTACACATCCGGCAGTTTTCCCCAAGCCCAGACTTACAGCATCATGCCTTGACATCTCTGCTACACAGATCTGGAAACAAGACTGGACACCACAGTGCTATTCCCGCTTCCCCCAAACACCTCCTGATCAGAGGCATGTTTTGTCATGTTTACAGCTTCAGTGACTTCCTATGCCACACATCATTGAGGAAAATTTATGCATCAGAGCCAATATTAAGGACTCCATTTAGCACTAGAACAAGCTGAACACAACTAGCTCATCTTGTGTCGGAGAGCAATTTGGACCACGCTGATGCATTCTAGAGTGACGATCCTTTTCGGTAGAGTACACAGAGTTCGATGGATTGCTTTAATGAGGTTAAATGCAGTTCGATCTCTTTTTGATTTGCCCTGGGCACTGCGTACAGCACAAGCTGGGCTCCAGGAATACAATTCTGGATAACGCTCTAATACTAGTTTACCAATAACAACTGGGGATTAGTTAGCTGCTCCCTGCTGTTTTTTTATATTCTTTTGGGACAAAGTCTAAAAACCTGTCACTTACCTGAGTAACTGATAAAAGCCTGATATAAGAGTACACTACAGGCCAAATGATTTTAGGCATCTGGATGATTTCTCTTGGGATGTCACTGCTGCATACAAAGCACAGTCACAAAAGGTTTGTCCTAGAATCCCATGCTTTCATTCTTAGGAAAGTACTATTGTCTTCTTAAATAGGGTCTTTCAATTATCTGTGATTAATCGATCATGTACTTTATTACAGTCAAAAGTTCAGACACACAATAAGCTCTTCCCTGCTGGCCAGATAAAAGACAGTAGCTTATATTCAGGAGAATGTGCATGCCTTATATCTGCAAGCACTTCAATAGAAAGCAGCACCTCCTCCTTCCCATCCCCTGTCCTGGGATGACACAAGCACTTCTAATGCTCAATCACTGTTGATACTGTAAGGTATACCATTAAGATACCCTAAGAGGTACAAAATAAACACACAAAACCCAAACAAGATAAAAGTCTGGGAAAAAACCAGAAGAGAATAGAAATGGTTCTACAAAGGGTGAAAAAGGCTAAAGAACAGAGCATTGTAAGAGGATACTGGATGGTAAATGTTATCAAAGACATAGATCAGGAGCTTACTGTCCTGCCCACACCATAAAAACACCAAGGAACAACTAGTAGAATTAAAGAGAGGAGAATTCTGATCTTTTTTCCCCCCCCTCCAAACCAAAAGAAAACTGCATTTAAGCAGCAAAACTATTTTACACCATGTATTAAAAGTGATCCATAAAAAAATAATCTGTCAAAGCAGTGCAGAAAAATTAATATAATTTTCCTACTATATTGACTGTGTTTTCCTTCTGGTTTCTTCCAAACTGTAAGAAGGAAAAAAAAAATCCTCACGTTGTGCTGATTATTCTTCTTCCCATTGTTTCAAAAACTGAACTAACTAGAAACAGGTCTCCCTTCAACAGCAAACTCTGCCTCTGAAAAATTTTACACTGAACATACAATCTTCAGTCTTCAATTTTTTTTTATTTCCCTAAACACCTCAGTTTATATCTTTCTCCACTTGGAAGTACAGTCCACTACGTACAACCAAAGATGCAGTGTAACTGTCAGTGAAAAACTACAACGTGGTAGCAAATCCATATGCAATAAACCAATCCATTTTCCTGCTCTCTTGCATCGAATGCTCTCTGTCAGTTTGATGTCTATTACTTCTAGATCTCCCTCCACTACAAACATTTACTGGCAGAAAAATATCTTTAAACATCTGTGCTTTGAGATGTTCTCCTCTTAGATATAATGTCTGCACTTGTTTATGTTGAACACAGATTTATTTCTTTTCCTCCTCTCTAAACATTCTCTAGAGGAGTACATGTGACCATATTTTAATTTTCCTGTGTTTAGAGTTTCTTTAGGTCCAAAACAGCAGCTGACAGCATGAATGGAAACACACGTAGATTTTTACAAGTAGAAGACAAAAATCTTCGGTGTGACCTTTTCTGCTATCTATGAGAGACATTTGCCAAGAAGCATTTCACAGACAATGGCAACATTTAGGGTTTTATTAGTATTAAAAAAACCCATTCAAAACATACCTCCTAAACCTGTTCCTCCCACTGTCTGACCAGTTTCAACAGTATGTGATTACACCTTTTCAATAGTTTTTGTGACCAAGTATCACAACAGTACATCCAGGAGTTTTCTCTATGAAGCGTTTGGTTTCTACTTTGGGCCCGTCTTTACATGACAGTTCATCTGTGCAACTGGTAAGCTACTTGAACACTTAGCACCCCAAACTACAGTGGGTGCAGGTCCCCAAACTGATGCAGCTTGACTACAACATAACAAGCCTCCCAGCTAACAGGAACCCCCTGGCCTCAGACTGCCACGTTTAGTATTGCACTGAGAAAGAGAATGCAAGCTGCTTTATGAACACAGCTTTTTACAAAGCCCCATACACTTTCCTACAGACAACCTCAACATTCTCTAAGTCATGATCTATACCACACTGTAACTGCTTTTTTTTTTTGTTTTTATCCTTCTGTTCCATAAAATAGTAGCCTTTTCCATGTTGGATTTAACAATATGTCAGCTAGGCTGGGGCGGGTAGAATCAGGAGCCTTGTCTGCAGGCTACAGGGAAGCCTTTGCTGTTCAAGTGATGTACAAGCAGAACTAGCTCATCACAGTCTCAGCCTGTATCTTGTTAATACAAATATTCTTTCTGGTCAAATATACATACATATACACACAAAACATATTGCACTGTACATATATAATATATAAACAAATACATATCCCATTTTTAAAAACTAATGCTCAAATTCAGTTTCTTCGCAATATTCACATTTATTGAAAAATAAGTCCACATGGATGAACACTGTACAGTCTCTCTTGCAAAAGGTTCAAAATATGAACGATGCCATTTAAAGTCTGTTAAGGAGACAGGCCAATACCCCAATTCCCCACATAATCTTTAAAACAAAACAAAAAGACAACTTAATCAAAACAGTATAAGTATCAGTGGATACTTATGCCAATTTGATTCTTCTGTTAAATTAAATGATAGGATATGTTTATATTGATTTAAGACCTCCCAGTGCAATATATGAATATACAAAACCTTAATCTGGCAGTGCTGGAGAGCTGAAGGGATACCTAAATTAGAAAATGGGCAGATGAACCAGTAACCCTGGTCTAGTTGAGCACACGAGTCCTTATTCTCTTAGTAAGCCTATGGAAATTACTGCATGTGCTCCTTGCCTCTGTAGTAAGCAAATGGGGAGGTACACTTTATTCACACCAGCAATTATCACTAGATCTTGTTTTTTCTAGGCTAAGTTTTGTGATTCCATAATTTTAGCCGGCAGCTAAAAACAGGGTAGGAAAATCTTATCATCTCAGACTATTTCATCATTCTCTTCATTAAGTGCTAAGGCTGTAGAAGTTTTCTCTCAGAAAACAAAAGCCAATTTACAGTAGGAAGAGCATATAAAAATAACAAAGTTAACTGTCATTTTATACAGAATATTATTTTCTTCCAGCTCTGCAAAACCCTGCAGGTGTTCTCCCTTTCCCCCAAGATTGCTCAGAAGAAAAACTTCAATAATCTGGAATCCCTGATAATGCATTACCCCTTTCCTGAAGCGAAGGGTAGATTATCCTACATAAGAGAGAGAGTTTAGACACCAACATCAAGCCAGTTTCAAACACAGTTTACAATTAAAGAAGGACTTAATCTCAGGCAGAATGCCAACAGCTGCATTTCAGGGAACTTGAAAAATACCTTGCTTCATTTTGATATGTATTTCTGTAGTGTTTCCAAAGTTATGCCCTATTAAAAGTCAAAGAGTAGCAACAAACACCTCCTCTGCAGCAGCAAAGGTACAGAAAGAGGATTTCATAATGAAAAACTAATCAACGTAGAATCCCAAGCTAGTCCTGCATTGATTATGATTTTAAAAATCAAAGGGCATTTATAACAACAGACTGGCTGCTGAGTTTATAATCTTACTATTAGTATATATTGCTAATCTCTCGTCTTACTAGAGGGGAAGAACTTTGGCAAGACTAGCCCTGTTAGAAGGCCGTTAAGATAGTCAAGGGGCCAGAGTACAGGATATATAAGAGGCCTTGGTGTTGATGGTATTCTTTACCTATGTGCTTGTTCTGAGTAAACCTAAAGGGCCTCAGCATACCTGACATGCCTACTCCTCTGTCAAGCGTCACTGCACTGGCCAATGGATTCCAAGTCTCTCAGCTTGGAGGAGAGGGCTTACAGGTATATTGAAATGTAAAGCAGGAGCAGGAATCTTGTCTCCACATGGAACCAGATTATAAAGCAAATATTTTCTGTATATCGTGAAGATATTGAGAAAAAACCCCCAAGCAAAGAACCCCAACACTCCACCCTCCAGACTGAAGTGCTTGTATTAATCCTTACCTTAGAACTCATCCTTGTATAGATGATCTTATAATTTACTCCCTTCTGCTGGGCCTGTTCGTGGGGGAAAAAAAATTTAAAATTAGACTGTTTTTTAAGCAATGCATTGGGCACCATCCACATGCATCAGGTGTACCACTGATCTCCACGATACCTTTTTAAAGAAGAAAAAAAAAAAAGATATCTGCCTGCACTTCTGCATGGCTTCCAACCTTCATACCTGCAACTGCTGCACAGAGAACAAGGTGACAAATATCCTCACAACAGAGAAGAACAGCTAATTCACCACATTAAAGTGCTTACAGCATAAACAACTCATTTCAGTCTCTAAAACCACAAGCAGGATTACTACTTGTTGCACCATTGTCATAAATACTTTTAGCTAATATTCTTATTGTAGCTGAGTGCTGTGTGCCCCCCACCCTCACTTCCTCTACAGGAAATACAAAATTCTGCATCAAACAGGCAATCTCTGGAGAGCATCTCTCTTCCTAGGACTAATAGAGGTATTTGCTGCACAGGTAGGGGATTTTAGAATACCAGCTCTGCAGCTTACAGTATTTAGATCCCCAGTTCTGAAACAAAAATAACAATATTCTAAAGATATACAATGGAGTATGGGTTTAGATCAACTGACTTGCTGAGGGTTGATATACCAGGTCCTTGTCCTATTAGGCAGAAAAGTTTGAACTGATCTGATGAACATTATTTTTCTTTTCAAATGAATGATAGTCAGCCTAGCAGATTTTGAAATAACCCAGTTCTAGTCTCCTGCAACAGTCATTACAACAACTTTGTGTACAAGTTATTTCTCCCTTAAGTTGTTTTCCCCTGAAAAATGTTAACAAAATAATCCAGCGTTGGTGTAGCTACACCAAAGTTACACCTGTTTGCTACCATAATGTAGCTGCGTACACCCCAAGCACAATTAAGCATGCTCATTAATACAGACATTGGCAGTCTATGAGATTTCTTCTGAGTCTCTTTCCTGAGACAGCAACACATGCTCTTTTGCAACATGTCTGAAAGCTCAGGTAAGTGGCCTCTAACTTTAGAAGTTTAAGCAAGAGGAGAACAATTGAGATATGGTAAAGCCTAAGAGTGTGAACACCACAGATACAAGCACTTTCATATATTAATCTTAGAGAATTTAAAACAGTTGATTCTACAGCTGGACATCTCCAGCACATACTCCCACCAATACACATGGACTCCAAGCAAGTCAATCATTAATAGAGTGCAATTAGGTCTGTCTATTTTTATATCAGAAAGGTCGCGTGACTGTCTGGTCAAGTACAAAAGGAGTAAATGGCTAAAGACTAGCATTACTTAGCCAAACTCCACTGCACTCCCTCAACACACCCCATGCAAACGTGTCAAAATATTGCAATTAAACCTGACAGTAAAGGCATTCCCCAAATGAGTAGACATTTGAAAGAAATTTTATTTCTTTAGTTCTCAGTCACAATTCAAGGCTATGTATAGATGGAATATAAATAGCAATTTTTCTTTCAGACCATTAACACAGTTGATCTATTTTGAGTGTTAACAAATATCTATCTGCTTCTAAACATGCATCCATACTGCCTAACACAGGCAGTTTTAATGACCTCTCCAACCTAGCAGGCAGGGCAGGGTGTATTCTAAAGAGCTAGAAGAATAGCAAGGACTGAATTCATGGTCTGTTGCCAATAATTTGCTTGTCACTAACTCTGCCTGGCTTCGGCACTGAAGCAAAGGCACTTAGGATCTAAACAAATGCCAGGGTACTATTACCAGATTGCAATAACCTTGGTGTTGGAGATGGTGAGAGACACGTGCAGTGTGGACTGGTTTGCTTTGCTTGCTTGCCTTAAATTTATGGACAAGGTAATTTTAGCTCAGGAATAGCTTTTTTTCAGTTTTCTTTACAGTCAAAATGACTGGGCTGTTCAGGGGAAGGAGGGCCTTTCAAGGTTTCAAATTAACAGAATGAAGCAGCAAAGACAACCAAGGGGAGAAAACAAAGGTCACAATAAAAGGAGAGAGCTGGGAAGAGCAGAGGTGCTTAAATACATGACAGGTCCACAGATAACCTGTTAGAAACATTTACTTGGCAGCATTTAATTATTAACAGCAAAAAAGAGGCAGAAAGCTGCTTTCCCTTGCGTTCAAACTCTAGCTGCAGGAACACCTGCAAACTGTCAAATATTAATGACAGAAAAGACATTCAGTACAAAGATTCCCAATAGCTAATTACTGTGCAATACTATCCACAGCGATTTTGCAAATTACAAAGGACATACGTATCATATATTGCTTGGAAGCAACAAAGAACTAACATAAAACGTTGCTGGAGTCCTTGAATTCCAATTATTAGTGCTGTTCTTGCAAAGTATCTATCTTAGAAGTCTTTTGCAACATTGTCTAACTGCTAGCAATTGCACAAAGAAGGAAATTCTAACAACAGTGAATTCCCTTTTCTGGTAATACAGAGCCCTAGATGCGATTCACGTAATTTCTGTGCTCTGGGTATTCCTGGATGCTCCGAGTATCCTACTGGGATTTCCTATAAGCCAGAAAAGCTTTCAGATGCTCCAGCTTCCTGTAGAAATTAGACATAAACCCACAAGGTTTCAAGATAATACAGTTCAATACAGAACCACCCACTTCCCTCTCATCACAGCTACACAGCACCTGCAAGATATCATCCCTCCTGCTGCCCTTGGACACTACCTGGGGCTGGAGTCCACTAAGCATACTGCATCCACTTGGTTATTTGCTCTCCTGTTTATAGGCCCAGAAAGGCTATGGAACATTTTGGCAAGTCCTAGTGCGCACCCCAAATCCTGTGTCCAGTTGGGTAACATTCTGGCAGCCCCAATATCCCAACAGCAACTGTCCACTTAAGGACGTGCTGTATAAACATAGATATGCTTCAGAGAGCAGTTCCTAGATAAAGGCCAACATGAAAATAAACTCATAACAAAATACTACTTTCGTGATAGAAATTTTTAAATATGCAAGGAAAAAGCTGCAGAACGCAAGCTTTGGGTTTAGAGTGCTTTTCATGTGAATATAAACTGCCCCTTTAATTGGGACCAGCCAGCAGAATAAGCATAAACTGTGAGTATCTGGGTGAGCGTTATGAGTAGTCAGAGGATCTGCCTGTGCCTCATCCCCAGCTCTTGACACATTTTGCAGAAAAAGCAAGCGCAACAGCAGAGAGCATTAACCTCCCCATTCATGCCCACAAACCATTTAAACGCCTTCGACAGCCTCCGCGCACTGGAACAAACTACAAAGCTAAACCCAAGGCCGGCTCAGCAGCAGAGAGGAGGGGAGAGCGCCAGCTCCTTCGGACACCGATAGCTCCCGCAGGTGCCACCGCGGGCACCGGAGCCCACGGAAACAGCGGCTCGGGGCCGCGTCCCGACCCTCCACCGGCAGCTCCGCCCCAGCCACGCCGGCCCCGCACGGCCACGGCCCGGCGACCCACGGCCCGGCACCAGGAGCGAGTCCCGGCGCGGTGCCCGCGAAGGGGGCCCGACGAAGGCCGGACTCGGGGCAGGCCCCCTCCCGGTCCCGCCCGGCCGCTCGCCGGGAAGGCGCCGCCGAATTCCAGCCCCCCCCCCCGCCCCGGCCGGCTCCCGGTGCCGGTAGAGGCGCACCCGCCGCATTCCAGCCGCGCAGAGGCCGCCCTTACCGGGGCCGCCCTATAACCGCCGACCTCCGCGCCTGTCAGGCCGCCTCCGGCGGGACCGGGGGAGCGAGCGCCCGCACCGCGCATGCGCCAAGGGCGCGGCGGGGAGACGGGCGCATGCGCTCCCTTCCCCCGGGCGGTGCGGGCACGTGCGCGGCGTTGAGGCCGAGTGGGCAGCGCCGCGGCGGGCGGGGGGGGGGTGTGAGGGGCCATGGGGGGGCTTTGAAGAGTCGGGGACGGTGAGGGGTGACAGTGAGGGGCTGCGAGGGGTGATGGGGGCTTTGAAGGGTCGGGGGGCGGTGAGGGGTGATAGTGAGGGGCTGCGAGGGGTGATGGGGGCTTTGAAGGGTGGGGGGCGTGAGGCATTGGGGGGCTTTGAAGGGTCAGGGGTGGTGAGGGATGACAGTGAGGGGTGATGGGGGGCTTTGAAGAGTCGGGGGCGGTGAGGGGTGACAGGGGCTGCAAGGGGTGATGGGGGCTTTGAAGGGTCGGGGGACGGTGAGGGGTGACGGTGAGGGGTGATGGGCAGCTTTGAAGAGTCGGGGGCGGTGAGGGGTGACAGTGAGGGGCTGCGAGGGGTGATGGGGGCTTTGAACGGTCGGGGGTGTGAGGCAATGGGGGGCTTTGAAGGGTCAGGAGCGGTGAGGGGTGACAGTGAGGGGCTGCAAGGGGTGATGAGGGGTGACAGTGAGGGGCTGTGAGGGGTGATGGGGGGCTTTGAAGGGTCGGGGGGCGTGAGGGGCAATGGGGGGCTTTGAAGGGTCGGGGGCATGAGGCAATGGGGGGCTTTGAAGGGTCAGGGGTGGTGAGGGGTGACAGGGGTGATGGGGGGCTTTGAAGGGTCGGGGGGCGGTGAGGGGTGACAGGGGCAATGGGGGGCTTTGAAGGGTCAGGGGGCGGTGAGGGGTGATAGGGGCTGCGAGGGGTGATGGGCTTTGAAGGGTCGGGGGAACGAGGGGTGACAGGGGTGATGGGGGGCTTTGAAGGGTTGGGGGGGTGAGGGGTGATGGGGCTTTGAACGGTCGGGGGCGTGAGGCAATGGGGGGCTTTGAAGGGTTGGGAGCAGTAAGGGGTGACAGTGAGGGGTGATGGTGGGCTTTGAAGGGTTGGGGGAATGAGGGGTGATAGGGGTGATGGGGGCTTTGAAGGGTCGGGGGGCGGTGAGGGGTCATGGGGGGCTGTGATGCCTCAGGGGCAATGATGAGGGGCTGTGATGGAGGGTGACGGGTGGCAGTGATGGACGGTGCTGCCGCTGCAGGCAGGCAGGGCTGCTGGGCATGGCAGCGTTGGGTAAGGAGGCCTCGGGCTTGTGGTTCTGCACTGGAGGCTGCACTGTTTACCAACATTGTAGAGGCTTCAGGTGAAAAGCTCGGTGTAAATACTAGATACAATTGGTGCTTTAATAAGATCTGAATAGTTTTGTGCTTAGTAACAGTGTGACTGTTTTGTTGCAAAGCCTGAAATGGCTGGGACAGAAATGGGTTCATTTTAAAGATGAAGGGCTTCCATAGTGTTTATTTGACTTGACTTGGCAGCAGTGTTCTGTTTATGACTGGATAAATAACTGCCACATTAAAGATTATTAACTAGGAATGCTTAAGTGACCAATAAAGTACTAATCTTTTATATGGCGTTGTAAATGTACACAGCTTGGTAATGCAGGCTCTTGCCAAACAGATAACAAATCCCTTACCCAGAAGATTTACAACCTAAAAGAAACCACAGAGGACCACAAGGAAAGCACAAGACTTGATAATGAAACATAAAACACAAGGAAGAGTTGTAGCCACTGCAGCTGGATTTTAAACGGGGTCTTAAGAGGGTTTTTCATATTTATCTTAAAGCTACTGGGCAGTGATCAGAAGCAAGGTCAACACAGCATCCATCGTGCCAGGGACAAATGGTTAGCAGGGTCTCGGACATTGCAGTGACAGGCAGTGCTGGGTACCCTGCCTCTGATGGTGGCTACTGCTTCAGAAGGCAGGGCAGTCGCACTGTTTCAAAGAATGGCTAAGCTCATAAGTGGTTGAAAGCAGTAAGCAGACCTGTTAATATGTGCTTCCTTTAGGGCTTCCTTGTGACTGGCTGATACTGCTGGGGAAAGCAATCAACTCATGTTGCGGAAGCAGAGCCGTTTCCAGAAGCTGTGCTGAGAAATCATTTGTTTATCTAAATGTAAGCTGGAAATGTAATGCATTATTTTACATTCACTTGTGTTTCGTTCTGTAGGGTCCTGGAGGGCACCTGGACACATGGAAAGGATTATGTTCCCTACGCTAAACAAAGTTGGGCTAGCAAGGAAAGCAGGTTTAGAAGAGGATGAAAGTAGATGGAGAGGTGTGGGAACAGAGATAAGTGTGGGCAGTATTTGATAAGATGTAGTAGGAGTGTGAAAAGCTTCCATCTGTCTTCAGTACTTACAGTGTCCTTTCACTGTAGGATGTGGGTCCTATGTAGTCTGTATATTTGGGCTCATGATGCCCCTTTGAGGTAAACCAGTGCTGGTATTCCCTTATTTCTCCAGGGAAACTGTGGCAGAAAGAAGGTGTTCACATGGTGAGAACAAAGCTGGGGATTGACAGGCTTTAGAAAAGCAAGTCCAGGCACAGGGAGATGGATTGGACTTCAGGAATTTCTTTGCTGAAATGTGAACCATGATTTGAACTGAACATATCCTTTAGCCAAAGAGTTGTTCTCAGCGTTCAGAAAGCAGAAGTAATTGAAGGCTCTCTCCAAATTTCTGTGCTAATGCTCAGTGGTGCACTATCAAGAGATACTTTAGGAGTATAGTAGTGACACTTTTGTCACCAAAGTCTCTGCATTGCCCAATGGTTTTACCATTCCAGTAACCCAGGTGCCATAGGGGATAGTGTAAAAGGAGGCAGAGCCCTGCACAGAGATAAGATCAATAAGGGGAGATCTTTCAGAAGGGGGGCCTGTGTGATGGCAGGATAAAAGGAGACAGCACCCTGTGGACTAGTAGAGGTTGAAAAAATGGCAGATGATGCAGACAGAGTGGATGCTGTGTGCGGTCTTAAAACTTTGGAGACTGCATGGCTATATGAATAATCTTCTTTAGCCTGTACTCAGGCTGTTGGACTGTCTGTGACTATGTGAGAGAGGGTAAAAACCATGCTTGACTAGCTGGTTGATGGCTGATGGAAAACATGTTTGAATGCATCTACTTTTCTTCCTGAAGAAAGGTGTTCATTGCTGGCAGCTTTACAGAAGCCAAGGAATGCTAAAGCTCTAAGTACTAAACCCTGCAGTGGCTCAAATAAAGAGCAAGACCTGGTGACCCCCTGGGCACTGAGGGCAATAAGCCTGCAAGGGCTTTCTAGGGATAAATGTGGGATATTCGTTTATAGGGCTGCCAATCAACAACTTCCCTGAGTTTTGGAGAACTTTCACGTGGCGTGAAATAAGTAGTTCCACAAGTGCAGTGTTTGGTGAAGCCTGCTTTCCTATGGGTTTGTGTCTTGAGGGCAGCTTCTCTCTTTATTCTCTGAAGACTAATAACAGGTGAACTCACACTGAACCATTTCTTTGTGTGTGGGTGCTATTCTACCTGACCATTTATCTTCCTGAAGCATATTGGAACAGAAATTTCTCCAGTGCACGCAGTTGCATATCTCTCATTTTCTTATGAAACCAGGCTAAAGTTATGGTCTAGGGACTGGATGTAATGGAGTCTTTTTGGCAGGGACAGTGGAGGGACTGGAAGGCTGGAATGGGAAAGGACATGGAAGCAAGAAAAGAAAAGAAAGTGAGGAATAGCTGGGTGGGTGGAATGGGCCACCACACAAGAAAGCTGTCCATATGGGTGTCCAGCAGTCTTGGAGAGAAGGCTAGGACTCGTAGGATGGGCAGGAGAGCAGCTGGAGCATCTGCAGAGAATGCCAGGATATGCAGAAGAGACGTATGCCAAAACCTGAGCTGGGCTAGTAAAACTGTGGCTTTGCTGGTCCCACCGCAATGCTGTTTGCGCACGGCTGCTTGCATGGAAAGCTGGCAAAGTGTGACCTCCTGTGGGTAAAACTGGGAATTACCATAGAATAATTAAGCAAATCCTTTTCATATCACGTGCCAGCATCTTAATGGAAGATTTGCCCACTGGTGTGGATCGCCTTCTCCTTCACCTGCAGCAGCCAGACCTGGTTCCCCCTCTCTAGATGAGCTGCTGATGTTCTTCCTGGCAATGAGGGCGAGGCTAAAGCCAAAGGTGCCAAAATTGGGAGAGTGCTGGTGGATGTTTTAATGACACTAAAAGGGACACTGTTGCGAAGGCAGCCACGTGTTTCTCTGTGGCTCCAAGAAGTGCTCTGCGGACACCACGTTTTCCGTTTGGTTGGGTGGGTTGCAGCCAGCTTTTCCTGTTTCTTTGTCCCTTCACCCTCCCCAGCTATGGTACCTCCTGCGTTCTAGGGGCAGGTGGTCGTCTTGTCATACCATGAACTCCCTCGGAAGGGTTAACTTTTGGTACTGGGTGATCTTCTTGGTGTGGACAGGAGATTTGTTAGGAGTGAATTAGTAGCCTCCCTTCTGGATGACTTTAATCCCCCTCCTCCATGATGGGACCAGGACATAGCTGTCTGGTAACGTGTAATATGCTCTCAGCATATTGCATCAGATATTCCAATGTGTGACAGTTGCCTGTTAGCATCCGGCTTTGGCTGCAGGTACTGCTGTTGCATTAGGTACCCGGTAGGGTCAGGTCCACAGAGATCCCTCTGGCTGTTGCTCCTTCGGGGCACTCTGACCAGCTCCTGACTATCTGGAGGAAAAGACTTCGCTGCAGAGGCATCTTGCATGTGACAGTTTGCCTCCACCCATGGAATGCCTGCCTGATGACCTGTGGGGTCTTAGGGAATGGCTTATTTCCCAGGGCTTTTCCTGAGAGGGTGATTTTGAAGGAGTTTGGTTTATTCTCAAGTGCAGGTGTATCGTATAAGCTCCAGGGACTGTTGGTGTGTCACACGCTACAGACATGGATAGATAACTAAACGTTGCTTGATTTATGCCCTGTGCTGTCTTTGATGTTGTCTTGGTCCTTTCCTTCGCCCTGTATGCCTCTGCACCAGCCCAAATGCAGGACTGCCTTTTCTCAGGGGTCTTGCTAGCTTTCACCAGGCAAAGCAGGATCTGTTTTTGTGGGCAGTGACCTCCCTCATAGTGTTGTGCCTCTGGCTGGGCAGCTGGCTCTGGGTCTTGGGTGCGTTTACCCCATAGTGTGATGGAGCAGGAGCAGCGAGGGGCCTGCAGAGTTCACAGCAGAGGTGGCTGGACAAGCAAGCGCAAAACCAGGTTGCGATCCCATGGCTTTGCTTTCTGGAGACCTGAGAATAGGCTGAACCCACCTGGGTGAAGGACGAGAAGAGGGTGTGGTGCCCAGAGTGCCTCTGACTGGAGTGGGTTCCTTGCTGTCCCAGCCAAATGGCTAGGGCAGATCCCTAGCTCAGCCTGTCAAGTGGGATTTGCACCAAAATCCGTGGCACTGGGTGCTCTCAGACCTGCCTGTGTTCTCCCCTAGGGCAAAGCAGAACGTGCAATTAGCGTTTCCAAAAGGTGTGAGATGGGGCCAGAGCAAAAGCAGGCTTGGTGGGTGCTCTGCCCCAGGCCTGGTCCTCGCAGCCGCCGCACCTGCGCCAGAGCGTGAATTGCTACTCTGTGCCGGTGCCCCTCACCCCCTCTGCACACTCTGTTTTCATTAGTGCATGCTCTTGGGTTAAGGACCGTTCTCACTTCCAGCTGAACAAACACTTTCCATCGCGTGTAAAATCCAGCCTGGTGCTAATAGGCATCTCCCCCTGCCTTCCTCCCTCCCCTCTGCCACCTTTTGTGCAGTTGGCAGGACAAAAAAGTGGCGCTATTACCTGACTTATTATCGGCACGGGACTGTAATTTATGGCGTATGCTTGGTAAAGTGCCATGCTGAAAACATTTATGGTCCACTTAGAGTCCTGCGGGGTGGTGGGGAGGGTGATGGCTGCAGAGGGGAAGCCAGTCGTTCTACCCTTGCAAAATACTGCACAGCCCAAAAGCTGCTTCTACCTTCTGACAGCAACACTGTGGGCGGGCAGGCTCAGTGCCCCCACCCCATGGATGCCAGACCAGGCTGAGACACCAGTGCCCAGTACAGACGTAATGCTTTGTTGTTCATAGGAAACACACAGTTT
Organism: Astur gentilis; assembly: GCF_929443795.1. Lineage (NCBI taxonomy): Eukaryota > Metazoa > Chordata > Aves > Accipitriformes > Accipitridae > Astur > Astur gentilis. The sequence goes on from NC_064912.1 coordinate 1,272,570, forward strand.
TGTCTCCCTTTGGGCGCCTTTGGGCGTTGATCAAATTCCCCATCTTTACTGCTTCTGGTTCTGTACAGTCTCACCCCTTGGGCCAGGATCTCAGACCCTGCCTTCCTCATGGTTCCTCATACATGTAGCACCTCCTTCTTCCTCCCCAGGCTCCAAGGCCCTGTCCTCTTGTGGAAGAACAAATGCCAGCCTGCAGAAGCTGCCCCATGTGCAGCAAATCAAGCACAGGAGGCATGAATAACTCCTCCTAAAGGAAAGCATTACAGCAGTTCATGCTCTGAAGCAAACAACCTGATCACTTAGTTTGCCACATCTGGATTTGACCTGGAAATGTGTTGTGGTGAGAAGGGGACAAATGAATCGTCATTGCTGTAGGTGGGCTGGATTTGAATAGCAGTCTGGGGGGCAAGGGAAAGTCATTCCTGGCAGCAGTGACTTTTCCAGTGATTGAAGAGAGACTTGTGAGAAATGGGACTTTATACCCCATGTTGTGATGGGTGGTATGGAAATTCGGCACAGAGAAGTGTTTTTGACACTGGGCTATTTGCTGATTACTGAAAAGTTAATGTTTGCTGTTGAGCTTCTCTCAGGAAAACATCATCATTCATCTTTTAAAGGTATTTGGAGCTTGGCTGTCTGCCCTGTCCAGTTGTCCTTATTCAATGGATGGGGAAGCAGAACATTGTGGAAACCATTTCGCCAGTTCAGGAGCATGCTTTCCCTGAAGCTGCTTAGTTAGAGAGAGCATTTGTTTGGCCTTCAGTGAGCCAGGCTCTCTGTACACCAAACGGCAGTTTGTCCTCTTTCTTCAGATTCAGTCTTTGCCAGCTGCTGGGTGAAAAGCAGGTCTTACGAGCCTGCTTCAACAGTGCTGTACATGCATCTGTGTGCTGGTGCTGAAGGAGGTGTTCCGTCTGTGGTTGTGTTGGTGTGTAAGTCCCAGGTGCTGTCTGCTAGTTGCCTTCTGAAGGTTTGCAAGATAAAACCTCAGGAGTCGGATGACACAAGGAGTCGTGCGATGCCCACAGTGCCAAGCTGATGCCACTTCCAAACAGAGTCATCACCCCTAGTTGCTGTTATTTCTGGACATCCTGTCCAAAGGGTCCTAAGGCTGAGGTTTTGGTCTGGGAGAATGCCTTGAGCTGGAGTTGCTACACTCATGCTGTGGTTGGGCAGAGCATGTGTTTTGGATGGCATTCATTTCCCCAAACAGTAGCTGTCTAGAAGTTTGCCATCTGGTGTGATTTTGTCCTTTAAGCTCCATCTGTGCTATGCAGTGGGGAGAGACCAAAGCCTGCCATGAGTGAATCAGCTTATTTGTCTTGAGCACTATTGGATGGAGCAGGTTGCTCTGGAGCTGCTTCTGTTTCTTCTCACTGCAGTTTAGATATTCAGGTGCCGAACTGGATGCTAAAAACAGAGGAGGTGACAGCCACCCCTGGAACGTTTTGTGTGAGCAAGGAATGGTGGGAAGCTCATGTTGTCTGTGGGGTCTGAGCCACCTTTTAGCCTTGTTCTGCTGACTCGGTTCCAGACACCCCATGCCCAGGTCAAAATCTGCACCCAGATCCTAGAGAGAGCCCCCTTTCTCAGATGGTGTGAAGTGGATGGGTGGCATTGCTAGGGCTGGATCCCACTGATAACAGAGGACAACCACAATCTTGAAATGCTTCAGTGTGTCCTGCAGGGTGAAAGCCGTTTGGCTGATAATAAAACCTCTGCTGAGTGTGAGATTATTCAATGGGAAAAGGGGGGAAAATGGCAAAAAATACCTGTCTTAAGAGGGTTCACTGTATGTGCACCTGATAAAAATCATAACATGGGATCAGCTTTCTTCTTTGCTTGCTCGGCTTTTGGCATGCATAACCAAGCTCTGGCAGGCAGGGCAAATTTCCTTCTCCCCGGGGTCATTAAAAAAAGACCATTTCCCCATTTAAAGAGTGGGAGGGAGGTGGGGATGGAAAGGGGAGCTGAGCCAGGCAGCAGGCTAGCCCTGCCCACGCTGCTGCGCAAGCTAGCAGAGCCTTGGCTCTCCCACCCCCACCTCTCTCTGTGGCGTTAGGCACGTGGGATTGAGGGGGGCTGGATGGGTATGAAAGCAAATACACATCTGGAAGTTCCTCCAGTTAATTGGGCAATTATTCATACCACTCTTGCTGGAAGCAGCCTGCTACTGCTGAGCCAAAACCAACAACAACAGACCGTGGGCGTACTCCATCCCCGCTCAGAGCGGGGAAGCATGTGTGGTGAGGTGGGGCTGCGGGAGGGCAGGTTAAGCAGTGAGGGCATGGACCCACTCCTGGGTTGCTCCACTTGACTGTGGAGGTGGGTGGGGAAGCCCTGGAGGCCCTGGATGCGGTGAGATGCTGGGGAAGCGCTTGCTTCACAGTGCATGTGGGCCCCAGGTGGGGAGGGGGAAACTGCTGCTCTGGAGCACGATGAGAACCCAAGTCAACCTGTGTTGGGTTTTATTAGGAGCTTGGCAGGCTGTGGTGTCGGTGAAGGTAGTCCAGGCCCAGCTGTGCTCTGTAACACTTTACTCCTCGTAAATAGTGGATTCGCTGCCATTTCTGTCCAGCTCCCACCTGAGCAAGGCTCTGGCAGCCCATGTTCACCTTTTCCATCCCTCCTCCTTCCACTTCTCACATCCCTTGTTCCTCCTTAGTCCAACAGCAATGTCACTGCGTGTCCCCATCCCCTGCCTATCTCTGGTACCAATGCTGTGCAGGTGAAGCACCGAGGGAGTGCAATGCTGGCTGGCCTTGGCTTTGACAGTTCATTCCCCATAATTTGCCTGCAAGATGGGAGCCGGGTGTGAGCGCTTTAGTCATAGTGGCTTTCCCTGTGGCAGAGTTAATGGGCCTCAGCAGATCCTCAGGGAGATGATGCGCAGGGCTACCCTGGACACCATCAGCTTTGAAGCATTGTCTCTCCTCCTTCTCATCTCTAAATCTGGTGGGATATAGGGTTGCTCCTGAGGCTGAATTCTCTGTGATTGCGTATCTCTGGGACAGACCACATCTTGAAAGTGTTCCATTGGGACCGTGGCTGACTGCTGTTTGAGTGCTTTGCCATTCCCTCCTTGCTGCTGAAGCTCACAGGAAGCTTACCCCCTTCCAGCAGAATATCTGTTATTGATAAAAACGATCCCCTTCTCTCAAATTGTGCCTGCCACAAGAAGGTGGGGGTGCCACATTTAGCCCATCTGCTTCCCACTTTGCCTGAGAACGTGTCTCTGGCAGTGGGAGATATTGTGGCAGCTTCAGAAGTGCACGCAGTGCTGGGCTCCACCAGCATAATTGGAGCCAGTTTCAGCCAAGCCCAGCTGGGATGTGGAAGGAGAAGAGTTCCTGTTGTTCCCTCTTCCCTTGTCTTTTTCCCTCTTCCATGAGATGGGTCTTCTCTGAAGAACTGTAGTGCCATTAACTCAAGATCTTCCTTACGATAACGTAAATCAGACAGACAGTTTGGCTCCAGAATGAACGTGCAAACGTAAGCAAGGCTGTACTGGGTCACACCATGGAGCTGTCTAGTGCAGGATCCTCTCCCCAGCATCGCTGGAGTGAGTGCTCTAGGAAAGGGCTTGAAACAATGCGTGCATGGCGTGTGTTTTCCTGCCTCTTCTCTGGCAGTCCATGGATGTGATGAAAGGTTTATCTAGTGGGTGATCAGCTAATATTTTGCATCTTTGTTTGTCCATTTTTGAAGTGTTTTAGAAGCAGCGATGGTGCTAACTCAGAAAGGCTTGGGGATGTAAGGTTCTCTGTGTGAGATTTAGTAGTAGTCTCAAAAGTACTGTGAGGACATCTCACCATCAAAAACCACTGGAGCGAGAGGAGCACAATTCCCGGTTTTACAGGAGGGAGCAAAGAATTTAAAAGGCTTATCCGAAATCTCAGTGGGAATCCTTAACAGAGTGTGGTGTTGAAACCAGATTCTCAGACTCCTGTGACTGTCCAGTCTTCCTCTTTGATAATCACTCACACAGAGATCTAAGTTAGGATGGGAACTGATTGTTGAGGAACTAATGCAGAAATATAACTAACTGAAGTGAAAGCCTTCCTTACTGTCAAGGTGAATGACTGTGCTGTAGAAGGAGGATATCGCCCAGGTGAAGACGCCAACCAGCAAAACTTGCTTCGTCTGTGTTTAAGAAATGGCAACGTTGCTGAGTGTCCAGCTGAGGAAATACAATGCTAAAGGTGCTCAGAAAATCAAGTTATGATGCGGTGAACAACAAATGAGAGCGGTACAGTGTCAGGGAACAAGGAGCAAGTTTGGGACAGGATCCGCTAGTCAGCCAGAAGGGACAGGCTGGAGCTGCCAGCCATGTCGAAGGGATGGGAAAGGTAGGAGGGTGTACAGAGCTGGGCATTGAAATGAAACAGCTGAGATACAAGCACCAAGGGACAGCTCTCGCTCTCACTGAAGGGAATGGACTGACTCCCATTGACGTCAATGAGGGCTGAACTGGGACCCTTGCGAGAAATATATTGAACACAGACAAATCCAGCAAAGTCAAAACAGATGATGCAGGCCGCTTAATACAGTCACAGGGAGCTTGTTGCGAAACCTCCTAACGAGGCAGTTCTGTCAAGCAGCCATCTCCAAGCCCAGTAGGCTCCAGCCTAGGAGAGGAACATGGGAGGCTGTGGCACTGGAGAAGGCATGTCCATGATGGAAGGCATGGGATGGGTCCTCATTGTGCTTAAACATAACCCCACTGGCAACCTGGTTTGTGTGACTTCCTTAGCTACCTTACCATACCCCAGGTGCTGTTTCTTGAGGCTTCCGTGTCCCACTGATGAAGCTTCTATGAAGTTGGAGGCGCGGACAGACTAGACAAGTTATCATGGAGGAATATGCTGCTGTACATCAGCTGACGGTGGGGGGCATCTGTGTGCACACCCTTAATCCATGGCACATGCAAGTCAATTTGAGTTAGCCAATGTGACAGAACCGCACTAAGCTGGCTGAAATGACCTTATTTGCACGGACTAAGCGAATGCACATGGACTGTAATGCTGACACGCAGTAACTGGTTACCGCGTGATAGCCTATTCCTGTGTTTGCGTTCAGGCTGTGACTCATCGCCCCAAACTCTTCCCTTGCTGTGCTTCTCAGTCCCTTGTTCCAGGTTCCCAGTACCCGGTTTCCTCTGCGTCAGGGATGTCTGTGATCCTACCCCAGCCCCTTGTCTCACCAGAGAACAGTTTTGGCAGCTCTCCTGCCCTGCTCCACGGAGTCACAGTGATCTTCTCTGGGGACAGGCACTCCTAGTCCTCTTCACAGCCAAGGTTACTTGCGCAGCCAGCTCCCTGTGGGGAACCAGGTTATGGTTCAGAACATATCACCTCACTCCACAAATGCCTGTCCCTTTCCAGCCTAGAAGGCCTCCTTTGGCACCATGACCTGCCTCTCCTCCCTCTTTGCTTGTTCTATCCACTTGGAGAAAGCAGTGAGTCAAGACAAGGTGCTACCCTTAGAAAGCGAGAAGATGTGGAGTACCTTAATGAGGTCAGTGGGAAGATCTGGACAATATCCTCTGTCTGGCACAGTGGGAGTTTGGAACAGGTGAAGAAGTTGAAGGGATAGGCAAGATGAAGTTACCAGTATGGATTATGAGACTGAAAACAGAAGGAGCTGAGTTTCTGGATGTTCCTGAGGATATGGGCCTCTGAAAGTAACCTGACTTGGCCATGACCAAGCCCTGGTTCAGGCTGAACAGCAGAGACTTCAGTGAAGCCACCCTTACTCTACACCATGTTGAAGCTGAAACCAGTCCTGAAAGTCCCATCTCCCCTAAACCTGAAGTTGCATGTCCTAGCTGTGGTATGAGAGACAGGACAGATCTAAATCAACTGATTTGCAGCCAGAAAATTCAAAGGAATGGGCAGAGAGTGCTAGGATGGAGACAGGCAGGGGGCATTGTTGCTCTTAAAATGGTTCTGTACTGTATGTGCAGCTTAGATGTTTGGGGAAGGGTGAAATTTCACCCTTGATTCCCCCTGCATAGACTGGGCTGCAACTTTGCCTACTTTTTCATCCAGGATCTACTGAAACAGCAGCATCTTGGTCAGGGACCAGCTTCCTTGATGTAAGAGTGATGCTTCGGGGAGAAGCCCAAGAGGGGACTCCTGAACAGGTGGCAGAAGCAGGGACAGGCTACCTGCAGTGGACATCGAGGCATTGCCTGAGCTTTCATGAATGGAGTGAGGAAAACCAAAGCTCAGCAGTGCTGGAGCCAGCAGAGGTGAAAGACACCAAGAAGGGCCTCTTTCAAGTATGCCAGCAGCAAAATGAAGGCTAAGGAAGGTGTGGGCTCACTGCTGGGGCAGAGGACCTAGAAACAAAGGACATGGAAAAGGCAGAGATACTCAATGCTTTTTTGACACGGGGACCAATAATGTTCAGTGTCTTTATTAATGGCTTACAGTGCACTCTCAGTGAGCTTGTGGACGATACCAGATTGGGGGCAAACACTTGATACGCTGGAGGGCACAGCTGCTATTCAAAGGGACCTTCACAAGCTGTCATCTGTTTTATGTTGTGATGTGCATTTCAGGGCTGATGGCCTGGCTTTTGTCTGCTGCCTGGGCTGCTCTTTTGCTTCTTGGTTCCATTTCAGGCAGCCCTCTTTCTCTGAAGATGTTGGAAACAAGCTTCCTTTCTCAAAGTAATCAGCTGAAGGGATTGTGTTAGACTAGGCACATCTCAGTGAGTGAAATTTGCACTGTGAGGCACAGTTTTGTGCTTGTGGATTTACCCAAAGTAACTGCATCGTCAAGGAGCCACATGTAAGCTACTGTTTCAGCCTGATGTAGTTTTGCTGATGACTTGCCTATGGGCTGTGAGATGGGGAAGGGGCTGGATCTGAGAGGAGGTGTGGGCTTGGAGGAACCCTGCCCCAGGTTAGCTCTTCAGCCACAGCCTGGCACGGAACTGCATCCCTCTCCATGCAAACTGGCACGTGGGGACTGTGTTCTGGGGAAGGAGTAACCAGAGAGGTCCATACTGTGTGGCAAGGTAAAGTTGTTTCTGGAAGCACACGGGAAAGCAGCAGCAAGGAAGGTGGGAGCACATAATCGGCACCACCACCTCCTTGGCTGTACGTAGCTGCACGGCAGTGTAAGCAGTACCGTGTCTTCCAGGCAGTATCCGGGACAGCCTCCCCCATCCGCACTCCTACTTTTCCTTATTCATGGGCATATCATAGAGTGAAGTGTTATTATTTATAAGACTGATTTTTCTCTCTCCCTTGTCTCTTTATAGCAAACACTGTTCCTCTCCACGTCCCACGACCATTCACCTCCTTCAGATATCTGTATGGGGATGTTTATTGATGTGACAGCATGCAGCAGTCAGCGCTGCCAAAGTCAATGCATCCCGTGTCCGTTTAGGGCAGGCTGGGGCTGTCAGCTTTGTGTCTCCTGAGAGATGCCAAGGCTGTTTGTTGACTTTGCCCTTGGCCAGTGTTAGATAAACAGTGAACTTTTATTATTTTTGTGCTTCTTCCTATGAACAGCTCAAGTGCTCTAGAGGCCACATCAGTCACTGACATCAATTGTTTCCCCTGGATTTTGTCCTGAGTGTTTGGTGAAGTCTCGAGAAAAGACACCATTATCTTTAAAACCTGCCTGGAAAGTTGAGAAAATCGTGGCCCTTCCTGCTGTTCTGGGGCCCGGGCATGGTTGATGCCCCTGGCATTTTTGGGTGCTGGTCTCCCAAGGTGGGGGGCTGCTTCTTTCCATCAGGTACTGGCATTCTTGTTCATTCTGCTTCTCAGCGTTAACCTCTCTGTTTTATGGTGGTGGCAGCCTCGGTGCAAAACCAGAGGCAGCAAGTCTGAGTAGCCAGCTTGAGGAAACCTCCTCTCCCAGGGCTCTGTCTTCTCTGGAGTATCCTCTGGTGCCCTGGAAGGTGTGAGTTCCACCTAAAGCTTCTGCTTGAGGAGGGCGTTTGGGGAAGCTCTGTGTCCTGTTTTCTGGTGTCTGATAGAAGTTGAGCTCTCATGACAGCTTTCTGTGTGAGTTCCTCCCATGCAACTGGTAGAAGAGAGGGACCTCATGTCACAAATCGAGTCAGACCATTAGCTTCTTGACCCCTCTGCCAGATTTGGGTGAAACTTGTCAATGGGTTCCCAAGCTGTTGGGGATGGATGAACAAACACAAATGGTGTGATTGCTTAAGTTTTGTTTCTATTGGAAACCAGGCTGAAACAGCCAGCTCCACCATTCCCTATGGGATAGCTTGTGACCAAAAGCATTGCAGAGGTAATGAGAACAATGCTTCCTCGTTCCTGGACAGGATCTTTTGTTGGTGTAAACTAGTCCTGTGCCATTGGAACCAGCTGACAGATGCTGATCTGCAGCAGCTGGCCTGAAATTTAAGATCCTGCTGTGCCAGGGTGTCAAAGAACTTTGCTAAAGCATGCACAGGTAGCCAGAGGAGGAAACTGGGTTAAGAAATGCTTGATTTTGATCTTGGGCTTCTGTCAACAGAGAGCAAGCCCCACTGAACACAGTGGGGACACAGAAGTGAGACCAGTCATTTTCCCAGGTGCTGGAGTCTTTCAAAGTGAGTCACAGCAGAGCAGGGCAGCCTGAGGTATGCTGGCCCCTGGTGGGGTGGGCTTGCTCGAGACAGGTCCTTCCCACTGGACTCCAGCCAGCAGGAGGATGAAGATGCTGGGAGAGGTGACCCAAGTAGTTTTTGGTCTGCTTGGCTTTCCTGGCTACCTGGGATTTTTGTTTGTGGCAGTAAAGTAGAAGTTGGAGGCCAGCCTACCCCTTGCAGCACAGTGCTATGCTTTGGTTCTTCACCGTATGTCAATAAATTATGCCTAATGTGCGGGATTAGAGCATGTCACAGTTCCCTTCCAGGTTTTGTGTCCAGCTGTCCTTCCCACAAAACTCGGTGAGGGAGAGGGCAGGTCAAACGGTCTGTAGCTGGTGTGAGTGATGGTTAGCACAAGCAACATATTCCGAACCACAAAAACGGTGAGCAGAGTAGCTGCTCTGGTGTGATTCAAGGCTCTTTAAGAAGAACAGAGAAGATAAGGAAAACCAGGCAAAGTGTCCTTGGGAAGATAAACAGAACAAAACAAAGCAAGTTACAGTTGAGTTAGGAAGACCTACAACTGCTAAGAGCAGCAAAGGTGTTTCTAGACAAAGAACTGCTAAAATTTTAAAAGAGAACCAGAATAAAGAAACCACAAGCAACTGGGCAGACTGTGACCTCCACTGAGCCTTGAGGGCACAGTTTGCAGAGCTCCCCAGCATATCGTCTCCACGTTCCTGATGCTCTGCAAATGTCTGCCCAGCACCTCGAGGTCTTGCTAAAGGCAGCGTGTATCGCTGCTTAGGGCTGTATGTGAGTCCAGGACAGCGTGCTGAATGCTCAGCTCCTGCTGCTTTGACTTACTTTGGCATCAAGAGTGGGAGGGATGACCGTGTTATCCTTCTGCTGTGGAGCTGTGATGTGACTTGATTCTCACCAAATACTGGTGCTGAAAGGTGTTCCTGGGTCCTGCAGTTTAGGCACAGTTACTGTCTCTCTGGACTATCTCATACTTCTCAGTCCTCAGCACTGAAACCCTTGGAGGTAGCAAAGATTAAGAACTGAAAGACTTTATTTAAAAATAAAAAAACCCTAAAAACCAAAAAATATTAAAAAATCTAAAGAATACCAAGAATACTCTTTCTGGCTCCTTGTTTTCTGTCATGGCCAGTCACACTGCCTGTCTCCCTTTCCCAGTTCCTCTCCCACCCTCTATACCCATCCATTGCCCCTCTGCCCCATCCTTCACATCCCTCCTGTAAGCCTCCCTAGTGCTGTGATGCCAAGAGAGCAGATGCGCTGCCAGGGATGGAGGTGGTTCCTGCTATGCCAACACTGTCTGTGAGCTGTCTGGTTCCTTGTGCAGTTCCTGGCACAAGTCCCTGCATGGTGGCTCTATGCGCTGTGGTCATGCAGCTGTTTCTGGAGCCAACTCATGGCCACAGCTCTCCATGCATTTGCCACTGCTTGCAGCACCCACACAGTCATGGATGGGAGCTGGCAGTTATGTGCTAAGCAGCAGTAATGCGGTTGCTTGTGAGCATGTCAGCATAGTCTTGTGTTGCTTGCCTGCGGACAAGTCAGAATAGCCTTGCCCTAGAGCCATGTGCTTTTCCATGTGGATCTCCCTCTGCCCAAGTGCCCACCCTGAGGGGGTTGGACAAGGTGGCCTCCAGAGCTCCCTTCCAGCCTCAACCGTCCTGTGATTCTATGAAGGAGGAATCACTCCTCTGCAGGGGAGGAGGATGTGCCCGTACAGAGGTGGGATGGCACGTGGGATCTGTATCTGTGAGGTGATGCTCCTCTGGTGTGGCTGGCAGTCTTAAGTATTGAGAGTCAAAGAGGAGAAGTGAAGCAAGTCTTTTACCAGGAAACGAGCTCAGGGAACTGGGTACTCAAGTGATAAATTGTTCAAGTGTGTATTGGTGTGTCTTGTGCCCCTGTGCAGGAGCTGGCCTGGAGACAAGGAGTGGTTTGGAAACAAGACGGCAAAGATGTGCCGTGGTGCTGTGGAGCACAATCTCGAGCATCCAAATGTTTGCCTTCATAATGCTGCTCCTTAGAGCCTTGGCTGCTTGAGATGATAGTATGTGCTGTTATCTCAGCCGTGCAGGCTGAAACACCCAGATGCTGTAAGATTTTTCTGCAGAACCAACCTGAAAATCTTTCTTGGAGGCCATGTGTACACCAGCCTCCCGTGGCTGAGAACTATCCGTTTATAAAACCATTTTGCAGGACAGTATGAAACAGAGATGCTGAGGTAACTCACAGGTATTGCAGGAGGAAACACGTTCCCCCTCTGAAAGCACTGCTCGGCTGTGGGCTCCGGGCCATGCTGGACCAGAGAGGTTCACGGTGCTCTTCAGGATCCTTCCTTTTCAGTGGCTCCACCCAAGGCCACTGTCTTGACTTGTCCTCAGCTTCAGCATGTCTTTTTTTCCCTCCCATCTGAGGACATGCACTGGCTGGCTCCTACATCAGCTGCAGTTGCTCTGTAAGAGGAAGGAGACTGTAACTAATGGGACAGAGGTTCACTGAGATGCTCCTTTCCAGCCTCCAGATAAAGCCACTGAGGCTGGCTGGGGTGTTTTGGTGTCTGGACAAACTTCTGTAGTGAGTGGCAAGGTGAGGTGAATGATGCTTGAGTCCTCCCTTGCGATTTCAGGGAAGAGCACAGTGAGCTGCGTGCATGTCCAACAGAGACACCCTTGGAGCTGACCCTGCTGCAGACCAGCTCTCTGCAGATATACACACCTGCAGATAAATCCTACCAGAAGGAAGGACGGTATCCTTACGCTCTGCAAACCCTTTCTGCTTGGGGCTGAGGTCAGGTAGGGCTGAAAGAGAGGGACAGCACAGTTGTGCCATGTGGCACCCCAAGTTCATACTGTGTCACAACCTGACCCTGCCTTCCTGGCCGAGCTCTCTGCCTACATGTTGCCGCTTCCCTGGTTGTAGCAACCGTGCTCCGTCTCAGACACAACCGCCTGTGAGCAGGCCCCCCCCACGCAGGCCTGCAGCTCCATCAACACCTCCTGCGCTGGGAGTGCGTCTGCCTGGAGCCGGTCTTGCCCGTGGGAGCCGGCGTGGGACAAGCACACACAGCCACTGGTTGTCTGCAGCCCCTGTTCACTGCCGTCCCTGACACGATGCCCTCGCTTTGCTACTGGCGGTGCTGGCCTCCGCCCCCACGTCTCCATGCCCTGAAACATTAACTGACTGACTTACACCAATGAGACCAGCTCAGCAGCAAGAGTCAGCAAAGGTTTTTTTGTCTGTTCATGCAGGGCTCGGGTTCCCACCGTGCTCACACACGGCATTATGAGCGGGGCAGGGGTACAGTGTCAAGAAGACAAGGATCACTGGTGATGGGGAAAATGCTGCAAAGAAATGGGATGGTCCCAGAGCAGAGAGAAGCGAATAAAAACTGCAGAAAAGACAGTGAGGAGCTGCTTCAGAGGACCCCCCTGCTGAGCCACGAAGGCCTGTCTGATGCTTTATAGGCCAAGTTCTCAGCCAGCGCACAGACGTGGGCACTGAACTGCTTGGGGACGGTGGTGAGGGAGGCTGCCACAGACCTGCACTCACAGTTGGGAGCCCGCAACCTCTGAAAAATGCTCCTGCTGAGCTGAGTGTGACCCTCACGGCACACCTGGCCGGGGCTGGTCGGAGCAGCCACAGAGATCCACTCTGGCATAGGAGCGGGGCCCCAGGAGGGAGCAGCATCCCAGCTACAGTGCTGCTGGCAGTGCAGCCTGCCAGGGAATTATGGATTAATGTGGAACTGATCTGAGATGAAACACTTTGGATCAGGACCACAACCAAAAATATTTTGAGTCGGATCAAACTGAACCAAACAAATCTGTTTGTTTCCTGCTTTCCCAGCAGACAGTCAGTCTTAAAGGTCACAGAGCTGAGAAGCGTGGCTGGGCACAAGTGGATTTTCCTTTAGGAAAATTACAATGACAGAAAATTCCTGACCAGCTTTGCGCTAGGGGCAAGGAAGGGGGTGATTCACCTCTCCCAGTTTTAGGCCCCTTCGTGAGGAGCTGATATTGGGAGCCCTAGTATGGAGAGCGTTGGATATCTCCAGAGGGGAGCCGGCACAGAGGTCACATCTTCCCAAGGGACGTGGCCAGCAGGAGTGATGGCTGGTCCCCCTGCATCCTCCAGCATGCTGAGTAAAGGCTGAGATTCCTCAAAGCGGCTCTCTGAACTGCTGACTTTTGGGAAGTGGGAGCCTTTCCAAGCCTTGGGGACTGTGTCAACATGGCATGAAGGTATGCAGACAGGTTTAGGCAGACGGGGACAAGAACAATCAGACTTATCCCTTTCGACAACTGCTTTTTTTGATAACTCTCTGTATTGTTAGCCAGCATCAGCCAGTGACTCAGAGACAGAAATCTGCAGGGACAGGCTTTGTAACCATCCCAGCTGCTGGTCCCTCATTCTCCCCCAAAACCAGGGCCCCCATACTCTGATCAACAACCCCATGGGCATGCTGAACCCTGGACCAGGCAGCTGGTGAAAGCTAGAGCAGCCTGAGGGCTGCTCTCGTTCACTTGCGTCTTGCTGCAGGCAGCCACGCTAGAGGAGATGCTACAAGGGTGGAAAGCTGCCGGCTCCCACTTGAGTGCAGGTCCCCTCTGATTCAAACGCAAGGGCTCTCAACTCCTTGCCGTGAACTCACCTCAGCGGCCGGCCGATTCCCAAGGTGCTCTCACCCACCAGGTTTTTCTGCAGGTGGGAGCAGCCTGGAAGGCCACACAGCCATGGGAGAGAGCGGCAGCAAGGCGCTGGCTCCCGGCGAGGCGTGCTGCTCTGTGCATGGCCAGCTGCAGCCTGCGCTGGCTGCCGGGAGCCTGCTGCGCTGCTGCGGCTTCCTGCAGCACCGCTTTCCCGGTTCCTGTGGGAGCCCGGCTCTCCCAGGCAGGTGTGCGTGAGGGAGCAGGCCCAGGACGTCCGCTCTGCGCCCAGGGATGCTACCACTGAAGAAGCACAGTAGAAGCCAGACACGTATATATGCAAGCAGCTGTGTGCACGTATAGTTGTGTGTAGGAACGTGCTGGGTGTACTCGGTCTGCGTCCCTCATCTCTGCTGGTATACTCGTGTCTAATTGATGCAGTCTAGTTTCTAAACTAAGAACATGCACTTTAAATTTGGCAATGTCTCTTTAATTCAAAGAGTACTTTTAAGATGCTCAGATGTGTTTGGCAACTGTGGTCTGTTTTTATTAGTAAAATGATCGCATATGATATCAAAGTCTGTTTTCATTGCCCATGTTGAAAGAGATGCCAAATGCAAATCATTTAGAGAAGCGACCCGGATTTATAAACTTCCTTTTGCTGTGCCTATTAAAGCGGTGACAAGCCGGGGCCTTGGAGTTTCTCTCATTTTCCAGACTGGGAGCTGGGTGCTGGATTTGCAGCAGCGCTGGCCGGAGCAGCGGCAGAGGGTGCTCTTCCCCTGCCCGGAGCTGGATGCAGGCAGGCGGGCAGAGCCGCCTGCCCAAAATACATGCAGCCCTGCCTTGCCTGGAGCCAGTTGGGAAGTGGAGGGGAACAAACTGTTCGGGCTTCAGGAGTAGATCTGCTGGAAGTGGCAGGGGAGGCTTGTGGAGCCCTGGGAGGAGCCCCTGTGCCTTCACTTGGCTCTGCTGTCACCCAGCTGTGCCAGGAGCTGCCTGCAGACTCGCTGGCAGAGAGCTGGGCTGCCAGGGTCTGCAGGAGCATCCCTGGGGAGTGCCCTCATGGGGACAGGGACTGATGTGCCCAGGGCCACACCACAGTCTGTGGTAGAGAAGAGCTGATCTCAAACCTCCGCAGCCCTGGGGACAAAGCTGGCTGCTGGGGACGGCTCCGTGTTCCCTTTGGCAGGTCCTTCCCTGTCGTCTTGGTTTCTCCCCTGGACTCCAGTAGCCACATTATCTGTGGAAGATACCTGTGTTCTGATGCATGTATTTTTTTTCCTCTCTCTGTGGCTGTTTGTCCTGCGCTGTGGAGGGGCTGGCACTTGGCTCCATGCCCGGGGCACCCACGTGTCCTGCAGAAGGAAGCAGTGCCCTCGTGGGAAGACTGTGCGTGGTGAAGGTGCTGGGCAGGGTGCTCCGAGCTTGCTCTCTGAGTTCACACTGTTGCTGACCTCCATAGCTGACTTGTCTCTTGCTGCTGCAATTTCCTCTTCGGTAAAATTCGGAAAACATCATGTCCCTGAGTAAAGCCATGTGGAAGGAAACTAGGAGCCAATATCATCAGGGGGATTCATGTTCACGGACTGACCCTTGTTCTCCTCCAAACAACCGCAATGCTGCCTACTGCACCTCTCAACCTCCCCCGGGCATCTGGCCCAGGACACCCATCCACATTCCCCACCAGTTTCTGCATTTCTTACCTTCACTTCATCCCCTCATAACACCCCAGGGGCCACTCTTCTGGAAGCTCTTCCAGGAACCTGGTGATACCTACCTCAGATGCCTGATGGCTGCAATTGCCTGGCCTAGTGCCACAATGGGCATAGGAGCAACACCCCACAGCCCCCCAACTGGTGTGCATCTGTACTAGTGCAAGCCCAGAAGATGCGGAGCTTGCACAGCATTAACAGCACTGAGTCATCATGATGGTCCAGAACATTTAAAGTTTTATTTCTAGCAACAAGCCTCTTTTTCCCAAAGCATCTGAAATGCTGGGGACACCACTGCTGGGTCTGACCTGGATCTTGCCAATCAGACACAGGGGACCCCTGTGGGTATGGGAGCCTCCTCTGCCCTGGACTGATGGAGCATGTGAGGCTGTCTGAGGCAAAGATGGGCTCCAAGGATGTGGGGATGGTGGAGAGGGCACAGGGGAGAGCAGAATTAAACCCCTTTGGTGACAGTGTTGTCCCCACTCTGCCTGCAGTGGGCTGTGCATCAGGCAGGCTGGGTACAGCTTGGGGTGTCAGCCTGCTTTATCTTGTGCCTGTTAAGGGGGATAACCTGGTCCTCAGGGCAGAGGCTGGTCCTGATGGAGCCGAGAGCTGCCCTTCTCCATCACGGTGTGCCCTTTTTGCCCGTTCTGCAGACAGCCAGGTACGTCCGCCTGGCGCCTCGAGAGCAGCAGCTGCCCCAGCCGGCACTTCCCAGCTGAAAACACATACGGAGGGAAGTGATTCACTCAAAGCCACCCAGTGAGTCAGTGGCAGAGCTGGGAATAAAGCACAAGTCTTCTCCTGCTCAAACCACTAACTCAGCCAGCTCCTCCAGGGAGGTCGGGTGCGTTCGAGGGGACCGTGAACTATTCTCTCGCCTGCTTCAGCAGTTACCAAAGAATCAGGGCTGTGGAAATAACCCGGTCCCAGTTTCACAGCAGATGCTCTGCTCTAAACTGCACTTGCAAGATTGGTTGTTTAGATAAATATGATGAGCCCAGGGAACGAGGCAGCTGCTCCTGCCAGGGCAGAGCACAAGGGTCTTTGCATTGTGGAGAGGGTGGTGAGCCGGGTGTGGAGACCGTGACTCCAGCCCTCGTGCGGTTGCAGACAAGTCGAGGTGCCCGGGGGCTTCCAGCGCGGGGTCTAACAGCACAGCCACAGCAGCTTAATGATTTACTGCCCTTAGTTTCACCACCATCTCCACGTGCGCTTGGCCACATGGCCTCTGGCCAGGGCTGGCTGCAGTGCAAGGGGATGGGACTGCGCCCTCCAGCCCAGCCTGACCTCCATCCATCCCACAGCCGGAGCTGGGTGCTGTACGGCAAAGCCAGTAGCTGCAGCATGGTTCGGCGCTCCTGCTCACACCTTGGGGTGCTTTCCCTCCCCAGCACCCAGAGGTGGGAATTGGCGTCTGCCGGGGCTTTCTGCACTCTGGCCAGTGCGTGGCAGTTCTGCTGCCCTCTCCTCCCCGTTCCACCGCTTCACTGGGATTCGACTTTCGGAGCAGCTTATCTCTGTTTCCAATGTGCAGGCCTAGCCAAGCTGTGCATGTTTCTTGTTTGTTTGTTGTTTCAGTCCTGCTCTCCGCCAGCCGTGGTGGCAGGCACGAGCGCCGGCAGCCGAACCCACAGCGACCACAGGGGTGGACCTTGCTAAACCTCTGAGCCGTGCTGCCGGCACAGCCAGGCCAGCCGAAGGCGGCTGCGGTGGCAAGAGGCAACAGCCCTGGAGGAAAGGCTGTTTGTTTACCCTGGGCCACAGGCGCGCTTGCACCGAGTCCACGGGGCACGGGCCAAGCCGCGGTGTCTGGCGAGCGACTGCAAGAGGATGGAGCGTGCAAGGCGTGGGAGCTGTGGTTTCTGCAGGCTGAGGAGCTGGTGCATGGCTTTGGCGGTGGCTCGCAGGAGAGATGGCTCCTGGGTTTGGAAAGGAGGGATGGGGAGAGCCCCAGCTCTTTGTGGCACAGCTGGATTGCTCTGTTTGGGTTTCGAAGTGGCTGCTCCGGAGGCTGATCTCACGTCTGCTCTCCCTCCTGCTCCACACTGGTGGAATGGTGGTGGGAACCCAGTGGCTCCTGCTGCTCTGGATGAGGGGCTGGGAGGGTCCCCAGAGGTGCGGCTCTCCCAGCTCTTCCCCAACCCAGTGAGCCCAGCAGTTGCAGCCGTGTGGATGCCCTGCCTGCTCCATGATCCTGCTCTGCCATGCCAGGGCCCACGTGGGGTGGGGTGGCTGTCTGGAGATGCCACTCTGGCACAGGGACAACTATCAGCCCTCTATGGCTGTCTGAAATAAGTCAGCACGCGGCTTGTTTTTCCCTTTCCCAGGGGAAACCAAAGTGCAGCCCATTGCCTGAGGCCGCAGGGGGTGCGGCAGTTCTGAGATGGAAACCCTGGGGAGATGCTTACACCAGAGCCGTTCGTCTCCTAGCTTCCTGATTTGTCCTTCCTCCTGGCCAGGAGGTCGGGCTGTTGCCTGGACCATGCCAAGGAGGGTGGATGGAAGAGACACTACAGTGCAAGGAGCCATGGAGGTCTCAGGACGGGACAGAGGTCAGTCCTGATGCTGTCACTGTGCCATAGGGACAGGGATGGACTCCTCCATCCTACAGTAACCAGACCCCAGTGCTAGCAGGGTCAGACCGGTTGCCTGTGGCCCAGCACCCCAACCTGCACCCCACATTCCCTCCAGCAGGCACAGACATGCTCTGTGCTTGCATGGGGAGATGCAGAAGAGCGCTGAGGTTGGCCTGCCACTGCTCCAATACCCACAGAAAGCTGCTGGGGCGGCTGCAGAACCAGCGCCCTTGGGGAGGCAAGGGGTTGGATGTCTGCGTCCTCTTCTGCACCTCATTAACAAGAAGGCATCCCCTGTCACCAGCTTGCCGCAGAGCCCCGTGTGGGATCCCGCTCCGCCTGGGCTGCGCCGTTACATTCTCCCCTGGCTGCTGAAAGCACCAGGGGGTTTGCTTACAACTTTGCCAGTCTGGCAGTGAGCTGGGAGGGCTCCAGCTGGCGTGCTGTGGTTAGCCCCAGGCTCGGCAGCCCTCTGACACAGGAACCCCAGCGGGAAAATTATTCCCACCCGGGCAAGCGGTCAGAAATCAGGGCCAGGCTCTGTTCACTCACCCTCTGTACTCTCAGTGTCAGGATACTGTTACTGTCGCTGCTTGAATTGCGCTGCCTTTGAGAGCTGGGGCAGGGGAAGGGGGAAGGCTGAAGGCTGGAGACATCCCTGTCCTGTAGTGCATGCTCTAGGGTGAGGCGAGGGGACCCCAACCTGCCAGCGCAGCCCCCAGCCCCATATCCAAGCCCTGTCCACGCTCAGGAGCCGTGATGCAGAACTGGAGCGGAGCAACCATGGAGCCGATCCAGGTTGGCACATCCCCGGACACCGCTCGGTGTCGGGTCTGGCACTTCCTGCCAGAGGTGCTGCTGCGGTGGGACGGGATGCAGCAGCTTGCCGGGATGAATTATCACCCTGCAGCTGCTGATGGCGGCAAGACCGGCACCGTTACGCTTCCCTGACAATCTCTTTATACCAATTTCATGCCTTGGATCTGCCCAAGATCTGCCCTTTTTCTATAGGGAGAATAGCACGCGAGGGGCTCCTCCTCCACCCGCAGACCCTGGCCTGCCGCCACCGCCTTCAGAGGCCATGGCAAAGTCATGCCACACTTTAATTACATCAATTAATTCCTGAATACCAGCCTTACTATGGCATGGGGCACGGCTGGGGGGGCCGGGAGCTGGGAGCACAAACGGGCCGTTGTATTGTCCTCCCGTCTCATCGCCTGCCAGGTCCTGCTGGCCTGCCCCTGTGCTCCAAAATGCTTCAGCATCCTCGTGGCTTGCCCGAGGCGCTTGGCTGTAGCTCCCCTCCAAACTGGATGCCCTGGAACCTTTCTGAGGACTCCTTGTGCTGGGAGAAAAAGAACTGGGAGCTGTCAAAGCTGGGGAGGGTCAGGGTCCCAGGGGAGCGGGCAGTGTTGTACCCATCCATGGGGCTACACCGGAGGTGCCATGGTCCACAGGTGGGGGATGCTTCCCAGGGTGTGAGGGTGACTGTGGTCACTCTTGGTGGTGTCTCCATGATAGCCAGAGGTTACGTTGACCCCGCAGCTTCGTGGGGTGTCGCTTTGCTCAAGTTGACGTCAACTGCTCTCCCAGTGGCTGGAGAGTTGTCAATGTGCTGTGGGAGAGCCTGGCCAGCTCTGGAGCTCCCACAGGGTCCTCTCGCTGCATGGTGAGTCGGGGGTTCGGGGAGTTCATCTGAGAGCTGGCTCCCACGGCCCCACTCTCCACTCCTGTGGGACTCCCTGATCCTGTCCTGTGCTGGGTCTTGGTTTTTCTGGGGGGAGCAAAGCCCCTCGGTGCCTCCAGGCTGTGTGAGGCCTCCAGGGGCATGGGGGACGGCCAAGGAGTTTGTGCTCATGCTGGAGAGATGTCATTGGGGGGCTCAGGGCTTTTTGGCTCTCTGGGTCCTGTTTCTTGCTATGGGATGGTGGCATTGTCCCTGCTGAGGAGGGCTGTGCTAATGGGAACAAGGCTGTGGCTGGGCAAAGACCATGGGCTCAGTGAAGACCAGGAGAAAGGCACCTGAATGCTTGTTTGAGCTCCCGGGTGTAAACCCTATAGCCACTGGAGCCAATCTGCTGCGGGGCTTGGGATTTGCCACATTGCCCTCCTCCGTTGTGAACCCAAGGACCTCTGCCCAGAAACACTCTAGAAAATATTGCTTGGTCCTTGCTGTGCTCCTCTCTTGCTCAAGGTCTGCTGTTGGAAGTTGCTCCTCTTGCACGGTTTGATGGCTGTCCATCCCTCGGCCTCCCTCCTTCTCTAGGATAAGCTGGGAAGGGAAGACCCTCAGCCTTGTCTCACTGTGCGCCCAGGAGCCCCATTTATCTTCTAGCCCCAGAGCTGAGGTCACCTCTTGCCCAGGTTAATCCCCTTTTCTCTGACGACATTTTATCCACAGAGATTTGAAGATGCTCAGCAGCGAGCCTGGGCTGTGCCTGGGTGGGAAGCCGGCCCCGAGCAGAGGCAGGGTGGGCAGAGCTGCCTGCTGGGTGCTGGTTAGGCAGCACTGCCAAGGCAGCGGCTGCTGGTGGCCCCGCTCCCAGCGGAGAGCATTCTGAGGAGGCAGTTTAATTCAGCCCATTGTAATGCTATCTGCAGGAGCATTTTTGCGGAGGGTTTTTTGCTCATTAAATTGGGGGCATTCGCCAGCATTTCCCAGCCACGGGTCCCCCCACCCCACCGCCTCCAGTGCTGTGAGGCACCAGGGGCTCAGGCTTGTGCTGCCTTTCCCCCCCCCCCCCCCCCCCCCAGCGCTAACCCCTCACCCCAGCCCTATGGTGCTCCTGTGCCGCGGCCCTGCTCACGAGCAGAGCTGGCAAATGATTAACGGGTGTGTGAAAGTCAAATGCTCTTTGCGTGGATTGCATGCAGCTGGAGCAGAGAGGAGGGTGAGAAAGGAAAGAAGGAGAGGAAAAAGAAAAGGGAAAGGGAAAAGGAAAGGAAAAGGAAAAGGAAAAGAAAAAGAAAAAAGAAAAGGAAAAATAAAAATTAAAAAAAAGAAAGAAAAAGGGAAAAAAGCAAGAAAAAGAAAAGGAAAAATGAAAATAATAATAATAAAAAAAGAAAAGAAAAAAAGAAAAAGATAAAGAAAAGAAGGAAAGGAGAGAAAAGGAAGACAAAAGAAAAGGAAAAACGCATCTGAGGTCAAAGTACCGTACAGAAACAGCCCAGGCCTGTGTGGTGCTCTCAGCTGGGAGCGCTTCCCAATGGGACAGTGTGCCTGCAGGGCTGTCTAGAGGAGAAAACCAGGCTTTACTCTTGCCTTTACATCCAGGCTTCCTCCTGGATGAAGCCTTTGGGATCAAAAATGATCAGGGGGTGGAACACATTTCCTATGGGGAAAGGTTGAGAGACTTGGGGTTGTTCAGTCTGGAGAAGAGAAGGCTCTGGGGAGACCTTATTGTGACCTTTCAAAACTTCAGGGGAGCTTATAAGAAAGATGAGAACAGACTTTTTAGCAGGGCCTGTAGAAATAGGACGAGGGTCAATGGTTTTAAATTTAAAGAGGGCAGATTCAGACTAGATATAAGGACGAAATTTTTTACAGTGAGGGTGGTGAAACACTGGCACGGGTTGCCCAGAGAGGTGGTTGATGCCCCATCCCTGAAAACATTCGAGGTCAGGTTGGACGGGGCTCTGAGCAACCTGATCTAGTTGAAGATGTCCCTGCTCATTGCAGGGGGCTTGGACTAGATGGCTTTTAAAGGTCCCTTCCAACCCAAACCATTCCATTACTCTATGATTCTCCAATTCTGTTTTCCTGCAGGATGTTTCCTGGGAGCCAGGGAGGTGGTGGGGTGCTGCTGCTCGGGTGAGGGTGGTGGGTGCCATCCTGTTCGTGCCTGGAGTGGAGAGGGGTTTCAGCCTCTCCTCGAGGATGCTCAGCCCTGCTGCCCGCACAGCCCTGCCTGTGGTCACAGTGGTGCTGGGCAACACTCTGCCCATAAAGTTACTGCAGAGTCAGTCTTGCCTGGCATCATACTTGGCCACCCGGCAGGCTGAGAGGAGGACTGGCGTGTGACCAGCTCTCCTCCAGTTTGCTTGGGGTCCTCCATACACCAAGGCGGTGCTTCGGAGGTGGGGAGAAGGGTCCCCAGGCTGCTGTCCTGGGGCAATGGTAGGTGCCTGCAAATGTGCAGTGTGTGAGCTTGCACAAATGCATGCAGAGGGAGAGGGTGTGAGGTTGCATGTGTGTGTGCAGAGGGGTAGGATGTGAGCTGGCACACTTGTGCAGAAAGGCAGTGTGTGAGCTTGCACACGAGTGTGGAAAGAGGCAGTGTGTGAGCTTGCACACTTGTGAGCCTGTATGCATGTGTGTGGGTAGCAGTGTTTGAACCTGCACATATGTGTCTCAATATGTAGCATGCAGGCCAGTGTGTAAATGCAGAGTATGTGATCCTACTCACATACTACAAGATGGGCTGGGTGTGACCTTGCACGTGTGTGTGTGCAGGTGGGCTACCCCTGGGGAGACAGGGCCAAATGGAGCCCCAGGGCCTGAAACGAGAAGGGAGGATAATTTTTACAGCAAAAATGTTCCCTTTGCAGCAGAAGGTTAGAAAACAAACAGCTCTTCCAAAACAAATGGGGCTTGTCGGCCCCAGCGATGAAGAGAGCTGCCAAGAGGCTGCTGGATGGGAAAGGCCACGCAAACATTGGTTTAATCCCCCCATGCTCCCGCCATATACAGCGATGCTCTAGCAACGTCCCTGCCTCTTGCACCCCGAGATGCTGCAAGGCAACAGGGAGCTGCCTGGGGATTGCTCCTCACCCAAGGGATCTCCTGGGCCCCCCTCTCTGGCTCCCCTAGACCTGCCCTGCCAAGCGGCTGAGGTCCCCAGGAGGTTTCTGTCCTCTGTCAAGGACTTTTGGTCATCCAAGATCAAATGGGAGGGTGCAGGGAAGATGGAGCTGGGGCTTCTTGAAGATGCACTGAGAGGCAGCAGCAGGAGCTGGAACAAGGGAAATTCCCTGTAAATGCAAGTAAAAATCATGAGGCTGCTTTGAGGGTGCTCAAATACTGGAATAGGGGCCTGGAGAGGGATGGGAATCTCTGTCCTTGGAGACACTCAAACCTAGACTGGAGCAGCCTGGGAGCAGCCTGCTTGGAGCTGGCCCCCAGGTGGGAGCAGAGACCTTCATGAGGCTCCACCACCTGGCACTGCAGCCTGGTCTGGGGAGGGGGATTCTTCGGGATTGGGGGGTTGCAGGTGAGACCCCCATGCTCACAACCCAAGTAGGGCAAGTGAGAGTGGACATAGAGACGCTTTCCACCCCTTCCCTCCCCTGCCATGGCCATGAGTCTGGGTGCTGCATCCTCACGTCCCAGTGCTGCAAGCGAGCGAGGCTGCTTCATAGCCTGAATCCATGCTTGGCTCCCATGTCCCAGAGACCACCCTGCCTCCTCGTCCTCCTCTTCATCCTCCTCCTCCTCCAGCATTTTCCTCTGTGAAGGGCCTGTGGCGCAGCTGGCCCGCTGGTGCAGTGTTGTCTGCTTCAGTCTGAACCTGTCTCTCGCTCACCAGAACCACTGAAAGAACCTGGGACGAGGCTCAGCAGCATCTGGCAAATGTAGGATCAGCTCGAAAAATGTTTATGGAAGAGGAAAAAAATAGCAAAGGGCTGAGGAAAGAGAGAAGAAGACAGACAGCAACCCCATGAGACCCTCCCCTCAGGAGCAGGAAGCGGGAAACATAAGGAGCCATTTATTTTAAGTAAACTATAAATATCGGACTACAACAAATGCATGTAAGAAAAGAAAAGTTGGTCTGAATCCAAAGATTTCCAAGAGGTCTTGAGCAAACATATGTGATTGAGTCTGGCAATGTGTGTGTGCTGGTGTGCGTGCTAATCAAGGGCTGCGGTACTAGATATGGCATCATCCCCCCAAATTAAAACCAGAGCAAATTCAAAATCTAGACAAAAATGCATCTGAGTCTTGAAGCTGGTGATAAGATCAGTGTGTGGGGGGGTGAGAGTGGGCAGCGCCCCACTGTGCCCTCAAGCTGGGGCGCATCCCTCTGAAACTGCCAGCTCCGGTTGGGAGCAGCGCTGTGCCGCCATGTCATGCTGCCCACCCCCAGCATCGCCGGTGAAGAGCATCCCAAGCCTGTGAGGACATGGGACTAGGGGACCTGGGGCTCCTCCGGACAGCATGCTATGGGGGCTGCAGGTGCTACTGGTGCCCATGTCCTTCACTGGTGCTTTCTGCCAGGTGCATGGGCTGCCAGGTTGGCTTTGGGCTTGTACCACCACTGCTGGTCTCCTTTCCAAGTCCCTTGCTGCCAGCATGTTGCCTGTGAACTGTTATGACCTGGGCTGCAGCCGTGTCCTCGTGGGAGCACCAGGGTACTCCCAGCTCTGTCAACTGCATCCCCCAGATCATCCTGGAGAAGCAAAGTGCCAAGGACAGTGTGTGATGGATGCAGCAGCGCCACGGTCTGCTGCAGTGTGGGCAGGGCAGCCCTGCTAGGGAGGAATTTGGGCAGAGCTTGTTCGCCACCATGGCTGGGAAGGGCCCCAGGTAAAGGCATTGCGTGCTGGAGAGTGTGGCCTGGTGTGAGCAGAGCTTCTGTCCTGCTCCTGGTGGGAGGGGATCCATCCTGGGTAGATGCCACAAAACCAGCCTTTCTAACCCCAAACTGGCAGGCTCAGTGAGCTGTTCTTGGGTTGCAGAGCTTCAGCCTTTAGCAGCAGTCCTGGAGCTTGCTTGCACCCTAACCTGCGCTAGTAACTGTGGTCATACTTGGGCAGCTTTTGGCTGATCTGCACCAGCTTCGTTTGGACCTGATCCCTGCTTTAACCTCAGGCAGAGAATAAATCTGATGGGCAGGAGGTGCTGGCCCTTGTTATGCTGCCAGGCTCGATGACAGTTAACATATTGCTCTGTGAACAGTGCCTGCTTTGTGTGACTGCTCTTATCGTGGTGAGCTGACATGTTTTGCCCTTTTCTTTTCGCCCGTGTGAAGCATTGCCCCAGTCCCTGAGGGCCAGCCTGGCTTTTATGCACTGCCTGCCCTGGTACTGAGATGTGCCGGTGTTTCTGCTGCCTGGGCCATCTCTGTCCCTACTCCCTGCCGGTGCCTGATGCTTAAAGGCAGCGTGGGAGGGGACAGGGACGCTGGCAGCAAGCCCAGGGCCAGACTGGGCTATGAGTGGCCACGGAGCACCCAGTGCACCCAATACCCCCATATACTCCCCAATACTCCCAATACTCCCCTTTTGGGAGGCTGCCCAGGCCAGTGCTTCATGGTGCTGTCTACTGCTGGCATGGGGCTGCTCCCACTGCAGGGGACCAGCCGGTGCAGGGGCTGTGGCAGGGTGGGTGGCTGCTGGTGGGCAGCTGGTTGCTGGGGCTGGAGCTGACCGAGCTACCAGCTGTTGATGTGCCACACCAGACCGTGCCACCGCTCCTTCACGTCCCATGCTGCCCGCAGGAAGCCACGGAGAGAGATCTCGCCTCCAGTGCTGCCTGTTTGATCCTTCAGGAGAAGCACAGGACTGTGGCGTGCTTGGTGCCAGATGTGTCTACAGGATTACAAATAGCCTGAGAAACAGATTACTGTGTCACCACTCGTTTGCTCAGTCTGCCACCAGCATTGTCTTACATCTCTGTGGTCACTGTGGCCTCCTCCAGCTGCCATCACTTGTCACCATCAGTCACAGACACTACCCTCAGACTTGGCCATTAGGCAGATTAGCCTTAATTGGTACTGCCCGTCATCACTAATCACTATCTTCATTGTCAGCTTCAACACCACCCAAAGCCTACAATTTCCAGTTATTAGAAGCGTGGCGGATTCTCCGGCGCGTGGTGTCTCTGATCCAAGATCAGATATCTTCTCTCAAGGGGACTGCCTGGCTTCAACATGTCCTGGGGACCTGGATCTCCGAGTAGGCTCTTCCAGTGCTCCCAAGGTGTTGAGCAGGTTTGTCCCTTCTTGGCTTGGAAAGGACCTACTGCCGGTCCCTGCTGCTGGCGATGGGATGCTGCTGTGGTGAAATGAGACCCAGGTTGTGCTGAGTCCCAGGGTGCCTGGGTGAGCTGAGGAGGTGCTCAGGCAGCCAGGCTGCTCTGGTGGGTCTCAGGTAGGGATTGCATGGGCTGAAGGTAGGACACGGTCGCAGACCAGTCCCTCTCCATAGTCCCATCCCTCTCCACTCCCACCAGATTTTTGGGCAGGAGCAGACACCTGGCAGGTGGAGTCCATGAGCCAGGCTCTTGGGCAGAGTGGACACCCAGGGTTGGTGTTCTGCTCCAAAATGTGCTGAGTGGGAGCTCAAAACAGGGCGGGCGCAGTGCAGAAGGATGTTTTCCTCCCTGCTGGGCTTTCCTCTGGGCTCGCGGCACTGCTCTGAGCTGCACCCTGCTCCACATCCCCTGATGCTGTGTCCCAAGCACCCGCAGCTGCCGCCTTGCCCACAGCAGTGCCTGCAGCGCTTGTCTGATGCGTGGCTGGTCCCAGCAAGGAGGGAGCAGCTGCTGTGTGTTTAGGAGAGACCCAGAAAATATCGGGGTGGGCTCTGGGGAAGGTCAAACAAACCATTTATTTTCAGGCGGAATGGTCAGATGTGAGCATCTCTGTTTAGGAATCACATCCAGATGCTGAAGTTAAACATCTGGGCTTCACCTCTGTGTTTTGCCTACGCCCCCCAAGCGCAGTGCAGCCTTTGGAGCCATCTGCTGAGGTGTTATCACCTCATTCATCAGCCACCCCTCACCTCTGGCCAGGGCTCCCACATTACCTCCAATGTGCTGGGAAGGGCTGGAAAGAGCCGGGATTTCAGAGCTCGGCTGCTGGTTATGCTCTGCCTGCTCCCTGCGTCCACCTCACAGACTGCTCTGCAGCTGCCACTGGTGCAACGAGTCCGAGGGCCTCAGCTGCACAGGCGTTTTGGCCCTTTCCCTGGGCAGCAATGCGGGAACACATTCGGTGCAACTCTGAATCAGTCCTTCCATGTCCTGGAGAAGATGAGTGGTCTTCATGTGCCAAGAAGGGTTGGGGGGCTGGCACAGCCCTGGACGAGTGGGACTGGCAGCTACATGCTACCCGTCCCATGCCCGCAGGGCGTCAATCCTTCGGTGGAGGTTTGTGTGCTGGGTGTCTGCCGCCCACGCAGCTAATATCCTGTTGAGCAACTCAGCTGGCACAAACAAATCCGTCTGCAGGAGGAGGTTCTGAAACCCTACGTGCAGCCAGTGCTGGAGCAAAGCTGGCAGTGGGGGTGCAGCGCAGGGTGGCTTGGGGCACATAGCCAGGGCACGCTTCAGGCTGGAGGGTCTGATGCTGGTGGGTGCAGCCCACTGCCGGTGAGGCAGATCTCAGCAGGGCTACGCCAGGAGCAGAGGGAGAAGCCAGAGGCTCTGTTGGATGGCTCCAGCGAGCTGTTTGCCCTGGTGCTGTAGCTGCCGAGTCCTCTCTATTTGGCAGAGCCCTGCTTTCCATAGGGGGTGGATACTAGAGAGGCTCTGGGGGCTTGCAGCCCCCGTGTCTTATGATCTGCCAAGGTTCAGGCTCTTTGGACATGTCTACTGCATGAAGAGCTGCTGGCTTGCTGGACTGGAGCCCTTGCTTGCTTTGGGTGATCTAACCCATGCCGTGGCACAAGCGATGGACGAGATCTTCATAGTGGTATTTGAATACTCTGTATGTTTCCTCTTCGTTCAGCAGTGCAAGGAAAACCGTCCTTCCACCACGTAACCTCTGGGAGCTGAATAAGAAGGTACATTTTGCTCAGGGTACTACAACCCTGTGACTTCAGTTATGAGGTGGGATGGGAATCACCACTGTCCCAACAAAACCAAGACTTGGCTTTCATGACTTGGCCAACCCAACCACCTTAGGCCTGCCTGTGTTGCTCTGGATGTCATTTTGGCCCTGGCTTGCTGCTGCCTCTGCTCTTCCAGGAAGACCTCCCATATCCCTAGCATGCCTGGAGGCAGGGTGTGCTGGAAGTCTCACTCAAGTCTGTTTACCACCCAATATCCAGGTCAGCGCTGCAGACTTGAGACAGCTGCAACAGGGAATCTGAGACCCTAAAGAAGGACCCATATTCCTGCCATGGTGACAGTCCTGCCTCCCCACAGTCCTTTCACTTGCAGAAACCCAAGGCATATTGCATTTTACAGCCTTGTACCAAGGACTCACTACCTCTGGAACCCAGCCATCAGGATGGGTATTGTGACCTTTTCCTTTCTGGAGGTTAGCCACTACCAGTCACTGGGGGAGATGGGGTTTTGAAGCAGAGTTGGACGAATGCAGCACCAAAATCCTCCTTGGTACTCTGAAATCTTCAAAATCCAGATTTCAGTTTGAATTTCCCAAGTGACCCTTCTGGTTCAAAAGGGACTAAATGGCAAAAAGCCTGTTGTTCAGTTGGCATCCTCCATCTGCAGAGCTTTACGGTGGTGAAGCAGCCTGTGCTGTCTGTTACAGATGCAGTGTATGTGTGGGGGAACCTTATGCTTAAATATCCTTTCCACCTTGAGACCTGGAAGAGGCTTACGAGGAGACGTCCCTTCTCTCTCATGCAAACAGAGCATTGAGGCAAGCGGCAGTCAAGGTCAGAGCTCCAGTCCCCAGCACCCTTCTGTGGTCAGCCCTGCTGCAATGGGGCCTCTCCAGGGGTGGGAAGAGGCTCAGTGCTGCTGTCTGAGGCCATGGCCAGGAGGAATGATCGCAAACCTGGATGGGAAGTGGAGCTTCATGCTTGCTGCTTCCTTGGCTCAAAGTGTCAGGCCCATAAAGATCAAAGAGCTTCCCCTTGTTTTGCTTCATTCTTCTGCTGGGAAACTTTGTGAATGTCCTGGCACAAGCAGCCTTGGAGCACCTTCTCTGTGCAAGTCAGATCCAAGATAATAAAAGAAAAAATTTGGTTCCTTCCAGCTTTTCCAAGAGGAAGGAAGTCTGACCACGAGCTGAAGCAGCAGAGCCCAGGCGTGTTGGCGGCGCCTCCAGTCCCAGCTCCTCCACTTGGGGCTGGGACGGTCGCTGGCTCTGGTGCCCTGGACATGAGTCCCTGTTCGTGTTTCCCCATTGCTGGCTCTGTGCACAGGCAGCTCTGCTCAGAATATGTCAGCCACGGATAAACCAAGCTGACCTTGGTGTGGCCCACTCAGCGGAGTGCCTCATCCACCCTTTGCTTTTCTTTTGTCTTGTGAACCCATATTTTTTTCCCCTAAGGCATCAGCCCTGGCTCTGCCTGGGGTCGCATGAGATGATGGGGCCGGTGCTTGCCTCCCTCTGCAGGTTGCTGGAGTTGGGAGTCAGCACAATGGGATGCAACGGTATGCTCCATCCACCATCCCCTGCCACACAGTCAGCACTGCCTGTGCCCTGGACCTGGAGCAATGCAGGGTCTGGCTACGTGGAGCAGCATGGTGGCCACAGGGGTGGCCATGCAGGGTCATTCCAGCTCTGCTGCTGGTACTCCTGGCCTCTCAACTGCAGCATGAGCAGGTCTGGGCGACCACGTCCTGACATTGTGTTTCTGGCCTCATGTTCAGGCAGGACATGCGGAGAGACATTTGGAGCTGATTAATTAGTAGAAAGGAAACAGGTCTAGAAATAAGGAACAGCTGGCCATCTGAAATGGAGAGCAGCATTAAATTTATTGGAAGGGCCAGAGGCAGCGAGCAGCAGCTTTGGAGGGTTTTGGGGATTCCTTGCAGCTAATTGCCATATGACAAACCCTTCTCGTCTCTGCAAGCAGCCCCCACAGGATGGGGACTGGCTTGTGATGAGCTGCAATGCCTTAGCTGCAGTTTTTGTTCAGAGCTAGTCAACAAACAGGCTTTTTTTACACTACTAGTTGACCATGTTTGATTCAAAAAGGAGTCAGAGAACATTTGGTGTGTTGGTGGCTGTTGAAGACAGTGATTTGTATGTTCCAAAGTAGCTGGCTGTTCCTGGGAAGGTCTTTCTTGAGTTCTTCTAAACATCCATAATCAGCCAGTGCTGGACACAGAACCCCAGTCAAATGGGCCTTTTGGTGTAACTTTCTGGGGAGTCTCTAAATGCATCCCTCTGAGCTCCCAATAAAATGAATCTTTTTCTTGCCATTTCTTGGCACCCTCCCTCTTGAATGTAGGACCTAACCAGCTAGAAGATTGGGCACAGGGAGAGAAGTCAGGCAAGGCAGACCCTATACAAGAACATCCTTTCTGAAGACATCTGCCTTGTGCCCTCTACTGGGGCACAAGCTCAAGCTTCACTTCCAAGCAGGTCTTTTGGTGGCTCTTCTGTGTAAGAAAATACTCTTCCCTTAAGCATCGTCGTTAAATATAGCCTGGTTGCCTCCGTATCTTTCCTGAGGTCACAATCTTCAGGATGCACCAAACGTGCATGACTGTTCTTTCCCTACCTTGTGCACCCTGTGATTGCCACAGGTCCCCCACCTCTGTGGCTCAGCAAAAGCTGGTGGGGATAGCACCAGTGTTCAGCTCCAGTGCTGTGGCCAGGCTGGGAGAGGGGACCATGCGATGGCCCTCATAGGATGCTGTGGGCTCATGCCTTATTGAACACCCAAGAGCCCCTCTTGGGGAAGGGGCTGCAAACCAGACATATATATATATATTTATATATGGGTACCTTCTGTGTGGGTGGCTGGGGCCTCCTGGCAGCACTGCTGGGGTAAGGTCTTGGGAGAAAGTGGCTGAAAATCAGGAGTTTTGCCCTTGTGGAAATTGTGATATTTCAGAATTTGTTTTTGTCCTCAAGAGGGTGGAAAAATCAACTTGTTAAAATCTTCTGTGGGATGGAAAGTTCCAAAAAGAGAAAAAAAACAAATGAGGGCAGAAAGGCTCAATTCAGCAAACTTCATTTTCAGATCCCACACACCAGCCCATGCCCTCCCGAGCTGGTGGAGCATCACCAGCACCCGCTCTTCTCCCTGGACCAAGCTTCACAGGGGCCTGGGCTCTTGTGGTGGGACTTGGGGTGCATGACAGCAACCTGTGATGCATCACAGGAGGTTTCGTGTCAAGCTGACCTCAAACTGTTCCGGTTCAGCTAAACAAGCCTGAGGCTTGGCCTTTGGGAGAAAACCAGAACTTTCTAGCGGGGAAAATATTACTTTTGCAGAAGCTGTGTTTTCCACCAGAAAACTGCTGACCAGCAATGCTGTGGGCAAACGAGGTTTGACTGAACAAGAACAGCGGGATGCCCTGAAAGTGTGGAGAGGCTGTGCCAGCTGTGGGCACCTCTGCCCAGCCAAGGGATCTCTCCTCGGAGCTCGTCAGCAGAGCAGTGTGGAGTTCAGCCACCTGTGGTTGAGTGGGAAGGACCACTTGAAAGGCTGCTAATGGAGACAGCAGAGTCCATGATGGTCACGTGGAGTATCTTTCTCCAGCCTGGTTCCCTGATGCAGAGAAGATGCTTAAAAGTGGGTGTCTGTGGCTGAGTCGGTATTTTACCAGTGAGAAGAAGAGGGGAGTTTCCAGCTCCTCATCTCACACATGGGGTCTCACCAGGAACCATCACTAAGGCTCTCCATCCCCACGAGGCAGTGGGATGCCAAGCTGGGAGGGCACACAGGGGGACAGATGGGCAGGTGGCAGCAATCTGAACCCTGGCCACGTGAAGGTTTTCTTTGCTGGGAGGAACAATAGTAATGAAATGCCTTGTCCCTTTATTTCCCCAATGACTGGCTGTCCCTGTAGGACCCTGCTCCCACTTAGGCTGTTGGTAGGACCAATTTGTGCAGCAGATTAACTCCTCTATGAGGTTGGACAGAAGTTTCCTTTTCCTGTGAAAACACATTAATTAATAACACAGGAGATGTTGTGATTTTGTCCATCTGTGGCGACGCAAGGCCTGACAACACCTAACATGAACCAGCTGCTCCCTGGCTCAGAGCTGCCCATGGGCAACCACTGGCACCCTGCTTACAGCCCATCGTGACTCCTTTTTTGGAGACTTTTGGCCAGGGAAGCTGCTGGCATGGCAGGCGACAGTATCCCCATCTTGGGGAATGTGGATCCTGGGGGTTCAGGCACCTGCAAGGGTGTACATGCCTGACCCAGGTGATAAAATGAAGGATGCTTGGGTGGTGGTCCTCGTGGGATGCCTGCTCTGGTTGCAGGTGGGCACCGTGAGTGATGCCCGCATGGGGCTGGGATGGTGGCACGGGGTCTGGGCGAAGAATGGACACGGGTGCCCTGGAGTGGAGGGCGCCACGCACGAGTGGGGATGGGGGCTCTGCTGGTGGGGGGAGCAAATGATGCTCAGGGGCAGGAGACACAGCTGGAGGCACCCCCGGTCGCGGAGCTTGGCGGTCCCTGGGAGTGCCCTCCTCAGCCCCATGGCTGTGGGCAGGTGGAGCACTGCCCCTCCAAGCTGGTCCCATGGCCGCAAAGCCCCATGGCTAGGAGGAGGCCTTGGAGGTGCTTTGCCCTGCCGGGGTGAGCCAGACCACCTGCCCGGCATGGGAGCCAGCAAGCAGCCAGCCCTGCGGGACAGAGGTCTGCTTAATTGGGCTAATTAGAGTGTAACACCACAGAGAGCTTTCAAAAGGGCAGCATATTTGGGCTGTCACGTGGGTTTTTTCTCTTTTTTACCCGTCCTGCTGCCAGAGGAGCACAGGAGAGTGCTGAAGCTCAGTGCTGCAGGGGCCACCCCAAAAGCCCACCCTCGCTGATCTCTATCACCTCTCACCCCTGGGCTGCTCATGCCTGAGGCTCCTGCCACTCTTCCCATGGCTTGTCCTGGTGTTTGGAAGCTCCTCTGTGAAATTCAGCACCAGGCACCCACGGCCTGGGCTTGGGCCCATACCTGGCGTGCTGCAGCTGGGGTGGGCAGATGGGGGACCCGTGGTGCCCTGTGCCTGGGCATCTCCAGGGCAAGGCGGCAGGCTGCCAGTCCTAGCAGTGCTGAAGTCCTGAAGGGTTAACAAGGGCTGCTAATTAGGAGCCAGGCTTGGCCTGAGAGAGGACTCCACTGGGGAGTGGCACCTTCAAGCCCCAGTCTGAACTGGTGGGCAGCGCTGTGCAGAGCCTCACGCTGCCAGATGGTGCCGCTTATGGCCATGGGGCTTGGATCCATCCCTGCTGGCTCTGGCCCTATTGCACCAGCTCTGGCTCGCCATGCCTTCATCCTTCTGTGCGGTGGAGAAGGATGGGCTGGCAACTTTTAGCTGACAACTGGCTGCTGTGTCGGGGCGGTCTCTGCGCCTGGCTATTTTAGGGTGAGGACCAAGCACATCTTCATCTCCAGGGCAGTGTAGGGGTGAAGTGTGGCTGCGTCGCAACTGCAGTTACTGAAGTTTCCAGCCACCGTGGAAAACCCAAACCCGTGAGTCAGAGAGCTGGGAAAGCAGAAGGTGAAGAAACAGATGGGTATTTATTAAAAGTTTTTGCAGTCTGACAGTTTTTAAGCCTGCTGCGCCATTTTGCTGGCTTTCTGATGGAGTTGTGGTGGAAAGGCATGGGCACAGCTTGTCCGGGTGTGTCCACAGAGACTTAGTAATGGCTTGGCAGGTTTCAGACCAACCTCTGATCCTACAGGTTATGTGGCAAGAAGCCAACACCTGGCTGGCCTAGACCCCAGATCAGACCAGTTCCTCTGGGTGATGGTGGCAGGGAGCTCACTTCAGTCTGGCTCCTTTTTGGGCAGAAGTGAATCCAGGCAGGAGGTAAATTCCTGGAGAAGTGGCTGAGCAGCTCTTCATGGCATGTGACACCACCCCACCAAGCCCAGGACTTTGCTTCCCTCCCGCCCAGAGTGTTTGGTGTGAGCCGCGCAGGGATGCTCCATTCATGGAGCCATGAATCGGATGGATGCTCCGATTCATGGAGATGTTTCTCCACACGAGCAAATGTTCAGCACAAGGTGAAATGTCTTGTGGTGCTCCCAGACCCAGAGATCTCTCGCTCCTGTTGGAGCAGGAATCAACTGCCGCTGTCCCAGCTGCTCCGGGGACAGTGTTGGCCTCAAACCCACTGCAGCAGTGGCAGAGGTGGTGATGAGGAGGGGGTCTTTTCTCTCAGCAGACTGCCACTTCTAAGCCCATCTTCCTAACATGGGCTGGCTTTGAAGGAAAGCTCCCAAGTATGCGTTTCATTAAGATTTAATAAAGCAGCTGCCTGCTCCTGAAGCACAAAATGATTATTAGACCCTTTATTGAGGATTAATAGCTATGTAATCAGCACGTATCTGGTTCCTACAGGCATCTATTACATAGCTTCTAAACCTCAGTGAATATGTTTCTAATTGGCCTTTAAGAACATGCTGTTGCTTTATTAAACCCTAATTAAATGCATATTGGGTGAAGTCCATTCAGAAGTGGTTATTGCGAACTACTTGTCATTACCTAATATGTGCAACCTAATGGGCGTTCAGCTTATTTACTCTGTTAATTATTAGATTTTACGGCCTTTGTTTGGGCTTTGTTTTTGTAATTTGGATTACATATGTTGTTTTCTTCCCTATCCACAGTCTTCTGAAGAAATGGGTGCTACTGTACAGGGGAGGACTGGCACTGGGTTCGCCGAACAGAGCGGGCTAGGAGAGGCTCTTCCCAGTTTACAAGTCTTTTTAGGGATGCTCCTGCGTTGCCTGCTTGCATCAGGCTCCAGCTGTGGCATGCCGTGGAAAGCATGGCTTCAGGAGGGGCTGGGGGCTTCAGGAGGGGCTGGGGGCTTCAGGATGGGCTTCAGGCTGAACTGTTCTGGAGGTCCTGGGGCCACACTGGGGTTTGGGGGCAAGTCCTTTACCAGGCTGAGCTGCAGCTTCCACTGGGGACCTGAGAAACCCTCCAGTCTTGTTTCTAGCCATTTCCAATGAGGTGTGATGGTGGTGCTGGGGCAGCCACGCCAACCACGAGCAGCCTTCATTCTCGACTTGGCTTGCTGTCTGCAAAACAAGGATGCCGGTTCTGCCTTTACACAGTCTCTGAGTTCTGTCAAGCATCTCTTGCATGTATGCAAGCCTGTTTCTTAAAACTTTGTAAGCACAAAGCATAAGACACCCAATATAATAATTAGGGGATGTGGAGGAAGTCAGAGTACGAACTCTGGTTAAACAGCAGGGTAAGGGATGCTGATGTGGTGTTTCAGGAGAAAAGAAAGGCTGCAAGAGCAGCTGGTCAGCAAAATGCTGATGGGAGGATGCGGTGTCAAGCAGGACGACGTGGCTGAGCTCTGGGAAGCTGCATGTATTTCGGTTTGGGACCTGTTTTCCATTTTTTTTCTGGCAGTGTCAGCACATCACCATTCAGCAGATTCAGGACAGGCCATTTCCAGTGCAGATTCGGGAAAAAATGATGCTTTGCTTTAATTTGCTGTTGCATCATGTTGTCTAAGGCAAAATGGAAAAGTCAAAATCAAGGAAAGTCGGAAGTGGAGCAAAAATGCTTCAATTTGCCCAAAGCGAGTTTTTGGGTTTTTGGGGGGGTTGGGTTTTTTGGTTGTTTTTCTTTTTTTTGAGGGAGAGAGGAAGGAATTTTCCATTGTTGGAGAATTTCAAAACTTCTCAGAGCTGCTTGGAGGGGGACAGTGCCAGCTGTGAGCACAACACCCAGTCCCCATCCTTTACCCTGCTCTGCTGCCCTGCTCTCTAGTGAGTCTGCGCACCGTGCTCGGGGCTCAGGTCCCTCCACCAGCTTGGGCAGGCAGTGCCGTGGGGTTGTGTAGGGGCATCAGCTGCACGGTGCCGCATCTCAGTGGGTTCATCCGCCTCCACGGTGGGTGGAGGCACGTTGTTAGGGGTTCAGAGGGAAACGGGGTCATCCTAGGACCTTCTCCAGCTGATCCTAGGACCATCTCCAGGTCATCCTGGGACCATCTCCAGCTGCCGAACCAGAGAGGTACCACTCCCATTGGGGTGCCTGACCTCCTTGTCCACATCGGGGTGTCTTGCATGTGGGGACTGGGCCGTCTCCCTCCATCCGTGCTCTGATGTCTTGCATGGGGCTAAGCTCAGCTCCCAGCCCCAGGCTGCCCTGGCTGGGGAGAGCATGCAGGCTCAGCTCCGGGGCTGGCTCTGGTACAAGTCCCTGCCCCTCAACAGCCGCTTCTTGATCCTCAGCTTCCTGCAGCTCCGTCGTGTGATCGTTAGGATAAAAACGGATGCTCTGATTCACGGAGAATGAGCACCTTGCCCGAACTTTCACCTCCAACTTGAACCACCCCCAAGTCAAACTTGCTAATGCTTGAAAACCTTCAGTTAGCCCCCCTCCCCCTATTTTTTTTTAGGTTTTGCAGCCTTTGTACTTTCTGCATCCCCATTGGAAGCAAAGGTGCCAAAATACTTCACGAAAGGCTGTTCTTGCAGTGTTTCCCAGACCTTCCCACACTAGGAAATGCCGGAAACCGTGGGAGCAAGGCTGCTCGCTGGAGAGCCTCAGTGCAGGTTTTGCAGACCCTGGAGATCTGGAGAAGCTTCAACTTCCCCAGGCGTGGACCTGTCTCCAAAGCCAACAGGAACTTGGAAACTTTGGGGCCTCTTTGGTTTTGCTCCTCTCTAGACCCTGAATCTTTAAACTCAACCTTTGTTTTATATTTATGTGTTGCATGAATATGCCCTTATTTTTCCAATTAGGGTCACAAATTCCTTGTTAAAGCTGCCTGCAGGCCAGGGTTTGTCTTGCTTGACTTAAGGCCAAATCGCAGAGGTATCTGGGCTTGGAGCTGTATCTCCTCTTCCTCCTTTGGAGCCAGCAGAGAAAGAAAACGATCCAGACCTTGGGGCAGCCCTCCCATGAAAAGGGTTCCCCTTCTCTGTGGCAAAAGGTGGAGACCAGGCAGCCGCAGGAAGGAGCCGTGAAGGGCTTTAAGTGGTGTTACCAAGACAAGCCAAAGAGGACCTCCTCTTCTTCTGCCTGAACTTTGGTGGGGATGGAGATCCCCCTCTGCAGAGCCAGTTCGGTTTGAAATTTAAGAAGAGCAGCAAGCCATTGTTTGTTCATTTAACATTTCCCAATGACTTTGCTGCCGGCTAATTTATTTCAATGGGCTTCCTCTTCCTCTAGCTTTATCTTGAGTTTCTTCTCCTTCCTAGAAAATGCAAGGGAAAGGGGAGAGGAGGAGATTTCCTTTCCCGTGGAAAGAGTACTTGGCTGCTTACCTGCCCTGGGTGGGGGGAGAGAGAAGAATTCACAGGAAAGCTGAAAATGAGAAATTTTTGTTTTTAAATTTCCCTTAAAATAAAAAAAGTAACACTTTTGGCAAACCCTTCTGGCCACGATTTCCTTTTGTCCATTTGCAGCCAAGGAGAGAAGTCTCGGGGGGGTATTCCTGCTGACTGGACCCTGTTTCGGTTTGCTCCTGCTCCAGTGGCAGCATGGGGCCAAGCCCTGACCCAGGGCATCTTCAGCCTCTGGTGGGGCTGGGGCACGGGCCGGTGAGCCCCAAGCACCCTGTTACCACCCTGGAACCCTCGCCTGGCCACTATGGAGCCCTGATGAGGGACATTGGCCTGTGGCACACTGGGACTCCCGGCCTCTGGCAGAGGGGCAGGGTGGGTGCCTGGACATGTCCTCAGCTGCACCAGCAAGGTCTGCCCAAGCCATTGCTGGGGGCAGAGGAGCGAGGCACTGGTCCAGGTCTCCCCATCGCCTCTCCTCCGCTGGTGGCTCATGTCTCTCCGATGACCGGATCCTGCCCAGCTCTTCCTGCCCACGTCCGCACATCAGTGATAACTGAGGGCTTGAGCGATGGTCTTCCTACAGCTTCTCCAGAGCTCTTCTCCCAGCAGCGGCAATGTTGGCTGCACATGTGTACCATCACGCTGTGCAGTGCAGACAGTGCCAGCAGCGCTGTTGGGTGTTGTCACTGGAGATGGGAAGGGGAGAGCTGGTTGAATTGCTCTCTGAGCAGAGGTCCAGGCAGCAGGAGGAGATGCGCAAGCCATGGGCACCTGGGACGAGGGGAGCCCAGGGCTGGGCAGAGGAGCCCTGAGCCTGGCTGTGCTGGGAGGAGTGGAGCAGTGGCATGCTGGAAACATGGCTTCTGGCTCACCAACTTTCCTTCTCCTGCAGCCTCTCCTGGCCCGTGTGCGTGGCCAGCGGTGTCAGTGCTGTGTTCCTCCAATGCCTGTATCCCTCCAGTGATTGTGCAGGTCGCCCGGCTGAGGGCAGGTATGGCTGTGGAGGTCCCACCTTGGAGGAGAGCTGGATCCCTTTGTTTTCCCTGCTCCCCTGACATTCCCCTTGGCCATGGATCAGCTGGCGGGACTCAGCAAATCTTGCAGCAAAGATGAGCAAAAAAAATCTCTTCATGCCTGTAAAAGGAAGAAGGAGAGCACAGCAGAGACAGGCCGGCTGATACAGCTCCGCTTTCTGCTGTGGAGGCGGGAAGCCTTTCGGACAGGATTTATTTTGTATAGTCTTCCACACAAACTGGATCCCCCTCCCCTCCCGGCTCTGCCCGGCCTTAAATCATATCCTTTGTAATGACATTTCATGCTTGTGTGGCGCCTCGCT
This sequence comes from Astur gentilis, assembly GCF_929443795.1. Lineage (NCBI taxonomy): Eukaryota > Metazoa > Chordata > Aves > Accipitriformes > Accipitridae > Astur > Astur gentilis. The sequence goes on from NC_064912.1 coordinate 1,310,532, forward strand.
TCTGAGCATCCCCAAGTGCTCTATAAATAACGGATGTCTTTGAGCCTGTCAGGAGGACGCAGTACCACCCCTTCCATGCCCCTGCCACCCAGAGAAGGTGATAAACCCTTCCAGTGGTCTCACCTGGATGCCTGATTGTGCCAGGATTAGCGCGGCAGCCTCCCCTACATCCCTCTTGGCTCTTCTCCCACTCCAGCTGCCCCCATGGACATCTCTGTCCCTGCTGGGTTGAGGTGCTCAGGGATGAGCAGCACTGGTCTGTAGCTGGCAGAACGCTGCCCTGCAGCCTGGCATGCAACATGAATCCTTACCTCCTCCTGGGGGAACCCTGAGGGAAGCCCCCTGCCAGGGAGCTGTCATGGCCACCCCCTACCGTGGCTGCAGGGCCAGTGATAAAGCTACCCTCCATTTTCCCAAACCCCTTTTTTTTAGGTCAGGAATAGATTTGTCTGGCACACCGGGTCCTGGTGCTGGAGCAGGGCAGGAGTTAACCTCATAGAAGTCTTGCTTGCTAACGAGTCCAAATAATACAGCCTCTTGGATTCCCTCTTCCCTGTCCAAGCCCTTTGCTGTCATCAGGTCCTTCTTAGTCCTGTCCAGAGGTTTGTTCGCGCTTCAGTATCCCAGGAGATGCAGTGGTTTTCATCGGACACCACTCTGGCTTGGCCTGGCAACGGGAACAGTCTGCCTTTCCGGATCTGCTCTGGGTCCTTTGGCTGCCTGGCTTCCTCCGCTAGACACCCCAGGCTGCAGGCAGGGAGGAGCCCGTCTGCCGTAGGGACCATTGGCCAGCTGCTGATGAAATACCTGCGTTCAAGCAGGATTTTCAGCTCTGCTGGCCGGTTTTGGAGGCTGTCTCCAGCTGCCTACTGGATTTTTCTGAAAATTGCCCCCCTGGGAAGAGGCCTTTTAACTTCTCTCACAGCTGGAAAGTCACAGCCCAAGGCCTGACTGGAGGCAGTGACGCATTCTGTCTGGGAGCCGGTGGTGTTGCCAGCTCTGCTGCGGCCTCCTGGGCGACCCTCGCAGTCTACACAATGGTGGCTGCGAAGGGTCTTCACTGACGAGGGGAGGAACCTGCTTCCCTGATCCATACCAGACCAGCAGGGTGGGGATGGGAAAAGGAAAGACTAATCCTGGCTCTAGGTGATGCCTTCTTCCAGCTCTAGCTGGTCACCGCTGGAAGAGTCAATGCACAAACCTTTATGGGCACATGGGCTGGCTCCAGATGCTGATGGTGCAGCCACCTCCTGGGGGTCTGGAGGATGGGGCTCGAGTCTGCTTCCATATGGAGTAGACCTGGTGGCCTGCCCCAACCCTCCAGGGACTCGGCCATGGGTCTCCAATGAGTCCTGCGAGTACTAGGCTGCTCTGGGCTTCTTTTTCCTGTGCAGAAAGTCAGTTTCCTTTTTCTAAGGCATCTTTAGGAAAAAGATCAAAATCTGAGGGCAGGTTTGTGGTGAAATGGGGAAAAGCAAGTGCTCGTCTGGTCTCATCTCATCTCATAATTTTATCCCATCCCACCCCATCCCATCCCATTCCACTCACCCCATCCCACCCCATATCCCGTCCCATCCTACCTTATCCCATCCCACCCTATCCCGTCCCACTCCATCCCATCCCATCTTACCCTACCCCATCCCCATCTCCTCAGGGCATCTGTGCCAGTCATCCCCAGATGGAGCTCCTCTTGCCAGTGGAGCAGGCCCATTGGTTGTGGAGGCCACTTGGAGCGTTTCCTTATCCAGGATGTATGTCAGTGAAAACAGAAACCCAATAAGCAAGATAAGGAGACGATTTATAATGGAGTTTGTGAACTTTAGGAAAGAGCTTTACAGCCAGATTTTGCAGACCACACAGGGAGAGGTTATACTCTCCAAAACCTTGGAGATATTTTAAAAAATATTTTTGTATTTAAAAAAAAGAGTTTCCAAGAATTAAATAACACGAAAGTGTATGAAATATGATGTAGGGAATGTTCCCATTGCTCTCACATCTGAAGTTAATTTGGGAGACACTCTGAATAGCTTTTTAAAGAGTGGATAAACATTGGCATCAAAAGTGTAAATAAAGTTACCAGACAAAGCGGCCGTTCAAAGAGAATCGTCTCTGGGATATTGGCTGGGCAGATTTAATGGCTGCGTGCAGGAACATTTGAAGATAAAACAAGGGCCTGGCTGATTAGCACAGGGTGAGGTTCTCTGCTTTGTCTCCCTCTCATGATGTCAAAAGCAAGCAGTGCTGGCAGCTGCTCTCAAATGGTTTCCCACCCGGAGGCAGCACCGGCAAGAGGTCCCATGCCTGCAGGACCCCGGCAGCCCCTTGCACTGTCACTGCCCAAAATGTTGGTCACACACTTCCAAGCTGGAGCTACTGAAGATCTGGCTCTAATTTGATGGGTGCTGGTCCCCTGGAGGATCTGGCTTTGTCAGAGGGGATGGGCTGGTGACAGCCTGGCCCAAAGCATCTCTGAGAAACCCCTCATGCTATCACACCTTGCTTTGCATCTGCTGCTTCACCAAGGACAGTCCTCCCTGTCCCCACAAATGTTTTGATTGACAGGTGCTTGGCTGATCACAAATATTCTGAAATACAATAGGACCTTCAGCGTTACTGGGTTTAAAATTACAACTGGTTGGGAGAACACGGAGGGGCTGGTTCTTTTCTGAAGCACAGCTCTCCACCAGCATCAGGGTTCTCCATGCCAGTCCCCCCCAGTTTGTGGAGGGAAGGCAGAAAGAGTGAAATGAGATCTGACATCTCTTTTTAATCTTTCCAAGAGGAAGCAAAGTGAACACTTTTGAACTGATGTTTTGGTTTTCATCTTTTGGTGTGAATTTGAAGGGGAACCTTTAGGAGTTGTCTTTGACAGAGCAGCTTGTGAGTGAGAGGCAGTTGTGGATTGGAGTGAATCTCAGCCCTGGTAGCCAGATGCTTATCGTGGGGCACAGCTTCTCCCTACCCTATGGCTCTACCAGAAGGGATTTTCCTGGGAGCTGTTGGACAAGTAGGAATGGGAGCAGATAATAATACTTGCTCTCCTCCATCCAGAACGTCTTACCTTCACAGAGCTCAACATCGCGGGCTGCTATTGCACTTGAATATATGGAGCAGTGTCAGTTCCTTCTTCATCTGAGACCTTGGTCATGGCCCTGAGTCACTTGATTGGTGAAGATAGGATACTAATAACAGTGGCAATGAAAAAAGACATGGTATAAATCCACCTCTGGGCTGTGCAAGAGCAGATCACCTATTTCATGGTTAACTATACCGCAGTAATAGTATAATAAGTATACTTCATAGCTGGAAGGCTGATGGGCTGCTCCTTGTGCTGTCATGGCTCTGGTGACGCAAGGGTGGTGCATCTTGACCAACCCAGCCTGGGGAGTCTGGTGGATGTACCACCTACCTGCCAACATATGAGCTGGGATTTGGCTCCCACTGCAATGGCTCACGTGTTAACTGGGCACTGTCATCTTGGGTGAGGTATCAGCTCCTGAGGCTGAGGACCAAGCATGCAGAGCATCATCACTGGTAACTCTGCAAGTCCCCGTGGCCCTGGGACCTTCCCCAGCAGAAGCAAGTCCTGGTGTCTCCTGCCTTGTCCTGGAACCTTCTCTTCATTCCTCCTGGTGCCCCACTGCCAGAGCAAACCTCTCTTGTGTCCAACACCAAAGCGTGGGCACTAGAGCAAACAAGCTGATTTGAAGCACAATCTGTATTGGGTTAGAGTTACAAGGTTCTTCTTTTTTAATTTTTTGCCTACTCGGGTGTTTTTAAGATGGATAAACCCAGGAGGACTCATTTATTCTGTCCTTTGGCTGGCTACAATAGGGGTTAACAATAGCCATAACTCTTCTGATATTCTCTTTTTTTCAGTCTTGACTCCACAGTTTCTTTTCCGAGCGATAAAGAACAAACCTTGCATTGGCAAGGCTGGGAAGATGCTGGTCCCACACCCTTGGTGTTAACCACAAGCAGCAGTAGCTCTTTTCTCCACCCCTGGGTGAGACCCAGCAGACCGGGGACGCCGCCTGCCTGAGCACCAGCTGGAAGGACCGTGTTCACCCCAGAGACTGTGGCAAGGGTTTTATTACAAATAACTGAATAATTACACATGAACTCTTCCTTTGCCCGGGACTTGACTGCAAAGAGTGGCTGATTCCTGCACAAGGGCTTGTGAGCTGAAACACCCGTTGGAGGGCTCGTGAGCACCTTTGGGATGAAGGAGCTCGGCGCTGAGGAGGTGACGCTCGGCGACGAGGAGGTGACCCTCGCTCCGAGGGTGCCCGGCGTGATCGCAGCGGGTTTGGGCTTGTGCAGACAGCCCCTGCGCATCAGGAGACATCGGCCTTCATGCCACTTGTGTAAACTATTACAGCAAAGGGCAGAGGTTAAATGCAGCACATGTGTGGCATCAATTAACAGGATTTCAAGGTCTCTAGTGGAGTTTCTGCTCAAATCTCTTGTGGCAGGTTTGGTTTTCTTAACCCCTCAGATGCCGTGCAGTTGGCAGCCTTGGCTCTGCCATGCTCTTGGGGGGGAACAGGCTTGTGCTGGCTGGTGGGGTTCCCCAAGGGCTGTGCCGGGAGGGGTCTCTGCCAGTTTGGGCATGGGGGCCCAGGGACACCATGCACCCAATGCCAGCAGTCTGTGGGGCAAGTGGGAGAGACTGCGCTCCTCCCTGGAGGAAGAGTCCCTGGAGGGGCATCAAGCCCCAGCGAAGCAGCTTGTTGGCAGATCAGTGCATGAGCAGCCCCCCTGTCCCACTCCCCTCTGTTTCAGATCTTCTCTAGACCATCTTGGAGCCCTCCCAGGGTGGTCACTGCTCCTGTGTTTGGTCCCCAGCCAGACCCTGGTCTGCTGAGGCACCCTGCCATCCTACCACATCCTGCCTTCAAGCAGGCAAAGGTCCCTGCCAGGCTTGGGACCTGCTGGTGCCTTCAGTCCCTGCCTGTAAAATGGACATAGTCACCCCCCAGCGGCCTGTGGAGACTGGGAGGAGATGGCTGCAGCGAGAGGCTCAGCAGCGATTCAAAACCAGGGAAATCTGGATGGAGAAATGCAATTATAAAGCTTCACGAGTCTGTGGCATTGTGCTGTCCCCAAGCAGCTGTTCAGAGCTGCTCACGGGTAATATACCCATCAGCAGTGCATCTCCTCTTGGATTTATCAATGATACTGGGGATACTGGGAGACGGAGTGATTTAAAGGACAGTGGCATGACTCAGACAGCCCTTGGTGCCTCTCACGCCTCCTCCAGTTGATCCATCAGAGAGCTGGGTGACATGACTTTGTGCTGCAGCTCTGCCAAATTGTCCTCCCCGAGTCCCAGATGTTCCTCCTAATGGCCAGGCTCTTGGAGACACAATGCTTGGGGGGACTTCCACTTTGGTTGGTTGGGGGGGGGGTTGGCAAGGAAAAGGAAGGCTTGAGCTTCCACCACCATAGAGAAAACCTGAAAATGTGATACTAGCATGGCCTGAAGACTCAGAAACTTTAAGATACGTTAAAAGAATCTGAAATGCCCCAAACTGATTGCTTGTGCAGGTTTTTTTCCTGCACAGACTGCTAATTTTCCATGAACAGGTGCTGCTGAAGGGAAGCCTGCCTTTGGGATTTCAGTTCCTGGGGTTCACAGTCCCGGCTCAAGGCTGGGGACCAGCGTATTGGATTGGTCAGGGCTGGGACCTCAGTGAGGAACATCCATTCCAACACCACAGATGCAGACCCTGTCCCAGGGGACTTTGCAGGGCTGTGACCTGCCTGGTTGGAGGAACAGGACATGCACATGCCCTTCTGCACCTGCATGCCCCTAACACCACATTGCCTATGCACTCCCCCTTTTTTTGGAAATGAGTAAGTTCAATCCCCCAGTTAAAAAAAATATGAAAACAAAATCCCCAAACATTCAAAAGTGCTAGAAAACCATGCATTTTGGCTAGCTTTCGATGAGAGATTTTGATGTGTTTTTCAGTCCTGCATCCTGTTTAGATGAACAAAAGGCATGCCTGAAAAAAGGAGATGCTCATCTCCCCCAGCTCCCAGTGTCAGAGCTGTAGGGAGACTTCTGGATGAAAGATGGATTTGGCCCGGACAACTCCACACAAATACCCCACTGTTTGTTAGCAAACCTGTAAAAATCTTGGTAATCCCCTTGATCTGAAACAAATGGGCTCTGCTGTCTGGTGCTGATTTTATTATCAGACACTGCTTAGTATCATCACATGGCTTGGACTTGTGCCTAAGACTCAACATTGAGTCAATCATGTACTGGCAGGCAATGATCTCCCCTTTGCTCTAGACGCATGCTGGTGCTCTGCACGTGTCTAGTGCCCTGGATCCTGTGTTGACCTGAGCACGGAGCAGTGTGGTTCCCCTGGCACCTCCAGGACCCCAGCAGGACTGCACCAAAGCTGTCTCTAGCCGGGATAGGAGCAGCGCATCATGGCTGGCAGGGTAAGAGCTGCCCGGAGGGTGACAGCTTGGGTTTTGTTGAGTTGCTCCTGGTCTCTGCTCCTGCTGGGGTGGTGAGCTTTGCCTGGTGGCTGCATTTCCAGGGCCTGGAGCTTTGTGCAAACACAAGGTGGGGGAGCAGGAGTGTTTCTGGGGTGTCACAGCAGTCCTGACATGATTCTCAGGGTGTCTGTCAGCCTGAGCTCCCGCCCAACCATCTCTTGGAGATGGGACCTGAGATGAGCCTTGAGCATCTGCAGGCTGATCTGAGGACTATTGGGCATCTTGATGTTTTTGAGGCCGGCTAGATACCTGGATGCCTGCAAGGTGGGTGAGTTTACCATGGCCCCCAATAGCAGCACCCCCAGCCCTGCTCTGCCTCCGTGCTGCCCGCAGCAGCTGAACATAAAATTTGAGCCCCCCGGAGACCCACCATCAACCACGCGAGCCCCAGCCAGTTTTATTTTGATTATACATTTGTTTCCTTCCTCCTGGGAGTGTCTGACACAGCTTTTACCTCTCAGCGCGTCAACGCTTGACTCCCCCCGCCACCTCCCTCCCCTCCCGTCGGCTCTGCTTGGATTAGCCCTGACCCCTGCTGAACTCTGCTGCCAGCAAAAGTGTCAACCCCTTTCACTTTCCGAGAGCTTTCCAGCCCTGAACACTGAGCAGGGAAGGAGTGTCCTCCAACGGAAAACCTCCCACGTCATTTTTTCCGACTCCGTGCTCTTGCTGTGCGGCCGGGGAGGGCAGGCTCTGGTCCCTGTGCTTGGCCACGCTCCAGCTGGGGCAGCCTGGGTGACCTGCAAGAGCAAATCTCTACCCTTCCCCAAGACAGCACAGGTGTAAGCAGGGCAAAAGGTATTTTTAAGGAGGATTTGCTTAGTGGAGGAAAAGCAGTGAGGGAGGAGAGAGTAGAGGGTTAGCTATGGGCATGGCATAGCATGGCATGGTGCATGGGGCCAAGGAGAGGTGCTTTTGTGCAAGTATGGCAGGGTCAGCGTCTGTATTTCTTCAGGGGATGCCCACCCTCCGTGGGATGGGTGGACCTCAGCAAGATGGGAGGGAGAGGAAGAGCTGGCTGCTGCCATCAGGAGCACAGAAAATGGGGAGAAGGAGCTGACTGCTGTCACCAGAAGCACAAAAGACAGGGAGGATGTCCTCTGACTCTTTCCACCAGCTTTTGGCGGAGGTTGCACTTCTCCACACTGAGCAGCAGCAGCTTAAACATTCTGCAAGAGCTCCAAAATTCACGGAAAACCAGCTCACCAAAAAAACCCACCCAACCACGTGAGGAAAGGGCACGAGCCAATGCTCGAGTGCCCGCAGCTCGGCAGCATTAACGCTTGCAGAGCCAGGAGGCAGCACATCCACCCACGAGCAGCCACCGCATCCAGACGAGATGCTTGGGTGGTGGATGTGAGGCTGCAGCTGGGGAGCAGGAAGGTTAACTCCAGCAACACCAGTGAAATAAAGAAAGGGAATGCCACATGCTAAGGAGTTGCAGATGTTTGCATGTTGGCAGGGATTTGGGTGGAGCTGCTGATACACAACATGGTTTGCAACAGGCTGAAGGGTTGGAAGTGCTGGGGAAAACCTGCCTTTTCCCTAGAGCCCATCGGTGCTGGGCAGTGGAGGGAGCCGTCCCCGGTGCAGGTGTCTTGGGTGAGTGCATGGCTGAGACTGTCTCTCCTCCCAAAGCTCAGAGATACCATGGAAGAGGGGTGGTGGGGCCCTTAAAAATAAATCAGCAGCTGCTGGGTCTGACCGCTGCTGTAGCCCTCTCCGTTGGAGACCCAGAAGCAGCCATTTGGGGAGGTCTAGGACAACTGAGCCATGGAGATAACTGCTCGGTGAAGTGACGGCCTGGCTACCTGATGCTGGGAGGGATCACAGGCCTGTTTTGGTCTCACTGGGTCAGCAGAAGACTTTGTGCTTCAGCACTGTTGTCCCGGCGCTGAAGTAGTGGTGCACGCTGTGCCAAAATGAGGAGCAGAATCTCCTGTGTAGTGAAGAAGACACCTTCAGAGGTCAGTGTGGTCAGTCTAAGGTCAGGGCACTCTCCAGGAGTTGCCTGCCTTCCTCCATCAACTGTGGAGATGTTAAAGTTAAGCAGGATAAATCCAGGCTGAAGCGCACATTTAGGGCTGCACTGACCTTAGTGTTTAATGATTTTGCGTTATCCCCGGCACAGGGATGGGCAGGGACCTGGCCATGCTGCTGCAGCTTCCTTCTGCCAGGTGCAATGAGGTTCCCAGACCTTTGCTGTTGTACCCGAGGAAGGTGTTGGGGTGGTGGGGACACAGGGACTCAAGGGTCTCTGTGAACCTGGAGCCCATGAGCTTTGGCTCTGGTGTGTGAGTATGGGCAGGTCTAGCTCATTCCTGGGGCACCAGCTCTTCAGGATGGACATGAATCCCCTTTCTGGCTGGCAGATGGAGTGGAACCCCGGAGGAGAGCTTTGGGACCTGCTTTGTGCAGGTCTTGGTGAAAGCCTAAGCCCCCGCAGCGCTTTGCATCTGCAGCCCAGGGCCTGCAGGAGCATCCCCTCCACCTGAAGCCTTCCTGATGCCCCCTGGTCACCGTGGCTCTTCAGCCGTGCCGGCTTGCTGCAGTTTTCTTGGTCTTTGTCAATGGCACGTTTGTTAGCTCTACGGCCATCGCGCTTTCTGACATGTTTTCTTTTCCCCCGTGATTTTGAGAAATGCATTCATTTCTTTGTTGAGGAGGGAGAGGGAAAGGTCATCCCTCGCTAGCAACTCATTAAAGTGAAACAATGGAAAGAACAGCAAACGGGCTCTGGGACTGGCTTCTTCAGGCATGTGTGACACTGCCTTTTGTCAACGCAGGAGAGGGGCGGCCATCGAGATGGTGGCATTGTAGGGAGGCCCTCCCACAAACCAGTTCAAGGCATCGCTGGAGGACCTCAGTGTGTGTTAGGGCTTTTGTTTGTTTGTTTTGTGTGTGTGTGTGTGCGTGTGTGCAATGCGCATTTAGCCCCAGTGTCATTAAAAAAGAGTATTTTATGAAAATTTTCTCCTTCCCCCCTCCTGAGCTTCCCGGCTTTGACCAGTTCTGTTTCCTTCATGTGGGAGGCAGCTGCATTTGTCTCAATAATTCTGTTTCCCTGTTGCTATGTACTGCTGAGCACTTGGTGACACAATGAAGATGTGAAGCGTTCCTCTTTCCCAGGCCTGGCTCTGGAGGTTTGGTTTCAGGGACGCTCTGGCCTCCCTTCTCTCCAGGATGCCCATACAGGGTTTGAAGTCCATCTGGCATTTGAAAGGAGAGACATTGCTTAGAGCTGATGCTCGCACTCAAAAGTGGTGTGGAGAAGGAACCACCGCTCCATGCCTGTGGTACATCTGAGGATCGCTTGCTCAAGTCCATTGCCTGTCCCAACAGGAAAGGGGAGAGAGTCACCCATGATAACGGAGGATGGCTTATCTCCACCCACAAGGATGCCCAGCACCTATGCTTGAACTTCCTGCAGGGCTTGTTGGCCTCCTACCCCAAACAACCACTTAACAGCCTGTCCCAAACACCATCCCACCAGCTGCTGACTGAACTGCTCTCAGGCATCCATGGTGTCCCATGTGGGAGTGCCGAGAGCTGCATTGCGGGCAGAGGCTGCTGCAGGCAGCTGCACCCCTGCGGTGCATTGCCCGTGCGACCTTCCCTGCCTTGTCCTCTGTGGGCATCAGTCCTTGGGGGTGGGAAGCACAGCACAGCAAGTGTATCTGGCCTGAGGTGCCAGGCTCGGGGTGGTGCCGAAGTTCTCCCAGTTTGAGGTGAGACACTTCATTGCGCTGGGAAGAAGGGCCGGGCGCAGGGGTCTCAGGCGTGTTGCCGGAGCAGGGTTGGGAGTGGGACAAGGAGAGCTGCTGGCACGGGGCGAGAGGGACACATGGGGAGCGGGAGCACGGGAAGGATCTTGCAGGTTTCACGGGGGACACCTCGCTTGGCACTGACTTGGAGCCGTCTGGATGTGAGGGAGAAGAGAGACCTTTGAAAGCAGGAAGGTTTGGAAAGCATTTTAGCTACTGTGGGGCAACCTACCTCCCAGGCAGCGAGCTCGGGGCAGGGAAAGCTGAGAGCCCTCATTACCCGTCTGTCCCGGGCGTCGCTTCGCAGCAACGACAAAGCAGAAAATGGGCTATTTCTTGACATAATGCCTTTATAACCGACGGGCAGAATATCTCGAGCCAGCAGCAGAGGCTGTACCCTCCAGGTACCCGGCTCCTCCAGGAGGAGGGAGCACCGACCTCCTCGCAGCCGCCCTTCTCGGCTCCGGGAACCCCACCGCGGGGCTGCGGGAGCGGGGCTGGGGGTTCCCCGCGGGGCCGGGGCCGGGACCGGGACCGGGGCCGGGCTGTGCTTCCCCGCAGCGCGGAGAGGTGGCAGCAAAGGCCCTGAGACGGACCGGCCGGGGGTCGCGGGGAGCAGCCGAGGCAGCCGGGGGATTGCCGGGTCCCGGCCCGGGAGGGGATGCGCGTCCCCCCCCCGGCCCCGGGTCCTGGTCCCACGATGGTCCCACGGACGGGACCCTCGAGCTGAAGCCAAGTCCATTCCTAGAGCATAAAATCAGAGGATGGTTTGGGTGGGAAGAGACCGTTAAAGATCATCTAGTCCATCCTCCCCGGACATCTTTCACTAGATGAGGTTGCTCAAAGCCCTGTCCAATCTCACCTTAAGCACTTCCAGTGATGGGGCAATCGCAACAGGTTCAGGGGATCGGAACCTGCTTTTTGGGACTGGATGAGCTTTAGCATTTTTGTCCTCTGTTCCAGTCCAGGGCTGTCCCTCTGTGCCCGCTGACAGTCCAGGGCAACAGGAATCCCACGAGAACAGCTTGTGAGACTTCAGGACTTGTCAAAGCTGAAGTTGAACCCTGATCCCAGCCTGGCCGGGTGCCCACAGCCCAGCCAGACCTAATCTGGGACTGTACACTGCCCATGTTTAATGAGGTATTGTGTACGGATGTGTCTGACTGTGTGTATGCACATGTCGTGGGCTCCGGGTGTCTCGCTCAATGTTTGCATCTGTCTGTTAGCGCGTTTGGGCATCTGGGGCCGTTCCCCTTGCCTGATTGAATATCTCCTTGGGAGCGTGTTTGTGTAGCCGTGGATCTTATCGCATGTGTCTGTGTCTGCACACAGAGGTGTTCACAGCTTTGCATGCGTACAGTATTCGCACAGTGCCAGTGGGTCATGCCAGGCTGTTGAAGATGCTTCTTCCACAGTCAGGATGTGTTGAGTCATGGGGGATGGGTGGGTGGCTGGCCTGAGACCAAGGGCTGGATGAAACAGTGCAGATCAGGGTGGGTTTCCCCTTGGGTGGTGGGTGAGAGTGGGGACCAGTGCTGCTCTGGGGCTGTTCCCTCTCCCCAGGGGTCGGTGTCCTACACCCTGTGGCCACGGAGGGAGGGACAAGGCATCCCTGAGGCTTGGATGCAGCATCAGAGATGACCCCTCTGCTTGCAGTGAGGTGCCCCTGTGAGGGGTTGCTGGCAGCTGCTGTGGTCTTGGGCAGGGCAGTGCCCTAAGCCTGGCTATGGCTCCTTCATCCCAAGTGGCTCTGGGATTCAACAGGCCCGCCCTTGCCCAAATGGCTCATGCCAGATAAGGCAGCGCCCGTGTGGCGGTCTCTGTTCCCGCGTCTCTTCCCTCCTGCCCTCCCTGCCTTCACCCAGCTCATTCCCCATCCCGAGGAGCAGCCCTCCTGGCCATGACATTGCCCTGCCTCACCATGCTGCCCTCCCTTCAGGGACCCCCAGACCCCATGGGGCACAGGGCCGGCAGGCAGGGAGGGCTGGCAACAACGGGCAGCAGGAGGATCACAGCTTCCCGCACATGTGCTGTCCACCCTGTCGTCACCTCTATGAAGCAAAGCTGATGCTGGCTGGGGATGTGCCCCCCAGCTCTCTCCCTTTGTCATGAAGAGCCAAGCACGGCTCGGAAAAATCACCCCATGGTAGAAACCATCCCCGCTGGAGCACAGCACTCCCTCCTCTGCTTCGTGGCTGCAGGGGTGTTTGGCTGCAGATATTTACTGAGCAATTTGCATTCAATTACAGAAGCCGGAAGGACTGGGAGGATTTTCCTTCTGGTTTTCTCTCAACTGAAGCCAACTTGTCCGAATTACAACCTAGGAAGCATCTCATTAGTGGGAAGTGAGGTCTCCAAAACACAGAGGGCGCGGAAAGCATTCTGCCAACGGCGTAGGGATGCGGGCTGGCCGGCATGTGAGAGGGTGAGGAGCTTATCTGGTCACCATCATCTGTTGCCCGTGGTAATCTTCCCCATGCATGCCCTCTCCTGTGGCACCTGAGCGGAGAAGAGATGGGGTTTTGGTAGCTGCCAGCTCATCACATCACTTCCCTGTTCCCACTTTGTCTCAGGAGGTTTGATTTTGTTGGGCTGAAGTGTAGGCTGGTTTTCCCATCAATTTCTTTCCCCACCATCTCCTTCTGCCCTTTCTCCCAGGGTGTGTGGTGTCAGCCAGGCCAGGAGAAGGTGAAGGTCTAGTGGCAGAGTCCTGGGGATAGCAGCTACAGGTGTTTAATAACCTTGCTGAAAGCAGGATCCTCAGCAGTGCTGCTGGGCCGGTCCATCTCAACGCTGTTGTCCTCAGAGGCTGGTGGATGGAGGACATCCCGCACCTGGCCTACTGGAGATCTGCTCCCTAGCATGGCTTTCCCAGAGGGACTCATCACAGAGGGACCTGTGTGGAGCCCATGCAGTCCCAAAACTTGCTGGAGACCTTGTCTCGGGTGGGATACAAACTGGCACAGGGGTTGGGATGTAGGGAGGGGGTGAGGCAGGAGCTGTCTAATGCGGGGGCAGAAGGACAAGGGACCTGGGGTCCACCAGCTGTGACTACAGAGGGGTTTTCTGCTGAGATTTGGGAACGGGAGAGATCACCAAAGTGCAGCTGCCAGCTGTGCTTGGGCTTACATGGCTACGAGGTGACTTTTATGCCAATAACCTAATGCCCTTCCAAAAATGCTTTCCTGGACAGAGCTCACAAGCAAACTGCTGAGCCAGCTTCTGCCAGCGAGTGAGATGGAGGCATGACTCTGACATCTTCCTACCTACCACTGCGCTCAGGGCGTACATGCTGGCAGATGCAATGCTTGTTCCCACGCAGGAGCGAGGTTATCCATATTTTGAGGGGGTGAATTGGGTGTGGGTAGCCTGCTCGGCCGGCTGCCTCCCTGTCCCAGCAGAGCCCATGGGTGCCAGTGGGGAGCCGCACTATTGCCCTGGCTCCCGGCCCGCATGGGGAGGTGTCTGCGCTCCCCTGCCGACTGCACCATCTGCTCCCCGAGCTGCCGGCCAGGCTGGCTTTTCCCGGCTGCTCTCCCTCCACAGTGCCTCCCAACCCTCCTCAAGCGCCCGGTGCCCAGGCAGGAGCATTTGTCTGGGCTCTGCCACCATGGTGGATGTGGCTGCCATGCAGCCCTGGTCCCCTCCCCGTGTAATGCTGCCTCTGCCAGCATCTAGGTGACAGCGTGTGCTTGGGGAATTGGCTTTTGTGCCTGCGCCATCGAGACCCACCTCCTTTCTTTGCTCTTCTTGGCAGCTGCAAGGCTGTAGCTTCTATTTCAAGGTTGAATTTGATGAGCTCCAACTTCCAGCTGGGTGATCTTGTAATGACTTTGTCTGCAAACGAGCATTGCTCCTGCATCCCACTGGCATTTCCTGGGTGAGGGTCGGGCTGGACACCAGCTCTCTTGAGCACAAGGTGAAGGAAAGGCTGGGATGGAGAAAGCCAAGCTGCCTGCAACAGCTCAGCCACTCTGTCCCCACACCTCCACCAGGGAGAGCTATTGGGTTTCTCCGGTGTGATGTGCTTCCCACAGAGCCAGGTCGGCCAGCATCTGCTGTGCCCCATGGGTCCCCATGTCCCCAGGACACCCCAGTGTCTTGCTTCTGGGCAGTGAAGTGCCTGAGCCCCCTGACATGACCGAGGCTGGTTTTGATGCGGAGCTCTTCCTCGCTCCCCATGAGGACCATATCCCAACAAGGGAGTACGAGGAGGAGTTTCCACCAGAGGAAGCTGCTCCGCTCCAGCAGGAGAGGTGGGAGAGTGGTGGTCTGACCCAGCAGACATGGGACGCAGCTCTCCACACCACAGGCTGCCCACTCCATCCCAGATGAGCCTCCTGCCCCTCTGTGTGGATGAATTGAGTCCTTCTTTTCCCGAATCAGCCCTGCCTGCCCCTCGGGGGCTGCCTGCCCTTGCTGCCTGTGGAGGGGCCGGTTGCTGCTCCCAGCCAGGCAAGGCAAGCCCCCAGCAAGCCCTATCCCATGCAGCTGCTCTCGGTGGCATGCCATGCTGCACGCCCTGTCCTGGCTTTGCTGCCCCTGGCACCCTGGGGATGCCCACTTTTCACTCCCCTAGTCTCCAGCAGCCCACAGCCCCAGCACCAACCAGCTTTGCCCCTTCAGACCTGTCCCTGCTCCCCTCGTCCTGCCACCCCTGGGCTGCCATGGGTCTGTGGGCAGCCCTGCCTGCGGTCCCTTGGGGGCTGGGGACAGTGTGGGAGGCAGAAACACCCCCCCCCCCCCCCCAGGTGGCATGGGGCCGAGAGGAGGAGTGGGAAGGGGGTCGGGAGACAGGGCAGCCCACCGCCCAGCTTGGCTGCGCCGGCTCCCCTCCCCGGCCCCACCATCCCATTTATTACCCCTCCGCCATTCATCGGGCCAGACAGATGCCCCCAAATAAATACCCCCAGACAATAGGGTGGGAGGGGCCAGTGAGGCTCCTCATGAATAAACATGAGGGTCTTTGGACACAGCTTCCTCTCTTCGCAAAATGGGACCGATTGTGCAGCAGGCGTTTAAAATTCAGCCGTGGTCGGGCTGTCTTCCAGTGCCCCCCGAACCGCCGAGGTGCTTCATTTATTTCATAATTTCCCCTCCTCCCCTCTCGGCGACAGACCTGGCTCTTTTCACGCCTTGTCCTCCCTCTTTCTTTCCTTCTTGCTCCCTTTCTCTCTCTCTCTTTTTTTTTATCTTCCTTCCTTTTCCTACTCCTTGTTTCTTTCTCTCCCTGGCTTTTGTGCTGGGGGCCGTGACGAATGGCTCAGAAAAGAGGGTGCTGTGAGAAACTGGAGCTGCTGCTGGCGGAGTGGGTGGTGAGGACTTGGCGCTCGGGGGGCTGAGGGGAGGGTCTGCCTGCGAGCGTCCGGCTGGGAGCTCCCGTGCAGTGCTGGGATGGGGAGGTGGTGGGTTGATACGGGGTCCCCAAGGGTCTTGCTGCCTGAGTGCTTGGAAAGCCAAGGATTGTGTCTCCCTGCCTGTCCCCCTACATGTGAGGAGCCAGCCCTGCCAGCATCCCAGCAGTCCCAGCCTCTGGCTCTACGCAGCCATGGAGAAAGTTCTACCTTGCTGTATCACCCACTGTGGTGAAAAGCAGCCCTGGGCAGGGATGTCAGAGCACCCAAAAACTGGGAGATGTGGAAGGAATAAGGAGATGCCTGGCCACACCAGGGCAGCCCCAGTTTTGGTGGAGGGCTCCTTGGCTGGGGTTTGCTGGACCCCTGACCTGCTCCCACACCAGGATGGCCCCAGAAATGCAGTCTTTAGATCCAGCAAAGGTCTTTAGATCCTGCATGAGTGGTTTTTTGGGATCTCGAACAACAGCATCCCCAGTGGGGTCCCAACACCCCCATGCCCACACATGCCACTTCGTTCCAGGGAGTGGACAAATGGGTGAAGGCAGAGCCGGAGCAGTAGCAGGGAGTGGAGGGGTGGGAGCCCCAGGGCACCGGTGGCAGTGTGGCTCAGCATCCCAGGGGATGTGCCGGCACCCAGGCATTTCATCAACCACGTGCCAAGATCCCAATGCCGTCACACCTGGGAAAGCCAGAACATATCCATGCCATGCATGGGTTGGCTCCACTGGTCATGGCACCCTGTGCTCCATTCACTGTGCTGCTCAGGGATCAGCAGGAGGATGCATGGAAAGGCAGAGTCCCCAGTGTTCGTCCTGCACCCAGGGCTCTTGCCTGGTGGGACGAGTGGCACCCATGTCCCTGGGGAGCTGCAGAAAGTCCCTGGGCAGCTCTGGCGTTGTCCCTGTACTATGAGAAAGCATGCGTACCCCTTGCCCACCTCTGTGATCCTCTGCCTGGAGGCCAGATAAGGAAAAGGGGAGTTTGTACCCAAGGACCGGCAAGAAGGATGCTGCAAGTGAGGTGTCCCCTGCCAGACCGTCTCCCCTTGGGGACTGGCTGGCAGGGGAGCCAAGGGCCATGCTGGCAGCAGCAGGTGCCAGTGGGGACAAGAGGACCTCACCAGCTGCAGGCTGGGGATGGACAGACTCTCTGTCCAAACCCCTGGGGGCTCTCAGAGCCTGGGATCTTGGAGGATGGCTTCCTCAGCCCACGAGAGGATGGGGAGGTCTCACCCAGGGCTCGGGGGTGACACTGTGGGAGGTGGGTGCTCATATGAAGAGCTGCCGTGCATCACCCACCGCCACCTCCTGCCCCGGTACCGCTGCCCGGCTGTCCCGCTGCCCGCTGGCGGAGCACGGCCGGCCGGCAGCCCGCAGGAGGACGGGCCTGGCAGGCTCCAGCAGCGGGAGGGCTCCTGCATGACAATCCAGTACAATCTGTCCCCCTTCCCGCTGCCCAGCAGTAGGGGAGACGGTTACTGTTTAATCCCATTTGACAGCTCTTTCATCATCTGCCTGCCTCCCTCCAGCTTCCCCGTGGTTCCTCCAAGGCTCCTTTGTGGCCGTAATCAAAGCCTGGTGAGTGATGACTGTTTGGGGGGGAGGGAGGGAAAGGACAGCCGAGTGAGGGTGGCTCGCCCGCTGGGGGGGGGGGGGGGGGGGGCAAGGGGGCACCGCCTTGCCGCGGCCCTGGAGAGCTGTTTGGGTGGGGATGGTGGGATCGCAGGGTGTGGGTGCCTTTGCTGTGCAGCTCCTGCAGGTGCGGCTGTGGGTGGTGGCACTGGGAGCTGGACTGGATGGGGCATCTCCAGTGCTGGAAGCCAAATTGGGCTGAGCATCTCCAGTGCTCAGAGCTGGATTGGATTGAGCGTCCCAAGTGCTGGGAGCTGGCCTGGGTTGAGCTTCCCCAGCACTGGGAACTAGACCAGACTGAGCATCTCCAGCGCTGGGAGCTTGACTGGACAGACCATCCCCAGAGCTAGGACCCAGATGGGACAGAGCATCCCCAGTGCTGGGAGCCACACTGGATTGAGCATCCCCAGTGACAGGTCGGTGGCTTCCCCACGGTTAGTCTGGGAGGTCCTGGTCAGGACATCAGGGCTGGTGTCTGAGTAGGTGCTAGGCAGGGCGTCAAGGCCACACCAAAAGCAGTCTCCCTGCGGGGCAGAGAAGCAGATCACCTCCTGCAGCCCTCTCCTGTGCACCCTCCAAGCATCCTCGCTGGGGCTGGGGGTAGGCTGGCTCAGACCACCCTGATGCCCTGGCTCTGGCTGCCTTTCACTCCTGGTGTGTGAGTGTGGCCCTGGAGGAGCACAGCAGCTCTCTCCCTGTGCCAGGGAAGACTGGGGAAACTGTGGGGGAGGGATTTTGGTGCAAATCTCTCGGGCAGCACATGCTCCTGCCAGCATGGCATGGCTTGCACGTCGGGGTGAGCCTTGCTGTGCCGTGGGAGCCTCTGCCATCCTCATCAGCAGAGAGTTGAGGATTTGACCACTCCCAAACAGGCTGGTTGCAGTCAGAACAGGATGGAGCAGGTGAAATGGCCTCCAAGGGGTATCCTGGCTTTGACATTTCCATGAAATTTGGGAAACCTGGCCCCAGCTTAGGTCTGGAGGCTGTGCATGGGTGACAGTCCCTCTCCAGAGATTTTTGGCTAGAGGAGAGGATCCCCTCTGTGACCCATCTGCAGGGTCACCCACAGCTTCCCCCTGCTTAGCTCTGTCTGGACTGAGCCTCAGCTCCTGGCACCTCAGCTTCCCCCAGTGCAGACCAGTGCTCAACCAATGCCACACCAGTGATGGAGCCATATGGGTCCGCAGGAGCTGGAGGGAAATACTCTCCTGCCTGCACTCATGCTTTGGGCAGGGACTCAGCACCCACCAGTACTGCCAGTAAATCCTCCTCATCACCACCAGTCTGGCCCAACTCATCCTAAACTCACTGCAATTTTTTTTTTGGTGGGTTTCAATAGGCGTTAAACTTTTTGCTGAATTGCAAAGCGTCTGAGGAGCTGGGTCTCTCTCTGGGAGGACCTGGCGGTGCTCTGCACTGCAACATTTCCTTGCTCAGCAGCAGAGAAGCAGGGAAACATCCCCCCCCAAAACCATGCTGCTGTGGCCCAAGGCAGCTGCCCCTGAGCCCCCGTGGCCGAGGGACACCCCGATTCCCCAGGGAGGGAGCCTGCATGTCCTTGGGTTATCACAAGCATCATGGCTGGGTGATGGCGTTTCCCAAGAACACATGTTCCCTCGTAAACCCGGGCTCTGCTTATCTCAAAGGGCACATCCGACAATTAGCTTATCTGCTGTGAAAGTGAGGAACGGCTTTGGTTATCTGGCTGGCTTCCGCAGGCTTGGGAAAAAAAAAGGGGAAAGAGCCCCTGGAAGACTGAGGCACATCCTCGGTGTCCTATAAATAAAGTGACTGTGCTCTGACCGTGCTGCAGACAGACTCCATGTGCTCAGGGTGGGGAGCTGGAGGTGCCCCCTACTTTTAAGAAACACCCCTACTTGGTGCTTCCTTCTGTAAAACCCTGCCTGCAGTTGCTGCCAGCTTTGCCAAACCATCCCAGGCTGGGTGGCAATTTTTTGCAGGGTGGGTTGCAGCCTCTAGTTAAATTTTTGGGGAAAATTTCAGCTCTTTCCAAGAATGGGGATAAAGGAAAATGAAGCATTTGTCCTTATTTTGTTTTAAAATTCTGCCTTTGAAGCAATTTGGCAAGTAGGGAGGGAAGAGAGGCTGAGATTTGTCTTGTGTCCTTGGAATATGCTCAAATTTGACCAAGCTAGAACACTTTATTTGGGAAAAAATGTGGTTAGCACAAGCTTGGTGCAAACCTCTTCCATGGGAGCAGCTCTTGTCCCAGGGCGCAGGTTTGCCACCTCCCAGATCCTGGTTGAACAGCTGCCAAAACAAAGGGCCACCCGTGTCCCGGGGGTGCGAAACCCCACCTGCAGCACAGGGGGCAGAGGAATGACACGAGGGAGCCTGCAGCCAGGTGAGCTCCATCCTCTGGTAGCTGTGCCAGGGCCATGCTATGCTTGACTTTGTTTGGGGTGATTTACATGATTTTTCTGCTGTCCCAGAGCAATCTTGTGTGAAGCACATGCATAGCAAAGCGTACACGTTTAGCCAGCCCTGTGCAGCATGGTTAAGTTGTCCTCTGTGCAATGTCCTTCAACCCCAAGGATGTTTCTCCTCCCTGCCTGGCCCAGGACATGGCATGCCTCACTCAGAGAGAAAATTAAGAATTGGTTGAGTTAATTTGCTGCAGATTATTGTTTGAGGAGCCAATAACCAAAAAAGCTGGTGGATAGTCCAACTTTCATCCCTCTTGGAGAGTCCTGGAGACTTTCTGGAGGACTTTCTGGAGCTTCTTCCTCCTGGAGACTTTCTGGAGGGTGCCTGGTTCCCCATGCTCTGCTCCAAGAAAGGCCCTTTGGAGGGGAGCTTCAGTTGGCTCCCCCTGCTCCTCCTGCTGCATTCTGCTCTCCCCAAAATCTGTATGAAGAAACAAGTATCTTGTTTGCAAGCTAAAAACTAGAAATGATTTATATGTTTATAAGCCGGGCTCTGGCTCCATTTATTTTGGCAAAGGAATTGTTTGCATCTTTGCAGAATGCCTTCACCCAAACCACTCATTAGATATGAATTTCAAAACAGCCAGAGGGAGCGGGTGACTCAGGGGAATTAGCAAATGGCTTCTCAAAGCCTTTTACGTCAAGGCCAGCAGCTCAATTCCAGATCTTGATGCCAGTGGCCCAGAAGACATTGTCATCTAACGTTGGGTCAGTGACCGTGAGTCAATGAGTGCATTTGAGGACCTTGGTCTTTGACTCCTAGCTGGCAGGTGTCTTCACCATGGGAAACCTCAGCCAAGGGAGAAGCCAGAAAAGACTAGAAGAGAATGATTCCATCAATGAGCTTTCACTGGACACGATGACATCGGCTACAGGAGCTGACCAAGAAGTGGAGATGTTCCACCACAGCCCTTTCACCCCAGTGTGGAGTCCTGGGAACTTCTGGAAAGGACTTTTGAGGAGGGTCAGCCTTGAAGTCTGGAGATGGGGAGAGTCTGTGATAGGTGGTGCCTCTGCTGTGGGTTTAAAGACCACCTTGATTTTTACCTGGAAGGTACTAAGAAAGTTGTGTATGGAGATGATACCAGCTTTTGCTTTTCTCTGGCAGACAAGAACCAACAAAGCAGCCGTTGGGTGTGACGATGCCCTATCACCTTGTCCTGGCAGAGCTTCTTGACTTGGGTTGGCACAGGGAATGGGAGCAATGTCTCAGGCTGCTTTGGCTGAGGAGATGTGTACGTGGAAGGCATTGCTCTTCTGATGGTACCATGTGGGCTCTGGACACTTTGAGTGACCTCAGAAATATGTGCTTGGGGGTGAGAAGACAGGCACCTCTTTTGTGGGAGAAGGTCTGTAAGGAGTGGGATTGGCCGAGATTCCCCTGCCAGGATGAGAGCCCTCCCCCTTGGACCAGGCAACCTGGACTACCAGAGGTGTCCCATCCTCTGAACCTGCATGAGTACCTGCCAACGGTGTCCCCAGCCTCCATGTCACCTGTTTTCCCTGGAGGCACAGCCAGAGGGAGGTCCATCAGGCAGCATGCCCTGCAGCGGCAGTGTGAGGAGCCTGTATCCACACTGCTGGTCCCTACCCACGTGTGTCTGGGAGCTCCTGGTGCCATCAAGCTCCTGGTCTCCATCCCCACTCTACCCCAACGTGCCCTGTGTCCCCACCTTGGCACGCTAGCTCACTCCAAGCCAACCTTGGCTCCTTGTCTTGCAAGTAGAGATGAAAATAAACTCCAGTGAAGGGTCCTTTAACTTTCTCTACTTGAGTGAAAATAAATGCAATTTCCCCACCACCCAGCCCTGTAAATTCCCCACACTGTGAAATATCTTCCAGATATAGTAAAGAGACGGCTTTCGGCTATTTTTTTTAAACATCTTTAACTGCTGTATATATTTCCAGGGAGACGTAATAAGCGCTACAGCTAATTTATCTGCGTGTACTGTAAATATTTTCAGGAGATAGCAGAAAGGATTTCAAACACATGGCTAGGAGGATTGGCACACAGCATATGCTGGGTGGGAAGGACACCTTTAACCCTTTGTGTGCTGTGTCCCTTCCCCTTGCTTCTTCTCTGTGTGTCTCCCCCGCAGCATCTCCCCGCCAGCTCACGGCTGTCCCTCCAGCCTGATGTCTGGCTAAAAGATGCTTTGTCTGAACAGGGCAGTGGGCTTGCTCTGCCACTTGACCACTAGGTTCTTGCTTTGGGGGCACTGGGAGCACAGCTCTGCTGGGACTCCCCTCCTGACCTGCTGCCCACAGCCATGCCTGGACCTCTCCATCCCTGCCTGCACAGCTACCTGCTGCTACAGGCACAAGACAGGATTTGGGAAGAAAAATGCCTGCTTGGGCATCTAAGTGAGTGTCTTGCAGCCCCAGAAGCCTCTGGGTTTCAGCAGAGTTTGCAGCCCCATGGGGGAAAACCAGGGTGGCCAGTTACTGCTGGGCGAGGAGGCTGAGCAGGACAGGGGCAGAGATGATTGCCACAGGCTTTGGTCCCCTGTGTCCCTGGGGGATGGGAGTCCTGCAGAAGAAAGAACCTTGGTCCCCAGATAGCCCATCCCCAGGGCTCTCAGCTGGGATGGGAGAGACCCTGGGTGATGGAGAGCTGAAGGAGCAGAGTGTGGCAGGATGCAGGTGTGGGTGGCTCTTTGGGGAGCAACCACCTGCAGATGCAGAGGTCCCTCTTC
Source organism: Astur gentilis (assembly GCF_929443795.1). Taxonomy (NCBI): domain Eukaryota; kingdom Metazoa; phylum Chordata; class Aves; order Accipitriformes; family Accipitridae; genus Astur; species Astur gentilis. The sequence continues at coordinate 1,332,946 of NC_064912.1, forward strand.
ATCCTCCACCCAGCCCAGCCCCAGGGGACACAGGAACAGGGAGATTCTGGGACACAGCCCAATGTGTGCCCACAGCCCCACTCCTGGCATGGCGACCCCCCTGCTATGCATCCCACCCGTGACCACATCCATAATGCCATGATCCTCTGGGGACCATGACCCCACTTCAGGGAGAACTCTTGCAGGGATGGAGGTCCAAAGGCCACCTTCGGACTCCCTGTGCCCTGATACCCTCCAGGAGCTTCTGTGGGGGGGGACAGGAACCTTTCCAAGGGAAGGTCTGGGGACGAAGCTGTGGGGTGCTGGGCTGGCGGGAGCAGAGGTCTTTCATCACGCAGCTGATGTCTGGTGTCAGCAGGGAACCGCACAAAAAGCACATTCAATTCAATGCCTGTTATTAAGCAAACCCAGCTCTGTGGCACGAACAGCCTGCCCTGAAACTGCGGGTCACCGCAGCTGGGCCAGTCACCCCACCGAGGGGTCTGTCTGCCGAATCGGGGAGGTTGTGCACCCTCCCCATTGCTGCCCTTGCCCCTGCTGTGAGCTGACCATGAGTTCACCATGAGCTGCTGCCTCCTGCCTGCCTTGTGGGGGTGATTTGGCCAAGGCATCATTTCCTCTGGGATTCTCCTGCAATAAGCCCGGTCCTCCACTCTGGCAGCATCCTCCCTTCTGAACCCACCCAGGGGTCAGGGGTCCCAGGGGTGGCTGGGGCTCCTGTGGCCCCATCAGCTGGGTGATTCTGGCTTGCTGCAGCCAGGCGCTGTCTCAGACAGGGCAGGTTTGGGTTCTCTGTTGGCATGTGGGAGCAGGGAGGATGTGCTAAGGGTCTGTTAGGAAGATGGGATTTCCCCAACTGTTTGCACAAGCCCTTGAGGTTTTGCAACTCCTCTCCATCATCTGAGCACTGGGAACCGGGCTTTTAGTGTAGGCACGGCTCTGATCCAGAGGGGTTGCGGTCCCTTTGGCTTGTTGCAAAGCATCACCTAAGCCCTAGATAGGGCAGTTCCTCCCACCTCCTACAGCTGGACAACAGGCTGAGGTCTTCAGGGCAGGAAAGCTGCTCCACAGTTATAGGGAAGGCAGCCCTGCCAGAGGTGGGTCCTCCCCGGCAGCGGGTACAGATGCATTGGCTGCATCCTCCTTGCGATCTGCTCTCCAGCCTCCTTTCTTCATGATGTAATTTAACACAGAGCAAGGACACGAGGTACCTATTGGCTTGGAGCCCACCCAAAAAGCCATAAAAAGGAGATAAAAGCCTTTAAATGCTAAGCCTATCCGAAGAGACAATAAAAGGCAAATGTCTTCCCAGCTTTATGTCTATGCCTTTTTACTTGATTTACAGAGGTTTTGCTATATTCCTTCATGGTTTGTGACTCTTCAAGCTGTTCAGCTGCTGTAAAAGGCTCATGGAAGCAAACTGCATCAGCCAGGGGCTCGTCTGGTCTCCAAATCCATCCCTCAGCCCAGGCTGGTCCTGCTTCAGGGTCCAGCTTGGGGTCTACAATGGCCTTTGCCCAATGTCCCGCCGGGAAGAGCAGCTTGGGCTGAGCCCCAGTGCCCCAGGGCAGCACCCGTGCCACTGCAGAAGGTGTGGGGAGGGTTTCATGGCCGCAGAGAGGAAGAGGCGAGCAAAGAGAAAGGGCCCAAATGTTTCCGTTCAGCCTCTGGGTGAGCGGCAAAACGTTTGGGAGCTGGGTCTGCAAAGAGGATCCAGATGGGGGAACCGCAGCTGCTCCCTGCGAGCGGAGCCTGGATGTCTTTGGGGACATGGGGTGGAAGGTCGGCGGGGGGCAGCCCCGGGGCTGGGGGGGCTGCAGGAGCAGGAGGCAGCCATCCCCACACAGCCAGCATGTGCAGATCTGGAGCTAATCAGCCCTGAGACAGGATGCGTGCGTGTCTGTTGGGGCAGGGCTATGAAAGCAATTGCTCTCAATAAAACAATGCTTCCCTCCTCCGTTTCGTTCGGAAGTGAAGCTGTGAGCCCAAACGTCCTCAGCTGACTCTCCTGGTCCTCCTGCCTCCTCTGAGAAGGAGGAATTGATGGAGACATGGGGATCATACAGCTGAGCAGGAGCCCATGTTCTTTTGCATCACCCAGTGCTGGTGCCCCCAGACCAAGCTCCATGGCTCTGCCTGCCATGCCGGTTGCTGGTCTAAAGCAGGTCTAAAGCTAGGGACTCTCAGGCACAATCATCCCTCTGAGGCTGGGAAGTGAAGTCATCCTTGTCTTCACGCATCCCTTCGGTCTTCCCAGACCAGCTCTTGTTGCAGGACAAGCAGCACTAGGGCTTGCATCGTGGCAAGGGGGAAAGGGATGCTCTGAGCCGGCCTGGATGCAGCATGGAGGCAGCACCTCTGGGCTGGGGCACGGCAGTGGTGGGACACAACCCCTCTGGGTGCCTACTCTGCTCCCAGAGGTGGGAATTATCCCAGCTGGACTGGGAAGGTCCTGGGTGGCCAGGCAGAAGGGAGCAGCTGACTGCGGCTGTCCTGGGGGCACCCCCGCTCCCTCCCCGCAGGTGGTGGCCATGGTGTCCCCTGTCCTCCCTCCTGATGGGCAGCAGCAGCCCCGAGAGCAGCGTGTGACCCCTTTGCGGGGCCAGCCTGGCCTTGTCCTGCAGCACCCGAGGAAGGGCACGCGTGTCCCGGCAGGTCCCCCTGCCCAGCAGCCTGGACCACCACCAGTGATGCGGATGGCGGCATCCCCTCCTCATTGCCCCCCTGTGCTGTCGCACCCCCAACCACATTTCATTTTCTTTTCTGCAGTGAGAGGCACATGCAGCAACGCTTTTTTTTGTGCCCGTTCCCAAAACCTTCAGGCTCCAGGTTCAACTTCTGCAGCTTCAACTGGTGACTTCAGGTCTCTTCTCCCTGCTCCAGCTCCGTGACCGGGCTCCCCTGGGACCCCTGGCTCCCTGAGCCCTCCATCACCTCTCACGCTTAGTGCTGGTTTGCAACAAGCCCAATGAGGAGGGGGAGATTTGGGGGTGCTGGAGAGGGAGCAACGTGGGGGAGAAAAATTTGGCCTGTCCTTAAAGGTCTCTAAAAATATATATATTCTTGCCTCTAAAAAAATTAGTAATTTTAAACCGCAGGCAAATGCCTCACATTCCTGAGCAATGCTGCCCTCTGTTTACTGCCCTTATTGTTCTCAATGAGCTGGAACCGTGGAAATGAATATTCGCTCCGACCCCATCCTCCGCCCTGAGAAAGAAAGAAAGGAAGAAAGAAAGAAAAGAGGAAAAAGAACCAAAACTGCCAAAGGAAAACAGAGTCATTCTCCCCATGACTGAGTGAAAGAATAACATGGGACCGTGGAAATAGAGCTGCCAGGGCGCAGCAATTGATTTAAAGTGGGACCTGAATGCCGTCATCACCGTGGTGTGCAGGGCTCACCCCGCCGGGGGTTGCTGCTGGGGTCCCTGAGCCATCTCTCCAGTACAGAGAAGAGATGTTGGCTGTGGGATGGGGGGTCAGACACTTGGGGGTTGCTGGCAAAGGACAGGAAGATTTAAAGCTCAGCCTGGGGCTTCATCTGCTTAGGTTATCTCAGGCTGGGACATTGCTGCAGACCACACAGGCACATGCAGAAATAATTTTTACTGGTTCCGCAATATAACGGGCAGCACATGGGGCTGGGAGCCGTGCCGTGCCGACAGGCTGCTTCGGCACACCGTGGGGCCTGCTGATGGGCTGGGCTGCAGGAGGACATGCGTTGGGAGGATGCCCATCGGGCTGCAGGAGGACATGCACTGGGCTGCAGGAGGACGTGCGTTGGGAGGATGCCCATCGGGCTGCAGGAGGACATGCACTGGGCTGCAGGAGGACGTGCATTGGGCTGCAGGAGAACATGCACTGGATTTTGCAACCTTGTCCTCCATCTGACTGAGGGCTTCCAAGCTGCTGGAGGCCAGGGAGCAGAGACCTTGCCTGGAAAAGGATTCCAAGCCCCATTGCCTTGTTTTCTTTCCCCAAGTCACAAACCTATTACCTGAGGGCTGGGAGGAATAGAGAAACCAGCTAAGCATTGGGCTTTGCAGGAAACAGCCCTATGCCCCACAGCACCCGGTTTCTGAGATGGGTACGAGGATGCCAGGGACGGGACATTTACACTGAGACCCAGGTACCCCCAACATCCACCTGCGGCCCCTGGGTTTGGGGATTTCTCCGGAGGCAGCACTGGGTGCTGGGCTGCCCAGGGTGAGGGAAACCCAGCTGCCCCTCATCAGGGGCGAAGGCAGTCACTGCTGGCAGGACAAAGTCCGGGTCCCTCCTGCGCTCCCTCAGTTAATCATCACGTTGGGTAATTGCACGAGTGGCTGAGCGGGCAGCCCCCGAGGACTTGCCTGCAGGTGTGGGGCGAGCCGGAGGCCTGGCGGGCTGTGGACGGGTGCAGAAAGCTTTTAACTGGAATAGGGTTACAGCCAGGCAGCCCAGCAATGCCAGGGATGTGAGGAATCCCCTACCTGCTTCAAAAGGACGCTTTCTTTATCGGCTAATTAAAAAAAGGGTAGTGGTAGGGGGGGACCAGTGTGCACCTGCACCGGCAAACATCAGGCCAAGAAAGGGGGGAGCGAGGGACCGAGCTGGGAGCAGGAGCGAGGAGAGGGTGAAGGGATTGCAATGGAGGGCAGTGGCCAAAGAACAAGGACTGGGACCAGTCAGCACCTCCAGGACCCTGTGGCATTGCTGCTGCCAGCCCGTTGTGCCAGGCAGCCCCTGACTGACACCCTCCGTGGCAGTGCAGAGGCTGTGGTCAGGTTGTCTTCATCCACATGCAACGGCATCCTTCTGCCTGCCAGGTGCCAAGGGAGAGACCCAGGCTAGAAAGCACCTCCACGGTTGATTTACTGGCGGGTTTTAATATTAATCCATAGGGATGTATCCTAGCTGGGTAGTCTAGTGTGAGCTGTATGTACCGTCACAGCTCCCTGGCAGTGCCCTGGCCAAGTTCCGCGCTGCTTGGCTTTTGTTCTTCCTTTCCTCTTCCTCAGTTGTTATTTTTAAATGGGAAGAGCATTTTAAATTTAGGGTTTCGGTCAAAAAGGCTCCTGAAGTGAATCAACCTCAGCAGCTTTGATGCAGGCAAAATTTCCAGTAGGAAAGAGCAAATTATTCTTGGGGCTGGTGGGGGTGAGCCCTGACTTGGGGATTTGTGTCTCAAGGCTGTTTTCCCATCTGGCTCCTCTGGCATCCAGTGAAAGCAGGGCTGGGGTTGCAGTATCTCCCACCCTTCCCACAGGACATATAGGGACAGAGCATCTCCGAACTCTCCATCCCTCCATTGACTCTGGTTGAAATTGGCTGGTGGCTTTGAAAGTTACAGAGCTGGACAGAGAGACATACCCGCACATAGCGTGACTGCAGAAACCTTGTTTGCTTTGGAAACCAATCCAGAAAAAGGGGGGTGGGGGGGTGGGGAAGAAGAAAGGATGAAACATAGTGGAAACGAGCCATTCATAAGCTATGGGAACAGTTTAGACAAAGAGCCCAGCACCGATTTAATGAGATCATTTTACACCTTTAATTAAATAGGTGCAACTCTGTGCAGAGAGAAGGCTGTGGGCACTGGGACACTCTGGAGATTTGCAGGACAGAGGACCCTGGGGATGGAGGAGCCCGGAGGAGAAGGAGGGCTGGTCGCAGCGGCCACGCTGGCTGGCTCCCGCTCTGGGGAAAAGGCTGGAGCCATCACCGAGCACATGGAAGAAACCCCAGAGGGGTTGTTTGTGTGTAGGGGACCATCACATCCCACCTCCACACTGGCATGCCGCAGGGATGGAGACCCCCCCAAGTGAGGGCAGGGGATCCTGAGATCCCAGGGGGATGCTGGTGGCACCTGGCTGAGGCCAGGCTGGGACTTCTTTACATGACCCCCATGGGTCATATCCTGCACCATGGCCCAGCCCCAGCTTGCGCCCACCCCTTGCAGGGCCAGGGCTGGATGGGGACACCGGGTGGGTGCTGAGGCAGCAGCACATGTTGGGGTTTGGGAAGGCTCATGGAGCCCCCAGAAGCTCCCCCTTTCTCCCCGGAGCAGAGGGGCTTCAGCGCAGCCCCCAAGCCCGAGGTTGCTGCAGCCGGGTGCATCCGCTGTTCCGCTCTGGCCCTGCTCCCGGGCAGCCTGGTCCTGCCAGCATATGGGAAAGGCACAGTCCTCTGGGGGCAGGGGGTGGGAGGAGAAGGGCAGGGACGAGGACAGCTAAACCTTGAGCTTCACATGCCTTGCTCTATAGCTTTTGGCTTAGCCTCACCTCCCCTCTCCGCCTGGCAGCCGGGCTCCGCATGGACCGGTGCCAGCAGAAAACAAATGCCCTTCCAGCACCTCATGGGGCAGGGGCCGGGGGGGGGGGGGGGGCAGTGGGGTGGGAGGGCAGAGGAGCAGAGGTTGGGGGGCTGTGTGGGAGAGGAGGACCCCCTAAAGCTCCCCTCATGGGGCAGGAGAGGACTCCTCCATCCCTCCTGCAGCAGGTCCTGGGGCAGGGTGGAAGCGCAACACCGGCCATGGTGGGGCTAAAGTCGTCCCCCCACCCCCACCCCACTGCACTTTAAGGATGTGCACACGGGACCCCCTCTGCCTCCATCCTCCTTTTTGCAGGCGTGAGAGCGGCGGGAAGCAATGCTCAGCCTTGGCAGCAGCATCGCAGTGGCATTGCAGGGACATATGGTCCCAGGCGCGCTGCAGCGCAGCAGGGAGCTGCGGCACGGCCAGGGCCAGAGCTGTGCAGCGAGCGAGGAGCCAGCGCAGACCCCCAGCCTCGGTCGGCAGGGACCATGGTGGGGACAGGCCTTTGCAGGACTGAACCCTGCACCCCGGTCTGGTTCGCAGAGCTATGCCATGTTGGCTTCTTCCAGCCCAGGTCCCCAGGGCTGCCAAGGGGATGAGTAGCCACATAACCCCCCCCCCCCCCCATCCCTCTTCCTGGAGGGGGATGTCCAGGCTGTGTAATGCAGCCTGGGTTGGTGCCACCTCCAGCCACGCTCCCTGTGTTCCTTGAATGTTCAAGAAGGAGCTTGCAAGGACTGTCCCCATGGTGCGGTGGATCTGTGCCAGTGGGAGCTGCAGGCAGCTGGGCATCTGCCTGCACGGCCTCCCACCGGGCAAGATCTGGGATGTGTTTCCAACCTGGAAGATGCAAGTTATTTTAATACCCAAGTTTCTCACTAAGGCAGCGCAGCTCCCGGTTTTCCAGCACATGTCCCCTGGCCAGGGGCCTCGGCGTGTCCCTGTCCCCTGGCCCTCATCCGCAGAGTGGGAGGAGAGCCAGTTCCCTGTCCCCTGCCAGCTCTCCCGTGGGACAACATACTGCCGCTGCCCTATGCCAGGAATGACACGGTCCCGATGTGAACCCCCACCTCGCATGGGCAAACACATGCAAATCTGTCCCAGAAGCTGACGTGCCAGCTCCATCCTAAAAACACCTGCTCAGTTCCTGCAAACATGGCACATGTGTGAGCTGGTCCCTCAGGACCTCCTGGAACCCGGCTGGCGGCTCCCGGAAAGCAGAGCCGGTAGCAAGGCCAATACTGTCCTTCCTAAAGCTGTCCCTTTCTGTCCCTCTGCCTCAGGTGATAAATTTTAAAGGAAAATTTCAGGGAGACGGTATGAAGCCCGGCAGCTGCTTGAGCAGTCTGAAGCCGAGTACAGAATTTGGCCGGATTTTCTAGTGTCTGAGATGGTTTGCTCAGCCGCTTGCATCTCCCTGAGGGCCCGTGGCTCGGCACGATGGAGCTTGGAGTGAAAATACCAGGTTTGGTTAAAAGATCCCTCCTCTGAACTCTCGGTGTTGGTAGCAGCTTGGCATGCCACCAGCTGCTCCACACAGCTCCTGTGTGATGAGTTGTGTCCCTTCTCAGCCCAGTAGGACTTTGACTCAGGTCATCGCCCCGGGATGATGCACGCATCTCCGCTCCACTGCTCTCAGTGCTTCCCTCCAAGGGCTCCCCCACCACCATCTTGCTGCCTGCAACCCGCCTCAGCTGCCTGCCTGCAACCTGGTGTGGCTGCCTTCATCTCAGGCACCTCTGATACAGCCATGCAGGCACAGCCCTGCTGCCTGTCACAGCACGGGGAGGTGCTCCCCAGCCTGAGACGCAGCTCCATGACGTCTTCAGCTTTTCCAGAAGAGCTGTGAGAAGCTGAGCTGCCCCAAAGGAGAACCTGGGGGTGGGGGGAGTGGTAGAAGGGAGGAGGGGGAGTTTCCCCTCCTAATTTCAATAAACTAAATGAAAGGGGTGGAAAATTGGTATTTCATGCAAAACTTGGCGAAGGTTAAACCACTTCCAGATGCTGTCTCAGAAGGTTTTGCTCCAACCTGATCTGTTGCAGATAAAGTTGTAGACGCCCCTGCCAGATATTGTATTACACGCCAGCGGAGTTTCCAAACAGTGCCGTGATCCAGGCAGCATTTCATGCTGTGCTATCCCATAAAGGGAACAGAAAGGACCCAGAAATGTCCCCATGGCTTCAAACCCATCCTGGGACCACACCGAGCATCCCTTGGTGGGGCAGGTGGTCGAGGCGGCCACGCAGCGGCAGCCCCGTGGGGAACCAGGTAGTGGGCAGCTGCCAGCATGAGGGACCCACTGCCCTTGGACACCACTGTGGCCGTACCCCCTCACACCAGCCCTTTCCAGCAGAACCATTCCCGGCTTCTCCCTCTCCTCCTGGTCTGATCCACTCCCATCCCTGCGGGCTCTGCTCCGCACCCCATCACCTCTGTGGCACCCAGCGTGCAGCTGGAGAAGACCTGGCAGAGTGACCAGCGGTGATGCAGGAGTTGCCTTCTCCATAATCATGGACATGGGAGATCAGAAGCTACCTCAGTCATGGCTCTGAGTGAGGTCCAGTTTAGTGCACAGCAAAGCCGTGCAGCTCTCAACCCTGCTGACAGCTCATGCCTGCCCCGGCACCCCTGGGATTGTGCTCACCACCGCATGTGCCTGATGCGCAGTGTGATTTTTTAAGGCTGGGGAAACTGAGGCACGCCCAGGCCAAGACTAGAAGCGGAGCTGCCTGCATCTCTTGGCCTGCCACTCTGCTCCACGCGTGTCTGTGCAGGGGGAACGGAGCTCCCACAGCCGAGCTGCAGCTTTGGCATGGGCAGGCAGCAGGTCCGGCAGCGGGTCCGGCACACCTGCCTGGAGCGGGAACATAGCCGGCATTCCTGCCCCCGGAGCCCCCTTCCTGCCCCCCCCCGCCGGGCTCTCGCCCCCGCTGCCTTTCGGCCTCCGCTTGTTTTCTTAGCAGGCGGGTCCCGCGTTCGCCGAGCCCAACGATTTCCTGCCCCAGCAAACACATTCCTCCCACCGCCTTCCCACCTTGGTGCTGGATGCTGCCGCCCTCCGCTGCCCACGCCACATCCCCCCCTCTCCCCTCCTGCCCCCCTGCCTCAGTTTCCCCAGCAGGGACCCCCACGCTGCTTCTGGGAAGCAGATCAAAGTCTGGAGATATGAGATGCTGGAGTTTGCATGACCCTCCTGCAGTTTTGGGGTGCTAAAGGAGGTGATGTCTGGCCCCATTTGCAGTGTTGAAGGGCTGGCCGAGCACCCGTGGGGAGGTGGTGATCTGGAGTGGGAGCTGGGGGGGACCCAGTCCAGCCCCATCCCAGGCATCAGCCCAGAAAGAGCGGTGCTGATGGCACCGGGAACGTCCCCAGGCTCATCGTTGAGAGACGATCCTGGGGTCCCCCTTCCCCTCGTGAGAGAGAGCTTGTGAGCAGAACGGACAGAGCGAGGCGATGCTGAGCACTCTCCTGCCCCTGCTCAGGGGCACTGCTTGGGTGGGCTTTCCACCCCTACAAGCTGGGAAACCCAAAAAGGCAGCAGAGCAGTGGTGGGATGGTGACCTGGAATGGCCAGGGACAGCCAGAATGGCACCAGGTGGATGGCAGCATCACCTTGGGGTGCCGAGCCCAGCAATGATGGAGCTGCTGGGGGAGGCCAGGAAGGGAAGCGGTGGGCAGAGCCCACCTTGGTCTCCACCTTGGAGACCACCTCCCTGGCAGCTGGAGGACCATAGCGCATGGGCCAGCTGCAGAGGACTGCGGCCAGAGTGACGTGATGGGGTGCGGGCTCTGAGCCAAAGAGTCCCCAGTTTCTGGGGCTGGTGCTGCTGGCAGAGGGGGCCGGGAGGTGGGTGGGCAGGGGCAGCAAGCCGGGCATGGGCAAGCCTGCCGGACGTGTCCTTCCCACCCACCACCCCCCTCCGTGCCCTGCCAGCCCTGCTACCCGCCCGTGGCCCAAAAAGAAAGAAAAAAAACCCCGGCCCGCCCGTCAGGAAACCTCAAATCAGGGCCAATGTTTTTGAAAGTTTTTTTTCTCCTCTCTCCTTTAACACATCTGCCAATATAATCTGACCTTTTCCAAATAAATAGAGCCCGCGCGCTCCGTCTTTGATCCCGCGCTCCAAATTTTCTATTTACTTAATTGGCCCATCCAAGGTCTGAGCGAGCTGCGGGCCGGCAGCTGCCGCTGCCGCATTCCTGGGGGCTTATCGCCGCCCGCTCACCTGGTTGTCATTACCACAGCCGCCCCCAGCCCCACGCCCCCGCTGTGGCCACCTGAGCCTGTGCCACCCCCGCCCTGGGTTGCCTGTGCTCAGGCCCCCCACTCCCACGGGGTACCCTGTCCCGCTGCCGTGGGGTGCAGGGCACGGGAGTGGGGATGCCCCGTGGGGGTTTCACGGAGGATCGTGCTCATCCAGTGCTCATTCTTGGCACTGTCACCCCGCTCCACCCTGTCTCCATCTCTGGAGAGCAACTTGTTCCAAAGGAGAGGGACCCCCACGTGATGCGGGGTTGGGTCCCACTAATCCCATCCCTGTGGAGGGGTAGAGGGTCATGGGCTTCCCCAGGCAGTGTGGGGAGGGATGCTCCTCCAGAAAGGGGACCAGAGCTTGATTCGCTGCTCAGAGATGCTTCTCTGTACAGATTGTATCCTGGTAACCCTTCCCTGGATTAGGGACCGTAAATATCCCGCCTCATAGCAGGAGGGAGCACAGAGCTTTGATGCCACGTGGAGATGAAGGCTCTGGGCACCCAGAGAAAGTCACCCCTGAGCAGTGGCAGTCCCTTCTCCCCCAGACTTTCCCTGCCGATGCACCAAGTCATGGCAGGGACCAAGCCCTCCTTCTGCAGACCTCCACTGAGCAACTGGGACAGATGATACCTCCTTGGCAGGTCCCCCTCTCCTGGCCATGGGGACCCCAACCTGGGACAGGCAGGGCTGGGACCAGCAGAGGTGGGAGGACCATGTGTCCTTCTGCAGCACCGCCTGTGCTGGGGGAGAGGAGGCTATTGGGCCATGGGGGGAGATGGAAAGCCCCTGAGGTTGGGTTGCTCCTGTGCTCTTGGCAGATGCCTTTCAGCTATTATTTTTCAGTCCAGGAAAAGGAAATAAGTACAGGGAAGGCTGCAGGCACACCCAGACACATACCTTGGTCCTGCATCTTTCCTCCACATGCTGGCTAAGGTTGTCCCTGTCCCTGACCAGAAGAGGCAGAAGATGTTCCTTCTGGCTGTGGTTTCATCAGCTTCTTCAGGCAATAACCAAAGGGCATGAGTGGGCTTTGGGACCCTGCAGCTAGTGGGGAGTTGGGGAGAGCAGCACCCAAAGGGACACCTCTCTGAGCAGGAGGGTTTGCCTGGGCACGGGCACCGCTGGTGTGACTTGGAGCCTCTCACAGGCAGGTCCCAGCCTTCGCAGCTCTGTGACGCCATGCAATGCCTGGTGAAGTAACCACATGCAGGCAGGGTTTGGCAATGGGAGGAATGGCTCAGCTGTCCTTTACTTCTCCACCCTTCATTTCCAACTCTCACTGGAGAGGCAGGGAGGTCTCTGCTTAACCTGGTCCAGCTCAGCGACATGGGAAGACAGTGGTGGTGCTTTGTGCACCCAGAGTAGCCTCTGGTGTGTGGGAGGCCCTGGATGAGCCCTGGGGAGCTTGTCCTGGTACCTGGACACCACTGAGGCATGAGGATAGATTCCAACTCCTAGAGAAAGGTATACAGTTGGCCATAAACCCTGGGTTCCTGGCACCCACCATAATGAGATGTGGGAGCTGAAAGCCACCTACAAGGCCCTAGACAGTACTTGGCAGCAGTACTGGTCCTTTTCCTTACTGATCCTCAAGATGGCGTGAATGAAGGGAGGTGGATGGTCCTGGCCATGGTTACTCCCCTGGACCAGCCAAGCCCATGCCCTGGGTTGTAGGAAGCTGAAGAGCAGCAGCTTAGAGAAGGCCATAGCTTAGCCCTGGAGTAACAGCACTGGGAGCTGAGGCCAGAGGTGTAGAAGAGGTGGTCAGGTTTAAATGGAGGGACCTCAGCCTCTGCAGGGCATCCAGCATGGGGAAGATGCTGGCGGGTGCCACCCAGCACTGCTCTTGTCCTGGGGTGCCAGTCTTTCTGCCAAACAGACTATTGGATTTTTCCTCTGATTAACTCCCAGTTCTGCTTGTTCATGTCATGGCTTATAATTTATAAACCACTGATGGGAAGAGAGAATATTTCACTCCCAAGCATCCTCAGGTGGTGCTGCTGGATGTGCCGGCTCAGTGGCAGATGGGCACCATGGGGTGGGGGGCGATGGACTGCATCCAGGGCACCACAGAGGGGCAACCCCCAAGAGCAGAGGGCTCTGCAGTGCTGGCCTGGGCAGCTGACAGATGTGCTGCGTCCAGCCCGTGAGGGATGACACCTCCAGCAGCTTCTGATGGTGCTGCAGCAGGGTGTCGCAGTACATGGAGCGTGTCCAGCTTGGGATGGACGTCACCCCCCTTGGCTACACCAGCTTTTGCTGACGTGCTCTCCCCGCTTGCCCGGCCAGCTCTGAAGCTGGTATAAATCCTCATAGTCCATTTACACTGACAACGATGATTCAGTATGTCCGGTCTGTCCAAGACCTCCTTTCTCTGGGGAAGCAGCCCCAAGACCGCCAGCGTGCCTGTGCCCTTCCTGCCTCTCTGGAAGCTGTCTGCTCAGCTGTGTTCACTCAGGGATTGAGAAAGGTCTTTTCTTTGCCTTGCTGGGAAAGCCTTGCTGCCAGAGATCTCAGATGGCTTCACCAACCAGACTGTCCTGCTGCAGCCCTATTCCCAGCTCTTTGAAACCACTTGTAGATGTCTCCTCAGTTGCCTGGCTCTGCCTCATCCAATGCAGGCAACACCACTGTGTGCTCACCCAGCCTCTCCATATCCCTCTGCTTGGTGTACCAGTTGTTTCCAAGTGACAAGCTCAGCCCGTTGATGCCTCCCGGTGACACCCATCAAGGTCCCAGGTAAACCACCCCTTCCTCTCAGTGCCATCCCAGAGGGATGATGCAGGCAGCACAACCAAAGCATGACAAGGAGGAGGTGAAGAGGGGAAGGGAAGGTGGTGTCGGCTGAGATTTCAACGTCTGACATGTTGACATTTCCCAAGTAGAAGCCAGTCACTCAACATCTGGCCGAGAATATTGCGTCTTGCTTAAGAGCAACTCCAGATGTTCCCAAGACCTTTTTTTCATTATTTTATTTCTTTCTTTCATTCTTTTCTTCTCCCCCCTCCCTCCCAGCCACTCTTGACTCACTAAATCAAGGGAGACAGGCTTTTAACTCTCTGGAAAGAAATAAACGGCTCAATGGTGAGATGAAACGAATTCTCTGGAACTGTGTGAGCAGATGTGTGTTGGGGGAGGGAAGGGGGGGGGCAAGGTAAGGGAGATCAAGAGAAAGTGAGGGCAACATGTACATGGCCATCTCTTTAGCATGAGGTGGCCCAGCTGGATGCACAGCATGACGGCCGGAGGGATGTGCAGTGTCCACTGAACATGCAGGACCGGCGAGGGCAGAACTCGTGACTGGATGAAAAAAGGGGAATGGACCAGTTCCCGTTTCACTGGGTCGACTGGTGATCTCCTCTCCAGTGTAAGTGGGTCCAGTTCTTACCTCCTGGAAGTGGCTCAGAGCCGAGGAGGTCAAAAGAAGGATGAGTCTGGTATGTTGATGACGCTCATCCGAAGAGGTGATTTATCATCCCTGACGGGAATGGGAGAATGAGCAGCCAAACAGCAAGAAACTTGGGAAAAGAGAAAGTTTGGCGGGGGGAGGGGAGAGGTCAAAGGCGAGAGAGATGAATAAAAGAAAGATGGAGGAAGGTGGTGAGAATGTGAAAGGAAGATCCAGAGATACAGAAATGTGGTTTATCTGTCATGTTTCTTGACTCTTGCTGAAGATCTGTGCTGGTCAGCCCTGCAGAGTCGGTGCCCACTGTCTGCCATAGAGACAAAGGCCTCACATATCTCTGATGTCCTAGAGTGGCTCCATCTGCAATCTCTTCAGGCAGAGAATCACTAACATGGTGCCTGTCTCCCATTATCTACACTATGCCCTCCTGAGCCATCACGTCCAGCCCTGTCCATTTGTCAGAGCTGCTTTGCCTGGGTTTGAATGCTCCCAGCCTCCGGCAATCTCACCCCTTCCCTGCAGGGTTTTGTAGACTCCTTAGATAAAGCCATGGGGCTTAAATAATCTGCTTTCTTCTCTTCTTACATTTGTAATGGTACCCTGACAGATAGTGCCATGGGGCTAGTGCAAGAAAAGCTCCTTCTGTTGCCTTCCCCTTCCCCTTAAAATTAATGAGCCAAAATATTGGATGACCGCTGCAGTCAGCCTAGAGAAACAACTTGATGGCATCCTCTGGATGACTACCAACAAGCCTGGGAGAGCTCGTCTCAGAGAAACATGCCATTAAGACACAGTTAGGATGACAGAATGCGGCTCTACGTCATTTAACCCATGCCAGAAACCTGCCACTGTCCCCAGAGCAACCAAGGAGCCAAGCACCTCCACCAGCACTTCTGACTTGGTGCCTGGCACATGGTGCTGACCTGCTCATGCCAACACCTCTGCAGGGCACATCCCATGAGAGTTAGCCAAACGCCAAAAATTCAGCAGTAGGTGAGGCTGATTCTTTGGCCTCGTGAAGTCCAAACTCTCAAGCGTGGGAAGTGGTTCCAGATGCCTGCCTATTTAGCCTCCCTTGTGGCAATGATGGAAAGGCTTCTGGCTTTCAAAGAGCTGATGCTCAACATCCTTTGATACTGGGTCTCCAAGAGGTCTGAGGGCTGGAAGTGCACACATACACAACCTTGTTGAGAAGTTTTCACTGTGCTCTACACACTTGAAGCTCACAAGAAACCCTCAAAGACCTTCTGTCTCGCAGTAAGAGCCCTTCAGAAAATGATAGAGGAGGTCTCTTGAGGTCTAGAGAAACCACAAGTACTGTCCAGCTAACAAATGGCTGCTAACACAATTCTGCAGAGCAGTTCAGCTCATTCATGAGCAGGAGTTAAGTCTGGAGCTGTGGAGAATGAAAAGATCCTGCAGGATGGCACCTCAGGGTCTGCCAATGGTATGGTGTGTGCAGTGGCTGCCGAGGAGAAATAATCTGGTTTCCACACCAGCAGCTAACATGCACCAGCCCCTGTGTCTCATCCATGGCCAGCACCATGCTTGATGGTCAAGAGCTAGGGCTAGTTAGAAAATTCCCAATCAAACTGGTTTTACAGTCTGAAAAAGCCAGTTTGCCTGAACTGAGCTGGCTGACCGTCCCCCTCCTCAGCATCCAGCCCAGCTCCTTGGGAGGCTGGACCCCTGCATCCGGAGAGCCCCGAGGAGGCTCAGGTCTGTCTCCAGATGGGCTCATCGGGTCCTGGTCCTGGCTCAGCTGCAGGTGGCCTGTGGCTCCATTGGGCTCCAGCTTGAGCCGTGGCTATGAGAGTTTCTAGGCTTCCTGCCCTGGAGCTGGGGTCTTGGCTCTTGGTTCCTGGCTCTGGAGAGCGAGGCCAAGAGGCCATCCTGGCTCTTGGGAGGACCTGTGCTTAAAAATTTTCCAAATAAATCACTTGGATTATTTCTAACTGACATTTTTTGGAGGGCTTTTCCTTCTGCCGGAAGGGAATGACTTGATTTATTCATTTTTCAAAAATTCTTTATCCGGACCCCCTGGATGCTTAGAGGAGGTTGGAGAGAGGGACAGTGAGTTTGGCCAGACCAGGTCCACCAGCCCTGCCTGAAGCTGGCAGGCATGGGGGCCTCTGGCTTCTGGAACCTCCTTATTGTCCCAGGCTTGCAGATGGGGTCCCCACCACCCCTCTGAGTGCCCACAGCCACCCCAGAGCCCTACAGCACCCTGGCACTCATGGATTGGGGACCAGGGTGCTGTCAGCCCTGCACCCACAGCCCACCAGTTGGACTGGCTGGGATGGAGCCACCAGCTCATCTATGAGCAAAATTTTAATTTTTATGCTTTGGTATCTGTTGCCTTTCCCTTTTTTTGCCTTTCCCTTCAGCTGGGGGAGCCCCGGGAGATTTCCAGGCTAAGGGCAGGGGGGGAGCACGTAATCATCTCCCTGCCCTAACCACGTGGCCGCACCATCATCCCATGCTGGGGTGCAGACTCCAGTCAATGCTGGCAGGTCCTCCCTGGCTGGGTGGGCACCATGGGAAGGGTGCGGGTGAGGCAGGGATGGGGTGCAGCAGTCAGGGACCACTCAGCTGCAGCCCCTCTGGGCATCCCCAGCTCCCTGAGATCCCCTGCAAGCACTGCAGGGGGTCTCAGCAGCACGGAGAGGGGATGAGAAACCAGGACCTTGCTGGGAAGAACCAGGCTGACAGAGCTGAAAAATCCCCAGCTTTGCTGCACCCGTCTGCCCGCCCTGTCCTGGGGAGGGGTGGCAGAGGGGTGCTTGCACTAGTGATGGGGACAGCTTGGAGACAGCCTTGGTGGTGGTGGCCTCTGAGCATCCCTGGCTCTCCCATCACTCTCCCACCACCCCCTACTCCTCCCAATACTGGCTTCAAGGAGCTGCAGGGAGATGGGGACACACCTAACAGGCTTTGCCAGAGCATCCTTTTTGGAGACCTGGTGGTGACACCTCTTCCAGGGGCTGCTCTCTCTCTGCCCAGAGCACCTCCTGCCCACACTCCTGTGAGCAGCGCCTGGAGTGTTGGCTGCTCTTCCCAACATCAGGGAGCAGTGCCAGAGGCTCACCACCCTCTCCTGCCCCACAGAACAGTGGCTATGGGCAGCAGGTCCTTGCTCCTATGCCACACTGTGGAGCCTCTGGGGCTCAAGATCATGGTGCAGGAGAGGCGATGGCACCGTGCTGCCCAGAGACAGGAGCCATCCAGGCAGGGGAATGAGGGAAGCAAGGCTCTGAGACACCTGCATCCCTGGGAATATGCGCTGTTGCAGGGGGACAGAGCAGATTTCTCCTCTCCAGAGAGGCTGCAAAATTCAGATGGAAAAAAAATATATTTTCCAACCATTATATTTCACAAAAGGAGCTGTTCATCCACTTAAAATATAGGTGACAAGTACAAAAGGCATTTGGCATTATAAAGCAGGCCAAATCTTCAGGAGATCGAAGATATATGGTACGCAACCAAGTCCCAGCTTCAATCTGCTCCTATACTGTAAATTCCAATTACATCATGCCGCCTTGTTTAAATACCGTGAAACCTGGCTCATGCCCTAAGTATGTTTTATATATTGCCACATCCATTTGAAATAGATGGGCAATGTGTTTTACGGCACATGTGCAAATATCTCCATATTTTTCCATCTGGGGGTTTATGGGATCTTTCAGAAAATTAATAATGGGGCTCGGAGGAAATGTTCGACTCGGAGGCAGTAGCGGAGATTTATGGCCATCCCAATGGATGCCAGGGAAAAGTCTGAAAGCGCCCAGAGCAGATGAAGGCCCTGCGATTTCACCAGGCGCTCCCTGAAAACTAATTTTGCATAATGGACGAGACCGGGAATTTCCCCACATAAGCCAGCAGGTTGATGGAAAGGGACTGCTCTTGAAGGAGAGGAGCTGAGCGCTGGAGCGAGGCATGGGGGTGGAGGTGGGGACCAGCACCCATGGGGCTGCTGCTGCATGGCTCATACCTGGCATGGCAGGAGGAACGTCTGAGCCTTGCTGGTGACAGTGACAGCCACCCCACCAGCCCCCTTCAGCCACCCTGCCTCGCTCCCAGCTCCAGGCACTCTACGGCTTTGCTGGAAAAGGAACAGCGTGAAGGTCCGTATGGGTGGGCTGGCCAATGCCACCCCGATTTCTGGCTCAAGACGTGAGCCAGAGCCTGCCAGACTCTGCTGGGCTTCCCGATGGACGAGCAAACCCTTGCCGTCATGGTGTGGAGGGCACCCAGGGCTCCGACTCAAGCAGTACTGACCCCATCTTGGCCAGGGATCATGGCATGGGCAGCCAGCAACACTGGGAAGGGGTACTTAAGAATGAACACATACCAAAATCCTCCAACGGCCATGAGGTTGGGTTAGTGACCCATTGCACAGCCCCAGAGATGCAAGCATTGGAGAAGCTTTGCTCCCACTGTCTGGGAGGGCACAGGCAGGATGCAGCACTGCTGCTTCAGAGGTTTCTATGGGGATGCTGGTGCTGGGGAGAGACCCGACCCAGCCGCCTCTGGACCCCTCAGATGTGCTGAGCTGGGTCCGCTCTGCCCTGTCTCTAACCCCTCTCTCCCTGGACCGGGAGCAGGACTGTGGTCCCCACTGTGACAAACCCGGGGATCAGCTGGTGGCTGCGTGTGCCCAGGCTGGCTGCTGCCGGCTGTCCGACAGACAATCCCTCCTCCAAACTCCCCCAGCACCAGACGTCTTCTGGAAGTGCCACCTCTCCCTGTTCCTCCCAATAAACAAAGGCCAATGATTTCCCATCGCGTGGGTGCGCCGAGGGGGAAGCGGCGGGTGGTGTTTATTTTGACAGTGGAGAGGCCCGTTCTCCAAGCTTTCGGAGTAGTGCGTCTTGTCCAAGTTGAAAATATCGGCTGTTTATTTGAGTCTTGCGGTGGCTGTGTAAATAGAGGACTCGCTACAACAGATGCCGGCTGGTGGCTCGGCAATGAGGGCCTGATCCTGCCCTGTGCAGAGGCTCCCAGCCTGTCGTTGATTTAATGGAGGTGTAGCATCCCCCCGAACAAGAAATCCCACCCAGGTCTTGTGCCTTGCTGGCTGGGGACATGAATGGCAGAGGATGGAACGGAGGGGATGAGGTTGTGGCAGCAGCTGAGCAGTGAAAGCCTGGAAGAAGGCGCAGTGATGCTGAGCCCAAGTCACAGGGGGACCAGCACAGCTCTGCCAGGGCAGCAGCATCTCTGGTTGGGTTGGTCTTTTTGCGCCACTGGCAAATGTCGTGGTGCAACATTGCAGCAATACCTTAGGGCCAACGCAGCACGGATGCGGGTCACGGGGTGCAGCAGGGTCCCCCCCCATCCCCAGGGTACTGGTGGGGACCACTCTTCTCTTTTGCCTCATCCTCTCCATCGCTGCTGAGGTGGGAAAACCCCAGCAGGAGGGAGTCAATGGGTTTCTCCAGATGGTGCCCTGCTGACCCCAGCCGTTCCCCGTCTTCGGCTCTTCCTTAGGAAAACACAGCGCGGGCCAGCCCATCGATTAATGGTTTCCTCATGTTCGCCCCGCGCGGCCGTTGTGGGAAGCTGCCTCCCTGTTCCCCAGGCTCTGCTGAACTAAGCCTCTGCCTCCTTGTGCCCCCATGCCCCATATGGGTGCTGGGTATCCTGCACACAAGAGGAGCATGTGTTTAACCAGTGAATTGTGCCCTAATAAAGATGAACGGGAGATAGATAGATTGGACGAAGGAATAAATGAACAAATGAATGAATGACACGGTGATTAACCCTGATGTAATAAATGCCCCCAAGGCTTGTAAAAATACACTTGGCATTTTGAAGAATAGCACATTTCACACCGTTTTGCAAGGACGAGAGTGGCTGGAGCAGCTAAACCCCCTGCACACTTGGCTGACATGGTCATGAATGGGAAAAGTGTATCCTGCCCTGGTCCTACAGCCCTTCTGGCAGGAGCCTGGGTGGCCACGGGTGGGTGGAAGAGCCCTGGTCAGGGTTGGGAGGGCAGGAGGAGGGCTGGGAAATGTAGAGGTCATGGTTTGCTTAGGAAGCAAAATTTTGGAGGTTAATGAGGCTTAGGAGGGTTGTAAAGTACTGAGTAAAACACCATGCTTGGGTAAGGGGTGGTGGAGAGAGTGCTGCGGTACCAAGGGCATGGCAGAGCCTGTGAGGGCTTTGCCCCTGCAGACCTACCCTGCTGGGAGCTGGTGATCTCCAGTCTCATCATAGGAGGACTGAGGGAAAATCACTTGAAATCTTTTCATCGCATTGGGGAAGGCAGGTGAGAGAGGGATTTTTGGGGCATTGGGGGAGTGCAGAGCCATTGTCCTCAGCAGCAAGTCCTGGCTGTAGGACTCTGGCCACTGTTGGAGACACTGCTGCCTTCCCTGCCTGTCCCCGAGGGCTGCCAGGATGGAGGATGCGGCACTAAGCGAGGTGGTTGGACAGGTCACCACACCTGAGCGATGGCAGCAGGCCACCATTCCCTACTACACCATGTCCACAGGAGACAAAGCACCACTTTTCCATGTTATTAACCACAGAAGCATGGAAAGGACGGGTTGGCAGGGCCACCATCTCTGCTCTCCGACAGCTGGAGCCACTACGAAGACCCACATGGATCTGCATCGCAGGTCGGAGGGAAGTTCCTCTGTGTACCAGAGAGAAGCAAGAGACCAAGGACACCGCATCAGGCCATGACAAGGGGTCATGCAAGTAGGTCTTGCCTCTTTAGGTCTTGCCCCTACTTAGTGACACAGTGCCTCACCAGGCAGTGTGGTCCCAGAGCCCAGCACTGAGCTGTGCCCCATTGGCCAACGAAAATGCTCTACTTGTCTGTCCACTAAGGTTGGGGTTCAGCTGTCCAAGCTCCTGTGATCTTTCATGAGTGGAGCTGGCTGGATGACATGGAAAAAGAGCATTGAGTTTTCTGTAGTATTCTCACATTTTGCTTCTTTCCTTGGCCAAATTCCGGGTTTCCATGAAAAATGTCCATTGGCGTTTTGAAATGAGAAAAATTTCAACCAGCTGCAAAATTCAGTCCCAAAGCAGGGGGGAAATTGCAAACTTGGCCTCTCTTTCAGCTGCCTTTGAATCTCAAATATTTTGCCCCAGCTGAACGCTGGGAAAAGATCTGTTAAAAAAAAAACCCACTGTTGCAAAATGTGTGTGGTTGTTTTGGCCCTTCCAGCATGGGGACAAGCAATCCACTGCCCGGAGCAGCCGGTTCCGGCACAGCATTTCCTGGTGCACGCCTGAGCTCAACCAGCTGCTGCATGGGGTGGGCGAGATCCGTGCTCTAGGAAATGGGAGTGCACTGGAGCATGCTGAAGTCTTTTCAGATCCTTTGCTGAATTAATATATTTTTCCTTGAAGAGCTGTTTTGGAAAACATACGCCTTCATTGTGGCAAGGCGAGTTTGCACTGCAGCATCCCTTGCCCTTGCAAAGCATATGGCTACTGGCCATGGCCACCAGGAATGCACAACATCCCCTGCTGCCACCCAGGTCCCCCTGCGCTGTGTCGCCCATAGACTCTGGCAGCACCCCGTGGTGACAAGCACTCCTCACCACCAAGGGGGTGGCCAGGACTGGGTGGGTGTGGGCGGACATGGAAGTGCCCCAGCACAGCTTCAGCCTGCCAGAGCTTGCGCCAACCAGCCTCTTGTTGCATCAACGCAGGCAGGAAGGCAACTCCTTTCTTGACTGCTAATTATCCCTTTTTTTTCCCCCCCTTAAATTAGCTTTGAAAGCAGTTAATCTTACTGGAAATTTGGCTTGATTGCTCTTTCTTTTAACTGTGGCTTTGTTTAGATGTTAGTGTTATGAACAGCAATGAAATAATTACATAAGACATTAATAAGTATATAAAAACAATACCTAAATAAAATAAACAGCAAGTAGTATCATTAATGTTTTGGGTTTTTTCAGTTACAGCCCTTGGAGAGTTGTGATGGGAGGGTGGAAGAGTTTTTCCAGCTATTTAACCTCTGTGGCTGTGAAGTCCTGCAGGTTTTGGGTAACTCCAGATGCTTGAGCTGCCAGAGAAGTGGAGGTGCATGAGGGCTTGGGAAGAGCCCCCCACTTGCCTGATGAGTCCAATGAGTACAAGGAAGCCAGCTGGAGGCTGGTGACCCAGTCTTGGTGAGGTGGAAGTGCTCCCTGGGTTCTGCCATCCTTGTTATACCCAGAAGGGTGGAGAACCACAGAGCCAAGCCTGGGGGCCACAATGGGCCATGAGCCATTGGTCCCTGGTGCACCTGGGGATGCTCAGAACCGGCCCCATGGCCTGCCCCAAGCCCATGCATGTCCAGATACAAAGCTGTGGGGAAGTTCCTGGAGCACTCATGAAACCCTGTGTGTCGGCACAGCCCCGACCTGCAGACCTGGGGTGATGAGAGAGAGAAATCCTTTGGCAAAGCCCTCTGGCTTCCCAGCCCACACACAAACTGCGTGTGCACACAAAGAAGACACAGAGCTAGGTGGTTGGGACTTATTAGATTCATGTTATTAAAAACAACAATAATAAAATAATAATAAAACCCCCAAACGTACATATCATATATGTTACACTATCGTCCACGACGTTTGCTGGCTTTTCTTTTTACATATTTCACAGATGCCACCGCGTTGCAGGACCAGGGTGCCTCTGCACGGGCATCCTTGGGATGGTATTTACATGACACATGTCCTGGCAGTCAGGCCCAGGGCACCCCGGGAAGCACAGCAGACCCACCCCCAGATCTGCACAGGGTGACTCACAAAGGATCCCACCAGCATCCTGGATCTGCCCCATCCAGTCATACATTTAAATTTTAAAGCAAACAGGAAAAGAAGATAAAAAGGCACATGGACACACGTGGGGATTTAAATCTGTGTCTGGGAGCAGCTCCATGTCTAAATCCCCTGGGCAGCATTGATTCTCCCCCCAAAAAACCTGCTGCAGCAGGCATCGGGCATGGCTTGGCAGGCTGGGGTTCGGGTTGTTCCCCCTGCACTTGCAGATGCCTCTGGTTGCATTTGGTACCTGTCTTCGGTTAAATGTGGACAGAAGAGTTACAGCCGTGCGGGGTTGTGCAGCGCAGGGTCTGTGCAAGGCTTGCACACAGGCTGGATGGGATGTGCCAGCCCTCTCTACAAAGGGCCTCTTTTCCCCAGCGAGCTGCTCGCACGGCAAGCAGGGCATGGAAAGGCACAGCCAAAAGAGCCAACTCAGCAGCATCCCTGCGAGGATGGTGCAGCAGCTCCCGGTTTTGCAGCCCTCCCCTGAACTGTGCCTGTGGTACGGTTTGTGCCAAGCCCTGCTTGCGAGCTGCAGGGCAGGACAAGCAACACCTCTGTGCAACCCCGTGGTGCTTCCACCACCGTGTTCGGCATCCTGGCACCAGGTCTGGGTAAGCCAGCCCCGATGTCCCAGGGACAGCCGACCCCGTGTGCAGGGGTTTCCAGCCAGCCATGCCAGGCAGAGGGAGAGGAAGAAGAAAGATGAATTCTTGCTTCGGACTTTGGGGTGACACAAGCAGGGGAAGCCAGGAAAATATCTTCCAGGCAGCAGCCTTAGTGAAGGTGCAGAGTGGCCTGCTCCAGTCCTTCGGCCAGGATTTTAGGACATTCCCCAGCCAAAGGGGGAGAACTCCTCTCCTCAGAAGCAGCCCATGGGGGTATGTGGTGGTCCTGCACTAGTATCTCTGATCTGCCCCAGAAGGACACCCATGTGCACTGGGACACCAGCTAGGAGCCATCCCTCCTTGTCAGCAGTCCTAGATGGCAGAGCTGAAACAGGAGGGAAGAGCCATCTGGGAGGATAAATCAAGAACTTCAACCACCAACACCGAAGTCCTCAAAGAGTTTTAGGTGCCCTGCTTCAAGGGAGGAGAAATCAGGTGCCAAAGAAAACCCTGCAGCCTCCTGCCCCAGCAGGCTGAGCATAGTGCTTTTGGGGGAACACAGACACATCATGCCTCTCCTGAAAGCTGTACTTGCTTGGAGAAAGCACGTGCCTTCTGTAGCCCAGCCCTGATGAGCATGCATGCCCATGGAGCAGTGGTGCTGCCCTGCTTTTTTGGCAGGCTGCTGAGAAGAGGGGCCAGTGAGCCCCCACACCCCATGGAGTGATGCCAAGCAGCCCCTTGGGGCTGTGGGGATGACCCTGATGGGAGTCCCAGCCGTGCACAACCAAAAGATGTTCTACCACTGACTCTTGTATCAGGACTGTCAGGTGCATGGAGTTGGAGTGAGCCTGGGGCAAGGGCAGCAGCTCTGTTTCCTGGGGTCCTGGGTGCAAGCAGACATGGGAGGAAGAGGAGGGCTGGGTGGCCCACATACTTCAAGGGCCATCTCATGGCAGAGGCTGATAGCCTATGACAACCAGAAAAAGAGGAACCAGAGATGGAAGGGTCCCCTTAGCTCAGCTGGAGGAGGGAAGCGAGGGGAGGTCTATGTCAGGAGTGTGGCATAGGACCAGCTCATCTAAACGCAAGTGGTCCTACATACCCTTTGCCCTTCAGCTTCTGGCCTTCCCCCATCTCTGCCTGTGCCCTGTGTAAGCACCCCAACATGCATGGGACCTGAAAGATGTCACTGCAGGCCACCAGCATCTCTGAAAAGCCACTTTCAGCACCTCTAGCAGCTTCACCAATGCACTAAGCTCCCCAGCTAGGGCACCCGCATGTCCATGTCCCCAAGTGTCTAGATCTTCACTCCCCAAACTTCCCTGTCCTGAACCCCAACAATGCTCCACCAGTCTCTTCAGCTGCAGGCTCCAGCACCACCCTGGGATGCTGGAGCCCAGAAGCACCAGACTACCCATGAGATGGGGAGTCCATACAAGCTGCCGTGGGCTCAAATGGGCAAAGCATCATCCTAAAGCACTGGAAGACTGTGACTTAAGCTACAGTACCTCGCTGAGCCATTCAATAAGAAAGGCAAAGTTTGTAGGGAAAGGAATATCTATTGTTAGATCACCTATTATTTCTACTCATATTTATTATGCCAAGACCGCTACAACCTCAACATGGGAAGATACTGTTGTCTGTTTGAACTGGAGACTAATATAGAGTGAAGAAGAAATAGAAGACTAGAGGTGGGTCAACAAAAGCTCTTCTCTCTTCCTGCCACCTCTGCCTTGTGCCTGTCCTCAGACAACCTCGACCTCAGCAATACTTCCTAGAAGAGCACACAGTCAGGCCAGCTCTGAAGGATGCACACCAAGGGAGATCGTCACTTGGTGTCAGCTCAACAGAAACAGGTGGAATTATATCAGCTGGTACCAGCTGAGAATATAGGGACATAGACCTGGGTGGATGGATGATGATACACGATGGCTCTGGTCAGCCTGTCCAATCCATCCCAGGTCTTGCTGGCAGGGCAGGCTATAGCCTTGGTGGACATGGGAGGGGAAAATGGGTGTCTCCAGGTCTTTCCTGCTGGGTCGCCTGGACTATGCACCAGGATAGGTAATGGCCAGAGGGTCATGAAGTCTGTCCCTTTCTTGCTGGTGGACACAGCTCTGCCTGGTAGTGGCCACCAACCCACTGCCAGGCCTTGACTTCTCTCCATAGCACTGCAGCATCACATGGGTCCTGCCCCAGGCAGCAGCGCTGGTCCATGTAAACCTGAGGTCACCAGAGAATCAGGGCTTGCAAAAGTTCATTTGTTCTTCCTGGTGTAGCTCCTGGGGCTGGTTCCTCTGCAGCATTGGATGGTCTCCACTCAGCCTGCCCGTATGCACATCAGGATGAAGGACAGAAGGCTCTGACCTCCTGTTCCTACTGGGCAAGAAGAAGGGCAGAGAGAGGTCTGACAGCAGCACATTTTTCAGAAAGCGAGGAAGTGGCAGGCCCTGGACACTGGAGAAGGGAGAGCTGTCAACTCAGATGTCAACACCGGGCAGAAGACTTTGTTAAAGGGAAAAGAAAAGCCTAGAAAATGAGTGCTATGAACAGCATGCCCAGAGCAGGACACCAATTCCCTTCAAGCTCCTTCAGATGACAGGCACCCACGGGATCTCGCTCCGCTTTGCTCCTCATTAAAGGTTTGTCAATACTGCGTTATTTTTAATACACACTTAGAGAAAAAGACCCCCCCACACACACCCACGCGTGCACCCGCACATACAAAGGGAAACCATTGCCAAAATATACACTATAGACAGAAGAGTCCTTTCACACTATATATATGTACAGAGTCTCTGGGTGCAGTCTAGCAGTGCACAGCCGGGCTGAGGCTGAGCACGGCATGGGACGGGATGGGTGGAAACCCCTCAGGGCTTCACGCACTTCCCTTTCTTCTCCCGCCGCTGCAGTTTCCGAAGGCGGCGCGTCCAGGCGTCCCGCCACTGGATGACCAGGCTGTTCTTGTCGGCCATCAGTCCCGGCCGGTCAGTGGAGTTTTCGCTGATCCCCATGACCAAGTACTTCTTGCTTATCTGGATCTTGGGGCACTTGCAGGACAGGTCTTTCAGATGGATCCACAAGAAGTTGTCACCGCGCTTGACCCGCTCGTCACGGCACTTGTAGACAGAGAGGATGTTGATGGTGAACTTGGCCCAGTTGGCCACCGTCTCCATTTCCAGGATGTTCACCTGGACCACTGAGGGAAAACAGGGGGAGGCACAGTGACGGGGGATGCTTCGCCTTGCTCCCCGAAGGAAGCTTTGGCAACAGGAACTGCCTGTCCCTGGCAGCCCCACCTGCCTCATCCATTGCTCCTTTGGGAGGCCTGATTTGGGGACGTCTCTCCATGCTGGGTGCTCCCCATCCCCTGGGACATCTGCATCTCCCCCACCCACGGTCGGCCTGTGGCCAGCCCTCAGCTGCCTCTGTGGCAAAGCCCAGCATGGCCCAGGGAGGGAGGAAGTCCTTACCATAGTCTTTCTTGCAATACTTCTTCATGTTAATCTTGTAGTTGCCCTTGGCTGGCTTGCAGTAGGAGTCACAGTCTGTGGAGGAAGAACAGAGGGTTGAGCACTGAGGGGCTTGAAGCATGTGGGGTCCCGTCCCACCGCAAGGGAAGGGGGAACAGGGCAGAGGGGACAGCAGCGAGACCCAGCCTGGCAGAGGGTGGTGGCTACTCCACATCCCAGCACCCTCCAGAAGGCTCCTGAGCCAGGGCCTGGGCTGCTGCTGGGGATGGGGGTCCAGTGAGTCCAGCTGCCCCCCCGGCAGCTCACAGGGGCTGGGGGCTCAAGTCCCATCATGAACACTGACACTACATCAGCTGGGAAGAGAAACCAAGTGGCTTTGAGCCCATCGAGCAGACTGTGTCACCTCCTGTGCTGATGGTAATGGTGTCCTGCAGGATAAATCAGCACAGAGGCGGTGGAGGGAGCCTGGGGACTCTCTTCCAGGATGCAGAAGGGGACGGATGGGAGAAATGCAGGTGAGGTGACGGTGGCCACCATGGAGAGCGGGCAGGAGCCATGGCCAAGGAGAGTCAATCAGAACAGTTGTGGCCACACAAACCTGGACGACGTGGAGAAGAGGGGACTCAGCACCAATGCCACTATCAGCCCTGCAGGGAGGGGACCCAAAGGAAGGTCTGACCGCAGGCCAAGGGGGTTGTGATCCTCAGGGGTGACTCAGCCCTCAGGGCCTGGGGTGGTGGGAAGCATCCTCATGGGGCAGCCCCTCCAGAGACCTGCACCTCACCGGTGTCCCCAAAACAGGGAAGGGGACTCAGGCCAGGGGGAGCAGGTGGGTGGGGGAAGCAGCTCTGCTCTGCCAGGTCGCTCCTGCTGCCCAAGCATCCCCTGCTCACGCTGCTCCAGAACAGCTGGGGAGGCCACCAGGCTGTCCACCCCACGCAGCATCCCTCCCTGCTGTCCCCCAGCTCTTGGGAGAGACTCATGTCCTCAAGGAGGCTTTTTTTTGTGCACTTCTAAAGACCCCAGATTTGCATCTCAAGCAGAGGGAGGGCAGGGAATGCCTCTTTCCTTCTCCCCAACGGCTTTGATCCCAACAATTGCCTGAAGCAGCCCAGTTCTCCTCCTTTCTTCCCCCTGCCATCTTCCTTTGAACATCTCAATTTGTCTCTTTCTAAATGGCATGTTTTTTCTAAGCCCATCTTTCTTCTTTTCTCTCCCCCTTGCAGGTTCTCTCTCCAGCTTGGCCCTGCATCCCGGGACAGAGCCAGCAGTCCCTGAAGTTGTCTTTGTTTGTGGGTTGCCACAGCGATCGCAGGGGATGGAGGCGAGGGTCTGGGGGAAGACAGGGAAATAACAGCTCCCTGTGCCAAGGCAGGAGGAGAAAAGAGGAAAGAAAGAAGCCCAGGAGCATGAACTTGCCCTGAGCTCTGCTGCTCTCCTTTCTGCCCGGCTTCTTTTTATCGAGGACTTTGTGCTGCCTGTTCCAAATTTGTCATCGATAGAAGTGGCGCAGCACGAAGCTAATTCTTGGCAGAGGGGGGTGAGCCCTAATTCTCGTCTCTCCCCCCCCCCGTGCTGCTGCGCTGCCCCTCTGCCTGGGCTGACAGAGCTGCCCTGGCCCTGCTGCATCCCCTGGGACAGCGGTGCTGGCTGCAGAGGGGACGCGGGGTCCCCCTGCGTGGGGTGGCTACTGAGTGCACTGAAGCTTTCGGCCACAGTGCTGAAGGTGCTCCCGTTCCTGGGATATGCCACAGCCCCATCCTGGATACTGCTGCATGCCCTGGGACATGCTATGGCCCCATCCCTGGCACAGTGCTCCGTCTTTTCTTGCTACCTGAAGGGCACTCCGAAAGGGAGCTCCCACCTTATTTTGGGGAGTGCCCAGCAGGATGGGTGCCCTTTTCCTCCCCAAGCAGAGCGGAGGAAGCTGTCTGTGTGCCGAAGCAACCGCCCTGGCATGGATGGGCTACCAGACATTTTTTGGGGGGATGGGTGCAGGGCATCCCCCTCCTCACCCACCACAGGGTCCAGTTTGGGTCCTGGCCCTGCGCAAGCCTTCGGTGAAAATGCAAGACCACATGAATTTGCGGTGCTCCCACCACTGGAGCAAGAGCTGGGAGCCATGCCACCACAGCAGTTTGCCAGCGCCACAACATGCAGGGCCAGGAGCGAAAGGAGTGGCCGTGGGGCATGGAAACCATCCTGCAGCTGGCATCGGTCACAGCTTCACCATGGGCACTAGGTGCCGTGGTGGAGGAGGGTGGCACGAACCAGAGTGTCCACCCGGACAATGGCCAGGGTGGCTGCCACACGGTACCGAGGCCACACTGGTGCTGAGCCCATGGGTGGCGGGCTGATGGGTGGTGGGACTGGGCTGCAGGGCAGCCTTGGCCAACCTACCACCCACCTCGCTCGGCAACGGGGAAGAAAGAAAGGTAAGAAAAGCAGAAAGAAAACCAGTTAACTGCCCTGGGCTCCTGCTCATGATTAACATCATAAAACAGTGATTCCAAAGAGTCAGAAAACAGTACTGGGAATCAACAATTTGGGATTAGTTTGGGGATTTTTTTAATCTCGGCTTTGTGCTGAGAAACATTCCTCAAATATAAAATCAATTCCTGCTCAATTTATGTAAAAAACTTGGGAAGAAAAAAAAAAAAGACCAAATAAGTCGAGAGTTTCCCTTCCTTGCCTTTGAGCACAAGGCCTCCATCACCACATGTGGGGCGAGTGTGGGTGCTGTGGCTGGTGAAGTGGCCAGGCGAGGGGTGCCAGGGCTGCCGCCCAGCTCAGTCTCCACCTGGGGGGGGCGCAGCTGGGTCCTGCCCGCACCTCCCCAAACCGCCTCTCCTACTCAGGGTCTCAGCCCCCCACCGGGACACAGCTACGGACCACAGCTCCATCCTCCCATGCCTGCCAGGGTGCCACATGGCAGGTCGTTGCTTTTCCCGCAGGCAGTCCCGAGGGAGCCTGCCCGCGGCTCTGCCTGCCCTTCCAGCCCAGCTGGGCAGCGTGCTCTCTGTCCACCCCACAAAACCATCAGAGGAAGCTGGATGGCCTTCAGAGAAGCTGCTTCAGGAGCACCTCTCCCCTGGCAGCTCCCAGGGCATCCCCCATCTTCCCAGCTCCCTTTTAAAGTTCCCAGACGTGGTGCTACACACGCTGCAGGGTAGTGGAAAGATCAAGTTTAGTCTCCACCTGCAGCCACCCTCCTGCCATGTCTGTGCAGCCTGACAGGGCAGCCAGAGCCCCGTGGAGGGGCTGGCAGAGACCCACCCCAGTCTGAGGCTGTGAAACTGCACCCGCAAACCCTGAGACAATGCTGCATCCCCTGGGATGCCTTACAGTCCCATCCCAAACACTGATCCATCCTTGGGATATGCTACAGCCCTGTCCTGGACACTGCTCGGTCCTGTTTGTGTCCCAGGGGAGCTCTTGGCCCCCCTGGCCCCACTACAGCCACGGCACAGGCAGTCCTAGCTCCCGGCTTCGCCCTGCGGCCATCTCTCACCAGTACCACCATAAAGCTTCCCTACACTGATGGAGAGACCCATAACGGCGGCAGACTCGGTAAATGCTGGCGAGGGGTGGGACCCTCCACGGCCATCAGGGTGATGGCTGCCACGGGCGTGCGCCCACCGAATCGCTGCCTGCTGATGCCCGTCTGGCATCGGCCTGTGGTGCAGGCAGTAGTGCCGTATGCACGGGCAATTTCTCTGCTGCCGGCAGGGAGCCGGCACGTGGGATGGTTGGACAGAGCGGGGCAAGCACCGGGTGAAGCCGCACGTGTGCGGGAGGAGGCAGTCAGAGAGCCACCAGCCCGACACGGGCATCCCACATCTCTGGGGGGGAGCATGTGTGAGAGGCGGCAAGTTTGCACATCTGGTTTACTTCTCCTCGCCTTGAAAAAAAGAAGGAATATTTTGTTTTAAGAGAGATGTAACTTAATTAGGTGTTATGGCTGCAAATCTTTTACTGCTGACTTTGAATTCCTTTAAAGCCCTGTTTTGCGCTCCACAAGTTTTGTTAATTCTGCTAACAGGGAACAAGGATTTTTTTTTTTTTTTTTTTCCCCACTAAGTGGAAAATATTTCAAGATAATAATAATAAAAATTACGAGAAGTGGACCCGGGACATTTTGCTGCCGAGCCAGTTGGCCGCTTGGGCAGAGGGATCAAAGCCGGACCTCAAAGGCTCCAGAAGGTTGGAAAAGCAAGAGAAAGCCGGGAAGGGCAATGCAGAGGATGGCAACATCAGTGAAAAGCCCGGACACACCCAGGGATGGGACCCCAGCAGGGAGGAGGATGGGGAAAGGGGGGGAAGCCCAGCACCTGAGCATGGCAGCCCCGAACAATGTCCCCCTGTTCCCGCAGCCCGGCACCTGCTGCCAGAGGCAGGGAGGGAGGGGGGGGAATGGGGGGAAAAGCATCTCAGAGGCAGCCTGGGGTGGGAGGACCGTGGGGCACTGGGGGTCTGAGAGCCCCCTCGGGGAGTGCCCTGCTTGTGGAAGAGCCCGGAGGTTCCTAGGGGAGAGGGGTGCAGGCAGGGTGCAGGCAGCAGGCAGGGTGCACCTCTGTGGCCAGCCCTGCCTGCAGCACAAGCACACCGGAGGCAGGGTACCCCAGGCAGAGTTGGGCAAGGTAGGATCACCTGCCCCATCTCTGATCCCCCCCAGCAAAGGGGGGAGCAGGACCACAACCAGGTCCCCTGCTCCACTGGCGCAGACTCTGGGCAGAGGTGAGCTACTTTGCGTTAAAGATATTCAAGCTAGAAGCCAGAAATCTTAAAACAGCAAACCCACAGATAAAACTAGAGGCAGTTTAAGGCAGACCTGCTCCACTAAAACAAAGTAAACACCCGGGTGTCCAGTGAGTGCCATTTATTTTTACGCAGCTGAAATTATCAGACATCACTCTAAGACTGTTCCTATTTATAAAGCACTGGAGGGGAGTCACCTTGATTAACTCTGCTCCATGTGTCACTCTCTGTTTGCAACAAAACCGTCCAAATCCCCCTTTCCCCTCCCCCTTTGTTTTCCTTTTCATAAAGCCCGGTGTTCCCAGCTCCCTCCCTCGCACCAGGCAGGGCAGGCAGGGCAAGCAGGGCAGGCAGGAGTAGAGGTGGTGGTGGTCTGCCCCATCCTGCGCAACCTCCCCAACAGTGTTACTGTCACAGACAGCTCAGCTCTTACAGTCGTCCCACTGTGCAAGACGCACACTCCACCAAGGAACGGCTCTCCTCCGCTGCCACAGCGTGGAATGAAACCTCTGCCAGATCCACGCAGGGCTGCTCGACTCACATCCCAATAACACCTCCTGTTGCCCAGCCCCTCTGCAGAGCAGGGTCGGGAGGGCTGAAATGTGTCCGTGGGTGCTGGGCTGTGCAGCACGCCCAGCCTCTGCGTCAATACATGTGATCTGCATGCGTACAGGGGCCAGGACCGCTCCGCAACGAGCCGAGCCACCAGCCTCCTTCCACACATCTCGCCCCTCCACTCCCATCCACACACTTTACTCCTTCCATAGCTCCGTATCTTTGACACCCCTTGTTCCAGTCCCCCTCCTACAGGCACCGAGTACATGCAGGTGGCTGCAGGGGCCATGCTGGAAGATGTTCCCAAAAGGCTGAGGAGCACATCACAGGCACGCACCAGCCTGGGAACGGGCTGTTGGCAATTTCTACCCGTAAAGTGGGGTGGCTGTGGGAAGGAAAGCTGGGGAGAAGGATGCACGCAGGGCACCGGGTCTCCATGACCCAGCGCAGGCTCGCCTGGGATGGACGTACCCTGAACGGCACAGGGAAGCTCCTTGTTAAATATGGGCATGGGGAGCTGGAGGTGCCCCTGCTGTCTTCCCAGGACCACATGCCATGGGATGGAGTGGAGGATGGTGCAGGGTGTCTATTCCCCCATGCTGGCATGCAGGAGAAGACCACGGTCTTGGGGACTGCCAGGTGAAGGGTGGCCCAAAGAGGAAAAAGGCTGCTTCCTTCCCTAGCTTCTCCCCCCCAACCTAAATTGGGATCCCTCCAGAGGGATAGACAGTGGGATGGCTAGGAAGAGCCACGCTACGGTGCCGACGGGACTGTGGAAGGAGATGGAGGAGAGAAAAGCTCTGCTACGGTCCCCTCTGACACACAGCCACGTGTGCCTCTGAAGACCTGGCCTGGCATCAGCACAACCCATCCGCTCCCACTGCTGGTGACCACCACGTAGGGCACAGAGGTGCCAGGAAGGTAGAAGAGATGACAGGGGGTGGCTGATAGAAGAGGGGCAGTCGGGGAGGAGTTACAAAGCAGCTGCTTTACCTGTCTGGCATGGCATCTGCTGGGCCACATCCTGCAGTGCCAGGGTAGGCTGAGTGTGGCGGTGACAGGACAGGTTCTGGACTCAACCCTTCTCCCTGGTGTGCTGGGGAGAAGGGAGGTGGGATGGGATGTCTCTGGCAGGGCTGGGGCTGTGAGCTCAGCCCAGGATGCGGAGCACTTACCTGCAGGCGCTTCCGTGCTGGTGACCAGGGAGGTGGGGTTGATGGCAGGGATCTCTGGAAGGGAAAGTGAGAGATGTCTTAGGGAAAAGGGATCCCCAGTCTGGGAATGACACCTGGGCAAAAGCCCTCTGCAAGTGGGGTACAGAGGAGATTTTGTGGGTCACCTCCAGCAGCTCACTAAGAAAGATGATAGGACGAGTCTGACCTAAATGTTGCAGGCCACTAAACAGACCTAGAGATGCCCAAACTGAGCTCAGTCAATCGGGACAGGCTGAGATGCTGGAGCCCCCCAAGAGCCCTAAGTTGCTGCTGCAGAGGATGTGCTTTAGGGACGGATGCTCTCTGGGTGCTCAGCTCATCTGAACTCAGTTTGGGCATCAGACAGATGCTCGGCTGATCGGTGTGTGCTCCAGGCTGCACAGCACAAGGATAAGCGTGGACAAAGACAACACTTTCTTGGGATGGCTGGTGACAAAAAATGGGGGAAATTCTGTCCTAACCCCAAATCTGGGGAAGAACAGAAGGAGAGGAGCCAGCCCCGCCAGCTCACCCCCACTGCCACAGCTCCGGCAGTGCCAGTAAGTTGTTCCTCTGCTGCTTGGGTCAAATTCAGACCCACTGCAACAAAAAACACTGTTTTATGCTGACCACAGGATCTAGCCTTGCCCCAGACCTGACCACACTCAGGGCTTAGCTGGGTGAGGAGGTCACCTTGCCGCAGCTGAAGATATGACCTAGCAGAGCTGTTTCAGCCAGCTGGAAGCGCTAACCCAAGGGGTCTTTCAGAGCCTCCTGCTCTGAGACATGTGAAGCACGGGTGGCCCCAGAAGGTGACCCAACTGTCCTAACTTGACCATGTCCTGGAGGACGTCCATAAGGATGGACACCCTCTCATCTCAGCCTCCCACCCACTACAAGCCACCCACACACGGGTGGGGCACCGAGAGGCACCCACTGAAGCCAGCCCAAGCAGAGCATTCCCCAACGTGGGTCCCCAAGTGCAGGGCAGGGCACGGCAGCACTCACTGATGCAGGGGGCCACTGGTGAGCGGCTCTGCTGGTAGCCCTTGGCACAGCGGTTGCAGGTGAGGCCGGTCACGCCGTCCTTGCACGGGCACTGCCCTGTCGTCTGGTTGCAGGTCTTGCCAGCCGCGCCGACAGGGTGGCAGTCACAAGCTGGGTGGGAGAGAGAAAAGGTTACGTGAGAGGTGATGCACAACGCAAATCCCAAACTGGACCCAACATGCCGCCCCTGGAGAGGCAAGGAGAAGGTGGGTCCTTCCAGCACACCAGTGGAAAGTAGCTGCTGGGGCTGGCACAGCCAAGACACACGGGTCCGGACGTGGCCCCGTGTGTGCTGCAAGCAGCATGGGCAGGAGGGCAAGCGGATGAAGGGCTTGGCTAGGGTACAGCCTCCACTGATGGGGATGCTCAGAGTGAACCCCTGGAGACCCCACAGCTCACACAGGCACCTGCAGCTTCCAGCTGGCATTTAAGGTCTGGACACCAACAGAACAACTCCTTCCTGCCGGCTTTGCCATGCAGCTGCTCTGGGGACAGCCTGGCATGTACGCAGGCAGGAGGAGGGATTTCCATGGGCAGCCCCACGCCTGCTGCCAGCCTTGTCCTGTGCAAGCAAAGGGAGCGGGACTCATATGGGGCAATGTAAACCCTTGTCCATGGCCAGGGTGGGACTGAGGGCACTGCAGGGACAAAAAGTGGACAGATACCTGCCCGGGTCTACTCTTCTCCCACCTCATCCCCAGGGCGATGTTCCTGTCGCAGCAGTAAACGGCATTTTCTCCACTTGCTCCCCCACCTCTGAGCTTTCCAGTCCACAGAGCTGATCCAACACTGAGCCTTTACACAAACTTCAGCCTTGTTTTGGTCTTAGAATGGTCTGAAGTGGATCTTCTTGATGCTTCCCAAGCTCTTTAGCTTCAAAACCCATCCTGCCTCCTGGAAACCCCAATGAAAGGATGACCCCATGGCTTTCCACCACAGCCTCCCCAGGGAAAAAGCCACAACTGAGGTGGGTAAAGTTGGGTGTCCATCCTCAGGACAGACCCAAAGTGACTCTCCATCACACAACGCTGGATGACGGACCCACCAGGGGTTCCCTATGAGGAGGGGTGTGGGAAGCAGATGCTCACTCAGGAGAGGACCTTCCCATCTGCCTGCCCAGGACTGGACTGGCTATGAGATGGAGGGGGTTATCTTGGCCTCCATCAGTGTAAGAGTTGAACGTGATTCCAAAGCAAAACAAAAACATCCCCCCCTGCCTGCCCCCCTGATGTTATCGTTTCCCTAATTTTCACCAGATGGGACTGGTGGGAGCACCATGGCACTGCTCCTGCACGGCCAGAAACCAGAGTGAGCAGCCTCTAATGGGGACCAGATGCTTCATCCTTATCAGATCTTGGCTGGGACTGGAAGCGGACGTCTTTTTGACAAGGATATTTTGGGGGCTCAGCTGTGATAACAAATGGCAGTGAGCGAGGGAGTCTTGGCATGACGTAGGGCTGTCGGAAACACGGGGTCTTTCTTCAGTCACAACAGGCTTGTCTCCTGCCAGGGCGGCCGGCTCTCCCCAGTGAGCCAGGCTTTCCCAGCTCTCCTGCAAACACCCGCTGGCAGCTCACCAAGGACCCCCAAAGGCCCTGAGATCATGGGATGGTCCAGCCCTGGACTGCAAGGAGCAAAGCCAGCAGCGGTGGTCCAGTGCTTGGCCAGCCTCAGATGACCCATGGGAACAGCACCGCTGCTTTGCCTGGAGGAGAACATCGGCTTTACCGCCCTCTTTTGAACCACTATGCTCTGGGACATTTCAGCTGCTCCAGTTGTATCCTGATGGTCTCCCTATGCCTACTCCACAGGGCTCTTCTGTGTGGGCTTGGCTGGATCCTGCAGCACTTGGAGGAAGCAGGTGCCTTTGACAAGCTGGCAGGTACACCTCTTGGAAACCATCCATTGCTTTGTCTCTTTTCTGCTAGCAAAGCCTTAGGTTTCTGTTCGTGGGGCTGGGCATGAAGCATCACCCATCCTCATCACCACCTGTGCTGGAAAGAGCAGCCCAGTGCCACCAGCATCACCCTGGTGCTGCCCTGAACAAGGGGCTCTCACCCCACCATTGGTGCTTGGAGTGCTCCCAGGGCCGCAGCACTCATCTCCAGCCAGCGAAGTCCAACCCACCCCAGAGCAGCTGGGCACAAGCCCTGCCAAACACCCGCTCGTCTGGGAGACATAACCGTGCAGGGAGAGCTCAGAGGTCCCTGGAGCCATCACTCCTGCTCTGCATGCACAGGGACAGACAGTCTGTGCCCTAAAAAATTTATGGCCAAAGGCACGCTTCCAGCAAAGATTTAAACAAGCGCTTAGCTTCACACATTGTGGGTAATCTCTTGGGCCCCAGCAGTGTATTCCTGGTGTAGAGTCTAAGGATGGACATAAATCTCAGCACAATCAGAATCCAATTCATCTAAGCAGATCCCTCTTCATGTGGTGGAAGAAGGCTTTCAATGACTCTTGATGTTTTACCTGGATCAGCAATCAAGGCAGTTTTGCTCATCTTACGTCCGCAACAGATAGGTGTCTTTGGGAGATGAGCTTGGTCTCTGTCAGACCACCCTCTGGCCCCTCACCCCACCGTGGTGGGACTTCCTGAAGTCCCATGAAAATCCATTGCTCCTTCGTGCTCTTGATGGGAAGAGCATCCCAGGCAGCACTCAGTCCTTACCCCGACCAGTCCCACACCCCAGCATACCTGCATCTCACCATGCCAGCTGTAGCATCTCCATCCCTCCTTGTCCTGACTTGACCCACAGAGGGGGGCTGGCTGGGGGACCCCATCCTGGCACCAGAGAATGCAGGTGCCAGGGGCACAGTGCAGCTCCATGCCCACTGCCCACACACCGAGCCCTGCTGCTCGCAGTCCTGCCGGTTGCCAGGATCTGGCCCACAGTGCTTGAATGGTGGATTAAGTCACTAGCTTGGAGCTTAACTCACCGAGCTCTGCTTGCCAGAAAGCATGTCTTGCACCTAATATTGAGGGTATTTTTGCGTCTTAAGGCTTAGCTGCTACTGCTTCACCAGTTTTCATTGGAGAAAGCTCATGGTTTACAGCTTTGTTTAAATTACAGGGATTAATGCACAGCCATTCTTTATTTGACTTTTCAATTACCACCATTGAATTAA
Source organism: Astur gentilis (assembly GCF_929443795.1). Lineage (NCBI taxonomy): Eukaryota > Metazoa > Chordata > Aves > Accipitriformes > Accipitridae > Astur > Astur gentilis. Next base: position 1,370,431 of record NC_064912.1, read on the forward strand.
TCCTGTAGGTTGTTCTGCCTTTTCCATGCTCCCAGTTTTCCGTCTCACAGCATCCAGCGGTGACGCCGGCTGTTGGCGGGCCGGTGGCTGGAGGGAAGAGCTAACCTCCCTGCTCGCCGGTTGGTGGCTGAGGGCTCCGCTCAGTTGCCAGCAGGAGATGCAGGCTTGCACAATCTGCAGTTGATATTTTTGTGCCTATTTCAAAGATGTTGCATCCCAGCACAGACGAACCATGGTTGGATAGCTATTTAGTAACATGCTTTGGGGTTTGTTTAAATAAAATGTAATAGTCCCTGGCCTTTGGGCTAGTATTTTGCCTTCTGAATATGAACCGAGCTTCATTTTTAGCAAAATCTGCCATTGCTGGGATGCTCAGCTTCTGCCCTGGACCAGTGCTGCGGTGGGTGCAAAGACCTTTGTTCAAAGCTGCAGATGTCAGTTCACAGCAGCCTGCTTTTAAGATCTGCTGTCATGAGCCTTGCTTTTCCTTTTCTTTCTTTTTTTTCTTGCAGGAGTGCAGGTATCTGAGCTGTAGGTACCAGACTCATCTTTGGAAAAACCAAGCCCAAACTGTCTTGTCACATCTCCATGAATTTATATATCTCTCTGGCAGCTCCCATTCATGGCACTGGGCAGGCAGGCTCCCAGGTGCTGGTCCTGCTCCAAGGAGCTCCCAATCCCAACAGATCCACCACTGGATAAGTACAAGAAAGGGGTGGAAACACTCTCTGCTTTACTGAAGGAGGGGCAGCCAAAGAAGCAGAAGCATCAGGGATTTTATTATTAACTTGGTTCCCTAAGGCAGAGCCAGGAACTGGCTCCCAGACCCAGGGTACCGCCTTTACTGCCAGATCCTCCTCAACATATGCACCGTAGCAGGGGACGGCCCTCATGCACATGTTCATCTGGCTAGGCTGAACCTTTGCAGCATTTCCAAACCACGGGCAAACCCTGCCAGCCCTCCGGAAGCGGCACCCCCCGGTCCGGGCTGGCAGAGACCTGCCCGTGGCTTGGCAAGGGGACGGGCAGGGGCAGGAGGTTTGTCTGTGAGGGGGGGACCTGCCGCAGCACCCCACTCTTCCACTCTGCCACAGCCCGGGCATCACTCGCTGGTGTTTCTCCCACACCAGCGGCATCAGCCCTCACCATGTCCCACCAGCTCCTGGGCGCGCCGGGATGCTCTGCCACCCCGTTCCCCTCCAGAGGAGCCACCTTGAATCCGAGACGCTTTCCATCACCTTAATGCTCCACAATTACTGCCCTGCAAGGATGGTGGAGCAGGACTTGCTCTGACGGACTGCAGGCTGCTGCCTGCATTAGGCAGGTGCAGGCAGATGGAGGTAGCCAGGGCGCCTCTGCTTCCTCCATCCTCAGCCCTGAAAATGGAGGGACCTGAGCCACAGCCCGGGTAGGAAGCACTGCGCCCACAGTGTCCCCAGTCCCACAAACCCGTACCCAGCTCCGACTTACTTGTCGAGCTGGGCCGTATTCAGTTACCCTTCTCCCTGCTTCCAGCACCTAGCCAAATCTTGCTTGCTTTATTTATTATTATTTTTTTGGTAAGTACTCTCTTCCCTGGATGGAGCAAAAATTGAGACCTCAATGCCCAGCATAGAAGCGGCACTGGGGACTCCGGGTCCCTCAGGGAGGCGAATGCCTGCAAGCCTTCCACTTTGCTTGGGATATTATCGGGTAATTTTGGTAGCAAAAGTAGAAAGAGCAGGTAAAGCAAAGGGGAGCAGAAACCCCTCGTGTGGGGGGGGGTTGTCCCAAGGTGGGGAGGGAAGAGCAAGGAGACCAAGAGAGATTACATCACCTGTGCTGCCTGCATGGAGACGTCCCAGCTTACCTTTGCAGGCCTTACGGTCTGTGATGGACTTGCTGAGGTCGCGGTAGAAGCCCTCCTTGCAGTAGTGGCAGTGCCGCCCTGCGGTGTTGTGCCGGCAGTTGAGGCAGACGCCGCCACTCTTCCTGCCCGAGAGCTTGTACAGCTCCATGTTGAAGCGGCAGCGCCGGGCATGCAGGTTGCAGTTGCAGGCTGCAACGGAAGGTGAGAGGGTGAGGACTGGAGGTGAAACCTGGGAGCCCCCCTGGGTGGGCTGGAGCTGCCCCGGTGCCCTCCGCTGCTGCTGGGGGCGAGGGCTGCCTGCACTGGGGGAGTGGGACGGGCAGGGCACGGCACGGCACGGCACAGCCGGCCCCAATGTGGCGTCCAGATGTGCAGTATCTGCCGCCCCACAGGACCGGTGCCGGGAGGTCAGGACGGAGCAGAAAGGGCACGTGTAGGGATGGGGCACCGCTCGGCCGAAGGCAGGCAAGCGCAGGATGGAGGGGTGCAGCCGGGGGGTCTGGCAGTGCCAGCTGGGCACTTGCAGCCCCACTGTCCCCCCTGCCCCTTTCCTGGCAGCCGGCTCCGGTGACAGAGCCCAGCCGGCCTTTTGGCAAGACGAACCGCCTCGTGCCAGGGGGTGTGACGGTGTTGCCCCTGCTGCCTCACAGGGTGCCATCCTCAGCATCACCAACGGAGCCCCCAAATTCCTTATATTTGAGACTCTACCCTGTGTGCATGTGCACACACACAAAGAAGCCCACGTAGCAACCCATGTGTGCACATGCACAGATGTGTGCGCGCACAAATGTGCACAAGCACACACACAAGCTCACGGGCACACAAGCATGTACATGTGCACATGCGTACACACAAATGCGCACAGAAATATCCACATACCGTTACACGTGCACACACATGTGCGCACTAGCACGCACACAAATATGCATGCTTACATCTGCAAGCATGCATATTCATAGACATGCTCATGTGTGGGCATACACACACATGCACGAATATGCATGCACAGATGCTCGCACATGTGCGCGCTCCTGCAAACACACACGCACGCTATTTTTTCATTAGCCACAGGAACTGCACAGCCCCCCCCCCCCCCGCCCGATTCCACGTGTGCGAGATAAAAAGGCAAAGCCATGCCCGGTCCTGCTTAACACTCTCACAAAAAGATAATGGGAACAAGATTTCCTTCGGCAAAATGCGGCGCCCTCCTCCCCCAGCCCCGGCCCCCTCCCCGTGCCGGTAAATTGAGGTTGGGTGAGAGTTTTTCCAGGCGTACTGTGAAATTCATTAACGTGTCAGCCCAGATTTAACTGCTTAGGCCTGGCTTGGCGGTCGTGTGAAGTTGCTTCCCCCCTGGCCAGGAGCGCCGGTGGGAGCTTCAGCCCACGCAGATCAAACACTCCCTCACCCGCCTTGTTGCTCTGGCCTCCGAAACGCTGGGGTAAGAAAGCTGGAGCAAACTCAGGCCCTTAAAAAAAGAGCCTTTTCGAAGGCTTAGATAAGTTGAGCAAAAGGTTGGTGCCGGCCTCAGTGCTGCCGGCACCATGCGCTCAAACCTCAGCTCCCCCCGGAGCTCCCCCGTGTTATGAGATTAGTGTAAAAATCACATGGCAGGCATCAAAATAACACTCCGGTGTGGTGGTAGGTGCCTTTAGGGGCTTGTGCCTTTTGAGCTCTTTTTTTTTTTGCCCAGTGCCAGTGAAAAATAGGGACTTTTGAGGCAAATTCTGACATGGGGCTAGGCACTGGGATGCATCGCCTGGAGGGAGGGCAGCAAATACTGCCCATGGTCACAGGCAGCCTAGAATGCTGCCATGCCAGGGATGCTGCTGTGCCAGGGGTGCCGATGCTCAGCCGGGCTTTGCTGGGGCCAGGAGAGATGCGATGAAGTACTCCGACATCCAGGCTGCTCTTGCACTCAGGAGATAACGGGACAGAGACAAGCGGGAGTGGTTTGTGCTGCTGAACCGAGGCAGCCACATGTAACTGCAGCAAAGGAGCTATTTTTTGGGAGTAGAGGTGCCTCATTATTCCCTTGCATCACTGAAAGACCAGTTGGGTCACCCCAAAAGGCAGTTTTGCTGTCCCCCTGGGAATGATCAGGGCCACCCCCACGAACCCTCGGCATCCTCTGGGGAAGGAAAGGGGACGGCAGCCCAGAGAGGCGGTGATGGGCAGCGGAGGAGAAAGGTCAGGTAAATGATTTGCTGCCCTCGGCGCGGGTCCCTCTCTGCTTCCAGTTTAATTGGTGAGAGAATAACTGGCCAGGCCCTTTTCGTGGCATCACCCACCCTGCCACAGGCTGGGGGCCCTCCCGGCTGGCACGTCCCCATCAGCCCTGGGGCCATCCTTCCCTGGGAACACGCTGCAGATCCTCCCAGCAGCCAGATTTTGGGGAGAAACCTCCTCTTCCTGCCCCATATCGTCCCCTCTGCCTGCAGGCAGTGATGCTGCCCGCTCTGGGTTGGCTTAGCAGGAACCAAGCCAGGATTTTGGCATGATCCCGGCCAGCCGACATGGTGACCTGGCTGGGCTTGGCCATGCTGGGATGGGTGGCTGTCCCCTGCTCGGGGACAGGGCCACACCAGCACGCGTGACCATCCCCTCACCCCCCCAGCGCAGCCATCCGGCACTAATCGGGGCAGACGGGTCCCCCCTCTTACCCAGCTAAATACTTGCACTGTTCCTCAGCGCCGACTCGGTTGCAAGCTCTGTCTGTCTCCCGTTAATCACTAATTAAAGGCTTGAATGTTCCCTGCTGTTTGGGGTATTAATAAGAATTTAATTGCACAGTTTGGGGCTAATTACGTGGTAGCTCGCTTCCGCCCTTGTACAGTATGCCCAATTAAACAATCATATGATCAATTAAACAATCACAAGATCTAATAATTTGCAATAATAGACTAATTAAATGTCGACACCTTGCAATGGAGCAACCTTCTATCCCCCTTTTGATGGTATTTGAACCCCTGCCCAGGCCCTGGCCGCCCCACAACCTTTTCTCCTCCGGGCTGCTGCGGATGGAGGAGCCCAGGGCGATGGCACGAGGCGGTTTGGGGCAGGGATGCCAGCGCAGGACAGGCAGCGCCATGCACTGGGGCACATGCATGGCAGGTGATGGAGCCTACAGGGCAGGAGGGGGGGCTCGCTGCCCCTACAAGTTCCCTGGGAATAATTAGCAAAGGCAGCCGGCTCAGCGAAACCCTAGACCGGCTGCTGCTGCCAACCCACAGCGGATTCGAGCTACGCCCCTGCTTTGGCTGGAGGAGAGCCCAGCCAGGACGGCGGGGCAGGATGGGGCTGCACCTCCGCCCCAGGGATGGGAACCGAGACTAGAAAAGCCCCTTCCCTCCCATCTGGGCTGCCCCTCCATCATGGGGAAGATATTTGGAGAGAGGGGCTGGGGCTTGCACCTCTACCGCCAAGGAGTGGGAGGAGAAGCAGAAGTAGAGAGCCCTCCCCAAGAGGCTGCGAGCTGAGAACAGGGGTGCGAGGGACAAGGCTGAGCCACTCCAGCCCCATCCTGGCAGGAGCAGGACTCAGGATAGTCAGACAAGGGTTAATCTCCTCTACCGCGGTGGCTGCCTCCCCCCCTGCACCCCAGATCCACTGGGATGCTGCACCCCATGGGGAGCAGGTGCCCAGGCAGGGGTGGCAGGGGGATGCTGCCCACTTGCCTACCTCCAAAAGCTATCACCTACCCCAAATCACTCCCCGCTGCTCTCCCTGAGGAAGGACCGTGGCTGGCGCTGCTGGGAACCCACCAGTTTCCAACACATCTGCTGGGGAGAGGGCGAGGAGCACCCCGCTGCGGGGGATGCAGCAAGGGAAGGGGTTGCAGATGTGACCGCCAACAGGCCACTGGCAGCACAGGTCCTGCTCCACAGGGTAAAACAGCCCAGGCCAGCTCGCTGGGGGATCGCTGAGATAATTTTTGCATGGGAAACACCAAGACAGAAAAAGAAAGCAAACACGTACAGGAAGGGGCAGAGGGGAAAGCACATGGGATACTCTAAATCCCATCACCGCTCTGGGGATTGGTGTTTTCAGGCATTGGCATCCCAGATCGATCGCCACAGTCCCCCAGCCTGAAGCGGAGGGAGCAGCAGCCAGCAAGGTCTTCCCAGAAGAGCACAGCCCCTTCCCTGCCGAGCCCCCCGGATCAAAGTGAGCCCCGTGCATTATCCCGGTGCTCCGGGGAGTGCTCCCGCCGTGGCGGCCACAAAGGGAACAAGAGCTCCCGCATTACCAGCGAGTGCATCAATTACTTCCAGTGGCTGCCTTGTGCTAATCCGCTTCCCCCCTCCTTCCCCAGGCCGGGTGTTTTCGGGATGGCCTGCTGAGGGGGTGACTGGGCTGCCCCAAGCAGCTCCGCATGTGCAGGCAGGGACCGGCAGCAGCGGTGGGAAGGAGGAGGCGTGAGTCTGCAAGAATAAAGCTAATGCATCACATGGGGGGGCTCGGGATTTCGGCGATCCTGCTCCCGCTGGCTGCTCTGCCAGGATTATCCTTCACTGAGCTTGACCCAGGCTAAAAGCTGGAGACGCACATGGATGGGGACACGTCTCTCTCTTTCCTGCCCTTCTCTTTCCCCTGTTCTGGGCAGGGCACACCAGAAGGTACAGAGAGCACCCCAATATTGGCAGGGCAAGGTCCCCGCAGGAACGCAGCCCTTTTGGGGTATCGGGAGAGCCCCCTGTGCCTGTGGACTGCTGGCACTGCTCTCTAACCACCAGGCATGGGGCCACGCACCCTGCGGCACGGAGCTGGCACTGTGCCCTCTTGCCAAGACAGCAGCGTGGCAAATCCACTGTCACCGTCCTGGCTGCGGCATCCCCAAACCTGCCTGCCTGCCAAAGTCACAGTGACTCCTGTAACACCACAGTGTGGCGATGTCCCTGCGAATGCCACGGCCACCCTACGGCAGCCTGGTGGGGTCGCGCCCTGTGCCGATGCTCAGACCTCAGGTGTCACTGAGCTTTTTCACCTCTGCATTTTCGCACACCAGCCAGACACAGAAATTCTTGTGAAATAAGAAAAGTTTGTCCTTGCCTCCAGCTGCGTGGATGGATGTCCCAGCACCGTGACATGGTGCAGGACATCAGTTTGTCCCCATGCTGGAGCAGGCAGAGACTCCCATGCACTGGAGGTGGACAAACCCCCTTGAAGGGCGCTGGGGAGCACAGAGCCAAGAGGTGACATCCCAACACAACCTGAAGCTGTACCAGCCCCATGGCTCCACCTGGATCCACTTTTGGGGTGCTGCAGCCCCCGAACCTTGCCCCTCAGCTGGCACTGGGTTGCAAAGCTCCTGCATCCATCCACCCTCCTCCTCCTCACCCCTCCTCAGCCACGCACGACCATCCACCACAAGCCAATATCACCGATGCCCGGCCGCAGGACAGAGTCCGAAACCCTGCAGCCCCCAGGCTGAGCAAAGGGAACTTCCCGGGCGGCCTCTCCTTTTAATTGGTGCTAATTGCTGCGTCTGTTCGTGCTGGCTGGGGAGATGTCATTGTTGAAAGGCACAGAGGGGAAGGCTCGGGGAGCTAATCCAGCTTTCAGCCGCTAAGCCCTTCGGAGGCGGGTGATGGAGAAGCTCTTTCAGGTCCCTTCAGAGAGGGCACAAAGCCCGAGAGGGGAAAGGGAGAAAGAAGGGGAGCAAATCAACAGGAAAAACTACTTTCACACGCAGCTCGGGGAAGGGTCTTTGTGCACAGGGCTTGTCAGGGGGGAGCTTGAAGGGACCGCGCTGCGCCCCCCACCTCCTCTTCCCTCCCTCGTTTATCTTTTCAGCCCATCTGCCAAAAGGGTGATGCTGCTGGGGGCAGGGATGCTCAGGAGCAGGGCCCTGAGGAGCAGGACCCTCACCCTGCAATGGACAAACAAACAGCAGATCTGCAGATGCTCCCCCAAAATAAGCCTCCTCCGGTTTAACCCTTTTTGTGCCAGTAGAGCCACCTCCGCTGCCATTATGCTGCTTCACTGGAGGATTCAGCGGTGAGGCAGATGCGGCATGGGGTGCCACAAGGGAGGCAGACATTGGGTCGGAGTCCTTCTTTTGTCCCAGGGGGTTTCCATGGGTTCACCCACCAGCCAGAGCCCTCCCCTGCCCGACCTGCCAGCATCTGGAGGCAGCAGCTGTGGGCAGGGTGCAGAGCTGAGGGTTTTATTCTGAGCTTTGCTCCAACACTCGTCTTTGAGACAAGTGGGAAAACACAAGGGCTGACACATTCCCACAGGGCATGAAGATCCAGCACTTGCTTTGAATCCTCTGCCTTTTTAGCCATTCTTAGAAGAAATCTGCTGTAACATATATATATTTAAGCCGACAGCTGGGATCTCAACAAGACATCGATCACAAATACTAACAAGTCCCTCTGACCTCTGGCACATCCACTGAGGCTTTCAGGAGCTGATTAATGGTACGGCTTTCCCTTGTCTCCATCCTCCCGCCACCCCCTGGGACCTGGGCTCCAGTCCAGGAGGAGTGAGAGGCTGTTCCTCCCTCTCCCAGACCTTCACAGGGCTCTGGCATCACCCAACCCCATTCCAAATGAGGGCAAAAGGCAAAAACCTCCACCAAAATCCCACAAAGGTTTTTGAGCGGGACAGCCAAGCAATGCCAGTTTGACGTTTTGGAAATATTTTGTTTCAATGACAATATTTTTAACTCATGGAAACCTTTGCAAGGACAGACAAGCTAAAACCGCCATGCAAAGCGCCATGCCAGACTAAATGCAAATGATAAAATGTTGAATATGGGTATCTCAAGTATTTCCTTAATCTCTGCGAGGTTTTGCTGCCTGCTCCCTACCCCAAAGCACACCTCATAGGAGACTGCCATGATTCCCCCCTCCCAGCCCAGGGACAGCTGGTTTGCTGCCCAAGGGAAACACCCCCAGATGGGCATCTCATCCCACACAAAGGTTTGCTGACCAGCTGGAAGACACCGGTGTTTTTTCAGACAGTTTTGGTGCTTCGGCTCATGGCCAAACCACTGCACCTTCACAGGGGTACCCACAGCAGAGACAGGGCAGATGCTTGAGACTTTCCCAGTCCTCCAGCAAGGGGGATGCTCCCCAGCATCTCTGGACAAGCACACTCCATCGCTTCAGCTCAGCACCCATCAATTCCACCCCCAATGCCCTGTTTTAGAGTTTCAGCCATGGTAAAAAGATAAATATTTAAAAATCACTTACCTAGACACTCATTGGCCTCACGGGCACTGGCCCGTTGCCAGGGCCGGTCGTAGTGGAAGGGCTTGCAGCGGTCGCACTCAGGACCCTCCGTGTTGTGCTTGCAGTCACACACCAGTTTCTGCTCCTTGTCCTTCACACAGCGTGCCGCGTGTCCGTTGCATTTGCAGCGCCCACCGACCTGCAGCTCCCCCACCGCATAGTAATAGGGGGTCGAACTGGTGCCCCCCTCCTCCTCACCGGCATCCCGGCTGCCCAAGTCACGGAAGAGATGCGGGCGGCTGAAGACCACGCGGATGTCGGTGGCTGTCACCCAGTCCTGGAGCACGGGGCTGCTGTCAAAGTCCTGGGCGGATGGTCGCCCATCGAGGGTGCTGAAGGCGATGAGCCCGCCGGTGAGAGGGTAGAGGTCTGTGAGGCCATCGGTGCAAAGGGCCTCCTGCTCGTTCTGCTTTGTGACAGTGGCTTTGCTGGGCTTGCCATAGATCTTACGGCACTGTGAGGAGTAGTATTGGTATGGCACCCAGGTCTTGCCATAGTCCATGGACTTGAGGATGGCGGTAGACTCGGGCCGGGGCGAGCAGAACTGGAGGCTGACGTAGACCACCTCGAACTTCTTGCCCAGGGAGAGGGTGAGGGTGACATTCTGGGGTGAGTGGTGGAGGGTCTCCGAGCGCCAACATGTCATGTTGGAGGCAGTGTTGAGATCGGTCAGGTAGGCGGGTGGGTGGGCTCGGCGGGGGTCTGAGGCATCGCAGTGCCGCGTCGGGGGCTTGCCACACGTGCTGGAGGCTTGAACCTCCTTCCCGAAGGCGGCATTGACAAATTCAGGGATGCAGCGGCGAGGAGCGCCGCTCTCGTCATAGCAAGGGTCTGGGGGAGTCTGCTGGGCCACAAAGGGATTCACCGTCTGGGAGAGGCCCAGCATGGTGGTGGTGAGGAGCAGGCGCAGGAGCTGCAGGACCTCCATCCTCCTGGGGCGAGGGAAGCGGCTCCTCCCTGGGGCGAAAGCAAAGAGAGTGAATGGCTCCGGCAGCGGCACGGCCGCAGCAGTGCCCGTGCGGGAAGGCTGGTAAAGGATGGGGAACACCCCCATGTCTGGCCCTCGACCTGTGCCCACCTTCCCACCCCACATCTACTGATGCTCCATTCTGGGAGCAGGGCAGGGAGGCGATTAGTTTGTGCTGCCTTATCTACACCAATCCCTCACTCCTCATCGGGAGGAGTGAAACACCACAGGAAAAGGCAAAAGGAGCTGAGCTTTGGAAGGAAGAGATTGAAATCAGGGTCCAGCCCTTCCCTGGTGTCTTACAAACCGTCTCAGGGGCAACAGGAATACACATGCCTGCCAGCAGCCCTGGCTATCACGCACAGTTCGGAGACCCCTGTCACTGCATGGCTGCCAGGGATTGGTGGTGGGGAAATGCTGCAGAGACCTTTCAGCTGCGACAGTAGCTGCAAACCCCAAGTTATCCAACTGCAGCCCCAAACAGTTCCCACCAACGTGGGAGGAAGAAGCAGCAGCAAAAACACCTTGCGGGTACATTCTGCAACAGGCAGAAGCTTGCCAGGAGGCAGCCCTGGGACTCCTGGGTCCAGCACCACTTTCCCTGTTGTGCCACAGCCCCAGCAGCATCCTGCTGGCCATGGGCTCTGCGGTTTCTCTGAGTCAGGGGCTGGATCCCCTCCAAATCCCACCACCACGCTACCCGAATATTCCCACTGGCAAAAGAAGGTTAGTCTGGCCTCACCCCCGAGAAACCCACGTCTGGGTCTGGCCTGTCTGTTAATGGAGGGAAAGGCAAGGACCAAATGGAGGGCTTGGCTGGGCTCCTCTCCCAGCAGCCGCAGCACAGGGCCAGGGAATGCTGAGTGGCTCCCAGGGGACATGGCTCATCTCCCACATCGCTGGCTTGGAGAGTGGAAGAGGGACTGAAGATCACGCCCCCTCCTGCAGGCTCTGGCTGCAGCAGGAGCATCCCACAAGATGCAGATGGGCCATGCCCCATCCTTATCATCATGCGAGCGGTCACAGCTTACACATTCACCGGAGAACGGCCCCGAGCACTGCAGCTGGTAGTAGACCCCTGTGCTGCCCAGCTGGGTGGATGGCACCAGCCCTGCCAACCCACTTGCTTGGCTGGAGGGGCTGTGCTGAGTGCTGCCTACCCCAGCCACCAAGCCAGGTTCTCTGGCCTCTACCAGCCTATGCCATGGCCAGGGCAGGCAGAGGGGGTCCTCCCATCGTCCCACTAGTAAATCCTTACAGGATGACTTGAGTTTTGCACTTCATGTTCAGGAATGAAGCCCTGTGCCGGCAGCGTGACCCAGCATAGCAGATGCTCTGTGCCCCATCTACAGCCCCCAGCATCACTCCTGCCTGTCCAGCTGCCCACTCCGGCTGAAGGAAGCTGGCAGAGGACAGCCCATTTCAAATGATCCGGAATTTTTTTTTCCCCTTTTGCAAAAAAAAAAAAACAAACAAAAAAAAAAAAACAAAAAAACCCAAAAACAACAAAAAAAAAGGAGCCAGCCCTGGCTGTGGAAGAAAGCTGCCTCTCTCCGGTCTGCCAAACCGCTAATGGGGGGGAAGCTCCTCCCTTCCCAGCCATGCTCAGCTGGACAGCCCATGCCTGCCAAGGGGGGAGCAGGGACAGGAGTCTCAGCCCATCCTTGGACATCTCCCCCAGGACAAATCCTGGGCCTGCCACCTACATGCTGTTTCCTCACTGCTTAATCCTCTGCTGATGGAAAGGGGATGCTCACTACTGAAAAATCGATGGCTCCCTTGGTGGTCTCTGCATCACCCCAGCAGTGCATCCCCTGCTATCTGGCAGTGCTGCAGAGCCTTTCGGGGACACATCAGCCCACGGCTCGGTGGCTGGGCAGCCAGCAGGCAGCAAGACAAGGGATGCTGTCCGCTGGGTGCCCAGAGCACCGAGAACCCCCTACTCGAGGAGTGTGGCATGCAGGCAGGGGCTGTTGGAGCAGAGAGGGGAGCAGCAGGGACATAGCAGTCACCACAGTGGCAGAAGCACCATGCCACAAGCACCAGGCAGTGAAGAGCATCCTCTGCTGCAGGGTTCTGCCACAGGGCTCTGTCAGGAGCCCCAGCACCACTGCACACAGCTGCCTCCTGAGCAGGAGGCAAAGCCAGGGCTGCTGCAAGGTCCCCAGCATATACCTGTCCCGGAGCTGTTGAGTGAAGATAGCACCTGGATAACCCCCCAACACAATCCTGATGGGACCACTCCCAGCACCTGCCTGGTGCTGAGCAGCAAGGCAGAGCCCCTGCCAGCCCACAGGCAGAGCCCTGCTCCTGTACCCAGCTAGGTGCAGCCACCACCACCTCCCATTGCACCAGCCCCAGGGCACTACTATGTACTGGGAGGAGAGAAGAGAAACCCCCAGGGGTGCCACAGCAGCTGCCTCCATCCACTCCAGGGGGACTCAGGATGTACCAAAAAGTACCCACTAAACCCTGCCAAGGCGGAATCTCCTCCACCCATCACCTCCTCTCTGCTATGTGACAGCAAGGGGACAGGAGTAGGGCCATACTCAATTGTGCCACCTGCAAAGGCCTTTCAATTCCCTGTTAGGTAAGACACGAAGGTACAGGCAACCCCCTCCCCAGGGGAGAGAGACAGCACCAGCACCCAGTGGTGGCAAGGGGAGAGCCCAGAGCCAAAGGTGTTATGAGCAGGGCTGGGGCAGCAGGTCTAGGACCTGGGTCAGGGTCACCATAGCTTTTGGGGCACATGGGGGGCACGAGTATCTCCTGCCTGTCCTCCCCACCCTGAAAGGAAACTCTGTCCCTCCCACCAGCCGTTCCAAGGCACAAAGCCTAGCGATTCAGTGCCCAACTTTTTGGGGCTCTGCTCCTGCCGGGGAGCAGCCGCCGGGGAGCCAACGCTCACCCAGCGGCACATCGGTGCTGGGGAGGCAGGGCATGAATGGAAATCATTATCATCCGCGAGACCACACACAGGCACGCACGCTCCGCGCTCGGCTCACCCCATTATCCCGCTGAAAGAGAGCTGGGGCTGGTGGTCTCTGTGGGCCTCACCTCCGTATCGGAGAGGAGGGCAAACTGCAATCTGCTCCCTTTTATGCATATTCAGCGTGACCCCAGGATTGCCGGCAAGCTGCCAGAGAGGCCTGGGAGTGGGTATTTCTCTCCCTGTCCCCCATCTTCCCCCCCCCTTCCCACTTCCCATCTTTGCTGCCCCTGGTTCAGATTAAATGGAGACACTGCTGACTAAGCAGGGAGAAATGGGACGAGGCCCTCGGCACCAAATCCAGCCCAGCACCCGCCTGGATCTAGCACGAGGAGGGACATAAGCGATGGGATGCATCTCCCAGGGACAGCATCACAAAGGTGTCCCCAGCGAGGCTCTCGGGTGGCCACCAGCTCCTAGCCATCAGCAGAACCCACGGGGCTGGGGGGGATGCAACGGCAGGGCTCACCCTTCCCGAGGAAGCGGCCGCCCTCCCAGCTCCTCCCCAGAAGCAGCTGCATTTTTGAGGTGGGCGATTTCCTCACTCCTCCGCTCAGGGAATGCTAACAGCCGTGCGGTTTGGAAGGAAGTCACGCCGCCGTAGCGCTTCAGAAGTGCTTTAAAAAAATTAGCTACCGCATCCTACGCCTCCACACCCCTTCTCCCTACAGCAACACACTTCCCAAGGCGACCGGTGGCATTTCCCCGCCTTGCAGGGCGCTTGTCGGGGCGATGCTCCAGCCCACTGTGGATTCTCCTTCCCATCACCTTCCCGGGAGGCAGTGCTGCCGGGAGCAACCCCAGGCACAGATGCACGCCCAGAGCTCTGGGTCTCCGGAGTGGGTGCTTGGTCCCCAAAATTGAATGCACAAGGCAAGTGCAGCAGGTGAGCCAGGGCAAAGAGAGCAAAATTCCCCAAATACGGATGCTGGTGCCTACAGCAGGCCCAGGGTCACCACCCGGCAGACCAGGGCAGCGGCAGCTTTGCAGAGGTAATTACAGGATTAAGTGGAACAACACAGGGCGGGGAGGGAAGGGGGTTATTAACCAGATTTGATCTCAGGACCTTTGCAGCACGGGAGCAGTCTTCTCTACTTAAAGCAGAGGGGGGAAGGCATGAGCGGCCCAAGCAGCGCTCTACCATCTACTGCAGCCCTGCTACCGAAAAACATGGGTTTAGAGGGCAGGCGATGGCTAAAGCTGAGCAGCCAGCATAGCATGGGAGGGGAAGGGTAAAGCCCTGAGGAATGGCAGGGAAATGGTGCTTCCCTCCTTCCAGGGACCTGTGCTGCTTCCCTGTGTCCTCTCCAATGCTGCCGGCACGGTGCAGCTGGCTGGGTTTTTCCTCTGGGCCAGGGCAGCACGGTGCATCGGGTGCTCGCATCACCTGAGGAAAGCACGTGGCCTTACTTGGAACTGGTTGAGATGGGGATGCCTGGTCCCCACGAGGTGCTGCATCACCCTGTGCCAGCATGGGGCAGGGATGGAGCCAGCCACCCGCACGGGACACGAAAAGGCTCCTCATGGCACGGCACAGCTGTGGAGCAATGGGGAGAAAAACCCCGGGCAAGGACCAAGGACCCAAGTACTTGAGGGGATCCAGCAACTAGAACCAAAGTGCTCAGATAGGGCCAGTCCACAAGAACTGCTCATCCCTGAGCTGTGCCATGCCCATTAAAGCCTGCCAGCAGCTCAGGTGCCCTCTGAGCAGGAGGGCACCGGGGGGACCGGAGGGGACCCAAAGCAGAAGAGGACTGATGCGCTCAGAGAAGCTGTAACTCGGCACAAATGACCAGAGCGTGTCCCTTAACCAGGATGTATCTGCTACCAGACCTTGCACATTCCCACCTCATTACAGGCCCATTCTAATGAGGTCATCCCCGCACCCTTGCCACACGTATTGTGGGAGCGACCCACTGTAGATCTGCCCCAGCCCCACAAACGGGACCCATCTCAGGGACCTGTTGGGGTCCCCGGGTCCCCACCACCTCCCTCCCCTCTGCGGACGCTGCTCTCTCACCCACCATGCCAATGCCAGCTGGGGGATGCTTCTTCCCCCCACCCAACAAGCAGAATGCATCAGGACCAAACTGTGCTCCGGCCATGGATAAATCATTCCATGTGTCGCTGGGACAAAAAAAAAAAAACAACCCAAAAACACACAACTGAGAAGTATTTAAAATGAAAGGAAAAACCCCACGCAGCCAAAGCACTGGGACAGGGCTCAGCTTTCCGGCAGGAGGGAGCACGCACGGTGGGGAGAGGCCGGAGGGATGCGGCGTGGCGGGCAGTGCTAATCACCTTCCCAGCCGCTAATGGAGCGACCGGTGCCCACTTGGGACGCAGCTAATGGCACCGAGGAGATGCCTCGCTTTTCTTTACGAGCTCCCTCCTCTCTTCTGATATTTAAATATCAGAAGCTTCCAAGCATGTACGGACCCACATCCACGCAGCCCAGCACTCTGCACAGCCCCTTGGGCTTTCAGCCCCTGCTCCCCAAAGTATGCTCAGCTCGTGTGGGCAATTACAAGGCAGCGTCTTCCTGCAGCAGGCACTCCTGGCGATAGATATTGCAATGCACTCTGGCAGGCCGAAGCCAGAATTACACAAGCCATACGATACCCCAGCGGTGCCAGGAGACGCATACAAATTACACTGCATGCAGGAAAGGATGGGCCAGATTCTGACCTCAGCCCCTTTGGCATCAGCCAGAAGTAACTCCATTCAGATCGGGCCAAACCAAGACGTAAGCGACTCCATTCAAATTTACACTGGCATACCTGTGGTCAGAATCTGGCCTGGCTTGAATTAGTTGCAGCCCGACGTTACAAAAGGCAGAAACGGAGCCCAGATTTCCTAGGTTATCGAAAACAACACAAAAAAAAAAAGAGAGAGAGAAATCCACCACGAAGCAAACAGTCCCCAGGCTACTCAACCATGTGCATGGAGCTGTCAAAGGCTGGATGCTCGGATGCATTCCTGCTCACCCGTTTTGGTAACCCATAAGCCATGTTGACCATAGGAAGGAGGGACCAACATCCAGCACGGTCGTCCTGCTGGGTCCAAAACACCCGCTCCGCTTGCCAGAATCCCTGGGTAGAGGTGGTCCCACTCCCAGGAGGGGAGATTTAAGCACAGTATCACCCACATGCTTCGGAACTGAATCCGTTTTGCTGCAATACTCTTGCATTCCCTGGCCAGCGCAAGCTGGAGATCTCCTCGTGCTCCCAACGCAACAGCAGCTCAAGGGGGCATCTGGAGCCCCTGGCCTTGGAGGAGCAGAAAGCATGGCTGCCTTGATGCTACCCTATTTATTAACCTGTACTACTGCTCGACTTGTTGCTTTACCCAACTTTAATCCCACCCCAGCTCGCTGAACCCCTTCGCACACTCCTGCCGCGCCACTCAGCAACACTGTGTGCTCCCGGGAGCATCCCTCAGGGTGCAGACGGTTTTCCTCCAGCTGCTCCCAGCGGATGCACAGGACACGCGCGGCCCCAGCCCAGAAGTCCTCATTGCTTCAACCCCTTTCCACTCCATATGGGAATAAAGTGATCTGGTTTCCATAACGTCCCTTGTTGCCTTTTCACAACATGCCGGGCACAGATGTTGAAAATAGTCTGGATGAATATTTAAAATGGTATTCAGAGATGACAACATTTGGCCAGCTTTGAAAGATCTCTCACATCGGGTAGAGGATGGCTCACGACAACCGGGCCGGAAACACACTGCACTTTGACATCTCTTTTTTTTTTCTTCCTCCCCCCTCTCTGGCTATTGGTACGATATTTCATGCCCCTGGTGTCACACAGCCTGTTATTGCTTGAGTGCCAGCCAAGTCTGCAGCATTTGGAAGAGGCCGTCACGTACGTTTTTAAACATCACGGGGCAAAGCAGAATATGGAAAATCTGTCGCGTTTCCATACCGAGTGCAAGTGTCCTGCGCAGGCTCAGGGAGGGGCTCATGGGGGCACAAAATAATTGCTTCCTTATGGAGCAGGGCCTGACTAGCAGGGTGGGGGAACGGGAGGCAGAGGTGCCGCAGATACCCTCGGCACGGCGGGCTGCTTCCCTGCTGAAGGAAGATGAAGCCATCTCAGCACGTGCCCCAGGGTCTGTGCCGATGCTCACCTCCTTCAGGGGCTGGGAAACCCTGCTCAGATGTACATCTCTGCTAGCTGCCACCCAAGGTGGGACCTCTGTTCCAGCCGGCCCAAGCTGAAGACATTGTGTTCTGGTGCCCAAGGAGCAGCAGCAATGCTCCTCAGCCTAGATTTCCAGCAGTTTGCATTTCTGGTGGGCTCCTCGCTTCAGGCCACAGTGTGCTCACCTGCATCGCTAGGCCTGGCTTCTTTCTTCCCCAGGCTTCAGACTCACCTCGGCTCCTTCCAACCTGGCATTACACCTGCCCTCTTCTCTACAGGGACCCGGCTCTCCTTCCTTCTTCCACGTGGAGAAGGAGGGATGTTGGGACCCCTGCAGCCCACCCTGCACTTGGACTGCTGGACCTCCTGTCCCCTCACCAGCTTGCTCCAACCAGGTGGTCAGAAAAGCACAGCAGCTCCCTCTGTTTTATAAATGGGATATTGCAGAAAAAAAAAGAAGAAAAAAAAAAAGTTGCCCTCCATCCATCCAAACGCCTTGGACGGTGTTTTTGGAGCACGGCTCAAGCCACATCCCTGCTGCACTGGTCACAGGGAGCTCCAGCCTCTCCTGGCTTTGAGAGTAGGCAACAGCGAAGAAGGACCTGTGCCATTTCCAGCTGTCCAGGGTTCACACATCCAGGTCTATGCTCAGCATCATCTCAGCCCAACTACAGGTCCGACACAAACAGCACGGACAGAGGTGGGGATCCTCAGCCTGGCTTACGTTCCATATGTTCACAGCTCACCCGAGAGAGGAGAATCCATGCACAAGCACTGCCCGGCTGAGTGGCAAGCCATCAGGACCACTGCGCTGCCAGAGGAGGTCCTGCTCCTGCCCACGGGGCCTTCCTCACCCACCCTGCTCGGCGAGAACCAAGCGAGGCAGCAGACTGCCGAGCGCCACGTCCCCCATCATACCAGTTATTCCTTATCCCAAGAAAGGTATTTCCATCTACCCACTCTCCAGTGGGCCGGGAAAGCTGTGAGAGGGACAGTGTTTTGAAGAAATCTCCTTTCAGCAGCTCTGAGACAGAAAAGCAAAAGCAAACCCACCAAACGCAGCCCAGCTTCCGTTCTCCCCGTGCCACCACCCGCTTGCACATGCCCTGGCCAGAACCGCTGGCCCTCACCCCGGCTGTGGTTTGGGGCAGGGTGCCGGGGGTTTGCCGAGGGATCTCAGCCAGCTTGGCCCCAGGACTGCAACGCAACTATTTCCAGAGGGAACCCACCCTTCGAGCCGCCCCGCAGAGGGGTCTCACCGAGGCAGCTGTGCTGGGAAGGGACCGCCGATGGCCTCAAGCCTGGGTTGGCGGCAAGGGCAAAACCACCCTGCCAAGGTGCCCGGTTGGCTTTGTGCTGATGGAGACCTTCCGAGCGGATAAAGGCCTGCAGCAGGAGCTGCGGGCAGGGGAGAGCACGTGTGTGCCCCGTGCCTGGTCAGCCGGGGCTGGCACTGCAGGCAGCAGCCTGGCAGGGCTCCTGCCGCTGCCTGCAACCCGCACCCGAGGTGTGGCCGGGGCTCAGCTCCTCGGGAGGCTGCGGTCCCCCCCGGCAGCTCCGCGACAAGGTGGTGTTGGGGGGGGGGGGGGCTGCGACACCGCGGAGGCTTCGTACAGCGCCGAACACCCCCGCCTCCCCCCCGAGCCGGCTCTGCCGGGGAGGTGGCAGCGAGCCGGGCCGAGCCGGGCCGGGCCAAAGCTCGGAGCAAGCGGCGGCCGGTGCTGCCCGGGGCCGGGAGAGGAGCTCGGCCGTGCCCGGCTGCGGGCGGGCGGGCGGCACCCCCGGCCCCGCCGCGGGGAGGTCCCGTTTTCGGCGGTGAAAGGATGGAAAGGGAAATAAAGGGCGGGTGGGGAGGGGGGGAAGAGGGAGGAATAAAAGGCAACGAGGGAGGGAGCGGTGGGGAGGAGAGCAGGGAGCTGCTCGGCCGGGGCCGCCAGCGTCGGGAAGTTGGAGGAGCAGCTTACCGCGGCCGGGCAGGTAGCGGGGTCGGTCCGGGCAGCAGGTCCGGGGTCGAGGCGGTGAGAGGAGCCGGGGCCGCCGCAGCAGCAGCAGCAGCAGCAGGGCGGGCGGCGGGGCGTGGGGGCAGCTCCCCCTTCCCTTGGCTGATCGCAACACAAAAAAAAAAAAAAAAGAAAAAAAGAAAAAAAGGGGGGAAAATAAAAAGCAATAGTAACAAATTGCCGGGGGGGGGGGGAAGAAAGCAAAATAAGGAGGAATAGTGCAAAGCGGGAGTGCTGCTCCCGGCGGTGCGGGCGGGTCCCCAGCGCCGTGCCCGCAGCCGGCCGTGCTCCCGCCCGCTCCGCCGCACCGCCCGCGGCTGCTCCGGCTGCGGGAGGGAGGCGGCAGGGAAGGGGAAAAAAAAAAAGGAGAGGAAAAGGAAAAACAAAACAAAACAAAAAAAAAAAAAAGAAAAGAAAAGCAAGAAGTGGAGAAACTGAGCCCCGACCGCTGCCTGGAAGCGGAGTAAAAAGGTTCCAATAAATCCCGGGTTGAAAAGAAGGGAAAAGTCACCTCCCCGAGGAAATCAGAAGCAGATTTCGAGCCATTTAATCACATGCAGGGAGGTGTGTGTGCGTGTGTGCGCCGCCCGCCGCGGCGCTGCCAGCCCTGCCTCCGCCCTCCCGCCGCCGCGGCCGCCCCGCCGGGAGCGGAGCGGGAAGGGGCCGGGAGCGGAGCGGGCCGGGAGGGGAAGAAGGGGCCGCCCCACCGGCGGACAAGCCCTCCCCGTCGGGGCACCGGCGCAGGGGGTCCCAGTGGCCTCAGGCTCCCTCCCACCTGCCGCCCGACCGGCCAGCCCCACGGCGACCCCGGGAATTTGGTCTGCCCGAAGGGGGTCCATCACCCCGGGCGTGCTGGTGCTTTCGGAGCGACAGCCCAGCGCACCCAGAGCTCAGCCGGTGCGGCAAGGCAGGCAGCCGATAATCCTCCCCCTGCTTCCCAAAGCAGAAGAAATGAGGGATTTACCAGGCGGGGAGCAGCCTCCTCTTACGGAGGAGGATGGAGTCTCCGCTCCATCCCGTGATGCGGGGGCTTTTCACGTGCTGCTGCACCAGGGCCGGCCTTGGCCTCTGATTTTTGGTCGGGGGGGGGGGAGAGAAACGGCGGCGTTTTCACTGCGAGAGGCTGCCCAGCACTGCTGCCTCCGGGCTTCCCCAGGAGGGTATCACCCCTGCTCCCCGCCATCCCCCCTGCTCCCTGCCATCCCCAGGCCACCTGCAAGCCAGGCAGGAAAAAGGTGAAACTAATTTAATCAACATTTGTGTGAGGCGGTGGAGGAGAGCAGAAAACCTGGACCTGGATCCCCTTGCTCACTGTGGTCATGTTCACAACACTGCAAATCCCCCCCCCCCCCCCCGCCCCCCATCTTCCAGCTTGGCCTGGGGAACATTCTTCCCATAGATGCCCTTGCAATGGATGCAAGGACTGAGGAGGGTACCAGAGGTGAGGAGAAGGGCAAAGCGCCTGTATAGCGCTCACCTCTTCCATTCAAGGCCCCCACCCAGCATTGCCCTGCGCCCAGAGGACCCCTGGTTACCCACACCCTGTTGCTTCAGGGCAGCAGGTTGCAGGAGAAGTGCTCTCCCCAGCCGGCTGGCAGATGCTTGCTGAAGGAGGAGAGCCCAGCTGGCCACAAGTCCCAGGGGAAATGCTGTTTGCTGCTCTCAGCCTTGTTGCACAAAATGCATCTTCCCCCTATTCCAGCAGCAGGGACATGGATAAACAAGGGCAAAGCCACCAGGTGATAGGGCAGAGGAGACTTGGGCCATGGACAGGGGGACCTCAAGGGTCTATAAGGCCAATGCGATGGGTGTCTTGTCGCCCCCCCGTCTGTCTCTGGAGCACTCATGCATTTGGCGAGCCAGGAGGCCAGGCCACAAAGCCCCAGAAGCCCAGATGCAGACCCCGTGAAAGCAAGCAAGTGCAGGGCCAGTGTTTGCTTTGCATGGGGCCAGATGGAAGCATGGGGCAGAGTGAGGCCAGAAATTGTCAGGAAAGTGTGGGACTTTGTACACGGGGCTGGGATCAGGCTGGGATGACCAAGGCAATGAGGCAAAAGGGGTTATGGTTCAAGACCCTGAGGTGACACAAAGCAGGAGTTGTCCCAGGGATAGATCTGAAGGCGCTTTCCTCACCAGAAAGCACAGGCGCTACCATGAACAAACCATGATGCTGAGCTGGCCTGGCCTGGCTGCTCCATGATGATGGTGGTGCTGAGCTGGGGAGGCTGTGTCACCACAACCTCAGTGCTGCTGTTTTCACTCCTGTAGGACGCCCCTGTCCTGGGAATCCAAACGTGATGTTGGAGGTGCTGGCCACCATACGGGGAAGTCCTGGGACTAGCGTCCACAGACCTCACATCAGTGAAAGCCCAACTGAGAAGGGCAGAAGCTGTTTCTTGGTTACTCATTTCCACTGTTCCTTGAATAAGAGGGAACCTCTTTGCAGGATGGAGAGCCTGAGAAAAAAATATCAGTCTGGGTTTGGCAAACAGGGGGATGCTGAGGACATCAGCAGGGATGGAACACTCACTGTAGTAGGAATTGGACTGCTGAGACCCTGCTGGGTGTCCCTTGGCATGCCAACATTACCATGAACAGGGTACCCTATGCTTACTGCATTCCTGGACAGAATCGTGAGGGCTGGGAGGAGGAGAGGGCAAATGCACTGTGTGGTTTCTGTCACCCCGGTGTCCGCAGGGAGCTCTGCCTCCCACAAGCTCCCATTCTGCATGTGCATCCATTCCTGCTCCTCTTGCCACATGAAGGCACGACGTCTGGTGCCAGACAGTCTTCTCATTTAACGAAGGATTGCTGGAAGGACATGGGCATCCACAACATGCTGGAGCAAAAGCTGTGGCTCTGGTGCCAAGTCAGTTGGGGCAGATACAGAATCACAGAATGGTTTGGGTTGAAGGGACCTTTAAAGATCATCTAGTGCAACCTCACTGCAGGGACATCTTTCCTTAGATCAGATTGCTCAAAGCGCCATCCAACCTGACCTTGAACACTTCCAATGATGAGACATCCACAACTTCTCTGGGCAACCTGTTCCAGTGTCTCACCACCCTCCTAGTAAAGAATTTCTTCCTTATGTCCAGTCTAAACCTACCCTCTGACAGTTCAAAACCACTGCCCCTTGTCCTGTCACTACACGCCTCGGTAAGAAGTCCCTCTCCATCTTTCTTATCACCCCACTAAGAAGGTCTCCCCGGAGCCTTCTCTCCTCCCAGCTGAACAACCCCAACTCTCACACCTTCTCTGCAATCAGTATCTCACATCCTCTTCGCGACACACACACACACACACACAGAGCCGGTCTGGTCCTGCCGAGGACTTGCTTGGCCTTTGCTTTTGAGCTGCAGAGGGGTCCAGATCCCTCACAGCTCGGCCTTCCAGCACGGCCGGCAGCCGGAGGGGCGATGCGCGTCCTTCGCTTGCCCTCTGCTGGGCTGGCCCCGCCGTGCCGCGGCACCGCCGGGGAAACGGGAGGGGGAACCGGACTGTAATTCAGTCCCCGGTTCACCCGGGCAGACAAGAGACGTGTTATGGTTACAGCTCGGGTCATCTCCCTGCCCTCCTGCTCATCTGCAGTTGGGGTAGGATTAGGTGTGGGGGGTGGACGACACGGGACGGGACACGGACTGGACCGGAGCTGGGTGCAGGGAGGCAGGGTGATGCGAGAACCTGGCATCCCAAGGCTGTGTCACTTGCCAGACCCACAGCAGGACAGCCACAGCCCCCAGCCCCGATGGAAGAAGGAGAACGTGTCGGCACCAGGTAGCACCAGTCCCCTCGCTATCTTCACATCCCAGCACGCAGGAAAGGCTCTGAGAGGTGGGGGTTTGTGTTTCCAGGCAAGCTCCTGCCACCTTGCTGGGCAGGCAGGGAAAAGAACCTATTTACCACCTTCCCCAAGCCCTTCTTTAATCTCTTCACTGGGGAAGGAAGAGGTTTGCTGCCAGAAGGGAGGACTCTTCCTTCGGCTGGTCCCAGCAGGCCCCTGCCCCAGTGCAGTGAGAGAAGAGGATCCCACTTTAGCCACTAGGTTGCCTTCAGGGTGATTCCATAATTCTCATGTTTCCCTTATTTCTGTGCCATTTACTCTTCAAAGGGATGCTCTGCACCCAACCTGCCTCTTTTTCTGGGCTGCCAGTCTCCCAGCAGACACATCGCCCCTCCCATGCTGTTTTGAGACCCTGTCCCCATACCCAGTTTCTTCCAGAGTGCAGGTCACCTCAGCTGTCCCCAGGAACTGAAACGTGGTCTTCCCAGGGCATGCAGAGAGGTACAAACACACTGCCTCATTGGGTGTGCTTTGCCCAAGGCATCCTGCCACTGCTCCATCATGCCAGCGGCTTGGCACACGCCGGCAGCTCACCAGCCCTTGGGGATCTGCCTCCTCCAGCCCTGAGCCTCCTGCTCACCACCAGCCTTCCTGGAGGCCCAGCGCACCCACAGTGCATTCGGGTCTTTCCTCTCGCCCTGCGAGAACAGAGACCTGCCAGGCTGCCTGCCCACCCTGGGGTCCAGGTGCAGGTAGCACTGGGGGTTTGAGCACCGTGGGGGTATAGGGGCAGCCTGAACAGGCCATTCCTGTGGACTAGTAGCACTGCTCTGCGCCATAACAACACTTCTCTGTCATCCAGGAGGGTCTATGGGGGCAGCTCATGGTGAGGTTTTCGGGACTGGGTGCTCCTAGGAACCTGTATAAAATCAGCACGACATTGCCACAGGCAGAAACACAGACACACCTTTGTCTCCGCCTGCTGTCTCCCAGGGGAAAGCTGAGCATCTGGGGCTCGAGTCTCATTTAAATATAAGCCATTTCACCTCTGACATAAATACCCATTTCCAAGCATAAGCAGACATGAGAGTCCGACCTTGCTGGGGGATAGGGATTGTTGGTTAAAAGGTGTGCAGTGAACGCAGCTTGGGAAAAAGAAACAAGGTGCAACGTCACTGCAATGTCCAGCATATAACACCACTGCAGAATGATGTTACTCGGATTTTTCCCCTGCCTCAACCCTGCCCACCCCAAGGATGCTGTACATTAACATCGCATAGGTCAGGCCTGGAGCTGTAGCTAACAGCCCAGGACACAGCACTGGGGGCAGACTGAGGGCCACCCTGTCCTGCAGCTTCCCCAGGAAGATGGAGCTGGGGGAGAAGCCGGAGGGATGCTGAACCCATGGCAGTCTGTGCCCAGGCTACACAGCAGTGCCAGCTGTAGCACAACCATCACCCTTCCCAGCCTTGGGCTGGGGGGATGCTGTGGGAGGAGGGTGCAGAGGCCAGGAAAGATGTGCAATGCCTCCCCAAACACCCTCTGTGCCGCCAGCAAGCTGTGGCTCTGCAGGTACCTCAGGCCCTGCTCATCCAGTGTGTCTCCAGCCCTTTGTCATCCCCCTGTGGCTGCCCTCACCCCATGATGAAGGGACTGGCGTGTCCCCGCTCATGCTAATCGCCGCAGTGAAGACCTGCCCTGGGCAATGCTGAATGGGATGAGCAGGTCCTGTTTAACCACAGGTCCCCAGACCTAGCAAGCAGCTGCTAGTGGGGGTCAGGAACGGATTTTGTGCCTCTTTCCCTCTCCAGGCAGCTTTCTGAGCTGCAGGCCCTGAGCCTGGCCCTTTCCAGCCACGTTACGGTTCATTTTTAACTACTCCTATTCCCCCATCGTCACCCCACCTTACAACCCTGTCTGTGGCCTCCCGCTGTTCTGCAGTGACTGCTACGGCAGCCGGCGTGTCCCTTCCCCACGGCAAGCAAAGGGACACGCGTGTCCTGAGTTGTCCCCAGTAGCAGCCGCGGTCGCCGGTCGGGAAGAGCCCCCCGGCTCCGGGGACGAGGGGGGCGGTGGGTGCGAGGCCTGATCCGGCGCCGCTGGCTGCCCAGCCCCGGCCGGGATGCCGCGAGGTGGTGCCGTTTCCCCGCAGCTGCCGTCTCGCAGCCCCGGAGCAGCCTCGGTTCATCGGGGCTTGGGCGGTGAGAGGCTCCGGCAGGCTGGTGAGGGGGTGGCTCGGTACAGCGGACCCCTGAAAAACCCGTCCCCTGGGGCACTTGCAGGTAAATTGGTGTTTTCATCAGCGGGAGGATGCTGTGCGGTGTCTTGCACGCTTGCGCGTGTGATCGTGGGAGCCTCTGGCACGCTCCATGCGTGGCTGGGTCTTTCCGGGATGGATGGCTGCCTGCTAGCAGCGTCTCTGCTGAGTGTGGTTATGTGGATGCAGAGCAAGGATTTCTGCTGGAAAACATCTCATCTGACCTCTAAGCGCTGCTTTTCAGGGGTCCAAATGCTGCCCACAGGCCTGAAGTCAGCAGCAAACCTTGGCTTTGGTGCAAGGAGGTCTTTTAATAAACCTCATCAGGCATCTCAGCATCTTCAGGTGTTGGGGATCCCGCTCCTGTCTGCTCTCACTTCCCAGCTCTAGTCAGCTGCCCACCAACCTTGGGCTTCTTACTCCAGGGATCTGGAGGAGCTGGGCCATGTCCTCGTGCACCAGAGGAATCTGAGCTGTGCTGGCTGGTGGATACCACCTCGTCTGCAGCGCTGGAGGAGCTGGCGTTGACCGGAGAAAGTGGCTGCTGATGTTGCAGTTGGAGCACAGCATGCTCCGGGTGCCCCAGGGGTATTCCCAGTGAGACACCAAGGGAAGAGGTTGACAAACCTGCCTGGCAGATGGAGGCTGTCCTGTGTGAGCCAGGAGCAGCTCGCTAGGCTGGCTCTAGAATGGCTGGGGTTGAGGTTTGGCTTGTGTCTTGTTTGCTCCAAACCAATTCAGCCCTCAGCGTTTGGGTAGATTTGGGCTAGGATTCCAGAAAGCCTCAGCAGCTCGGGCCGTGCTGCTTAGTCGGGCACGGTGCAGGGAGCCATTGGTCTGCTCCCAGCCTGCTGCTGGGACCACGAGTTGCAGCACAAAGATGCCAGGCCAGGACCCCAAAGCAGCAGGGCTTGCCCCTGCTCAGACTTTGCCTTGGGCAGTGCCCTGCAGTCTCTGCTAGCAGCCTGCAGCTCCAGAGCCTGCTCAGTTGTGAGCAGCAGCACCTTGCGTGACGTAAACAAATCCCTGGGCTTTTTGAATTGGTGGTGCTTCCTTGCCTTCTTCAGGACTGCTGGCATATGGGTCAGGCTTGTAGGGATGAAGGCAGTTCCTGGGAGGCAGCAGAAGGACCGTGAGCACCTGGTCAAATTGATGTGCAGGCAGGACCAGCCATCTATGCCACTGCTGCCAGCCACTGCCAGCGTCATCAGACCCAGTGGAGACTGTGGAGCACATCCCTACTCCAAGCAGCAGTGGAGCGGGGCACGACACTCTCCTGAAGCCAGAGTGTGCAAATAGGGTGTGCAGGCATGTTCCAAGCATGGCTGCTGTTGTGTTGCCAAAGCTCCTCATCATGGCACCCCGCATGGGCCGGCATGTCCACACCCTCAGCCCCCAGTGTGGTGCTTGCTGGGGCTACAGATGACCAGAGCGCTTGCAGGTGGGTTCATGCTGCCACTCCTCCATGGCCACACTCCTTCAGCTCCAGGTAGTGCTTGGGAAGGTCACCTCTCCACCCAGCCTCTGCTGATGGTGGGGCTGAGGTCCTGCTGGGCGAGAGCATGGGGCTGTTCCCTGGCATGGCTGTGTCACACCAAGCAGGAACCCCTGTCGAATTGGCTAAAGGTCTTTGTTTGAAGCTGTCCTGGAAATGAGTCTGGCTGCAAAATGGTGGGGGTACCCAAACCCCAGTCCCAGGGAGGGCTGGTGGGAGCAGGGCTCCAAAGGGGAAGAGCTGGGGCAAAGGGGTGGGAAGGAGGGACCAGGGCAAACAGGGAGAGAAGGAAGGCAGGAGAGAGAGAGGAAAAGTGGGAGGGAAAGGAGGGGGAAGAAGCTCGTAGGAAAGCAGAGCGTGAAGGGGGAAGAGAAGAAAGACGGGTTGGGGGGAAGAGAGGCACACAGAGACACAGAGAGTTTTGTAACAACTTAAATTCATTCCAGACAATGTCCAAGGAGCCCTGGCAGCACGGGTTGAAACAAACCCTGCCTTTGATTTTATGAGTTCATTATATGTTGTTTGGGACAGTGATTCACGCGTCTTGGCTGCTTCACATTTTCCCTTGTGTCACAAATGAAGAGGGGACCACGAGATGGATTCTTTGGGTGGAAAATATTCCCTCAATTGTTAGGTAGACGTCTCTGTGCCATGCAGAGGTCCCGGGAGAGTGGTCTCCTGGGCTGCCCCAGCTCGCCACACAGCACACACAACCTCTGTGCCTCGTGTCTCGCTCCCTCTTAAAGGCAAAGCACTGGGACCAGCTGGCAGAAGGAAGTGAGAAGATGCCCGGTTGTGACCATGCATGTTCTGCACCCGCCCTTTGCTGCAAAACACAGATGGACCAGAGGACGGCCACCTGGGAGAGCTCAGACTCATCTGGGGAAGAGACGCAGCCACCAAGGATGGTCCTGTGAGAACAGGGTCCCAGAGCCCATCTCTCCTGAGGGTGAGGGAGGGTGACCCCAGGGCTGCAGCCCCAGCCTTGGGGACCACGCAGCAGTCACACTGCAGCACTGCCATGGGTGTTCCTCACCTCCCTCCCCATTCCAAGAGCATCACTGCGTTTACTGGTTGTTGCTGCCTGAAGGTGTGAGGCGCTGGACAAGCTCCAGGGAAAACCATTCAGGAATGGGTTGGTGGCTTTCCTAGACCATTTTGGTTGGATATATTCACAACCCTAATATAGGCCCTGGTCAGAAAAATAACAAATCCTGCCCAAGCCAACACCGAAGTTTGCATTGGAGCTGATTGAAAAACACCAATGACTTGGTTGGGCATTGTTACTATTTTTAGCTTCCTGTGTCATTTCAGGTTTTCCAGCGAAAGGAAGAAAAAAAACGCACTGATTTTTAAACCATGTTGTTGGTAGAGAAAATACAGACCTCAGAAACTGAACACCAAAAGCTTTTTGCCTGGCATTTTCTGGTTTTGATTCATAATTTCTCTTCCAAACCCAGACAAAGTTCAGTAAAATTTTTCATTTTGACCAGAAAGCCATTTTTCAATGTGGTCAGTTCTAGCCTGAGCCCTGGGAAATGGACAGCACTTCTAACCTGGACAGCCATGACCCAATCAACCTGAACAGCCATGACCAAGCCTGCAGGGCTTCCCACGCTGGTGTATCTTACACTGACTGGTGTGAAGGTGCAATGAAGATCCACACACTCCTCGCTGGGGCATGGAAACTTTTGCACAGATCTGGATTAGCTCATAAGGAGAGCCGAGACTCACAAGCTTTCGGTGGTGCCAGATGAACTTCATGTTGACTTCCAGGTAGAAATGCCATGCAGAAGCCCACCTTGAGACAGGCTGCGGCAAACAGGACAAGAAACACTGAAGCGGGGTTGCTGAAAGCTTGCAGGTTGGTAGGGGAGGACTGATAGTACCACAGAGGTGCCCTGCTCCAAAGGAGTCCCAGGGACCTGGTTACCCCACACTCCCTTCTTCCTTCAGGCCTGGGCTAAGGCACTGCCAGTCCTGCAGGGAGCTTCTTCTGAGGATAAAGTGCAGCCTTCATTCTGTTGGGATTGCAGGCCAGCATCTTTCCCCAGCACAAGCTTCACTTCAGGAAAATGAGGGTTTTTTTGGTTTGAATGTTGTTGTTTTTAAAGAGAATTCTTAGGAAAAACACTCACTGAGACGGATCAGCTCATTTTCAAAGTTATCCTGGGGCAAATGACAGAGGGTGTGGGCTTCGATACACACCCACATCTGTACAATAAGGAAGGCAACAGCGCAAAGCAAAAACAATTGCATGAAAAGCTTTCCAACAACAAAGTTTGCAAACCCGCAGAGCCCAGGCTATTTCTTGTGGTCGGTGGGTAAGAGTTCCCAGATAATGGGGCCTGACAATGGAACAATGGGGGCCGAAAGACGCCGCTCATGATTAGGAGTTATATAACAGCGGCTGGCATTTATTAATACCACTCGTGTTGTGCTTTATTTTCTTAGTTAGCACTTTTCAGGTTCAGAGCACTTTACAACCTCTGGCTATTCCATATTTGATGCTCGGCACGAGGTGGCTAGGAGGAAATGTTGGCCTGTAGCAGTAGGAACACCCTTCACGCCTGCTTCTGTTGTAGACCTTAAAGGGGAGAAGGGGAAATGCTCAGTGATGGGCTTGCACTGACTATTTGGGACCTCTCCTCTTCCCCACAGTCTTACGAGTGGTGTAAGACCACAAAGAATCATCTGGGAAAACAGGGGTTTCCTGGGATGAGTTACAGAACCTTAATACTTTCAAAGTGCTCCTTTTCCTGGAGAATGAGCAAAGCTGGGAATTTCACTGACATGCAGGAGGATGGTTGGGTGTGATACCAAATGGGAACCACCCCTGGAGGAGCAGTCCACAGACAGCCTGCAGCGATGGCATCTGCCTCAGCACAGCTTCGGGAGCAGGAGTGAAATGTCCCACTGGAACAAAGACAACCCTGATGGCTGCCTACCATGTCCTTGGGACGTGCCGATCGAAGCAGTAACCATGGCTCCTCTTGGAAGACCCACTGGATGCAGTTTGGGCCAGGCTGAAGGCTTTCTTTCCCCAGCACGCACGAGACCTTGACGCAGAGCAACAGTCATTCTGCCCGGCGCAGGGGATGAGCGGTCCAGTCTGAACAGGTTGTCTCCTTCTGGTCTGGGTAGGCTATTTATTGCTCCTGTGACTGTTGCTCGTGGTATGTGCTGACCGCTCAGCCTGCTTATGAAAAACAAGAGAATTCCCGTCCAAGCTCTAGTGCCAAGCAGGCAGCAACGGTTTTCTTCTGAGCAGGCCTGGGAACCTCTTCTCAGCCCTGGGCGGCAGATGTCTCAAAAGCAGCTCAGACCTGGGAAAGTTGTAGCCTGGGACCAGGCTTTGGACTCAAACACCCAAAGAGCTCATCAGACGGTCCCTTGGCTTGTTCAAAAGCAGAACTAGCACAGATGGGAGTGAAACCTACCCATGTGCATGTAGGTGAAAGCGAAAGGGTCCTCATGGACCCACAGCTCTACTCCTAACCAGGAGGCGTGAGAGAGCTTGCAGGACACTCTGCAATAAGAAGGAGGCAGGTTTTGCAGCTACAGCAAGGGATGGGATCTTGTGCTTTTCTCCACTGGTTCTTGGAGTGCACATGCCCCAGCGAGTAGTCCTGAAGCATGGAAATTCAAACTTCCAGCAGTTCCTCTTATAGGAAAGACCTGGCGATGCTAAACAAAGCCAAGGGCAAAGAGCCACCCTAGGGACAGCCCTATGACAAGCCCAGGGAGTTCTGGGGAGGTGCCCTCATAGTCCTGGCTGCAGTCCTTAGGTTGCTGACTGAAGGGACAGGGCTATGATGCTGAGCATGTTGGGCAGTAGCCAAGCCAATGCATCCTGTAAGGAGGAAATCTTGTTTGTTGGTGTGATTTAAATCATTCACATCTGCCAAGACATGCCTGCCTGCACAGGAGAGATCTTGAGATAACAGATACCATGACCCTGCTTTTATTTCACCCAGTGTCTCAGAAGGGCTGGCAGCATCAGGAGCCTTTTTTTTGCACTCGTGATCTAACTCCCAACTGGGGAAAAACTGCACACACCGCCAGCTAATGCTCTTTGGTGGAGAGCATATTGCCTGCTGGACTCCCAAGTGCCAGAAACACTGCACAGGGACTCTGCTCACTGGCAGCCACCTGCCAGTCGGTGGCTTATGATCTCTTCTTAGTTAAAGGTGTTTGGAATGGCAATGGCAAGGTAACCCCCACAGACTAGCTGTTGCACATCTTCTCAGCCCTTTGCTGTCTGTGTGCCAAACGGTGTGTGAGACTGAGACAGCAGGATGCCAGCTGCTCGGCATCCTCCGTGATGTAGCCAAGGGGATGAGTAGAGGCAGGGCTGGTACCAGGTGTCACTGGTGACACACGGGGACCACAGAGAGTGGGCCAGGGTTGCTCTCAGGCCTTCAGCTGCAGAACGTATTGCTGACAGTGGTAGGAGAAACAAGGGCATCTCCTGGGGCTCCTCTCTCATCACGGGTCTGGCTCAGTCTTGGGAAAAAGTCAGCCCTCTGGCTTCTTCCTGCCCCTGTATGGCTTCTTGCATGCCTGGGATGGATGACAACCAGGCTGGGTCAGGCCTGGGGGGCACCGCACAGCTGCATGGCTGTGCTAGGTGACATGGGTACTAACAGGGGGATAGTGCCCCTTGAGCCCCCACCTCAGGACATCTGGCCCCAATGATCTCACCCACAGGCTGGCCAGGACGGCTGTGCGGATGGGATCCAGCTGCCTGTGCCTGACTCCAGGTGAGGCAGGATGAGGTGAGACCGGCTGGATGAGACAAGCAGCCAGAGGAGATGATGAGAGTCATTTCAGACCTTTTAAATCAAGACTTACACACGCCCTTTGTTGCTGAGGTTGAAATCAGGACGCTCTCAGCTTCAAAGATGGTGGGCATAAAAGGTCGGATTTTTGTTCCATACCTCCAACCTGAGAGCTATAGCTAGAAATGTCTAACAGCACACCACTTCCAGGCAGGAGAATCCTTTTTGTTATGCGCCCTGAAATACTGCACAGAAAAGGCTTAACTACATAGGATTTTCTCGGGGGGAGAAAAACAGACTTACCCAGGCAAGTTGATGAGGAATCAAACATTCTCCTCGCACTTACTGGGAAAGGATCACATCCACCATCCATCCTGGAAGGACCTTTTGGTTCCTTTTTTGCCTTGTGTCACTGCAACCACACCTGAATGTACAGAGTCTGGGGGTTCAAACTGGATCAAAAGGCTCTGATGCAGTCTGAAGGAAACCTCTAGAATGCCCCATCATGACTTTTTTGCTACCATTTAATTTGATGAAAAATTGCCCAGATAGACAAATAGTATGGTTTCAAGGTATTCAATGACCCATCTTCTTGTATTTCTTGATCTGCTCTGCCTGGTTTGAGACCCTCTTGGAGGTTGGTTTTTTTGGACCTGTCATTCTAAGCATTGCCTGCACCTCGGAGATTGAAGTGAAAATCTTTTAAGAGAGGAGAAAGGACCCCATGTTCTCTGAAGCTGTCCACTGCATTGGGATTTCCTGGCCTTGCTCCAACTGCTCTCAGGGCATAGCAGAGCCAGCCTGTCCCCTTGGGAGCTCAGTGTCACGGCAGGAAGAAAGGAAGCAGCATGGTAGCGATGATTGGAACTGCAAGTCTGCAGAGTTCCTTAGTAGAAATTACTGCCATATTTACCAGTGCACTCCTCTATGCCCAGGATTAAGTCCTCACGTCCCATGCTTTAGCAGCCTTGCCCAGAGCACACAAACAAGTGCTCTTATTCTCTCGTGCATATGCATCCAGAGAGACATCTCCCATCCACGTTACAAAGGGGTGGCGGTCTGCAGATGGCCCTTCTTAGGCAGATGTGCCACATAGTGCTTGCCAGCACTTTTTGACGAAAAATGGCATCAAAATATGAAATTTTGATGAAGAGCAGAGGAAAAAACCTGACTGAATTTTCACGATTCCTTTCCTGACTCCTGGCTTGCTACAGAGTTGGTCGAATGTTTCTAAATTCAGCCACGCTTCAAAATTTTTGACCAAAAAACACAAGGATTTTTTTAGAAAAATGTTTCTCAATTTTTCCCTTCTGGTTTGGCCATGTGTCCTACTCACTGAGAGGAGACTCCAGTTGGTTTTTCTGACTAGAACCACACTTTAAAGAGCGCAGCCATTCCCTTAATTGGGGCTGATAAATCTTGCAGGCATAGATGAAGATAAATCACATTTTGAGCCCAGAGTACAAATTCTCAAGATTTAAACATTTGTGTGGTATTTGTTAAGCAATTTGAAGGCTTATTGAAGTAACTGAGCTGGACAACAGGGCTGGACCTGGACCAGGACAACAACTGTGTACAGACACTCGGCGCGTAGGCAACAGAGATGGAGGGCCCTAGATGAATCCCACTTCACTCACAGCATCCACGGAGGATATCTCCTTTCTTCTATGCAGGGTATCTTTGGCTGCGCTTCTTCCACCACTCCCTTCGGGAGGATGGAGGGCTGCTTAGTCAGTTCCCGTGGGAAGCCTTTATATGCAAGGCATGCTAAAGTTCCTCATGAAGAACAAATTCACTTCAGCCCAGAGAAAAGCCATGGAGGGCTTTGGACTTCTTGATGGTGTTTGCTGGCCAGTGGCTGCCACTGCTGCTGCAGCGGCCAGAGGAAAAGGAGGCTCCTGCAGTGCTGGGGTGGCCTCACAGGACCTCCAGGGTCAGGGGTGGCTGGCGAGAAGCTGGACTTCCCAGAGAGCTGCTGCGTGTCCAACACGCCTCATCCAACCCGGGCTCAAAGCTTCGGCGCTGAGGGCCCTCGCCCGCCCCAGGCGAGAGCACAGCTCCCTCGGCGGGACGAGCTCCCGGACGACGACGACGCACCGCGCCTCTCCCAGACCGCTCGGCAAAGGCTTTGGCGTGTCCTCGCCACCCCCGGCTCCCCTCTGGCAGAGCGGGGCCCGAGGCTGGCCTCTCCCTGCTCCCCTCCTCCAGGCCCTGAGCCCTGTGGCGGGCGCCGAGGCTCCCCCAGTCGCCCCACTCCCCCGTCGCCCCTCCGAGGGCCGTGAGGCCTCAAGGCCAGCCCGCCTGCCGCCCACGGCGCGGCGGGAGGGGGCTACCCGGCACCGGGCACCGCCAGAGTCCTGGGGAGCCCCGCGGCATCGCTCGGAGGCGTGGTGCCCGCCCGGGACCAGCCCGCAGGCGCCGGCGGGGCCTGACGGGGCGGGAAGGGGCCGTGCGAGGGCCGGGGGGGTCGAGGCCCCGCGGGCAGGGCCCGGCGGGCGGGGAGGGGCGGAGCGGCGGCGCCCGCCCGGCCCTCCCCCCCATCCCCGTGGCCGCCAGGTGGCGCCCTCCTCCCGGGCGACGGCGCCCGCGGCGGCGGCGGCGCCAGGCGCCGGCCCCCGGGTGGGCCCTGCCCGGCCCTGCCCGGCCCCGAGGCCCCGGCGCCGAGGAGACGGGAGGCGGCGGGGCCGGGCCAGGCCGCGGACAGCACACTGCCTCCCCGCCCCCCCCCCCCGCCGCCGCCGCCCCCCGCCCGGGGCCGGGTCCTTCTCCCCAGGCGCTGCCGGCCTGCGCGGCCGGGACGGGAGGAGGCCGCCCGCTCCCCGGCCCGGGCCCGCTGCCTGCACCCAGCCCCTCGCCGAGGGCCCCAGCCTCTCTGGAGCCCAGAGCGAGCTGGGTGCCGGCGCCCCGCCACAAAGCCCGACGCAGCCCGCTGCCCAGGGCCGCCTCGGCCTTCCCAGTGAGGGGGGCACCCGTCCTGCTTCAGTCCCAGGGGCAGGACCGAGCAGCGTGCCACGGCCCTGAGCTCGGCACCGCCGTCCACGCCTGCCTGGGGGTACCTCTGCCTGCTTTGGGGTCACCTGTTTCCCGTCGGGACCACCTCTGGAGCAGAGTCTGGGAGGAGGCAGAGCCCCTGCCCTGCTCCTGGTGAGAAACCGCACTGCAGCCCAGTTCAGCAGCCGCTAGGCAGCCAGTGCTGAAGGGCACCTCCTGGTACAGCTCAGCCAAGGGCTCCCGCTGGGTGCCACGACACTACACGCACCTTCACCAGCGTCCGTCGTTACTAGCGGCGAAGTCCAGCTTCAGGGCTACGCGTTGACCTACACGCTGCCTTCTCTGGCTCAAAGAGGCGTTGGCTGCAGTTCCTGGAGGGAAGGGAGGAGGCAAAAGTAGGCTCTTTCCTAAAATACGGTCAAAGAGAGGAACACCAAGTCCAGCTCAGTGCTTAATCTCAGCTCCAGGATGAAATATGGTCCCTGTCCCAATAAAGTAGCTAAACTGAGCCAAGGCTGGAGGCCCAGTCCTTTGTTAGTACCATCTCCTGGAGAGAAAGTGTCTTTTGGCAGTAAATGGGATGGAAGCAGACCAGACAATGCTTGAGGACACAGCCAGCCTCAGAGGTGATCTGATGACTCTTGCACAACCCTCCAAGAAGACTATGGACTTGAACACCTGTACGTGATCCCTCAGAGTGAGCCAGCATCCATGATAAGGAGCTCTCTTTCTCCAGCACCATTGTTCTCTTTTCACACCTCAGGCTCAGAGCCTGCTCTCCAAAGGCTGTCCTGCCCTGGCACCCACAGATGCAGCCTTTACTTCCCTTCTCTACGTTCCTGCTGCTCAGCTCTGCCTCCTGCTATGTCCCCAAAAGCTGCCTCCAAAGCAGCCAATGCTGAGACAGAGGACCTGCAACGTGGTGCATGCTGGGCACACTGCTGCTCAGCAGGTAAAATCGCCATCCTGGGAGCTCCAGGGTCCTCACTGTGGACCCCCAACAGCTTTGGCAGCACTGGCTCCAAAGCCCCAGCTTTTTGTAGTGGCTTGTAAGGCTTCTCTGAGGGGAAAGGTCCAGATCTTAACTAATGGGAGGTGGCCAGTGAGCTTGGCTGGCCACCTTGCTCTCTGTTCTCCAGCATGGGGAGATAACTGGTTTCCAAGGACCATGTTCACGGGTGACAAGGCACATGACACGGCTGACCTAGTCAGGCCCTCTGTGAGCAACCATGCCCCACATCTGGCAGTTACCCGAAGAAATACCCTTCACTCCCAGCTTCCAGATCCAAGGAGGAGCCTTTCCCATCATACGCTCTGTCGTATCTCTGGGACTATGAGCTTCTGCAAGGGCCCCTCTCCCTTTTCAGGATGTCTGTGTGATGCTGGAGAGCAGGATCTCCTACCACACCCCCACAGTGGTCTGTGGGCCCTCGGTGGTCTGTGCACTGCTGTAGGGAGTCTGGCAGGAGGCTGAAGTTCTCTGGACAGGGCACTGAACCTCCACGGGAGGAACGGTGGGGCCTGCAAACTGAGAGAGGCGGAATCGGTCCTCCCGAATTCACTGCACCTATGCTGGGCTTGGACACGGCTGCACCAGCCACATCCCACACATCTGCTTCAGGGCTTGGGTGTCTCCCTGGCAGACTCATCCAGTGCAAAAAAAAATATGTAGACTGTTTGGCTGTTTGCAAACTAGCCCTGCTTTTTTGTGAATGGATTCATTCACCGGCCGCCTGAAAGAGCCATTTTAGCCAATGGTCGGCTTGCGAGCGCTGCCTCCCAGCTAGTCGTGATTTGCTCTTTGCGGCTCTGCCTCTCTGATTGGGCTCCCAGGCGCCACATGATGTGATCCCTTCTCCTTGACAGGGTGTCTGACATTTTTAAGCAGAACACCAAACAGCTAATGCTGAAGAGCAACCATGTCTCCTGGACGGTGCTGCTGTTAATGTTTGTTTTTAATCACCGAGGGGGAAGGGAGGCTTAGGCACATTTTTTGCAGATGAACCAGCAGCCTGTCTGACACCTTTGGAGTGACAGTGAGTAAAGTCCTAGAAACTCCCTGCATCTCCTCACACACATGCTGGTGAGGGGTCAGGGCCCAGCTCTGCCAAGGAGCCACTGGGCATGTGGTTGGGTTTACTATACACAGAGACAAAGGCAGCTAAGGAGAACGGCAAAGGAGCGGAGAGAAAGGCAGCTGGAGGTGGATCTTGCGTGGAGGAAGCAGCCCCCCCCGCCCCCCTTGCACCTGACAGCCCTGGGGAGATGGCGAGACAGGAGCCCACCTCTGCCTACCCCATGGGGCACACCTACAGTCAGCATGGTCCACCCTGGCCTGTACTGGTGCTGTTAACGTCAGCGTTGTTGCATGTTTTTCATTGTGCTGACGAACAAGGAGCTGGGGATGCCTGGAGGAAGCAGGTCCAGCTCACCTGGAGCTCCTAGCCAGCAGTGGTCAGCAGAACGGGCTCACCAGGGACCTGCTGGTGGACCAAGCAGGGCATCCAGAGAGACTGGCTTTCCAAGGCAGCTCCTGGTGTCCATGCCAGGCTGCAAAGGTGAGTGACAGCAGATGCTCATGCCGGGGAGGAGACGAGCGCAATTTTGCTTGTTGAGAAAAGTCCCGGTTTAGCCTGGGCTTCAAAGTTTGAGGAGGCCAATTACTGCCTCCCCATTCATCTGCCTTTCTAGGAATGATGAGTGATGGGCTTAGATCATCACCCGGGCCCGAGTCAGATATCTCAAGAGCTGGCATTAGACATCTGTGCGCTCCGGCCCTGTGAATCTGGGTCACCCTAGCAGAGCTGGTGCACCAACAGAAACTGCATTCCTAGAGACTGGCCTTAGCTGAGGGGACCTGAGCTAAATGGGGCAAGGTGGCACAGGAAAATGGGGATGAAATACCCTTTGGCAACAAAGACAAAAGAGTTAACTTGCTGCTGGTGTCAAAGCCAAACCGGGATGTGAAAGGCAAATGGAAAAGTGCCTTCATACCACCGAGTCAAATGTCAGAAGCCATCCTGAGCTCATGCTCTCTCCCAAGACAAACAAGATCATCTAAATCTGGAGTTCATGCATGGGAGAGCAATTCACCAGGTGACAGAAGGGCCTTGACACACAGAAGGAAGAGATGGAGACCTCTGTGGACCCAAGAGAGGGGCTCTCTGCTCCGGGCCAGGTTTTGTAGGGACTACAAGGAAGAGAGATGGGCGTGATCCAGCCAAGGGAGCTGCCCCAGCACAGCACATGGTGTCGGAGCAGATGAGTTCTGGCCAGCGCTGGCTGTGGAGAGGAAAGCCGCCTTCGCTTCCCTGTCACGCCAGTGGACGTGTGCGTGCAGCGCATGGGGCAGCCATCAGGTCCCATGGAGCCTCCTCCACCACGTCTGCTCTACCCTGCCCAAAGGAAGAAGGGGTTAAACTGCTGATCCTGCTGCCAACCACCTTCTGCTTAAGCCCCAAGACTCAGGGCAGAGAAGGGAGACAGCAAAGCGTGCGGCTCACTACAGCTTTGCAGGGCATGGTCCCCCTGCAAATACTGGGTGAATGGAGGGACTGGTTGGGTGCCCAGGAGTGGTTGTGCACACGCTTGTCAGTGTGTGGCCACAGCATGTCTCTTGCCAACGTGATGACAAGCATGACCCAACCTAGAGGATGCCACCCACCCTTGGTGCTCCGGGCCTGTCTCCTGGGCCACCACCCCAGAGCGCAGGAGGAAAGACCCATGTCTTCAGAAGTTAGCACCCACTGCATCTTGGGGCTCTGCCGGTTCTGCCTGTCCTGCCCCCTTCCCCCCCCCCCCCCCCCAGCTTGTCCCTTAATCACAAGCAGCTTGGGGAGACAATGAAATAACCGCACCAAAGAACCAGGCTTGTTCCCCTTTGTCTTTTGCTCCTTTGAGGCTCAGCAGACGAAGCAAGCCATCACGCCCACGGCCCAGCCATCACACGTTCGACTCATTGCCTCCCGGGGCAGCTGAGCAGGAGGCTCCTCGGCACAAGGTGACCGTGCATCGGCATGAGGTGACCGCACGCCAGCGCCGCGGCAGGTTGGCAAGGCAGGGCCCGGTGAGCTGGCGTGCACCCTGTGGGGCTGCCCTCAGCTCCCCGGCCCCTGCCTGCACCGAGCAACTCGGCTCTCAGCTCTCATACTTTTGCCTCCAGACAAGCCGTCATCTCAAGCTGGACCCCTGAGTTCTCCCCAGAGACGGAGGCAGTGCCCCTCCTCCCTCCAGCACATGGCACGGAGGCTTTTAGGCTGGTTTTTGCTGGAGTTCACACAAATCTCGCCTTCCCCATTCCCACCCCCCCCTTCCCCGCGCAACTGAACTCAGCCATTGAGCCCAGCGAATGGTTTATTTCCCAGGTTAGCACAAAGCAGGGGTCTCTGTGTGCCCCTGGAACCAGCAGAACAAAACGCACAAAGACGTTAGAGGGCCATTTGTAACCAAATCCCAACACACCAGATACTGTTGGGATTATGTCAGAAATATTTTCCCAGAATGCCCTCCCCCCATGCTCCCTCCTACAGATGTTCGGCCCCCACACCACAGATGTTGTTCCTCTTGCAAAATGAGCTTTCCCCTTCCTCTCCCAAATGCCCCTGATGTTTTGCACATTGCCTTCGCCGAGGTCTCTTTTCCACCCTGCCCTCCACGTCCCCCCCTTCCCTGGTCCCTCACTGATGAAAGTGTGGAAAGGCCAACCTGCCCCTTGTGCGGGACCGCACAGATGACCACAGGGCTCTGCAGGGACATTGGCTGCTGGATATCACTGTCCCTCTCGCCTCATCCCCACCGTGCCCATTAGAAAAGCTCTCTCCCTGTTTCGGCCTCAATCTGTGCATGACTTCTGGGCTCTGCAGGCCTGCTCCCGGGGACTCGCCGGACCGCGGTCCCCTTGGAGGAAGATGGAGGGATGCGAGCCAGACCCCTCGGAGGGTCCTGGCGCCTTCCCACGGGCTTGGTGTCATGCCGCTCTCCTCCGCTGCGTGCCGAGCTGAAGGGGGACGGGGTCTCCCCGCCGCTCCACAGACGGCTTGGCGGAGCACAGCTCCTCGCTGGCAAGAGCCTTCAGCAGCAGTTTGTTCCTTGGGGATGCCGGGTGCGTTTCAGACACCGGAGGGAACGGCCAGACCTTCCCCTCCAGCACCAGCAGCCCACGCGGAGCATGCAGGGGGATGGCCTGGCAGCCCGTCAGGGCCCTGCTCCAAGCCCTATGACAGACAGACAGACAAACAGACAGATCTCCTTCGGGAGCGGGCTTGCACTGCCCGTGCCCCCGCTCACCAGCGCCGGGCTCCTCCCCAGACGGCCCGGCTGCCGGCAGCCTGCCCGTTGCGGAGCCGTCCCGTCTCTCCCTTGCCCTGGCTCCATGAGGTCCAGCGGGAGAGTGGGGGGTCCCACCGGTCCCGGCACACGAGGATGGTAAGCTGAGGGGCACACAGCACCATTGCAGGATCAGCACTTGCTCCTGACCCCAACACGCACCCGGCTACACCGCAGGGGAGAGATGCCAGCCCCGGGGCTTCGTCGCGGCAGCAGGGCTGGGCATAGGGCTCGTCTCCATCCTTCCCTCCTGTGCTAGTGGCGGCAGCCGAGAAAAAACATTTGTTCTGACACACACGGGGCTGCCAAGCTGTGTCAGGCGCTTTGATGGCCGGGGCGGTAACCTCGACCGCTTCCTCTGCCAGCGGGAGAGCCAAATCCAAGAGCCACAGAGCATGCGGGAGCCCGGGACGGGCGACACGAAGCAGGAATCTCCCAAGGACTTCAGATGACACCTCCTGTCTGGGACATCGCAGCCCTTTTATGTGTTATGAGCCATTTCTCTCCCGTCTTTTTTTTTTTCTCCCCAACAGGTTATATACACAAAGAAAACCTAGAGCAGGATCCCGGAGAGGCGTAAATCGGTGGAGCTCTACCAACCTTCGGGGCGTCTTGCGATTTACACCAGCGTGGCCCAGCCAAAGCCCTTTACTCATCACCTGCTCCGAGCAAGAATTCGAGTCTCCGCTGGTCTCCCAGGGAGCTGGGGTGCAGCATGGGGTTTTTCTTCAAAGATAGAGTTTATTGCTAAAAATGTTTTGATCAGTGATAGCTCATATTTACATTGATATGTTTTTAAAGGAATATTCAAGTAAACATTTCCAATAGTTTCTGGCATAATCTCTAGCTTTTTTTCCTATACACAAACGTTAAAAATAAATAAACTGTACACAGAAAATTTCCTTTAACATCTCTACATGACTATATGTATTCCCACACAACAAAACGATTCCACTCTTTCATAGATTTGTACTTTTCTTTAAAATTTCCTCCTTAATTAATTGTTATACACTTAAAAAAAAAAAACCTAGAGAGCTTGGCAAATTAGTTCAAACATCAGTGACAAGGTCTGAAGAAGACACAAAAAAAATACAGCACAGAGAAACAACCATCTTCGGGGATGCTGCCGTTCTTTCTTTTCTTTTTTTTTTTTTTTTTAGCCCCCCCCCCCCTTCTCCTTTTGATAAAATCATCTTTACAGGAAATTTCTGCCCTTCCCTTCAGCAGGGAAGTGCTCAGGTTCTGTGGGGACAGGTTTAAAATGTGGTCCTATGTCTTTAAAATAATAATAATAACAATAATAATTATAATAATAATAAAAAAAACAGCTGCGATTTCCCCCCCTTTCCTTTAAAATCTCTCTATTTACACGGCTGGTTATTTTTTTTTCTTTTTCTCTTTTTTAGTTTTTTATTTTCCTTTTGTTAGAAGGCTATATACGTATAAAAATAGACATCTGATTGTAGTGCTTTACTGTGCCTTTGGCCTGCCCTGCAGTTCCTGGGTTCGCTTTTCCCCTTTCAAATAAAATAACATTAAAATAAGTCAAAAAAAAAAAAAAACCCCAAACCCCCAAAAAACCCCAAACCAAAAACCCAGTTCCTCCCCACCCCACGCTCTGGGGGGGGGTGTGTGTGTGTGTGTGTGGAAAAAAAAACCCCAACCAAACCCACCAACCCTTCCCCCCCCCCAAAAAAAAAAAAAAATCATCCAAACGACAGAAGGCGGCAGTGCAAGGGGCCGAGGGAGGCTAGCAGGAGCACTTGCACTCGGAGATGAGCGGGTACTGCACGGGGATCCAGGTGCAGTACTTCTGGCTGGACCAGCCCTGGCAGTGCCAGCGCAGGAAGGTCTTGGTGACCGACTTGACGGGCTTGCAGAACATGCCCTCGGGCAGCGAGCAGGATTTCTCGGCGAAACAGTTGCCCTCC
Source organism: Astur gentilis (assembly GCF_929443795.1). Classification (NCBI taxonomy): domain Eukaryota; kingdom Metazoa; phylum Chordata; class Aves; order Accipitriformes; family Accipitridae; genus Astur; species Astur gentilis. The sequence continues at coordinate 1,412,186 of NC_064912.1, forward strand.
TTGATGTAGCGGGGCCAGAAGCGGACGCCCAGGTCCTTCCAGGTGTAGAGGACGGGGCAGTAGGTGTACGCCCAGAGCCACTGCAGCACCTTCCGCCGCGCCTTCTTGCCCACCTTGAGGCGCGGTCCCTGGGGCGGACCCAGCTCCAGCCGCCGCAGCTCGGCCGGCAGCGCCGCCCGCCCCCGCCCCGCCGCCGCCGCCGCCGCCGCCGCCTCGGCGCCCGAGGCGTTGGCCGGCCCCGGCACGGCCACGGCCATGAAACCGGGGTCGAAATGGCTGCCCAGCTTCTTCCTCAGAGTCCTCTCGTCTAGGTCCTGTTCCTTGGGGTCGTACTCGGGATCCGGGTGCTCCACGATGTCTTTGACGGGCAGGTTGTCGCTGGGCGAGGGTCGCAGCCGTAGGAAGGGCTGCCCGCCCCCCGGTCGCAGCAGCCCCAGGCAGGAGCAGAACAGGAGCGCCCGGATCGCCGTCATGCTCCGGGCGGGCCCCCGCCGGCCCCGGCTCGGCGCTGGCTTCCCCGCGGGGCTGGGCGCTGCGGGCTCGGCTCCTAGCGCTGCCCGGCGGCGCCTGCCAGCTCCCGGGGACTCATAAATAGGCAGAGACAAAAGTCCGGCGAGGCCCGTTACTTTAAATAGCTCGGCCGGGGTTGTGTGACAGACGCATCTGAGGCTCGCTCCGCGCCCGCGGCCGCTGGCTCCCCGGGGCTCCCCGCCGGGCCGGCTCCAGCCGCGGCCGAGAGCGCCGGGGGGTCCGTGCCTCCCCCGCGGGGCGGCGGCGGGGCAGGGCAGGGCACGGCGGCGGCGGCGGCGGCGGCGGCCGAGCCTTCCTCCTCCGCCTCCTCCTCCTCCTCCTCCTCCTCCTCCTCCGCCGCCGCTCTCGCTCGCTCCCCCCCAAAATTCACAGCGGACTCGTCTCCATCGCCATGGTGACAGCTGGGCCGAGCCCCACGACAGCTTGTCTAGACGGTGTGACAGGGTTTGGCGTGAGACCGGAGCCCGAGAATAAAACCCTCCTTTATAGCCGGGCGAGCCGGGCGAGGGGGCGGGGAGGAGGGTCACGGCGCCGCGGCCCGCTCGGGCGGCCCCTGCGCGGGCACCGCCGGGGCGCGGGGCTCAGGCGGCGGCGGCGGCGGCGGCGGGCGGCGCCGGTAGCGCCCGCGGCCCGGCCGGGCTCCTCCTCATGGCGAGCGGCTGGGGCGGCCCGCGGCCCCCCGGGGCATCCTCGGCGGGTGGGTGGGGAGGGTGGGTCCCCGGCACCGGCACCGGCACCGGCGCGGCGAGGCGAGGCGAGGCGGCGCGCCCCGGCTCCCGGCGCGGTCCCTGGCGGCGCCCGCCGCTCCGCGCGGCTCCTCGGCGGGGGCGGGCAGGGGCGGGCTCGGCCGCCGTTCAGCAACCCCGGCGACCCATGTTGCCGCTGCTGCCGCTGCTCCGGGGGCCCGGTCGGCCCCGCCGCGCTCAGCGCATCCAGCCGCTGCTCCGCGCTTCGCCCGCTCCGCGCCCTACGCTGCCGGCTCGGCTCGGCGCGGCGCAGCCCGGCGGGGCTCGGCTCGGCTCGGTTCAGCGCGGTTCGGTGCGGTTCGGTGCGGTTCGGTGCAGTCCGCTCGGCCGCTTCCGCGCAGCCCCCCCCCCTCCGCGCCCCGCCGCCCGCCCGCCGCGCACTGCCGCGCCGCCGCTCGCCGCCCAAGTTAAATACGCGCCCGGCGCGCGGCCGCCCCGCCCCCGCTGTCACTTTCGCCGCGCGCTGAGTGACAGCCGCGCCCGCGCGGCCGCCGCCGGGTCCTGCCGCCGCCCCCCCCCCCCTCCGTCCGTCCGTCCGTCCGTCCATCCGTCCCCCCCCCCCCCGAGCAGCTAGATCCCCGCAGCGCGTCCCACCTGCCGGCCCGGGGGCGAGCGGGGATCGCGGGGCGCTGGCCCGGGCTGGGGAGCTCACGGGGAGGCGGCGGAGGCTCACGCACGACCCTGGCTTCGTAGCAATGGCCCCCAAAACAGAAGCAGCCCTCGGCATCCTCTGTCTGCACCAGCCCGCGGTGGTCCGGGCATCGGCACGGACCTCCTGGGTAGCCAGGCCCTCGCTCTGCCTCTGCTTGGTGCAACCACTCTGCTGTGCCACCGTGTTTTGCTTCTCCGCAAGAGCCCACGTCACCTTCGAGGACCTCTTCCAGCTTAACGCGGAGCTAAAAGATGAGCAGGGCACCGTGTCCCAGGAGCCCCTCCTGGGCAGGACCCCTGGGACAGCATGCTGGATGCACTCCAGCGTCAGCATCTCCGCACCCTCTGCGAGAAAGGCTACAGCCTTCCAGGAGCATCACTCTTACTGGAGAGAATGCGTCCCTGCATCCCTCAGCGCGACACGGTGTGATGGCAAGCTGGCTTAAATCAGCGGCTCGCTCTTCACCCCCTTCTCAGCAGCGCGGGGCTAAATCTCTTGGCGGAGAGCTGGACCCCCAACCTTCGAGGCACAGAAGGTGGGAGCCTGGCGTGTGTCAACACAGCAAAAACCCCAAACCCTTCTCACCTCCTTTACCTCCACATTGCTCGGCACTGAGCTCACGCTTGAACCATGTCCAGAAATTGGACACACAGCTGGTTCCTCCAGGCTGACAGTGTGTAAGAACATTCCTGCCCATGCCAGTCACTCCCTCCCAAAGGCATGAGATAACCAGTTACCCACTGGGGCCAAGGCAGGGCAGCGGAGGGAATGAGGCAGATCGTGGGGCCAATTTCTTACCGTGACGTGCTTATGAGCCACCAAGCAAAGCAAAGGGCTGCAACGGCAGGCCAGCCAGGAGACCCCCACCAGTGCATGCGGAGCTGGCTTCGCTCAGCAAACTAACGAACGGAGCATTTCCCCCAGGTTTCTGTCTCTTCGTCATCCCAGAAATGCCAAATGTTGGGTTCAGGCAGGAAAAGAAAACAAAACCCCCCAAAATGGAGAGGTCGGAGATCCAGGTTGGAAATCCAGCCTGGAGTCTGCATAAAGTCAGAACATCCCCTGGACTTCACCGAGACAAAGCTGACATGTGCCAGCTCCGGAGCCGGCCACAGTGCATCCCGGTTATTTACAGTGGGCAGGATTAAAGTGCACGGTTTAAACATATCCAGCCTTTCTTGCCTTGCTGTGTATTTCTGCTGTCATGATCCCAGCTTGCTTTGCTGAACTCTGAGCTTTCCTTCAGTCATTTGGATCACACACACTCTGCAGTTAAAGTCATGAAACAATACTGCTCTCCAGCTCTTCTATCATTAGCTCTCAAAACAATCTGCAAAAGAGGTAGGTATCGTTATCCCTCGATACTGGATATTATCAGTAAAAAGCTCTCATTACCGATTTCCTGACCCCAACACACATGCGAAGCTTGAACCAGTTTCAGCCTTGATGCTAAGGCAGATGTGCACTCTGCCTTTGCTCACTGCTGGGTGGGAAAACGCGGGTCTCAGCAGTGTCAGAATTAAAGCAAACACAGTAACGAGAAGCAGCTCAGGGCAGAGACACCCAAGAGTCAGGAACGGGGCAATTACTCAGCGAGATGTACTGCTGTTGGCACTGCTGCCTTAGTAAATCCTGGTGAGGGGATTAACATCTGACTGTAATTGTAATAATAAAATCCGACATGTATACAGCATTTTTCATCTTGAAGGATCCCAAAGTACTCAAGTAACTTAACTCCTTCAGCTGTCTCCTGGACTTTATAAACGTGCTTCTTAATCATCCCGTGCCAGACGAAGATGGCTTTGCTCTGGGCACACACACATCACTTCAACAGGTCCCCTGTGGGAAAGGAGAGGCTCTCCCGGGTGGGCTGGAGAAAGTTTCCCCTTTCGGAGGCAAGTTCCCTGGAAAATGGTGCTTGGCATGTCCCAGGGGCAGCAGGGGGAAGGCACCAAGGTCTGCAGGGGGCTTGGAAGACCCTCCCAGCCTTTCTAGTGGGCAGCCCATGGTGGGCTAACCGCCGTGCTCTTGTGCTAGCCAGTGTGAAGCATTTCACTTGAAGTTCTTCTGAACCTTTCAAGGTGAGGGGAATAAAGACAAGCCCCTAGACAGGAAATTTAAGGCTTAATTCTGCCTGCGGGGTCCACCACAACAGCCAAAGGCTCCTTCTCCAGCCCCTTCCCATCCTCTTCTCTTCGGGACTAGAGGAACTGGGGAAAAATCCTATTTATGGCTGCTTGCGTGGACTAAGGCTGAGCAGTGCCATGCATTCATATACCTTCCCTCTTACTGTTCTCTGCGGGCACACAGCCCAACTCACAATCTAGCCTTTAATTAAAGGATTTAAAGTTGGAAAGGGTACATATCACATACAGAAAAGCGTTATCAAAATAATTCCATGTAAGAAGAAAGATGTGATGTTAAAGGCACCTTGTGAAGGCTGAAATGGTTGCAAACTGCTTATTTTTGCTTCTTTCCCTCATCTGGCATCCTTCTGCCATCTAAAGAAGACCTGGAAGATTTTTGTGACAAAAGGAAAAGGGCATTTCTATTTCACATTTGAAACTTAGGCGGTACCTACTCTGTTTTCACTGGAAGGCTCCACAAGCAAGTAAATTCCTAGTAGCAGCAAAACATCAGTGATACTGCCTTAGCAACACAGTTATTCAACTGACAAAGTTTTTTATCTTTTAGCTCGTTTCAGGCAGCACTAATTTAAGTCAAAGCCAGGGGTAAAGATACAGAACAAAATTATCCTTCTTACAAAGTAATTCCTATTCCTTCAGCTTTAGGCACAAAAGCTTCAAATCCACACCTTAAACCATGAAAAAGCCTCTGGCGCAATCCAGGAGAGCAGGAAGCCCATGCTTGGAAACCTAAAAATGAGAGAAGAGAAGAGAAGAGAAGAGAAGAGAAGAGAAGAGAAGAGAAGAGAGAAGAGAAGAGAAGAGAAGAGAAGAGAAGAGAAGAGAAGAGAAGAGAAAAGAGAAGAGAAGAGAAGAGAAGAGAGGAGAACTCCCAGCCAAATGTCCTTTGTCTCTTTTGGGTTTTTCTATTGCTTTCTGTTTGCTTGTTTAAGTTTTCCAGGCTCTCTTTATGCTTGAGAAATAATGCTGATGGGCTGGCATGGCAAGTATGAGGAAAGGCTTGGGTCTGACAAGACAAAAGCCCTAATTTTCACTTGAGGAACCAAAAAAAAAAAAAAAAAAAAAAAAAAAGACTAAATGATGGTGCACCAGGTTTTCATTAGAGATATGTTTATTTTCCAGTAGAAATACATTACCCTGCTCTCGTCAGTATGTCTAAAGGAGCGGTTCCCAAAGTATGCCATGGCAAGTGGTTGGCAGGGGTCCACGAAGCAGCCTCCTGCAGCAGCTCACGGGCTTGCTGGTTCCCTGAAGTCTGCTGTGAGCAAGAGGAATTCGGAGGCTGAGAGCGGCAGCGGAGCTTGGGGGCAGGACTCGGGTGTCTCTAGTTGGCCAGATTCCCCTGGGGCAAAAATGTCACTGTAAGGGTTAAATGAATGGGACACGGGACATACACAAACACACAGAGTCTTATCATTTTCATCATAGACCTACTTAGGTTTAATTTCTGTAAGGAGTTCAGTAGTCCTGGTATTAATGAAGTTATTCACCAGCTCACAGTTTTTTCCCTGATGGGATGGGAAGAGAAAATGGGGTGGGAAGGGAAAGGGGGTGGGAAGAAAGGTGGCCCCAGCCTTCTGCTTTAGGGACTTAAATCTGTGCAGACTCCCGAAAACCCCCTCGGCTGCCCAGCACGGCCCTTCCCCAGAGGGGCTGGGGAGGAGCATCTGGCAGAGGTCTCCTCTGAGAAGCTGACCTAGCAGTGCCCCATGCTCCTGGGAGCTCAGCACCACCCCAGCACTTATCTTGCACCAAGTTCAGATGCGCCAAAGACCTGATGGGAAAGAAAAAACACCCCTGAAGCTCCAGGGAGGAGATTACTTGTGCTTCAGAAATATATTTTCTCTGTACCAAGTAGGGTGGTTTTGCTATTCTGAGCTTCCTGGCATCCTTTTTTGTCTTTATCATGAGGTATTTTTCTGCTTTTCAAGCTCCTCGTAACTTTCTTCATCTTGGCACCATGGTGTTGTGCCCTGTCCCTCTCTGCCTCACTCAATTATAATCCAGACTGATTTCCTGCCGTATGCCTGGTCCTGTAATCTCCCTGTTTTCTGTGTGGTTGTACCTTACAGTCCCCAACAGCTGCCTGGAGTTCGTCCTTCGACGTTCGCACTGTGGATGGCAGCACCTTGCTCTCCTGATACCACTCACTCCATCCCCCCTTTTCCCTGCGGTCCTTGAGAGCCCAGCTATTACTCTACTAGTTACAGTTAACAGTCTGCCCAAATCCTGGTGCATTTCCAGCAGTGCCAGCTGTCCTAAATGCTTTAGAAAAACTTGCCCCGTCGCCATTACATGTGAAGAAGTCCAAGGGGTTTTTCCTCCTGCTTCCCTTACAGCCTGGCATTGATTACATCCAATTTGCTGTAACCTATAGCTTAGACAACTGGGACAGGTGATCCCCAGGGTGGTGGAAAAGGCTGAACTGAGCAAAAAAAGGTTTGGTTGGTCTCAATCCGTTCATAGCAACTGTAACACTTGCCATGTGATGGACCGTATTGACTAGGCTGGTGTCGGCACAGCTCCTTCTGGGCAGGTGTTGGCATTGCAGGAAGGGAGAAGGAGGGCTGTTTCACTGCAGCCATCAGCAGTTTGGTTGTCATTCGCCCTGTAAATACTCACATGCATCGGTCATTGTGGCCCAGCGCTCGTGGGCAGGAGATCTCACCCTCCAGCAAGGGAATTTGCAGAAGGAAAGTCCTGAGTTTGATTTTCCTGATGCCCCTCCAGCCTCAAGTGCCCACTGCACAGCCAGGGGCTTGGCAGAAGCCAGAATGTCAGGATGGAGTCCTCGAAAACTCACCAGGGTGAGCTCTCCTCTCCCAGGGGACCTGCAGGAACGCTCCTCGGCAGAGAGACCAGGAATGATCCCTGGACAGCTGCCAACGTTAAAAAACAACAACATGGAGCTCTGAGATTTCTACCCGCTTGGCATACATCTGTCACCACATGTGTTGACACAGAGCAATGCTGCCACGTCATGTTGTACGTGGCAGTCGCTGTCAACACTAGTCCAAGGCAGAGAGAACTGCTCAGGGCAGCTATTTTTTGAAAATGTTGTCCCGAATAAAAGGGCTAGAGCATGCCTTGGGGACACAGCCCACCACTAAGGGTGGCCACGCCAGGGAGCAGCACTGGCTCAGGGATTCCCGAGCCAGTCTCCAGGGAGAATGCATTGCTGCCAGTGTAAACCAAACCCAAATGACCAGCCCCAGGCCAACCTGGTGACACAAGACTTTGCCAAATTGGCCACCCCTTCCTTTCCGCTCTGACAAGCCCTGCCTTTTGCCCTGTGCCACTCTGAAATGCAGGGAGACCTGGCAGCCAGCGATGGGAGCTCTTGCCATTGCAGCTGAACAGGACAAGCCGCAGCCCTGCACAATGCACCCAGCCATTGCCCAACGCAGCTACAAGAAACCTCCTCCAACTGCAGCCAGACCAAAGATCCAGCTACAGCCCATCCCCAGCCCACTCCCCACGCATCTCTTCTTGCCAACATCCATCCCCCAGCAAACGCTGCTGAAGGACATAGCATTTCCCTTTTGCTGCCTCTTCTCGCCTACCCCAAGCGCCGGCTCAAGCTCTCCTTCCCACAGGGCCCTGGCAGGTTGGGTCCCTGCAGTCCCAGCCTGTCCTCGGGCCCCCTCCCCAAGCCAACGTGCTCCCAGCTCTTGCCTGGGTGCAAGCACATATCCCACCGTGGTGAGCTTGAGGCCAAAGGGAGCACCACAACGATGATGTTCCCAGGGACACTAAGTTGTGGCTGTAATTAATGTGTGATGGAGGGACCCAAGTGACTCCAGCTCAGGTGGCAGCCAGGACAGGGCTCAGTGCTGGTTGCTGACCCCACGGGGCTCACAGGGAGTACTCGAGCAGTTGTCACCTGCACTCAGCTCCACAGAAGTTGAATTGCTGCTGCACCAGCTAATGTACTGCTTCCCCAGGACACCTCTGTGCTGAGGTTCCAAGGGACCTGGCTGACCTGCCACGATGCATCTGCAGCCCAGCGTCTTGGGAGTTGCACTGAAGGCAAATATGCATGGACAAATTTTTTTCATCTTCTTGGTTTTTTCATCTTCAAGGTTTTTTAATCTTCAAGGATTTTTTTATCTTCTTTGATTTTTTCATCTTCAAGGGTTGCCCTGGTGGGTGGCCGCAGGAGGCAGAGACTTGCTCCCATAACCATGCTGTGATGTTGCCGTGCCTGTGGGACTCTCTTGCCAGCTAACACAGCTCGTGCCCCTCTCTCCAGCACACTGTGGGGTCTTGGAGCACCTTGCTCATGTGCCTGCACAGCCTTTGTTGGGTCTTTCTGAGAGAGAGCTTTGAGGAGCTACATCCCAGAGAGTCCCCCAAGAAGATGCATCTCTTCCTGCTAGCACTGCCCACACCTAGCAGGGCATGGGGGAGAGGAGATCAGGGCTAGGAGGGTCAGACAGCTTAAATCACCAGGGAACCTCAGTGCCTTTGGGAAGCCAGGCCCATCACCTACAAAGCCAAGGTCCATAGGGGCCACAGCAATCCTAGGACCATGTGTGCAAGGTTTACTACTGCCAAAGCCTGCAACTTCTCCTGTACAACAAAGGGCAAGGGTCAGAGAGATGGTCCATGTGTTTGCTTCCTCCTGTTTCATGTAGCTCCAGGAGGGATATTTCTCACTGCAGTGACATGGGTCCCTGTCCAAGAGAAGCTAATGGAAGGCAGCAGGAGGCATGGGCTGACACAGGATGGAAAATGGGATCCTGTGTCAGCATGTGGCCTCATCCTTACCCTGAGGAAGACAGTTTTGCTGTGGAGCTCTCCCATCCACCTCCCCCTCTGATCTGTACCTCCTGCCCCGCAACGCAAGCAGAGTTGGCTCCGCACCGGCTGCGGGAGGGACAAGTTCCTTTTGTCTTTAAATCCCAGGCAACCCAGTGGCTGGGCTGAGCTTAGCCCCTGAGAGTGATGAGTACTGAGGTGCCTTGTGCCGTGATAGAGCCCGTGCCAAAGCCAGGAGGGGCAGAGCAGGGGTGCTGGTGTCCAGGTGATTCTTCTCCTGGAAAAGATTTCTTTTTGCCCTGCAACGCCTCATGCACGGTCTAACAGAGGATCCCAGTGCCATCCTCTGCATCCTTGGAGCATCCTCTGCGGCTCAGTGCTGGAGGTCGCACCAGCTCTGAGCTGCAGCTTCTCAACCAAGTGTGCGCAGCCAGCTGCCTCTTGCCTCCTGTTTTCTTCCACAGCCTTATTACCAAGCAGCCAGGAAACTTGCTTCTGCGGATGCTCCACCTGGCATTCCTCACTCTAGTCTGCAAATTCAATTTATTTCAGCCACAGAAGGCAAGGTTATGTGCTTGACAAAGGGCTTTCTAACACAATACACGCAGCAGCATCCCAGCTTTCCTGAGTGCAGGCTGGAAACCCTGCTACCTGGTTCAAAACCTGTGGGAACTACAGCTTCCTAGCTTTCCGTAGGCTTTGGTCAACCCGTTGGGGGAGTCTGTATTGCACTCATGCAGCTTTCTTTCAGCTGTGTTCTGCCAGTCCATTTGTTTTCTCTTGATTCAGTCCCTAAGATGCTGTGGAGATGTAGGGAGATAAACATGGGGCTGGGTGACTCAGGAACCCCGCAGGAAGGGAGCAGGCAGGGCCAGGGGGTGGGTGCCAAATCCTCCCTACATTCCTGTTTGAAAAAGCCTGTCTGTGAATAACAATTAAATGTAATAACGTCATCTCTGACATCTCTCCCTTCAGACCCTGAGGAGTGCGAAGCCCAAGAGGAAGGCAGCTGTTGTGGAGTGGAGGGCACAAGCATCCCAGAGCACGACCCATCAAGGGCAGGCAGGAGCAGGCAGGGGAGGGCTTGCAGGACCAGCAACACATCCCCGTGCCTACGAAGTGCTCCTCATCCAAACACCTCTCCAGACCTGTGGTGGCTTGGAGGGGAGCTCTGGCTCTGCATTCAGGACCTGTTCACATGGCTGTGGCGTGGTCAAGATTTGGCCCTCCCTGGGGCTCGGGCTGTGCCTCCTGCGCTGCAGCCTGAGCCGGGTTTCACCGCCCTCCCCCGGGATGCAGAGCACGGTTCGCAGGGGCGAGAACCTGAGAAGGCGTTTGCATTTTGCCCAGATTTTCCCGGTTAATCGGGACCCTTCAGTCTAGTCGCTTGCTTATTTTTTTAAAGCAATGAAAGAGATTTCCCAAATCCAGCAGGCTCTAAGATTACACACAGGCAGAGACACCATCAGTCTCTGTCAGTCATTCCCTCCGGCCGGAAAGTTAGTGGCAAAGGAGTTCAAATGCACGAGCTGTGGAGCTAAGCCTGGCTCCTGCTCACCCTCCCGTCCTGTGCAGCCCTTCATGGGTGCAACTTGCTGCTGCTCCGATCCGGGGCGGTTTGCTCCTGCTTACCCCATACAAATGCTTGCAAAAGATGCTGCGCAACTAGGATTCGCATCCAGAAGCTTGTGGGTCTTTTATCAGCCCCGGAGGGGACCACAAAGGGAGTGAGAGAAACGCTCTTGGTACAGCTGACACTTTGACGTGGCCTTTGTCCTGATGGACGTTTCAGAGGGCAGCAGCAAAGAAGAAGCAGAGGGAAGGAATAACATCAAGCTGGGGAGAGCTGTGAAATGTCTGCTCCAATGCGAGCATGGGCTCTTCAGTGCCTTTCCCCCCAGGTGAGAAATCCCTCCTGTTCATGCCATCCAGGCTGGGCCCTTTGCGGGCTATGGGCTCCACTGGGAGAAACAGCGATTTCTTATTAAAAACTGGTAAAGAAACCAAAAGCCTTGGATCATCACCCTCAGAGCCCTCTGAACCAGGGACCTCATTTGGGGACAGATACTGGCAGGCAAACAGGACAGCACCTGCCTGTGCGGTGGCCAGAGGAGGGGAGGAAGCCCCAGCACCCAGCACCCTGCCGGTTCCTGCCAACATTCCTCAGCAGGCAGGGCTTCCTCCTCACCCTGTGTTTCAGCGAGCAGCGGAGGCAACTCCTGTGTAGCCCCTGCCCGTGGAACCGGCTGCTGCAGGATGGTGTAGGAACCAGGACACGTGCAGCAGGAAAAGGGACACAAACACCAGTTGCAAGAGGCTGGGAGCGCACTGGGGAGGGATAACTGCACCTGCACTCTTGTAACTGGGCTTTCCCTTGCCATCTGCACGGGGCACCCAGCTCCACTTCACCAACTGGGCAGAAATATCCGTAGGAATTATTTCCTTTTTTGATGCCTGAATGAAACTTTTCCAGACTTTTCCTTTCCTCCAGAGGAAACTGCTTAATTTGATCTAAATTCAGGACAAGTCTTGATTGCTCTGAATCGGCATTTATCAAAAAAAAGGCAATAAAATATTCATCTAAATAATTTAATTTAGCACTATCCAGACAGCCCTGCTCCGGCAGGTGGCTTCCTGCAAGGAATGTGTGATTTGGAGAGCAAAGGTGAGGAAGGGACACACTGCATCTGGGGGCTTGCACCGGCTGGGCAGGCATCTGCAGGCAGGGTGGTGTGGACAGAGAGGACATGAGCTCCTTGCTGGAGAAGAGTGAGGAAGGCAGCACTTGCTGCACGAGAGCATCCTGCCCTTCCCTCTACCCTGATGTGAAGTCCAGACCTGAAGCTGCTCCAGGGGGGGGGGTGGCAGTTTTTGTCCAGTGAGCGAGTGATTTATTGACCTTCTGTGTCAAAGGACGTTTGTCATTATTCAAATCAACTCAAATTATCCAAGTCAACTTACAGTTGTGCTTCTCGGTGCCTTCAGATGTCCACGGTCCTTGTCGCATCACCTCCTGGTCACCACCAAGGCTCCTGCTGTGTTCTTGCACTCTTGACTCCTGCACAAAGCCAGAAGCAATAATAGCACAGATAAGAGCCAACGTAAGCCTGACTCTTGCACCAGTGCCAGGAGGTATGTAGCACTGACTGGGACCTGGCTGGAGAATGGTCGTGCTGGAGCCTCACTGGAGCCAGGCTTTGTGGACATGCTGAGTGGGATAATCTACTAAAACCAAGTATCTTACCACCTTGTCCATCATGTTTTGTAACTCTTCAGCTTGGCTGGAAAGATTTGGACACCGGTTATTCAAGCAGTACTTTTTGTATGTTGGCATGCCCCCTTTACTCACAAGAGGTTAAAATCAGATATACTAGGTAGCAATGTTAAAGAAGAGCGTCAACATCAGTGTTAATCAACCCTTGAGGCTCCCCATTGCTGCACTTTTCATGGCAGCCCCGCTCCGGGGCAACACGGCAGGAGGTGCTCCACGTTTCCCCTGCTGCAGCTCCGCTCAGCTCCGGTGCAGGCTCCAGCACTGCCGCAGCCCTTCCACTTCTCTTCTTGTGACCCTGCTTTGCTTCATGACCTCACTCTGATGTCATACACCCACCAACTCCTTGCCCCAAGCGTCGTGTCTCTAACCAGTGACACAAGCTGCCCGAGGAACCCCCGTGCCCATGAATCCCTTGAGGTCACTCTCCTTGGTCCCGTATGGGTCTTCCAGATCCTCTTCCTGCTGCAGCAGGCTGGTGAGGAGCATCACCCAGCCCAGCCACTCCATTCCTGCTGGGCATGGCCATCCTGCTTGCCTCAAACTCCCCGTGCTTTCCACCAAGGTCAGCCTTGGCTGCGTGCCTCCAAAGACTCCTCCAGCTAAAAGGACACCAGTCACAGGAGTCCCAGCATTTCACTGACTAATTTCCACTGGAATCAGGAAGCTGAGGTTACAGGGAGAAGTTATGAATGAAACAAGCCGGCCCTGGGTTCCACGCAGACCAAAGGCATTACTATCCTACGCGACGTGTAATTAAATTGTGGACCTCATTGCCACAGGATGCCGTGCAGGCCAAAAATACACACGGCTTTGAAATGAGATTAGACAAATTCAGCGAGGGCAGACTCCATGGTGGCTATTACATGGGACAGCAAGCATACCGCTCCTGGCTCAGGAAGTCGCTAAGGCATCAATTGCTAGAAAATGGAAGGGTATCGCAGGGGCAGATCGCCTGCCTCTATCTGCCTGCTATTTGTCATCATCACTGGCTGGGATAGAGCTACCTCAGCTGACCCGGGACCCGCTGCAGCCCGCCGTGCTGCTCTCTGCAGCTGCATTCACAGATTCCTTGTGCAAAGGATGGCACCCTGCAGAGCAGCGAGAGTTTTGGGGAGCCCAGCACCCTGCCCCATCCCAGCCGTGTGCTCTCCTGCATCACCTTGCCCTCCAAGCAGCCTCTCCCAAACCAACCCTCTGAAACCAGGGCTCAAACCCCTCCTCATTGCACACGACTGCCCAGAGATGCTGCTGCTGCAAGGTTAGCAGTTCCTGGCCTTCTGTACCTGGACCCATTCACAAGCCCACGAACCCCTTGGGCTTGTCCTTTTCTCACACACTGAGGACCTCCTGGGATGGATGAGCACCACGCCAAATCCCTGGCTTGCCCTCCCTGCCTGCCGAGCCAGGAGTGGTACTGCTGAGCATCTGCTCTTCCTGACTCCCAGCAATAAAATATTGGGCTCTGCAGATGTCTTACCAGCAGCTCCGAGGTGCTCCTGGTGCAGAATCGATGCCTGGTGCTCTGTCAGTGCCTGGGCTGAGATTATTACCCAGCTTCGCAGGCTCCCAGGGCAGCCAATCCAACTGTGCCACGGAGCTAACTGGACCACAAGGGCAGCCTTGGTCAAATTATCAGAGGAGATAGAGATCAGAAGTGGCTAATGTGGGTTTTGCTGCTCTCTTTCCCTTCCACCCTTCAGCTCACTTTTGGTTTGGTGTGTTTTTTGGTGTCCCCCCCCAAAGGAATGACTTAATTTACGTCTTAAAAACCTAAATTTTCTATCCTCTGCAGGGCTACAGTCACCACGCACCTCACCGTGTGCCCTGGCTCGCATTGCTGCCAGCCTCCATCCCCATGGGGCTCAGTCCCTGCACACCCTGGGGCTTTCTCCAGGCTCTCTCATCCCTCTTCTTTTCTGGCTCTCTGTCCTGTTTCCTACACCCTGGAGGTTTTTCACGTCCACTGGACCACAGTGGGCTCAGTTTCAGGCGTCCCTCTCTGCCCTGCGTTCCTTTGGCTGGAGTCTCTGCTCTTGACCCTTTTTACTCTGTATCTCTACAGCATCCCCTGGCATGGAGCCCACAGTTTAGTTCCAGACAGTAAAGCCTTGTCAGTGTATCCATCGCTCCACGGTCTGGGACTACTCTGATGCCTCCATCTCTCCTGCTTATCTACTTGTACTCTCTAGTCTGGCGTTTGTTATTGTGCCTTTGGTCTGGTTTTGGGTGCTGGGCAGGGAGCGTGGGAGCAGGCAATGGCGTGGACTGGACTTTGCTGCTTCTGTTTACAGGGGACTGGTGCTCATGGCTCAAACCAGTTTGCCCAGCTGCCATCCTGCTGCTGGGTTGGCCGTGGTGCCATGTGTGTGGGCAGGATGGTGCATGGGATGGGGCAGAGCCACAGCACGCAGCCTCCTCACGGTGGTGTTTCCTTCGCCCTCCCTTGGCACAATTATGAAGGTTTGGATCCCCTATGAAAGAAGGAATACAATCCTGGTAAAGACTTTGACTTTGGGGTTTGGTTTTGATTTTTGATAGATCATCAGGAAAAAAAGATGAGAAATTAGTAAGACACTATCTTGAGGAATAAGGCCCAAAGCTTTGTGGAGCTGATGAAGGAACTGTGGGGAGAATATTGTATCTTTAAATAAAACCCAGGAGAGGGACCATGCACACGCAGAACCCTGGTTTGTGTGCATCATTTTGGAGACACAAAGAATTCTCACGTTAAACAGAGGGCAGTTAGAGAAGTGTGGTTTGAGAGTATTGGTGAAAACATCCGGTACTGAAGAAACTGTGCTAAAAGACACAAGCAATTGGATGGCCTGCATGTGCTTGAACTGCTCACCGGCTTGTCCTCCGCTGCTGCCCCGGGACACTGCCTGAGAACAGTCAGCCTGAATACAGGGAGGCCTCCAGCTGCTGCATAAAGGTGTTTAAAGCAGGAAGGGTGCAAGTGGTGTAAGCAGAGAAGCAGCACAGGCAAGGTGCAAGGGCTCTGGGGCTGGTCCTCAGTCTGCAAACATGGCTCGCACGTACCAGGTAGGTGGTGAAGCCACGGGGACTGAGCCGAACACAGCTTAGCACGCTGGCAGGCACCTCCCTACCCTACCCCGATATCACAGGCAACACGGGCAGCCTGAGCTTTGGAAAACCTTTAGCTGAAAGCTGGGAGCACAGCTGCTGGAGCCGTCATTGCCCCACGAACATGAGCAATGGCAGAGTCTGCATGGCCGTTGCTGGGAATAATTTTCCCTGCTCTTCTCTTTTGGGCAAGGCTTGCACATATTATTTTGAGGCAGGAGAGGTAAGTCTCCGGCATCCAAGGGGCAGGAGAGCAGTGCCAAAGCCATAATAAGAAAGCAGATGCTGAGATGGGAGCGGGGCCGTGCACACACGATGCCGGAGCATCTCAGGTGTTGGTGGGAGATGTAAGGACCACAAGGGCAGCCTTGGTCAAATTATCAGAGCAGATAGAGATCAGAAGTGGCTAATGTGGGTTTTGCTGCTCTCTTTCCCTTCCACCCTTCAGCTCACTTTTGGTTTGGTGTGTTTCTTGGTGTCCCCCCCCAAAGGAATGACTTAATTTACGTCTTAAAAACCTAAATTTTCTATCCTCTCGGCTCCTCCACAAGCCTATGCACTTTCTGGGACTCTGCTCACCCCTCTCCTGCCTCATCTACATCCTGCCTTTCCCCATTACATGCTTCCCCCTCGTCCTCACTCCCATCCCTCCTCCCGCCGCCTGCATCCTTCCAGCCTTCACCCAGCTGCCCTGCCCTGCTCCGGGGCTGCAGGCTCTGCACACCCTCCCCTGCCCCCTTCCCAGGCCCGGAGGTACAAATGATTAGATTTTCAGCCCAATTAAGGCAGGCTGTCTCCTGGCTGGGATAGAAAAGGTTGGCTCTGGAAGGTGGGAAACAAGCTTTGACAGGTCCTGGCGTCCCCAGTGCCCTCCGATGGCTCTGCCTGCTGGGCTCCTTTGTGCTGCTCCAGGAGCAGGGCCAGGGCTCAGCTGGGGGTGCGTGAGCGTCTCTTCTCGCTCCTCCTCTTCCCCAGCCCAGCAAAAAGAATAGCTAATTAAGAGGTCTAAACGCAGGCAAAACTAATTCCCTATTCAGAGCTCTGACGGGCAGTGGGGAGGGAGGGGGAAGGCGGCAGGCGGTGAGCTGGAGAGTGTGGCATCATCTTCTGCAAGAGCTGAGGTCCTGGGGGAGCGGGTTAACCCTCTCCTCCCTGCCCTCCGGGGGTGGGAGAGCAGGGAGAGACACATCACCCCGTGTCCCTCTCGCACCAGGGCAAGGCCCTGGGGTCCCCCCGCAGCAGCGATGCCACACATGCTGCAGCTCCTGCTCAGCAGCGCTGTCCCGACCCAGGGCTGGCTCCATCTCCACCAGGTCTGCGAGAAGCTTCCACTGCAGGTTTTCCATCCCTGTCGCCCTCCCCTGCTGCACATGGGTAGCATCAAAAGGCCTTACTTGTATCCAGCAGCACCATGTCATCCCTGTGACCCCCTGGACAGCCCCTCTGTCCCCGTGCCATGCCTGTAAGCCCACTGGTGCCTGTTCCCGGTCTGAGCCTTGAGTCATGAGCAGCCTTCCAAGGTGGCTGGGGATGGGCCCAAAGAGCTCAGCTTCCCACTTGTGCCTGAATCCTACAACCCAGGGTCCAGGCTCATGTGATGCCGCGATACCACGAAGGGAGCACAGCTGCCCATCCAGTCCAACCCTGCCCCTTCCCCTGGGGAGGGTCCTGCTTGCCCTGCCCAGCACAGGAGGCCCAGAGCAGGGCACGCTGCCTTTGGCAGCATGACCCAAGCCCTGTTACAAGCACTGTTACCTGGCTTTAAGTGGTCAAGCTTTAGGGAAGTGGAGGTCAAGGGCTGAGGCTGCTGGAGCACGAGGCTGCACTGGAAGTAGAGCCAGGCATCTTGGCTAGCCCAAGGGGATGCTGCTGGGATTTAATTTGCTTTGCTTTAAATAAAAGGAACCACATCCACACAGATGACATTGAGGAGCACAAAGAGAGGTGTAGCACTCCTCAGCACCTGTGCAGGGAATTATATGAGGGTCACTGCAGGCGGGATACAGCCCTTCATTTTCTACATGCACAGGTCAACCTGTTTCTGCAAAAGCCAGCTTCCCGTGCAGCCCTGAGGCCAGGTCAGTGAGCCATGACCCATGCACAGCCCGTGCATGCTCCGCAGCCAGCGTCCGACAAAGCCTGGGGATGGGTCCCGAGTCCCCATGCAGAGGTACGGGGCATGGGAAGGAGCAGGATTTCCCACACTGCCTAAAAAAGTCTTCCAGAAAAGTCTGTCCCCTTGGTTCATGCAGTCTGGGAGCTGAGCTTCCTGGAGACTGAGGTCCTCACTGGACTAAGAGTATCCCCAAATAGGTGACAGAGGAGATGGCAGGTAGCCTGTGGGTCACAGGTACTTCTGCCTTCAGGGACATCTCTCTTCCCTCACTCTAGCTCCTGCTGGACATGTCTGGGTTCACATCTGAGTGAGGATATCCCCTTTCCAGGTATCCCTGTCCTCAGCCACCCAGCCTCCCACTCCAGAGGCTGGACACTCACCCAGTATGGACCAGCAAAGCTTTGCTTTCTCCAGAAGAGCATCAATTCATGCCAAAGATCTCATTATCTAGTCCTAAAATCCGGCTGCTTTTCTCTGAGTCCAGTCTCCTCTGCTGCACGTAGCATGCTCAGCAGCCCATTTTTCTCAGCAAGTATTTCAGCAGGGCACCCCGTGGCCATCGGCCCATGCACGGTGTATGTGTCAGCAGGGTGATGCCTCTCCCGTAGCAGGACCGCGTGCTGCCTGCCGAGCCTCTCCTTCCCAGGCAGTGCCTTAAGTCAGAGAGCACAGACAAGGTCCTCCGTGTCCCCACTGATACAGGACACTGATCCATCTACACTGGCATCGAGTCCCATGGGTGATGGCAGGTGACGAACGTGCAGTCCCATCCCCTCCCCTCCTCCACAGGTTATCTATAGAGGGATGAGTGAATTCAACGATAATTAGCCTCCCAGCATGAATCACTGCCCTGTTGGGAGTGGTGAACGGTGCCAAAGAGCGATCCAAATGCTTTTGGCTGCCAGAGAGCTGGGAACGTTCAGGCCAAACTGTGGTTAGGAGGAGACTGGAGTCTCCAGAGCTTCCCAGCCTGCCGGCAGCTAACCAGCCTCTCCCAGCCCTGCTTGGGAGCAGCCGTGCTTCATCCCTCCTGACCGGGTCTCCCGAGGAGCTGGAAGCAGCCAAGGACTAGCACAGGAGGCATGAAGAGTGTCCTGGAGCCTTGTCTCCAGCGCACCTCACCATCCAAAGGGCACGGTGGAAGCAGGATTCTGCTATGAGCAGTAGACCAGGCTCCAACAGCTGTTCCCACAAGCCTTTCAAGCCTCCTCGTGCTTCCCTGCACACACCGGTGCGTGCCAAGCCAGCACCTTCAGAGGCTGCTGCAGGCTCCGAGTGCCTACTCCTGCCTGGCTTTGCTCTGCTTTAGGACAGGTTTCTCCCATGAGTTCCCAGTGGCTTCCTGGGATTCTCTGTTAACTAAAAATTCAACGTGGTCTTGCCCTGCCTTTAAATGAAGCATGGATTGCAATTTTACTTGTCTTGTCGGAAGGAAGCCCTCGTCTAGTGAGTATTGAGCAATCATGTCTCATAGTACTATCAATCATGGTTTCTTGTACTACGAGTTGTATTCACCAGCACCACCCAAGATAATGTCCACAGTGGGCCACGTGCCCCACATACTCTCAGCCAGCAAGAGGGCTTGCTGTAAATCTCCGTCAGCCTAAAGAGACAAGACAGATAGAGGGTGGGGGGAGAAACCCAACTCTCTGGTTTTTCCTTAAAACTGAATTATTTTCTTTAAAAGAAACTGGGGGAAAAGTATCAAGAAAAACCTGGAGAATTTCCATGAGGTTTTATGATGTCATGTCTTTCAAAGAGATTCCACAGCAAATATTCGCAGCCAAGTGCCTTCATACTGCAGGAGAGCTGGGAGAGATGGCCCTGGGTGATGTTAAATCTTAAAACCTCTCGGTGACTTGACTTGAAGCAGGAAGAGGAATTCAGAAAAGAAACAGAAATGTCAACCAACGTCTCCAGCCCAGCTTTCCCCAGGCCATGTGGGGTGTCCAGCTGGCCAAGGGGAGCTGGGTACCCCCATCCTTGGCCAAAGGGTGCATCTGCCGAAGGGGAGCATGCGAGCCGGGGCAGTGGGAAGGGATGCTCAGGGCCCCACAACAGAAACAGCCCTCTTCCTGCTTGGGCTCTGTGGTGTGGCCATTTCCTTGGTCTGGGCCCCAATTAAAAGAGCCAAATGGAAAGGGCCGGAGAGAAAGAGTGAAAGAAACAACATTTCCTGCCTGAGGAGATTAACTCTCCAAATTACATGTGAACAGAGGGGGAGGCGAGAGGGGAAAAGGAAACCCAGCTTCCACCCCAATAAAAGCCAGTTCATTTAATAAAGGAGGAGTGAGGAGGGGGAAGGTGGCTGAAAGAAAATGAGGCTGGGGGGTGTGGAATTAGCCTTGTCAAACAAGGGGCTTTGCTGTCCCAGAACTACTTCTTTATTGTTCCAATTTTTCATGCTTACTTAGCTCTCAATGCTGCACAAGACAACAGCTCATTATCGGGGGGGGGGGGGGGACGACGGGGACGGGGACTGGACGGACATGGCTGCGGCAGTGCTGAGAAGTGGAAGGGAAATAAAATTTTTTAAAAAAGAGTCCTTTCCCTGGGGCTTCGGCCTCTCCCCCCTGCGTGGAGCTGCAGACGTTGTGGCTGGGAGGAGTGGGGCATTGCCGAGCCAGGAAAAAGGGGTTTCAACAACCTTTGGCACCAGCATGGGGACAAAGGCAGCTGACCCTGAAATGCCATCTTATGGCCTGGGGAGGGGGAAGGAGGGGTGACCGAGGGTGACATGGAGGGCTCCCCCATCTCCTTGATGCTCCTGAAGCCTGTCCAAGTGGCTGCTGAAAGAAGAGGAGCTGAAACAGGGCCGGGGAGTGCAGGGACAAAGCCCCCTCTGCCCCATGGCCAGGCTGCCGTGTCCTTACAGATCAGCCGGCCAAGGCACATCTGTGGCATCATTGTCTACTAAA
The DNA here is from genome assembly GCF_929443795.1 of Astur gentilis. Taxonomy (NCBI): domain Eukaryota; kingdom Metazoa; phylum Chordata; class Aves; order Accipitriformes; family Accipitridae; genus Astur; species Astur gentilis. The sequence continues at coordinate 1,432,415 of NC_064912.1, forward strand.
CAACATCTGCTCTGACTCTGGAAAGCAACTTCCAGCCTCCTCCCGGGGCTCCTTGTTTGTTTTCTCCCCAGGATTTTCCTGATCAGATTGGCTTGGCTTACAAAGCCAAACTCACACCAGAAAGGGTATCAGGATGTTTGTGGGTAGGAAGGTTACGCTCCATATTAGTGATGCTGCCTTATAAAGCCCTGTTTGCATAGGCTCATAACTCTCTGAAAAATGCTCTCTTTTAGGATCAGACGGCAGGGACGGCTCTAAGAGCTAGTGCCGTGAAGCCGATGCTTTCCAGTGAGTCACCTCCCAGCTGTACTCTTTGCACCCACCCACAAGATAAGCCCTGGGGAAGAGGGCAAGCTGGAGGACACAGGGGGCTGAGGGATGGAGGGGCACTGGAGGAGGGGAGAAGAGCACCTATCTCCAGGCTAGACGGTTTTCTGCAGTCCTTGGTAGAGTCCTGGTAAACAAGAGTGCAGACTGACCTTCCAGATAACTACCATTGGGAGATTTCAGCCACCAGCCAAGAGGTGGCAGCCACAGAGGACCAGTTAGGGACACTCCTGGACCATGATGAGCAGTGACAGCTCCATTCAGGACTTGCTTGACACCTGCAATGGATGGAAGGGTTGGTTTATGTTTTTAAATGTGTTCAGCTGCTTACCAACTATCCATAGCTTAATCAGTCATGGGATGACAAAGTACTCCTACACTGAAGCTGTTCATGAGCATTGAGACCCAGTAGTCCCGTTGTCCCCCGTAAAATCTGTGGAAGGCTTCCACATATGAAGAGGTTGGGTTTGGAGGTGACTTGTATCCGCATTCACATGCTACAGGTTGGGTCACCATTTCTCAGTGGAAGATGGTTAACCCTTCTAAAACAAAAGCCTCTGCAAAACTACTCATGGATGTTCTCCAAGAGTGAAGACAAAACGTTCCCCCATTCTCCCTGATCTGCTCCAGTTTTCCATTTACTGGATGCAGTTCCCACTTGGGAAGCTGCAAGTCCAGTGAGGTCTGTTCTGGAGGCAGGAGGAGTGAGGATCCCCCAGGACACCCTTAAACTTCTGGGGGTTTCCCATTTACCAGGCGCAGTCCATTCACGTACATGGTGCCACCAGGAAAAGAAAAGTTGCAGAAGTGATACATCACTTTTGGTGCCCAGGAAACCTCTGTAGCCCAAGAAGCTCCTGATGGACCAACTCCAGATCCACCCTGGCTGTGGCAGAGGGAGCACCCGAGCCATGGACACCACCGGGTCCCTTTGCTCTGTGACAAGGGCTGACCCTGGCTGCCTGGTTCAGCGAGCCCTGCTTTCATAGTACTGTGATATGAATCCTGGAAACTTCTCAACTATTCAGAAACAGCTCCTTTTCTCCAAAAATTTCAGGCATGCCTCAACTTGGAGAGCTGCATATCATCCCTCCCACCACAGCAGTGACAGCGTGCAGCAACCACATACTTGGGCTGCAAGCCTGGGGAAAGCCCACCTGATTTTTCAAGCTCTGAGGAGGAGACTGCAGTGGGTGGGATATAGCCCCAGCATCACTGCTCTTTCAGAAGTGTCCTGGGTCTTTCTGTGCTCAGGAATACTATCCCGGCACCCTCCCAAACCTCTGCAGCTGCAAAACATTCTTCTGAGACAGCAGACGGAGAGTAAACTGGGCAATTAATGTCACAGTGTCATACGCTGGAGGACCTGGTTGCTCTTTGCATTGATCCCAGTGGCAGACTGCTTGGCTTGTGACAGCAGCTCTGGGCAGGGTAACAGCCCATGAGATACGTGATAAATGGTTCAATTCAGCTGTCAGAGCTGGAGCTTTACCTGGCAGAGATTGCTTTGGCCCCTTCTCACCAGCTTGCAGCTGGGCCATGCCCAGGTTGCCTGTTGCAGGCACAGCAGCGACAGGGCAGGCTGGGGCTCTCGCAGGCAGCCAGAGCCCTGGCACCCAGCACAAGACAAGGGTGTTTGCAGGCAAAAGCATTGGCTGTGAAGTCCAGTCCCACTGGGTCCCCTCAGCCTGTCCCGCCTGCAGCCTTCCCAGCCTTTGGAGATGTTCCAGTCCCTGAACTGGAGGAGCTGACGCTCGGCTGCTCCCAGCGGCAGGTGCTCAGTGCGAGCAAAAAGCAGCCCCTTGGTCAGATGCTTGGTTCGAGGCAGGGCAGACAGACAGACAGACAGACTACATCAAGAGCCTAAAGCCAGGCTGAGGCCCTGTATCACTGCTCAAAACCTCGCAGGATGATAACCCCAACCTCTCCATGGAAAACGGCTCCTCCGTGAATTTTCCCATCCCTGCTCAGGTGGGCTGAGCCCGGGGTGAGCTCCAGAGATGCATGGCCACTTCCACCTGGGGCACAGCTTGGGTTTGTGTCCATCTGCCCGGGGACTGGCACCTCCTTTTCTCTCCCTCTCTCTCCCCTCTGCACTCTTCTCCCTCGGCTTTGCCTTCAAACAGTAAGGAACAAATTCCAGGGATTTTGCCTGGGGGCCCACAGAGTGGGGATGTGAGCTGGTCTCCATCTGACTGCGACCGAGTCTCTCCCCCTCACTGGAAATTGAAAGCAGAAGCCGTGGAGCGGTGACAAAAATCTGCATTACGTTATGGCAACTGGATTTTTTTTTTTTTTTGAAGATTTTATAATACATCGTTTTGAAACTCTGCCAGTGATCATCATCAAAGTGAGAGGAGCGCCTCAGAAAGAACAATGGTGGCGGAGGGTGGGGGTGAGCAGGGTGGCTGGGTATTGATGTGTAATCCTTTTTAAAGCCAGTTCTAGAGACAGCATGGGATTTTTTTTTTTTTTTCCTGAAGCGCAGATACAATTTAGTATGGTAACGGCAGCCAGTAATACCAGAGCTCTAGATAGAGACGCTGGATTGCATTAGGGCTGCACCGCAGTTAACCCCCCCCTCGCTGCCTGCCGCCTGCCCCCGCAGCTCCAGGCCCGGGAGAGCAGGGCGAGGGGCAGGGGGAGGATCGGGAAACGCAAGAAGGGTCCAAAACAGAAGCTCAGGAGAGACCAGATGGAAGGGAGAGGAGGGGAGGAGAGGAGCATGCTGCTGCAGGCAGGGCCAGGGCTCCGGATCCTGCTGGGAATCGCAACCCGGAGACATCATCACCTCCCAGGGCAGCAGCTCGGGCGCTGCCAGCGCGGTCTCCTGGGCTCTGCCAGTGCCACGGGCCGCCCGCCTCCTCCTCCATCAAAGCCCAGCCAAGCCGGGGGAAGACTCCCACGGCCCCCAGTGCCTTGACATCAGCTCCTTGGCCCGTGCACCTCCCTCTCTACCCAAGCAGTCATTTTTACTGCCCCTATTTCCCTCACTACAAGGGTTCCTCCTTCAAGCCAAGCAAAACACGGGGCCTTTCCCAATCCCTGCCCTGCTAATGTCCTCCTGCTGCACGGAAAAAGGGGAATGACAGATCCCAGCTCATGTCCCGGTGGGAGCGAATGCTGCGGAACCCTGCTGGCTCAGGGGGCCAGGGTGTCAGGGCCCTGGGGTGCCAAGGTGCTCCCCAGAGCCTGAGTCTCTCTCAGGTTCTCTTGGCTTGAAAAAACGAAAAGCAAATCCCCATAAACTGGCCATTCACTGTAATTTTGTCACAGCAGCTGTGTTAGAAGCACCAGTCACTCCGGACAAACTCAAAAGGGTAAAGCTCATTATTCTGGCATCTTTACAACATCAAATAGCCATGCCAGTTGCCCGGGTGTGGTGGTACATCATGGGAGATCTGGTTTTACCCTGGCTTGGCTGGCCAAGCAGGAAGAGTCCATGGTCCTGCAGTATCATTTTGCATCACCTGCTGCTGCTCTGGATTCCAGTAACCTACAAAACACCAGCCCTCCTCATGCTGACTTGGGCAAGCTCATCCAGGCTTGCTAGGGTCACATCTGCCCTGCTCCAGACTGGATTTTCAGACTCTCTTGCTTGCTGCTGCTATGGGAAATCAGGCCAGCAGCTCTCCCCTATGCCATTACCAGCAGAGTCCAAGCCTAAGCCATCTCGCTCAGGCTTCCTCTTACATTTGTATCGCTGAAGTACGGCTTCCCACACCTTCATAACCACAGGTTTCTTTCTGGGATGGACAGAAAACATTTCGTACCACAACGCTTCCTTCCTCCAAGTGACTCATGAAAAGTCCCTGTTCTCAGTGAGCCCAACGCCAGCTCCGTTGTCCAGCATGCAGGGGGGGCTGCTTGGCTGAGTCCCACACACTCGTATCTGGGAGCAGACCTCATCCCATGCATGTCAGGATGGAGCAAAGGCAGGCAGGAGGGCAGCAACAGACCTCAGGGCAATGGTTCAAAGCTTCTGAGACTCTCCTGCCATGCCTTCAGAGGATGACAACACACCCGGGCTTGCTGCTGGTCCATGCCACCTCAGCTGAAGTGTGCAGCGTGCAAGCTGAGGACACAGCGTAAAACAATATTCACACATCCCACTCTTTCGAGTGCTAGGCTAGATGTGAGATGTTCATCTAAGCTGCTCTGGCTATATATCATGCACGTTATGCCTGGATAACCTTCTTCTCCACTCTGCATGTGCACCAGTCTCTCCAGCGCCACATTCAGGCACAGTCTCTCTTTTTCTTGCCAGATGCAGATGACATTACATAGCAGCAATTGCTTAATTCCTTCATGCCATGGACAATTGCACTGCCCATCAGAAACTGTAAATCTTCCAGGTAAACTACAGCCCACCTCGTTAGAAGTGACTGATGGCATCAGCTCAGAGCTTCCCAGCTTAGGCGATAGCTTGCTAGCTAACGATGTGCTGATAATTAAGTCCAGTCCTTTCCAAGAAGAGCTTCCCCTACCAGTTAATCCCAACAGCAAATAAGGTAGATTGACTTTGTCTTGGTCTGTAAATGCAGGACTGGCCATGGCAGCTCTATCCCAAGAGCTCTCTGCTCTCCAGCATGGACGGGTCCCCATTGCACCCCGGGGGCTGGCTGGGTGGGGAGAAGGTGCAAAATGCCTCGGTGAGATGCAAGCTTAGCTGGGGGTCTGGCCACCCCCTCCCAAGCTGGTGGGTGTGGGGACAGCCTCAGCTTGCCATGTGGGTGTGAAGTGCGAGTGCATCGTGGTGGTCCAGGAAGGTAGACCCGGGGTGCAATAAAGAAGATCAGAGAGCCCCCCAAACTGTGTCCCACTCTCCTGGGCTTGCTAAGGCAGCATGCACCGAGGGAGAAGGACTGGCCGGGGGAGCAATTCAGGTCCTGCCGCCCTGCCTGGCTCCTTCTGCACATGTAGCACCGAGCACCACTGCGCTATGGAGGCAGAAGAGGCAGGCATTTTTGTGCTTGTCTGCCAGGCAGGTACGGCCCAGGCAGTGCGACATGCTATGTTGGATTGGCAAGAACAGATCTAGATAAAAACCCTCCCTGCATGTTGGCCCCTTCCCGGACCTGAGCTGCACACGCTGCCACAGTTGAAGACGTCAGTCTAGCTCTCCAGACTTCCCTCCCTTCGATCATGCAAGACACTCTTTCCCTCCTAGAACCTCCCCGTGACACCAGTTCTGGGCATCACCTGCAGACCTGAAGAGCGATGCAAGCCCCGTCCCTGAGAAATTTGTCTTCCTAATGTTCTTCCTCCTGCAAGGCAGGGATGCCCTGTGCCTCCAAGAGGTGATGAATGGCAGAATCTGAGGCCTTCCCCAGCACTGTGCAAGATGTAGATATCCAGCCTCTGCCTGGAAGAGCCCTCTCACTGTTCAGCATGGGCATCTCACCGCTATTATTTCCACCATCACACATCAGGCAGAGCATGGCACTGAGACGTTCTGGCTATAGGGCTGCACGACCTAGGGAGTACACGGGACGTGGGCACTTGGCCAGAGCTCACCTTCCCTGCCCCTTCTCCCAGCACAGGTCTGAAGATAAACTGCTTCAGCAAGTGGGGGCAAACCCGCACTGCTCCAAGTCACTGCAAAACGGGGCCACTTTATAAAGCCCTCCTGGGGCGGCTGCACACATAGCAAGGCTTGCTAGATCTCCTGCTGGGATGATGTAGAAAAATTTCCGGCTGACAGTGAACAGCTTCCTACTTCTGGTGTGAGCCTGAACAGTCCTGCCATGCCTTGCACCCATCTGCTTTCAGCAGCTGCCAGTCCTTGGCATGAGAGAGGCCATGGGGTGGAAGAGTGAAGTGCTCTCCTCAGCTCAGGCCGTTATGCTCACAGGAGATGACCTCAGTCATTATCATTAAGCCCGTCATTATGTTGAGAGCATCATGTGTTTATGGCAAGTATCAAGGGCAGCTTTGATTTACAGACTGTCAAAGTTCAGACCCCATCTTTCTGCCTGCAGCTAAGATGCTGTGGCAAGTCAGCGGTGCTCTTCATGGGGGAAATAATGGGTACCAGCAGTGGCAGCAGGTCTTTAAGGATGGTCCCAGATAACCATGGCAGGAACAGGAATCCCTTTACATTTGAGATTTCAACCCCCTGTCCTTTCCTCTTCACCTTTCCATCTACTCCCTCACGTGCACCCACCTTATTGACAGTATACTGGGCACTTCCCCCAGACCTGACCCCAACCCACCTGTCCTGTTCCTCGCTCTGGGTGGATGGGGACATTGTTCTGCCAACACTTCTAGGGCCAAGGCCTCTGACCCCGCTATGCATGGATGCCACCTTCTAGGCGATGCTCCCCTCCGCAGTGCAGCCCCAAAGCTAGCAGGGCCTCAGTGGGCACAAGGGGGTCATTGAGCTCTGCCAGTCTGCCCTGTCAGTGGGGACCCTTCACCACCCAGCATCGCCTGGAGGCAGACAGCAGGAGTCACTTGTGCCTGGCTCCAGCCTAGGTGACAAACGTCCTCCCTGAGACACCTTCCAAAGCTGTAGCAGGGTGGGCACAGGGGTGTCTCCCTCTACGGGGCCAGGGTTGGGCTGTGCAGAGCCCTGAGGTCCAGGACAAGGAGGACCCCTGGTTTCCCTGCCACTGTTGTCTCTCTTGCTGGGGTGGTGGTCCCAGAGCTGGAGTACAGAAGAAGAGGCGAAGGGCTGTGACAATGGAGTGGGGTCCCTGCCTGCTTGGCTGCTGCTGGCAGATGGAGCACGCCTGCCTGCCTCTGTTCAGCTGCATTTGATCTTTGTGGGAAGCCTGTTGCTAGCTGCCCTGACGTGGCAGCCTGGACCTGGGTGGGAGCCTGTGGGGGCACCAGGGAGCCCAGCTCCATCACCTCCTCCCCCACTTCACCCAAAACTGGGACTGGTTGCTACTGCTGGGTGGCCTGCCCTCTGGAGGAGGATGGACCCTGCCCCAACACACCCCTGGGGGAAGCCAGGCACTGCACAGGGCATTGGTGTTTCTCCTTTCAACCAGGAGATGATGGGGTAGACCGGCCGTCCCAACCAGCTTGCTGGCGTATTGTCCTCCCAGAGAGCTGTCTGTGGTGGGCAGCCAAGGCAAGGACCAGGCATTGAAATGCCACTTTGCCTCCATCATGGCTGTGGCCAAGGTGGATGCACCACGTCTATATCTTCTCCTCCTGCCTGTGGGGCAGGCAGCTGCTTGCTCTGCCAGCTTCTGAAAGAGAAAGTCCTCTTCTCTCCCTGATCCCATCCTTCCACCTGCCTCTCTGAAGGCAGAAGGTGAGGGAAACCTCCCTCATCAGCTGATTTGGCGGATTTCCTCCATGCCACGCAGGAAAGGGGTCCAGTCTGTGTGGGGAACTGCCCCTCGATGTCCCCTCTGCTCCTGCTACAGCACAAGAAAGTCCTGGTCACTGCCTAAAGTGGGCCACAAGTCTCTTGCCCCCATAAAGCTAAAAAAAGACCAGCTACAAATTTTTGGCCCTTGGAGAAAGAAACGGGTTCCTCAGCCTTCCTCCATCCCCTGCTCAGGTGGAGTTTTCCTCCTCTGCCACCCAGGCTTGGGACACCTTCTCTCTCCCAGTCTGGGAAGATGCCAGTCTGCTTTCTGCAGGATCCAAGCAGGATGGCTGCTTCCTCTCTGCCATCCGTGGATAACTCAGAGGCTCCCACATCGCTGTCCTTGTGTACCTGGGATGGAGCCATCCCAATCCAGTAGCTCCCAGTAAGCAAGAGGCTGCGGGCTGCCTCCTCCCACCCTCCTTCTCCTTGGGTGCAGAGATGGAGGGTGATGAGGAGGGGCCGAGCGCACACACACACACTTGCATGCACACACACACACTCACACCTCCAAAAGGAGCAGGCTCTCTTTAATGAAAAGCAACAGATGGGTATAGCTGGCAAGTGCAGGCTTCCAGGGTGGGGGGCGTTTAATGATGTCTTTAAACATTGTGAGCGTGTCTGTCTCTCACTCGTGTCCCTTCTGCTGTGCAGTGGGGACGCCTCTCCCCAGGCCGGTGCCTTGGGAAGAGCCCTTTCGCCAGCGGGGCAGGTCAGGGAGATGAAAGCATGCCTGCGAGCCCCAGCTCCCACCTCCTAGGAGACGGACATCGCCTCCCAGCCCGGGGACAATGGCGGGGTCTGGTCCCCCCGCGACGTCTCTAGGTGATGTCACATCGATCAGAGCAGCCGTACTGAGGGGAGGGGAACAAACACGCACGCACACAAAGGAGCCCGCTTTGAAGTCCCGCGAAGGAGCGTGCCTGCTGCCTCCGGGCTGCCCGTTACCTCCCCGCGCTCGGGCCACGGGTGTGTGTGAACGGGGCTGGGGCGGCACGGCACGGAGGGGTGGGTGGATGCCCGTGGTGGTCGGATGGGAGGGCTGGAGCCCGTGAGCATCCACTGGGATGCAGAGGGGATGGAGGTTTGGTTTCCTACACCTGCCGCAGCCCAGTTCACACATGAGCTCTCCCCTAGCTCAGGTAATGTAACAGCCTTCCCAGGCGCTGGGAAAGCAAACCGGCCTTTCTGTGGCCAGGAAGATGTTCACAAACCTTCACGTTAGCCACACCAGCCATACTGGGTTTCAAGGAGTCTCTCTGAATTTGCAGACAGCAGTGCTACCAGTGGTGACAGGGATTCACTCGGCCACCCAGAACCAGAGCTCCAGTTACAGGCGGTAATTAAACACATTTGGGTTCTTCACATTTCTTTCCTGATGGACCAGTTTTCTCCACAACTGGGAGGCCTGGGAGATTATCTAGTGAAAACAGAAATGGTTGCCACATCACATGACTCCAGGAGCTGGGGCTTTGATAGGAAAGCACTGGCACGAACGCCACACATGCTGGCAACACTGCTGCTATAATGGAGCCCAGTGTGCGACCAGCCTTCAGCAACCTGTAAAGCAGAACAGATACGGGCTTATTTAAATACTATGGACTATATGTACCGGCGAACTGGATTTGCCATCAGATTTTCTCCTTTGCTGTGCACAGCAATGGTTCCCATCCACAAAAGGAGCATGAAGTACCCATCACCCTATAGCACATCCATCTTTCTCTCGCTTCATCCAGCGTTGTTGTACTGGTGGTATTACTGGAGTCACCAGGCTCCTTCCAGCCGGCTACTGCAAGAAGTAAAACACATGCAACCCCCAAGGGACAGCCCGGGCCAAACCTCTCAGTGCCATAAACAAGTGAGACAAGCTGTGTTGCCCAGGAAAGCTTGGCAGAAGAGCGGCAAGCAGCCACTCGTGCGTGCAAGATGAGTGCACGGAGCAGGAACAGTAACCGCTGGACTGGAAGAGCTCCCATCCTCACACTTCAAACGTGCACATACTTTGGCACAGGCTGCAGCATCGCAAGCTGCATCCCCAGCCTAGTCCGGCGCTGGTGGGACGGGGAGCGTTTCCTATTGACTTCAGAGTTCATCTCAGAGGCTGCACTTACTCCTCAGAGAACAAGTCCCACATTGGTATAATTGTCACTCATTTTACACACCCACTAAATGCCAAATCGGTGCCAGCCACCCTGGTTTCCCACCTCCGCCCAGAGCATAACTTCTGGCCCCAGTCACATCACAGCTGAACGAAGCAAAAGGAACTGTTGGCTACAATTTTTAAAAAGTGACTAATTGTTTTCAGCATCTTTCTTTTAATTAAAAAATTAGGGATCAAACCAAAAACACCCAAGAAGAATTCAATTTTTAGAAAAAGCGGTGCACTTGTCATCTGGAAAAATCAGACAGCGCGCAGCTAAAAATAGAGATCTCCTGAACTTTTGAAAACTGTGCCCACTCGCACTGGTTTTCTTCCGCTCTAGCCACACATGAAACCATCAAAACTTTTTCCTCCGCTCCTCTGTTTGGGCACCAGTTTAATCAAAGAGCTCAGGGAACAGCATGCATCTGCAGCAGCTGGGGGGGCCAGCAGACAAACCCTGCTGACAAGTAGGCTCTCTGTAAACCGTGGCTGCAAAGTTTGTTTACAGTGTTAAATGTCCATGAAAGTGGTGGCGATATTTAAAAATAAGCATGTTTTTTCATCTTCTGAATGGAAGTCCGGGCCTGGCCTGTGTTGTTGCAGAGGGGCACTTAAAGCCCCTCAGGAGCCACGTGATGCAGCGAGCTTCCCCAGCAAGGACGACGGATGCTTGTGCCAGGATCCTCTCCTGGCTGCCTCTGCACCCCTGGCGCCGAGCTGGCACTGGACCCACCACAACCTGCCAGCATCCCTCTTCTTCCAAGCCACCCTTGGACAAAGAGACACCCCCTGCTACTGGCTGGGCTGTGCATGCCTTGGGAATAGAGGTTTGCCGATGGCTGCAGCCTGCCTGTGATGCCCGTGCTGTGGGCATGCCCGCAGTGTGATGCTTGCTGATGGAGATATGAGTGTGCAACACCCAGGGGGTGCAGCTCTTGCTCTGAACTCACAGTGTTGACAGATAGGCCCACGTGGCACCAGGCACAGTGTATTTTTAAATGGTAGAGCATCTTCCAGAGCATCTCTGCCTTTAAAAGAACCACCTTGGAAGCTTGACGTGGAAATCTTCATAGCCGAGCAAACGGACAGTCCCACCTTGTGCTATGCTTCGGGTCTGCTGCCTTGTACTTGGAGGAGACAAGGCATCCGAATACAAGAAACCAACCGACCAAAGGAAAACACCATCACCACAGTGCACACCCCTGGCTTGGGGGGATGGGAGGGAAGAGAAAAAAAATAATTAACCAAACTTTTAAGCAAAAGTTCTAACGCATCTTAAAAGGAAGGAGGTAAAAGCTTCAAGTATCATGTCCTTCTCCTGTTGGAACCTTCTTGCTCCCAGCAAATCTCCTCTCCCTTAACAACGCAGTGCGTTATTGCCCCTATACGCTAGCAAACATGCTGCTGACCAACCCATGGAAAATGGTTGGGCTTTCATTTTCCACCAAGTGGGTACATTTCTTTGGCATCTTGGATGTCGAGCATTCCTGAGGCAACACGGTAAAAACACACTTGGCTCACAAATGGGGGATGTTTCGGGGCTGCAGTAAACAGCAGTGCTACTCCCTTTCAGGGACTTCTCCTCCCCTCTCCGTAACCCAGACTGCGCCACAAAGGAGCAGATGCCGGTGCTGCTGCAATTTATTTTAATTCCAACCCCCCCCATCTTTTTCTCCCCCCCCCCCCCTTTTTTTTTTTGATTTTGCGTGTGTCTGGGTAAATTTAGTTCCCATAAAAGTGAAGGACTGTCAACACCAGCTTTGGAGCCAACCATACTGTCAGCAGCTGTTGTGCGGGCTGCGCACACAAAGCCCCCAAGTGCACCTCGGTCTGTCCCCCCCCCCCCAGCCCCCACACAGCCCATCAGCAGGTCCAGCTCCCGACCCCCTCAGCTCTGTCCCATGGCCCGGAGCCCCAGCTCAGCTCAAATCACACAGCCCCCCTGCCTCCGCTCCTCCCGGGCCTCCTGATCCCCTCAGCCTGGCTTGATCCTTCCTGATCCCCATCCATCCCCACACCCGTGCTGCTCCTCCCAAGCTCCCCATTCTCTCTCATCTCCCACGTCCTCCCAAGATGGGGGGCAGCCAGGCAGAGGTACCGTCTGTTCGGACACGGCAGTGCCCCAAGGGCAGCTGGGCCCTGAGGAGGGATAGGACAGGGTCTGCCGAGGGAGCTCTCCTTTCATGGAGGATCCCAGTAAGGTAGCTCTCCTTGGATGGAGGATCCCAGTAAGGTAGCTCTCCTTGGATGGAGAATCCCAGTAAAGTAGCTCTCCTTACATGGGAATCTCACCAAGGGAGCTGCACATGGCCTGCACAGGATGGCCATGCTGGAGGGTCCTGCAGCACTCCCCGCCCCCCCTGTTCCTTCCCTGTGCTGTAAAACATCCCTTGGCTCCCTCTGGGCTTCAGTGGACCCTCAGAGGGGGTTCATCCCACTCGGGTCTGTGCCATCATGGGGTCCCTGTGCACAACCTCCTGCAGGCAGGGGCCTGAGGAGCTCTGCAGGCAGCAGCCCTCTGCCAACTGCTCTTCCACCAGCAAACCCCAAGTATTTGGGGCTTTTCCTGGAGTTTTTTGTGAAATGGTACCTGGAGGACATGCAGAAAGAGCGTGTCCCCTGCAAAACGGGGCCAGCCCAGCTCTCGCACACAGGGTCTCGCCGTCAGGCACCTCGGGGCACAGGGGAGGGGGCAACGCTCGGGCTGGGGGTCACAAACTGCTCCCTTGCTGGAGAGCAAACAGAGCTTATGCTCATCAAGCAGCATCACCTCCACAGTCCTGTGGAAGCAAACTGCTTGTCATTCGGGTGCCAAGGGACGCCATCCCCACCATAGGCAGTCCAAGGAGGAGCCAAGGGCTGAGAGCATCTCTCCACCTCCCCACAGCTCTAAGATCACAAAGGGATCCCCTCTTCCTCCCCTAAACGATGAGACGGGTCTCAAAGCCTTGGGGGAGCACTTAGTTTTCATGGCTGCTCTTTAAATGGAAGAGTTTGACTGTGATGCTTTGGTTTGTGTTTTGAAACACCTTCGCCAGTGCCTCCCCGCTCCTTCCTGCATGGGTGCGGGACACCTCTCAGCACAGCGCTGCCAGCCATTGCCCACACATCCCTCTGCATCCCTCTTCCCCTGGTTGCTGGAACAGCCTCTTGGCCTTGCTTACCCATGGCATCATGTTTGCTCCTACCTCCTGTGCAGCGTCTGGGCGGCTCCAGCTCCTTTCCCTGCCCAGGGCTGGGTCCTGCAGAAGACCCAGCGAAGGTCTGGGCTGCTTGGCTTCTCCATGCTGCCTGCATGGAAACATTGTTCTCCGAGGCAAGGGGAAGGCAGCTCCTTGTCGATGGCTCTTCTCCAGGCGGTGGACTCAACCTCTCGCAGAGGGTTGAAATTGCTTGGGACATGGCCAGAGGGACTCCACATCCCGCCAGGAGCTTGCTCATGGTGAAAAACACAACCTTTGCTAGCAGGCTTGCACCAGCAAGCACTGAGAGGCTCTCCAAAGTATCCAAGCTGGCTCTGCACCCCACTCCCCTTCTCAACTCCTAAACACCTCTGACAGGAGACCCCAAAGTCTCTGTCAGGGTCTGCAGAGCTGAGTGAGGAGGACACGTGAGGAGCCCTCATGCAGGAGCAGGTAATGCTCAGCCTGTCCCTGGCACTGCTAGGAGGTTTGTCCTGCCAGCGCGCTGCAGTCCCGCGAGGATGCGGTCTGCTGGCAAGCCCGTCCAGTCCCTCGGAGCTGCTAGCGGGCTGTCCTTGCCAAGGACTCATCCTGCTCCTGGTCTGCCAGGAAGCCAACTGTGCAGACAGCCGGGCTGAGCTCCTTCACCCTCTCCTGCTCTGCTGTGCGACTAGACCCTTCTCCGTCCAGCATCTCCAGCAACCCTCACGGCCCTCCTGAAGGCTCACCATGACTTCACCCGTGCTGCCAGCCTCCTCCGTTCTTCTCCCTCGGGAACAAGGGGTGATTCACCAGCCACAGGGCCAGGAGGGGCAGCCTGGGAGTGCAGTGGGGTGACATGTTTGCCAGGGGCCAGCACAACTTCACCTTCTATGGAGGAGACGGCTGGGAAGCGGTTAACACTTTGGTACTGGATTGATTTCTCCTGGAAGGAAGGAAGTGTCCTCACGCAGAAAAAATGCAGAAATAACAGGGTTGGGGTTTTTTTTGTTTTTTAAAAATAGCTATTCTTTTTTTCCAGCCATCTGTGCCATTTGCAGCTGATGGGAGGGGGGACGGTGCTGGATGGGGGGAATCATTTGGGTTTGGGACCGATATTGCATTTACAGTGTACAAAACAAGAGAGGACATCTGTCCCCAGTGGAGTATTACGCACGGATCTAGGATTTTAGTATTGCGCTCACATCCAGTGCTATCATTACAGATGCACAGAACGGAGATGGTCATGCACAACCCTGCGCTCCCTCCTCCTTGCTGTCTTCCTTGTCTGCAATCCGCCATGGCTGCCTTTGCCCATGGGCTGCTCCTGCTATTCCCAGATCTTTGAGTGCTTTCCAACCAAAACCTTCTGGCCTTCCCCCATCCCTTTTCCCGTGCATTGATGCTGCTGGGGAGCAGCACCTGAGCAGCAGTCGGGAGCATGCTACTGCCTGGGCCAAAGGCTGGTCCTTCACACCTCTCCAAAGCCAGCCATGGAGAATACCTCCCTTTGCAGATAGGTGGTCTCCAAGCCTCTTTCGGGAGCAGCCGTCAGAGACTGCAGACTCATTCTTCATCCAGACAACCATGTCATTGCAGACAGCATCATCCCAAGTGCTAGTTGTGTAGTGCTGCAGCTAACTTGTGCTCGCTGCAGACACCCTCCAAAAACACTCTAACCCCTCTTTAGGGAGCCTGGTCACTGTCTATGCTCCCTGTTAGCAGCAACAGGGTTTCTGTCAGCAGCCAAGCATAAAACCTGCCAGGCTTGTCTGCAGAAGAGGGTCTGGGTGCTCTGTTGGTGCTTCCACAGGGAGCGTGCCAGCTGGTATAGAGCAGCAGAGCTTGCTGGGGAACGGCTGCTGGGATCATCCCAAGGGAGCTCCTGTGCTGGGGCGAGCGTGCAGGAGGGGAGGAGGCTGCTCCTGCCAAGACTTGGTCCCGCCGGGAAGACGGTGATGCTGAACTGAGCCTCTGGCTGGGATGTCCTGGCACTCGCACGGAGGCTAGCAGTCCCGGATGGGCCCTTGCTAGCCCTGCCACGTGCCTGGAGCTTGCTGGGCGGGCTCTGACTGCGGGCAGTACATCTTTGCCAAATGCTTTTCAACAAAACCTTCATCCTGATGTCGGCTTTTGGTTTTGGCGTGTCCCTTCCTTGTCTTTCCTGGTTATTTCCAATGGTGCGATCACCCATGCAGTATTTTCAATCCCGCCAAAAGAGCTCATTTAAGTTGTTAGCGAATATTCACATGAAGCAAGATGCTGCTCTGTTGGCTCGAGCGAGACAGGACCCAGTTGTGCGCAACGTGCGCAAAGTGTGAGGGCTTGAATGAAGAAGGGACCTGGGGAATGCAGCTCTGCTGGAGAGGTCCCAAGTCTCCTGCTCCTGCCCTTGACTTTGGAGGGCAGAGGGTGGAAAGGAGAGGGGCAGGTGATAGACGAACCATGGGAGGGAAAAGGAGGAGTCGAGGGAGCAGAGCAGCCCACATTAATTATATTATCTATATATAAATGTGAAGGCTTGCCAGTGCCAACTTGAGCTTGGCATGCCCTCCAGGGCAGGCAAAGGGGAGAAGATGTGTTCAGGAGGAGAGGCAGTGATGGCAGGGCAGAGAGGACTACCAGTGGTTGGGAGAACCTGCTTTTACAGCAGGGAAGTGAGCATGTGCCCCATGGTTTGTTACAAGGCATTCAGGCAATTAAGCTCACTTGCCTTGGACTTTGGAGGAGAGAAGCACCAGACTGGTGGCTACGTCCCATGATTTACAATACATCTGATAGTTCTAACCCATTAATAAAACATGCAGTTGGCCACGAAAGGCACATCTGCCTATTTTAAAGACTATAATAATGGCTAAAGCTCTGACACATGGATTTCTGTAAGAAAACTAGCACTGTAAATAGCATTCCAAAATGATGTATTCCATCAAATTCAATGGGACAGTTATTGTATGCTAATTAAATACTACTGAACTATTCAATGGTTGGATGGTGAATAGAAACCCGATTTTAGAAAGCCACACAGTTCCTCAGAACACCCACAGACTCCCAAGGCTTTTACCACTGTTCCGAACCTGCAATCAGCTCTGATAACAGGCTGTGGACAGGCAGGACAGGGTATTCACAGGTCAAGTGACCTGTCCATCAGGAGCTCTGGGAACATAAGCACAGCTGCAATCCACTGCCTGGGTGGTTAAATGATCTTAAACAAGGATTATGCACCCTGTCTCCTGGACATCAGACCATCCAGAGCATATCTTGCTCCGCAGTTACTCTTTTTTCACTTGGGAGAAAAGCGCCACACACTCCTCACTGATGCCTCTTCCCCCTTCCCAGGATGATGTCCTGACTGTGCAGCTTTCCAAGACTTTCTCCACTTTAATTCAGTTGGGCCAACCTTACTTTGCCTGTTGGAAGTATGTGTTGGGCCCTCCAACCAGTGCAGACCCATTTCGACACAGGCTACAAACAAGCAAAATACATGAGAAAGGGCTAACTGCAAAGCCAAGTCCAGTACTTGCAACGGGAGAAGTGTGCTAAAAAAGACAGGTCTTGCCCCAGCTCTAAACTGACCCACTCAGGCCTCAGGATGTTCACTGGCAGGGATGGAGAATCCCAAGGCAGTTCCCAGGAGTGGTGCTGTGCTTTGTAATCCCTCAGAAACTCTTCTCCAGACTCCTGTGCTGTGGCAGATCAGATCTCAGCCAACTCCAGCCTGCGGGGCTTCTTCCTCCTGGGCCCTTTTCACAAACAGCCAGACCAAAAACTAATGAAGTGGAGACAGACAGACAGAGATATTCCCAAATCTTCACTGGTGCCTGACATTATAACCTAATACATGGGATCTCATTCCACCCAGCACCTTGGTCCAGGATCTTTTGCACGATCTAGCCCAGGACTGCCAAGCTCTCTCTATAAGAGCAGTGTATTGATAAAGCCTGTGGACACTTTCAAGTCTGCTAAAAAGATGTTTTGAGGTGACAGATCTTAAGCAACACACAGAGCTGAGCGCTGCTCTGCTCTCCACACCCTTCCCCACTGCCAGGGGAAAGCAGCCACTATCAGTGATAGCTGGATCCAATTTATTAGGCACTTCGAGGAGACATTCATCAGGCAAGGAGATAAATAATCTTCAGATGGAACAATTAAATTTAATTGCCTGAAGATTATTTGTCTCCTTCCCTGATGATTGTCTCTGCTGAGTGCCTTATAAATTGGATCCAGCTATCAGCAATATTAACTGCATTTCCCCTCAAGACTGGCCCAGCTGCCCAGACCAAAACACTGGGCTCAGAATAAACTTTCACTGTTACACATTGAAACCGATGTTGCCTCAAGGCTCGTGGGCGTCTTTTTTCTTGCAGATGGACAGGTCTGTGCTCTAGGTGGCTGGGTGTTCTGGTCCTTGGTGGGTCCATCCCGAGCTCAGCAGTGCTGCTCCTACTCCAGTGGCCCCGTGGCAGTGAAGTCCTGCGTGGCAAAGGCTTGAGGAGGAGTGTGGTGAGCCCCGAGGTGGCCCATGTAAAGGTTTCAGTGAGCTGGATTTTGTTGTGGCTGGAGAAATGAAGAACAGAGGTGTTGGGGTCCATAGCATGCTATGGAGCAGCAACGGCATATGCGGGACCGTGCTTGTGCTGGACGCCAGAGAAATGGTGACGGAACCACATCTCAGACTGAAGGGACCTTCAGCATGTGTGTGGGCTCACTAATGCCTGTCCCAGTCAGTCTGCCAGCTCAACAGCCAGCAAACTGCGTGAGCGTGGCTTTTCCACGTAGAGGGAGAGCCAGGGTAGCCACCATACTCATGTTACTCCACGCCAGGACCAAAGCTGGAACCTCTTCAACAACCCAGGAGCCATCAACTCCCTCCTCTGTATACATCTGAAGTCTGGAAAATATCTTAAATATGGGAGAGGAAAGGGAGGGGTTCGATCCTCAGCTGGTGTAAATCAACGGAGCTCCATTGACATTGTTGGACGGTTACTGAGACTTATGTCCTCTGACCCCAAAAATTTCCAGGGAGGGAGGTAATGACCGCACAGCATTCCAGTGTTGCAAGAGATCTTCCTCCAGCTCTAACTCCAGGGGCTGGGAAATACAGGGATAAGTGTCTGGGTGAAGGAAAGGGAGAAAATGCCCCACGATTGCTGGCTCTGGGTCCCAGTTAGAAGGCAAGCTGGAAACCAGAGAGTCTGGGCTGCAGGGACCATACACCATGGGGAGTTCTCATCCTCCTGCACCTTTCTGAGCGTGGAGGATGGACGAGCACCATGATGTCCTGCTCTCAGTCCACCTCTGGGCAGCGGTGGAGTCTAATGCATCTGCCAGGCAGGACCGAGTCCAAGTCCACTGGTGCCCACCCTGCACGCTTGCGCACCACGGGAGCAATCAGCAGCTCACCCCACATCATCCACCCTGCCTGCCTTGGGAGAACTTTGGGCTGTTGGCAATCGCCAAGAGCCGTGAGCAATGCAACCCTCCGCTCAAACACTGCCGATCCTCCGACAGATGAGCGGCGTCCAGACGTCCCCAAGCAAAAGGCAGCGTTTGGTGGTGCGGGCTAGGTGCCAGTGCTGTGTGCTCCTTCCTGTGAGCAGTGCAGAAAAGACCCTGGAATCAACATGTTTACTGACAGACTCCTGCTCTCTTGGCCTGGTTTTCTAAGGAAATGAAGCTTGTGCAATCACATTGTCTGGGGGTGTCTGTTCCTAATAACTTCTCGGTCCACCAGCCAATTCCAATCCAATCTGACGGAGGGGGAGAGGTCTCAAAATATTGCGTCCTCCCAAGTCTCCTGGCAGTACACTGGGTGGCTAGCTGGGGTGCAGGTAACTTGGACCAGGCGAGGAATGGAAGCATCTTCTACACAAAGTCACGGAGAAGAGCAACAAGGTCACAGTTGGTCGCCAGTAGGTAACCCACGATCCCATTGGGAAGAGGACTTCGCCAGCAGTGGCCAGAGCTGGATGTGCACCATCAGCTAGGAGAAACATGCGTGTCCGGAAGGACGCGAGCTCCAGCTACGCAGGGCCTGGCGCTGCCTGCAGTTAGCGCACGTCTGGGCAGAGGAGGACAGAGTCTGCAGCAAGCCATGGCTGCCAGAACCTGTGGAGCTCAGCGCTGAAAAGCCTCCAGCTCCCTGAAGTGCCGGGGTTGAGGGATCCTCGGCTGGAAGGCGTGGGCTCCCAGTGGGCAGAAGTCTCCCTTCCGCTGGGGACAGGCGTTTCCAGGAGCGGAGCCGTGCCGTGGGCGCCTCGCCAAGCAGAGCAGGACCCATGGCCGCCCCGCGTCGCGTCTCGTCTTGCTTCAGTCTGGACAGGATCTGGACAGCAGTGCCTTGTTTCTCCTCTCGTTGATGCTGGTTTAATTTGCTGAAGGCGTTCGACGGTGCACATGGTCTCTCTAGCTCAGCCCTGCCAGTAATATGAGCTTAACAGAGCTGGAGAGGGCTTTTTTTTTTAAGCGCCTATACAAACATGATTTGTTTTGTAATAACTCTTCTTCTGTTCTGTTTTGAAGGGGATGATGGCTCTGGGATCTGAGGGGCTCAGAGACAGCTCAGAGCAGCTCAAATTCCTCCCCACGTGCTATCAATTAACGTCTTCATTAAACACCCAGATTAAAGCCGCTTCCAGCCAGAGCATGACAGCGCAACAGAGCTCAGCTTCGTGAAGTCACCCGCAATTGGTGACAAATCAAAAAAGGCTTGGTTTGTTCCGTACCAGCCACACATGGAAATGGGAGATAACTCCCAATGGAGGGAGCGAGCGTCCTTCCTCAGCATCCTGTCACAACCTGGACCAGAAAACAAGACCCAAGCCATGGCGAGGGATGAAGGACCTGCTTCATGTGCGCTTGCTGGGAGAAGCACTCCCTGCAGCGGCAGATCACCACCCCTTGCCGGGCAGCCTGCTCCCAGGCCAAATCTCCAGTCCCACCGGTGCCAAGGGCAACTCTCCAGTTGACTTCATTGAGACTTGACTTTGAGTTAACCTAGCAAAGGAGGAGGGCTGGGAAAGTCATCTGGAAGGAAACACCACCACAAAATTGTCCAGATGGGTGTTTCCTAGAGACTCTCCAATGTATCTTCTACCTCTATTTTACTTCACCGTGGGCATCCAGGAACCCCAGCTCCAGCAGTGTACAAGCTGCCCTCTGCACCACCATGCACACCCTTGTGCAATCAGGCCTGACCAGCAAGAGGCCACAGCCTTCTGCTAGCATGGCTCCATCTCTGCTTCCCACATGGCACCAACTGGCCCTGGGCCGGCCAACTCCACAGCTTAGACTTTGTACAAATATTTGTGGTTCTGCCTGGTGCAAAAAGGTACATTTCCACTTAGAGTCCAAAACCTGGGATTTAAATCCCTGTGGCAGCTTGGGTGCACCATTAATCCACGCTCTGTGCTCAGCCTAGAGCGGAGTGACTGCAGGTCCCCTTTCAGAGCCCTTCATTAGACACCAAGAAAGCCGAACCCCTTAGTGAGACCTCACAGCACTGGGTCCCACTGTGCAGGCAGGCTGTCTGCCTCTCTCTTCCCACCCTCCTTACCAGTCCAAGTGCGCTGGGTGCCACCACCTTGCCGTGATTTCTCACGGTGCTTGCGACTGGCAGGGTGGCAGGAGCAGGCAGCCCCTGTGAGAGGATGCAACCGGGCACAGCTAGGGCTTGCCTGCCAGCCTGGTGGTGTGATCCACACTCGTGTTTGGTTTACCTCTGCTGACTGCAGGGACCAACAGCGGGACCCTGGCATATTCCCCCTCCCTTGCATCTGTGCCCAAACACGTGGTATTTGTGGCTGCTCTACCAAATGCCACCCAAGGGATGGTTTCTTTAAAGATGTGTGGTTCTAGAATTAATTGGTCATTTCCCACCTCCTTTAAGATAAATTTAGTAGACTTTAGCACCTGGTTTCAGCTTACTGGTGTCATTCCAGCGTAAACTGGGGGCAGAGTGAAAATCCAGCATGCACAGAAGTGGTGCCCTCATCTAAGCCGTGCTGTTGTCTGAAAGCCTCCACCCGGTGACCTGCTGAGCTTTGAAGGGCACTGCAAGGGACGGGGCTGGCTTTGTTCTTAATCTAGATCAATTATCTGAGTGTGTTGCTCATGAAGGAGCAAGAACAGCAGTGCTGGGTGCTGTTCCCTCATCTGGGGAGATGATAACATCTCCTAGTAAGTTCCCCCACCACAACACCCACCCGTGTACCACAGCACACGCCGCTAATCCTTTTTTCACCCTTCTCCACCTCCGGCTCCAGGCAGAATGGTCAGGAGCTTGGTGGGATGGATTTCCAGGACCTCAGTGGAAGCACCTAGTGCATTTAATTTTCAGTTGAGGCACTGTTGGAAACTAGCTGTCTTAAGGGAAAATGCTGGGAAGCAGGTCAACTGATACCATCGTTGTGATGGCCCCTCTACAACTGCAAGCAGGAGCGGTGACATTTGTTTGCGCAGAGTGCTCTGTTGTGGTTTGGCTGTGGCCGGCACCACATGGGGCTTTGGGGGAAAAGAGGAATGTGGTTGGCTCAGGAGCAGCGCTTGCAGCTATTTCTGCCACAACAAACCGCACCTTGATGGCAGAGCTGCTGTGATCTCCTGCAGGCTGGGCAGCCAGCTCCAGCCTGGGATTTCCCGCAGCCTGAGTCAGGTGAAAAGCGGGTACCAGCCAGCTACTCCCCAGCAAGGAGCTGCAGGACGTGCACAACGCTGCTCTGCTCTTAGCCAGCAGCTACAGCTCCTGCTGCCCACCAACCCATTTCAAGTAGTGGCACGGCAAGTCTAGGAATGTGGTCCAGCAGCTCAAAAACAGTCAAAGAAAGAAGAGCCAAATCATACTTTGACAGCTGTCTTAATTTACAGATCAAATTAAACTACTTCAGGACAAACACGTTTGCATCTCCAAAGGTTCTCTGAAACCTAAGTCAGCAAAGTGCATCCTCAGATTTAAGCATGTGGTTTACAATCCATTGAGTTAAGCTGGGGCTTCAGGGATTAACCATATAAAAACGTTGTTTTAACACATCATCTGTTGGGTTTTTCTTTTTTCTTCCCACCAAAAAGGCAGTTTTCACCATAATATAAATGTTCGTAAAGGATTGTTTCAACAAATGTTACCCTCCAAAATTCTTGAGTTAGAACAAACTTGTAGATAGTCACTGGCCTGTTTCCTTGTTTTGATTTTTCTAGTGAAAATGAATTTGGTTAAAAAAAAAAAAAAATAAAAAAAATCAGGTTTGGGTTTTTTTTTTAAAAGTGGAAAATAAAATAAAGCACTATTGCTTCCTCGTGATTTTTTTACCTTTTTACTTTCAGTTCCTCTCATCATATTGTTTTATTTTTCAGGTCGCTTTGGGAAACAGAACCCTTTCTTGTGTCCCAGGAATTTTCACAGCATTGAAAGAGCTGTTTTCTTCCTGGTCTATAGGTGGGTTTGAAGAACCTCAAGCCAAAAAAACCCCTAGATACCCCAAAGCCAGCCAGAGCTTTCCAATGGTGCTAACATTACCAGGTCTCTCATCTCCTCCAATCCAAGTGTCTTTGTGGTTTGGTTGGGAAATTGCAATCACAGTCTAAAATCTGCATTGTCCAGCCCAGTTCCACATGGGAAGTGGCTTTGCCCGCAGCGTACAGAGTAGACCAGTGTGTGGTTTCTTGGAGAAACCTGGGCTGACTGAGTAAAGGCTACTTGACAGCAAGCTTCAGGCCAACAATGTTTTGCTCAGCGACTGCTCAGCAGAGCTGCATCCTCAGTGGGCATCTGTGCTGGGGATGGAAAGTGTGGGCACTCTGGAACCCCTTGATTCACTCAGCATAAATCTGATCACACCACATTTCAATTATACGGCAATTCTATTTATAAGCTATGTGGGTAAACAGTCCATGTAACTGCACAGTAATTGTACACAGTTCCTACAGATGATAGAGCAATAATTAACTTAGTAATTGCATGTGCTGGAATAGCCCTGGAACTTCCACAGTTTTGGATGGCTGGCATGGCTCTTGCTCACTTTCTCGCCTCCCGTTTGAAGGAAGAAAGGCTTCCACTGACTTCAACGGCTCAGGCTCAGAGCATGTCTTCTCTGTGGACATTGCAGCTGCTTTATAGAAAGGGTAGCTCTTCAGCTTTCTCCTGTAACCAGGACTAAGGAAAGAAGCAGCATCCCAGGGAAAAAAGAAATGGGGGGGGCAGGGGGGCAAGAAAAAGGCAAAAAAGCAAAAAAACCCCAACACCCCCCCAATGTCTCAGACTCATAGAGCCTTGGGAAATACAAAGGTGGAATCGTGTCTGATATTGGGATGGGAGAAAAGAAATGCAAATGCTTTAGAACTGATGCCAACAAGCTCCTGATTTTGGGGAGGAAATTCAGTGTCACAATTCTGATTTACTTCTATGAATCCATAAAGTATAAGCAAAATAGCAAGCAGGCATGGCTCTTCTGGTGATGTAAATGAATACACTCCCATTAACCTTCATGGAAGTATGCCAGTTTTCTCCTCCTGAGCTGCTGGACATGGGTCTACCTCTAAGTGGTGGGAGGAGAAGACCTGGTTGCCGGACTGGACAAGTTGATATTTTGCTTTCACTGTCCCCAACAGCAAAAACTAATACACTGATCTGCATTTAAATGCTGTTAGTGATGGAAGTGATGTTGACAAAGAGACAAAAACCCCTCACAAAGTACAAATTGTTCTGTAGCGTCATCTTTTGGTGCTTCACGGCGCCTGGAAGAGGCCACATGTCCCAGCAGAGGAGCCTGGCCCTTGCCTGCCAGGGAAGGTAGGAAATGCATCTCCATGCAATGTCCACTGCTGCCCTCAGACCCTGCATGCTGCCAGCTGGAAAGGAAACCCCAGAACCATTTGGTTTGCTGTTGGCTTAAGGTCAGCAGGAGACGAGCAGTGTTGGCATAGCAAGCTTTCCCGTTGAGCTTAGGTTTGTAGACAACAGGCCGCTCTGGATTTCTCCCAGACCTTTGTTTCTGCCCCACCTCCCAGACAAGCATTGCTTGTATCTGCCCTAACCCAGGTGAGATTTTTAAGGATGCTCCATCCCATCCAGGATGCAGGGTTGTCAAGAGTAGGTAGGTGCATGGCACCCCAGTAGGGATGGTGCACGCATGCAGGGCACCTGGGTGCATGGCGTGCCTGTGCGGAGGGGGTTAGCACGAGCTGGAGGTGCTCACCTGGACTCAGGTGGGTGTATGGCACACGGATGGGTGCATGCACGGATGGGCACAGTGGTGTTTGGGCCTGGGTATTGGCAGTGCCTGTGGCTGGCAGTACTTGGGACAGGGGCACTGCGGGGACGGTGATGTCTGTGCCTGGTGATACAGGTCTGTGCAGGCACAGTCTCCCAGGGCCCTTCCTAGATTCTAGCTTGCTTTGCTCATTAAAATACTGGAGAAAATGGATTGCTACAAGCAAAATTATGCCTCTTCCAGCTCTACCTCCACTGCTTCCCCGTGCCAGGAGAGAGCAGGGCTGAGGCCAGGTGCTCTGGGGATGATCCTCCTTCACCTGTGCCGTGGTGCACACACTGGAGCGAGTGCCAGGCTGGTCACCACTGAGAAAACCCCTTCACCAAACCTCTGCCACCAGTGCAAGGAGACTGTTAATCCTTGTGCTGCTGAGAACGAGTGCCCTGGCTCCTCCTCGCCTGACAGTACACCTCGTCACACCATGCCAGCTGCCCAGAGAGCGATACTGAAGCTGGTGGGAGGTTGTCAGCCCTGTACCAGCCTTGCTCAGGCCACTTGCTGCCAGGTGCATGGCCTTGGGTTAGAGAAAGAAGGGAAACGGAGAGAAACTGAGGCACGGGAGGGGTGAAGAAGTGACAGAGCAAAGCTTTAGCCACCTAACCTAGAGGCTCAAGGCCCTAAGGGGCACTAAGCCCCAGTCTGAAACCCCATCCTGCTTAAAAGCATGTGTGACATAGCCTTCAAATAATAAAAATCAACCTTCATGTAAACAGGTCATGGCTCCAGGCTGGTTCAAGCAGCCACACCAGCTCCCCACAGCCCTTAGCACCAAGATTGTAGCCTTAGAGACTGCCGCGTACAGAGCCTGCAGTTTCTGCTCCTACTCCTTGACTATGGGGAAGGGCAGGAGAATGTCTGAAGGCTTCCAGACCTGTTTGGAAAGAAAACCTTGGGATATGCCTGTGAAGCCACTCAGGGAGAGATGGAGAATGTGAAAAGATGCAACCACCTTGCAAGTACCATTCTGCAAGAAACATTGTGCAGCAAAGGCTGCCCCAGAAACTTCTGCAGAAAAGCACTGCATGGCCAGCGAGATCCCCCCATGGGCAGGGGCTCTGTACTGAGAAATGTGGGTAACCAGATCCCAGCAGTGTCTAGCCGCAGAGCTTACCCCATGTCCGCCCTGGCCAAAGAGTCAGCGCTTAGCTTTGGGTCACGGTTCCATCTCTCTTGATGGAGCAGGGCTTCTAGGAAGGGAGAATAATTGCTTAAGAAAAGAGGAGGCCTTTTTCCTCTCTGGGGTCAAATGAAAAGGCAGCAAGAGTTGCACGGATCCGTGCTCAGGAGCATCAGGAACACAGATGTAGCTTTCTGTACATAGCCTTGCTCCAATACTGAATTCACTCTGTGACTTCCAGAAAGCCACTTTATAGTTTTCCACCAGTTGTTCCTTCCCTCTCCTCTGCTCCAGGCTCTGAGCACCAGCAGGTGATGCATGTGAACAGGCTTTTTCTAGGGCAGGGCTGCCCTGCAGCTCCTGCCTCTCTGGGATGTTGGTGCCCATGGATGCCCAATAAGGACAAACTCCATGGGAACCTCTACACTCACCAAAGTGCTTCTTCCTTGACCTGCGAAAGCGGGATTAGTTTTAACCTGAGGCAGGAGATGAGTGGAGAAAGGAGATGGGAGAAGTGCCTTTTAAAATATTCCTTTGCTGCTTGCCTCCACGTCCCATGGCGGTGTCTGCGCTGACGTCAATGCGGTGCCGTTGATTTGCACCAGCTGAGGGGCTGGCACACGATCCTCCCCTTCAGAGTGGCTTTGACGTGGGGCGGCGAAGGGCTCGTGCTGGGATATATTCCTGCCCGCACCGCACAGCGTGCCGCTGGCTCTCCGCAGCAAGGCGAGGAACGACGAACCTCTGAGGGGTGACGGCAGTCAGCAGGCAGACCCCCTGCAGCTCCCTGCCTTCACCCCAGCACCCAGGGACACGGGGGTCTGCTGCCCAGCCCTAACCCCTCCGTGCAGAGAGAAGGGGAGCGAGGTGGCTGCTAAAGGGGCATCAGCAACACCAGCCTCCCCTTGCGAAGGACCGCCAGCCTCGCACCTTGCTGGCTGCCGCTTGCTTGAAAGTGTTTGTGCCAGCTGCAATACAGCTGTGAGCTCTTGCTGCCTTCCACGCTCTTCTCCTGGTGTTCTTCCCTCAGTAGAGGCTGCAGGACCCGATTAATGCATTTAACTGCAGATGCTCGGGCCCTACAACCACCGGGTTTCCAACACCACGTGGAGGTGACTGCCTTTGCATGCCAAAGCTTATTTTACTGCCTTACAGAGCAATGAAGCCCAGAAAAACATTTTTAACTTGCACTTTGCTCCCACACATGTGATTTGCGTGTTAACATAAACCTCCATAGGGTGGAAAGCATCTCATTAAACACTCCTGGGAAAGATGAGCTCAGCCCTTGAAATCAGGGTGAATTTGGGGGATGAAGGAACACTACACATCAAGACGCAAGAAGGAAAAGAGTGATACGCAGTCAGCAGCAGTCATCTTTACTATGGACCACAGGAGATCAGAAAAATAACCTTGTTAACAAGAGACCTAGTGGCTAACAAAATATCATGCTATAGGACGTACAAGAGAGGCCAAGCACAATCACCAGAACAAAACGGCAACCGAGGAGGAAAGGAAACCCCAGGGTGTGCACAGGGTGTTGCAGTAGATGCCCTATAGCAAACCTCTAGTAGTGGTATCAACACAGCTGTGTGCACGGCTGTGTGTGGGGGGCTGGCTGCGTGGGTTCCTTTTGCCTTTAAAACAAGTCAAAGGGTCTTCACCTCTTACACAACTCCAGTGTCTCTAGCACAATTATTATTAATTTTTTTTTCACGAAAAAATAATAATATCATTTTGTTCCCAGAACTATGTGCAAGAATTGTTTCTTCAGGTACAGTGAAAGGAGGGCAAATAGGAAAACACCCTTCTCAGTGCTGTCCTTGTGACTCGTGCCCTCTCCTCATTGACACCGCAATCCTCCCCAGGAATCCTCTGTGGCTTTGCCATCAGTGAATCCCAAACAAGGCTTTTCAGAAAAAGAACGAAAAAAAAAAGGTATTGCTGCTTCTTCTTGTAATATTTTTCCTCTCTCTCCCCCTCTTTCCCCTTAAAAATGTTTACTTTCAAAAATTCCATTCCTGCAGAGATTCCTCCCAAGCTCTGAGGTCTCTGCACTCCACCCTCCTCTTCTGCAGTCAGAAAAACTGAGTCTCGACGTCTCTTTGGTTAAAAAAAAAAACAAAACAAAACACAAACAAATAACACACAGCCCAGTTTGATCCCATTCCACCCCGCGGACGCCTGATGAGAGGGTGTCTGTGGAAGAAGGAAGCATCAGAGACGAGCTGTCTGCTCTCTGGAAGCTGAGGTCCCCACGCCGCCCGGCCGGCTCTCCTCCTCTCATACGGTGGTCGCTGGCCCATACTGGAGCACCAGAGGGGACGTCTCCTTGATCCGGACGTAGAACCGCCCCTCAGGCCGGGTAGTTTGGAGGGACAGAGGCAAGAAGTCATCGGGAAGCCACCGCTCGCTCTCGTCGGAGGCGAACACCAGTCCGAAGTGCTCCAGCTGCTCCTCGCCGTAGCAGAAGGCGGCCGAGCTGCCCAGCACGCCACGGGAGACGTCGTTCATCTCGAGCACCACCAGCTTCACCACCTCCCCGGCAGACGTCTGGCTGGTGATGTGCAGCTGCAGAAAGAGAAAGGTGGGAGAGATGGATGGTAAGGGGGAGGAACGAGGAGGAACCGGGGGCCAGAGGCAGCACACGGTGTCCTACAGTGGTGATCATTAGGGTGGAGGAACAGCCGCCCCAGTGAGCAAGCGGCAGCAGCCTGGTGTCGAGCCGCGGGCTCGCCATGCCCAGGGACGCCCAGCATGCCGGGGCCCCAATTCAGGCACTGCTTTCTGGTCTCCACTGCACTCTCTGATTCCTTACAGCTCACCTCTTGCACGTGTCACCTATGGCTCGCCTGTTCTGCTCAGGCTGCCCTACCGTCCCATTGCTTGCAGCTGGAGAGGGATAGTCCCAGCCCTGCTCCTAGCACCATGGAGGGATCTGCGTAAAGTCCCTCCTGTGAGTAGGATCCAGACCGTCAGACCAGCTGAACCACAACGGCTCTGCCAAACTAGCTGAAGCCTCTTTGGGAAGTGGTGCTAGATTTCGTCCCGTTCACAAGCTTGGAGTTCTCCCACCAACAGCTACCCTCGCTCTCCCTCTCTGCTTTCTTGTGGACTGCCCTCTGAATCCTGAATATGGCCGAGAAAATGAGCTCATCTGGGCTCTGGCCGCTCATGACGGTCGGAAGCCCACTACTTGACTTCAAAGGCCCTAAAGTGGGACATCCATCCTTGCCCGGGCAAGGCGACGGTTTCCTTTGGCACATCCATAAGGGCTCGCGGAGTGCCGCGAGCAGTGCCCCGGCAGGGTGGTCTGAGCCCTCGGCCCACATGAACCCTGGCAGCTCCGAACAATCATCGCAGGGCTCAGCTGATTTACGCCAGCCGAGGAGTCTTTCCTTTGAACTCTGCTTTCTTCGAGAAGAACGTCGTAAAACGCTTTCAAGCAGGCGTGTCCAGAGCTTTGCAACTTCAAAAGCCACGTGGGCAGCCCGCCAGGAACCCGAGGGCTGCGCTTCAGTTGCATAGAAATCTATGGTAATTTCTCAAATGGAAAATAAATATTGCGAGTCAGATTCCCCTCTGCTTCTAACGTCCCCACTGGGTGCGGAGAAACTGGCTATCAAAACTCCCCAGCCATAAAACCCATCAACCCATCAGCTCTGTCCTTCCTCTACCATTTTACGGACAGGCTGCACTCAGGCTGCTCCGTCAGTCTCCTCTCTGGGCACTGGCAATGTCGGAAGGGAAATTTCACTAAGGAAAGGAGCTTCATGGCTGGGAGCAAAGGAGGTGGCAGAGCTGGAGGGGGACCTGCCCGAGACTCATGCCCTGGGGGACCTCCTCCATGGGGGTTCCCACCCAGAGCAGGTGAGGGTGATCAGAGCTGAGAGGAACCAGGTCGCACAGCAGCTTCAGCAGACCCCAATGCCTGCAGCAAGGAGGCAGCTTTGCCTGCTCCCCTTCACGGGTGGGAGACGAGTGGCTCCTGCTCTCCCTTCCCCAAAGGCACACAGGGCTGGAGCAGGGGCGAGCACAGACCCTGGGGAGGCTGTGGGAGGACCGGGGACAGGGCACGAGGGTGACAGCTGGATTTTGGCTGGGGGGCTGATACGTTTTAACACCAGGACGTGGCGAGGGAAACCCATCAGGGGGACCTTTGCTCACTGCCTGCCCATGCTGGGTGGCACTAACCTACTCTCAGCTGCAGAACCACGGACTGAGAGCTGAACCATGGCTCCACTGCCTTGTTCCCCTAAAAATACCCTACCCGTGGCCCTAGGTCACCCCCTCAGCAGCAGCGGCTATCGGTCCTGCAGAGCCACGCGCCCCATCCTGCGCTGCCGGGCACCTCATCACTATTGCAGGGACAAAGGGACACAGGGCAGGAGTGCTGTGGGTCTCCAGGGGACCTCAGCCCTAGGATGGTGGAGGATGGAGAGGGCAGTGCCAGGCGAGGGACACGCGAGCCCCCGCTGCCTGCCTTCCCCATCCTGCCAGCCCTTTCCATCTGGGCACGGCAGAGCCACAGTGCTGTCCTTTGCAGGCTCTGGTACCTTGACACTGGTCTCTTTGGAGAGTCCAGTTTCGTACTGAGGACAGACCCGCAAGGTGACAGAACCCGGCTTCTTCCCTCGGTCGGCCAAGCACCCGGGCTGCTCCTGGAAGTTCTGAGTCCACTCAGCTGAGCGTGTCCGGAAGACGGGCTCAGAGCCCTGCCCGCCCCGGCCGTGCTCGGGGCTGGACGTTGAGCCAGTCCCCAGCCTAAGCTGGCCGCAGTGGCCCGCGGTCCTGCTCTCTGTCGGGGAGCTGTCAACGGAGCCGGGGCAGGACTTTCTGGCTGCCTGGCAGAGTGGTTTGGGGAAGTCCAGGCTGCTGGTTCGAACGCAGTATGCCTGTCTCTTCTCTGTGATACGCAGCAGCTCGATCTGTCGGCTGGGCAGGACGAAGTCACTGTCGTAGAGCTCAGGGGGCGGCCGGGGTTCCTCCAGCGGTGGTGGTGGCAGTGGTGGGGTCTTTTGCTCGTGGGTCTGCAGGACGTCCGGGGCACTGTCCCGGAGGGTGCGGGTGACTCTCCTGCTGCAGCACTCGGGCCCCGAGGAGGAGTACACCAGGTCGAGCTCCTTCGGGCTCTGCGCCCTGCTGGAGTCGTAGTCGCTGTCGGTGGCCAGGAACACCTCCGAGGAGCCCTCCTCGTCCGACAGCCCGTGCAAGTCTGCGAGGGGTGTAAGAGAAGCAAAGAGGGGCTCAGCCTTGCTGTCGGCAACCCTGGCTGAGGGTTTGCACCAGATGGAGTCCAAGGAAGTCCCTGAGCTTTTACCCCCTTGCCATACACCCGTGCTGTGCTCACCAAGGTACAGGCAGAGCAGGTCCTGCCCCAGCCAAGACTGACTACCCTGCTCATACTCCCAGTGCCAGCCCTGCCTGCACCCCCACAGTACAGCCAGCCAGAACAGCCCTCCCTGTCCCCGTGAGCACGGGCAGTCCCCTGAGTCCATCTGGCAGGAGGTTTGCAAAGCTCAGTCCTTACCGGAGTTGAGCTTACGGCTGGTCTCTGGCGAGGGTGCTGGGGAGGGAAGGTAGTCAAGGTGGGACGAGGTGGATTGGGTTTTCTCCTTCATTGCTTCACCAGCCTCGCTGAGGAAGCCACTGAGAGACACCCCACAGGAGGGCTGCTTGTACCGGGCGTGTTGCAGGGCATCCATAATCCAGCGCATCTCGCGCCAGATCTCCTCCATTTGCTGCCAAAATAGAAAACAAAGGATCCCTTTCAAAAAGCAAAAAACAGCAACAAAAAAGCCCTACAGCAAAACACAGGCTCTCTCCACACACCTTTCCCAAGAGGTGAAAGCTCTGGGGGAATCCCCGAGTCAGAAAATCCCAAGAAAGTGCTCTCAGGTGGGAAGATGCTGCTTTGACCACCAGCAGCTGCTGGTTCAGCAGGACCTGCCTGCTGCAGGCAGGGGTGCTGGGAAAGGGGGTAGCGTGGGGTGCTCTTTTGCACGTCCATCCCAAAATGTGCTTCCAGGCCCTCTTCTAGCAAGGTGGGGACCTGCAGAGCAGGAGCTGCCGTCTCTCTAATCAGGATTTTTAAGGTGATCGTTGCAGTCAGAAGTTGCTAGACAAAGCCCTGCCTGCTGCTCCCCATCTGTCATGTCAGAGACACCCCACACGGTCACAGCCACCAAGACCAATGAATGCTCCTGCAGCTCATCCAGGGCATGACTGTCCTGGGCACGTCCCGTGGGCACCGTCAAGCCTGGCTCCCTCCCAGTGCCCTCCTGCTTCGTGTACCTGGATGTAGTCCTGAACCTGCTGGTGCCTCTGCTTCGCTGTGGAGAGTTCGGTGTCAGAGAAAGCCTCCCTGAGGCTCTGCTGAGAGAGGAGCGACTCCAGCTCCAAGAGGGCGGACACCTGGCAGTACTGGGTGATGAACTCCCGGTCGTATGTGAAGAAGTGGACTGGGGAAAGGAAAAGAGAGGGGGGGATGAAAAATATCAGGTCCCTTTTTGTCGATGCCCTACAGGCTCCTCCCTGCTCACCCAACACAGGGAGGAGGCGATGCTGTCTGCCCTCTAGCCTACCTGGACAGCCCTCAGCATCCCCCTCCATCCTTCCTCTCCTAGGGAAGGTGAGGGAGCTCCAGCCCACCCCACTGCCCGTTCCAGCTCTTGGGAGGTCTCAGAGGACAAGGGGACCAGTAACGTTGGGTTCTGGCGTTCCCTCTCCTCACCTAGCTCGAAGATCTGCAGCGGCAGCGTGAGGAAGCCTGAGCGAGGGGTGTAGGGGTTGTTCTGGCCTGGAGCAGTGCAGACGTCGTCCGACGGAGGCAGCAGCAGCAGGAAGGAGACCTGGCCCCCAAAGTCCAGCACCTCTTGGCTATACAGACGGAAATCTTTGGCCTGCAAGAAGACACTGCAGGTAACAGCTGCAAACATCACCTGGTGGGTCCTCCATCAAGTCCTCAACCCCAGAGGAGTCCTCAGGGACCACCTGCAGCCATGGGACACTGCTGTTTCAGCACACAACCAGAGGCTCCTTGCTTCTGGCATAATCTGCACACCTCCCTTTCTCTCTTATTTCTCCTCAAAGTCTCTAAACTACTGGTCAAAGTCACTACAACAGGGTCTCAGAGATGAAGTGCCACCAGCGATGCTCTCAGCCCTGCCCAGAGAGGTGCCCTCACAGCTGCCTGGCCAGAAGAACGTGCCTGGCACTGGGGCTGGTGGGCACCTTTCCAGCGAATACTCAGCATGGTGGAGGAGGGATTTCTCCCTGTGCAGTCTGACGCAGGGAGCTGCAGTTCTGTCCCACCACTGGCCAGGGACCATTCTGCTTTGGAGGGGCAGAGTTGGGCTGGTCTCATGCTGCAAGGGTTGAGCCCAGGACCAAACTACACAGCAGGCAATAATGCAAACTTCAGAGGTACAGGTGAGGGTAAGACAAACAGCTCCTGTGGACACTGTCTCTGGGCAGGCAGATGCTTCAGATGCTGGTTGTCCACCACTTGCCTTCTATTGGCACAGGACTAAAATCTCACTGATGCTTCAGGCCCCCAAAGAGGGACCAGGGGCTATGGTACCCTGCCTGCCGTAGTGACCAGCATGGTGCTGCACGGCCCCTTCCCCTCTCTCCTCCCCAGACCTCAGTACCTACCCGTACCTCTTGCAATGGGATGTTGACCAGGGTCATCAGCTCCTTGATGGCCACTTGGAGCTCCTGAAACAAGTGGTTCTGGGAGGTCTCAGACTCTGGTTCCGCAGGAACAGGCTCCTCCACACTGGCCATCTTCTGCAGCCATTCCCACTCCTCCCTGGAGAAGGGAGAGACAGACACATGAAAGAAGGAGCAGCTCGGAGTGGACCTGAACGTGCAGTCACTATGAGAGCTATGTTTGCTTGGCTGTTCCTCCCCCAGACAGTGCAGCACCTGAAAGGCTGTGGGAGCTGTGGAGGTAGAGGGGGACCTTGGTTTGCTCCAGCTCTAGGCTGCCCTGCATGGCAGGCAGTGGGGCTGAGGGGGAATATTACACTGCTGCCAGGAGCCCAAGAGCAGAAGCAGGAGGTGATGGATGCTCTTAGGCTGGATGGGACAGAGGAGCCTGGCTGCCCTGGGTGAGCTGCCCTGCAAGCCCCACCTGGAGATATTGGGGTTGGAGCGAATCTTGACATGGCACAGGATGTTGGGGAGCCGCTCCGGCACCAGCACTCGGATCTGATCCACGGCACTGCAGAGCTTCAAGTAGCCCAGGTAGAGGCCCGGGGAGAGGGCATGGCTGCTCCGCTGGTGGTAAGCCAGCTTGTCCTGAGAAGAAAGGCACTGCTGGATTGAGCAAGCCCTCACAGTGGGGCTCTCTCCTGCCCTCCTGCCAGGTGCTGCAGCACAGCCAGCCCAGCCAGCAGAAAGGAAGTGGCAGAGCAGGCACAATCCAGTGCTGCCGGGAAGAATCCGGCACCAGGCTGATGCCTCCCCTCGAAGCAACAGGATTTTCACAGGCTGGTTGGGCTCTGCTCCCCCTCTGCCTGCAGCCAGGACCAAACCCTTGGTGGCCTGGGCTCTGCCGTGACCTTTCCAGCCTGAGGGGGAGCAGAGAGAGCTGGTGGTGCTGCAATGGAGCCCACTCCAATCCCCTCCCGCAATGGCACTGGCGCAGCACCTGGACGGAGATCAGCAGCGTGTCCAGAGCGGTGGGCTCCTCTGGGGAGGACACGGACTTGCGGCTGGTCTGCAACTTGCAGATGGGAACCCAGCGGACGCTCTCGAAGGTCTGGTTGGTCTTCACCTCCTTCAGGGTGACGATGAGGATGTTACCCTGTTTGTCTTTGATGGGTTCAAAGAAGACCTGCCCAAGGTCCTGGATCCCGAGCAGCCCCTGCATGATGGGATGAGAACGGCAGCAGAAAGCAGAGTGTCAGGGGACATCCTTGAGGCACAGTGCTCTGTGGGTCTGGGCAGCTGGGATGTGACTGGCAGCTGCCTGCTGGAAACCAGCCTGCCCCGCAAAGCGCCCACTGAGAGCCCCCAGCCCATCCACGTGAGTTTACCACGAAGCCTGACACCTCATCGCCCCACAACCAGGGTCCTGCCAGAGAGGACAAGGCAGGGGCACCCAGTCCTGCTGCTGACTGAGCCATGGGCAGGACTGGCAGAGCCTGGGGTTTTCCTCGGTGCAGCACTTCCACTTGCTGCTCCCAAGGCAGCCTGGCCCACAGAGCCCCCCCACCAAGTGCTCACTCCTCCCCCTGGCCCACCCTCACCTGCATTTGTGAGATGGCAAGCAGCATCTTGAAGCGTGTCTGCAGGATGCAGGAGCAGGAGGATTGGGAGACGGTGACACACTGCCGCAGCCACAGGATCTCATCCCACATGCATGACACCTGCAGCACACCAAAGGGCCATCACCACCAACTGCTGCTGCCTGCAGCTGGTTCACACAAAGGTGTTTTGGGGAAATTCATTTGCCATTCTGTTTGAGCTGGGTTAGGAATGGGCAGGGGCACGTATCACCTCTCAGCAGGGGTGCGATTTCCTATGCCACAGACACCCTGAGATGCCTCCAGAGCCTGTACGCGAGGGAGGCACCATGCCGTGCCCACCCAGATATCTGTCTTCATCTAGGACTGAGACCTTAAGTTTGAATAGAAGATAGCCAAGAGGAGGAGGTAGAATATAGCCTTCTCCCTCAGTAGATAAGGACTATCCAGCAAGATTTTGGCCCTGAGCTGCCCACCTGCCCTTTCACTAAGCCTACTGAGAGCGGAGGACCAGGCAGCAGCACCCTGCACGTCCTGCTCTGTACAACAGAGGCAGAGCTGCTGCGGCAGGATGCTGAGGTGAAGCAGTTAAACAGCTGAGAAGCCGCTGGCATCCTTGTGGAGAGGCAGCGCCCACCCATCATGGCACGCAGCCTGCCCAGCGTGGCAACGGTCCATCGCCCACCCGTCGCGGCACGCAGCCTGCCCTGCACGGCGCCGGTCCATCGCCCACCTTTGGGCTTCCAGTGGCTGGGTGGAAATGCCGTTCCCTAGTGGTTTCTCAATCTATGCTGAACCCCGGCAAGCAGCAAGCCTGCGGGCTGCCTGTGCTGCCAAGCCCCAGCACGTGGGGTGGAGGGGAAGCTGCTGCCAGCCGAAGGCAGTGGTGGTGCATGATGCCCACTTTGTTCAACCCAGAACTCTCAGGCTGCTACTGGCTCTCGGCACTGCTCTGCCCCGTGGAGCACGAGGCCAGTGGCACAGCAGAGATCCCAGAGGCAATGCTGGGAAGCCCAGGAGCCGCCAGATGTTGTGCTGTTTGGTGCAAGTAGCTTGTGCTCCCTTTGTGCACGTGAGGTGTCCCCTGACTCTGCTCCCAACCTGAATCAGCCCCAGCCAGCCCCAGTGAGAGCCCCACAGTGCCCCACGCATGATGGGCACTGCTGCCTGCGCAGGGAAGGTGCTGCAATGAAGGTGCTTTGCAGATCGTGATGCTCCTAGAGGACACAGTGTCCGAGGTGGTGGCCATCATCTCAGCAGCTTCCAGGGTGGTGGCCAAGCAGACAGAGATGTGTCAGGAGAGATGCTGCTGCCATGCCCCAGAGCACAGCACAGGGTCCCTGGGCCACCCACCTTGGTGAACCAGAGAAAATCCTGCATGAGCAGGCAGGAGTAGGTGTCATCAATCTCCACCACAGGGATCTGGTCTTCATGGGTCACCAGGATATTGTCGTCCTTGTAGAAGATGGCTGTCAGGTAGAGGCCTCTGCATGGGAGGGAAGACAGACTTTAGTGTCACCCCCAGCTGCCAGCTTCATTTCCCAAAGGGTCTCTCTCCTGAGGGCAGAGGAGATACCCTGCCCCAGGTCTCAGCTCCTCTCCAACAGCCTGTGGCAGAAGAGGCATATGGCCAGTAGAGTAGCAGGAACAGGAACCCAACACTACCAGGAAGGCAAGCCTGTCTGCTGTCACAGCTGATGCCATGGCCAATGCCCCAGCCAGCACAAGGGAGGGCGATGGGGCCCAGCCTGTGCAGGAGACGCCGGGGTGCCTGGAGGCCAAGCGTGAAGGTGGGTGGTGGGAGGGTGGTGGGGTCTGGAGGAGGGTGGGGTGTTGGGTGATGCTTGGAGGTGGTGCAGGGATCTGGATATAGGTGCAGCTTGGCCAGTCCAAATGGAAACACCAAGGAGAAACATTTGATTTCTGGGCAATGGGACTCATCTGCACTGACACTGTCAGCTTCCTCCAGGCAAGGACGCACCTTTGAGCACCCTCAGCCCCCGGCTCGCACACACAGCTCACAGCTGCATCCAGGACGGGCAGCCCTATGTCCCCGCTGAGAAAGGGGCTCTCCACCACCCCCGTGCACCCGCCTCTCACCGCTTCAGCGTCTTGAGAAACTTGCTGCCGGGGTGGAAGAGGTGCTTGAGGCTCTTGGAGACTGAGTGCTTCCTGCTCTGGGGCTGGTTCTTGCAGGGCTCTGGGGAGCAGAGAGCAGAGGATGCTGCAGCAGGAGATGAAGAGCTGCACCAGCAGCTCACAGCCCACAGCACGGCATGCCAACCCAGTGGGAAGGCTCTGCCAAGGTCCCACTGCCTGAGCTGTCTCCCTGCTATGCTCATCCATGGGCTAGACCTATTCCTGGTAGCACCCCAGCCCCCTGGACCACACCACAACCTTGGGGGGCCCGGTTGGATCCCCCACCCCAGGCTCCCCACAGCGCTGCGCCATGCACTCACCGTGGCAAACGCAGTGCTGGTGGACAGTCTTCACCTGGCCCAGCAGATGGTCCAGAGCTTCAGCTTGTCCCCTTCGCCGGGGGGCCCGGCCGTCGTACTCCCGCCAGTCTGTGGGGGACAGACCAGCATCACCCTTTGGCCTGGGGGAAAAAGGGGTTCCTGTCCCCTCCTCCCCACGGCACATCACCTCCTGGCACCCCACCCGGGTGTCCCACAGACACAGCATGGCATGGCAGCAGTTGGGGGTGCTGGGCACCTCTGGGCAGGCTGGGCTTTGGGAGATTCCCCAGTTTTGTGCCACTCTTCCCAGAAGCACCCAAGCTCTGCACAGCAGCCCATGGCCACTGGCCATGCTGCAGCACGGCAGGGACATGGCAGAGGGAAAGAACAAGGTCCCGTCTGTTGCTGCTGCACTTCACTGGCCTTAAAAAATAAAATTCTTTCCAGTGTCTTCCTCCAGGTCTTCCCCGGAGCTGCAGCCTTCTCCAGGCGAGTGCCGAGAGCTGGGCTCACCTCGGCAAACACATAAATAAGCTCTCCTGCCAGCTCCACCCGTTGCGAGATGGCAGCAGGACCAGGAGCATGGCCAGGGACCCGCCGGCGCTTCTACATTAGCTTTACATTAATTGCTTTAAACACCCCCTGTGTCCTGCCTGCTGCTGTTTTCCATGGAAAGTTCAGCTCTGTTAACTTTGGCTGGGGCTCACCACTATTTTTAGGAGCTTTAAAAACACCCAGGGAGGTGCCTGACTATATTCTGCTGGGCCAGGGAGGGATCTTTACTGAAGGGAGAAATATTAATGGAGATAAAAATAAATAAAACCCACTCATGTCTGATTCACTTCAGCCACACTCTGTATCAATGCTGCATGGATCTTGGTCACAGGGAATGTGACCTGTGCAGGATGGCAAAGGGGATTTAAAGTGGGTGCAAACACATTCAACACCCGCTGCCAGGACAGAGTAAAGCCAGGGCAATGCAATGCATGCGTAGGCTCGCTATATGCATTCATATACATGCAAATGTATTTTTGCATCTTTCCATACCAGTGCCATCGTGCTTGTGTATCTGCAGCTAGAGCTACGCACGGTGCGTGCACACCTCTGGCCCCACTGCCGTTCACGTGCTGTCAGAACTGCATCTCGACCTGCACATGGCGCATTCATGGCTCACGTGCAGCGGCACGGCTGGTCCCTCGCTGCCTGCAAGTGTGGTGGCAGGGGCCGTGTGCCCACCGCCCTGCTGCCTGCTTGTCGGGATGGGCTCAGCCTCCCCAGATGTGCACGGGGCTGCTCCTTACACACCCGATGGCGCTAATTCCGCAGGACCGCCATGCAGCGGAGACCCGTCTCGGTGGTGAGGGGCAGAGGCAACCTCGGAGCCCACTCAGCCCTGAACTTCACTGGGGCTGCTCCATCCAGTTCAGCCCTTCTGGCCTGTCCCCAGCACCCTGGGGTGCCTTGTGTGACATCATTGGGTGGCTTTTGCCTCCTCCGCTTGCCATGGTGCCAGCGTGGGGAGGTGACCGCTGACAGCCCAGAGCTGGGCTCTGGTGGGGCTCATGACTCCCATCCCAGCTCAATGCCAGGGAATGCAGGTCCCTGGGGCTGGGCTGGATGGGTGAGAGCATGCAGTGGCACAGGGAGGCCTCCAGGCCCACTGCCACCCGGGACCGGGATGGCTCTGAGCCCTGGGGTGGCACTTCAGGGGCTGAGCTGGGGCATCCCACCATGTCACGCCTCAGCACGTGCCTACAGTGGTTTTGCACAAGCTGGGCCACTTTGGGGCAGATATCATTGAGGCAGTAGGGACTGACCCCTCCCAAAAGCTGCCCTGCGCTAAGTTACAAACCTCTGCTAAAAAACACAGGGGTGTTTTTCCTTCCTACAGAGGAGATGGCTGCATTGCTTTCCTTTTAACTGAGAAAGCAAAACGTCCTCTCTCCTAGCTTCCTCCTTAGGATGAGCTGATCCAGGTTGCCTAAAATGGCTCAGCCCTTACCAAGCAGCCAGGAGAATTTCAGATTGAAAAATCAATATTTGGCAAAGCTCCTGTCAGCTGGAGGCAGCATCCCGGACCCCCGGGCACAGCCTCCTTGCCTGGATTGAGTCCCCAAATGCTGCCTCTGCTCCCTGGTCCACTATACCCCATGCCAGCAGCGAGAGGGACTCCCGGATGGCACAGGGAGCTGCTGCTTTCCCCCATCCATCCTGAAGCTGTGCCAGCTCCTGCGGGCATTCCCAGTGGTACTTACTGGAAGGGATGGCAAAAGGGGGTACGGAGGCTTGCGGGGGACCCCAGCCCTTCATGTTGTAGGCAGACACCTGGACGTAGTAAGCTGTGCCCTGCGAGGAGGGAAGTCACACTCAGCTCACTGGCACCTCTCCCAGCTCAGCATGCGAGGGAAGGAGGATACCACCCAGCCCAGTACACCAGTACACCACCATTAACTACTAAACTGGGAGCCTGCAGCCCAGGTCACCAGCTCTGACCTCCCCGAGCTGTACAAAGCTCTTGTTATCAGACACTAGAGAATCCCCACAGCCCAGGTGGGTGGTTTTGGGGGAGGCAGGGGAAGGATGGGACATTGCAAATGCCCCTTGCCAGGAGATGCTGCCGGCCCCACAGGCTTGGGGCTTCCGCAGCCTGGAGGGTCGGAGTGCTGCCTTCCCGCTGGGATGTCCAAGGATCTGGCCACTGGAGACAGGGAGCTGGCCCAACATTGTCGAGGGTTTGTGGCATGGCGACAGTGATTAAAGGCCTCTGATTAAAGCCCAGTCAAGCTGCCAGATGTTGCAAGGCCTCCAGGCACTCATGAAGGCAGACAGGAGCCTGTGAAGCAGCTCTGAAAGCATGATTGATGGGCTCGGGCCAGCTCCTTGCAGTGGCGCTGCTCTAGGCTCCGCTTGAGCCCTGTCCTGCCATGCACCAGGGCAGTTCTCCCACCCCAACAGCAGCTCCTGGGCTCCAGCAACGCTGCCTTGGCTAAGCCTCTCTAACCTTATCGAGGGCTTTCCCTGCTCCTCCAGCCAGCGGTCCCTGCCTGCCTGCATGCCCTGGAGCTTCAGTGCTGCACCCCCCTAGTAAGGGCAACCCCATCCATCCCAGCATCACCCCACGTTCCCATCCCAAACTCCATCTCACCGCAGTTCCCATCCCACCCTGTCTCCCCACTGTTGGTTCAGACTGGCAGCCCCTGGGGAGCGGACAGCTGACAGGCAGCATGGTCCCTGCGGTTCTCAGGGAGATAAAACAGCGGGGAGCCCCAGTGCCAACCAGCCCGTGACCTTGCCGAACTCCTGGAGATGGAGACGGGGCTGGTCCCCCCTCTCCAATGAGCGACAGGGCTGGTGTGAGGGGCTGATCTCTGCGGGTGGCAGAGGAACAAGATGCTGATTTATGGCCCAGGAGGACCACGGGTGGAGATGGGAGCGGGGTGGGGGACAGAGGATAAATCAGGCGCCTGGTGAATGGACCCATTCTGCCTTTCACTTGAGAGTCCTCAGGCACCCTGTGCAGGGGGTTTCCCCATTGCCAGGGCGGCCATGGCTGTGCAGGGACAGACAGATGTCTCTCTTGGCCCCACGCTCTTAGCTCTGCCCACAGGCTGTGCTGAACATGGCACGCACTGTGGCACAATCCTTTTCTTCCTGCTGGAAATGACACGCCATCCCCTACCCGCATCGGCTGCTGGGAATGACCCACTGAGCTGCACCGTGGCCAGTGGCTTTTCCCGACTGTGGTGTCTCCCCCTGCAGCCCAAACCGCCATGGGGCACCCCAAGAGCTCACCGACACCAGCCCCCGGATGGTGAAGTGCAGGTTCTTCAGCTTGTCGATCACGGCCTCCCCCAGCGGTGGTGAGAAAGTGGGGGAGCAGCTCCACTCCACTGAAAGGAGAGAGACCTCAAGGTGCTGCATGGCCCTGGAGTGGGGACAGGCTACCAGGGCTGGGTGCAGCACGTCGGGGCCAGCAGCTGCAGAGGGACCGCAGACAGCACCAGAGCTGGAGGCAGCTGAGCAAAGGCAGGGGAGAGGGGAGCCACAACAAGGGGGATGGCATGGGGAGCTGCGGACCTCCTCAACAAGCCATGCCAGGCAGGGTCAGCACCCTCAAGTGATGGGTCAGGACTTGGAGATGGGGGAAATTCTCCCAGAAGCAAAAAATATCTGGTTTAAATGGGTGAGGGGCACAGGAGCGGCAGGATGGCAAAGCCCCCTCAGTGTGCAGGATGAAGGGGTGGCAAACAAGTGGCACCCTGAGTTTTGCCTTGGTGCAGGACAGTGGTTTGGCCTAGTTCAGACTGTTCGGGTGGTGGCCAGGTTGTCCAGCAGCATGCAGCCCTAGCTCCTCCTGCGCTCGAGCACAAAGGCAGCTTGACAGGGGCTTGGCAGCACTTCCCACACCCCTGGCATGCTGGCATGGCGTGCACGGGGTGAGTGCCCCAGCATGCCCCACTGGCACACTCAGGGCACCTGCCATGGTTGCGTGTTCCCAACACTGCTGTGGGGACCCTGGTCCTTACCTTTGTACTTGGTGACGACGGCTGAGTTGATGCTCAAGGGCTCCCAGAAGGTCACCTGCACCGAGGAGCTGCTGGCCACGGAGAGGTGGACATTGGTGGGGGCATCCGGCACTCCTGGGGACAGAGACCGCAAGGACCACTACGGCAAGGATGGTCACTCTGAACCCCACGGTGTCCCTCCTGGGCCTCCCCCCATGCCCAGAGACACGTTCCTGGAGCACTCACCCCCTGTGCACCCATACAGCAAGACTGGCTACAGAGTGCAGGGATCCTCTAATGGGCGCTGGTGCAGCCCCGTGCCTGGACCATGCACAGCCCTGCTCCTTCCCCCTGCGGTGGGGACTGCCCCCCAGGTCCCCCAAGCCCTCCTGTGGGCACTCACGGGCATGCTCAAACCCTGCCTTCATGCGCTTGTAAAGTCGGTATCGCCACTCCCAGGCCTTAAGCTGCTTCTCCTTCTCCGAGCAGTCAGTGTTGGGTGCCTCGTTCACCACCTGTGCCGTCAACTCGTTGACACGCTGCTCTGCTTCCCGCACCAGCGTGGAAAGGTGCAGCGAGCGGCTCTCCAGGCTCACAACTGTGGGGGGAGTGGACACAGCAGTGAGTTCCAGGAGGGGAGCCAGGAGGAGGAAAGAGAAGGTGGTTAGGGCAAGCCCAGGCTCTGCTGGCACCAAGTCCCAAGACCCCATCCTCCCCTCCGTGTCCTGCTCCTGGGCTCCACCTGAGTGCATGGCTCTACCCGAGCCCCTGCTATAGCCTGCACCAGTTTCCCAGAGCCCAGTGACCGCCTCCCCACTCGGACCTCGCTGCCTGGCATTCCCCACTTCACCAGGCTGGAGACCCAGGTGACGGGCACGGCACGGTTCCCCCCCACCAACTCACAGTGCGGGCTCTCCTTTGCTCCTGCCTGCAGCAGGGCCCTGGCAATGGGAGCATTGTTGGTCATGATGGCGATGTCCAGGGGCAGTAGCCCCTCACTGTTGGGGGTGTTGAGGTCCAGCTCCTCGGGGCTGTACTGCTTCAGCAGCTCCTGGACCCTGTCTAGGTCCTGCAGCTCCACGGCCTCAAAGAGGGCGGCATTACTCTGGAACTGGGTGGAATGAGAAACACAGGTCAGCTGAGCACAGGGCACCCTCCTCCACCCCACCGAACACCCTAGCCCCTCACCAGCACCCCACAAACCCAAACAAGGTGGGCTGCCCTGGTCCCAGGGGCTCTGGAGCACCAGCTCTTTGCAGACACAACTGGATGATGTTGAGCAAAAACCTGGACCAGCTTCAGCTGAACCTGCTCCAGGGCAGCTTCCACCCAGGCATCAGCATCACCCACGCACGGACCCTCCATCCCCACCTTCCCAGCTGCAGCAGCGCTGGATGGAGCCAGCAGGCACTGACCAGGTAGGACTTGCGGAGCTTCTCCTTCTCGCCCCGTCCCGCCAGGCTGCCCTCATCGAAGGATGTGTAGTTAACGCGGAATTTTCCCGACAGGTTTCGGTAGAGCCTCTTGGCTGCGTTTGGTGAGGAAGGGCCTGGTGGCTTTCTGGCCTGTGCCAGCTGCAGGTCCCGCATCTGCTGCGTCATTTTAGGGGAGGATGACCTGGGAAAAGGCAAGAAGGTGTGGGGAAACGAGGCACATGAGGATGTGCCAGAAAGGCAGAGGCACATCTGTAGCGTTGGGACCAGGGCATGACCCAGGAGAGCCAGAGCAGTGCCGCCGCAGCACCCATGCAAATGGCTGCAAGGTGGATGCCGGTGCCAGCAATACCCTCATCCATCTGTTATCAGCCGAGGCCAGTCTGTTCCCCTTTCCCATTGCTGCTGCTGACCCTGGGCGGGTCCTGAGAGGCTCGTATGAAGCCTGCGGGTGAGACATTTCCTTCCAGACCCAAGGGCTGGTCTGGTCCCACACTGCCCTTGAGCTGGGATGCCCCAAGCAACTTCAGGCTGCTCAGCTCTGCAACCAGTCCCCATCCATCCCGCTAGGGAAACCTCTCCTTAATCCCAGTCTCCAACACGCAGCTCCTACAGAGATGGGCTGCCCCATCCAGGGCTGCCCAGACCCCCTCAGCAGTGGGGGCCACATGGACTGACAGCCCCCAGCCCCGTGCTGGGTGAGTGCTGCCCACCACGCATTTGGCTTGGGACGGCCTCATGCACCCTCTCTGCATCCATCCTACTAGCAGGAACCCGTCTCCTGTGCTTATTGCTGTCCCTCAGCCCTCTTTGGTACGTGACTTTCCTCAGGGTCTTTATTCCAGCAAAGGGCATCCTCTGAAAGCAAAGTGAGAGCAGGGAGTGGACAAAAGGCCATTTCTAATGGCACTGAGACAATGCCAGGTCCCAATGGGGACCAGTGACCCCCAGTCTCCTGCTCACCAGCAGACTTAGGCTCCACAGCTGCTCCTCACCTTCTCCATCCACCTTGATTAAGTTACAAAACCTTTTCTCCACTCTGATTTTGATTTCTACTTTAAATAGCGATGATAACTATGCACAAGTCACTAGGAAAGC
This sequence comes from Astur gentilis, assembly GCF_929443795.1. Lineage (NCBI taxonomy): Eukaryota > Metazoa > Chordata > Aves > Accipitriformes > Accipitridae > Astur > Astur gentilis. Next base: position 1,476,497 of record NC_064912.1, read on the forward strand.
TGGCATCTTTTCTTGCCTTCGGAGAGGGGGAGCCGCCCCTCTCCCTGTAGCCGTGACCCTCATGTCCCCACCAAGACTTCATCCCCACTGGGCAAAGTCCCCTGTTTCAGTACAAGCATGGCCTCGTTGCTGCGTGGGGCTTTTGCCCATGAGTCATTTCTTACAGCACCGAGGGTTTTCACTGGCGTCAAACATCTGATCCCCTTCTTGCCGTAGCCCGTGGCACAGTTCCCAGAAAAGGAGCAACAGGTCTAAAGAGCATTTAGTGCAACTACGCTGGACACAGTTTCTCTCAGTTTTGACCTCATATCCCTGTGTATAAGGTCAGATATTTTGGGGCAAGGTCTTCCCCGTATCACTTTATTGGTTAAATATCAAGCAAGGGGTAAGCGTGATAAAAAGCATGACAGTTGTCTAGGTCATGCCAAAATGCTACCGCGAGGCTGTGCCTGTGATGATGATGTTTATAAAGCCATCATCAGAAGGCAGGACATTAATAACAACCTCGCTATGTGCTCTTCATCATCCTGATTTCAGATTAGGCACAGTGGGCCGCAGAAGGCTTTAATGATTTTTCCTTTTATTACTGTGATATTTAAAAGCGGAAAATGGTGGGGAGGTTGGCTTCTGCCAATCACTCATCTCGCTGGCTTCAGCCTCCGGATTTAGAGGTCTTGAGTGCGGCCCAAGCTGCGGTGTCAAGTTGCTGCCCTGGATTCCTCCAGGGATGGGCATTATCCGTACGTAGGGCTTTACGGACCGGACAGACAGCGAACACCAACCACATGAGCTTCAGGTAGCAAGACACCCCTAAGCAACCATGGGGAGGTTGGTGAGATCTATGCAGCAGGGTCCTGCTGGTTCTGGTGGGGAGGAAGGGGAGCAGCTCTCTACCAGGAGGGCATCACCATGGTGGGAGAGACCTGCACAATGCAGGGAAGGGCTGGAGAACCAGCCCTCGGCTCACTGGGACCTACCCGGCTCTGGACAGAGAGTTCTCAGCTTACAGCTGTGGCAGCCTGAGCACATCGTGTTTCATCATGGACATGGAGCAGCTCCTGGCACGGCCACTACTGAAGGCTCCTTATGCCAAGGGCTCCACACATGGCACATACAAGCTTCTACAGATGGCAAGTACAAAATCCCAGATATCAAAGGAGCAGAAAATCATCACGCAGCTCTGCTGTCACTGGTGGACAGAAATTAAGAGAGAAAAGCCACCCCTGCCTGCACAGGCAGGGCACTCTGGCAGGAAGAAGAGGCAACCAGGAAGGCAGGTCCTGACCCACGGACCAAGCCCAAGAAGCAAAGTGCTATCTGACATACTTAGGAAAGAGAAATAACTGACTTGAGAGACTCTCCAGCAAAACCTTGCCCTTTCTTTTGTGTTTAAGAGCTCCCTGCTGCCTAAGTCCTCTCCCCACCTCCAGCTGCTGCTCGGAGGTGAAGATGGCTCTTTTAGCAGGGCTGTTGACAAGACGCCCAATTCCGCTGCGGTTCCCCTTCATCCAAGGAGGCAACAATGCTTTCCCACATCAGGAAAGGAAGTAAGACCCCAAAAGTACCTCTCTGGAAGCTGGAGCAGATCCCTGCTCCATCCATGTCTGCAGAATCAAGGTTTAAAAAAGGAGTGGTGCTTTGGAGCAAAAGCACTTCTTTTCTGCCAATTAAAATATATGGCAAATGACCCCATACAGGCAGACCGCACAATTTGGAGGAAGTTCTCTCAGAAATGGTAGAAACAGAGGCCACACAGAGAAATTTCTCACTATTTTCCCTCATCTGATTTGCTTTTAATGAGAAGTAAAGAGACGGAAATTATTCAGAGCTCAGGAGTGAACATCTATCTATATTAAACCGGCTGCCCCAAAGATAAAAGAGTTTTCTGACCTGTGGTTATGAGTCATCTGGACTCAGTGAAATAGTCTTGATTTATCTAGAGCTAAACTTTGCGGTGGAGCAACTGATAGCTGAAAACAACACCCGCAGATGTTGTGCCCTCAAGGTACAACCAGCCAACACCAGCTCACCCCAATGGTAAAGCCCCATCCTGCAGGGAGGTGGTGGGAGGAGGTCCCACCATCTCTGCCTTTCTAGTCTCAGTGCAGCTGAACTAAATTTATCTCAACCACAATCAGTTCTTGTTGCTAATTATTTACCTATGTACTGCAAACACCGCAGCAGGGGATGGGTGCTTTGCCTACCCCAGCAGTTCAGTTTTCTGGCCATGGGATATGTTTGTGACGACCAGGGAGGTGGCGTGGACATCAGGTCTGCAATGCCGTAAATCCCCATACCAGCAAACTCCATCACCCTCTCCGTGGAAGAGGCTGAGGTTCTGCGAATGGATGCGTTAGGACTGGCCAGACCCATCTCATGAAACCAATGTAATGATTTTTTTTTTTTTAAAGCACACGAGGATGGATGTGCATAAGACAACTTCATTTTATCCCTCCTTCTGTGATGAACACAGGCAAATCCACTGGGTAGTTTCTAACACTGTGGTTTTTGCATATTCTGGGTTTTAATGTTTCCAACACTGCAGATCTTGGCCTAGTAAAGAGTGTTAATAATTGTTGTAATTATGTGATTTTAAGTGCATTTTGTTTAAGGGCGTAGCCTCTCCGAGCCTCCAGCAGAGAACCAGTCCATGTCAGACAGGGCTGCTCTGTCCCACTGGCAAAGCCCAGACCCCGGGCTGGCTGGAAGGAGCCCTGCCTGCCCCAAGCCCAGTGGGAACTGGACATCCTTCCCTGAGCTCCCACGGGGATGGCCCACACCGGGCACTCACTGCATGAGAAGTACAAACCCCAGGGGGACAGTGGGCTTCATCCTCCCTGCCGCCATGTGCTCCCATCTCAGGGACAGAGGCTGGAGGTACCTGGACAGGCAGGCAAGGACCATCCTGCCCGCAGGTCACCATACGTGGCTGCTGGGGACCACAGTGACCATTCCATGCCACTTCCCACCAGTGAGAGCCCGGGCTGTAAAAAGACTCACGTGCAAGCGATGCTGTCGCTGGTGGCAATTGCCTTCCAGCCAAAAACCACGGCTGCCCGGTCCCTGCCACTCCCAATGCCGGCCGCGGAAAGGATTAGCTCACGGATGCCTGCCCGCACTGGCAGCGAGAGGGCAGACTCCTGCCCGCAGCAGCAGCCATCAGTTCAGTGCCACACTCCTGTCCTCAGGGTAAACGTGGGTGGCTGTCACTTTGGGAAGCTGCTCCCCACCGTCTGCAGCCTGATGCAGCAGAGAGAGAAGCTGCGGGGCTCTGCGTGTGAGAAAAAGGGAGCCCAAAAGACAGAGGATGAAAGGTGTTAATGCTTTGAAAGGGTGAAAGGACTTGGGGCATGGAGGAGAAGAAGGACTGGGTCCTTGCAGAGCTCGTTGTAGCCTCATGGCGCTGTGGATGTCAGTGGTATGTTAGCACAAGCTGCCAGGGATGCTGTCCTGAACCACGGTCCAATTCAGTCCATGGGGTCATCCAAAAAATGAACACGCAAGGGACAGGAGAAGCCTAAAAGCCAGTTATCAGGGAGAGCCAACCCAACCCCACACTGGCAGCTTCCATCAAGAGATCAGCTGGCAAGATCAACATACAGGCTGTTTCCAAAGAAATCTGAGCACGAGGGGTCTTTTCCTTGTCTGAGCACACTTAGCCCAACCCTGCGACCAGGGCCACGCTCACCCTTGGTGCATGAAGGAAATCACACACATGGCCACAGACACTCGGGCACCAAATACTCCACGGCAGATACCACTCAAGCTCCTAACACACGGAAACTCTTGGCTCATGGGGGCATGAACCAGAAGCCCAGTGTCCAGCACGAAGAGGAGCTGCTGATGTACTCGCATTTTTCCACTCTTTCTGCCCGAGTATAAGCAATTTTTCAGGACTGGGGAAACAGAGACTGGATCCAAAACAGAGCATGAGTAGGGGACCTCTTCCAAAAGAGTGGGATTTTATAACCCACCAAAAGGCACACTCAAAGCTAGGACAAAACACTGTACTTAGCATCCCTGCAAGGCAGCAGGACTCACGGGAGCAGCCTGCACACCAGTTACCCATCCTGAGGTGTGCAGATCTCAAAGGTATTTAAATATTGTGCGGTGGGTGACCCGGCCATGCAAAGATGGAGCAAAACACTCCTGCTCCGCGGAAACATCTGCGTGCCTGGAAAATGCACTTGCTTATTGAAACCTGGGTCCAGGGGAAGGCACCAAACCAGATCCAGGGCTTTGTTTGTTTGTTTCCTACAGATTTTCTCTTTTTTCCCCACTTGGCAAACCCACTGGGTTTTGTTTTGAATGGAGCTGAAATGAGCATGCCTCTTTTGTTTAGCAATAACAACTAACTTATATAGATCCTGCTCCTGCCAGTACATTTTTGTTTGAGCTCCAGAAGCCCAACGCTATTAGCCCAATGTTCGAAGGAGCTCAGCGTGGCTGCAAGGCCAGGAGATGCTGCACAGCACCCCGGTCAGTGCAGTCTCCTGAGCATCAGGCACCAGTTTAGCAATGCTGGTACGGCTGCACGTTGTCTCTGCCATCTCCATACCAGACACACTGTAGTACACGTAGGTGCTTCTTGAGGAGTTCATGACCCAAGGTAGCAGAGGGCAGACCCCGTGGCCACGCAGCCCACCGCATCATGGCACGATATTGGATTCAAAAGCTAGCTCTCAGCACCTTGGTACCTGAATAAGCTGGAGAAGAGCACATCCTGAGCGAGATCTGCACCTGCCAGTGTTCAGCGCCCCGCATCTCTGCAGAGGAAGAAGTGGAGGATCCCCCCACGGGAGCAAGAGGGGCTCAGCATCATGCCTCGTCATCCAGGCTGTTCTCAAAATCAGGGTGCTTTTGCATCCCTTGGGAACACTCATGCTGGGAGTGCAGCAGCTGTAGCGTGCAGTGAGGAACCCCTGGGACCAGCCCTCACTCGGCTGCTGGAGGGGCTGGGGCAGCAGGGAAGCACACAGGCTGGACAGGTGATGTCCTACATCATGGGGCTGGTTGGTGAGTCGGCAGCGTGTTCCCGCGGCACGTCCACGTCCTCCAGTGTAGCACAGCAGGGAAAAGCCTGCCAGCATGGCTTGCCCCCACCACACCTCCCTCCTAAATCATAGGCTCTGAATTTGGGAGAGACGGAGACTTCAGGACTCCAAGAAAGGTTTGGAGCCAACCAAGTAGATCGCTTGCTGACAGTCTGCAGAGGCCTCCCATAAAACACCCCATTTCTGTAGGCCTAGCAGTGTGTTTGGGGGAGGAAGGGAGCAGAGACACTCGAGCAAACTCTGCTGCAATACGATAATGCTACTGCTTCTTTCTTTTCTTCTTTTTTTTTTTTTTAATTAAGCGTCCCAATCACAGTTTTTAAATGAGCCCAGAAGGAGCCTGTGGCTCAACCCCCATTAAAATATGACCAAAACCAGACTGTTAGTTCCTTGGTCCCCCGTGAGACTCTGCCATCATGGTTGGGACTGCCATCATGTACACGCCATAGTCGCAAAGAGGCACTGTCCTGTCCATGTCCACACACGTGTGTCCCTGCTGGGAAGCTCCAGACCTGCCTGCACATGCAGCATTGCCAGGACACCAGGACACTTCTTGGTGACCATGCTAAGGACAGTGCGCAATGGCTGGCTCTCTAGCCAAGACAGACGATGCTGACGGTACCATCAGCCTGTGAGTGCCAGCCTTAAGCTGCTCTGAAGGGGGCACTGGCTGGCACACCCTGGCTCTGGGCATCCCAAGCCATCCCTTGAGGGAGGGGAAACATAAAATGCCAGAGACCCACACGGGCTCCATCTGCAGACCTGGGTCAGGAAAGAGATGATAGAGGGGAAAAGCAACGTCCACATCAGACCCTCGGCTCTGCACCCCAGCCCAGCTCCGCTGGCTTCACCGTTTTCATGAGAATTTACCCCAGCAGAGTTCCTGGCCCGCCCTGCCTTGAGGCTTGCACCTAGAAAATCTGCTTTTCTGCTTCGATGCTACCAAATTTCTGTGGGGATCAAGCTAAGTGGTATGTGCATTACAGACCGAGGGTATCCCTGCCTGGAGGGCTGCTCAGGTTGCAGCATTCCCCTGTCACCGGCACCACTTGTCCCTGGGGCACTTCCCTGTACCAAAAGCCCCCAGTCCCTCCCCACCAGCACGGCCACTGGGGATGGCAGATCTGCCCTCGGGAACTGTGCTCAGTCCTGGGCTCCCACCTCCCCAGCAGTAAACCCTGCTCCCTGTGCTCCCCGCAATGCCAGCCTTTAATTGCTGCTTGACATTAAGTATCTGAGCAAGGAAGTCTTGGGTAAATGTTCTTGCTATGGGAACACACAGTGCTGAGTCTCTTTAATTACATTGTTTTTGTTTGGCTTTTTTTATTAGTTGTGCTGTGGCTTCCCCTCCCTGACAGGCCAGCGAAGCGCACGCTAAATATGGCCGGGTTTAAAGTCTGCCGTGAAACCCGAACCGCGGCACCAGACTGGCTGGACTCGGTGCAAGCCAGGGTTACGCGGGACACACATTCCAGCCGCTGCGGTCCTGCTCCAGCCCCGTGCCCCCACTCCGTCCTGCTCAAACACCCGCCATTGGAGCAGCTCAGAGCACAACCACCACGCTCCGAAACACCTATGTAACCTCCTCTTCCTCATCCCACTAAATCCTGCTGGGAACACAGCCTAACCCTTTACTCCACGGACCCTCAAGCCAGCCCATCTCCATCGTACCCATCACTTCTACACTGGTCCCCATCACACCCCGTCTCCATCATACCCATCGCTTCCGCACTGGTCCCCATCCCAATATGCCCTGCCCCACACCTGCTCAGCCCACCTCCGGGCTGCCCCTCAGGGCCAAAGAGCGCTCTTCCCACTGGCCATGCCGCTTTCATCTTCCTCTGCCCCCCTTGTTATTTTAAAGGCATTCCAGAGGATGCTGTCAGGCTTGGATGTGGTTTGGTTGGGTTGTTTGTTTTCGTACTGGAGGTTTTATGATCGCACTGGGAACAAGCCCTAATTGAGCTGCAATTCGAATTGCAGTCCGTGGGTATTTGTTTCATTTTTGGAAGGGCTTAAACGGCAGCGCAGCTTAGGCTGGAGAACTCATTTGGTTTTAACTGGAACCTGATGGAGACAGGACTGAGCAGGACGGGCTGCCCCAAGCCATGACCAAAGCTCATGGGGAAGCCCTGCACAGCCGCCCCGGTGCCAGGTACCCACGGCAGCAAGAGGCAGTGCTGGGTGTGACCACAGCCCTGTGACCACCCGAAAACCCCGCTGCTGCCGGGCAGGAGGCAGACGGAGCCAGTCCTCTGGTGCCAAAAGCCAAGCGCGCAGCCCTGGGGCCTGGCTCGGTTGGGGCTTACAGACACTCTACAAACCTCTATGTCCTGCAAACCTCTGTGCCTGGCAAACTCCTGTGTCCTGCAAACCCCTGTGCCCTGCAAACCCCTGCACCCTGCAGACCCCTGTGCCCTGCAGAGCCCTGCAGACCCCTGCACGGCAGGGTCTGTGACCTTGTGCTCACCCAGGACCCCAAAGAGAGAGCTCAGCACGGCTGCCCAGGCTGTTTGGCCCTGGGGGCTGGCTGTGTGCTCCTTGCAGGAGTCAGGAGCTGCCTCCAGACCTGAGCTGCTCGCAGGGACCAGGCAGCAGAAACGGACAGGACCTAAAGGTCAGCACCCAAACTGCCCTTCACAGGATTTACGTCGGTGTCAACTTCTGCTGACCGTGCCCCGCGGCGACTGCCAGAACTAGCAGTTCAGCCCCAGCACCCAAAATGTGCCTGATGCTTCTGGCACCTGCAACCAGCTGGACCTTTTACAGGTAGGGAGAGGAGGACAGACAGATTTCTAAAGCACAGAGAGGCTGGCCGAGCACCTGCTCTGCATTGCAATGGCGCTTCCTCCGGTCCTTCCAGGATCTCACAAGCCCGGATGCTGGAGCACGTCAGCAGTGCTCTGGAAGACACCTCCGACCTGCTGGCACCATCCTGGCTAAATCAGACTTCCGCATATTAAAAGCGGATGAACGGTGGGGACTCACTGCCCCTCTTTCAGAGAGAAATCCTATCCCGGCTTGGCCTGCCAGGAACGAGCACTGCTCTGTGCCACAGATGCATGCGTGCAAACTCTTCTCGGGGGTATCAAATGCAGAAGCTGAGTCATACGACGCCTGGTCTCAAAGATCACTGAAGGCAAAAGGAGAGAGAAAACAGTATCTCTGTGGGGTTGCAGGGCCCCAGCTTGGACCCAACCGGAGTAGAAGGTGGATGCCCAGTGTGGGGATGCTCAGCCGTGAGGCCGGGACCCAGCTGCCATGCTGGGAGGAGTGAGAAGGGATGTAACACTACACTCATCCAAGCTTGGTCCCGTCCCCTCACTCAGGCCCCGACACCCACTTCTCGGAAGGGAGTAGGGCAGGCTGCTGGTGAAGCTGCTGTGGCAACCCCAGCCTGCACAGGGCCAGCAGTTGCATCTGAGCACCGTCCCGATGGGAGAAGGGGCCATGTGGGCTGGGATGGCATTGCCCCAGCTCCTCTGAGGGCTGCCGCCATGTACGCACACCGCAAAATGCCCAGGACCCTTGGGAGCCAGGAAAAAGCACTAACTTGTCTACCCCCATGATGGCTCGAGCATGTGTGGGAGGGATGCTCTGCATTTCAGCATGGTCTTGCACCAGGGTAACATCCTGCACTGCCTCCTCCTTGGCCCTGCTTAGACTCACTGGGGCTTTCCCCGCTGACGCTGGCTGCTCTGCACTGCTGTGCCCTGATCCTGGGATGGTGGGGCTCCACAGCACCCATGCACCCAGACCCCCTGCTATGGTTCAAATGTTGGCTTAGCTCCTCGCTCTGCTGGAAGCAGGGCTTCTGGGAGCCACATCCCTGCTGCCTGGCCCTGGAGCTGCAGCTCGCCCGGGCATGGAGGCACAGCCACATGCCATGGGGGCTGAGACCTACAGACTCATCACAGCAGTGAAAGGCAACCAATTTGAACCCAGACTTGCCGGGATGACAAGCAAATCCTTTACCCTCCTGCGCCACCTGGTGCCACCAGGAAGAATATGCTAGTGAGATTTGACTTCCATCCGAAACCACATCTTCTCCAAATCCATGAAATTGTAGAAAAGTGGCCCAAGAAGGACTTCTGGAGGTCATCTGAGCTCTCTCCTCCATACCTGTGGCTGGTCTCCATCCCCAGCCAACTACATCCCACCTGCACTCCACTGCCCTCCATGGGACCTCACCAGCCCACCACTGGGATGTCCCTTCTGGTGGAAACCCACCTCCGGTCCATCATCCCTACCCAAGCCATCCAGCTAGACAGGGACCAAGCTGCTCGAGCACGCCAAAGCTGCACGATGGAAACCAGCACCGCTGGCTGAAGACTTCCAGAGCTGCACCCAAAGGGGTTATAAAAGGCAGGCCACAGACATTGATCTCAGTGGGGAAGAGGAGACGACGGCCAAGACACAATGGAAGAACAGACAAACACACACACCCGGCTCCAGAGCTGCTGCCCAGCTGGTAAATGTTACTGGAGTCAGAAAACCCCTCTCCCGCTGGAAGGCAACCAGCAGGAGCCAGCCAGCAGCGCTGGGCATGCTGGCCGCTACCCACAGGGTGTCCCTGGCACCGCTACCAAGAACAGCTACCCCCCCGTTGGGGATCTCCTTGGACTGCCGGTGGCATGTTCCAGACTGGCTCCCCGTTTGGCATGGCTTCATGCCAGGATTTGCTCCCGGCTCGCTCCATGACCAGCTCCCTGCCCAGCACCCGCTGGGGTCTTCTCTGACCAACCCCACCATGTAGCCCTGGTGTCATTCTCATAGTAGCACCACCCAGCACAATGCCAGAGGAGCTGGTTCACTGCCACCTAACTACAAAACCACTCACGTATGCCAGAGCCGACCTTCCCTCCACGCATCTCCAGTGGAGTCAGGGTCCAAAGGCTGCAGTCCAAGACGAGAAGCCAACTTTTTTTTTGCCATTTTGCTAGAAAAAACCCCACAAGCGCTCAAGCACTCTTGTAATGGCGCTAGCTGGGGAGACCCCACCACCAGCCAGGACTCCTTCCAGCTGAGGTTTGCCTGCTGCCTCCATCAGAGAGAAGCTCTCCCACCTCATATGTCACTTCATTCTGCCTCCAGCTGCAGAAAGCTTTGAGATACCATCAGGTGGAGAAAATCAAGCTGAGGATAACGGAGCCTGTGGAGGAATTGTCAGAGCCCCCAGGACAGCAAGTAGAAAAGATTTCCACCCTAATATAAAAGAGCAACATTAAAAACCATAATAATCACCAGGTCAGACCTCCGACCATCAGGACATGCTCATCCATCCACGCATCGATGTGACCAGTGCTGCTAAGCACACCCGTGGGAGAGTCAGGCATGCAAATGCCCTTTCCTGAGGTCTCGCAGGACGTGGGAGCACTGGGAAATGCTCTCTCCTCTCATTGAGCATCGCCGCTGCTTCTCCTGGTCTAGAGACATGACACTGCCCAAGCTGACCTGAGCTCTGTTCCTTGCTCTACCACTGTGGGTGAGAGGCAGGGGACGCCCACAGCCAGTGCCTCGGTTTCCACGCATGGGAAATGGAGATGAAAACAATGTCGTGTTTTGTAAAGTGCTTTGAGACTTGCTAATGAGGAGCACCAAACAACCACTCAGGCTCCCTGCGGTCACGGTTCCTGACCTGAACTTGCATGGGCAAGGGAGTGCCTCTAGAGATGGAACAGGAGGTGCTCGGTGCAGCTGGAGAGCAGTGGGTGCAGTGGCCAGAGTCTCTTTGCAGATGGGGAACTTTAGCAGCTAGCCTCTGAAGAGCTCTTCCAAGCATGCACAACCAGGCCTTCCAGAGGCTAACAATTTGACCAAATCTGTGTTGATTTCCACCAGGAATGCACCAACCCTGCCAAATTTCAAGTCTTTTTTCCAAAGTGTGGAGGCACCAGAAGTCCTCAAAGAGACGGGAGAAAAAAAAAAAAAATCTGGCAAAGCTACCATTTTTCCCCAACCTTCTGCTGAAACTTGGGAAGAAAAAAAAAAAAAAAAAAAAAGCAGAGAGAAAGTTCAGCCTGAGGCAGAGCAAGCATGGAAAAATTCAGCCCAAATAGTTAAAGTCTGGCAAAGGTATAAGCAAACAAACTTCCGCTGGAAAGTGTTATACAGCCTTAACAACAGGCATCTGCTGGCTCTGTCTACAATCAACGCATCAGGCGAGAGGTGCCCTCCTCACCCCTCCATGGCAGCACACGAGGATGACTTCCCTGCAGCACAGAAAAGCAAGGGTGGCAGGGGCCAATGGCTGCAGGCGGCCCTGGAGATGGGAGGTAGCAGCATGGGGTAAGAGGAGACCACTCTGACCCCAGCACCTCAGAGATCTCTGAAAGCACTTGGGAGCTCCCTGTTCACATGGTTACACCGAGCAGGAGCTTCAAGCCAGACGTAAAACAGCTTGGGCTCCTCCATCATCAAGAGGCTGGGGAACATCTCACAGAGCTGGTGGCCTCAACACATGGTGGGTGCTGCTGTCTTCTTTGTCCCCTTTGCCATCCCCTGAATGGCAAAAGTGGGGTTGGAGACACCCTGCTCATTCCACCATGCTCCTCATCCTGCTTCTCTGGGCTGTGTGCTGCAAGACAGCTCCCTCGGGACCAAGGTGCCCCCAGACCTGGAAAGCCCCTCCAGGTGCCCACTGCATCCTGGCACATGCTGGCCTGGGATGCCACACCTTGTCCCTCATGTTAACACAAGCTGGCTCAGGCTGCAATCACACCTTCTGATTTACTGTGCCAAGGAGCCCTCAGCCCAGAGGATTTCTCTTCCTCCGTTATCCCCGATTTTTCTGGTGACAGACCAAATGACATGGTATGAACACAGACGTGGAAGCTAGCAAGTGTGATCTCCAGGTAAAGGCAGGAGTGAGACAAGGCAGGGGGATTTAACTCTTCCCTCTGTCACAGACCACCTGGGTGACCTTGAGCAGGTCACTAAAGCCCTGGTGCTGCAATGGGGTGCCTACCATCCCCCCTAAGACCAGGGAGAGCAGTAGTTATGGCAGCACGGTCCCGCTGTAGCCCAGGGACAGCTCTATCTGTCCACTGGCGTTTCTACCTGGGGTGAAGAGCAGCTGCTCAGGCAGCAGATACCTCCTCCATGGCACAGCAGGAGGATGAGGTGAGCACACCGGTGCATGAGGAAGGCAGCCTTGAGTCCCCATGCAATACAGCATCCTGTTCCTGACCTGCCTGCATCGTCAGGAAAGAAAACAGCCAAAGAAACTTGATGAGTTCATGTGAAGTTCACCCGAGTGGAGCTCTGCTCCATGAGCGAAACTGCTTTTCTGCTTGCCATGAGTCTTCCAGAGCTCGTGACTGGGACAGAGCAGGGCCAGGAGAATGCTGGGAGGATGGGACCTCTTGGCAGCATCAGCCTCCCACTTGCACAGAGAGCAGGCAAGCGCTCCACCGGCTTATCCACCTCCTCGCGCAAGGAGCTCCAAGAACACGGCTCACAGCTGAGGTTCCCTCAGACACCCCCTTGGACGGCCAGCAAGACACCGGGCGTAGACAGGGAAAGCAGGAGCATTAGCTAAATGTCACGCCAGCTTATCTGTGTCCAGAAGCAGCCTCCTTGCTTCCCAGGATTTGGCCCGCTGCTTCACAGGATTTCAGTGCACAGGGAAACCTGACACAGCTCTCCTAACCGCAAGCACCCGCCTGGCGCAGGGCATGGCAGGACTTGGCTCCGAGCTGCCCTCAAAGCGTGGCAGTGCTGGCAGCCCGGCTTGCAGCAGGGAGGATGGAGCAGGAGGTGGGCTGGCTGCCTGTGAGGGGCACGGGGCAGTGACAAGGCACGCCATCAGCATCTTGGCAAGTATTAGACCTCAGATGACCTGCTTGCTCACCAGCAAACGCATGCCTTCACCCAATTTCACTTTCTGACAAGGTCCAGAGGCAGAGCAGTCCCTCCCAGCACCAGAAACCCAGCCAAGCCTCACGGGGCTGTCTCTGCCGAGGCTGTTCCCTGGCACAAGGTAGCAGGGACTGACCTCCTTGATGAGTCTCTGCTTCAACTCCTCGCATCTTCTGACATAGGCCAGGCTTGCAGAAAGGCTGAAGGCTCCATCACACAGCAGGTGTGAGCACCCTCTGACTCCAGAACCCGGTGACATTTAAACCCAAATGAATTTAAGATTAGACCTGCTCGGATCTCCCCAGACCTAGAAAGAGTTGTCTGCCCACCTCCACTCCTGCCACTGCCTCTGACTAGACTAACTGCCTCCTCTTCCCCAGTGAAGATGCTGATGAATGAGAACACCACCTGGGGGGAAAAAAAAGACTCAGTTTTTAGTAGCTGCTTCCGTGGGTAGAGGAAGTTCCAGCCATGCAGGACACTGCATGCAGCGCAGAAACCTTGACCTTGTCGCTCTTTGCTGAAGCGGTAACATAAGCTAACAGCTCTAGATTGTGATCCCAAACTTGCAAAGCCTAACAGTAAAGTTCAACCTGCCAGCTCTGAGCTTGGAGCCAGTCCACAACTTGTCCCTGGGGCTGGGGGAACGGGTTTGGTGGCAGAAAACCCCAGTTACCAAGTGTCCTCATGCAACAGCCAGCTCCTTCATCAGTAGACCTCAAAGTGCCTAAGAAAAGAGGTCAGCATTGCGGTGCTCCTTTTAAAGACTGAGAAACCGAGGCACAAAGAAGGGCAAATCTTGCCCTCAGTTGTTCAGTGGACCAGGAGAAGCCAGGTCCTCTATGCCCCAGGCCAGTGCTTCATCCCTGTTCCACAGCCCAGGCCACTCTCCTCTGTGATGGGTGAAGCTCAGAAACTTTGGGTCCTGGCTACTTCGGCACTTAAACGTGGAGCCTGGGGGTGGAGAGGAGAAACAAGACTGTGGGAAGAGATGAGTAACCACGCTGCCAGGCCTATCTGCAGTCCCTGCCATCTCACAGGCTGCAACAACCACAAGCTCGGAAACCTGTAGGGTTTGCATGAAGAACATCAACTCAACAAGCCACAGCATCCTGCCAAAGGTGATGATGACTCCTCTTGGGCCAGAGTCAATCCTGATAACGCCAAGAAGAGATGTTTCTTGGAGCTCTGCTCAGCTCAGCAGCTGCTCTGACAGCCATGCTTAACAAGTGCTACCACATACTGTCATGTTCATTTTTCAAAGCTCAGAAACAACAGCTTTTCACAGCAGACCATCAGCCAGGAGCCTGCCCTGACTTCAGGGAGGAGAGATTTGCCTCCCAGCTACTAACTGGTGAGCACTTACAGGCCTTGTTGGAATACTTCTTGGATGGAAACTAGACTCTGTCTGAAAAGACCTGGAGGGGGCTCAGGTGAACCTCCGCACCATGGGCAGAGTGAAGACCATGTGCAGTTTCTCATGATGACACTGGCAGCTGCTGCCAAGTGTCCAATTCCACTTTGGACAAAGCAAAGCATGAACCTTGCCTTTTCCTGGCCCTGAAACTGGAACTCTTACCAGATCTGCACTACTTTGCACTTCCCATGTGGAAAAACCTCCTCCACATTACCCAACAGCTCTTCGTGGCTGAAGATCTTCATCCCTGTTAACAGTGCAAATAAAGGCAACAAAGCCAAAGTGGGACAGGGAGAGGAACGTCCCCGGGGAGTGAGCTACTGCAGGATGCACTGGGGTAGATGGGGGAATATTTCAATGTTGGGGAGAATAGGAGGAAATCTGGAAATGAGGAGCAGAGAAGAGCATAACTGCTTCTCCCTGACCTCCACTGGGCATGAGGCTCAGCAGATACAGAGTTCGCTTGGGCTCGCAAACCTCCTCTGAAAAGCAAGCAAGCCAGCAGAAGAAAGGCGAGTAAGAGGGATGGGTGTGAAGCAAAGCAATGGGGAAGAGTAAGTGTGCAGGCAGCAGGAAAGGTTCAAGCAAAGGTGGAGAGAGATCCCAACACACCCAAGGACCCGGTCCTCGGTGTCCCAAGTGTCCTGGGCTGACTCCTACCTCCAGTTTGGCCTCCCTGCTGAATGCTGCCCATCCTGCCAGCATCCAAACCAGTAGGTCCAATATTGACCTGGCACTGAGAGATGCTCTCCAGGAAGATAAACAGGAGGTTCCTGAAGCTTTGGCAGGCAGAAGTGTCTCAGCCAGTAGGGAACTAATAGCAGTGAAAACCTGCACAACAGGGACTACCACTGTTTAAGGGACAAGGAAGGATTCAAAGTACTCTAATACCTGCCGGCTGTCAGGACTATCTGGAAATATTGATGCTTCTGCATCTCCTGACCCCAGTGTCCCCAGCAGCATCAGCAGCAAAGACCAGTGATCCCTTCTGCTCCCAGGGCAAAAGCTGTCCCCAGGACCAGGGGAAGTGCAGCCTGGCAGCCTGGGGGCTGGGGCAGACTGCCTGCCTTGCTGGGGCTGCTCCAGACACACAACTCATCTGCACTGCCCCTCCCTGGGTGCAAATCGGCTCATGGAGAAGCCAGGTTCAAAGCTGGCAGGTCTGAAGACCTGACCACTAGTAGGAAACCAGGACTATTATTGATATACCCACTAAAAGAATTCTATTGAGATACTTTTTGTGTGCTAGCTAAGAGGACTGGGAGAGCTAAGACCCTCCAAATCCAGTGCACTGACACTATGGGAATACCAGCTGGTGTGGAGGATCCATGGGCACACCAGGAGGGGCTTGACTCACACTAAGATTCAGACATCCCTGAGGTTTCCCTTTCATACCAAGGATTGTGGCATCTCTGCACTTCCCCCCCCAGCATAGCCATGGGGCATGGGCTGCCTGCTGTACAAATCCAGGCAACTGGCACCTTCTGGGCATGGACACATCCATGGAGAAGAACCAGTGGAGATCCTGCAGGATGAATAGCATCTTCCACACTCCTCAGCAGGGAACAAGGCATCCGTCCTGCTTTGCACATCCAGGCCATGGGAAATGGCAGAGAGATGATGAGAACAAACCAAAACAAATCAAGCAAATGGGCTATTTGAGAGAAATCAAAGTGCACTGAGGATAATGGATATGCTGCACTGAGAAATAATCTTATTGGGGCTTGGAGGAATCAGCTACCAGCAGAGGGAAGCGGCCAGAACAACACAACGGCACAATATTTTAAATTTGTCTTTTAAATAAATGATATTTGCTTCCTGTGCTCTCAGTGAGGAAGGGATCTGGCTGAGGGCTCCAGTCCCAGACAGGGAGAACCTGAAAATCAGTCTTCTCTGAACATTCTCCTTCTGCCACTTTCCCAGAGAGGTCAATTTTTCCTGCTGAAGAGACACGAGAAATAATTGCAGACGGGACTGCTGGACCTGCTGGAGCCAGCGCCTGTGGCAGCAGGTCACGACGCTGCACACAGAGATGATCTGGCCCTTGGTTTTCTCCCAACCTCACCATAATCACAAGCTGAGCTGCCTCTCCCCAGACAAGGAGAAACCTCCTCGAGGCTGATGGAGGCTTGGGGCATCAGGAGAAGAGGCACAAGCCTTGCACAGACCCTACAGAGCTGGATCGTCCCAAACTCCCCCCGTGCTGCCCTCTTTCCCCACCTGTGCCCATGGGATGGGGTCCTCCCAGCTCCCTGCCGGCAGCACGGGGCAGCAGAAGCAGAGCTGCAAGGACCGTGACTCCTCTGCTGTTGCAAAGCCCTCTCCAGGCTAAGGACTGGCTGCAGCAGGCACATCAGTATCACTGTGAACAGCAGTTGCCCTTGAGCTTCTATCTGTTTGCAGATGACTCACAGGCAACGAGGATAAAAGGTGATTTTCCAGAAATAAATTATTCCTTTCAAATGCTTTCCTAAAGGCAAACCCAACTTTCAGGGAGATATTTTGAGGGCTTGCTCCTCCCCATCCCCATCAGCGAGTCCCTCACAATCACTGGCGAATCTTTGTCCCACCAGCTCGGGGCAGGGGGGGGGGAACTCCTGCTCCCCCCATACACCCAAAGGCACCAACTGTGGCCAGCCCCAGGATGCCGGGGATAAAGCCAAGCTCTTGAACCATATCACCCCAATGCGTAGTTCAACACCAAAAGCTCTGGGGCTCCCTAACTGGTGTCCAGCTTGCCCATGGAGAGGTGTCCTGGGAGGGTGGGGGGGACAGCAGCACCAGGAGCAGGCAGCCAAGTCCCCGTCCTGCCCTGGTACACGGGGGGTTTCCGCAGACAGAGCCATCCTTGTTAGCTGGGGCTGCAGTACCTCTTGACCACATTTATTGCCCGTAAACCAACTTTCTAGTGGCCCACTGATGGCAACGTCCATCTATCACCCCAGGGGGGAAGCTCAGGCTGCCCGAAGCCTTTGGGCAAGGGGCCCTGCTGTGGGCCGGCTCCCTGGGCAGCCAGGACACCCCAGCAGACCACAGCACGGGGTGGAAGTCCAGCTCCCAAACGGCTAATTCGGTAAGTCACAGATACCATGACTTCATAAGGCAGAGAGGCTCCACAGCTATTAGGGGAATTGGGAGTGGGGGGAGGAGGAGCTGAAATGGAGAAGGGATGGAGACGGGGAGGGTGGAGAGGGGGAAGCTAAGACAAGCAGCAGAACAAAACATCCCATAAATCATGAGGAGCTGCTGAAATACCAGAACAAATGACCCCATAGCTTGGCCATTGTTCCCGAGTGAGGGCTTAAAGCGCTCCCAGTCGAGACAAAGCGCCTCGCGTTTCATTTCAACACCACGCCGGCCCGTCCAGGACCTGTGCTCGGCACAACCGAGCTGGGGTCGGCTGTGTTTCACCCTGGATCGATGGCCGGGACTGGTGGGATGGGGGAGGAGAAGCTCTCGGCAAGGCTGGCTGCCCCACACCACAGCTGGTGCAGATGTAGTGCCCACATCTCAGCCTGCCCAGAGCATCTCTTTGCTTCCAGATGCCCACACACCTCCCAGGCTCTGGCACTCTCTCCCTTCCCCTGAAAGGCTCAGGGCCTGGTTTTCCCTCTTATTTAACCTCGCTCAGGCTAAGAGCTTCCTTGGCTGGGAAGAGAAATGGCTCCAAGCCTCCTCTCGGACGTGCAGATTAAGTTAAGAGCAAGACAGCTCAAATAGGGCTGTAAAACCTGGAGGAGACCTGAGCCCTCTGCCTTTATGGTGCTGCTCCTCCCGCCTCCCAAAAAGTTGCTGACAATTCACTTTGTGCTGGCTTCCCCTGGCAAACAGACAACTGTCAAGCAAAGAGTCCTGGGGAAAGTCCTACACGACCATAGACCACTGCGATGGAAACAGCACAAGGCTCTCGTCGAACTTTGCAGTAGCAGCCTTCCAGTGCACTGGCTCAGGAACAGTCAGACAAATCAGCCGGCAGCTCAGCACCTCCCACGGGCTCTGCAGCCCCATGGGACCACAGGACTCAGGTGCCAGAAGGCGAGGAGCCTGCTGACGGGGACAGGTCATCCATGCTGCCTGTCAACATCAGCTGATAGCAGCTATGGAAGGAGGCTGAGCAGTGCCAGGCACCTCCACGGCACAGATTTCGTGTCCCAGCACAGCAATTTAGGGAGAATTTCCACACCACATGAGACCGCTTAAACCCAAAGGGGAAATAGTGTTGCATTATAAAATTTTAAATAACTTCCATTAAAAACCTTTTGCTTTATAACCAAACCTGAAACACGGGGCAGTCGCGTGTGCCACCTCTACCAGCCTGATGGTGCCAGCATGGTTCCCGTGCCCGGTGGCTGTAGCTCCTGCCCTTGTGGCACTGCGGTTCCGTGCAGAGGGATGCCTGCCAGCCGTAACACCCAGCCCTGGTGCTGGGACATCACAGGAAAACCACTCCACACCTTCCCATTCCGGTGGGCACAGCCTGCACTCAGAGCTGCTGGGCAAGCAGGTCTCTGCGCAGCCCCCTCTTCGGCAGAGGGGAAGCGAGGAGCTGAGATTCAGCAACGTGCCAGGGATCAGGCAGCAAAACAAGATGCAGGCAGGACTGAACCCGAGCCGGCTGGCTGCCTTTAACCACCAGACGACATGCTCCTGCCAGCGTTGCTTTAACAGCTCGTGGTGGGCAGCCAACGAGCAGAACCGAGATAAGGGGATGGGGGAAGCGAGGAATGCGCTGCATTTTTCCTAAGCCACCATGGGAATAGGCTATTCCAACCACAGATCACAGGGAGGCTGTCTGACATGAAAAACTCGAGGAGCCCAAATGGAAAAGGCAGCAAGTAGAAGTAAACAATGAAGAAGAAGAAAACAGAGAGGAAAATCAGGGTGGACAAGAGGTGAGTATGGGAAAAGGAGCATGGGGGGGGGGGGGGAAGGTGAGCAGAGGAACAAATGGAAGAGGGAAAACCAGGCTGAGAGGTAGGAAAGGTAAGGATGGATGCCAGGAGGACAAACCTGCCGGGGCTGGAACTCCTGATGAGCACCAGAGCTGGAAGGATGTGCGAGGGGGACAGACGCTCCCAGGCTCTGCACGCACAAAAGTAAACCAGCAGATCGCAGCCCTTTTATTGGATTAAGACTCGCTTAAGAGGAAAGATAAATGTGGATCATTTCTCCGGTGACACGCACAAGAGGAGAAGAGGCTCTCTTTGCTTCGATTCACCCTAAGGGGAGAGAAAAGGGATTGCTGGCGTTTCGGGGTTGATGTAGGGACAGCGGGAGGTCTCCACAGGAGCTGCCAGCTTTCGACTTCTTCACTCCAACAGCAGAAGGTAGCGAGCTTCAAATAAAGAGTGCTTTTGTCTCGCATGCCTTTGTGTTATTTAGGCTTTGGAGCTAGATTAGTATCACAGACCAGCAGAAAGCAGAGCTTTAATAAATCAGACCCAAAATCCTTCCTTGCCTCAATTACCAGTTTTTGCCTCATTTGGAGCTTAAGCTGCCTCAGTGCCCTGTGAGCCACAGCATGCACCGTCCAGCAAAGAGGAGGAGAAAGGAATCAGCAAACCTAAATAAAACTGGACACAAGCAGCCTCCAGGTTTCTCTCCCAAGCTTGGGAAAGCCTCGTACTACCCCACTCCCCCCGGTGCTTCTCTCCGGGCACCTCCTGGCAGCAAGACACCGGCTCGTGGGAGCAATGGGCTGAGGTGATACGGCACGTTCACAGGTCCTAACACTGTGGACTTTGTGGCACTGGCTTTAAAAAAAAAACCCTAAAAAAAGCCTAATAATGAAGTATTTATTTCAGTAAATAACATATGAATGAAAGAAGTGTTTTCTCAATACTTCACTTTTTCCCTGCCTTCTCTCCCTTCCCCCCAGCAATTTTTTTTTAATAAGTGGAACTAACGAGGCTTCGCTCACTGACAGCCGAGCTCGGGAGCAGGACTGTGCTCCGCTCGCCCGGTGCAGCACATAAACACGTGCCGTGCGAATAAAGCCTGCCTTGTGCCCAGGGAGAAACTTGACCCGCGAGCATGCCCCACCCGGCGAGCAGGGTAGATGTGCTCCGATGGACGCACGGACCATGGACCTGCGACGGGACCATCCCTGTGCTTTTGGGCTGGCAGCACGGGACATTCAGTACCTTATTTATTGTGGCTGCAAATAACTGCATCTCCTGGCCCAGAGAAATGCCAGCACCCAGCAACCCTCCCCACAGGGCTTCAGGGTGTCCCCAGGGACAGGGAGAAGGGCCAAGGGGAGGTGAAGGGATCTGTTGTCCTTATACTACCTGGCCGGGCTCAGCAGAGGGGACATAGTGTCAGGCAGACACTGTGCAGCTCCTTCTCTTCTACCTTGGCTCCATCCAGCCCTACCTGAGCACCTGAAGAACTGGAAACACTGGAAAACTGGCTCAGCTTGCCCTGTGTGGGGATGACAGGTAAGGATGCTTTCCACTATGGCAGAGCCACAAGGGGTTGGACTGATGGCATTTTGGTAGGAATTTCAGGCAGAAAACACAAATCCCTCCCAGCAGACTGACACCCAGCTTTTCAAAGCAATGGACACTGATGATGTTGTGTGTATAATCTCTACCTCCTCCTTGGCAACAGGTAACAGCAGGTTCAGGAGCCCTTCCTTGCTTCAAGTCTTGGGATTAAGATGGGCAGGATTCTCAGAAGCCGCTAATTTGGCAAAACACAGTCCATTGCTTTTCCATCCCCCTCCTACCTGCATGGGGATGAGCTGGATCCCCCCATCATACACAGCGTGGATGTTCACCCTCTGCAGAGAGGCAGGTAAAGCAATGCAGTGGTGACCCTGGGTTAAGCTTATAAATACATACAGATTTGATGCATGTAGATATTTGCTCTGGAAGCCAAATTAGGCATCTGTAGATTTGCAAGGCCATGAGCCATGCTGTCCATGTGCCCAGCAGCCTTGCCTGCAGCCCAGGACCTCCCGTGCAAGGCATGGGGTGAGCAGGACCAGTGACACCCATGACTCCAAAAGCCTTTCCCCTGTGGGCAGCATGATGGTTTGGAGCAACTAATGGAGGATGCTGATCCTGCTACGATGACCGTGGATCCCTGAAGATGTACAGGGGATGCAGAGAAATGATGTTTCACACCAGGTGCCCCTTCGCAGAACGCAGCTGCAGAAGAGGCTGCTGCTTGTGTGGGAAAAGCCTCCAAGTGCCTCCTCAAGGGCAAGCATGCACGTGTGGATCAGGCACATGCACCGCTGGCATGCACGAAAACCTGCCTGCAGCATGCCCGTCCTGCCAGGGAGGCAGCGCTCCATGCTTCGTATGCAGGTATCCCCGACCGCTCTTTGGAAATTGGGCTGTGTGCATGTAAATGCCAATTAAATTCCTGCACTGCAACAGCAGAGCTATAGCACAGATCCTGGGTTGTCTGCTTAACCACGGCAACAGGGAGAGGATTAACAAGCTCATTGAGATGGTCAGGGAGCAGGCGATGAGCAGCGACCTTGCTCCACTGCTGCCTGCCCGGCTCCTCGTCACTGCAACGCCCCTGGGTCACCCCTCCTCTGTGCCCTGCTGCTGAGTGCCCGCAAGCCCCAGCACCCAAGTCCCAGCACCCCAGCCCACCTGAGCCTGGCTGCCAGGTCAGACGTCTGATCCAACTGAAGATGTCTCCAGCCATGGATAAAACCAAGGACCGCAGGGCAGTTATCCTCCCCCCGGCCAGACCAGCCATGGCTATGGCCCTGCAGGAGCAGTGACATCAGGTCTTTCTCTTTCAGGCCTGACGCTTTCCAGCCTTGGATCTCCAACGCAATGGCACGTGGCAAACTGAAGGCAAAGATGAGTCCTCCTCACCAAGAGCTCATTTCCAAGCTGGCATACAAAAACCTCATAAAATAGCATCATCTACCGCTGCTGCGGAGTCGCTGCTGTACAAGGTGCTTTGCAAAATAATACAAGACAGATGGTTTCCCCCAGGAAAACACTACAGAGTGAATGAAAATGTATCACAAATATACCTTGAGACTGCAGGGCTAAAATGGCATCCAGGGGCTTCAAAGAGACATTTAAAGGAAGAAAAGAGATGTACTGACTTCTCTTGCTTCTTCATTACGAATAAAGAGAAACCCTGATTGTTTTTAATGACGTCTTTGCTTGTTTTCCTATTTGGTATATTACAAATTCACATATTTGTCTATTTGGAAGATTCATAGTAATTGCAGAACAGCTTTACTGATGACATCGTTTCAGCAAAGGGAAGAAAGTTGTGCAACTGGAGAAGAAAGCAATCTGTCACCAAATAGCTTAAATTCTTTGTCTGGCCTCATTAATACCTAGTTAGCTTTGATGCCTAACTAACCTCACAGATAGAGGAAGCCTTTGAGGAGGACTCCACAACCTCACACTGAAGTGTTAGAACATACAATAAATGCCAGAAAGATCTCCAAGAAAATGAAAACCAAAGTCGACATTCTTGCCATTTCTAAGCATTTCTTTTTTTCCTTTTTTTTTTTTTTTTTTTTATAAAGTTTTACCCTCCTTTATCCATCTAAGGAAGCAGAAAGCAATGCAATTTCCAGTTCTTTTAAATATCCTTAGCAGGTCACCTCTAACGCTGGGAGGGTTGACTGTGATCTGCTTCCAAGGCTGTTGTATCAGAGCTTAGAAACCCAGGATAAATTACTCCCTGCTTGAGCAGGGACTGCAGTTTGAGACCTGTGCTCAGCGTGAGGGGCCCTGCGGGCACCACGGCAGCAGCACCAGCAAGGAAGGAAGGATCACGGCATCCCTCTGGGGTGGGCAAACGGGGCTGTCCTGGAGGGTGGCTTGTGCTGTGGCAGCCCCATGCCCTCACACCACTCACCCCCCTGTGCGGTGCCAGCGGGGAGCCCCTGTGGCTCCCAGTTCTCCCCTGCCGGCTGTGGCCGTCCCGCCGTGGCTCTTGGCTCCAGTTTATCCAACAGAGGTGTGTTGGGCAGCGAGGGGCTGTGGCATGCATCCTCCAGCAGCTCCTATAAGGAGCGTGGAGAGGAGAGGAGAGGAGAGGAGAGGAGAGGAGAGGAGAGGAGAGGAGAGGAGAGGAGAGGAGAGGAGAGGAGAGGAGAGGAGAGGAGAGGAGAGGAGAGGAGAGGAGAGGAGAGGAGAGGAGAGGAGGAGCAGCTGGCAGCTGGGGCTGCCAGAGGTCATGCAGTCCCATGCCCCTGAACAGCAGTCACGCATGTCCACATCCCACATGAGCCCCAAAAGACCCCCATGGCTCAGTTTGTGGGGTCTCCTTTAGCCCGCCAAGGAAGGAGCCACCCGGGGCTCCCTGCTGCTCCCGGCACTGGAGCGAGGGGGGATGTTTTGGCTTGATACCCTGGGGGAGCTTCTGCAGCAGATGGACGGGTTTGAAGGAGTGTTGTCCCATGGGACATTAATTGGACAAGGACAGCGAGTGGCAGTGGTGGGGACAGGGGACAGGAGGGGGACTGGAGAGGCAGGAGCTCCTTTCCCCCAGCCCTGTCCTGCAGCTCTTACCATTCAATGCTCAGAGACCTGGGCCGGAATGCAGACAGCTCGGCCGAGGCATACTCAGCTTTCCTTCTCTTCTCCTGCTTCTGCTTAACTGACAAGCGGTGGGCAAACCTAGAGAGGCTGCTTTCCGACCTGGGGAAGGGGAGAGGAAAGGTGTTAATGTCACTGAAGCACCCTGGCTCTCAGCGGCAAGTCCACGGCACAAAGCCAGGTGATGCTCGGAGCTGAAAGGAGAGGGCTCCTGGAGGGTCAGCGGCACCGGGACAGGGTGGGACCAGCCTCAAGGGGAAGAAGCAGAGCAGCAGCAGCAGGTTTAGCATCGCTTCACGAAGTCAGGCCCAGCACGGGTCCATGGCGTGCTGTTAGCAAAACCGAAGCTGCGAGCCTGGCAGGCTGAGTTAGCGCCTGGTCCTGCTCCCCACTGTAGCAAAATCACCTCCCTAGGTTGTATGCTCCTGCCCAAAAGCCAACTGGTGATGGCCAGTGCTGGAGAAACGCTGGCTGCTTCTGCTTCTTGCAGCTCCTGCCTGAGAGGAGTCGGGCAGCCAGGGAAGCATTGGTGGAGAGAATCAAAGCAGACCTCTGCCATGGCTGCGTGCTCCTTCAGAGAAACCCCAGAGCCCCTGTGGCCTCCCAGTCAGGGCTCTCAAACACCAGGATGGCTTTCCTGATGAGGGCTGACATGGAAATCAGCCCACATCAGAGATGTTTCGGAGGAGGAAACAGAAACGTGTGTGAGCAAATGGGTTCAGCTGCAAGACCCATCTGTGGCGACAAAGCCCCTTCCCACCCAGTGGGATGCTCCAGCACCACTCCCAGTCCCTGGGACCTGGAAGTAAAGCATCTCCAGGGTCCAGGGCCATGCTACACACCCCCCTCCACCCTGGCTCTCTCCAGAAGAGAACCGCTGTCCTGAAGCACAACGGCACTGTCTCCAAGCCCAATGGCATGCAGAAAGCTGGCACTGAGATTTGCTTTGGAGGCGCCTGCCCCGCAGAGACTTGCAGCCCTCTGCTTTCCTCTGCAGCACTCAGAGCCCCCGGTGCCCACTGTGCCGAGGGCGAGCACACCCAGCTTGCAGCTGAACATGGTGCCACAACCCGTCCCTGCTGCCAATTCACCAGGAGCAGAGGTGGGAGCAAGAGACGAGCAGCCTGGGGAGCTGGGGCCCCCCGACTTGGGCACACGGCCAGGCTGGTGGCACTGATGCTGCCTGCCAGCCCTGCCACGCATGCCGGCATGGCCACTGCCTCTCCTCCTCCTGACTGGCTTCAACCAAACAAAACACTTCCAAAGAACGAAAGAAAAAAAGAAGGTATTTCTCAGAAACAAGAGCTCCCTGCCTTTCCTCACAATAATTAAGCCAACCACGACCAGCTAACAGTTTTTTTCCTGATACATTTTAAACCGACATCTTCAATTCATTAACTCTGGTTATTGATTTATTTTTCAGCTTATGAATTGCTGTTGCTGGGGACGGGGTGGAGACAGCTTTCTGGAGAAGGCTCTCGTCTCTCCAATCACCGCCGGGAAAGAGCCGCTCAGACCTTCCAGGGTCATTCTTTACATTCTTGAGAAGAAATATTACTTTGATGTAAAGGATGAGGTTTGCCTTAAAAGAAACCCAACAAGAAACCCAAACCCCAGCTTTCCCCCGCTCACAGCCGGAGGAAGAGGCGTTTGAAGAGGAGTGATCCAGGCACCTTGTGAAAGCCCATCGAGCAGAGCCCTGCACTAACACCATCCCCACCACCTCGCCTCTCCTTTGATCTGGTGTCAAAGCTCGTCTGTAATGAGTAAGATTCCAATTTAGGGAGGCATGTGCACTGACCGCTGATGTTCTGCAGCAGCCCCCGGTGTGATGTGGACCCCGGGGTGAGCAGGACTTGGGGCTGACCCAGGGATGGGGCTGGGTAGTGGGAATGTGTGCTGCTGGCATCCTATAGCACCTCCTCATTGGCCTTTGACTGGTCCCACTGCGGCTGTCCTAATGCTGCCCAGCTTTCCACCTCCCCAGGAGAGGCTCCTGCCACCCTGCAGGGGTGAGGCCTCCATCCCCCAGCTACCAGGATGCTGGGGATTTGGATCGAATGAGATTTGGGGACTGCCTGAAGAACACTATCCTGTTTGCTATGCTCACCCCGTCCCCACCATGCTTCTTGCACCATTACAGCCACCCCTCCCAAACTGGTACCCAGCAGGGCTGGGAAATCCCAAACCACCTGGCATGGATGCAAGAAGGCAGCTCTTTCGCGACAAACAAGTGCCTCTGTCATGCCAGTACGTGCCTCTTGCAATCAACACCACCAGGACAATTAACACACCCAGGAGGTTTACCCAGATGCATCCACCTGCTTCAAGCAGGGAAGGAGCAGCCACTGGATAGAGCCGACAGCAGCCGCCAAGAAAAGCTGGCAGGGGGAAAACAGGGTGATGTGCTGACAGGGCTCGGAATGAAGGAGCGTTAGTCCCTGAGGGCAGAGTGCGCTGGTGGGGCTGGAGAAGCCACCTGGGTGCTTGGGGACATGTGGCCTTGCCGTGACTCCCCCTGCAACACAGCATCGCAGGAAAGGCACAGGGAGGAAGGCAATGCTCTCCGGCTCAGGGCAGGTGCTGCCTAGATCTGCCCGACCCAGGGTGGAAAAGCGAGGCCACACACGAGCCAGAAGGTGATCAAGAATCTGGAGATGTTGGGTGCTGCTTTCACCCTCCAGACCAACCTTCCAGCCAGTCACCCAGCGGGTTCACCCACCACCTCCAACTGCTCACAGCACAGGTTAGAGGAGACACCTGCGACTGCTCTGACGGGCCGGTACCTCCCCCTTGAGAGCTGTCAGCAACAAATGCAGCTCTCAGCAATGAACCAGCCTCCTCTCACCTCCACCAGACCCAAAAGCTCCAACAGAAGCATCACTAATTAGAAAGCCAGGAGCACGTTACAGTATCATCTGGCTATTTATACAGCGCTGCTTTACATAAACTGTACTGCAGAAGAAGGAATGAATCATACCTGCTCTGCCGTGGCTGCACGCAGGCAAACGCAGCCCGACTCTGGCAGTCTGCTCTGCCCCACTCCCCTCGCCCCACTGAGGCCCTGCTTGTGGGTCAGCTTCCCTGAGGTCCTCTTGCTGGGGCTGCCCTAGTCCCCGGGTTCAGGATGCTCCCAGGGTCAGGAAGCTCCGGCAGATGCACTGGGCATCGTGCCCAGGGTCTGTGCTCTGCGGGTGGCAGCGGCGGTGAGCCTCTAACGTGGAGAGGGAGATGCTGCTGAGACCGAAGTTCTACTTCCCAAGCGTTTTCCAAACATTAATAGATGTCCCTGTCCCTTGAGAAAAATCAACTTTAGGGATCTTAAGGTAGAGGCAGGGAAACTGAGGCACAGAGAGCCTGTGCGACTAATGCAGGTTCCCTATGGCTGTTGGCATCCTTCCTCTTGTAGACTGCACTGATGGACAAGATTTTCATGCCTTCTCCCATCAGTACCAGTACGCTCAGCACCACAAGTGCTGGTCTGGGAAACAGGCAGCCCCAGGGAGCCAATGCCGCCTCAAGCCAGCTTCATCCCAGCTACGGGACGGGGACAAGGCCAGCACTGCTCACCCAGCCCTGCCTGCTGCATCGGACTTCTCATGGACCAGCCTGGGCAGGATTTGGGGTCACCTGCCCACCCCACCATAAGAAGCAGCATCTCTGCACCAGCTCAGCATCGGTGCTGCCGGGGCTCAGCAGACCCAGCCTGCTGCGCCGGCACCTGCCAAGGCTCCCCAGCAGTCTCCGCAAGCCGCCAAGGAGCCAAGGGGACACGCGGGGAAAACCATCAATTGAAACATCAACCACAGCGCTGGGAAGAATTGTCTCCTGACAACCAGAGAAGGTTGTTCAGCTACTGTGCTGTATCATAAATCACACCTCTATGACTTGCCATCTGTCAGCCAGATTACACATGTTCAGAGTCCCATGTCAGCATTTAAGTCAGAACACAGCATCTTTTCCCCAGAAATAATTATTGGCCCTGGAGACTCTTGCAGCAATACCCATCCTCAGCCCGTCCCTCAAAACCTCCCAGCAGAGCAGAGCTGGCAGTGCCGGGGAGGCAGGAAAGCCGCTGCCGGTGGGGCGCAGGGATGCAAAGCCCGCACGTGACATCTCCCCCATAAAATCACCGCTTCGTGCACATGTGGGGGCGGCAGGACCCGGCGCGGCAAACATCGCCCTGGCATCAGCCAGAGCACCCAGCCCTCGCTGCAGGCGCCGAGCAGGCAGGGGCAGCCAGAAGCAGATCCTGCTGCTGAAGGGAGATGGGGACAGTGCTGTCCCCAGCCTGGTGTGTGCTGCTGGCCCCTCAGGGTGTTCAACCAGGATAAGCGGAGGATGCCCAGAGCAGCACTCGGACCCTCGCAACTGGTACAGCCCAGCCCGGCCAAGGGGGAAGACTCCGTCTCAGCACAGGGCACAGCTCCCACGCCAGCTGTGCTGCCCAAACGTGCCGTGTAACACCAGTCCGTCCCTTCACTAGGCACGTTTTCTGGGGGGTCTGACCCCAGCAGGGGAGACTGCCAAAGCCCCTGGCTCGCTGAGGCAGTGAGAACGCTGGCAGACCAGAGACACGGTGGGCTGGCAACCCGGCCCCATCCTGCCTGTGGCTCAGCCAGCTTGCTGAGCCATCACAGGGTGCAGCATCCCAGCATAAAAATCCGCTCAGCTGCCCTTTCGGATGAGGACAAGGGTCTGAAGTGCCGCCCTCCACCCACTCACTGGCCAGGCAGGCGGATGAGCAATGACATTTCCCAAAGCTGACTTAGTACAGAAATACACAGGGACTCGATTCATCCCTCCGGCTTCACCAGCCGTGCACAGGCGCGAATCTGGCCGGGGGTTTACAATGCCTCACTGCCGCCGTCCCCCACGCCATGCCACAACTGGAAAGCGATGACAAGCAAAATCCCATCCCCTCAGCTCCATGGCCCTCCCTCTCCCCTGCGGTGGCCCTTGGAGGGACATTGCGGGCTGCCTCTGCAAAAAGCTGTGCATTTCAGCAATTTGCAGCCGTCAGAGTGAGAGTGTGCCCGCAAAAGCCCAGGTGCTCGTGCGGTGCCTCACCCAGCCACTGGCACTGCAAGATCCGGCCATGCCATGGCCAGAACTGCAGGGCAGACCGTGGTCCATACAGGCACAGCTGCACCGTGCCACGGGTGCAGGACAACCAAGGTCATGAGGCAGTGCCAGCGCGGGCACCAGCGCAGGACCAGCAGCACCGCCAACGCTCCTGCTCCACCAACACACCCAGCCAAAGCCCTCACCGCTACACAGACATGAGCCATCCATCCCACAGAGACAGAGATACTTTAGCCCAGGCAGGAATAACTCCCACTTGTTGCACTCCCTAGCCCGAGACTGGGGAGCCAGCACGTGCTTGTACGTGGTTCTGAACTAATCCCGCTCCTGGCAGGCAGCTGCCAGCCTGTTGAATTAGCATAGGCAAGCAAAAGTCCTGGGACAAGCCGTGCAGTGGCTGCGAGCAGCCCAGGCGCTTGGCAGCAGGCAAACAAGCAGCATTTTTAGCTGGCCCTCCCTTTGGGAACAGTCATTGCAAAACCAGCTTTTGAGTTGCGCTTATCCCTACAGGCACCCCGGCTGCAGCCTGGCCTTGGGAAGCCGGAGGCTGCCTCAGGGCAAGCGGGGCTGGGAGTGAGCACAGCTCTCTGCGCTCCCTGCAGCTCCGGGGTTTGGCTCCTGTGAGTATTTTATTTGCACAGGTGCAGTTAGAATAAAATAGAGGAAAAAATAATCGATGCTGGAAAGGTGCCTCCCAAGCAGGCAGCAGCCTTTCGGGAGACGAGAGGCTTCGGAAAGGGAACGTGCACGACCGCACGGCCGCGCACACGCAGCCAGCCTCCGGGCAAGCGTCAACCGCAAACGCCGCTCCGGCAAACCCTGCTCACCGGCCCGCTGCAGCGGCGCGCTTCAGGAACAGTGCCCACTGACCACAGCTCCAGCCACGAGCGTGTCCCCAAAGCAGCAGCTGGGGACAGGACCCCTGGTGAGCTGGGCACAGCTGTGGTGTGGTGTGCCATGCCGTGCCAGGGAAAGGTGCCCGGGAGCCGCATGAGCAATGTTCACTCACCTGTACAGCCTCTGCTCCCTTCCCTCCAGGCTCTGCCGATCGCTCGCCACCGGAGGAGCAGTTCATCTGAGAGTGGCTCTTTGGGAGAGTCCCTGGCCCCTCGACGCACACAGCCACAGGCACGCTCCCATCCCGGCCGGGATCCCCTGTTCCCACCCGTGCCGCCCAACCTCCTCATCCGCCACCTCCGCTTCCCTCACCCATCACCTCAGGTTTCTCGCTCGCTCTGTGCTTGGCTCTTTTTTTTTCCTTTTCTTTTTTTTTTTTTTCCTCCCAATCTTGTTTCTATAGAAACGAGATTAGCAGAGGGGGAAATAAAACAGCCCCATGTGACTCAGATTCCGACACTGAAGAATCTCCCGGTCGTGCTCGCCGGGGCTTTACGTAACCACGAGTCTGTGCGGACTTGGCTGGGGGGACTGAGCTTGGGCCCGGGGACTGGGCTCGGATGGGGGGACCAGGCTTGAATGAGAGGGACGGGGCTCGGATGAGGGAGACCAGGCTTGGCAGCGGAGGGACCGCCAGGCAGAAGGCAGCAATGCCTTGGGCTCACCTCCGCTGGTTTTGGGCTTTCTGTGGCACTCCTGATGCAACAACGTGCCACCAAACCCCACTGGCATGCCCAGAGGATGTCGTGAGCCCCTGCCACCCTGCTTCGCTATCTGTTCCTATTGAGAAGGGGAGAAAGCAGAGGTAATGATGCTGAAAACTGCCCCAACTCCTACCAAAACTTCTGGGGTCCCCAGGCGAGCTTCGGAGGAGGAAGCCCCAAGAGCCCCCCCACGCTGCCAGGCTGTCCTGCCCTTGCCCCCACCACTCAGGAAAGTGGTTTTGGCCACTGATCTCTAATCTCCATGGGCTCATGGGTGACAACACAGGGAATCTGGTGAGCTGCAGACAGCCACATACTCCACTCTCCTCATGTTCCTCCTCCTCAATCTCCTAAATCCATGAGCCGTGTCCAGGGTTGGGGCACACAAGCCACAGACTGAGCTCTTCCACCACTGTTTTGGGTCATCAGGTGGCAGGCACAGGACACTGCCCACAGGGAATTCCCAAGCCCAAATGGATGCTGCACATCTTAGCTCCAGGCGAGCAGTGGGTGGGAAGCGCTGAGGACCCCCTGACCGAAGCCTGCCCTCAATGTGATCCCTCAGCTGAAGGACACACGCTGACTGCACGGGGCCATTGCTGCCTGCCAAAGTTGCTCACCCACGGCTTCTGTTGATGAATTCCTATGCCTGTAAGGGACACTGCCCTTCTGCCGCACCTCTGGGGGCTCACCCCCCACTCCTCAGATGCTGCCCAGGGCTTGAAACGGGAAGCTTGGGTGATCTCCTGCCAGAATACAACAGTTCAACCCAAAGAGCAGTGAGGTGCCTTCCCCAAGGTGGCGGCACAGGAGCTTGGGCTGGGCTTGCATTCCATGCAGCAGGGCAGCAGAGAGCATCTCCGGAGGTTTGGTTCCTCACCCAAAAGGCAGGGCATTGGCTCTGCGTACAGAGAGGAACTCATCGACAATTTCTCCAAGTCCCTGGGTTTCCTTCGGAAGTTCAGTGTCCCACTTCTCCGGCTGACTCAACTGTGACTAGTTTGTGAGATCTGATGCCATTACAGCCCAAGGTCTGCCTGCAAGCTATTACATTAGGAAATCTCTCCCCCCCGACCATGGTGGCGTTGAACAGCACACCAGTGGAACAGGCGCTTGTTTACCTCCGTGACGAGCTCCGGACAGATTAGACAGTGTGACACAGCAGCTGCGGGCAGCTACAGTTTGAGCAAGTAATGAATTCGGGCGTATCCACCCAACCAAACTTTTCCATGTGTTATCACGCTGGGCTTGTGAGCTGTGTGATGTGCTGAGGTTGGGTGACGCTGCAGAAAAGAAGCCAAAGGCTTTTGTTTGCACTGCTGAGGCGATGAGCTCTGCGAGTGTGCTGGCTTACCCACCTGCCGCGTATGAGTCTCCACAAGCTAAACCAGCCAGTCTGTAGGGACCGAGCAAAGCTGGTGATGCCTGTTTTGACCCAGTGAGGGGCTTGCTCCAAGGGGAGGACAGCTGGCCAGCATGCTGAGGCTTCCCGAGGCCAGAGAGAGGGACAGTGGGGATGCTGCAGATGGGGAAAGAACAACAGGAGTTGCATGAGGCAGTAAAGAAAGAAGCTAGAGGTCTCAACAAGAGGGAACAAGGAGAGATGTCTGACAGCCCTGAGACACGATGCTGCAGCTCTAGACAAGTTTATCATGAGACCCTGAATGGTTCAGAGAACCTGAGCCATTCCTCCTCGTGCCACGGCTCTCATCAATGCAAGCCGCCTCTTGGTTGACGAGTACCCTAAAACCATAAAGGAGAGATGGCTCAGAGCTGCAAAACCCCAATAATCACAACCCCGGGGAGCCCTGTGTCACTGGCAGCACATGGCCGGCCAGCTCAGGGAAGGGACTTTGTGGCAGCAAATCTCTTGGTGGTCGCCGACGTTTGCCACATATTGGGGACCATTAGCAATGCTTAAAGATTGTCAATGAGTGCTGCTTTGCCAGGCCTGGCTCTTCACAAGCCTGGCAGATGCAGGCACTGATGTTGGGCTGGCTTCCCTGGAAAGGACCAAGTCGGACTCTGCAGGACCTGGCTCTGCAGCAAGGAGCTGGGCAGAGCAGATGGGATCCTCTATTTAAAGTATGATAACGGGGTCACAAAAAACTTCCACCAGCAAAACCCACTTTGATACATACAGCTAATTATAGTTGGCATTATCAGGCTGCATTACAATTAGCAAGTTGATGGCTAGTCTCTATTTCTGATCTGCAACACAAGGCGGGTAGGTATACCCAAGGATGAAAGGAGAAGGAAAGCAAGGGGAGAAGGACAGAGATACCTCACGGGTGCATTTAAATAAGCAGCGCAGCTGTTTCCAAGCACTGTGGAAAAGCAGGTTTTATTTGGAGGGTGTTTATAAAGAAGGCCAAGGAAAGAAACACAACACATCCCTTCAGCGCAGCCTCCGTCAGCAATGTGGGCAGCCTCGTGACCTTGCTGCCCACTCGCTCCCACTGACAGCAAGGTCTGCCAGCACCCTTCAGGTGTGCTCCAAGGTCCCACCAGACCTCCTGGGTCCCGCACCTCCGAGCAGAACCCCGGCTGACTTTTCTGAGCTATTTAGAGGCCAGATTAAAGCAGCACCCAGGAAGAAACCCAACCTCACGTCCTACTTGCATTTTCCAAAGCCTATCCCTGTTGGCCTGTCCAGTATTCAGTACCAAGCCAACTGCTTCACGACAGTGGAGGCAAACGAAAGCAGCAACAACCCCTGGAAATGGACGGCATTTTCTGAACTTTTTTCTTGTTTTCTTTGAAAACTGGAGTTTTGTCAAACTTACAGCATTTGCTGCAAAGAATTTGATGCTAATCCAAGCAGAAGAACCATCTGACGAGTCCCAAATTAAAATGTTCCTTTGTTTTGGCTTTCAAACATTGTATTTTAATACCAATGTACACTCTGAACGGAAGGTAAATTTGCATGTCCTTCCCCTAAAAATTCTCTGCCAAAACAATGATTTTATTCATTTGCATTTTGACAATAACAACTGTTCCCTCTCTGACCAACAGCTGTCCGTGCAGGAACAGAGATGCCAGGCACGTGTGCCCACAGCCTAGTGAGTCATGCTGCACCCTGCAGCCCCCCAGCATGCCCGTGCCACCAGTGGGGATGGGACCTGCACCGGCATCATCTCCCTTCCCGGGCATCATTGTCACCCACGGGCACACACAATCCTGTTGTGAACCCACCCCCACATGGGTACGAGCCAGGAAGCATCCCATGGGTGAACACAGCAAGGAGGCAGTGGGATGTGCTGCCGAGAGATCCCATTCCCAGCAATAAGACTGTGGCCCGTGAACAGGGCTGCGGGACTTCGGAAGAGGTGGGATCCTGAAGACACCATAAGATGATCTGGAAGTTTCTTCTCTCTCCAGACTCTAAGCAATATTTAGGCTGAGATCTCCACGCCTACCACCTTGTCACATTAAGATCCCGTTATCTCCATTTGGTGCTGTAAAACAGCTTAAAAGAAGATGTAAGCAAAGATGTTTTTCTGACTCCCTACCATAAAGCATATCATTGACAAGTACCATTTCATGAATGGCATGCACCAATATGCTTCACCCTCAAAATTAATCTACTTTAAAAACAAAAGTCCAACCATCTACAGACAACAATTAAATAAGATCTACAAAATAAAATGGGCAAAACCTCCTTTCCTTGGGCAAAATCCCCATCACTTTGCTTATTTTTAAGGATTCAATCCTTTCCTTTTACTATTGTTTTTAATGAAGACACCACTCCTTCCTGAGCAGCAGGACAGAGAGCTTGGGCTCTTCCAACCGTGCTGCATGAGCATGCTTGAGCGTACATCTGCCAGGGCAGAGAAACGTGCAGACTTGCTCCCTTCTTGCCAGGGGACAGGAGAGCTCTGCATACAGCCCTCATAGCTAGTTTTCAGAATTTCCCCCTAGCAATTAAAACTTTTATTCTCATTACAAAGATACCGGGTAAAATTAAGAAAGAAAAAGGACAAAACCCAACAAATCCCTTTCCTCGCATGCAATCAGTATGGATGGGTGAGGAGGTCCCTGGAGGGGCTCAGCCCTCCCAGGACCTTCATCTTCTTCCACCCACTCCGGCCGCCGTTCAAGGCTGAGCCCACACACTGTGAGGCACCACCACGCCGTCCCGGCATCCCTGCCATCCCTGCCATGCCGTCCCGATCTGCCCCAGCAGCTGTGACTTCAGCCTGATCCCCCTTTGCAGGGGACAAGCCGCCCCGGGGGGGGATGTGCCGTTGTTTAGTCTGAGCGCTGCACTCACGCTGGAGCCGGCTCTTGTTTTAAATGGCCCCGCGTCCGATGTTGCGTGCAGCAATGGAAAAGCTTGTTATTCTGGGCTGCCAGTCGGCCAGGCTTTTCCAAGTCAAGGAGAGGAGTGATGTGGTTAACGCGAGCCGGCCACAGAGCCTCGATGGTTTTCCTTTCTGGGCTGGCACCCGCCTCCTCCAGCGGACCACACCGCCTGCCACCATCGCTCGCTGTCGGGACTGGCAGGCAGGTGCCAGGAGCCGTGCGTGCACTCAGGCGTGCTTGTGCACGTGGGTGTGCTTGTGCGTGCAGGTGTGCTTGCACATGAGGCTGCAGAGAAGGATGGGAGAGGGGCGGCAGGGAATGAGCCCAGACCCCAGAGGCATCAGGATGCCTGCCCAGAAACGGACCCCCAGCAGCATCCTGCTGGCCTGGCTGCTCAGAGAGAGCGCAGAGCAGGGCCAGGACATGTCCCACGGGGACACACGCAGCCCAACCCATGTGTGTGCTGCCTCCTGCAAGAGCCGGGTGGTTCGTGGTGGCCCCCAAAGGGTACCCAGCACCTCCGTGTTTCATTCACAAAGCTCCTCAAACTGGTAAAGTGGCACCTATAGAAGAAATACGTACTAAAACCCAACCCATGGAGGGTCCTGGGCTTTTTTTTTTTTTAACCAACCAAAGGGAAAAAGGAGGAAGGCAAAATTCCATGAGTCTGACTAAAAGATGCAACACTAGTGTTCACCAGCACCAAATGAGAACAACTCATTAAAGTACTTTTACGGTCAGAAGAGCAATGCCATACAATGCCACCAAGTTACACACACCCCTAATCTGCCCTCTGCATCTCCTCTCCTACAGAAAGTAAGTGGTTATTAGGGGTAGCCGGGTCCAGACCACGGACACCAGTCTGCTCCCAGCACACTCCTCCCCATCCCAGGATGGGCAACAGAAGATGCTGAGCTGTGGGGGCACCCGAGGGACTTGTGCACAGCATTCACCATCCCCTGATGTTTCACCTGGCCCAGAGGCAGATCTGTGCTCGGAGCTGGGGACCCACTAGGTCACAGTTACCACCACGTCTCTCCATGCTAAAGGAAAATTTCCCTCTGGTTTTCCCTTAGGTCTTGTGAGCATGTCAGGACTTAAAACCCAGCCTGCTGGGCTCTCTTGCACTGGTGCATGAATCTGCATCTTTTTCTCTTCCCTGCATCCCCAGTTCTTCCCAGTTCAGTGAAAACCCCTCCTCACCCTGCCCGAGGCACTTGCCTGTTAGCATCTCCCCTGCTTTGCCCAGCAGTGCTCATGGGGATGCAGGACACTGCCTAACAGCCCTTGAAATAATGGGGACAAGGAAAATGGGAAACGCATCGCTACAGGCAAACCGTAGCTCGTCCAAACTTCCTCCCAGTCCAAAAGTCCCCTTGAAAAGGCACGATGGGGATTTACAAAGGTCCCTCTTGCAAGAAGGGGAAAAATGCAGGAGAGAAAAGCCCTTGGCGTGCTTCCCTCGCGGCTGCCTCCAGTCACCACGTCTGCCCCACGGCGGGGAAGCGCCATGGAGGTTTGAGGGACTTGAAGGGATTTGCGACGCAATAAAAACATTCCTGCCTGCAAAGCATGAAACCCCAAAAGTTTATGGGAAACCACTGTCTTCGGGATGTCTGCATATCTTCAGGCATCCTGGGAGCTGTAGTTCAAAGAAACCAAGAAAAAGCAAGCGGCCGATAATGATGGTTTCTGGATGGAGGTTGTGTGACTATTGGCTCCCACATGAAAGCCTGAATTTCTGGGATGCTGAGCCTGTTTCTGCAGCCAAGTGAGAGGAGAGCTCCTCGGCGCCTGGGGCATGAGGGACTCCAGCAATGAGGCGAGGGAGAGCGAGAGGCACTTGCTGCCCTTGGGGAAGAGCAAATGGCCTCGGCTCCGACACGAGCAACCCAAAAGTCAAGCATCGAAGATTGGGAGGAGGGATGTGCTGCAGCAGGAGCCAAGCAGGATGGCCCAAAGCCATTTCCAGGGCCGGGAACCTTGCTGTGATCTGTCAGAGATGTGGTCCCTGTGGGGGGCATGTCTCCAGCCAGCATCTGGCCGAGGACCAGCTGCATGGGGAACGACAGCAAGGGACTGAGCAGGGGGATGGGGTCCTCCCACAGGCCAGGCTGCGAGAGGGCCCAGCATAGTGGCTTTCCTCTGGTACTATGAAAATCAAAGGACGCCAGTCTGGGCTGCATGGCCTCACCTATGAGCTAAAGACTCTGTGCCTCAGTTTCCCCATTAACTCTTACTATCTACCTATCCCCAAGGGCTGCAGGGACTGGCCTTTGCTATTTGAACACCCACGGGGAGCTGAGCTCCTCAGAAGCCAGCTGTCTACACCACACCATGCCCAGCATCAGTAAATCACCATCAGGTCCATTTCTTCAGACCCCACAAAGGATGGCATGAAAGGCATTTTATTCCGACACAGGAGCCTCTTTCATGCAAAAGAGCCACCTCCTAGCAGGAGAACCAGTGGCACTTGACATCCTCCAGATGAGGCACTGCCCATCAGCAGAGCTCCCACATCCAAAATGCCCTTCATGCATGATTGCACTGAGGGCAGTGGTGAGGGGACAAAGATGTGAGAGGGTTGCATCTCATCCTGGACTGAGCCTGGAGTGACGCAGGAGATGAGACACTTTCATTTCCAACCAAAGAATCTTGCAGCAAAGACCACAACCACTGGGCAAAGCCAATACTAGAGACGTGAGCCATGGCGGGTGACCGTCTTGCTATCTGCCTTTCATCATGGGCTTGAGTTTCACACGTCAGACTGTGAGACGGCTCCGTGGTTGTGCAAGGCCCTCTCTGCCATTGGACAACATCTGCCCACCAACGCAAGCATGAGAAACCCATGATGTAAGACTTTGCACCCGCTGACCTAAAACCCCAGTGTGCTGTGTTCTGCAGCGCTGGCTGCTGGGAGCCTGAAGTCTTCAAAAGTGGTTTCAGACACTTAGAAAGCAAACAGCCAGCAATGAAAGATAAGCCATGGGAGGGTTTGTCCTTGGAGAAAACCTGTAACCCTGAAGAATTAAGAAGTGGATTTTTCATGCCGGCAATAGCACGTCTCATCCTCTCCCTCCATCCTCCAGCGCAGAATACATTGCAGGCTGTTGCTGAAAACACATCTTGTTGCATGGCAAACGCTGCCTGTGGGGTGAGGATGCCGCAGGAGGCGGGTCCCCCAGGACACTTCACACCTCGCTGCAACTCCATCCAGGCCATCACAGAGCGACTGCTTTCCAACTTCTCAGAGCAAACCGCCTTTTGATACAACCAGCCAGCAGGTCCACAGGGAGCTGTTTCTGGCGATGTTTCTGGGCCAGCTGTGCTTTTCACATACGGTGGAAAAGATACCCTGAAATGGTCAAGGCCACAACAAGTAAGGTGGGAGACCTTGTCTCCAAGATTTAGGGCATCAATGCTGGTGCCTCTTGCTTCCTTTTCCTTGACTGCCAAACTCACACAGTCATCCTGATCTCCCCTGGAACTAAATCCCGGATTTACTGAAGCCACCCAATGGACACACAGCCTTTTCAATGCTCCAAGGTGTCCCAGCCCTGCTTGGTACGTACTCCTTCTCCACAGAGAAGAGTCCCACCAGGCCAGTGGCCTCCTGACTCTCCCCAAACCAGCAGCAGGCTCCCTACCTCCAGTAAACAGCCACGGGTCCTTGGGACGGGACTGTGCCGCTAACGCCCACGGGTTCAGCATCTGAGATGCAATGCCAGCACTTGCTCCACACGCCCCAGGCAGCAAGTTTGGAGAATGGTCTTGCAATGGTTGTCCCTGCTTGCTTCAAACCTCACTCTGGTGTCCTCGGTCTGTTCCTCAGCACCGATACAACCCAACTGAGGAAGATGGTGGGGGCTTTAGGAGCAGAGCAGATGCTCAGAAACCATAGGCACCTCCCATCCAACCCCAGCCAAAACATGGCTCCCCAGCACATGCCTCCAACACCCGCAGTGCAGGCAACAGCTCAGCCTTTGCTGTACGATCTCTTGCACCTTAGGTCTTCTCCCGCCACTCAACCCTGGTACAAGGGTTTTCATTGCATCGTGAGCCCCAGCAATGGGTATCTCCAAAGCAGAGCCTCACGGAGGAAAGGGAGGAGCAGGAGGCTGCTATTACAGCCTATTTCTGAAAGGAAAAACAACCATCTGGGTGCAAAGCATCTCTCAGCATCTTGGAGGAACACACGCACACTGCCACATTTTGATATAGGTTGGCTCAATACTCCCCAGACATGTAATGTGGGCCTTCTGCAGTCATTTCACCAAGTCCTCTCTTTGAATTAACACCGTGTTTCAGATCAGATTGAAAATGCTGACGTCTGTCTATTATACCAGGAGTCGTTCCCAAAGCTACTGTCTCTTTTTCCAAACGAGCCAAACCAGCAAAGGGTTATTAACCGGGGAGAAAATGAGGACAGGGAGGGAACGTGCTGTTCTTTGATAGGAACTGTGCTAATGAACATTATAAAAATAAAGATCAGAAAAGCCTCACTGACAACTTGAACCCCAGAAAAGATGCAGTCAGACCCCAAAGCAAAACAGCTGACAGAAGAGAGAGGGAAGTCCACCGTGGCCCCAGCACCTCACAGCACCTGGGACCACATTCAAAACCTCTCACCTCCAGCACCAGGTCACTCGATTGAAGCCGAGTCTGACATGAGGCTCACCACAGAGGTACCGCGAGCCCCTCTGCTAATCCTGGACATGATGTCAGCCAGCCATAACCTGATGCACCGTTAGGTGATGGCTGATTGATGGTTTTGTGAAACACAAGCCACCAAGAGCAGCGCTGCAGGCAGTGGTCCCTGCCTTCTCCTTCAGCATGTCCCACCACCCACTCCTTGGGGACGTGTGGCGACGGTGGCTGCTCTCCTTACTCCTCCTTGCACCCGGTTAATCCATGGAGAGGGAGAGAAGCAGCCACACCATGATGCTCAGGCTTTGCTGCTGCAAGGGGATCTAAGTCTTGTGGCCTTGCCAGTGGCTTTCAGATTTGCTTGAATTGTTGGCTTTGGTTCCCTCAGCTGCTGAAGGGACTCTGCTTTTACAGGACCAGGTCCAACAAAACACTTAAGCATGTGCTCATCTCCCAGGCTAAAAGCGGCCCGTGGAGATCAATGCTTCAGAAAAACGCACT
The DNA here is from genome assembly GCF_929443795.1 of Astur gentilis. Lineage (NCBI taxonomy): Eukaryota > Metazoa > Chordata > Aves > Accipitriformes > Accipitridae > Astur > Astur gentilis. The sequence continues at coordinate 1,516,503 of NC_064912.1, forward strand.
TTCCTGGAGCAGGGCCACTGTGATGGAGCTACCACCACCAAAGCCATACCTGAATGGGACCTCCCAGTGCTGTCTCTCCCCAGGAAAAACAGCAAACCTATACTGAATATCAACCTATATTTTAGGTGTTTAAAAATAAGCAAACTTACCCTCCTCTACAAAATAACAGAAATCCTGGAAAAAACAGAGCACAAACTGTACCTTCACACATCCCCCACCGAGCGCCAACCCAGGGTGAGAAGAAGGAGGCTAAGTCCAAAGAAAGTCACATTTTCTAACGAAAACGTTAGCACAGCCCTGGAGCTGGTGGTGACAGGTAAACTCGCTGCAGGGAGCCCCTGGGCTCCCAGCGCTGTGCCGGGCTCGGTGGGAGATGGGGGGCTGGACCCCGGCGGGACAGATGCTCTAAATTAGGAATGAAAACATTCTCCCCCTGCTCGGCAGAAGGGTATGCTCAAAGTGAGCCCTTGTCTGGGACAGCCAGCGGGCGAAGTGAGGCGACGACGACAGCTCTGCTGGAGTCCAAAATATACTCGCAACTTGTTTTGAATTACTTGATGCAGGGTTTTAAAAAAACGCTTAAAAATTTCCATCCAACCTGGCTGCGGAGCTGCAGGAGGACCCTGGGTTTTGTTTCCATGCAGCCAGGGCAGTGATGCTGATCTGAATTTTTTCCCATGTGGTGAAAAGAAAGAAATCTCGGGGAGGGCAGTGCTGAGAAGAACGAGGGGGACAATAGCCACCCAGCATGCTTTGACAGTGATTTTGAGTGATAACCACAAGGCATCCACATCAGTGGCTGTAGGTGGGAGTGATGCTCCATCCCAGCATCCCAGGCTCCGCAGGGGTGGCTGCCCCAGGGTGCCCAGACCCCACAGACCCATCAACCTTAGATAAACCCACAAAGGTAATTTGTTCCGCAAGCACTGCAGTGCAGTCCCCACCGGTATTGAAAGCTCCTGCTTGTGGCTTAAATCAACGTGGCTACATTACAAACAAACCTGTAGGAGGGAGAGGGAAAGAAAGAATCCCTCGAGGAATCTGCAAGGCACTGGAGGAGCTAAAAATAAATACTGACAACAAGTCAATCTAGAAACAGAACACTAAAACCCCTAATAATAGAGGGTTGCCAGCTGGAGGAGGGAGATGCCTGGCACCCCACGCTCCAGCTCTGCCCGCTGAGGCTCCCACAGAGAGTGGGGGCACAGGGACCACCCTGCGTATCGCTGCGGGACCGAGGGGGCTTTGCTGCCTCTGAAGCAATGGTAGGCTACCTCCAACAGAGCCCAGCTCTTGGGCAGGGAAACGCGGCGCTGAGGTTCCTTGCTGGTTTTTGTCTTTGTATTTTGAAATTACCTCTCAAGATGGGCCAGATGACTCTGAGGCACCAAGATGCTTGCGTCAAACTCCCCAATCCCTCCTCCGCTCCCTTCCAAGCTCCAGAAACGAAGCCAAATCTGTCCTTTCCAGTGCTGGTCACCATCTTTCCCACATACCTCAGATGAGATCAGTCTCGTCTCAGGACTCATCTCTGTAGCTATCAGTGCTCAACTCTGCTATTCGCCCCCTTCCAGGCCCCTCCAAGGATGCGTGCCCTGATCCAGGCTTTCCACCCACCTGAACGTGTGCCATCACAGACAGAAATCTCCGAGCATGGGCCACGGTGATCTCACAGCTATAAGGCAACAGAAATATCCTTGGAAAGCGTATAAAAGGCTCCGAATGGCAACTCACTCACAGTGTGAAATTCAAATGTGAATTTCAGGACTTCACAGGACCAGAAAAATCTGGCCTGCATGCGATCATGGTAGATGAGAAGGGTGGAAGAGCCCTAGGTTTATCCACCAGGCACATAAGAGAAATCCAAGCCTGCTGGGAAGGTCCCAGGGCAAGGGCAGAAACGTGCTCTTGTCCCCCACGTCCCCGAGGCCTGCAGGGCAGAATGCATCTCCAAGGGCAATCAGGAGAGCCCCCATGCTTGTGCCACCCCAACCCACCATGCTGCCGGCTACAATAGGGGGGACCATCTCCACGGCGAAGCAGGGACATGCTGCTTGCACCCATCCATCCCCGGGGCCAACATCCTCCGCCTGTCCCCACCCTGGCCACGGCAGTCCTGGCGCAGTCCACCTTCTGGTTACGAAGGGCAGACCTGGAGGGACACGAAGCAAGGACAGGCCACCTGGGAGCAGGGGGACGGGAGCAGGCAGGAGGAGGTAATTTGATGACTTGCACTTGCCTCCCCCACCCCGGCGTCAGGCTCGGGTGACTAATGCTCCAGGAAGGGGATGCTGCTCTCCTGCAACGATACACGCTGCTAATCCCGCGGGTTTATCTGCTGCTTCCGCGCGCCGGTTGCGGGAGCCAGCACCTTCCTGTCCCGCGCTCCTGTGGGAATCACATGGCCTCCGGCTCCCACCGAGCTCTGCTCCCTGCGTGCCTCCCGGCTTCCCTATCCCCCATCCCAGCTCCTCCTTTCTCCCTCTTTTTTAATAAAAGCTCTAGGAGGAAAAAAGGGTGTCGATGGGGCGTTTGTTTAAATAAAATGAGCTGGAAATGAGTGGGAGTCTCATCAGGCAGCACTTATGCCTCTCCTGCCTAAAAGTTAATTGCCTGGGCTGGGAGGGGAGAATAAAGCTACAGAAGGGATGGGGACTTGTACCTGGGGTCAATGCAGACACAGGGCATGCTGCTGCAAGGGCAGGGAACCACGGAAGCGTGGGAGTCCCTGGCTTGAGAAAAGCTCCCAGTGACAGCCAGCCCCCAGCCCTCCTGAGTGCCTCCCTACCCCGTTGCTCCGTCCAGGGACCCCCGCATCCTCCATCTCCATCAGTCAGCAGGGACCGGCAACTTGCCCTGACCTGCCCATCGCTTGCACATCCAGCACCTCACCCTCCATCTCTGAAGCAAGAGCCCTGGACAAGCCCAAAGGGATGTGCCCAGGGACACAGACACCAGCCCCCAGGTCCCCACAGGCAGTGCCAGCCCAGGCCAGGGCCAGCTCTTTGCCTGGGAGCCTCACAGGCAGATAACCTGCCGCCGGTGACAGCCTACGCTGTGCAAGTGCTGGGGCATGCGGCTCGGCAACAACCCAGCTCTCCAGCTCAGGAATGTCCAAATAAATACAGAAATACATAAAAAGTCCATAAATAAGGTTGCCTGAGATGGCTGTTTGTCTCTCGCCTGGCCAGGACCCCCTCTCCCCCGTTGCTGTTTGCCTTGGCAGATGACAGCTGGGTAATTTGTTTCCATTGCAATGAAGTCCTAATTAACTGGAATAAACTTTTTACACTAAGTGTGTTTGTTTAACAAACTGGCTCTTTCAGAGCCTCACCGAGACCTGATTGATGCATTTGAGGGGAGTGGAAACATGCTGGGTGCTTGGACATTAAAGCTGCAGTGTCTGAGCAGGCCAGGGCTGAAAGGGCTCTCTCTGTGTTTGGGAAATCAAAAATGACACCTCTGATGTCTGGACCGGGATGGGGATTTCAGCGTGGCCTTTGTGTACAAATATTTCGGGTTTCACATTCGCTGTGGCTGACACCCCCTCCAGCATCCCTGCTGCTCAGGCGAGCAGGGTCTTGCGGCTAGGAGATCCCCCAGGACTCTGCACCACTGAGAGGAGGTGGGATCCATCATGCTGGACTCACTGCCGACTGCAGTGAAGCGCGCCGGGAGGCACGTGATCCCTCCTGGTGACAGCACTGGTGGCTCCGGCCAGTCAACAAAATCCCAAAGGTGGGATTCCGCAGGACACTCTCAATGAAGCAAGACCAATGTCTTCAGTGGCAGCCACGCTGTCTCCTCCCCACCTTCAGAGACTGGCTGCATTGCTTGTGAAGCCACTACCTTGCAGCAGCAAAACCAAGATGGTTAGAAACCTCTCTGAGATGGTTAGAAACTGGTTAGAAGTCTGAGACTGGTTTTTGGCTCAAGCCAGAGCTTCCAGCAACACCTGCCAGCTGGGGGGATGTGGGGGGACACAGAAGCTCAATAAAAGCCCAGAAGCGGAGTCCTCCCCATCCTCAGAGCCACCCAGTCAGTCTGGAAATGGCAAAGCCGAGTGGACGCATTGCAGAATATGGATCCGGCACAACCGGACTTGCCAACCTGGCCCTGATGCAGGCGGTCAAGACACTGTGTGCAGGCAGAGGGACTTACTGGAAACATCTGGGAATGAGGGAAACTTCTGGAGATAGCGGCTCTTGTGCTGTACCTTCTTCGGGAAGATTGGTACTGAGAGCTGAAGGACCCTCAAGACAAGCAATGCTAAGCCCGCACATCTGCTAGATGGTGGCTAGATGATCCAGGACAAAACCTTTGATTAAAAGAGGAAGAAAACAGGAATGCAGTGGGGAAAAGATGAGCGAACTATGACTGGCACTGGTGCCCCAAGGCAGGCGCCAAGCACCACGCTGCCAGCTCCAGCAGGACTTCCCGCAGGGTGGAAAGCCGAGATGCTACACAGCTCCACAGTAGGGCCTGGGCCACGATGAGCCCCAAGCTGGAGCTGTGTTTCAGCTGTCTAATGAGATAGCTGTATGAATAATAAGCATTTCTGGAAAACAAAGCATCTCTGACATCCGAGGGGGAAAATGAATGCAGCTGAGCTTTCTCTCCCTGGGTGCTTTTTCCTTCCTACCTCATACTGCAAAGAAAAACCTATAGCGGCCCCTGGTTGAGCACTGTCAGCTGCAGAGGTTTTCTTGAGGCATTCAAGCTTTTTGAAGGGCTTTGTTTTTCTATTTTTAAATGTAAAAATGGGATTTTGCAGGCCCTAGAGTTTCTTTTGCCTCCTTCTCCAGCCCATTTCCCCAAAGCACTGCACGCATTTTTATTTACTGTGGGGCAAGAAGGTGTTTTCTTGCGGCTCGGGGTTCAGCAGATCTCTCACAGCCCTGCAGTAAAATGCCCCAAAGTTGCCCCAAAGTCAACCTGCCCATGCTGTCCACAGCTTGATCCAGTCAAGTCTTTAATTAGGTATCAATACCATTATCCAGTGTTTCTTCAGTAATTATTATAGGCTCATCCTACCTTCAGCTGCAGCTTCTGGACATGCTGAAAGACACCAGTGGCAAGACTGGTGGCAGAGATCTCAGCTAGTTGCCCCAGCTCCCTATGCAGTCCATGCAGAGATGAGGCACTTCTGGAAGAGGAATTCATTTCCCCATAAATTAGATGGTGATGCTGGAGGTGGTGCCCTTTTACATGATGTCCCATGCCTGAAGAGACAACCAAGCACCCACACCCTTGTCCCTTCCCGCTGCACATCTCCTGGGAATCACCGCACTATGCTGAATCCTATCTTTGTTAATGCTAGAAAACTGCAGGAAAGCTCAAAGCCTTAGGTCTCACCTCTGTGCACACTGCTTTGTCAGGATGCAGTAAAGACAATGTATTTTCCTCCTTTAATGTCCTTAGACACACTGTTGCCTGAGCAAATTAGCGCTATCTACATGTCTCCCCACAGTCTGCCCAGTACAGCCCAAGTAAATCAGCATATTCAGCCTGATTATCCCTCCCAGACCAAAGAGCCAGAGGAGAAACACCAACGCTGCAGCTCACAGAGACCCAGCTGATTGCTCTCAAGGTTAATACTGTCATTTCCACCACTGCCAGCAATTCTTGCTTCTCGGGAGCTCAGGCAGCTCAGAGAAGGGCAGCGGAGCCACCAGTCCCAGCACACGCTGTGCTTCGCGTGTGGTCCCCGCTGGAGCAAAGCAGAAGGAAGACAACCGTGCCGGAGACAACGTGAAGAGCGTAGATTGATTTGGAAGGACATTGCAAACGGCCGGTCTTTCCCAGGAGATTCCACCTGCCAGTGGGCTCAGGAACAGCAAAACGCTCTTCTACAGAACAGCATCTCTGGCAGATGAGCACAAGGCAACCTCTGGCGCTGCCGCACGGCAAAGAGCTCAGATACTAGCCGGGCTGGCCATGGCGAGGGTGGTCTTAGGTGAGGACAAGCTTCTGAAGAGAGCGCAGGCTGATATAGCTGCTAATGGTTCTGTGGCCCAGCTGTCTACCTGGCACCCCAGGTGAAAGCATGGAGAGAAAATACCAAGACTGTGTATTTGAATAAAAAGCCAGATTAATCTGTGGTTGTTCTAGGGAAGAGTATCAGAGACCTTGCTCACGCTGTGCTGATGGGCAAAGCAGCAAGGTCTTGAGATGATGCGAGGCAGCGAGGTTGGGAAAGGAGCAAGAGGAACAGGAAATTTTCACCCACGAGCAGAAATTTAATGCACTCGACGCTACTGAAACCTGCTACGATGATTTAAGTGATCAGAAGTCTCTGCGTAGGAGAGGCGGCAGGGAAGGAAGAGGAGGGCACTGTATACTTATAATACATGCCATTATACTTTTTTCTTTAGAACTACAGATCTTTTAGCAGTTAGTACTTGAAGAAATACAGATTTGCCTTCTTACCAAGGACTGGGAAGAGGCACAGCACATCATACCTGAGCCAGCACAGGACTGCAGGAGCTTAACCTTAAATACATATTCTCAGGTTAGAAAGAAATAATACATTAGAAAGGATTTGGGTTTGCGAGCCGCACACTACAAGACTCACGGAGCCAGCAATAAAATAACCACATGCATTTCTAAACACTGTAGTTGGTAACTTTTCAATGCAGAAGATAATGCACAGCAGGTGACAAAAGGTCAAGCTATTGCTGGGTGCCCAGAGAGGCAGCCCAGGCTGGCAGCAATGCCCATGGACCAACGAGACGATGGGGGTAGGCAGCATTGCGCACGCTCCGTACTGCAAAATGGCTATTTTCACATCCTGGGAGATGCGATAAAACTGACTGTCAAGAAAGACTTTGAAAAAGAGTGAAAAAAAGAAGAGTTCTTTAAGGGGAGTTCACTGAGTGTCTGTAAAGTCCTAATTTCATAGTCAGGAAAATGAGCAACTCACTTAAAAATCCCCTTTGCTAAATGAAGGCTCAGCGTGGAAATAGAATATACAATAAAGAGTGGTCAATACACATGAAAAATTACAATGTGTAGGAAACTGATAAGGGAAACTAAAGAAGGGGAAAGAAGGGGGAAATGCATGGCTGGGCATGCAAAATCTCCTATTGGGAGCCAAACAAATTCTAGCAATAGCTCCGTTTTTAACAAGCGATACGACCATTTTTATGCAGAGGCTGTAGGACTGCTCATAATGACGCAGAAAACCCAAACACAGTCAACAGATACTTAGCCTGCATTTGGGGAAAAAAGGAGAGTAAAGTACTTCCTAGGAGAGATGAAGCTTTCCTAAACTATTAGTAGCACCTACACCTAAGGCGGCCAAATAGCACTAAACAGCCAGCACAGATAACATTTCCCCAAACCTGGGGAGAGCTTTCTGGGCTCTGCTGCTTGTTTTGAGCAAACTTTGGGCTTCCGCGTCCAGATGGCAAATGGCTCCTTGACAGCAATATTCACACCCAGCAGTGAAGATGACCTAGTTAACTACTAAATGGTCAGCCTGATATAAGACCCAGAAGCCAGGGCTCATCTGGAATTAAATTAAGAAATAATTAAAGGATGTAAGTTATAATTAAAGTCAGTCAGCGTGTCTTTGTGGAAAAGAGATCTTGTCAAATGAGTCCGATGTCACTCTTTAGCGAATATAGGCTGAGCTGAAAAAGGCACCATGTACGTTACGGCTGTGCAGGCAGAGTGCTAAGTGCTTCTTGACATTCTGATTTTAGAAGACAGTACTATACAGTATCAATAAAGCTTGTTAAATAGATTAAGAGCCGTCTGACAGGTCTCAAACAGAAGTTGTCAATGGGGAATAGTTAGCAAGGTTCCATTGGGAGCATGCTAGTCGATATTTTCATTGATGATCGAGAAGAAAATACAAAATCCTCACTCAAAAAAATTAGCAGATGACAGGAAGATTGATGTAATGGTAAATATTGATGAGGAGAGAGTGAAATGTGGGTTGCTTGGTAATGCTGAGCCCATTCAAACACTGTATATGTTAATGCAGCCCAGTGCAGAATGACACACCTACGGAGAAGGATTTCAGGCCGTATTTATGAACAGGAACTGTATCCCAGACAAGAGAGAGCCTCCAGAAAGGCTCAGGGGTCACCACGGGTGACCAACCCAAGACAAGGCTCTAATGTGATGCTGTGATGAAAAGAGCTGATGCAGTTCTTGGGGGAGAGGAGAGTTATATGTATTGCACTGCTGAGACTGACACAGAAACACTCCTGCAATTAAGGTGCCCATGTTTAAAAGGGGACACTAAAAAAGCACAGAGGCTGGAGGGATGAGTCAAAAATCGATCCCAGTGCTGGAGAAAATATCCTGCAGCAAAAGATTTGAGCTATATTGAGTTTATTCACAAAAATCCTGCTCCCCCCTTCTCAACCCAGACCGGTGTCAACCGCTCTTACCCAGCGAGACACACAGAGAGCCAGGGACTGGGAGCTGAAGCCCAACAAGTTCAAATGAGTTTCAGCTCAGGATTAGATACTTCTCGGAGATGCTCAGAGGATTAGATACCTCTCAGAGGGCAACCACAACATTTTCAGCCCACCAAGGAGCACGTGGGCAGCATTTACATCCCTACAGCATGCAGGAGGCCAAACAGTGTGATCTAACAGTCCCTTTCGTACCTAAATTCACACAAGTGAATCCCAGTAGCTAACTGGAGCTCCAAGGCTAAGCCCTGCCACGCATCGCAGTGAAGATGAGTGACTTCAGGAGATAGCACTGGCCTTGGAGCAGTGAGGAGCTGGGGAGACACCGAGCAGTGAAGATGGGTGCTAGCTTCTCGAAGGCAAGGTTCAGAGCTAGAAGTCTGGCTATCTGTGAGAAGTCCCCATCAAGTCTCATGCCAGGAGCAAAGCATGCAGGAAAGGAACTCTCACAGCTCTTGGAGAAACACCAACAAAGAGTGCTGGTCGAGCAGCTTGGGAAACACCTTGACCCACTTCTCCCTCTTGGTACCCAGCTGTGGGACCAACGGCTGCTGTGGGTGGGAGTTTTACCTCCCATGCCAAAGCATCTCTGTGTTGACTCACTACAGCAAACGCTTTGCTCTCTTGCTTAGGGGAGAACACAGCCTTGGTTATTTTGTTAAAAAATGCCCATCTTCCTACGCTCGATTCCCTTTTCATGATTAATGCAGAGTGTAGCAAATGCAGAACGGCTGCAGCTGGTGCATAGGTGGCTTCCGTGCCAGTCTTGGCTCTGAGCTGGCAGCATTGTCCTCCCATCCCGCGAGAGGGGCAGACAGCCCCAGATTCAGACCAGCAGGGCAGGCAGATGCCATTTCAATGTGTCCACCAAAGGAGCGGGGACCTCCAGCAACTGGGCACCAAGCAGCCATGCCCACTCAGTTCCCTGGTTTCAGAAGCAGCAGCAAGGAGAGGTACCCCATGGTGAGCGAGCAGATCTGCTACCCAGAGGTACCGCAGAGGGACACAGGCTGAGGACCAGCGCCCCAACCCTGGTGGGGGACCCATGGGGACAGAAGCCCACCTAGCGCTACCGGGGAAGTGCCTGGTTCACGGAAACATGCACCCTTCGGTTGGGCAAAAGGAAGCACAACATAAAGACACTGAGTCCTTGTGTGGCAGTGCTGGAGACGGGGAATCAGGGTCAGGCAGGTTTTTAATTGGACTGGAAGTGAAATTACAGGAGGAAAAAAACACCCCAGCCCTGCTTTGGTTTAAAGAAAGGGGCTGGGGGGATAGGAGAAAAAAACCCTTCAAGTTTCTATGACAACCGGCACAGTAAGAGCCTACATCACAACCTCACTTAACACATTAAAAGCTGTACAGAAACAACAAAACCCAAAACTTTGTTCTACCACCAGGTCTGGGAGGGCCGTTCCCAACTGGAGAGCAAGCATGCTGCAAGGGGGTGGACCAGTGGTCCCCTGGCCTGGGCACCCAGAGCAGGGCAGCACAGGTTCAACCAGCCCCAACAACTCCTCCTCCTGTCCCCTGGGCTCAAGGGACTGCTGAAACCAAGTGGTTCCTTGTCCCGACCTCTCTCTGGCCAAGATATTTAACTCAGGATATCAACGGTCCTGGTGTCATCCAGGGCATCTCTGTCCTTATAAATCTAAGTGTAGAGCACCCCACTATAGTCCTCCAGCTCCAGCAGGTGTAGGGGCCCAGGGTGAGCAATAAAAAAGAAAATTAATAAGAGTATATTCAATCATACTTTACAAAATCAGTGGTCTTCAGCAGGACCTATCAGGCACATAACCTGGAGAAGGGGGCAGCAGCAGGACAGCCAGACCCTCAGCACAGAGCCCCACTCGCCTCACTGGGCACAGATCGGCACCAGCTTTCCCAGCTTCAAAAGCAAATAGCGGTATTAGCCTGGGCAGATAGCCCAGATGCTACGGGGTGAATCAGCAGGGCTATTGCATCCTCGATCTCTGAGCTTCCAACTGACCTCTGCTCACACCGCTCCCTGTCAAGGCTGTGTCCTGTTCCCTCCGCGGCTACAGAGCTAAGAGGAGCCGGAGCCGGAGCACAGCAAATGCTCTTCAGGGGGACAAAACCATTCCCATGAGGCTGGAGATGTAGACTACCCTCCTGCCCCATTGCAAGGCCCTGAAGTGGCACGCTTGCACCCCTCAGGGGGCTGCCAGGGCTGGAGGGACTGCGCAGCCCCAGCCTGGCACACCACAGCACCCATCACCCTCCAAACAGCATCAGGGCAAGGAGCAGCACCAGCCCTCCCCAAGGGCAGAACCCCCCCCCCTCCCCAGAGCAGCCAAGCCTTTCTGGGCTCAGGGCGTTACTGGGAGAGACTGGGCGACCCTAGCTCAAAAGATCAGCATGCCACAGGGCAGGGGACACCTTTTGAAGGCTGGAAGGAAAGCTGCAGAACTGTTCAGAGGCTGGAGTACCAGCCGGTCTCCTGCACCCGCTGCAAATGTCCAAGGCAACTCTCTGCCACACCGTCAGCTACCTCCCACCACTCATACCCGCTTCTGCTAAGCCTCCGCTCCCCGTCTTCTCTGGGCCAGCTCCGCTCTCCAGCCCCAGACTGGCATTTGTTGAAGCACGACATTTCTCAAAAGTGCCTTTCCAGGATTCCCTTCCTTTCCCAGCATTCAGAGAGGCTTAAAGCCCCTCCACCTGCCTGAAACTCAGGCTCTGAATCCACTGGCCAAACCCCAGGGGAAATATTTTTTAAGCCTGCTGTAAAGTTTCAATAGCTCAGACCGCGCTGCTAGGATACCCGAACCAGCATTGTAATCTTCTTTACTCAATTACGTTGCGTGTGGAGGAGTTAACTCCCTGACTCTTCAGAAAACTGGCTTAGCCAGAATTTGGGGTTGGAAGCTAGGAGCCCATGCTCATGGTCTCTTCTGGAGGGTTCTGCTCCCCTTCAGCTGCCAACCTGCATCTGTCCGAGGGGCACGCAGCCCACAGACCCCATCACCTCTCTTCCATCCCCCCCCAGCTCTGCCATCCTGCTGCCACCATAGACGGTGGTGATGGCACTTCATCCTTTCCTACAACCAAAGCTGGGAGAAGCATTCTCCAACCCTGTGAAGGCAGTTTTGGGGCAGTTTCTTGCAGCATTGCGTATCCCGTGGCTCCAGTACAGAAAAGTGGCCTCAGCATTGCTTCTCCTACCCCAGCGCTCCCCTTGCATCATCTACGCTCTCTCTTACTCCCCCCTTTCCCTCTGCATCCTCCTCCCACTGCTTGGTACTTTGCAGGTGAACCTGAACTACTTGAAGAGCATCCTAGCCAAATGACTCTCAGCCACCACAAAAGAAGTCAAATGTAACATATATATGTGTTATTATCATCATTACTGTAACAGTAATGTCTAAGTTAAGGAAGCAATGAAATGAACACCCAGCTTAGGAACACATCTAGCTTATTATGATGGCCCTTAATGCTTCCAAGATGTAAATACTGATTTCTAGATCCTTAAAACCACCATGGTTTTACAAGATAATGATTCAGCAACAAAACACTCACTTTCATCTAAGTGCTGGCACAGAAAGGTTTTAGTCTAACAGATGAAATGTTCTGCTTTAAGAGCAGGGTGACAACGAATTAGCTGCAGAGACACCTTGGCGTAATGAAGACTGCAAAGCAAAACAAACATGAGCTGCTGCTTTATGTAAGGTGGTTTCAAAGGTTCCTTGTGTGTTTACACGTCTGAGGCTTAAGCACAGAAGGCGGGTGGCAGCCTTTAATCTGAAATGGAGACAGAGCCATGAGGTGCCTGTATAAAAGGGCTGTGGGATTCTGCTGGAGCACAAATGGGCTCTGAGACATCAGGTCTCTTCAGCATGGCCACATCGTCCCAAGGGAATGAACGAGTGGATCAATGGAGAGCATTTTGTCTCGCTATAGCAGTGTCTCTCTTGACACCTCAAAGTGCTTGGCAAATATTAACTGCTCCCAAGTGACAACTCTCTTGACAGATGAGCATTGCTCTCAGCAGAGGAGACAGCATGGGGAGGGAGCACAAGCAGCTCCTGCAGCAAGTCAGTGGCACTCTAATTAAACCCAGGTATTTCATTTGCTAGGGGTTTTATGTTTGTTATTACCACCAAAATTTCTTTCTGGGATCAAAGAAACTGAGTTCCAGTTGGTACCTGACACTGAAGAGCAAATATGTGCGAGGGGGAATTAGCAAACACACCAGCCTTTCTTGGTTCCTGTCAAGACACCTCCATGCAGCCCTGCCAGGAGGATTATTAAGCAAAACTGCCTGTACCAGGAGACCCTATTCCTGTGTCTGAGCATGGTGTACCTGGGTCTTCAGCCAGCAGGTCCTTGCTCAGGAAACTTCCTTGACAAAGCACTCAAGGGCCCTCTGTCAGAAATTTAGAAGGACCTCTGGAAGCCCTGACATTCTAACATTACAGTTGTATTAGCAGCTTCCAAAATCAGGTTGACAAAGAAGCAAGCAGCTCGGGGGCTGGACTCAGCCCATGAGATGTTTCTTCCCTGGTCCCTACAAACGCTGGCTAGATCCCAGACAGAGAGGGGGTGCAGGCAGGGTTGCAACGGGGGAGGTACATGCCCCAGCTGCATCAGATGAGAATTATTACATTGGGATATATCATTCTGACATCTGAACAACCTGCTTTGGAAACACAGGAAGGCATCTGTACCTGTTTGCACGGGATGGTTGGAGCAGCCAGTGTAGGTGAGGAAACCCGTGCAGACGTTGGCTCGCTGCTGGACTTGCGCCCATTCCCAATACTCCGGGGCTCCTCTCGGCTATTTCAGCCACAGGAGCTCTTCATGTGCCTGTTCCTCCTATGGTGGTGTCTAGTCCATTCACTTCTCAAGTGATGTAACTTTTTTTAAGATTAATGCTTCAGCCTTCTTGACTCAGGCTGCATCCTTCCATTTAACGTGGAAAGAGGGAACATTACCTCCCAGACACACTAAAAAACAAGAGTCACAACTCCTGACATGGGCCAACTCTTGCATGAACATCCATAAGCACCTTCACTGAAACCCTTGGAAGTAAAAGTGCCTCCCCCAGAGCAGGCAGCAACATCATTTCAGCTCTGGTGGCTCCATCCTGGACACCTCTGACTTCCCGCAGTGGAGGTCCACCTTCATTACACTTTCCTGTGCGCTTGCCACACTATGTTTGGGGCAACCCAGCAGGAGATCTGTACCTTAAAACCTCTTGGATGGACTGGGCAGAGGGGAAGAGCCTAGGGTAAAGGCCATCAAAGGCTGGTGGGTGAGGGTAGACACCTCTCCATACCCTTGATGAGCACTGGACTATTCCAGGCACTTAGGAAACACCCTACTGCTCGCTGAGATAGACCAATGGTAATTATGGGGTGAGGGAACATAACGACAGCATTTCCATTTCTAAAGGGAAGAGGCAACAAAGGAAGGAAAGGAGTCACTCATGGTGACACAAGGAAACTCAGCTGACAAAGTACCTGATGTACAGGGAGAAGGAGGACACCTGATCAGAGAAAGCTTCCGAACCTGGCAGGAACGGAGCAAGATTCACTCCCAGGACAAGTGGTGATAAAACCCACTGCTCACATTTCTGGCATGTGTGTCTTTCCTTTTTCTTTTTCTATAACCTACATCTGCTGTGAGACCCCCAAACCACTGATCCGAGAGCAGGGATGCTCTGACCCCGCTCCTGCAGTGCAAGGGGTTTGGTCGCAGGGTAAACTGCTGCCTCTGAAGCACAGAAAAGGAAAAGCAGAGGCACAGTCAAGTTTGCTCTGGCACATGGGGGCTGGGGGGGGCAGCCATCTGCTAACAGACTTCTCTCAGATCACCGGCCTCACGACACAGATGCGTTCATGAACCACTACGGCTCGGCTCAGCTCTGGGAACCAGCTGTTTCCCATGCTCGGGATGCTGGAAACCACCTTGCCCAGGGCTCAGGGAGCACGTCTGCAGAACTGCTGCAGAAGCGCTGAGGTCTCCCGAGACCTTGGCAGGTCCACCAGACCTCTGGCAGCTGCCAGAGATCTTTCTCTGCTGAGGAAGACCAGCTCCAGTCCTGTCAGAGGCTGAGGGCCTCTGTAAGGCACATGGCCCAGCCTTACAGATGGGCTGCGGCAACAAGAGCAGGTCTGCCTGCAACAGCAACGGTGCCAGCATCAGCTGGTGGATCAAAAAGCCAAATTGGATGGGGGCAGTGGTACCAGGCAACATCACAGTCACAAACTGTACCAGTTGCAACTCCAAAACACCCACTGAGGAACGTAAATAGGATGGGCATTAACCAGAGTCATAATTACAGCTGATATCACAAGCCGCTTGGCCAAACCATGGAGGTCCTATGGCCTCATGGCACAGAGGAACAAGGCAGTGCCGCTAAGACTCCCTGTATCTATGAGACCTTCTGCACCAGCACCCACCACTCTGACCCAACAGCTCTGCAGCTCCAGTGAGACGGGAAGTCCACGTTCTCCCACTTAAGGTAGAGACACATCCCTCATTTCTCTGATGAGACGAGCTATAAATGTAGCACTATAATTGTTGCTACCTACCGCCAAAACCACCCCACAGGAAAACCGAAGAGTAAGAGCACTTCATATATTTCCTCCAAATCTCTTACTTAAAGCCTCACAAAAGCTTCAGCTGGAATGGGGACACTAGAGACGCTTCAATCTTTTTTAAGCCTGCTTGTCAAAAGACACACTCTACATAAGCACATAGCAGCACTACAATAAGAAGCACTGAAATCTTGGACAACTGTTAGTAGACATCACAAAAGCACGGTTAGAAGTCCTTTGCCAAACGTGTGTTCATTTTGTTGTTGCATCCACGATGACTCCATAACCTCCTGGGATATCCCTCTGATCTCCCAGAAAGCCGTGTGGGATTAAACAGCCTGGGAAATGGCTCTGGCTGTATTTTCAGAAGTCTTTAGCTGCCAACAGTCTTGGAAAGCCAATGATCAGCACTGCCTTGGGGTGAGGGAACAGAGGAGCTCCCTGAAATCAGACTTTTCAGTACAGACCTAGGAGACTAGCGCTAAGCTTTAAAAACTTTTGGTGGCATAAAGGAAGAGGAACCTATTCAGCAGATAACTGAAGAACACACATGCACCCGACACTTGTGCTCCCCATCACAGACAGTGAGCAGGCAGCTCCGTAAGGCGCCCTGTGACACGGCCTGCCATCCCCAGTGCATCTTGGACGTGCCTCCTTTGATGCCAAGAGTGACGTGGATGCTGCCTTGGCGCTCACTGCATGCTCGGGCACCACTGGGAAGCAGTTTTGGAAAGCAGCAAAGAAAGAGCAAGTGCAGAAGGACAGCGACCTTTGGAGGAGAAATTTCCTCAAACCAATTCCTTCTGATTCTTCCAAACCCACACTCCTCTGACAATCCTGCATGTCAGAGCATTGTGTTCCACAACTTCAAAACCACCTATGGCATTTTCTTTCAAAGAAAAATGGAGATAACATAACAATGTTCACTTCCCCAAACAGAGCAGGAGCAGCCACACAAGGTCCCACATGCAACATACTCTGCAGCACAATACACAACTGCTTAGTGGTCAGGGCCAGAGCTGAACTTCTCAGCATGGCTTTTAATAGATTTTGCTGTTATCCAAATAATGACGGTATCAGACACATCCTTCCAGCAGAGAGACAACCTTCTTGCCTCAAAGGTGCCATGCTGCAGCGAGGCTCTGCAAATGCTGGGTGCAACAACATAACTGGCCTGCGAGTGCAAGGTCTCCTTGCATTTTAATACGGGTCTCAGAGGTTGACAGCTATAAGTGCTCCGCTCTCGCTTGCTTATGGACTGTCACAGCCAGCTCAGAGCCATGGCCAAGGGCACATGCTAAGTAACCAACTGCTTATGTTAGTGGGGTGATTTGCAGATCCTTTGTTCGTGTTCATGAATATGGTGGCTCCAGAGAGCCTCTTCCTTGCCTCTCACCCCTGCGGCTCACCGTGCTTTACAAAACACAATGGATGGAAGACGACAGGCATCAACATCAAAGCACGGGCTAGGGAAGACGTGCTTCAAGATCAGTCCGTTGAGACACAGAACTAAACCCTTCAATTCTCCAAAGCAGCTCAGCTGTGCAACCCCAGAGCAGAGGGAACCAGAGGTGGGAAAGGTCACCCCTGCATCCCCCACTCCCGGCCACCAGGTCCTGGCTCTGTCCCTCAGGCTCAGTCAAGCTGTCGTGATTCCTTCCGACCTGATTTAATGATTTGCATATGCCCTGAAGTCAAAATGATTGACAGCCCTTCTACTGTTATCCTCACTTGTGTAATTGCAGCAGCTATTCTTGTACATTGAAATGTCTAATCTTAGCAAGCCACAGAGCTGCTCTGTAATACGGACCAACCGGGAATTTCCATGCAATTACTCACCACAGCTACTGGCACTTACTTTGGCTGGTAAAAGTCCTTCTTGTCCGCTGACCCCAGGCTCTGCAAGACACAAAAGACAGATGTATTTCTTTAACCTTTTGCCAAGCAAGTATCATTGATGAAGATGTGTGGTGAGCAGGAAAAGGCATGTGCCTATGCTTTTTGCTGCCCGGTGGGTACGTGTGGGCTGGCTGGACAGGGCAGGCAGCTAGGACCTCCAGCCACCGAACACGCCGTAGGCAGAGCCCGCGGCAGCCAAGGATGCAAAAATAAAGAGTCAAAGCAGAGGTGTGGGGATGTGTTAGGTCTGAACCCAGTGTGTTCAGGCACGGCTGTCTCTCCCATCACGTGCAGAAGCATGGCACCTTGTGCAAGGAGGGAACTCGCATCCTCTCGAGCCTGCCCAGCTGGAAAGAGGCCAAAGTGCAGGGCTGGCAGAGCAACTGAGCCACTGCTGCCTGCAGAGAGCCTGCAGCAGGGCAGGGGACCAAGCCAGAGGCCCACAGCCACCCCTGGGGGCAAGACCCCGAAATTCTTCTGCCAAGAAAAACGACATCAGCCCCCAAGCTCCTGCAAGCCTGGGAAGCAGAGACAGCCCGATGCACACTCAGGTTCCCACGCACCACCAACTCCACCGACAGCACAGTCTAGTAAAAGTCTGACAGCATCCCAACCCAGACTGCCAGAGCACCAGCGTCCCCTGGGAGACCCCAGCCAGGCTGAGCCTCCCCATGGGGACCCTGTGGATGATGGGCATTCCACAGACCCCACTTTGGGTGCAAGGCAGGAGCCCCTCCACAGAGAGCACGCATGCACCACTGTGCCTTGCCCCGCTGTCCGACAGGGCCATATACACCCACATATGGCCACGTCTCTCCCCCAAAATGCCTTGTCCCAGAGGCACCCACGGCAGAGGTTAGCCCCATGCCCTGCTCCGAGGTCCCAGTTCGTGGCGCACACTTGCTGAGCGTGGAAGGGCCTCTGCCACTAAGGGATGCGGAGGGGCAGGCTGTGCCCGACATAGCAGGATCCTTGCGGTGGGCAGGGCCAGGGCAGACAGACAGACCGACCCACCAAACCTGGGTGTCAGCAAAGCTGTCGCACTGCCAGAGCCTCTTCTCCTCCTCCTCCTCCTCTCGGGAACGGTCCTTACCCTTGTGCCTTGCCAGGATGGGGGACAGTGGGCAGCAGCGTGGGGTGGCCCCACCACCCACCCTGTCCCCGTCCCCGCACGGGCAGCAAGCGTGTGCCTGCACACTCCCGGGAAGCACAGTCGGGCTCTGGGGCTGCTGTTGTAGTTTTGCTCCGTGGTTGCCAGGCAATGGCGAGTGCAAACGCCAAAGCAGCGGGAGCAGTGGGGCTGAATGCTAATCAGGGGCGCAGGAGCTCTCCTGGTGCTCTCTGATGGCGCTCCCCTCACCAGCCAAAGCCCCCAGGTGCTCCCACCCTGGGACTTAAAAGTAAGCAGGGAGAGGAGAGCCCCAGCTTTTAAGAAGGCAGGGATCTACTTTCACCAAAACATCCCTCCCAAAAGTGAGCTCTGGCCCAGCCAGCAAGATGGGACCATGGTTCGGTGGTGGCTGACCCTCTCCATGGCACAGAGACATTGGTCGGACACCGGCACAGGAAGGCTGCACCAAACCCACAGCGCGGGGTACGTGGGTCTGGATGCGTGCCACCCTCTTGCACATCTCAGGGGCACACGCCTGAGCTCCGTCTTGGGGTAGAGCTGCGAGCGCACAAGGAGCAGCACATTGGGGTGGGAAGATCTCATCTGCCCACGCGCCGATTGCCATGTCGGCGTGCAAAAGCTCTGAGCAATCCCCACTGGCCAGAGACAGCAGCACCCTTTGGCTCTCCCTGCTGCTTCCCCTCCTCTGACACGACAGCCCCAAGGAGTTACAGCAAAGCCCCACGGGATCGGTGGCCAGACACCAGAATGGGGTGGTCCAACGCTGGCACAGGCTGCCCAGGGAGGTGGTAGAGTCTCCAGCCTTGGCAACTTTCAAAACTTTTGTCCAGGTCAACCCGGTGTAGGTGACCCTGCCTTGAGCAGGGGATTGGACTGGGTGATCTCCAGGATATCCCCAGATCTCCTCAGCCACTCTATGCATTCCTGAAGCAGAGAAATGAGCACAGCAGTAACTGCACAGAGCAAATGCCCTGAGCGATGGGACCTGTCCTCCAAGCCCACAGCACGTCCGGGAACACCTCCACTCCCTCGGGCACAGCATTCCTGTAAGATATTTCCTTACTTCTTTAAACCTGACACCTAAAACCCAGGGTGCCAGCTCCCAAACTATGGATTGGCTGCAATGAGGTTCACAAGCCACAACAAATTCAGTTCCTTCTGCTATCTGTGCTAGCAGGGACCATGAAGAATTGTTGATGTTTATGGAGAAGCCACTTGCAAACAGCTTTCTCAACACTAAAAAACACATGGAAAACCTGCATCCCACGCAGTCAGACCCTCCACCCAGCTGCAGCTGAGGTCCATGGGAAAAAGATCCCATCAGCCCCATAGCCAGCTCCAGACAGTGCCTGACCTTTTGGATAACTGATAACAGCAGAAGTCAACGCTGACACTCTTCTACCTTTCTAATATGCTGGGGCTACAGTCTATCACTATCACCAATATTCCCAGCGCAGGAGATGACAAAATCTGCAGTAGCCCCTTCATGCAGTCATGGGCATCACGAGCCTTAACCTCTCCTCATCTCTGGCTAGGATGGAGGTGCAGGTCTTGAAATCAATCCCTAATAAGGGAAAACTACATGGAAACTTGGGGAAAATGAAAGGATCACCTTGCAAATTCAGTTCTTGCAGAAAGGGAGGTGGAGAAGCTGTAGTGAAGGTGTGGGCTCTGTGCCGGCACTGTGCCACGGCTGCAGATGAGCAGCACCACAGGCATGGCAGCCTCCCTGCCCCTCCGTGCGCTCCACGGCTCATAAGCCCATGCAGTCCACAAGTTGCTGGCAGGATGAGCTACACGAGCACACTAAGAGAAGTGGTTACCTTGAGCTTACCAAGTAATTATTTTTTAAGAGTCGCAGAAAACCGAGGAGGTTTTAGATACCTGGAATAATACAATGAGGCATTAACTTTGCAGAGAGGAAAAAAACCCCAACAATAACATGGGGAGTGATCGCAGCAATGATTAGCCAAAATAGCTGATTTTAAAGCTTATTAATAGCAAATGAGGAGGAAAAGCAGAATTCCAGCAACATGTCCAAGGAATCAGGCCTGGAGCAAGGCCAGGAGCCATGGATCAGCTCCTGGCTCTACCACCACCCCAAGGTCTGGCCTTGAGCCATTTCTTCCCTCTTCATGCCTCAGTTTCCCCATATGGCCCCTGCACAGCTCTTTGCCTCCTTACTGTCTTCCCAGAAGAAAAAGGAACCATGCCCAGCAGTCAGATGAAGTTACACAGGTCCAACCCACCACATTGCATTTCTTTCTCCCAAGCATGCACTAAACCAAGTGGCCGTGGATCCAGAGGGCTCCGGGAGGGCGGCTGGAAAGCACTGGGCCGCAAGAATCATGAGCGAATGGAGGAGAGCTTGCTAGAGGCTGGCAGAATATGCCTGGGCAGAAGGCGGAGGTCAGGGCCAGCAGCAAGACGCAAAGCAAGGACATGTTTTCGATTGCCTTTAAGTGAGATCCTCCTGAAAACGTGGAAGAAGTGAGCGCAGGCACCTGTGGTGTCACAACAGGAGCCACGGACAGGACCACCCACTGAGGAGGTTAATAAACCAGGTAGAGGATAAACCAAAGACACTTTCAAAACTGCAAGTAAAGCAGCGCAGAGCCATCGGCAGGAGGAAGAAGGTGAGAAGGTGATGCCCTAAGAGACCACAAGGCACCTTGGTGCTGGCCTGACTGTGCAGCAGTTCATTGTAAGATGTATCTGGCATAGAAATAAAATGCCCAAGGCATTTTGCCAAGGGCAGGGACATCACAACATCCTGGTACGACTGGCAAGGAGCACTGAGAGAGCTGAGAGCAGCACCTGGAAAGATCCTCTTACTCAGGGGAGCTGGCCTTCACCGATGACTTGAAGGTATTAATTTAGAAAGCACTTAGGGAATCAGTGATGGGAGGCTGTGGGCAGGACCAAGAGTGGGTGCTGCCTTCTGTAGCACAGTGCACGAAGGAGCAGCAGCCAAAGCATCTCCCCCCGGGGCAGCAGCGTGGGCTGTGACAGTGCCACCAGCCCCGTCACACCGCACGGGTACAGCGGTCTCAGCCAGCATCTGCAGGAGGGGAAGATTATGGAAAAGTGGTCAAGGGAAGGAGGGGATGTAAGGAAGCAGAGGGGGGTAAAGGGAACGTGCAGCCTGGATCTTAGGAAAAACGTCCTGGCACTGAGCTTGAACAGAGTTTGAACCAACTCCAGTGGGAGGGATAGAGCGGCACTTCTAAGGGCTTTGAAAAAGCCGACTAGATAAACCAGTGCAGCGGGGACAGTTCCTGGCCTTACAGGGAGCTGGGACTGGCTTTTCTTTTTGTGTCTGTGCCTGGGGACTGAAAGAGGCAGAGAGCTCCCAAAAATGAGCAAAAGGTGACCTGGCATTTTCCTCTGCCTTCTGGGAGGAAAGATCAATTCCTCCTGAACTGATAGAGGATCTGGAGGCTTTTATCTATGCAAGTATACAATAAATAATCAAATGCCTGCCTCCGTGCATGCACTGTTGTTGGTTGATCTACAGGCTTCCATGAGAGCTGTCTGCTGGTGACTCCTCTGCATCAAGGCATAGCTGGGGTCTCCAGAGAGGCATGGCTGCAGTGTAATGGCTCAGATCCCAGAATAAATCCAGGAGCCCCACAGGCTTCAGAGAACTCCTGCTGCTGCTCAGGATGCTGGGGAGACCCTGGCCTTCCTGAGAGGGAGGGAGGGAGAGAGGGTGTGGAGCATCCCCCAGTTCAAAGAGTCCCCTGCAAGCCCCAAGTCCCCCCGCAGCGTGAGTCACTCTCCAGCGGGACCCGCTGCGCTGCTTCTCGCTTGCTCATTTCATTGATGACTCAGGGTTTAGGAAGCACATTTTAAATCCCTTAATGAAATAATGGAGAGAGTCATTTTTATCGGCATGTATTTTTAAAACAAATACTTCAAGCAAGGCTTGCACCCATCTCCACCCTTTCTTCCTGAAACACGGAGGTGAGCAACCGTGGGGACTGGCAGCATGGGGGCATCTGAAGGGGCAGGAGCAGCCCCCGCCACCCTGGCACGTGGCACTGGGCAAGGCAGCTACCAAAAAGCTGCCAGGCAATGCCCTCCATCCCTCCAGCATTCATGCTCTGGCTGTCAGCAGGGCCAGGAGAGGAAGGTGGGATGATGCTGTCCCAGATGATGTCCTCAGAGCCTGGCGGTGCCCCCAACGCCTTGCTCCCCTCTGGGTACAAGCCTTCCGAGCGCCTGCCCTTTTGCATGCGGCCGGGCACCATCTTTAATCTCTTTCCTCTGCAGAGGAAATAACCACCCGAGCAGAAGCAGCAGCAGAAGGGGATGCTGATGCCAAGCCCACAGCTCCTGGGTGCCAGGATGCAGCCTGCCAAGAAGCGGGGATTGCCTGCCAATATGATTAAGAAAGCGTTGTCTCAAGGTCATTACCACCACTATCCTCTGCCCCTCCCCATACAAGAATACCTGAGCCAGGCTTGCACTGCCTTTGTTTTGATCAAAGGACCTCTCCGTGCGATGCCCAGAGCCCTTCTGCTCTTGCAGAAAAGTGTAATAACAACGTCAAAAGTGCAGCGTCACAGGAACACCTTAGAAATGCTACAAGGGAAAGGGAAGGCAATAGGACACCAACTTTGCTGGTGCTTTTGCACTAAAACAAGATGAACTGAGAGGCCAGAGTGAATTTATTAGCCATAAGGACCTCTGCCCAGGTGCTCAAAAAGCACCTTTGCAGGGGTCTAAAAATGCAGCCCCCCAACCCAGTAGAGCAGCACCCAGCTGCATCTGCGCCATCGCTAAGGTATGCCCAGTGGCACCAAAACCAGTGGACCAGTGGGAATACCTCTCATCTTCCCAGTGGCATTCCCAGCGAGGCCCTTCCCACCCCTCCTCACCAGGGCAGGGCAATCACAGGGACATGCATGCAATGACCTGGCTCCCTTCCGCACTGCAAACCACGCTTCTTTTACGTACTAGATTTTGTACAAAATGTCAAAGACATTTGTGGGCTTGTCTCTTTATTTAAAACACAACCTATGATTTTCACAAAGTCTTTGCAAACCTGTGAGAATCTGGGCCAACATGAGTGCCTGAAATTATTCTCTTAATTTCACATTTCAGGCACTAACTATTTTGCAAGTTATTTAAATCATATATTTAACAAGCCCAAGTTACACAACATATATAAGCTACCAGGCAGGCTTCCCTAGGACAGCTCATCTCCAGAGCCAGCCTTGCTGGTCCCTGATAAGAATTAGTACAACATGCTGCAGACAGAAAAGATGAGACCGATTTAAAAGACCGCTCTGAATTCCAAAATTCAGCCAGGCTGGGGAGATAACAGACACGGGGCTGGAAACAAGGATGCTCACGAAGGGGCTACAGCAGAGGTATTGTATTATTTATTTATTCATGCCAGCAGACATCAATCCTGTTGTACTTCTTCCTCTCCTAAATGTTGCCAAGCATAATCTCAGCTCATCTTTTTCTGGGCAGTGTCCCTGGGAGAACGAAGTTATTAGCAAGGCTGAAGAATCCTCATGCAATTATTTAGAAACTACACCAAAATAATCCCCAAAGACAAGCGGCTGCTTGCAGGTGGCAGCTTTCTAAGTCATTCCAATAAAATCTGGCTCAGTAACTCCCAGCGTAATCAATGCCCACACAAACAAAAGAGATAAAAACTGAGGGATGAGTTATTTTTCCACGCTAGAAGAAGATTCTGCAAAACAAACTTGCGGGCTACTGCTGATAGTGGTCTATGCTGCAAACCTGCCATCCATGCCTGGTCAGCTGCTGGGACTTCAGCGCCAGCCCCAGCAGCCACAGCATCCCCAAGCCAGGTTCCCGAGCCGGGCTGGGCAGATTCCAGGGGGATTTGGGCATGGGCAGCAGGCGCTTGGCCTCCAGGGTAGGCCAACGTGGGGGGACTGAGGCTGCACAGCCCGTCTCCCCCCATCCCGGCTTCTCGCCCCTGGATCCTGGTGGTTCGTGCTTCCAGGCACAGCCGTTCATCAAGCTCCTCATATCTGCAACATGCTGCATTTATGAGTAATCAGGAGTTGATGCCTGACTGTCGGAAGGGGAATAAAAATTCAGAGCCTGGGATGCAAGAGGGTTGTTTGGAAGGAGGAGGAAGGAGCTGTCACTCCCCTGCCCCAGCTAGCAGCATCCCTCCGAGCAAGGGCCGACCCACCTGGAACATCCCAGGCCTCGGCGTGCCATGCACCCCTGTCTCCTTCCAGCCCCCTGCCTCTGGCATGGGCTTGGCCAAGAAACCAAAGGGCTGTGGGAGTGCTGCCTCCTTCCCTGCAGACACCGGCTTCCCTCCACGGGCTCCAGCGCTCATCCTGCCTGCCATTGCAACCTGTCCCCAGCACCGTACCCCTCAAAACAGCCCTGCCCCAGCACTGCCACGGCCCTGGGCTAATACAGCCCTGAGTCTCCCCGAAACATGAATTTGAGGGCAGATGAACCCTCAAATCTTAAGATCTGAATTTCAGGCTGGATGAACCAGAATGCTCAGCTGAAAATCACAGTGATAACTCCTGCCTTCAATGTGGCAGTGCTGCAAACCAGCTCACACCTGGGAGGGAGGTCTGGGCCAGCCAGCTGGGCACAGCTTTGCACCTCCAAAGGCCAGCCTTGCTGGAGAGCAGATCCCCGCCTGCATGTTGAAGTATGGGGATGATTAAGAAATGGAGAACAGGGGTGATTAAGAAAGGGTAGGTCACGCAGCAGAACAAAATGTGGCGACAGGGAAAGGGTCAGGCTGGGGCAGCAGCACTGCCTGCCCAGACGGAGAGATGGAAGGGGCTGGCTCGAGGGAAAGAGGGAGGAGGACACGTGCCATTGGGAATCAGAAAAAGGCCTTGGCCTCTCAGGGGACGGCATTTCGGCAAAGCCAAAGAACCAGTGGGCCGTGGGGGGATGCCTGAGCCGCCAGCGTTTCTGCATATGCCAGCCCCAGCCTCTTGCCACCATGATTCTGCCTCCTCCTGCCTCAACTACAAAGGCTCCGAGGAGGGGGCGGGTGATTCCCTGCAGACCCGACCCAGCCAGGGGAGGATGCCAATGGCTCTAACATTTTCATTCTTCAGCAGCTAGCTCATCCCAGCCCAGCTCTGGAGCGGGAGCCTGAACCAGCTATCACACTCGCCTGCAAACAGTGCTGACCCTGTGCATGCACACGGGGCATTGACATGCATCCAAGTTAAGGTTTGAGTCCAATGGAAGGTGAAAAATGTGCTGAAAACTACAGAAAAGTGCTTTTGGACCATTTAGTGGGGGAGAAGAAGGGAAACATGGCTATGCACGCGAGGTACACTGAGGTAATCCAGGGAACAGAAACAAAGCCCTGCAGCCATCCCCCAGCAGAGCAGCTCAACCCAGACCTGTGAGCTGGAGGAGCTTGCAGAGTCCTCCAAGCAGCTCTCCCCACCAGCGGCAGCAGGGACCTACCCAAGAAGAGGTCCCATGTTTCATGGGCTCCCCTGGCTGGCGCATCCTGACACCACAGCCTTGCTCAGACACCAGCCTGAACCCAGCACCACGCCACGCCAGGACGGCCTCCTGCGAGCAGGTGGGCACCCACGCTCTACCGGCTCATCTTACCCGAGGCTGAATGCTCTTCTCTGGTTGCTTATCCACCCTCACGTCCGGGACCCAGAAGGAGAGACCTTGGTGTTTTCCTAGGGCTGAAATGCAAACATAAACCTGGTTCTGTGGAAAACAGGCTTCATCTTTCACCCAACCTATATCTGACCCCCAGGAAAGCGATAAGAGGGGTTCTCCTAGACAGTAGCCCTGTTACCGACCCCTCACTCCAGAGCACGTCTCAGCAGCTCACCCTGGTCCTGCCAAGAGGTTGTATTCATCAGGGCCACGCCAAGCCAGAGCAGTGCCAAACTCCCCAACATTGTTAAATTCTGTTTCCTCCTCCTCCTCAGAGCACACCCTTGCAGGTGCACTGCACAGAGGAGCAGAGATCTGTACACACGTGCGTGTCAGACCAAGGAGGAAAAGAGCCAAGCCCCAGTGCTGTGAGCAGTGCAGGCACAGCCCCAGCACCCACCAGCCCCCGGCGACCCCCGTCCTCCCTCAGTCTCCTTACACTCGGCAATTAAATGCACACAGCTGGGCTGGCTGCAGCACAAACCCTCACAACCACCTTTGGGTACCTCAGCAGCCGGGGTAACGAGGACAGGCTCTGTCCCCGAGCCTGCCTTCCTACCCGGAGGAAGAGCAAGTCTGTTAATGAGCATCTGCCAACACCCCCCAATAAACAAGTCCATTTGCATTCATCTTGCATTCCCCTGCCACTGCGCCTTCCCGTGCCTTCCCACCCCCTCTCAGCATCTCCCTCAGCCTTCTCCAACCCCTGTTTTCCCCAACCAAGCCTCTTCCCAGGCCACGCTCCCTGCGTCAACAGGGGCTGCTCACCCGCAAACCCCTTGCAGCTCACACCACGCTAAGGCAGACCCGAACTTCAAAGCATTTCTTTACCAAGAGCTCATCCAGGAAACTTTTTTTCTTGACTTCTATTGTACTGCTACATGCCTGTAAAAATTAATTGATGCATATATACACATGCATGCACGCACAGCCTCTTTATTAAAAAGTTTCTCTTTCTGGAAGGACCTCCCCAAGATGTGCTGAGGGCTGGCACAGACCGAGCCATGCACTTGCTGCTCATCGGAGCTTCTCTGGATGAAAGAACTTGTCAAATTGCTGGCAAAACCACCGGAGCTTGTAAACTCTGCCAGCTCAACAACAACATCCAGGGTGACATGCACGCACAGGCGTGGACACCTTCTCTCCATGTTTTCATTAATCAAATCCTTAATTAGGTAGGTAAGGGTGCAAGAGCTGCAAAGGAGGAGCAGCAGACACCCAGACTGATATTCATCAATAGCCAGTACCAACAGCATGCTACACACGCTTTGTTTTCCACCTTATTTTTTCTTCTCTTTCTTGATTACAGCCTGCAAACTATTACTGCAACTTTAGCACGTTGGGAAAGAGCTGCGCTTGGGCTTAAGTGTTTGCAGAATCAGGGCCGAGATGCGTAGCTGAATATGCTGCTATTTATAGTGTTAAGCCCTGAGCACAACATGTGCAGGGGGGGCAGCGCGGCTGAGTTCGTTTTGCTGCTAGAACCTGGTTTGGGGGTTTTTTTTGCCTTATTTAGGAGGGGTGTCAGCTGCCTGATCTTAACGTTGCATTCATGCACTGCCTCGTATTTTCAAACATTTTTGTGTTTTTTTTAATCTTTGGGTATACCAGCTCATACATGTTTATACTGGTTTATAGGTGAAGTTATATATTCATCACTGAAAGGATAAAAAAAAAAAAGGCAAGAAAAAAAGGCTGGAAGCTGAGTAGTCAGCTCTCAGCTCCAAGGGCCTGCAGTTAATTACACCCTGTCCTCCAGCATGTACTTTACATGCTGCATTGCAAGCCCCGCAGCCTGGCTGGGTGTCAGGCAGCCTGACAGCAGCTCTGCCCGCCAACCCAGCTAATTATAGTGTGGGGAGCAAATGAGCGGGCGCCCTCCCTGTCGCATGCTCCGCTCAATCAGTTGCAGCCTCCCAGGACGTGAATGACCCAAGGCTGCAGCTCAAGCTGGCAAAGACCATTCCCCTGAGGCAGTCAAAAGGACTGGTGGGCACCACAAGGATGAGGGTCTCCAGAAGAGTATTTCAGGTGGTGCCCAAGGATCCTCACCCCCCAGGAGCACCTTGGCAGGGAGCAGGCTTGCTACCCACTGGAGCAGGCTGAGCAGGACTGGTCCCATCCAAAGCCTGGCTGCCGTCCGACCAGTCAATGCACCTCTCCTCGGACAGACCTCTATCTCCCTTGTTTTCTCCCTCTGCCTTCATCTGCCCCCCAGTACAGGGTCTGGGAGGTACCGCTCCACTCAGTCTGAAAAATTGAGATGCAGGGGTACGTCCCCCTTTCCTCCAGCAGCCTCATCCCATCGGTAGGGACAATTGGACCGCAGCATGAGGGTCCCCACAGCGGGGTCCCCCACCCCGACTGCCTGAGGTTTGCTGTCCCGCAGGGAAGCCCGGGCACCGCAGCCCCCTGCCCAGGCAGCACGCAGGCAGCAATGCCTTTGCCCCCGCGTGCAGGACCAGGGCCACTGCAGCGCAGCACCCTTGGGAAGGGCTCTCTGCCATCAAATCACTCCTTTGGTAACACACCTGGAAAAGGGCGAGGATCTAGCCGGAGAAGGGATCTGGCCAACCTGGCCGGTCACCCACCCACTAATGAGCTACTAATAAGCACCGCGCACACAAGACTTGCAGGAACATGAACTGGGCTGTCAGCAGGGGACCAAATAAAACCTAGCTCTTGCATGGGACATCATCCAACCAGAGGTCAAAACGCCATCGGAGAGCAGGTCTCTCATTCTTTTGGCCCAGGAAGCGGCTCCCTGAGGTTATACAACATCTGAGTTAAAACTATGTAAATACATATCCTCACTCCTGGGAACCTGGCTGCCGGCAGCTGGCTCCATGCCTGTCAACCACGGCATGATGCAAACGTGACCACAATATGCTCTTAACTTATCTGAGACCCTGGAGCCACTTGCAGAACAACATGCCCACTGCAAAATAACGATGCTCCTCGCAGCTGGCCTCTTCATCCTCCTCCTCCTCGGCAGCCAGCAGCAAGCCCATCACACCAGGAAACCCGCTCCCTGCACTGCTCGTCCCCAGGGAGCTGGTGGCTCTGGGCCGGCTGGGGGACATGGGAGGCTACAATGCACTTTTTGGGTCTGGTCAGGAAAGGGACAGATGTGACTCAGGGGTACAAGGGACACTGAGTGAGGTGGTGATATTTATACGGACACTTTACAGAGCAAAAGCGCCGCTTAAAGAGAGCGGGCCCGACTCAAGATAACTCCTCTAGGCCTAAAAATTCACCTTTACTCTCAAACCAAAAGCTGTTATTTAAAAACAGGGCTTGAAACGTATCAGCCAACCCAGTTTGGAGCTGCAAGGCTCTCCAAACGTCCATGCTCATCCAGTCCTTGCCCCTCTGCGGACCCCAGGGACACTGGCCCTGCTCTTCAGCCTCATCCTCCTCACCTGCACCCCTGCAGTGGCTGGCAGCTCTGCCAGACCGACCCTCTCAACCGGCACTGCCCTGGGGCACAAAAACGGGTTCAGGACTGCTGGGGGAAGGAAGGGGCGGCACGAAGTGCCCTGGGAAAGCCAAGGTGCCCCGAGAGCCTGTGGGAGAACAACCGCCAGGCACCGAAGCCCACGCTGGAACCACTCAGCACAGTCAGGGGTTTTAGGCTGAATTTGCATCCTGTGGCCATGAGCATCTTTGGAAGGCAAAGCCAACCACCACGGAGGGCAGAGTGGGGCAGAAAGCCTGGAGCTGCTTACTTGGGTGGGTTTGTAAGAAACGTATATACCCCAGAAGCATTTAAACAGAGAAAAACGTACAAACCCATAATCTATGTATATTACAGGTGAGGCTTTAAGTAGGAAAAAACCCTTGAGCTTTGCTTGCTTCTCTAGGAATACCCTTTCATTGCCACCCTGAGGCTGAGGGAAAGAAGGGCCAGTTCACTCCAGGCCACCTGCTTCTCATCCAGACAGGACAGTAAAAAGGAGAAGGGGGATGAGGATACCCCTCCGTCCCCCCAAAAATCAAGCAGCTTCCCCCGTCAAGCCAACCTAAGCCAGCAGCAAGGTTCAGGTCAGCACATGTGGGGCGATGACGACTTTGTCATATCGCCGAGCCCACCTGCCTGGGCAGAAAGGGACCGGGACAGCCAGACCTGCCCTCGCTGCCCAAGCTTGCCAAGAGACCGCATCACTACGCTAAGTATTTACACGGGCTCCAGCCAGCCAACCACCACTAAATATTTAGGCATCAAACTCCATAAAGGAAGCGCAAAACACACTACAGAATAAATTGAGTACATTCGAAAAAGCCCAGAGGGGAAAAATAGATTTTTGGAACGTGTTCTCAATCTCATTAATTGGGAAGACAGCCTTGGAGAGGAAAAAAAAAATGATTATATTCCTCCCCAAACCATTATCCACTCTTCAGAGTGTATCATATGAAAACAGTTATATAAAAGAATAAATTATATTTGGAATGGCAAGAACCCCAGAATAAAGCTAGAAACTCTGATGTTCCCATATAAAGATAGGAGACAGTTATCTGTTCCAAATTTTCAAGTTTTCTGCTGCGCCAATTCAAATTCACTACATACCAGCATGGCCATATAAAGGGGACTCCACCCATGTAATCTTGGAACAAGCAATAATCCCCCAAACTATCAATTTAACGTATGGGGATACAAAATGGGACAAGAATGTACTCACAGAACGAGCAATCCATTAACGACATGGCAAAAGGCACCAGAACGTGCACACAGGAATATCTTTTTAAAGTGACATTTGCATTGAAAGACCGGATCTGAAATTAAGACTTCTGCACGCAGACATCATAGATTTTGCAAATTAAAAGGCCCTTTCTAGATCCAATGTGAATTTTATTTTTTGTTTTATTTTCTACTATTTGTTCAGTGTCACGTTTCTTGGCCAGCACTAGAAAAATAGCTCTTTGTTGGGGTTTTTTAAATTAACTTTGCTTCTGACCAGCTTTCCAGCCCATCTTGCTCGGGCTTTCCTGAGCAGCAGAGGAGCAGGGATGGTTTAGGGGCAGATCTGCAGGGGTGCAAGGGCTGGAGCCAGGCAGGGTCCTCTTAGCTTGAAGCACACGGAGATGCCCCAGTGTCAGCCCGGAGCGGGGGGATGCAGGCGCTGGCATGCAGCACCCAACAATGCAGATGCCAGCTTCCCCCCGTAGAGGCGGCCCCAAGCTCCCCCTTACCCTGCATTATATGCGAGGTGGATAAAATCCTCCCTTTTCACAGTTTTCTGCAGATGCAACACATCATCAGAAACATGGATGCTGTTAGGCCGTTACAGCTCATCTCTGCCCCCAGAGAACGCAGGGCTGGCACGGGATCAGGCGCCGCGGCGAGGTGCAGGCGATACGACACACGGGGAAGGAGGATGCGATCCGGAGGTCTGACTGCCTGCTCCCAAAGCCCCAGTGAACATGCTGTCACGTTTGAAACCACACAACGAGCTGGTTACTTGCCCAAACTAAACAAATGATACATAAAGTTCAGCAGGGATCTTTCTGAGTCCCCTTCCCAGTTCGGAAGTAACGGGTACACAGGGACTCGGGTAGCGCCCCAGCACCTCCACATGCCTCCCACCAGTCCTGTGGACCACTCCTGCCAATGGCATGAGGCAAGGAGATGGGAACAAGGGCTAGAACTCCTCTTTTATCAGATCAACCCACAGTTTTTAAACTAGCCGAGTGCTGGGGTGCAGAGCCGCCTTGCCACTGATCTGAAGCAGAAGCCTGAAGAAGAAATTGCTTATTTTCTCCAGCTCTACCAGTCTAATAAAAATAATTTTTAAAAAGCAAACTTCCAAAAACCACCCCCGCTCATACGCTGAGACCACGACGAGTACCAGCAGCACCACGTCCAATCTTCCCCCGTGCCCATTGGCACCGTGCGCATCGCCGGCGCTGCAGCAGGCGAGCGGCACCACAAGCGAGTGCCCTGGAAGGCAGCCAGCAGCCAGTAAAGAGACCTGTCCAAGCCATTGGGATGGATACACAGATAAACCAGGTCAGCTAAGCGTTTCCATCCAAGGCAGACAGTGACTAAGAGATGGCATTAATTTGTTACTCAGCCAAAGTTACTCTTCAGACCCAAAAGAGCCAAATGGTTGTTCCAAGTGAAAAAGTACTGCAGGATGCATTCCTTTGCCCTGTCCCAGGACTACCCGGGGATTCATGATTTCAGGATGGAGCTGACAGCTCTTTCATATATCACAAAGAATAACAAACTAACCTTTCTGTTTTTCTTTCCACTCCCCAAATGTTATTTACTGGTCGCAAGAAGACACATGTCATGTTCACACAGCACTCCGGGGAGGTGGAGGACTGTACGAACTCCACATGCTGTATTGCAGCAGATCAAACAAACACAGAAAACAAAAACTTGTTTTATTGACATTACTGCTGTCAGCACAGAGAATAAAAGAGTGCGCACGAGGGAGCATCCACCTTCCAACCCTTTCTGGATTCAACGTAAAGGCACGTGCAAGCTTTACCCAGGGATGTGAGACTGGAAAACACAAATGGATGAACCCTTCGGCACTTGGAAGCCCTTCCAAATTTCTTTGAAATTTGATAAACTGCTCAAACACCTGTGATTCTTGCACTGCCTGGTTTGGACAGGGACAGGGAGGCACCTCTGTGCTGGGGTGCAGGGACCAGCATGCCCAGGCAATGGAGCAGCAGCCCAATGCCTTGCTGCAGAGCCCGGTGATTCCAGCATCCACACAGAGCGTAGGGGATATCACCAGCAGCTATCACAGCAAGAGCCTTTTTATTTATTTTGTCCTCGTTGGGTCTCCAGAAAATGGCATTTTCAAGGGCTAGACTCCTGTATGCCACCACCTAAGGTGCCACAAAATCCCAAGACGGTGGCAGCCGTGCACAGCGAATGCAAGGGGAGGCATCCCCAGTCCGCCTCTAGTGCCGCAGCCCTTCAGCCCCTGGGCTGAGGCTGCAGAGCCCGGGGCACCGCACACCTCTACTGGACATCTGCTGCCTGCAGGCAGAGGAGATGTCACCCCGTCAACCTGGAAAAATGCTGCACACCAGAGCTCTAAAAAAATGCACTGCCACGCAGATTGCATCCAACTTCATCTGAAACACCAGCTTGAGGAAACTAAGAGCAAAACATATGTCTATGACATGATACAGCCTCGGTAAATCCTTGCAAAGAACACAGATGATGTAATACCCACATCTTATTTTATAAAAATATAATGCTTTCTCGCAATAGGACAAACCCAGGGCTCTGCAGAGCCTCTCAGCTCCAGCATCCCTCTTTTGCAAATGTTCAAAATGAGCTACGCCGAGGTGCCATGCCGCAGAGCTAGAAATCAAACTCCCCTCCGCTGCCCAGCACAAGACCCACAAGACCAGCACCTCACACCTTTTGAAACCCTCCTGGTCCCCTCTCATCCCTCACTCGGGACCTGTGGACCAGTTCTAATGCACAATCAAACAAGCTTAAGAAATTCCTTTGGGGCAGTGGGGTGATTTAAGTGCCCAGTAAGGATGCTTGTGGCAGTGTGCTGTCACTTGAGGGACAGCACGGTGACGGTCCTCATGCCCCTGCAGACATGGAGACCAGGGAGAAAGATGATGTGCTGACTCCACCTGGTCTCCAGCAAAACTCCTGCCAACTTCAGCCAAGCCAGGCTGCTGCGCAAGGCAACAGCCACACACAAAGAAGCAACTCTTACGTTCACGCAGGGCATCCTCCCGCGGCAGGTGATGCATATTGGAAGGACTGTGCCAAAACACAGCGGCTGCTCGGGTGGTAGGTGACACATGCTGCGTGCAAAATGCACATCTCTAAAAGCTGCTGGGGCTTTTAGGGCTGGGCAGGGCTCCGCTGCTCCTCCTCCCACCGCCCACGGCCCTTCCTTATTGCACCTACTCCCCGGTCCCCACCCTGCAGCTCCTGCCCGTGTCCTCACGCTCACCCCATCCCGCCGGCTCCTGCCCACCTCTGGCTCAGCGGGCACGGGGAAGTCTTCAAAACTACGGGAACGCGTTGGGCCAAACCAACAGCCTGCCTAGCAGCCGCCGCTCAGACTGGGGAGTCACGATGGCTCGAGGCCGGCTGCTGCGATGCCCACTGGAGCGGTCCCTTCTCCGGCATAGTCCCTCCTCCAGCACATCCTCCCGCACGCAGGGGTCTGGGCACCGTTCGGCTCTGCACCACACAGGCCAGCAGGCCCCCAGGCTGCTCGCTGAGCCCATCTACCCTTCTGGCCTTCATCACAGCCAGATCCACAATGTCTTCATGAACCACGTGACAAAAATAGCTGCCTTGAATTCATTTTAGCTTTTTCCCAGCAAATCTTTTGGGTACCCCTTTCCTTCTGGTATTAAATCACTCACCATCTCCGTAACACTCCAAGCTGCACAGGCACCCCTGCTTCTCCCTTATCCTGCTCCTCTTCTTCCTTCTCTTTCTCCTCCTGCCCTCCCTCCTGGGGCAGCCGGGCTCTCCCTACCGAGAGGGCAGCAGCCTGTCCCGAGATTCCTATTCAGCCGCCCACAGCCTCTCCCTGCAATTACGGGTCTCCACGGCTGTCCCAGGGTAAGCGGCAATGACAAACCTCAAGGCAACTTCCAAGGAAATGTCTCTGTTCAGAGGCAGGTTTATCTGCCCCTGCTTTATTCTGCCTGGAGAAGAGCATCCCGCACACACCGGCAGCGTGGTGGTCTGAAACAACCAGGCAGAGAGCAGCAAAATGACCTCAACCTGTCCCTAGAAAACAAGGGTACTGGTATTCCCCCAGGACCCTGCGTCACCCCAGTGGCCCTGGTCCCCAGCCCTGCCAGCTCCTTCCCAGCAAGGGCAGGTCTGCGGGGCCGGGGCAGCCACCCCAAAGGTGGGGTAACAGCTGGAAACAGCGCAGGGCTTGCGCAAGCCCTGCGTTTGTGAAGATAAAAGTGATCCTTTAATGCTACATCCAAATAGTTACTGGTAGGTTTTTCTAACCCATAGGACAATATTTGCCAGGCACACTTGTGCTGTCTGGCTGTAGCAAGATGTGGGTGCTGGGGCACTGGGATGGGCAGTGCAGGATACGGCTCTGGCTGGCGGCTGCGGGAGAAGCCTCGTACAGCTGAGCTCGGGGTATGGCCGTATCCCAAAGAGGCACAGCCCAGGGTGGGGCTGATGGCAGTGGGAGACATGTTTGATGCCAGCAGGGAGACCAGCACCATGGCTCTCATGAAGCACTCGCTCCGCCTCTGACCTCTCAGGCTTGATCGTCATGAAAGCCCAGTAGCCCCATCCAAAGGGCAAAGCTGGGAATCCATAGCTTCAGCGGATGACAAAACCCCCACTAGTGATAGAAACTGCTTTTATAGGGTATGGCAAGTTTACAGCTCCTTTCGCCACAAACCTCTCCATACTCTGCAAGCAATAAATGACCTTTTTACCTTGTTCCCCCTGTCCCCCAGGAGCTAACAAACTCACCACCCCTTCCCTTGCCTTAACCCCACCATGACTCCCAGCCCTGCCCAGCAGCACCAGCCCTGCTGCACCTGCACTCGGTGCAAACTCACCACTTTGAAGATGCAGCTTTGAAGATGGCAGCCCCTGACCTAAGGAAGGATTTATGACCTAAACAGGGTCCTGTGTTTCCCAGCTCCCACAGTCAGTCCCATAAAAGCCCTCACAAACCAACCGCTGAGTGGGACAGCCAGTAACCCAGTCCTGCCCATCCACCGCTCGTCCGCTCGGAGGCAGCAGCAGCACTGCTGCAAGGAGTTACCCAGGTCACTTGCTGCTCTTCTGCCCATTCATTTTAGGGACACGAGGCAGACAGACTCCTTGGGGGACTACTCAGGGAAGATGCAGGAGCCTCTGGTCCAGTGCAAGCTTGTGGCAAGTGCAAAGCACCCAAATATCACTGACCTCAGGTGTCTGCCAAGAACCATCCACTGATGGGGAGAGTCGCTTTGAAATGCGTATGCACATACATCTTCATGCAGGGTGAGGAGATGAAAGCCAGAGAAAGAACCGACTGAACTGAGATAAAGAGGCTCCTGCATCCAGACCCCATTTCACCCCAGCAACAGCCAAAACCTTAATAGGAGTTTGTATTAAAGCCTCTGATCTTTGCTGGGGCTTCACCACTGGGCACTGCCTATTCACATGTTAAGACAGTCACTGCCCAAAACCAATTTTAATCCAAATGACATTAAAAAGATACTCTGGAGATTAAACGACCTGGCAAGCCACAGGCACAGCCAAGGACGGAAAACTAATAGTCTGTCTTGCAACAGTGGCGTGATCACACGACCCTCCTGGCACTCATACCACGTGTCAAGTTTACCCACTCGTTACAGACAGGTACAGCAATACCCAGCTCCTGCAGGGCAGTGGGACGTCATATATATACATATATATGCACACACATAACCATGTATATACATATAGATATCTATGTTTGTACGTTTTGTTTAAAAGCACAGTTTCCAGGACTGCTCCCATGGGAAGCACAGCACCTTGCTGCTTTGGCCGGAGGTCGGGAGGTGCGGGCAGCAGGAGGAAGGCAAGTCATGCCTTCAGCAGGCCCCCGGGAGGTCTGCCTGCAATCAGGCAGCATGTAAGCTGTTGTGAGGGAAGAAATTAAAGAAATAAATCATATTTTGTTCATGCTCAGTAAACGCTCACTAGAGAGTTATGATCAAACCTTGCATATGCTCTTCCCCAAGCCTGGGCAGGCAACAGTGGTGCTGGTTATCACAGGCTGGTCCCAGGGTGGCATCGGAGCCCTGGGCTGGCACAGGGATGTGGGTCCTCGTGGGGGGAGTGGGACGGGCGCTGGCGGGGCAGGAGTGGTGAAGACAGGGACGTCAGAGCACAAGGAGTCTTGGCTGGGGATGTGAGGACAGAGTGCTTGACAGGGTAAAGCAAAAGACTTTCTGTGCAAGAAAAGCTGGGCTAAGATGAGATGGTGGAAGAGGGGCTGGGGGAGGAGAGGGAAGGTGCAGCCTGAGTTCCGCAGCCAGCACAGAGAAGGGCAGCAGAAAACACCCTCCGCAGATCAGACCCTGCCCGACTGCCAGCGCCCCGCACCCGTGCACGCAGCCACAGTGGCATTGCTGCGGCTGGGGGATCACCCGCACCCCTGCCCATCCCCTGCTCTCAGGAACCAGCCGGCCATGAGCATCCCGGCACCTTGGGATTCCTGGCAGCAGCAGAGCGGGCATGGCTGCCTGCTACAAAAATGAATTGGGAAAGTCAGTTTTGGGGCAAAAAGGCCCTTTTTGGAGAGGAGGGGAGAAGAGGAAATTCAATAAAAAAGAAATAGGGAAGAAAAAGCTGCTGTGTAAGAGATGCAGGAAGGAGGGAAAAAAAAAAAAAGTTGAAAAGAAATCCCTGGGGAATTGTGGAGGAGAAGAAAGAGCGTAGACATGCCAGACGAGCCAAAGCAAGAGCCAGAGAGCAGGAAGCGCCTAACTAGGATGGAGACAGAGATACTACAAAATCACGGTGACGTCATGCCGGAGTTGCAGTGGTTTCCAAAACAACTCCAAACTCCAGTGCCCGGAGAGGGAGCGAGAAGCACGGGAGAAGTGGAAATGAGATGGGGCTCTGCGCTTGGAGGGAGCTGGAACAGAAGCTTGACGAGTCTGTGGAGCTGAGCCTGCTCCCTTTCAGTTTGCATTGGCGGGACGGGCTCTGGGGAGCCGGCAGACACGGAGACAGAGGTTATTGTAGAGCCAGGCAGCATCAGAAAGGAAATTCCTGAGGGTGTTTTCCTAATTGACACATACAATGAAGTTACAGTCCCCCAAAGCCCCTTTCTGCAAGAAGGTAAATGCTGGATGCTCCCAAGAAGCACAGCCAGGGAGTGAGCAACAACAGAGACAGCGACCCAGAGGAAATAAATCTGCAATAAATGGAAACCACACACAGAGAGTTGTCCTGATGGCAGCGGTGTTGCTCTGCCCCAGCCTGTTCAGATTAGAGGGTTTTATGGCCGTGTTGGCCGGGGTGAAGGACGCGCGGGGAGGCCTGCCAAGGCGGCTGGGTAGACTCAGGGCTGTTTGCAGAGTGTAGAAGAGGAAGACGGAGCGAACCCCCGTGGGGTCAAGGCTGTGATGCCCCTTGCCCAGGGCGTGCGATGCGAAGCTGCCTGGCATGCCCCCAGCCTACCCTGGCAGTCAGATGCAGGCAGAGCTACAGCAGACCCAGCACCCACCCTCTGGATGAGGGCAATTCAACAGCCAGGGTGACTCCAAAGAAGGAAATTTCTTGGCTGTGTGGACAACCTGGTGACCAAGCAGCAACTTGCCTGCAGAAGGGAATCGATTCGCTCTCATTTCAAGCAGGGAGAGGCTGGCACAGACCTCTGCAACCTTCTGGGGTCTGCACAGGACCCCGACATCAAGGACAAATAGCACAACTTCTAGAAAGTCCTTCTGGAAGAAATTTCTCTGCCAGAATGGTGCTAGCCAGGTGGAAGAAATACAGCTTGATGTCTTCACTTGCATCTCCCCTTGCAATGCTGACAAAGCTCAGGAAGAAGCCAAACCCCCAGGACTGGCATCATCAACGCTCCTCAGGAGTCAGGTTTGAACGCCCCATGGCCCATGGACCTCTTCGGTCAGGCTGGTCCAGGCACATGTGTAGAGGTGCCCACTTGAACCACCACAGTCCAGCTGAGACTGGGAACTGGTCAGTCTCAACCTTCCTGCCACAGCCATCCCCGCAGCACCCACAACATCCCTATCCTTCTGATGGCCCTGAAGGTAGCCGGGATGTCCGGAGCGGCAGCTCCTGGCACAACACAGGCGGCACGGGGCTGTTTTCAGCACGCATCCTCCGAGAGGAGGAACTAACCAGACTTCAGAAACTGCTCTCCCACCATTTCTCTTATTGCTTTTATGCCTGCAAATTTGGGAAAGCTTTGACTTCTCCTCTCTCCCCAACCCCAGATGCATTTCTAGCAACTCACTGGGCAACCTGCCACAGGCTGCAGGCAGCTGTGCAGCTTCTTCAGTGCCTGCCTGTTCAAAGCCAAGCCAAAGGCAGCAGCCTGAGTGCTCCCCTACCTTTGTTCTCATGGCTTTACCTACTACAAAGCCGGAGCCCAGCTGCTTTCATGGGCCCGTCACTGCCATTAATTGGCAAAGCTGTAACTGGGGCTGTCCTGGTGCTGGGGCTGATCCTGGGGGTCAGGCACCCTGGAGCAATCCAGGCCTGGATCCTGCTGGGACACAAGGCTGCCCGCTCTGTAACCACTGCTGCACATGTGATGAACCTGCTTGGTCTCAGTTCTGTCCTACTTCTCCCATAGCTTCTGCGAAGCAATGAAGCACACAGGTAACGCTGCTGAACGCTCTGGCCAAGAGGAGGATGGGTGTCAGGACGTGCCTGCAGGTTGGCGGACAGGTCCAGGTTAGGGAAAGGGCCTTCCAGCCTTGCGCCACACACCAAGAGAGACGTGCAGGGCAAGCTGGCTGAATCGACGCTCTCTGCCTCCAAACCAGTGACCGAGCAGCAGGAGAGCATGCACTGCACACAGCTGCCTTGGCCATGAGCTCAGCTTGCAAACTTCACTCCTGTGCCCAGGGGAATCCTTGGGAAGGCAGTGAGACTCCCGAGCCAGCAGGAGAGGGGATCGCTAGGACCACTGCTATGCAGGACCCAGCAAGAGATGGCATATGTGCCATCACAGCGATGTCCCTTCTGTGCACACTGGGTGACTCGGAGCCGGCAGCACCCAGGGAGCAGGGTGGCCACCAGCAGCAGCTCCTACCTGTCAGCCTCCCTGCGGCCCCCTTCCCGGCTCCCTGTTTAAAACTCACCACAGCTGCTTTCCTGCCCGGGGGCGAAGAGAGCCTGACTCACACACTAGAAGAAATTAATAAGTGAGCAGAGAAGATGGGCTCATCCCATCCACCAGGCAGCATGAATCACTGCTTCTCCTGACTGTCTCATGTATTGTTCCAGCACTGAGTCAGTACCGCTGTGCAGGTTAACAAGGGGAGAAATTAAAAGTTATGGCCTATGAAACACAGCAGCACTGAGAAATTAAAAAAGAAGTGCTACTGTAAGAAAACCAATAGGACTACCCACAGAGTCCCAGAAAAGAAAAGCTCTGTGCTCCAGCTTTTGCTCCACAGATGTGCCCCCCACCAGAAATCAAACCCTCAAACCTCCCTCACAGGCAGGCTTGCTGCCTGCAGCATGGGCAACATGCTTTGCAGCATCAGCTTTCTTTCTGTTTAAAAGCTGCCACCTCTGTATTTATCATTTTAAATATACAACCTTAATTGGATAACGTGGTCTGATTGTACCTCCCGCCCTGACTGGGCCAGGCACGCTGCACACACACAATGCCTTCCCCGCTGCCCTCGAATTCACAGTCCTGGTCTATTGCTTCCTCCAAAAATACAAAAGGGGATTTTGAAGGCTGAGGAGGAGGAAAACAGTAACTCCCGGAGCAAGTTCTGTTTCAGGGCGGGGGACCATCTCCCTTCTCAAGGGCCAAACCCTGCAGCTCCTCTCCAGCTGCCAAGCTGCCAGGTTGCTCCATCTCTCCCTGGTAAGGAGAAAAACCCTGCCTGCTCTTCCCAAGCGTGCCAGCCCCCATTTCCCACCCCAAAACAGCTCCTGCCATGCAGTAATGCCTCCCCAATGTGAACAGCAACTAAGTGCTGGACCTTGCAAAATAAATCATACTTCACCTCAAAATAAACAGGAGACTCCTGCACTCAAACTGCTGCAACAACCTGCTTTTTAAGGTTAGGATGGAGCACCTCGAGTCCTCTTCGGGTCCTTGTTCACTGACAATCTACAAGCTATGCAACCTGGAAAGTACTTAGCTGATACACAAGACAAGGCTATAAAAACTTGGAGAAACAGGGGACCAGAACCTGATTTCATGGAACAGAGAGATGAGAAACAGCTTGGGAAACAGGGGCAGCTGCTGGTTTGTCCTTAAACATGAACATGAATTAGAAACATCTGCTGTGCCCTAAGCAACTCTTTCTGATCATATCATCCACAAACAAGTCTCATCCTCTTTTGACACCAGCTAATGAATTGACTTTGAAGATACTGCCTGGCAGCAAGTTCTGCAGGTTAATGCCTCCTGTATAAGAAAGCATTTCCCCACGGCAGTGCTTCATCTCCTTCCTTGCAGCCCTGTGTAATGTACTTCTGCCCAAGAGAAAGACCAAGAAGCGCTCAAAGGACACTCTGTGACTCACGGCGTCAACCCACAACCATCAACCCCACCGTGCCGAGACTCCAGTGCAGCTCTGCCAGCCCCCGGCATCCTGGATGGATGGTCGCAGCCTCCTCTGCTCAGCCCCAAGCGCTGCCAGCAGCCCCCCTTCGTCACCCTGCACCCCACTCCCAGCTGACCGACGTGGTGGTGGCTCTGGGCAGGCCCCAACATGAACACGATGTGAAGCCTACTTGTCCATCATCCAACCCAGTGTCATCCAATCTTTAACAACCCTAGAAAAAGCTAATCTCAACGAACCATCAACTCAAAACGAAACAAAAACCACTCAAAAAAACAGCAAGCACCAGGTTGCCTCCATTTTCTCCTACAAGGATCTAATTCAGCTCTAATAGGACAGTTATTATTATATATTAAATGAATGGCAATTGATTATTAAGAGTGTATTCATCGAAACTGGGTAGATGGGTAATAAGATACCTGCCTGTTACATAGCTGTGAAACCACACTGAATATGCTTCTAATGACCAACTGGTATTTACTTAACATTCAATATCCATCGCTAAGAAAGGTCTCTCTAGATTTAATAAGCCTCTGTTATTTTATGTTTAATTAAATACCATCCACTATTAAAAACATATTTAACTGAGGTCGAAACCAGTAAAAACTGTATCTTATAACACAGCTGCTAAACCTCAAATATCTTCTTAATGATTAATTGGGATTTAGCACATGATCGCTGTCCTACTGAGAGCTGATAGAAACCGGAAGCTCAACGATTTGGGGACCAAAGTGCTTTGCTTCTGCAAACAATTCTGCTGGTTAAATAGTGTGGCTAATAAAAATAAAACAGAGCAGTAGGAGCCTCAGTTCCTACGTAACCCAACTTTGGAAAATTCAGAATACAGCACAGCTGCTTCCGCAATGCATGCCGGTCACTGCCAGGCAACTTGCGCGGCTGTGCAGGGGAGCTGGGACCACTGTCCTCCTGCGCTCAAGAGATCTGGGCACCAAGAGTACATTCCTGCAGGACAGGGCATCAGCAGGACCTCTCCAGGTCAGCTCTGCCCCAGCGTCGATGCAGAAGCTCTGGAGTGGTGGGCCGGGGGACTCCTGATGCGACAATTCCAGTTGGGATTGCAAATGGCTTCCTATCTACTTGGGTTGGCCAGCTGGTGCAGTTCAATGGTTCATTGCAACCTACCAGCTTCCCCAGGAGAAACCAACAGCGTCTGGAAGAAGCTGGAGATGGATTTGCCACGATGGTCCAAAACCTTGATGTTAAAAACTAAGAGACATTTTCAGGCTAAGGGATCAATGAGCTCCCAAACCCAAGGAGCCTGCAAGCACAAGTCCTGCAAGAGCAGCAGACTCATGATGGATGCTTCTGGCACTGCTCCACACAAGTACCCTCCGTGCCCTCCACGATGAGCAAAATGGAAGTCCCTCGGTCACCCAGCCCTGCACACCCACAGCCGAGCGCCCGGAGCACCATGCACCACACATCATCTTCATCACTGGGCATGGGGACAGCTGATGGGGGAAAAGGGCCTCTTGGCAAGGGGGAAATAAGCTTGAACAGGGAGCAGGGAGAAATCCAAAGTATGTCAGCACTTGGGAAAATGCCATTCCACCTCAGTGACCTCCTGCAAGAGGATTTACTTTATTGTTTTTGTTTTCAAAGCCGTTGAAAGCAAAATCTGATGCTAGCAAAGTATTAAATATAGCAGCACATACCCACACAGATTGCACAAGAAAACATTTTTAAAATAGAAACAGCGAGAATGAATATGAATGCAGCGAAAAATATCAAGAGAGGAAATCCAAGAGGGTCCTTTCCTTCTATTGTTCCCCTCCTAACCTCAGGCACGCTGGGGAAATCGGGGTTAGACAGTGGGCTACACACTTCGGTCCTGGGAAATGAGTCAAGAGTCTGGAACGTGCGCTCAGCAACGGGCAAACCCAGTGGCAACCTTGTATTATGAGCTCATCTGCTTCACTCGGAAGAACCTTGGCATGTCAGACCTCGGTTTTGCGGTGCTCTAATGAGATGCACTGAGGAAGAGTCACAATGGAGCTGCTCACCCCAGCTGGGCGGCTGGATGGGGTTGGAGATAACCAAAGCTCTACCCCAAAGTCATGTCCTAAGAGTGAATCATCATCCTGCCATGAATGACATACCAACGGGATAAGAAAACATTCCCAACGTCTGACAAGGCACTGTGCTATGCGTGGGGGGGTTCTAAATATCCACACTAAGCAGGCATCTTTGGAGGAAAACCTCTACATTATTCAGTGTTTCTGAAAACAAGAGAGACCTTGGGAGTCCAAGCACCTTAACCAGAGGGAAGCGTTTCAAAGAAGACCTGAGCAGTTGCCTCTCTGCCTTACAGGCAGACTAGTTAGAGGCTGCCTTCACAGGTGCTCCAAGGAAAGGACACGAACAATAAGGATCTCTTGGGAGAATGCAAGTGGAATAACCATGTCATCAAAGAACCTCTCTGACTTCCCAAATCTGAGCACCAGGAGGAGAGTCCAGTTGGCTTTTATTTCCTTCTCCAAGCACTGCTGTATATGTATACATACAAATATACAAACTACCTACTTACTCTTCATAATATCCTTCCCATGAACTAGCCACACCACAATGGCAGACAGTCCATAGGAGATACCATCTGAGTTGCTTCAAAGCCATGCAGCTGATTAAGTAAAGAGCAGAGGTGTCTGTCTGAGGAATATGATGATTAAGGATGTCTCAAGCTCCAAATCAGCCTTGGAGACCTTGCTGGAATATTGACTACTGCCCCACAATTCCATGGAAGGAGCTCAACACCTGATGTGTCCTGTCTGATTCAGGAGATGTCAGTGGATGTGAAGAATCAGGCGGCCTCTAGAGATGCCTCCCTAGTCCAGTGGAGGAAAGAGAGACGCCTGCTCCTACACATTCATCTCTACTGGACAGTGCTGGACTTTCCTCTTTCCCCTTATCCAGACAGAAACCTTTGCTCATCTTAAAGCAAGTTAATCTCACTTTTGAATGACTCTTCACAAGGATACAAGAGCTCTACAACCTAATACTGTATTTTGGTATCTACAAATGACTCCCACGGGGTATAGGAAGCCTCGGGAGCTGCTCCAGCACAAGCACAAGTGTTTGCCTGCTTCCAGATTCTTTGCATTCATGCAACCCCACGGTTCCTATGAAAGGTGACTTAGGAGCACTTTTCCAGCAACAGAAACACAGTCCCACGCACATATTCAGCTGAGGCTTCAGGTCATGTCCTGTTGAGTTCAAGTGTTGCCAGGAGAACACTGCACAGCTGAACAAGGGAAAAGGACCTGGGCGGGCATCATGGACATATGAGATAAGGAAACAGAGATAGGCTGAAACAGCCTTCATGGAGATCCCTTCACAAGTTTACTTCCATAACAGCAAGTACACTCCTTGACCCAAAGCTGAGGTGAGGCCAGCCAAGCCCTCTGTGGAGGAAGACAACTAAAACATAGTTTTACTAAACTAAAGCAAGGCTCATAACAGAGCCAAATTCCACTTCCATTTCTGCTGGAGATTTCTTATGTCACTTGAGAACTATCATCAGGCACAGGCTTGACATCTTCCTTTCCACGTCTGCAACGGAGGCATCTGCTCCAGCCAAGAGCAAGATGAGGGTATCTCCAAAGTCACCAT
Source organism: Astur gentilis (assembly GCF_929443795.1). Classification (NCBI taxonomy): domain Eukaryota; kingdom Metazoa; phylum Chordata; class Aves; order Accipitriformes; family Accipitridae; genus Astur; species Astur gentilis. Next base: position 1,561,061 of record NC_064912.1, read on the forward strand.
TCCTCTCCTTTGTTTTACACACCCATTCACACAAGCCAATGACACTCTGGTGATGCCCATTTCTCTCCATCCTCTAGCAAAGGGAGTCCAGAGACCTAGCCCAGACATGTACGTCTGCACCACTGTGTCTCTATTTGTACAGACAAATCCCACCCCTCACGTTTCTGTGCCTCAGTTTCCTCCACTGCAAAAGAAAAACAGACTGTGAATGCCATCCCAACCCAACCACAGCAACATAGCGAGGCTTAATCCATTACAGCCTGCAAACCGCTTTGAGATCCTCCACTGCTATATAAACCCAGTGCTGATATTTGTTTAACCCTGCCGCACAGACGGAGGCAGGCACCCAAAGCCACAGCACCGCTGGCTTCTCGTAGCCGGCCCCGGCCCCACAAGGGGTAGCAGATGGATCGGCTGCTGTGAAACAACAACTTCCTTCTTTCTTTTTGCTGGAGTTAACTGGGGTTTAGACTGGGATTTCGGTTACATTTTGTGGCCAGCCTTCCTGGAGACAACCACCCGCCTGATGCTGGGGGAGTACGAGATGTCTAAAACCACGGGCAGTTGGGTTTATTTGGATTCCAATCTTCCCATCGTTCAAAATCATGGGAAAATGCATATATGTTGCCGGGGTGAAATTTTTGTTTTGGAAATAAGTGTTAGTGTGGGGCAACTGGTTGTCCAGCCAACCAGCTGAGAGGCTGGGCTCCCTCCTGCCCTCGCTTTGGCTCTCGTACGCTTCCCCATCCGTTCAGTTGAGCAGGAGTTTGCAAGGACAACAGTGATGTGCGTGGCCTCCGAGATATTCAGGGGCTTGCAGGCCAAGCGAAGCACACAGGCACACACGGAGCCTGCCCTCCGCCAAAACCTGACACCACTCTGGAATGTAGAAAATTGCAAACGATACTTTAATTCCACAGTCACTCAACAGTAGCTCCGGCCATGGGAAATACTGGGAAAGGCGCATGCTTAGGAGCTCTTACACAGAGCATGTCCAGCCCCAGACTAATCCGCGGGGCTGGAAACCATGCTATCTTTATCAAAACTTCCAGGCCCATCAAGTCATCCCCACCTGCCTGCCCTTGAATCAGCAAGAAACGCTGCGAAGCATCAGCCAGCTCTGGAGCTGCAAGTCAGCTCACGCCACCTCTCTGCCGGTGCCGGCATAAAGCAATGCTGGCAGGCGGGCAGCTGCCTGCAGTGTCATCCATCCTGCCAGACCACAACTTGCTGACCACACAGCTCTTTCCTCTAGCCTGGGCACTGCAAATCTCATCACCGCCCTTTCTACCCAGAAAACTGTTATGCTGAATGGTTTGGTCCAGATCTCCCTTCTCTCCATAGGGAAAATCCCAAAGCGCATCCCACGGCCTCCAGGCCTGGTGCTCACCTCCCAGCACTCAGCAGAGTTGAGCCCCGGCCACAGCGACCTCCGGCTCCCAGTGCTAAGCCCTGCCGCCTCGCTGTCTCCCAGGCCAGCTCCAGCTGCCGCCCCGTGTCCGGTGCTTTGACGGTCAGCGCTGCGGGAAACTGCGTCCCTTGTCCCATCGTGGGGATGTGCTCAGCCACAGCACCTAAGGAGCCTAACAAAACCTGCAGGACCCACACCACAGATCCTCTGCTCCACCCAGGAGCTCACAGCTTCTGTGCTTTTAACCTGCTCTGCACCCTAAGCCACCCCTGCAGGGGGACATGCCCATCACCAACAGATCTGTGGGGCCCCTGCAGTGATGAAGAGTCAGAATAGACCCAACAAAACCAAACGCAAGAGGATATGGTAAACTCAGAAGATCCACGTCAGGAGCTCAGGAACTGCCATGGCTGGATTTATTACCAGGAGGGAGGATCTGAACTTCGAAAAAGTTTGCAGCTAAGATTTAATACCACTTAGAGCTCAGCCAAAAGCGTTAGAAGAGGAAAGGAGATGAGAGGCTCAGCACATCAGGATGAAGGCTGCTCTCACATTTCAGGAACTTCTTACTCTGGTTTCAGGTCTTCCTTCCTTCCTTCCTCTCGAGCTGTCCTCTCTGAAGTCACCGGTTTTAGAGACCAAAGAATAACACAATTTGCTTCTCCATTGCTGAAAAGGGGCTTTCAGGTCCCTGCTATCATTCTCCAAAAGCTCTCAGTGGCATCCAAGGGGCAGGGGGGGGGACAGGCATTCCCAGGGTGGGTGCCACATCCCACAGCTTGGGAGACCTTCCTCGGACCTTGCCTATGCTCCTACCTCCCCTCTGCCTGCTCACCCACAACGGGGCAGCAGCAGGTGAGATCCTGTTCCCCTCTAGCAACATGTTGCACAGTGGAAGAACTGTCCCACAGCATGTCCCTGCTGTCACCCAACATGTCACATCACAGAGAGCCAAGTATTGTGTGTGAGACAGCCTGTAGCTGCAACATAAGATCCCTCTCCACGTTGCAGCCTACCTGGATGGACACACACTGTGCCTGTACGTCAGGAGAAGGATTTAGTGCTTCTCCTGCACTGGGTGGCACAACTATTGTGGCCTTATAACCTTGCCTACCCCAGGGATGTGCCATAGATGACCTGCATTGAATTAAGGTTATCATAATGGAAAAGGTCTATAAGCATTTGGTATAAAATCCTCTACCCTTTTGGCACTGAACAGCCCCTCACAGCTGAAGTCTCTGCACCATGAACATGCAGGCAGGGGTCCTAACCACGGAAAACTGCTGCTCCCCCTGTCCTGGTCCCCATCGTCTTTGCCTTTAGTACACACTCTAGAAAAAAGGTTTCTTGTTGTGTCCTATGCCAAAATATCAGTTCTTCAACAGAAAAGACTCAGTGGGATATCTGAGGCTCTGCACGAGCTTTCACTGATCCCCCATGGAGCTGGTCTCCAAGCAATTGGTCTGGTGAGGTACCCTACACCATGGGAGATAACACACAAAGGTGAAGTCCCCATCCCCTGCAATATCAGCGCCCACCTGCGCTATCTCTAAGGGTCCCGACTCGTACAAGCTCTGGCAACAGTCAGGGTGCCCATCATAGGGTGCCCAAAAGTGCACCCATCAGCTCACTCCAGGGACCACTGACTCCAGCGCTGTTCTTTGGGAAGTTCAGATCCCACTCGTATCCATCAGAGAAGAACATCTCCCTCCTGCCTGAGCACTCCCCTCCATAGCTCCAGTTTCCTTGGGAGGTTTCACCTACAAGCAAATTCCTCAAAACTGAGAGTCAAAACAGAGCCCTGGCCATTTTAGGGAGCAGGTCAAGCAGATAGCAGGGACAGCACTGGTCTCCCAGTGCCACCTGTACTGGTTTCTGCTTCCAGAGAGCCCCATCTACCACCTGGAGCGAGCAGCCTCTGCCCTGCCTGCGGGCTGCCGCTTCTCGGCAGAACTCCCTCTTTCTGCAGACCTCCTGCAGGCCCGGGCTGGGCTTTGTGCTCTGTATTAGAGGGGCGAGGAGAGAGAAGCCCCTTCTGCCGCCCAGCCGGAGTGTCACGCCGTGCGCTGGAAGAGGGTAACCCGAGCTGTGGTTTACCCGACATTCCTTGTGGCTCCAGCTCCCCAGCCAAAACAAAACCAACATTTTCCCTTTTTTTTTTTTTAATTCCCTCCTCTCCTTGAGGCCAAACAGGAGGAGGGGGTCCCCCACAGGACTTAGCCAAGCTCATGCTGGCTGGAAACCAGCTAGTCTCAGCCTGTTCCCGACACCATTCCCAGCTGCATCCCCTGCAGCCCCCTCCCTGCAGCAGCACCCAGGCGAGCAGGGTGCGCAGAGCAACGCCATGGGGCGATGCCGCGGGGCCAGGGCACGCAGCGACCACATAGGAACAGACTGTCTGCCCCTGGCTCACGTAAATCAGCGCTGCTCTGAGCGGAGCTGGAGAAGGGCTGCTGATTTACGTCAGCGGGGAGCCGAGGCCTCCATCTTCATAGAGCTTTAGAAACTTCCCCAAGAACAGAAAGAGGAGAGGAGAGACGATGCTGCTCCAGCGATAACATCAGTCATGTTCATGTTACCCGGCGGACACATCAGTAGCTGTGGGGCTTTCCAAGGAACATGGAAAAGGAACTGGAAGCTGTCCCCAGCACGGTATTCATGAGCACAGCAAATGGGGCCCAGGAAGAGAGGAGGAAATTGCACCTCAAGGCTGCAGAGCAAGTCCCGCTTGTGTCACCCAGATAAGTGCTGCTGCTGGCATCCCCATCTACCACCTTCCAATGTATTCACAGCATTTATACAAAGGCTCCTGTTGTCAATACCATCCCACAATGGGGCAGGTAGGCATGGGACAGGGTGCCAGGAGGGGGGCACAGCTTTTCTGCTCTTATCAAACACCCAAATCCACCATCCCATGCTATCCTGCTATGCTACGGAGCACAATGAAATGCAACTGGGCAGGAGGAACTGGAAAGCAGGCTCACTCTCCAAAACATTGGGTCAAGGGGATGTGTTGAGCCCTGTCCCCAAGCAAAGGAAGGCGGCAGGGAGCAGCAAGGAGCCCCAGCTGCCAGGGACAAGACAGGGTTGACCTTGGCTGGCTGCCCGATGCCCACCAAGCCGCCCTCTTGCTCCCACTCCTCAACACGAGCTCCAGGCCAGGGGCCACGATTTGCAAATCTCAAACAAATAAAAGCTGGCTTGGGAAGACTCATGGTTTGCTAAAGCAGAGCTCAAAACCTGTAAGTCTGTTTCATAGGCCACTGTTTCAAAGCGCCAGCTTGGGCAGGGTGAAGGGGATGGTGCTGAGCTGAGCTCTCCCATGCAGAGCAAGCGCCAAGCAACATGGTCAAGTGGGCACATGAGTCTCATCGTGCTGAGGGGCTCTGGGGACGGCAGGAGGAGGAGGGTGAGCTCAGGGCGTCCGCACAGTGCTCCCACCATGGCAGGTCTCTGTCAGACCCACGGACGGTGGGCCGCACTATGAAACTCGACTTTCATTTGGCACTGCTGCTCTAGCCAAGTGCGAGCGGGGTGCTGGACACCGCTCCGTGCAGAGCCACCCTCCCGCCGGGGTATCTGCTGCAAATGTTAAAGCTGAAATTCTCTGTCTGAACCAGAGGAGCATAGATTTAACAATTGTAATGGTCCTTTCCTTGACGTTAGTGCTTACTCATTTACAAAACAACTGCTGCTTGCTGGTATCAGCCATTCCTCAGCGCTGCCGGAGAGCTGGCTCCATAGCAGGGAAGTCTCCATGATGGGGAAAAAAACTACATTCAACACCAAGGAGCTGCAAAGAGGGAACCACTGTCCTAGTGAGCAGGAGATGTCAACAAGGACGGGGCAGGAGCACACACCAGTCTGACGTGGGAAGTGGTCCCAGCTGGGTAGGTACAGACAAGAGGCAGAGGCACTTTCCAGGTGGTGAACATCCATTCTGGAAGCGCTAAAAGCTACTCCTCAGTCACCAGGATGAGAAAAAAAAAATCAAAGATGTGCCAAATTTCCGCACCAAGTAATGCCTTGTCATTTAACGTCACTGCACTGATAAACTCCTAGCTAATTCAACCATTTTGTGATAAAACCATGCACTACCCTGCACTCACCAGCCAGCCTAACAGCAGATGGGGAGGGACAATGTGCCTGTCGTTCTCACCCCTGCGGCTGGGGTGCAGGGAGCAATCTTAGGACGAGGGACCCCCCAGGGCTGGGTTTTTACCATCCCCAGCCCTGGCTACAGGACCACAGCTCTCCCCCCAAGGATCGCTGCCACAAGCTGCAGACTGGAGAAAGAGTTAATGCTTCCCCCAGTTTCTTACACTGTTATTCAATACATTATTGACGTTGAAAAGTCGTCACGTTACAAGCCAGCAGTCCACGAGTATTAAGAGGAAAATAGAGGCACGCAGAGAGAGACACACACCGCAGAGACGTGGGCCCCTCCGAGCTACAGTTACGTTACCGCACAGAATCTCCTTTCCCAGACTTGCTTTCCTCCCCCATTTGGTGCAAAACCGACTCGTTTGTTATTTGCATTTAATGCCACAGTGAATCCCTAAATCCAGCTTACAGAAAGGATTACTGAAGGGGGAGGAATGGCTGCACCAGGGTTTTTTTTCTCAGGCTTCGACAGTTCTGATGCTCTGCCATTGAAACGAGGACCGGGACAGCGGTGCTGGGGACTGGAGCCTATTCACTGCTGCCCCAAGGATGCTTTGCCAGACCTGTGCCCCCAGCCAGGGCTCCCGCAGCCAGACCCCCCACAGTGCCCACCCCAACAGCTCTCCTGGCTGCAATGCCTCTCGCCAGCCGCACTCCCGTGCTCAGCACGGCATGGCACAGCCCGACACTGCTGCCGAACACGCCTCTCCTGGCTCCAATTGCCATGGTTCTCACAGAGCCGGGGATGGCAGCTGTCTGCGCCGAGTTGGAACCATTCGCTACAGAACACCAACATCAGTATTGTTCACAAGAACAGATTTATTCCTTATCCCTTTCTCCAACCCACACCTCGCCCTCCATTCAAGGCCCTAAGACAGTGCTTCTCTGGGGAGTTCAAACCCAGCAGCAGGAAAAGAACATTTAGAAAAAAATTTAAAAAAAGTGAAAAAGCAGGTGCCCACGAAGGGGTCTCATCCCTACAGCCAGCGCCAAGGAGGGGAATCCCACCATGTGACAGGCCTAGGTCTGCCACAAAGCATTTGCCTCCCATCTAAGCTCCATCGAGAGCTTCAGGTTCTACCAGCTGCTCCAGCCGTGGACATCTCCACCCAGACCACTATGGGATCCCCAAACTGCAGCGTGCCCCCTGCCCACCTGCGGCTGGTCAGCACAACCCCAGGGTGCAGGAGCAGCCCAGGTGAGCCAGGAAGGTCACGGGGCCCTTGCGAAATCAGGGACGGGATAGGATCTGCCTGTGGGCAGGGGAGGCAGGAGCCCAGCAGCACCTGCCCACCGCGGGGTCCGCTGCCCGCAGGGTGGAGGAGGCGCAAAGAATGAGGCTGAACTCAAAGAGGGAGCTCGCCAGGCACGCTTACTCCCTGCTCGTATTTTATTTCATCTCCTGATGGGTGAAATGTGTCCTTAATTTGTTCTAAAAGAAAAAGAGAGTGAGCTGCATTCTCACACCCATAACGAAGACAACACGCAAAGCCCTTTAAAAGCAGGCGCCACACATACTATGCGCTGCCTTTTTCTAATTAAAGATGTCTTTTCTAGTTAGCTGGGGCTGTGCGCGAGCTCCAGGCGATGCTGCCTGTCGGGCGAGGGCCCCGTGGGCTGCCCACTCCTGCCCAGCGGCAGGCAGCGCCGGCAGGGCACCGCCTCGCCCGGGGCTTAGCTGTGCCTTCGAGCTTGGAGGCCGAGCACGGGCAAAGGAGCGTGTCCAAGCCCTTCCCAGACGATCCATCCCCAGAGGGCTGTTTCTGGCTCAGCTAGCTTTTGAGAAAGAGGGGTGCATCTGGTTTTAATCTTACCCCTCGCGGTAGCTGTCACCATGGGTTTGCTGTCAGGGTAAAAGATGCCTTCATGCAGCCCCGTGCCAAAGCAGCAGACATGAAAACCTCAGGCTACAGCAAAACCCCAATGTCCTGGGCTACCCCGGCCCCAGGGTTCCACACCTCAGCCCAGCGAGTAGGGGAAGGGGCCATCGCTCCTGCCCCATCGCTTACGGGGTAGCCAGCTGCAAGCAAGCGCAGGAACCGAGCAACATCGCATTAGGCAGCACACGCCTTCGTTTCAGCCAGCAGCCACGGCAGCACCGGCAAGAGGGTGTACTGTACAGCCACCCCGGCTGCCCCAGGGAACCCAGCAAACAGGACCCACAGCGGGCAGGCTGCGGGCACCATGCCAGGACAGGCAGCGCAAGCCCTCCCAGTGCCGGTCGCCTGCCCCAGAGCGCACTGGAGCTGCAGATCTGTGCTCCAGTCGCCTCTTTCCTTCTCCCAAAAAACACAGGGAACCACAAGAACCACAAAAATGCATCTTCTCCGCACTGCAGAGCCTCTCTCTCTGAAGGGCACGCCGCGCTGCCGGAGGACCAGCCGCTCTGCTAACCCACGGCTCTCGCCGCCTGGAGAGCCGCCAGCTTTTAAAAGCAGCTGTCACATAAAAGCAAACATTGAAAACCATTACATTTACAGCAGTTTATCTTTAATGCCGTCTCAGTTTTTGACATTGCTCCATTCTGATTCAAGTTAAATGGTTTCCCCCTTGCAGCCGGCGCACCCACCCCTCCCGCGTGTTCACGCCTGCCAGGAGGCTCCTCCTCCTCTGAATTTGCAGTGCTGTGACATCATGCTGCTTTGCCATGGTGACAGCAGTGAGGTCACAGGCTCGCATGGAGGCCAGCAAATCTATCCCCTTCCCAAGCAAGGGAAGCAGGAGAGGAAGCAAGGAAAAGGGCAGAGGATGGAGCAGATCAGCACAACGGGTTGACCAAGCAGGGACTTACCACACCCCAACCCCAGGGACCTGCAATGAATGGGGCTGGAAGCATCCTTGGGAGCCAAATCAGCATTCCCCAGCTGCATCTGGGAATGCCAGCCATCAACAGTACAGGAGATCCCATCTCCTTGACGTGTCCCGGCAGGCACAGCTCCTCCTGCATGGTGCCCATCTGGAGGTGGGATGCTCCGGCATCCCCCATGGCCCCACTGGTGGTGATCTGTATTACCGTGGAAGGACCACAGGCATCTTCCCCGCAGAGAGTCTACGGACAGGCTGCCCTTGCTCCTCTACTTCTGCTCTGTGGCACAGCGGAGACAGGGGGAAGCTGGGACAGAGGCCAAGCAATGGGCTCACAGCACTGCACAAGGACCCACCAGGTGCATGTCCAAGTGGCAAAGTCCCCATAGAGGGCAGGACTCTCACCCCGGGTAGGTGAATCCCACCCTCCCTCCTCACCCCCTCAAGCCCTTTGGCTTTGCAGACCCCATCCCCTTGCCTCCATTGCCCACGGTGAGGCAAGAGCCTCCAGGGCCACGAAGGCAGTTGTCAGCTCAGTGCCCTGCAGCATCCCCCATCCTTTCACAGGGCACAACATCCCTCCCTGCCCCTTTGACAGATGCGCAGCCGGACTGCGGAAGAGAGTTCAGCTCTGAAATATCCCCAGCCCAACGGGCTGCGTCCTACTCCATCCACACCAAGGGTCTGCACCAGGGAAGTCCTCATCCCCATCCCTCTGACCAGCCATGGTTTCACCCTCTGAATGGTGCAACAACCCAAGAAAGTCCCAGCAGCATCCCTGGAATTTCTCATAGCAAAGCTCAAACCCAAATGGGCTGAATCAGGAACCAGGACAAACAAGGCCACTAAAAGCCAACGGGCAAATACGGGGGCTGGGTCTCGTAAATGACTCTCGGGGATGTGCATCCCAGTAATCACAATAAAAAGCGCAACATGGCAGGACTAACAGCGCTTCATGGGCTGGCGTCCCCCTCTCCCATGTATAGTCACTGGGGGATGTCACCTTCACAGCAAGCCTGGGGTTGCAGCCTCCCGGCAAGTTTTGTAGAAGAGGGCTCCAAAGCTGTGATCTGACATGCAAAAAAAGTCTCAGACCCCACCGGTTCCTTTGCTTGGGCTGACCAGCAGTTGCAGTGGGGTGGGGGGATGGACATCCCAAAGTGGTTCCACTCATCGTTCATTCAGCTCATCACACGTTTAACGCTACACAAACTAATAATGCACAAAATAAAAAGCAGAGAGACTCCGGGCAGCCGGACTGGCACACACAGTTGGTGTTTCCCATAAAGCTCATGCTCCAGCACTCTTCCTATGCCACTATCATCTCACTTTTTTTTTAATTAATTTTAAGCATATTTTCTAGCCCTTTGATTGCAAATAATTGAAAACATGGCACAAGAAGAGAAAAAGAACCCTGTATCATAGATTGTATGATGCCTGATCCTTCTATGTCAACCTCATCAGATCTGAGGATGGAGAAGCAAAGGCACGTGCCTGGCACATGAATGCTCCATTACCAGCTGGAATCACGCAGGAAAGGTCACACTGCCCAGGTCCCGGCATCCCAGCCCCTGGGAGCTTTGCGCCCCAGATTTCAGTGGACACAGAATCAGTCCCTCCCTTCTGAAGCTGAGAACTGTGCCGGCAACCCCAACAGAAAACCTGAGCCAAGGCAGCACCTCCCCCGGGGAGCTGCCATTGTGCGGTGGTAAAGCCAGCTGGAGGGAGGGAAGCACCGGGGAGGATGCTGGGTGCCACCGAAGCCAGTGCTGGGCTGCAGCCCTTGCCTCTTCTGACTGCCAAAGGACTCCCTTTTCATCCTCGGCAGGGTTTGCTGCTTTGCCCGGCAGCCAGAAGAGTTTTATCGATGTCAAAAATGAACAGCGCAGCCCCAAAGCCTGGGAACAAGTCTCTCTGCGCTGTTGTCTTGGCTGAGCATGCAGACACAGAAGCGCGGAGGTGCCAACTGCCCCCAGTCCCGCTTAATAAGGTGTTAACTCCCAGGCCTAATTGCGACCACTTAGCATGTCAACACCCTTCACCTCTCTCCTGCTAAACAAGGAGAAGTTTTGAATCGGCACCGCTCAGCACACACTCATGTGTTTGATCTTAGGCTGTGTTTTCTTTCCATCTTCCTTCCCTCCATCGCTCTGGATGGGTGTCGGAGCCCAGCTTACCCCCGTCTCCTCCGGTCTCCCTCCCTTACCAGGGAGCTTTGCCGAGTGTCTCCTTTCCAAGCAGCCGCATTCCTCCCTCTCTCTTTCTCCACATACCCACATACACACAGGAAACTTCACTCGCAGCATCCTAAGGTTGCACAGAAAAAAATGAATGGCAGGAAATTAAAAAGGTTCATGTAACAACATTAACACAGCTGTAATGCACAGCTAGTGTATATAAAATAACATGTCAGACGATCCCCTCGCCAGAAGAGCAGGACACCATGCTAGCGCCTGTATCTAAATAGTAAGGGTTTAGCTGCTGGCAGCACAGGCAGAAGGCAGCATGCACACATTTGCTACAATTACATGTGTGTTCTTCCAGTTTTCACCATGAGATTTTTCTGAAGTGCCATTACCACATTTTATATATACTCACATCGCTCCACCTTTTGCTTTTTACAGCACAGAAGATAAAAACACAATAAAATCAGTCTCTGTGAGTTTAGTCCTCTGCCCCATTCAACATACACAGTTTCAGCAAATTTTTTCTGAGACTGCTGTTATAAATGCCTCTTGTTCACATCCTAACAAACTGGCAGCACAGGAACTCTCAAAAAAAGGGCAATTCATGCATTATTTTTCTTTAAAAAGGCTACCTTTTAGAGCATCCAAAGCCAACTCAGACCAGCAACTCTTCCCCGTTGTACTGGGATGCGGTTCCCGTCCTTGCAGAGGTGAGCAGGAGAGGGGGATGCACTCACGGCTCCCAGGGCTGGATGCATGAGAGCCAGAACCAGCACTTCCACCTGCAGAGTACCTGCCCACTAACCCCCCTGAGGCTCACCCAACACCTTCGATATTCTGGAGAGCACAAAATTCACATAAACTCCACACCAGCCAAACCTTCCCATGGTTTTCTTTCCAAGCGCTTCCCTGCACAGCCCCAAGGGATGAGCAGATTCTCCGCTGCAGGTCTCAGAGACCCTTGGATTCAGAGTGAAAAATCATTTTGGGTGATTAGGCTTTCTCCTCACTCACCTCACTCCTTGACTTGGAACCAGGGAAATCTGAGCAGTGGTATCTCCCCACCATCACCTCCGTGATCTCCCCGCTTGGCACTAGCTTTGAAGATCACTTTGAAGGTCCAAGTCACTGCTCTGGAGGGTTGTCTGTGCTAGGAGGTGGCAGCAGATTCACCCCCTGAAGTTACAGGGCGGATGCCAGCGTAGCCAAGAGCTTCCATGCAGATGCTCCGTCTCAAAGCTAGGATGACCTTGGAAAGGGATTGAACAGACTCCAGCCACTTTGCTACTAAATCAGATGCACGTTAATCTACGTGTGTTGGCTTCACCCTTTTGGGGATGCACCTGAGCTCTCCCCACATGCTCCCATGGAGCTGGCTGGTTGGGTATAGGCAGTGGGGTCACCATCCCGGCCGGCAAGGTGAGGTACGGGCTGGGACATAGCCCAGTCTGGTGCCAGCCAAGAGCCTCTCTGGCACATGGGCCCTCGATAGCCCCAGAAGAGCTCATTTCCTGCCAGATATGGCCCTGCTGGCTCCCCTGCCCCTTCCTCGCTGGGAAAAGAGCTAAGAGCTGAGCAAGCCGAGCTCTGAAGAGCATCCTTTGCCATGGGTGGCACAGGAGCCACGTGCAGATGCCCCAGAGCCTGGTAGACCTTCTTATGGCCTGGGAGAGGGCAGTGGTTGAGATGACCTGATCCTCCAACTTAGTCATACACACCCTAAGAGGGCTGGTCCCATCATTAACCTGTGGGAGACTAAATTATAAACAGAGAGATCACAGCCAAGTCTCCTTCCTCAGTTGTCCATCCTCCCTGAGGTCCTCCCGTGAGGAGAAAACAGAGGCAAAGAAACAGTAGGGAATTACCCTGCTCTATTCCCTGCTTTTCTGCCTTGCACTAAGCAGGACACTACACCAGAGCAGAGCGAGGCTACTAATAGGTGCAGGGGCTCATCACCAGCCTGGTCCACATGCCAGCAAGGGCACTGGAGCTCTCCTCCAAGCATCGCAACACAGCGAAGACCTCAACCAAGCTTCTACCAGCATCACAAATTCAAGCTCAACTAGAAATGAGAAGAGGAAGGAGAACCTGCAACATGTTCAACTCCAAGGGAGAGAGAAGGGAGGGTCTGGAGGAGATCAAGGAAGAAGAAAGGGGAAGGCAAGGTTTGGGAAAGCAGAAACCAGACAGCCGAGGGATTTCACTCCACTTCACCAGTGTCGGAAGCCATCGCCCCAAGCGCTCAATGGGGTTGTGAACAGCGAAACCCGATCGGCTGTTAACCCAGGAATGCGTGGAAATGGCAACTGCGCATAACTCCGGGGAATCCGCCACCAGTGCCCCCAGCACCCGGAATCACACGAATAACCCGCGCGCTTCGTGCATGAGCTCATCCCGGGGATAATACTCTCACATGAGCCCAGCCGGCAGGAATTCGCCGCACGCTTAGCGGGCCGGGGGGAGGGTGAGGGGGAACACCGTTCTCCTCCTGCTCCTTTCCCCTTCGCCTCCTGCCACCATCCAACATTTCCCATGGATTGCGCGTTGCACCCTGGGAGCACGCACGTCCCAAAAGCCCAGCGAGCTGTGCTCGGCCTCTCTCTCCCAACGGGCAGGAGAGCGGGCAGCCTCCCTTTGCAGGGTTGCAGAGAGGTGCTGGGGAACCTGCTTGACCCCATAAAACACTATGAAGTCGCGAGGAAAAGAAAGGAGAGGCATCTGCACTCCTGCATCCCTAGCACTGAACCTGTTTCTTTCTGTTCCTCCAGCCTGCTGGGAAAAGGAATGGGAATCTCTTCTCTATTTCACCCATGTCCCAGCTGCTGGTGGTGCTTCGTGGACCCAGCGTGGTGCACAGAGGGACCAGGAGGGACCACGTTCCAGCCCTGGGAGCATGTTAGACAGCATCAGGTGTCGTACCACTCCTTGCAGATTTGCATCCATGTGGCTTCTCTCCTCCCCTCTGCCTTCCCCTCTCACTGCAGTCTGCCTTGTGGAAAGAGGCTGAAATCCATGGGGGTCTCCTCTCCCTGAGAACCATCCTGCTCGCCACCACAACAGCTTCTTTCTCCCAAGCAGCCAATGACCCAGGGAGGAGCTGCAAATATTATTTGCTTATTACGTTCCTCCCTCTGCTAACTGGATCAGCCCCAGACCCTGCTGTCTGCTGAAATGGATGGTAAAAATCTCATGGAGCAGGAGCAAGACTTTGACCTACAGTTGGAGGATTAGCCGTGGTCCATGAAGCCAGCCTGGCTCCCAGATGACACCTTCGTCACCTCTCAAGCACTGACACTTCCTGCCAGTGGTGGCTCTTCTAGGGACCGGCTAAGACTAACAAGGGAAAGTCAAATGGGACCTGTCTGCCCCTTCCACACCTAGACATGCCTCCCTCAGCGAGCAGGTGTCCCACATCCATCTTCTGGTGTGAACCGAGGGGAAACAAAGACACAACAACCAGAGAGCATGCTCAGACCTGCAAGGCCAGAATTCAAGCTGCAGATATCTGGGACATGGGGCTGGTGGTGCTGACAGGGCTCAGCAAACCCTGCGTTCATCAGAAGAAGGGAAGGTGGCAGAAGGCAGGCAGGTTGCAAGCACAGGATATGCCTACTGGCTTCACCAGGGCGAAGTGGGACAGCTATGCCCAAGGCACTTCATTCGGGGTGATGGGGCCAGACCTGCTGTGTCACCCTCTTCCAGCCATCACATGCTCTGCTGGCATGGAGGACCATCCTGAATTCACCGCCTGGGAGGCGAGGCAGCTTCTGCCTCCCCTTGCTCTCATCCACCTGTACCCATGTTTCTCATGCTCCTCAGCTGGATGACAGGAGGCTGCAGGTGCTGCCACACAGGAGGGAGACCTGAGGAAGAGACATGGCACCTGGCACCAGTATTACTGCCAACCGGGCAGCTCCAAGGGCCACCATCAGGTCAGGGGGACCAGAGTCAGCTCCCCAAACAGCACCCTGGTGGGCCCCAAGTGCTCAGCTGGGTCCCGCTGCGGCAAGCACCTTCCTGGAACACAAAGCCTGGTACGAGTTGCCTTGCACAACAGCAGAGCATTTATGCCCAAGGTCAGATAATTTGAGGTTTGGAAGCAATTCTGGGCTTTTTGAACTGCCTCCAAAGAAGAGGGATCTTCTACCTTTGAACTGAATGATCCAATCTTTCTGCAAGTGCTCCACCACTGAATCCCTCCTCTCCAGCGGCTCAGCTCCGGAGCCTCTGATGTCGCTCACCCTGGAAATGCCAGGGCAGGAACAAAATGAGCCAGCCCGAAAATAGCTTAGCCGTGACAAAGGTGCAGGCTTGGGCATGGGAGGCTGAGCCCATACCATGTCCCGCTCAGGCTGGACAGGCCCTGAAAGAGGACTGCAGATGCAATTTAATACATCACCATAAACACAGTTCACTTTACTCCTGGACAACTCTACTTGAAGCGGTGGCATGTTGGGCTGGGGGTCTCCTAAAGACTCCCCCATGCCACTCGCCCTCCCGCAGAGGAGCACTCCATGGAGAGCTCCCAGCTTCTTCTCCAGCCCGGGGCTCTCCCCTCCCATGGGGCAGCATAACCCAGAGACTGGCTCGGGACCCACGGGTGGACAGAGAGCTGGCAGTGGGAGGAGAAAGGACCAAGACTCAAGCTGCAAAAGGAACAAGAAAATGGAAAGTTAGGGCAAGTGAATGGAAAGCTGAGAGATAAAGCAACAGCAGGACAAAAAACCAAGGGTGAGACAGCCAGCAGAGGACACAGACAGTCCATCCCTGGGGGAGAGGGTTAGGAACAGATGCAGAGTAGGGGTAGCTCCTAGTTTTGACCCCTTGCAAACCTCCATTCCGCCCCAGAGCTGCATTTCTGCTTCATCAGTACATGGGCCTGGGCCATCGAGCAACAGGAAATGCTTTTTTCTGCCCTGGGGGTTCCCAGCCCTCTGCCCCAAAAACGTTACCCATAATGCGTCACCGCCGGTAAACTTAGATTTTCCCCAAAGCCAGCCAAGAGCCCTGAGCAAACTGTTGGCATGTGAGACGGCGCACGGCCCCGCGAGGAGGAAGCTTTGGAGCCCAGAGTAACCAGACACCCAGCTGGCTAATGAAGGGAAAGTGATTTATACCTTTCCGGGGGGAGCAGGGATCAGCATGAGCCCCCCACGGGGTGGGGGCAAGCAGCACTGGGGCAGCACCCCAGGTCCCCAGAGATGTTTCCAACCCACAGGACTAGAGCCGTGCCAGCCCCTTCCTAACGTGCCGGCGGCGGCGGCCCTGTGGCGTGCCAGGCGATGCAGCAGTCACAGCTCCTCGTGACTCGCCCCGAGCCAGACGCCAGGAGACAGAGTTACCGAAGTCTCCAGAGAGCCAGGCGGGAAGTGAGGAGGAGGAGGAGGAGGCCGAGGGCTCGCGGGGGACTCGCCGCTCCAGCGCGACACCTAAAGGACTTCGCACATGGATGCACAAGGAGGGTTTTGATGCCGCGTCCCAGCTCCTGCTTGATCCTGCCGGCTGTAGGCACCGGTGCTAGACACACGCACAGGCAGCTTAGGCACTGCGGCTCCTACCCAGGCTCAGAGGAGGTTTAGTGATGCTGGGCTTAAAATACCAGAGTGACTGCATATCCCTCACCTATATCAGCACATCTTTTTCAGCCCAGCGAGCCATCAGTGCTGCCCGGAACAGGCAGTGCCTATGGACAGGGCGAGGGGATGTGGGGTGTGCCGGGATGCGGCCCCCAGAACTCTGAACAGCAGCTCCAGCAACTACGATGTCCCCAAAGGGGAAGCAGGTTTGGGGCTGGCACCAAAATCTGCTTGTCAGCTCTTTGCCCTCCCCAGGGACTGCAGAAACAGCAGCTCTGCCCCTTGCAGACACAAACCAACCTGGCCAAGTGTCCCAAAGCAGATGCTCAGGGATGAAGTCGCAGGACGCTTTGCAAGACGAACACGCACCAAGTGCGAGGAGCGGGGCTTGGGCTGCAGGAGCCACAGGAGGGTTGGCATTTTATTTTATACAGACTCGTGGGCTGGTGCCACACTCATTTCAGGGACTACCTGCTGTAAAGGAATAAAACTATATGCTGAAGAGGAAAATAGGTGAGATGGAAAGGTGCAGTGCACACCGGGTGCTGGCACAAAGCCAAGAGCCAGCAGCCCCCGCGCCTGAGCACTTCTGTTTCTTCCTACCTTATTGAACATATTGCTTCCCAGTGCTTCTCCACCCACTGTTAAACACCTCGTGGGAAAGTCCTGCAAAGAACTTCGCAGGTATCAAACTACTAAGCTGCTCAACAAATTATTTTGAAACCTATGGAGTTTATTATTCTGAAGAGTCTTTTCTGTGTTTCTTCTATACCAGCCTGAAATATTCTTTGGCAGGTACAAATTTCTGTACTAAATTCCAAACAAAGATCTATTCCTAACAAATTACAGTAATTTCTTTGAACCAAGAGAGGTTACAGTGCGAGGGCCTCACCCCATCTAAATCCACTGAGACCCTGATTTGCCCCAGTCAGAATAGAACATTATTTCTATTAAACGTAGCAGAATTTTTGGAGCAGCCAGAGGCTCCAGGAGCAGAGGTGGCCTGGTCTGGGTACTTCCACCCCTAAAGCACTGCAGGTGATAAGCCAACTGCATCCAGGACTCTCACACTAAACCTCAGCCAGAAAACACCCATAGGTGCTGCTGGGGCGCAGCACCCTGCCCCAAAACCCTCTCCCTCTCCTCCCCATCCAGCCCCTCTCTGCCCCACCTTGGCACAGATCAGCTGCTGCCCAACACAGGCAGCACACTACCAAGAAAAAAGTCATTTCAGCTACGGTTGGCGTCTGACTTCACCTATAGCTGGGTACACACCCCATGGATGATGCTCCCCCCCAGCACAACACAGGCAGCTGCTGAGCAGGACTGGCAGCCCCCCTACGCCGCAGGCAGCGCCAGCACCAACGCTGGCAGCCAAGGCATGCTGTGGATGGAGAGAAAAGTGCTTGCTGGCTGCTGCTAAGCAAAGGTGCAGCAAGGTGAGCAGCGCAGGAGGAGAGAGCAATGACAGAACAGGGCAACCTGGATGCCCCCAGATTTTTCCTAAGACTTGGAGACCACGGTGCTTTCCAGCAGGCAGAGCAGCAACAGCCCCGAAAACCACCCTTTTTGAGCAGGGGAAATCTTAATAAATATTCTCCAGCAAGGGAAATATTCGCATATCACATCTTATCACAGGGAGGGAGAGGTTTTGTGCTTCGCTGGGAGAAGTATCGCATTTCCAGAGCTGGTCCCTGGTCCTGCAGAATAGCTGGGCAGTGCTGAGCCTGGCAATTGCATTAGGGGACTGAACAAGCAGCATCCAACAATATCTATCAATAAGCATTACCCATGCTGAGCGGGCTTCCAGCTGCTTAGATGATGGCTCGCACATACGTTAGTGTATGTATATATAAATATATACGCTGACAAGGGAAAGTCCCACACTTATTAGAGGGGGGGAGAACCAGGAGTGAACCTAGCCCGCTAATTACACGGGCTAATTCACTCATTGAAGCCCAAAGTTGTCCCTTATGCGCGGTCTCGGTGAGGGGAGTGGAAGGCGGCAGGGAGCCCCTCCGCAGCTGGGGGGGCCGCCTCAGGTTTCACGGCAGGGTGGGGGGAACAGGGCAGCTCTGCCTTCCCTGCCAGCAGTCTCCCATTTCTAAACACCTCGCTTTCGTCTGCTGGGGTTGTTGCATCAGCTCCTGCGCTCGTATTTATAACTGGGTTTTAAAACCTGATATTCCATTTCCAGTAGCTCGGTGGGGGTGAGCTGAATTCACAGGGCCCCCAGCCAAGCAGCTGCTGCCAGCGTGATCCTTATTCCCTTCACATCCTGCTCAGAAAAGCTCCCCACCGTCAACCTGGTGCCACGGCTTACTGGCATGGTCTCTTTAATTAGCTGACCGAGGCATGAGGCAGGCCCTCATTAAAGAGATAGCTGATTTGACTCTGGGCAAGGGGGACAGGGAGCTCGGTCGTGTTTTACACTGTGTCGGTTAATTGAATTGCGTGCATGCTCAGGCACATCGCTCCCTCCCTCTCCCAGCAACTCTTACTGCTAGCCTGAGGCTTCCCAGATTAAAAAGACCCCAAAAGCTATTTTTAAACCGATGGATGGGTGGTGAAGGGGCTGGCCTGAGAGAGGGAGGGGAAGTTCCTTTGGGACAGCAGACTCCATCCCAAGCGCTGTCTCTCCTGGCACAGGCTCTCCTTGCAAGAGGAGCCGCGGGCTGGGAGGAGCTGGAGGTCTTTCTCCAGAGCTGTTCCTGTGGAGACCAAACGAGGTTGAGAGGTCCCTGCACCGGCACCAGGCTCTCCTCCGCTTCACCCCCACGCCAGAGTGAGGGAGCCCCCTGGTCAAGTCGCCACGGCTCTTGGGACTCACCCCGATGCCAACTCACAGCCAGCTGGAGACAGCAGAAGGACATGTCCCTGCCATCAGCCCAGTGCGACTCCGGGGACCTCCACTCCCTCCAGGAGGGAACTTCCAGCTGCTTTAGGTTATAAATAAAAAATGACCTGATGAAAACAGCCAATCTCCTGGGCACCAGGATCAATCACACACCTATTAAGTGTACAAAGCAACCTCTCAAAATAACAGCAATTCATAAACCCTGACACCAGGAGCAGATTTGAAGCTTGGCTGCGACCCATCACCCAATGTGCTTCCATGGAGCATCTACTTTGCCTTCGCTCTGTTTCATGGAGAGCCATAGACCCAAATCCAGCAGAAACAGCATAAAAAGGAAAACTCCGGACTGGGACTCTTAAATAAATCCTTTCCCGGCCTTGGCTGCCCTATGTGTGTCCACAGAGGCCAAGCAGCTTCCCTGTGCACAAGATTGCTTCTGTGGAAAAGGAAAATAGCATTTGCAAGCCTGAAAGGGGCAGTAAAAGGACAAATTGCCTATTATTTGAAACGTGCTTTGGGAACCTCAGCTGAAAAGTATCTAGGAAATGCAAAATAAGCCTGAAATTCTCCAGGCCCCTGTCTGGATGCTGCAGCATTGCTCCATCCCAACCTTGAGCACTGAGGACCAACTTGCTGTCGGATGGCTCCGTGCCTGCAGTGCAGTCAGGCAGGGAGTATTTGGGGCCAGAGGGGCGGATGCCCAGCAGGGAGCAGCACATTTCCCTGACTTTTCTTCCAAAGCAGCCAGCTAGCCCTGCCCCACCACCCTGGACATCTGATGCCACCTCCATGGTGGCAGCAGCTTAGCCACCCAGCCCTGAGCTCCACGCTCCAGCCAGACCCTTGCCGCACAGCTCGGGGCACCGGCCAGCAAATATCCTCCGTGAAGTGACTGCCACGGCAGGCTGCTACACAGCAGGGGCAAGACACCGCATAACCCCAATTTCAGTGTTGCAGTGACATCCCGGCCACCTAGTCCTCATGGCTGCTGCTGGGAGAGCCCTGGCCCTGCCAGCTGCAGGTGTCCGCGTGGAGCAAGCAAAACCGTCACCTGCTTTCATAAAGACCCAATGCTAATAAATGGAAATTACTAATTTCCTAGTCACCCAGAACAGGTTTCAAAGCACTTATTTACAGGAGGAGAGTTCCATTTCTATAACCAGTCCTCTAGTCATCCTGTCCCCCTACATTTTGGAGCTCCTAGCAGCTGCTGCCTGAGGTGGAACAGGCTGGAACCACCAGACTTTCTGTGACGTTCGAGACAGGGATGTGATCCTATTTTGGAGGATGTAGCTGTTATTGTCTGATAACCCTGGAGAAGAATTTGAGCAGACATTAACTGAAGATGAAGAAGAAATGCAAAACCCAATCCTACTTCAGACTAGTGCATGAGGTCGTTCTAAAAAACCAGCTTCTGATGGGAAGCTGTTTTGCAGAGAAAGCCTCTGCTGGCACCCACGGAGCAGTAGAAAGTACAGGGGGTGTCTCCCAACAGTCACCACTAACCGCTCTGAGCGGAACTTCCATTTGACTGCAACAAGAGAGGCTACGCAGGGCTGCCTCTGATCCACCTCCACGTACTTACCCAAACACAGCACCCCTAGCAGAGAGGCAGCCTGCTGAAGAAGGTACAAACGACTGCCTTCAAACCTTCCCATGGCCAGTGACAGTCACCAAGCCTCAGCCCACTCAGGGAGAAAGCAGAGCATCCTCCAGAGCCTTTTTCTGATCATCTTCACCTCTGGGTGGCGAGGATAAGCCTACATCCAGAGCACAGCATTCATAATTTCTACTCAAACCTGGAATTATTTTACCTGCTCTATTTGCCAATACCACTCCCCCTCTGTTACAACTGTTGAATAGTTAAGCCACACACTTGAAAAGAGGAGAGAGATCCTGTCCCCCCAGCCCTGCCTGTATTTGCTGAACCCCTTCAGACCTGTTCCTGCCACCACTCTCCCAGCCCTGCCGCAGAGGTGCCTCCTCTCGCAAGAAGGGCAAGGACTCCAGCTGCCTCATTTCTTGCTGACTGCTTGCAGCTCCTCAGATGAAAGGCACTATAGTGCTACAAACTATGAATGTATTTGAAGTCAGAAGGATTTCAGAAACATTCATCTTTACCAGTTTTAAAATTAACATAAGCCTTGTATCTTATAAGCTGACCTGAATAGATACCAGTGTCTAAGGCAGGGAGGTGCTCTCTTAGATCATTATCTAGGAGAGCAAGATACTTACACATTATACCACCACCAAATTTTGTTAATTATCTTGCAGCTACCCAGTAGTCAAGTTTTGTCTGTGCAAAAATAACAACAAAGCAATTATTTTCATTCCCATTCGCCCCTCGTATCAGAGGCATCATCAAATGAAGGAAAGGCAGGTTGCTTACCCACGGGCAGCAAGAAGAGCACAGCAAAGCACACATTGCTTTCACATGCGAGACTTTGATTGTCTGAATAAATTTGGTTTTCCATCTTCACAGCAAGATGTTTTTGGGTACCAGCTCACATTGTGGTTAGCGCTGAGCAATCCAGCAGCTGAGATCCGGATGGGAACACCAGACTGAATTAAACTCATCAATCACTCTAACCCCAAACCTTCAACTGCTGCAGGACGTGGCAGCAGGATGTGTATCATCTCCGCTCAGACATCTGCATGTCCTGCAGCTCCTTTTAACAACAAAATGCTGGTTTCTTCTCACCTAGGTGATGTGTAGGCTCTTGCCAATGCAGTACATGGGAGCACCCCGGGAAAGGTGTGTGCCTGGTTTCCAGCTGGGTCCCGATAACCCAGATCCAAGAGAGCCTGGAGGACAAGGGACTTCCCTGCACTTTTCATTGACCAGCAAAGGAAAGTGGAAACAGAAGCTGACTTGCTGTCATTGCTGCTTGTCATAGATGAGAACAGCAACAACAAAGCTTATGACACTTTTTGCTTTGATTACAGGTTTCCCCTGTAATTAAGAACAAGAACTACTGCAACAAAAAAAAATTGCAGTACAAATCTTCCGCACAGCTAATGAAGAAGGCACAGACACAAAGAGTCATTACCACCAAGTAGGGAGGGGTGAACTGACAGCCCTCCTTTTCCGCAGGGTTTAGCATGGTGAGGATGTCCAGGTGATGTGCTCTAAATTAAAATCTGGGT
Organism: Astur gentilis; assembly: GCF_929443795.1. Lineage (NCBI taxonomy): Eukaryota > Metazoa > Chordata > Aves > Accipitriformes > Accipitridae > Astur > Astur gentilis. The sequence continues at coordinate 1,583,207 of NC_064912.1, forward strand.
CTCACTAGGCTGAATGCTAAACAAACATATAGAAGCGTCGATCCCAGCTTGCCTGAGCTACCTTACCTCAGCCATAGGACTACACTTTCTTTCTCAAGGCATCTTCAGGCTGGCCACCCATTCCTGCCAACGGGCCGCTCCTGCCCAAACGCAGTTAACTCTGGGTAACAGCCAGGGTGCCCCAAGTGCCTTGACAACTCCAAAACCAACACCAAAAACCTCAGGGTTGCAGAGAGGATGCTACAGAGGGCTGCATCCAGAGCAGACCTCACAGCCCACCTGGAAAGAGCTGTCTCAAGCACAGAGCCTGCAGCACATGCTTGCATTCCCAAAATGCAAGCGTTACACAGAAAAATGTCAAGTTTTCCCACTGGCAGGGCTGCCCAGCCCATACAGGCAGCCACTGACCTGTGAGCATGTGGGGCAGGAAGGCGCAGGGCAAAACTGCTCCATGCTTGTCACGCACGTGAGCTAGCCGGGGAAAGCAGAACCTGTTTGCAGAGACTGGCACCTGAGAATGAAATAAGTATATGAAAACCCACTGGGCTTGAGAGGGAGGCATCTTCTATTGGGAAAAGCTGTCTGGTGATGCCCAGCTGGCTCTTGGCTGGGAAGAAGGCGGCAGCAAGCATTTGTGCTGTGTTGAGAAAAGATAATAGGAGCTTCCTCCAACAGAGCAGCTAAAGGCCACAAAGCTCAGCATGAAAATGTCAGGATAACTACGGGGCTGAGCAAACGCCAAAAACATAAATACAGATATGAACACTGCAGATAGGACTGTGCAGAGAACAGGCAGCACAGGCAGACAGGAGTGGTGGTCCATCCAAGCTAGCAGCCCACTGGCACTCTGCAGAAGGGCTACAGCGCCCTGGCACAATGCAGGCACAACCACAGAAAGCAAGTACCAGAAGAGACCTGGACTGCACATCCCCAGGATGAACAGACAAGCTCATCTTCATGTTGATCCTGGCAGTCAGTCCAGCAGCGAGGTGGGAGACACCTCTCCTCTGTCCAAGGGAGGATACCTCTGCCTGCTGCGCCCAGCAACCTTTGAATGAGCAAAGAAGGCTCAAAATACCACCTCTCCTCAGCTAAGAGCCTCCTGGTCCTCAAAACACCCAGCAAATCCAAACCCAGCGCACATCTTGCTAAGCAGGCTGTGGAAAGCAGAATGACACCAGAGCTAAATGCATTGGGGTCAGCCCCAAAATGGGTCCCAACACTCCAGGAGCGCGGGAGCAACCAGTGTGCACTGCCAACCATGGGCTTGCTGCATCCCACATCAACAGAGGCAGCTTGAGGAGGAAACCTTTCTTCTGTGGCTTTGGAAACCAAAACTCACAGCTTTCCAGGTCTTTGGTGAAAGTCCAGGACCAGGAAACGCGCATGAATGTGACAGTCATTGCCTGGCTAAAAGACAACTCACCTGCTGAACTTTCCCACAGATGAGCTCTTTCTTTTGACCACTACCACCTTATCTCTTGGCTTATCTAGAGCAAGGAAGTACCTTTTAAAGCATAACATGCATAATTTTTTTTTTTTCATCTCCAAACACATCTTCTTCCCCTTCCTTGTCCTCCAACAGCAGAAACTCAAATATTGTCTATGCTTTACAAACCAAAAAGATTCCTAAGAACCAACAGATGCAACATCCCAACAGGAATGAACCACTGAATAGGAGGGAAAGCCTGACCCTTTGGTTTTATTTTGCTTAAAGACTCAAAGAACCCAACCTTAGGAAGAAAGAAACATTCAAAATTAAGAACTTCTATTTTTTAAACCTGGAATTGAAAAAATAAGAGATTCCTTTAGTGTTTTCTCAGTTATTGGGAAGAAGCCTGCCAAAAAAGGACAAAAATTCATGTTTCTAAGGTAAAAAGCAAGTGTGTGCATGTATACATGCACCAATACGCACATACTTACACCCTCTGCACCCAGATTCATGATCTACACATATATTAAAACACTGTCCTCCGCTACACTGCATATGGAGGGGCAGCAGCACGAGGGCGTCTCTGGAAGTTTGGGGTTTATGTTGTCACGTCAGAGGCAGAAATACATTTATTTCTTCCTACAGAGGCAGAATTACAGGAACTTATTTCTTCCCTGCTCCTTGATCAGCACTCATGCCATCTGAAAGACTTGCTGAGGACGCCTGGGACATCTCTCCTCCCCAGGGAACCAAACCTTCCTGCTTGTCATTGTCACATTCATATTAATGAGGGGGAGAAAAAAAGCACTCAACTCATTTTATAGGCACATCAAATTCCTCTCCCAAGGAGAGTATGGGAACAGAGCTCAACAAGGGTTATTTTTAAACAGACCAGATACCAGGCTGCCCTGGGTTTGCACAGTCAGTATTTGCTCTTTCAAGAACTGCCGGCCGTGGAGGATGGACCAGCTGCCTCTGCCCTGGGCTTGGCAGGTGGGAAGGGAGCCGGGTGGTTTGGTCCTTCATCGCAGTGGGGAGCAAACTCTTCCTCTCCACGCACCCCAGACACCCAAAGACAGACCTCTGTACTGCAACAGCAGTGCTGGTGCCTTCCCCAGGGTGACCACCCAGCTAAGGGGCTGCCATGCCCTGGGCACCAGGCAGCATGGCACCCTGCTTGGCCCTGTGTCCTCCCACAACAACACGCTCCTTTCCAAAAAGCCACCACGGCACTGCATATTCAGCAGTGTTTGCTTTCCTTTTGACCCCTAGCTCTTCATTTCTTGCTCCCAAGCTCTCAGCCAAAGGGAAGCAGCTGCAAGAGCTCAGCTGGGGTCTGCAGATCCCAACTCCTGCCGATAGCTTGGCTGTGCTCAGACAGGATGCTGTCAGCTGCAAAACTTTTGAGTAGCCAGAAAACTCAAGATCTGCATCCAGCAGCATCAGCCCCTGCCTCTCCAGCTGTAGTCCTGCTCCTGCACCCCTTCCAAGGGGAGAGGCAAGAGCTCAGCAGAAGCTGAGGCCAAGGGCAGCTCCTCTCCGAGGAGGCCAGCAGGCCAGTGGGCAGCAGGTGTCCTGGGGCCATCCTGCTCCATGCAGCCTTTAGGTGCTAATGTGTTTCTGTGGGTGGCGTGGCACCCTCTTGCACCTCAAGGAGGTAGGACCAATTCTGGCATGGAGAACACGCTGCTCCAGCTGCTCTCTGGCCAACTGTGACCAAGCTCCACTGTGGCAGGACCCAGCTCAGTATCCAGCAAAGTTCCAGGTGGGGGGAAAGCACCGCAGCAAACCTGTGACTTCATTCTCTGGATGGGAAGACCTCACCACGACCCAGCGTGAGAACCTTCTCTCCCACGACACCGGAGGCGTCTGGAAGCGTTTTGAAGGTGATTCCTGCAAAGCTCTGTGGTTTCACAGCTTTCCCGCTGTAGCAGATGCTGGGGAGGCTGCTGCCAGCCCCAAGCAGCACTTCCAACTTGCTCCCAAGTGCAGTGGGAACTCTTGGGGTGCAGCAAGGGCCAGGAGCTGGAGAGACCTCACGGCCAGCAGGGCAGGACCACCACTCCCCTGTGAGAAGCAGGGCAGACCTGGAGATCGTGGCCAAGTTCAAGCAAGACTCCCAATCACCAGCAAGCTGGCGGTAATGAGGCAGGTCTGAGGTCACGCTGGGACGTCAACCCATAACCAGCATCAGGATGAGACCTGGTGCTCACTAGGCAGGTCCACAGAGATGAGGGCAGGGTCACTCTGGGAATCAGCCCATGATCTGGGGATGGAGCCAGAGGCTCCACAGCTGAGCAGGGCAGAGCCAAAGACTGGCTCTCCTACCATGGTGCCACACAGACCCATTCAGCATCTTCCACGTAGACCATGCAGCACCATCCATGCCCCCAGTCAACAAGACAGCAGCATGGTTTAGCTCCATGGACATCTCAGAGACTGGTGGACATCTCAGAACAACCCTCTGTGCCACAGCAGGGGCTACTTCTCCTGCCAGATGCAGACACCACAGGTCTTCTGCTGGGTGCTGCCATCCCTGCACATCCCTGCACAGCCAATTCTCCAGCACAATGCTCCTACGTGGCTGAGGTCTCGTGTGCAATCCAGACTCCTGCCTCTAGGCATTAGCTCTACCCATCTAGGGATGCTAAGGTGAAAAGACCCACTCAGTAGAGCATTTACTGAATATAAGTAGTTGCACAGCCAGATCCCAGGGCACAGTCTACTTCCAAACCTGAACAGCTTCACTGATGGCAGGCTATGAACTGTGCTTACTTAACGATATTTGATTGCAAACGCTCTGGAACAGCCCTGCAGCAAACATGATGCGCTTGTGTTTTACTGCTGCAGATCATTTATAGTCCAAGGCAGGCAAGTTCAGGCTCAGGAGCAAAGAGATTAGGTTTACAGCGCTGAGCAGCAATTACAGTTCTTATCTGAAATTCACTGATGCCAAAAGAAACCTTGACATCGGCTTCCACAGGCTACTGTGAAAAAGCCTCTGCCCACCTTGTCAAGGCCTTGAAGCAAAGATGCATGATCCCTATAACTAGCAGGGCAAGGCCAGCCCTCAGCATGCATCAGGCCGAGCTGTCTAGAGGAGGAGATACTTGAAATACCCATCATTTACGTGGTCAGCCAGCCCCCAAGGGATACAAGGACCAGCTGCTTTCAAAGGCAACCCCACGCATGACTCCTGGGTGCTCTGGACGTCACAGCCACCTCCTCCTCCACTGGGCTCCTGAAGCAACCTCTGCCCTGACCTCAGAGCAAGATGCTCCCACAAGCTGTGGCGTGCATTAGTTCTCCTTGTGCTGGTCACTCACCGTGAGGATTCACACCCGGGTGGGAGGTCTACTGTCTGGGCAGCACTCAGGTTGCCTCAGGGCAGTTGCCCACTAGCTGGGCAGCACTCTCCCACTACCCCAGGCACACCCTGCCCTCTCCATCCCCACTCTCTGGTGTGATGGAGCTCCAGGAGATTTTAAAGCAAGGTCCCATTAGAGGTCAAAGGCAGGTGACAATCCCTACCACAAAGAAGCAATGCAGCAGGACAAAGATTTTTTCACTCAAAAGATCTGCAGCTTTGGCAGGTCCTGTCACCAGTGCAGCACTATGGGGAGGAGAAAGCACCCTCAAAAGTTTTGCAGTATCTAAGCCTGCTCCTAATGCCGCCCTAGGCTTAAAATGGTGAGAAGCACTCCTGCATTCTCTTCTGGTGGGTGTCCTGGTGGAAACCAGACTTTGCACAGGGCAAAGCAAGATCAGGTCAAAGACTTGCTGCAGGCAGAAGAGCCAAGTTGTAATTTGGTTAGGATAATTACTCATGCTCTAGCATTCCTCCACCCAAGCAAAGCACGGAGCAGCTCTAAGGCTGGAAGCATACACGAGGAAAGCCAGGCAGTTCACATGGGCTTGGCATCTGAGAGAAGAGACAGGTCTCTCCAGCACACAGAGGCCAAGTGGCTGCCTGAGGCCTCCAGCAAAGCTGGGCTGAGCCGAGACCGCATCTCCTCCAGATCACCAGCCTGCTGCCTCCTCCCTGTGCGCATACACCCCAGGACTATGATGCTTTTAGAGGCAGAAGTTCAGACCGCAAAACCCCAGACACCATTGCTGTTCTCTCCTGGGGTGTTCCCAACACTCTGTGCTCTTCCAGGCTTGGGTGGGCAGCCACAAGATGCTCAGAGGACCGCGGTGGGATGAAGTAGGCCCTGGCCAAACCCTGGCTCACCCCGCAAGTGCCAGCAACATGCAAAGGGGCTCAGGAGGAAAATGCACATGGAGCTGTGTGCGGCTATGCCCCTGCCCAGCTCTGCTGGCACCCTGCCACGGGGAACAGCATCAAGAAATGATCCACAGCCTGAGGCCTTGCTATACTTTGCCCACCCTCTGTTGCAGCTGCTGGGCTGAGAGCTGCTAGGAATTCCCTCTAGATACACAGGGGTTAATCCATAGCCAGCTGGAAATCAAAAAGGGGCACATCCTGCCTTCAGGCAGCACTGAGCATGGGCACAGCTACCAACAACGGTGGCTTGAGAGCACTATCAGGGCTGCGGCTTGCCCCTCCTCAGCCCCACTGTGAAAGACAGGGAGGAGATGGAGAGCAAAAGGGCCTGTTGCAGCCTCCCAAGCTCACTGCAGCTCAAAGGAGTTGGAGCAGCAGAGCTCAGTCCCAAATTAATGCTCCAGCCTCTGACTGCGCAGGAAGGGGGTGCAAGACGGTGTGCCACGGAGATCGCAGCCACATGTGCCAGGAGATGCAAGCACTTGGAGATTATTTCGTAATAAACACACTAAGTACCATGAACCCAAAGGTCAGGGACTGGAAGTGCTTGCCAGACCAAGAACTGGCAATAAGGACTTTAGACAAGAAGAGACGGGGTAGGGAATTGGTGTCGGCACTGGGACTAGTCCCATGCATGCAAAAGAGACTAAAGAACAAATTTGTCTGTATCCTAACCTGGAGGAACAACACACCAAGTCTTAATAATAAGAAAAACCCTGATAGCATTTGGAAAGGTTCAACCCCTGCAGCCCCAAGCACTCCCACAAACAAGCACTCTCCCCTAGGAGAGCCAAAAGCCCTTCCTCATGGAGCTGCAGCCCACAAGAACGGCCACGTCTTACCTCCTCTCCCAGACTCCCCCATCCACGTATCCCAAAGCAACAGAAGGTTTAGGGCACCCAGATTTCCATACTTCAAGGGAGTCCCATCACCTCCCACACAAGCCCAGCTCTACTGGGGAAAAAATATACAATCAGATCCTTTAAAAAATGCCAGGTTGGTCACACTGAAAACAGTCATTTTGCTCAGGCGAGTAAAAGAGTGATGAGTGTATCTGTTTCCATGTTCATTTACACATCACCTGCCTGCCCACCCTACGATGGTGCAAACCAGACAGCATCTTACAGCAGGAGATGTGCCCTGGATCCTCCTGCAGCACAGGCAGCTGGCCCAGCAACAAGGAGCATGGGCCATGTCTGAGGTTTTTAAGCTAATCAGCAGGTACTGCCACAAGCTGCCATAGAAAACAGGCTGGAAGCAGAGCGTGCAGCGAAAGGCTGCAGGGAAGAATGGCCCCGCAGCTCGCACACTTTTATTTTCTCAGAAAACTTTGGAGCTGAAAGGTGGTCACTGAGGTTGGCGTGTTTAAAATAACAGCTGGGAGGAGGCTGGGGAGGCAGCAGCAGGAGAAGGGACACCGCTCGCGAGCGTAAATGAGAGTCTGTGTTTGGCCACGCTGGCGGGAAGGGGGAGCACTGTACGGGGGGCATCTCTGTGACTCCCCCCTTCCCATTGCCAAAACCTTCTGGGTGGGCTCTGCTGATTTCAACTGAGCCCCTGTGTTCAAGGGAAAGTTCAAGCCCACGCTGGGTGAGGGCACGGGGATCTCCACGATTTACTGAGATGCTGACAGGCACCCGGAGGGGTGACCCTGGGGTCTGCATCCCGGCATGACCAAGCATCGCGGGGTGCAGGCAGCACCAGCATGGGGGCATGTGCTGGGAGGTGCAAGGCTGGCCCCCAATAAACACATCGTTTTCTCTTGGTGGCTCATGTACAGTAACATCTAAATATATACTTGACAGAAAGTGTGGAGTGATTTATTTTTGTTATTGTTGGTCTAAAGTTATGCCGGCTGGAATGGCGCTGCTGAGTTATAGGGCCTCGCTGGGCACACACGAAACATTATCAAAGATATGTCATAAAGCAAATATTAGCAGGACCTGCACTGGAGGTTACGCAGGGCCACCGCTTCCAAACGCAGCCACCACACAGCAGGAGCCACCACAGAGGGTGACCTAGTCCTGCTCTAGCCACAGGCAGGTCCTCCAGCCTGCCCGGCCACCATCCATCAGGGTGGAGGAGGAGGACGACCGTGGCATCATCGCACCTTGAGAAGATGCCAAGATGCAACAGGCTCTGATGGGCAAGGGCTGCATCAGACTCCCAGCCACCATGCACGAGGCAGGAGAAAAATCCCCCTCGCAGAAAGGGTCTGAGCTGCCTGGCCTTTCCCTGCAGCCCATCTCTGGTAGCAAGACGCAATTCCCTCAAGAGATCCCATACGGGAGTTATTAGCCTTTCATCAGAAAGCGGGCAGATGAATGTTATAAAAATCACAAAGCCACCATGTACTCTAGACAATCCAACCCACCCAAATTCAGCAGCGCATTTCTCTGGGATGTCTTTCCAAAATTTATTTTGTGCCGGAGGGAGGGGGAGGGCACTGACACCAGTGGGAACCTCCCTCCTTCCCCCTTTCTCACAAAGATGTTTCCCTGCTGCCTTTCCATGCAGTGACCATCACTGCCATCCCATCTTCCTCACTGCCACGTCTCTGTGCTCCCCTTCGCCCCCTGCACATGCCCAATGATGACTGCAAAAGCACAACATCCCTTATGCCACTGGCCAAGACAGCCAGTGGTCTTTGGTGGGCAAAGCGACAGTGACCCAAGACCCCTCTCCACTCCTTACCCCAGGTGCCCGCTTGCCCAGGAGAAATGCCCATTGCATAGAGAGATTGAGAAAGAGGAAAGGAACCTCCTGCCAGGAGGACACATTCAAGGCAGAGCTCATGTCAAGTGGGAAATCCGCTTTGCCTGTGCAGATGAGCTCCAGTGCACGGCCGTGGATGCCTGGTGGGTCCCTGGGCAGGAGAAAGTCAGAGCTCCCACATCCCCTCACCAGCCTGGGCTGCGGAGCAGGACCTGTGGTGCCCCATGGCTCCCCAGGCAGAGTGCAGGGCAGCAGGTTCCTCACCAGAACAGCAGCGGCAAGCAAGAGATCAAGCCGGTTCGAAACTTTGGAAAGCTTTACCCTTTGACCTCTCTGCAGGCTGCTCTTCAGGTGGTGGGGGCAGAAACAGGGCAGGAATCAAGCTCAACCTCAATAAAGTTTTGGTGTACCATACAGCAAACTCATTTTTAAGAAGCATCATGCGTTGCAAGCTTGAGCCCTGCAGATACACAGCTTAGGGATCCCGGCCTCTAGCGTGCAAAGCGTGCCGAGCCCTGCATTCCGGCACCGTGCAGATCCAGTGCCGACTACAAGGCTGGAGCTCTCCTGAGCCACAGGCACCAATTCACAGTGGAGCTACGTGGACCAGCTATTTCCTCCAACTAACTAGCCATTGCTGCAACCTCCAACACAGCCACTCCAGAGAAATGCATAGGGTAAACAGAGATGCATCTAAAGCCCAAATTAACTATGAAAGCCACAGCCGCCACGGCTTTCATCTGGCCATACGGTTTCGTTCTCGCTAATGAAAGCTCACTTAGCACCACTAGTGTCTGCCACGCCGCAAACCGAGGTTACGACCGCTGCACCAGTGACTCAGGCATTGGCAAATTGCACGGTTTTCTGCTTTCAAGCAGGGCATGCTTGCCGTCCTGGAGCCTGTCGCTGCTGCAGGCAGCCCCTTGCCTGTGGCTGCTGCCAGGAGACCCCTGAACCAGCTGCCAAACGCTGGGGAGAAGGCCAAGAAAGCACCAGGCTGCTTGGGCTTCCTCACAGCATTTACAGCAGCTTGAAGCCTAATGCTCATGGATTTCCAACTGCTTCTTGGTGCAAAAAGCCCTTATTACTCCTTTGAAAACCCTGCTGTACACACCCTGCCTGGGTTAGCATCCCAAAGATCCACGAAGCAGGAGAACCGCTGAGTTTCTGCAAACGGGAGCAAACACCCAGGCGTTGCTCCTCTCCCACTTGTAGGACTCCAAAAGTCACTGACACAAGAGACCTTGCCATGGCATCCTCCAAGCAATCTGTAGGAAATCCTTATTTATGGAGTTCAATTTTACTAAACATTTATTTAAAACCAGTTTCTTTGTCTGTGGATCAAGGCTTCCTTCCACAGGGTGCTCAAGACTCCACCACCACCTCGTCCCCCCACGCAGCCTTGACCCCAGTTTGGCTCTGGCACAAGGATTTGACTGTAGATAGGGATTGATCTCACACTTTTCCACCTCTTCCCTCTATCCCAAGCAACTCCCCTGACTGTCCTAGTGCCACATCGTTTTATAATCACCAACAGATTGCTGTGAGAAGCTCCTGAAATTGGGTAGCATAAGTTTGCATCCCCTCCAACCACCAACCATCGCTGCACTTGCAGAAGACTGCCTGCTCCAACCCCTTTCCGAAGCCTGCTGCAGCTCCTCATTGTGTTGGACCTGCAGCTGAGAAGGTGTCTCAAATAAGGCTTCTCGGGTTTGTTTCTACCTAATAACACCCCAACCAGAAACCTTCAGTTTGATATTGCAAGAAAAAAAGCCTCAGGCCAGTGACCCTGTGAGCCATGTGTCGATGCGTAACTCCACGTTTTGTTGAGAAGTTTCTTGACCAGTGCAGCCCCAGCACCAGCTCGGGGACCACCTTGTGCATGACAGGCACCTTCCTGGGTGTTCACCTGCATGTGGGATGCGCCATCAGTGAACTCCCTAGCAGCGCTGGCAGAGTTTTGCTGAGCAGCAAAGCAACCTGATGCCCAGCCAAGCTCTCGAGGAGAAACCAGCGCCCGCCAAGACTTTGCACAGAGCAAAACCTCCAACTCCTCCAGTCAGCCCCATGCAGGGTCGGTGGAGCCACCCAGCCCACAGCCGGGGAATGGGGATGGCAACCAACCTACTGCTTCAAATGCCGTCACTAACCTCACCCGTCCTGATGCTCTGCCTGCTCTATCACAACCAAGCTCAGGAGGCGGGTGCCTGCAGATCTCAAGAAAAACATGCAAACTGCTTACTCAGTGATGCTAACTGTTCTAATTTCCTCTCTCCTCAGGACAGAGGGGTGTAGAGTTCAATGCTTCTCCCTCCCACAGCCCCTTCTCACCCCCCACCCATCCAAAAGCCCATATTCTCCTATTAAACTTCACAAGCCGCCTTGGGTTTCCCTCTCTCAGCATCTCCTTCAAACACACGCACGCTCAGTCTCTGCAAGAGATAGGAGAGCTGAACAAGCTTCATCTACAGAAGAGAAAATTAAGACAGCAAACTCTCTCCCTACAGATCATCTTTAAAGTTTTTTTAAAGTTGTCCTTCTTTATTAGTCCCAGGCAGAAATCTGAAACCCCCTTTTAAAAAAACCAGAGATATATAATGATTTTCAAAGCTGTGTCACATAATTAATGTCACATTTATCTCTTCAGCTGTAGAGATAAAAAGAAACCATCTATCCATGTCCTCATTATTTTTTATTCTCCCTTTAAAGCCAGTGTTTAAATCCATGGGATGGGGGTACTCTAAAGGAGGGGGAAAGTCTGACTTTCTCTTTACCCCACACAACTATGGTGACAGAAGATTTCTTCCCTCTCCCCCATTCTCTTTTCTCCATTGCTGCCGATCAGAGGGTAGCGTGGGTTGAGTGTCCCTTAGACAAACCTCTCCCTCCCTCTTCTGCCCCACCACTGTAAGTTCAACAGGGGACATTTCAGCAGCTGGGAATTTTTCTCCTGTCTTCTTCGGCTGAGCAAAGGGCCAACCTTTCAAGGTCTCCTGTGACACTGGAGCGTCTGAGACTGAGTCCCACCATAATACTAGTTTTTAAAAGCCATGTACATTTTCCACCATTAGCACAGTTTTGATTCATCTCATATTGCGTTCTGCTTCATTTAGGGGGATGCTGTCCACATTAAAATGATATTTAACACCACACCGCTGGGAACACCTCTGAGCAGTAGCATTGAATGGGACCACCATCAGTTTTCCTCACGGCTGCTCATTCCCACCCCTTACTCCTCTCAGCTCAGAGCTACCTCCTTCTGGATCAGACAAGAACATGGTGGTCACAGCCTCATAATGAAGTCCCAAGAAGTGTGAACGGCCCTTTAAGATATCTGATGAATGCAGATAATCTGGTTTTGATCAGCTTGTGACAGCTCCAAATATCACAGAGCACTCCAGAGCTTCCAGCATGCTTTGCGCCCCATAGATCCACGCTTAGCATTTCACCAAAACCCACGGACTGCCATCCACCCTCAGCCTCTGGTCCCACCAAGGACGTCTGTTGTTAGACGTTCCCCAGAATGTAGCGGTTGAATAACAGGGAGTATGAAACGGAGCAATTGGTGAATACTGTGGTAAGAGAAAGGGCTGCCAGACCTCAGGAAGCACAGGAGGCCCGAGACCTCTCCTAGGGGGACCTCTCCCAGCCCATTGCTGCCCCTCTGCAAGCACCCAAACAGACCGTGCTGATACTGGGGAGGTTTCCTAATCTCCTTGGCCACAACCAAACTACTTTTGTACTTGCTGCTATGCACAGGCTCAGCCATGCTGCTGCACCAGAGACCATGTGCTGTGTATTAATTTAAGACATGGACGCTCACACTCTGTTCACCGACCTTCTTCAAAAGGTACCCAGAATAGCCACCGAAAGCTGAATGGCATTTGGAAAACTCCAGGAATAGAGAGCATCAGGTCCCCAGTCCCCTGCATGACTCAGGACAGCCTAAACCGCTTGGCTCCTCCACTAGCAGACAGGCTCAGAAGCTGGTCTTTCCTGCCACATATGGCCCTGGCAGAGGAAAAAAACATCCTACCCCCTTCTCCTGCTGTTTGAAGAGCGTGCAAGTTTGCATCCCCTGCATGTGCTTAGAAACTCATTAAAAAGAGCAAGCTGACCCTCCGCTTGCTCTCCCGGAGCTCCAGGGAAACATTTTTCGGTCGGTAGATAACCACAACTTCAAATGGCAGCTATTGGATGCTAGGCTCAAGACGGCTGCTTTCATCCCAGCTCACCAACCAGCAGGTCAGCACCCTTTTCATCTCATGCCTTTAGTTTAACCAGGATAGAGCTAGCTGCCACACTGCCACTCAAGCACAGCAAAGATGGCAATGGCCAAGGTCACCGTCCCCCGGTGCAGACCTGTGCCCAGCTCAAGGAGTGCTCCTCCGCTGAGCCTCAGCAAAGTCGAACCAATTAGACATAAACCATGGATAGTTTTAATTTAGCATTTCTACCTTCACTGCATCTTTTTTCAGGCAGAAAAGTACACCCACCCATGGAAGAAAAGCAAGCCTCAAGCACCCTCCTCATCCAGAAGCAGCCTGGGGAGATGGAGCCTAGTGCCTGTCTTTTGCCAGCTGGTGCAGGGATGGTGCACGCCAGCCAAAACCTGCCTCATACCCAGACTTGCCACGGGGTGAAGACTGCCACCTCTGAAATAGGGCCCTGGGAGGCAGCTCGTGAAGGGGCAGGTGTTAAAACAAGAGAGAGCGTTGCTGTGTCAAGGCACCTGAGTGACGCCAGGCTCACAGGGAAGCTCTGCAGCTTCAGCAAAGAAAACGAGTCCGTGAGCTCTGCCAAAGAGGTGGTTTTGCTCCACAACCACTTGAGCGCACCAGTGCTCATCCCCACCTTCCTTCTTTCCTCTCTCTCTTGAGAAATGAGAAAGAAAAAGGGGCATTTTTGCTGCCGAAAGCTTCACCCACAAAAAGCAGGGGAGTCAAAATGACTCTTCGCTTGTTCGTATTGAGCACACAGAGTCTTGAAACAGTTGCTCTGGGTAAGATATCTTCAAAATGCCCTACGAGCATCTAGCTGCACAGCTCATGCCCTACCTTAATATCAGCTTTTCTCTCTGCCCCGAAACAAAAGTACTCAGCCAAGGAAAAGCATTTGATGGAGCAACTCCAGTCCGCAGAGCCGCTGATAAATCACGGTTACAAACTGAAATTGCGGCTTGTCCACAAAATCACTTCTGAGTCAGTGAACAGCAGGAGGAAAGCTGCACCACTGATGGAAAGGTCTCCTGGTGACTCCTGAGCATGCTACACAGCACACGCCCTCCAAGCATCTGCCATGGGATGTGCATGGAGAGGCAAGAGTGCTCCCCAGCGTACAGACAGACACACAAGTCGCGAACGGGGGTGTAAACAACTCTCTGCAGGGAGCTTCAAGTTGTGAGAGGTCCCAGCTGTGCCCCTGTGAATGGAAGAGGGGCTGGGCTGCTGCCGCAGCTCCTCTCACTGAGCAGGGAAGGAACCAGCCTGAGAGGGGATGGGGCAGTTCGGAGCTGCAAACCCCCAACACCAGAGATGTGATGACAAGTGGCACTAGAGAAATGATGGGAGGCCATATGGGGGGTGGGCCCCAGACACAGGGTTGTCTTCCCACTCACCTTCAGCCCCTCTCCACTCCCATCCTCCTCCTGCCCCCGGACTCTGCTCTCTCACCCCCCTTCCTTCTTTTCCCTGTTCTCTTCCCACCTTTCCTCATCCAAATTCCCTCTCTGACTCCATCAGCATATTATAGCTCTCCCCTGCAAAGCCAAGACCCACCCATAGCAGGCCCCGTCCTATGCAGCTTTTTTTTGTTGTTAAACAGGCTGGTTGGCTTCCACTCAGTGATGTTCAGCCCTTTCAGGAGGAACCACCAGGACATCACGGCTCTCCGGGCTCAGGGCTGGGAAGCAGCTGTCCTGCACCAGAACCCAGACTCTGCCTTCGGGCACCAGGCAAGGGCATCGTTTCCATTTTGCAGTGGCACAAACACCTGCACTGAGCAGGGGGGAAACACAGGAACTGCCTGGTCGTCTCCAGAACCGGGTATCTTCATTTTACCTTTCTGAAGCAACCCCATACTGTCATCTCTTCAAGTTCAGCTCTGCTTCTCAAGGCCAAACCAGGTTTCCCTTCAGGCACCGTGAGCTGGCTTGCTCCTGATCCACCAGCCACAGTCACAGTCAGGAGCAGAGCTACCCGAGTGCCCTCAGGCAGCCCCGGCACTGGTCTCCCCATCCAGACCTGAGCTGGGAGCTTGCCCTGAATCACAGCCACTGCTGCATCCCTTGAGAGCCAGGACAGTGGGAGCAGGAGCAGCAAGCCCAACAAACCAGCTCCTTATCTAGCAAAGTAGAGCACCAGAAGTCCTTTCTCCCTGCTGTCACACGCCTGTTCTGATCTGCCTGAGCCATCAGAGGCAGGGCCACCACTGGAGCCCCATGCCACCGTGGATAAACCCTCCCTCTGCCCCAGCACATTTAGGTCAAGGAGCGAGGCTCAACACCCGACTGCAGGCGTTGGAGGAACCTGCCTGCTCCACTATCCCCAGCCTCCCTTCAAAGGCACAGCACACTCATCTCCAGATGGGCCACCTAGCACTGAATTTGTTGAATTAGGTTATTTATATGAGAGGGTTTGCAGACGTACTGAGAGCTCATTTGCAGGGACAGCCCATAGCAGCAATCCCTTTATCTGTTTATTTATTTATAGAAAGATTTTTATGTATGGTAACACACCCACAGAGGCACAGCTATCCCGCTCACACACTTGCCTTGCTAACAGAAGCAGCTACATACACAGTTTCTATGGGAGGATGATTAATTAAAACCACTATAGATTCACAGAGGGAACTACCCCCAGGCAGCACAGACTGGTGAGTCAAACTTGGATCTGGAGCACCTGGAGACTTTGAGTCTGGTCTCTCTGTACACGTGGTCTCGGGCAAGGTATTGAGTTCACATCCCCCTGTGAGGGATGACAACATCTGGGCAGCACAGACCAGGGGACAGAGGCTCCAGGTCTTTGTCACAGGTATCCCCTTGAAGAAACCCCTTCTCTATTCTGCCCCAGCTTGTGCAACTGTAACAGGGCACCCACTACCTGCAATGCAGTATATTTGCTTGGGGAAAACCTCAGACAACAGGCCAGACCACAGGACTTCCACCTTTCCTTGTTGTGGTTGCACCTACTGGTTCATTTTCTCCACCCAGAGCAAGGAGGAATGGATGGCAGGAGATGCAGATGGAATGCAAAAATGTTAAAACACGAGAAGCAGTGGTATTTGGGAAGAGAGACCAGGGAGAGATGACTGAGACACCACCTTGCGCAGGGACAGATTTTGTGGTTCAACCCACGGAAGATTACATCCCTTCTACTTTCATAAGAGGAAACACAGGCTCCTAATCCCAACAGCAGATTTGAATCATAAAATCATTTAGGTTGGAAAAGACCTTTAAAATCAAGTCCAACTGTCAACCCAACACCACCATGCCCACTAAACCAGGTCCTGACGTGCCACGTCTACGTGTTTTTTGAACACCTCCAGGGATGGTGACTCCACCACTTCCCTGGGCAGCCTGTTCCAATGCCTGACAACCCTTTCAGTAAAGACATTTTTTCTAACATCCAATCTAAACCTCTCCCGGTGCAACTTGAGGCCATTTCCTCTCATCCTATCACTAGTTACTTGATAGAAGAGACCAGCACCCACCTCACTACAACCTCCTTTCAGGTAGTTGTAGGGATTGGTAAGGTCTCCCCTCAGCCTCCTTTTCTCCAGGCTAAACAACCCCAGTTCCCTCAGCCGCTCCTCAGAAGACTTGTGCTCCAGGCCCTTCACCAGCTTTGTTGCCCTTCTCTGGACACACTCCAGCAACTCAATGTCTTTCCTGTAGTGAGGGGCCCAACACTGAACATGGTATTCGAAATGCAGCCTCAGCAGTGCCAGGTACAGGTGAACGATCACCTCCCTGCTCCTGCTGGCCACACTATTTCTGATACAGGCCAGGATGCCGTTGGCCTTCTTGGCCACCTGGACACACTGCTGGCTCATATTCAGCCGGCTGTCACCAACACCCCCAGGTCCTTTTCCACCAGGCAGCTTTCCAGCCACTCTTCCCCAAGCCTGTAGCGCTGCATGGGGTTGTTGTGACCCAAGTGCAGGACCCAGCACTTGGCCTTGTTGAACCTCATACAGTTAGCCTCAGCCCATCGATCCAGCCTGTCCAGATGCCTCCGTAGAGCCTTCCTACCCTTGAGCAGATCAACCCTCCCTCCCAACTTGGTGTCGTCTGCAACTTACTGAGGGTGCACTCGATCCCCTCATCCAGATCATTGATAAAGATATTAAAGAGAACTGGCCCCAAAACTGAGCCCTGGGGAACACCACTTGTGACTGGCCGCCAACCGGATTTAACTCCGTTCACCACAACTCCCTGGCCAGTTTTTCACCCAGCGAAGAGTACACCTGTCCAAGCCATGAGCCGCCAGCTTCTCAAGGAGTATGATGCGAGAGACAGTGTCAAAAGGCCTTACCAAAGTCCAGGTAGACAACATCCACAGCCTTCCCCTCATCCACTAGGCAGGTCACCTGGTCATACAAAGAGATCAGGTTGGTCAAGCAGAACCTGCCTTTCATGAACCCATGCTGGCTGAGCCTGATCCCCTGGTTGTCCTGCACATGTCATGTGAGTGCACTCAATATGAACCGCTCCATAATATTCCCCAGTACTGAGGTCAGGCTGGCAGGCCTGTAGTTCCCTGGATCCTCTCTCTGACTCTTCTTGTAAATGGACATCACATTGGCAAGCCTCCAGTCATCTGGGACCTCCCCTGTTGACCAGGACTGCTGATAAATGATAGAGAGTGGCTTGGCAACCTCCTTCACCAGCTCCCTCAGTACTCTGGGATGGAAGGCTCTAAAGTAGAAGGCGGCTTTAAAGCAAGGAAGGCTCTAAAGTAGAGCACTTGGTTTCTTACAGAAAATAACTAAAATTTGGTGGGACTAGGGACACTGCAGGCAGATCACACCTGCAGGGTATGGTGCAGACCAGTGCTACAGCCACGCATGGTCCATGGGACTGGTGTCCTATGCCTGATTCCCTGCCCAGTCCTCTCCTTCAAAAAGCCTCTTGGTATCAGCATTGGAATTGGGTTTAAGTGCACATGCGTATTCAGGCATTGTTTCTAGCATGTCTCCCAGGCTTCAGGAGCCCTCCCGAGCCCAGGGGCTATGCTGCCTCCTGAATGCAGAAGGGTAGTTAATGGAAACAGCCCTTCTGAGCATCACATAATAAAAAAAACCTGCTGAATTTTTATTACAAAGCCCTATCTTTCACCATCTGGTGCAAAATTAGGGAAGTCTGTTAGTCTTTCTACATTTCATCTAATGAATAATTTTAGCAGTGACATACCTGGCTTGAGCAATATGACACTCAATTACCATGGGCTCCTTAGCTAAAATGTACTAGGCAACGTGTCTCAGTGGAGACCAGTACCTGGCTACTGCTCCCAGCCAGCACAGGGGGTTATCAAGGGCTGTTCCTCAGTCACCCAGGCAGCCTGCATGCTTCTCCAAGCACCATGTATTGAAGCCAGCAAGATCTGCACTGCTATCCTCAAAGGAGTATCCAGCTTCCAAAAATCACGTCCACTGCAAGTCCTTCACCTGCTCGTGTGCGCATACTGCCACTGGCAGAAGCAGGATACCGACAGCCCTGCTGTGAGCCCAGCAGGTACATAAGCCCCACAGCCGTGCTTCTGAGACCGCTGGGTCAGGCAGGAGAGAGCCTTTTGCCCTCAGCAAGTCTAACCCTTTGCCATGATGCTCGTCCCACCCCTTTGGGAAAGATGAGGTCAGTGCACCAGTGCAGAGGTATTCTGTGCTCCTTCTTAAAATACCTTTCCAGTAAAAACACCAATATTTGGGGGATGCTGATATGAGTGGCCAGATTACAATCCCAAGTTCAATGTTAGCCCAGCTGATCTATACCAACTTGTGGTGACTTGAACTAATCAGACCAGCTGCTGCAGGAGTGCAGAAGAGAAAACAGCACTTTGTTCCTCCAACACAGGTGTCTTCCTCCGAGCGTACAGACCAGCCCAGTGCCATGAAATGGGCTGGCAGATGATGTACTTGTTGGAGGACTGAAGGATATGAAAAGAGAGAACAAGAAGAAAGAAGGACCATTTGTTGCACAGACAGGTTTAGTGGGTTAATCCTTTCCCTTTCTATCAGTGCATGCAGGAAAAGGGTAAACCGGCATAGAAATGCCAGCTGATGAGAACACTCCGGAGGAGGCTCTGCCTATGTGGTGCAGGTTGGTCCCAGCATGACTGGAGCAAAGACGGCACGGGAAGAAACAACTATGACGTGTCTGAAGACACGGCAAGGGCTTCCACCAGCAAGCCGGGGCTACCAGAATCTCTTCCCATCACCGAAGCACAGCTAATGTGAAAAACCTCCACCAACTGCATCAACACAGTGCCTGGTCCTAGATCCAAGCTTGTGGCACCTGGAGCCCCGAGCACTGGCTGGGGACCCTCACTGAGCCTCACAAGCCATTGGACTATTTCTCCTTCCCTCAGTCCCACCACTCCTCTACAAAGCTCCTTTGCTCCACTACAGAGAAGGGTACAGGGCATCCTCTATCCCCAGCCTCTGCCCTCCACCTAAGTGTTAATTCAGGAAAGTAACCCAGTCTCTGTTTTCCTCCCACTTCCATCCAGTTCATTTTGGCACAACTACTCCACCGACAAGAAAAAAATAACCATAAATTCTGCTTCTGAACACCCCCGCACTTGAAATCTTAAAATTCTAAAAGCAAAAGAAAGAGCACAGCACCTCCTGCTGACACAGGCAAAGCCCCTGGTGCAGCTCTGGGACCAGCTGAGCCAGACCAAGCGACCACCAGACACGCACGGGGCCACCCAAAACCAACAGCTCAGTCATCATTGATACTTGCACCAGTGTACACATTGCTAAATGAGGACGTTTGGAGGTTTTAGGTTGAGGTACATACTGAGACATCTGAGTCAAATTAATTAATTTTGACTAAAGAAACATGTTAACGCATGCAGATCACCACCTTATCGTGTCCTGCAGGCAAACATTTAAAAGCCATTTGTCAAGAATTTTGCATCTTGGATTAGACTTTTTCGTTTTAACAAACACAGCCAGCACTGAGTCAGGGACCCTTCGCGGCCCACCGCAAAAAACCCATTTATTGTCACTTGTGCTGATACACAGGTTTATATGTGCCCAACAACAGTGGCCCGGTTCTCAGCCATCGCAGCTAAAACCCACCTGCACCAGGCAGCTTCAGCACAGATAAGAAGTATGCCCATCCAAAGCCTTACAAACTAAAATAGAACAAATTAAATACATCCCACTCACACAACTGAAAACATACTGGTGCATTTTTCACACAGTTACCAGTGTTCAGGTTGGACCATTTGCAGCAGCCATACAGGACCTCAAAGCAAGATCCAGCAAGTCTTCAGCTCAGCAAGTCGTCTTCTCCTACAAGCCCACACCACCAGGCATCCCACAGGTGCTGGTGTAGATCATGGCCCATCCTGCTCATGCTATGTACCAACCGTACACATGAGAAGCTTATAGCTTTAACTAGCCAGTCTCTTTCCAAAGATTCATCCTTTGTACAGAAAGCCAAAGGCCTGGGCTTACTCTCATGACAGGGACGGGCCATTCTGCCTTGGTGCTTCTCAGCATCTCCTTCACCCCCAGGGCAAAGGGGAAAGCCAAAAAAAATCCCAGTTGCTATCACTGTGACCTGGAGGAGCCTCAGCCATGCCCAAAGTGCAAAGGCATGGGAGAATGGCAATGGAAGCACCAGTTGCGGGGTGACCAGGCACACCAGCAACCTTGGGGTGCACAGAGAGTTTGGGGCAATCCGTTAAAATAGAGTAGAGCCCTTTCTCCCATTTCTCACACCACTGGCTGCCAGACACTGAGATGATGCAGGGAGGGGAAATGCCTCCCAGGAAGGCAACAAAGCAAAACTGTGCACCTGCCCTTTAGCAATCCCAAGCAGTGAGGTCCCAGCAGCCAGCAAAGGGGCATATACCGTTACCACTTCTCATGGCAACTGGCAGCAAGGGCATATGTGCTTCAAAGGAGGATGTGGTGGGGAGGATGCAATTTATCCTACTGGAGCTTCAAAGCAAATGCCTCCCCAGAAAAGGAGAAATCCAAAATCCCCAGGACAGGATGGCATGGCATGCCCGCCCACCTGGTTCAGCATCTCCACACAGTGGCCAAAAGCACTGGCTGTTTGACACACAGGGTCCAGGCAGCCCTGAAGTGGTATTTACAGGATAATCTCTCCCTGGGGAAAGTTTTTTCTTGATCCCTGCTACTTAAGTGTCAGCTTATGACTACAGCTCTCCCTAAAGACTTAATTTTCCCTTAAACCTTTACTATTGCAGCTCAACTTCTTGCAGCCCCTCCCTGCTGCCCACTCCCCCTCTGAAACCCGCTCCCCCCTTCACCTTACTCAACCTGCAGCCAACAGTGTGGCAAAACATTTTGTCTTTGGTTGCATCCCTAAATTTCTTGGAGATCCCAACAGTGGAAAGGCACCGGGATCCCTACCTCACGGGCAGTGAAAGCAAAACACCTGCTTTTGAGCTGGCACCACTGATTTGTCACCAACTGCAAAGGCCATACGAGGATGCTGCAATTCCACCTCTCCATGCCAAAAAAGGGCTTAGAATGGGCTGTTCCATCAGCAGTTCAGAGATTGACACTTGCTATTTTTCCAGCGTCCCTGAGTTGGGACTAGACTGCTGTCCTACCTCAGACAAAGACACGCCACCTCCTGCTAACCAGGACTGTGTGGCCACCAACCCTTCCTGGACCCGGCATCGCAGCTGAGAGGGGAGCAGACCGAGCACCCCCTGACCCAGAGTGTTTCAGCTGGGGGATTGCTCAAACCCTGAGCACATCCTGAGCCCCTCCCAGCATCACACCCAGCCGAGCCAGTATCCCAATGGCGCTGGAGTGGACTACAGGGAAATTAAGAGGAAAAGGTAGGAAGAAGGGATGCGTGACCCCCATCCTGCAGCCCTCCCCAGCCCCCAGCAGGGGGCTGGCAGAGTTGGGGGGCTGTGAGGGTAACCCCCCCCACACGGTACCTGTGTGTGGCCTGGCTACAGTGTCACAGCATCAGTCATGTTGCAAGAGAAGAAGAACAAGGACCACCTGCAGCTGTAAAACATTTTTGTCTTAAACAGGAATCTACCCGACTCCCATCGGCCAGACTTCTGCATTTCTCCAGTCATCAGGCACACCGCCTCATACATTTTAGGACATGACAATACAGAGATGTAGAGTCTGCCACCTCCCATCAAATTAACTGTTTGGGCAGCCCAGCAGCCTGGCTCTGCAGTGGAAAGGGGCTTGAGTGCAAAGCGAGATCCCCCAGCTCACACCATGCCCTAACAGGGGAAACCGCGTCGTCAGCAAAGCAGCAGCGAGGTAAGACAGCCCTTCTTGCTTGCAGAGGGTGGCTGGGATGAACCCTTGTTCTCGCTAGTCCCAAGAAAGCCATACAAAATTTAATCTAGACAGGCACTATGAGGAGCATTAATCACCGTGGACAAAGCTCCAGATACTCTTCTTCTAAAATACGAAGCCCTAACATATGCAGAAAGCCCCAGCCACAGGGGACAGGAGATCCTCTCCATGGCCAGCATCATGCAGCAGGTAGGACAGAGAACGGATGAGGAAGGGTCAGCATGCCAAGCACAACCTGGGAGACTGGCGATATGGGGCAGGCTTCACCCCACGCTCTGCACCTACATTAATTCATTAAGCAATTGAGAAACTCCCAAGGGAAGCAGGAGAGTGGGCAGCAAGTGGAAGGATGCAGAGCATGGGGCAGTGAAACTGCTGCTGGGGGAGCTGGCACCAGGAACCCTGGGACACAGGGATGGGAAGGGACTGGGACACTTGACTTGCTTATTTGCACCCCTCCATCATGCGTGCACACCCACGGTGAGGGCTTTTGCTTTGCCTCTCCTGAAGCCCTGGCGAGGTGCTCCCCCCATCACTGCTCTCTTCTGCAGTTTTTCCCTAAGTGTAACCAAAACCCACCTTTCTCTGTAACACAGAGAACATCCCATCTGCGTGGACCCAGCTACTCAGCTCAGCGGGTCCCTTTGCCACTGCACCTTCAGAGAGTTTGTCCTTTGGCAAAAAAGAAAGATGAAAAAACAATCACCGACTTCACCTCAGGCTGCCAGTGTTGCTGCAAAACCCAGCAAAGTGGGGTAAGCCGCCGCTTCCCCAGCCTGCGGTACAAGCAGTACATCACAGCTGCTAACAGAACAAAAAGGTTTTTCTTTCAGACTAACACCCAGCTTACCCTATTCCTTTTTAGCCTAGATGATAAAATTGTAAGAGGTTATCTTAAATGTGAAGTGTGAAGTATCTGGTGTGGATGCTGCAGTGATGACAACAGAGAGCCCAGGGCACTGGAGACAGCAGAGAAACGTCCATCAAGTCGTTCACAAAGAATTGACGTTAGAGCTTACAAGTGCTGCCACTACTGTTCTTTAGTATTACCTGGAATGGCAGAATTTTCTTTAATGAGATCAAGTATGGGTTCCCCACCTCTTTTTCATATATAAAAAAGGGGGTAGAGTTGGCATGCCTCTTTTAAACTGTCCAAAACCAGACAGAGAAAATACACACAGTTGCTGTTGACCAAGCAACCGATGGTGACTCATCTTCTCACATGCAATAACACTCCCTGCGTGGAGCCATCAGCCGGGTTTTGCTCTCTGAGACCAGTCTGGTGGAACTGGTGAGACAGCTTGCTGTGTTTTTCTTGGAGGGGAAGCACCTGGATACATGGACGTTGCTGAATAAAAATCATTGCTCCACATTAACAACGAACCAGTCATCCAACAGCAAAACATTTCTCAAAAAAAAAAAAAAAGACGACAACTCTTTACACACTTCTTTGCTGTGTGGCTCTTCGAAGCCCATGGAAATCAACTCTGCCCCAGCCTCCCCTTCACATCAGGGCCAACATAGGATCCTTGTACTGCACAGTTTGGCCTCAGATGACAAAATCCTTCCAAGCACCAGAAGATATCATCAACACTGCAAACTAACGGACGCCTACAAAATCCCACTGGAAAAGGCAAGCGCTTTTTCTGCCAAGCCCACCAAGAAGGGATGAAAGGGGAGCCCTGATGTCTGTAATTTGTACCAAGCCGTATAAATGGAGGACTAGGTGTTACCAGTCCTCATCTGAGATACGTCTGCATAGATGGGGCTAATCTTGAAGCCATACCTGCCCATCACACTCATACAGAGGTGCCAAGGGTGGATTCCTGGTGGTGGACGAGCCAGACCCAGGCAGTGTCAAGCTCCGGTGGTCCCCAGCCATGCAGGGTCCACACAGCACCATCATCCCTGCCCTTCTGTGCCAACCACTCCAATCAGAGCAGGAACACCGTGTCCATGTTCCCCCAGGATGCCAGCCCAGCAAAAGCTCTGCTCCCGCTGCAGGACCTTGACAGGGCTTTGAACCACCATGGGGGAATGGCAACCAAGCAGCTATCCAGTCCAGGCACTCAGATCCGAGCACCAATGCCTTTAAGGAAAAAAAAATAAATAAAAATAAAACACATGACATTTTTCTAACTGTCTGCTGGTTCGCTCCTGCCCTGCTATTTCTGCGCCTGGGCTGCGCAATGCATCTTCCAGCTTGGCGCCCGGGTTTCCCTCAGAAATGCAAGTCTTCAACCAGAAATTCATAGCAGGAAAAATCAAGAAGAGGAAGGGGAGGGGTGGAAAAAAAACCTTTTCTTATTTTACCCAGTACCAAATCCTTTTGCAGGTCTACTTCCGTTTGGCTCACTCACTCTTCTGGGTCTACCAGCATATTTTAGGTAATGAAATGCACATTTGCTGGTCAGCTCTAATATATCCAGAGGGACTGGTTTTCGCGTGTGTTTGTTTTAAACTTAAGGGTGTTGTAAAGTTGTTCCAACAGCCCAGGGACGAGATGATAAGACATGGCAGGCAGCGCCTGTTTAGTGGGTGGTTGTGGTATTAATATTTATCCCATAATTGAAGGAAGACGTGACAACATGAGAAAAGCAAACCACCACCACGTTTCCTTACGAGGCACACACTGAACCCTCTGCAGAGACCACCAGACATGAGGCATTTCATACAATCCTTGTTTACTGCAAAGAGAGAAAATCCTCTTACAAACCAAGTTCATTTAAAAAAAAAAAAAAGCAGGGCTCAAAGTCAGAATCAGGCCTGCTGGCCACAGTGCCTTTCCAGCCAGCTCCTTCAGCTCCCACATCTCCCTTGGCTGGTGCCTGAGTCCCAGCTGCACACTGGGATCCCCTGGAGCAGGGCATCCTGACCCCAATCCTGCCTGCCACGGAGGATGTGTGCCCTGTGCTGCCATACCACGTTCATACAAGTGCTGCTTCCACCCCCAGGCAGTTTTCAGACCACTGATTGAGATCACACTCACAAAGCTATGGGGGAAAATTTCTCATGTAAATTGATTTTGTGCTTGCTTGGTAGAGTAGAAAACTAAAGATATCTTATTAACCTTGAAAAGCAAAAATAGCCATCCTTCCTGGAGCAGGTACTGGGAATTTTGCAGAGCTACAGATCAGCAAGCAAACAGCAGCACAGTGTCAGAGCAGAGAAGACTCCAAGCAAGAGCCGGTGGGAAGCCAGGATTAAACAGGCCATCAGTGCCAGGTGGCGAGCTGTGCCTGGTAGGCAGCAGGTGCAAGAGGGACAGACCCATCCATGCAAACCCCCTCTTGCAGAAGTGACAATGTGATGTAAAATTACTGCCCCAATTTGGGGACATCAGGGCCTGAAGCTCCAGCTTTTCCTTACTTTTGGTTGCTTGAAAAGCCCAGGAGAGGAAAAAAAAAAAAAAGTTTCCGAGGCACTATGCACGTGCATAAAGAAAAGTTAGCTGAAATGGTGTAGAGAGACCTGGAGAGCACACACCTGTGTTAGAGGACTGGGAACACAACTGGAAATTAAGTCTGTCTCCATGACTTACACACCTGCTCTGCATTTGGGTAGCTACTCAAATGCTGAGTTCAACAACAGGGGAAACAGCGTAGCTCCCGTGCTGGCCTCCTCGCTTTGCAGCTCTCTTCTGTTCCACACAGCCTGACAGGAAGAGATGGAAAGGTACACAATTCCCTGTAAAATTCTCCAGCTGTGGGCAAGAATCAATGCAATTAATTATGCTTAATGCTCGTTGAGATATGAAACATAGATGAGGAAGGCGAGAGCTTACGTGGCCAGGCTGCTGCAGGGCCTAGAGGTCCCACCTGGACTTCGCTGCACTGATGGACAGAAAAGGAGGGAGCTGGGACAACCTCAGGGCACAGACCATCCCAGAGTCACCTCTCTGTGCAACCCAGCCACCCCAAACACTGCTTGGGCTGATGGAGTGCTAAGAAAGGGCAAAACTAGCTACGGAAGGGGAGGAAGAAACTGCCTCTTCTATTTGCATGGTTGCCCCTGACCACAGTTAACAAGGGCAAAGACAACAGGTTATTTACTTGGCTTTTTAACCAAGTTTGCAAAGGGCTGAGGGCACAGCCAGAACAGGGCAGCACTGCCCATCCCAGTGCCCTGTGCATCCCACATCACCCAGCTGTTCCCAGTACCGCCCCAGGGCAGCACAACAAGCAGATGGACACAGAATCTGTCCCTGCAGCTACAGAGACCCTCCGGCTCCCGTACTGCTTTCTCGGGAGCTGGTGGGACCCACATCCAGGGGACACAGGGCAGCCCCATGGGAGGCTGGACAGACCACATGGTGTTCGACATCACTCTGTTTCCCACAGACAGACCAGGCAGCTCTGTCCTTCCCCTCACATGCTTCCTGGTCATAACTGGACACACCATATGGATATTGTACAAAAAAGGATTAACTTGCATTTTTAAGCCTTTGGAAGAGGCTACCTACAAAGAAAACACACTTTAGAGTTAGCGAAGTAGAGATGCTGTTTTTGAACACGACATTTTGGTACTTTCTGTGGTCATTTAAGTTAACTGTAAAGCAGCTTCTTCAACCCACAACCTGCCTAAAACCCCAAAGCAACCCACTTTTGCCTCAAGATTTCCGAGACCATTTAGTAGACAAAGTCTATACAAAGTCTTAATATCTAGGTGGTATTTTTCTAAAAGTAATAGGGGACTTGGGATTTCTCCTACAGACATGCAGATTAGCCATCTCATATTTGTTAAGGTCAGTGGTTTTCCATTTTCCACTCTCAGATCTCTCACAAATTGTGCAACACGGGTCCAGGTCCCTACCTGGAATCCAAGCTTGTTTGTTCCATCTGCACTCCCTGGACACAGGAGAAGATGCTCACTTCAGGGTCCTCCCCATAATGATGCTCACCTTCCCTCCAACAACCTCCAGATTTTCTACTCCTTTCCTTTTTTGCCAGGACAGGCAGGACTTTATTCACAGTATTACTCAGTTGCTGGCAGGAAGACGCATCTGGACAATCAGAAACACTGAAGTCAATGGCTTGGGCACATAAACTCAGTTTATCCCAATTTTAAGCTCACAAGCACCAGAAGACAGCCCAGCCTTGTACTGCACAAGGTGCTCTGCAGTGGGTTCCTGCAGCTGATTTCCCTCAGCTTCTTCTCTCTCTCTCTCATTCGGTTGAAAATTAGGAGGCAACTGACCACCAGTCCTCTCCCTGTACATAGGGTGCAGTTTCTGCCAGGGTCATTTATGGAGAGCGTCTGGGAAGAGGCATCAGCTGGCAAATAAATGGCTTAAAGCAAAATATTTTACATCAACAGCACAAGTGTAACTGTTCCAACACCACACGACTTGTCCATGGCAGACAATATCCTTGACCAATAAACCATTTAAAGGTTCACTGATCACAGCTAGATGTGTCATAAATTTCCCTGACTAGTTTATTATCCCCATAAATCTCTATAAAACTATTTTATCTAATCTGGATTGGCAATTAAGCAAACTTTGCTGTTTACAGCTTGCCGAGCCAGCTTCTAATGACAACGCTCATACTTCTTAAAATAGGGAATGAAGAGACTCACCACTGCCCAGCCCACACCAACACATCAGTGCTCCCAACCATGCATCTTTCCAACCTGTACACAACACCCCAGGCGCAGCAAACAACCACGCGCGCTCCATGCGTTTCCCCCACCAGAAACAGACCTACTATCAAATAACATTTCTTCTCCTTTCTTATCTTCCAAACATGCTATTTTAAAGGGGAAAAAAACCCTTAGCTTGGAGGCTTACTCAGCCCACTTTTGCCCAAAACACATGCCCCGCATTTAACTCAAAGAGTTTTGCTTCTGGGAGTTTAGCAGCTACTTTGTCAACAGTTTTTCATTGGGAAATGTTGACGTTTTATGGCTTCATTTAAATTAGGTGGATGAACCATCATCTATTTGGCTTTTCAATTACAAGACACAGAAATAAACCCACTTTCCAGGTTGTCCTACCTACTACATGACCTCCAGCATTTCCATACAGCCCAGTCCTTTTTTGCTTTATAATCAGATCAGGCAAATGGAGGTTTTTTTCCTATAGGAAATTAATCCTGGGAGCCACCAACCTGTTTCTCAAGACACAGCATTACTTACGATGTAGCTGCCTCCCATCCTGCTGCACACAAGGCAGGTGCAAGCAGAGCCAGCCCCAGAAAGCCGACGGGCGAAGCTGAGGCCAGCGGCACGATTTGGCATCAGCATACATCCCACCCAACGGCCTGCTGCCACTGGTTGCTAGACCAAGGTCTGGGCAACCAGAGAGTTAAGACACAGCAAATATCAGAAGACATTTAAGACTTATTAGCACGGGTTGAAGCGTTTGATCGGTATACCCAAATACTACATTTAATACGAAATGCTATCTGATGCACAGCTGGCTGGTGGTGTGGCACCTGAGCTTCACCCAGAGCTGAGCAGCCACCTTCAAATGTGTAACGATTCATGTAATCAAAGCGGTTTTCGAACAACACAATTAAGAGACCAAGGAGTAAGCGCTTCTCACACTGCAGCGAGGACTCTCACACGCGTTTTTAATTTTAACCCATTAATCTCCCCTGTCTTTGGTGCCTCCCCAGTGCTGCAGGAGCAGCTTTGGTACTCTAGGTGCCACTGAGCAGCTCCTTTAGCAAGACCATGATTCACTGAATCTCTTTCCACCCGGCCCTCACGCCCAAGGACATGGCTACACCACACATCTGTCACCTGCCAGTGCCAAGATTGTCCCTTATGTGTCATTTACAGAAGAGCTGCCTTTGCCCAGAAACCTGGCCTCTGGGCTTGACCACCAACCTCCTGCAAGATGTGCCCAAGAGCTCCCTACCACCACCGTGCAGCACAGGAGACTTATATGTCACCCTGATGAGCTCCCAGGACACTGCAACCCCTAAAGACCACAACCTGCCAAAATCCCACCACCACCCATCAAGCCTTCCTCTCACAATGGAGTTATATGGAGGTTCAAAGCTCCTCAGTGGAGCTTGTGAAAAATATCCAACAAGATCACAGCAACCAACCAACCTTCTGAGGGTCTGATGGCAGTCTGCCTGCCCTCAGCCACATCATGAGGATTAACATTTGCAGCTGGTAAAAACAGCTCCTCCTCCTCTCTGCAGACACCCCTCCATCCTTCCTGAGGGCACACAGCTGCTGCTTACTATGGTCCTCATCACAGCCTAATCCCCAATTAGACCATGCCTGTATTCTGGACCAGAGGACAGCCATCACTCATATAAGCCTCAGATTGAGGGAATGCCTAGTTTAAACACTTACGGCTTTGCTCATTGCCTCTTTTACATTAAGCAAGAGCATCTCAGCCCCACTCCTCCTTTCCCGAGGCTGCCGCCATACCTCCTTAGCCAGGCAGGTCCCACAACCTTGGAGATACGGTTCCCACACCGCCTTGGGCCACGGCCCATCCTGAGTTACACCTACCCTCTGCCACCATTCCCACCAATATCCTTCATGCCATGCCAGGAGAGCCAAGCAGCCATTCCCACCATTGTCCTCAGGAAGGGACCAGGAGCCAGTACGGCACCCAAGGGAGAGGTCCCAGGCATTTCTGGGGAGTTTGATGGGCAAATATCTCACACTGGTCTCCCAGACTCCAGGAAGGCAAGGAACAAAAGTTGCAGTCACTTCAGGAAGCTTTACAATGAGTTGTATGATCATTTGCCAAAAGAACCTCACACTAAGGCAACGATAGCGTGGATGTAGGGTACAACTCCCAGGAACACAAGGTGGCAGGACCGCTTGGTCATGGAAGCCAGGCCCCAGCGGCCAGGGAGAGACCTTCAGGTGACTGATGACCCACACTCCCATCTGCAGCACAGGCCACCACTTCTTATGACTGATAAACTTTGAACATGAAATAAAAAGTCAAAGCCACGACTCCAAAATGCTATATGGGGACACTGCTGATGCCAGCCATGTCCCAGACCCCTGCTGCTGCAGGGCATGTGTTGACCTCCAGCCATCACGGTGCCAACCACTGACCCAGCAGGAACAGTGCCGCTTCCCCAGCCAGGCTCACCACCGGCAGATCCAGCTCCAGCTCTCCATCAGGCAGAGGTGAAGCGCCTGCCCAGCTGGCTGGCAATTTCCATGGCAACAAAGGGATGCCATCAGCAGAGGACTAAGCTCCAGCAGGAGGGGAAGCGGGACCAAGGGGAGAAAGGTTGATCAACAAGCGCTGTGACAGGGACGCTGCAGAGGAACCGAGGCCCACAGCATCGATTTTCACGCCCATCTTCCCCTTTCAATTATTCTCTAGCATGAAAGTCCCAATTTAAATGCCAAACTTTGACACCATTAAAAACTATCAGAGCATTTAACACACTGCCCCTTCCTCCCACATCATCACACCCACGTCTGCCACAGAAATAAAGAGGATTGCAAGATCCAGACATCTCCCCACAGTCCCGGCATGAAAGTGCAGCAAATCTGCGTCACAGAGAGAACCTTTGAAAGAGAATGAATGCTAAGTGCAGGGAAAAATGATTACTTTATTTGTAAAGACCATGTCTCTTGTCATTCTAATTCATTCCAAATCCTCCAGGCACTGGACAGCTGCAGGTTTAATCATGAATATACAAATCAGCAACAAATGAACAACAAAGAGAGTCTCCAAATACAATAAAGGGACACCCAGAGTTCGGTCTGGTTTGGCTGCTGCTCTCCCTCCTTTGCACTGAAAGGAAGGAGGAGATGCGTAAAGCCAGGACCTGCCACCACGCATCCAGGGAGCCCAGCAGCGCTTCTCTCATTTACTCCCGGACACGGGAACACCAGCCTGCACCTCTCCTTCCTCTAGCAAAGCCTCCCCACCACCAAGTGGGAAGCAGGAGCTATATGAAGGACAGCAAAACAGAGCGAAAAGGGATGAGAAGCGAGGGAGGGTGGGCAGAGGCAAGGGCCGGTGGAAACAAGGAGGCTGGGGGACTGAGAGCAGCTGGAGCAGCACAAACAGCTCAAGTAGGTAGCCAGGAAGGAAAATCACAGGGTTTAATCTATGCAAACCAAATGCACCAAGCCATGAGAAATTGCTCACTTCTGTCTGAGCCTCAGCCAGGGCAGAGCACGGGGGTAACAGTGGTACGCAGACATTCACAGAGGGAGGATGCATACCAAAGTGGAGGAGTCCAAGCTCCCACACGGACACTAAATGCCGTTATACTTAATGTCAAACACCAAGCCTACTAAAGGGGGGGTTCTGAAGAGGCTGCTGCTGCCAAGGAGGCTTAGGCCTCCTTCCCAAGCATCCAACACCTGCCTTCTGCTGCGTTTTATGTGTGTTCTGCACATTAAGATGCTATGAAGCTGGTGTGCAACTGAACACGGGGCAGGCAGCAATTGATACCCACCAGTGCAAAGCACTGCATGCTACTTGGAAGAGAGCTGGGAGAGGAAACAGGAGCTACCCAGAGCTTGCCAGAGGGTTGCTTTGCAGAACAGATTATTTCATTTCTACTGTGAAATGGACAGGGACCAAGCACAAGGCAGGGCTGATCATCAGCCCAGCCACAAACCACCTCTCTCCTGCCGATAGGAGCTGCTGCGCTGCTCCTCACCTTCCAGGCCTGCTTGCCTAAACTCAGCAGACAACACATGAGGAATTTGCTTTCCAAGGGCCTAAGACCCTGCAGAGCATCACAGCAGACAGCTGACCGCTAAGCAATAGCCAAGGACCAAGCCCTCAGTTTTCAGCCCAATGCTATCTCTGCAGAATTACCTTCTTTTACTTTAACCACTCTGCAGATTTATTCAACGTGATTTGATCTGTGTTATTGTCTGTCTATAAGTGACAGGGGATGGAGGGGATGTACTTCTATAGAGCAAGCTTTAAATAAAATCCAAACCAGATGGGGAAAAGTGGCTTTTAAGACTCCCAGCCTCCCTGCTGGGGTAAAGGCAGCCTCTCTTTTGGGGTGCCAGGCTGCACCTGGGGCTGCGGGTGGGCTATCGGGGTGGCATGCAGCAGATGGACAGTCCCCAGTAGCCTAGGAGACCAACTTCTGTACAAGCCATGGCTCCAGAACTCAGTCCCAGTGACACCTTCGTGACCTACAAGAAACTGCTTCACGTCAAGCTTCAAAGCCAAAACTATCCTCATGCAGAGGGAGAATCGCATTCCATTTTCCTGCACACTGCAGTGCAGTCCCCTGACCCCAAACACAGCATCTACATACCTCCTGCTCCAAAAGGGATGGTCCTGGTGCTCCAGCCGCCCCATGCTGGGAAAGGATCTGAATCCCTTGGGTACTTTACTCTGCTTGGAAAAAGACGCCTGGGTTGTGGACTAATGAAAATAAGCCTTCCCCTGCAGTCCTCCCCACTGAGAGGAGCAAGGTCGCTCTGGCCGTCCTGACAAGAGCAGATCCGGAGAGAAGGATACAGTGATGAGCGGGGTGACCCTGCAGAGGCTGCAAGAAACAACGTGCAAGACAGTTTCACATGTCCTCACCAAGATGTTTCTCAGTGTAAAACCCTACCCTCGCCAGGGTGGGGCTTTGTGCTTCAGTGTGGCCCAGGATTTCTCACCTCCTCTTGCACAGAGACCTCAGCAAAGCAGGGAAGCCATGCCACCAACCACTGTCGCTGTCAGAGCAGTGTCAGGTGCACATTCTGCTCCCCCCTAGATCTGCCCCAAGTCACAAGTGATGCAAGAGCTCTTCGCACCAGGGAAGGAGTCAGCACACAGGCAAGGTGACCCTACCAGTTCCCCACAGCCTTCCCGTCCCCAAACGGGCTTGCACGTGGAGGAAGAAAGATGTTTTGAGGGTTCAGCTGAGCCCTCAAACTTGCAAACTTTCTGCATCACCCTCCCTCCTTTCTGTAGACTCCCTCATAAAACGTGCCATGAGGAGGAGGGACCACAGGGGATATTTAAGCTTTGAGATTATTGAGACCCAACAGAGTGACATACTTGGTGCTCACCCTCTCCCCACCCCAGCTCTGGGAAGCAGCACTCACATTCCAAGTCCAGCCCACCAGTGACACCCCATTGCCTCGCCTCCTCCTCCATCCCAAGACCATCAGACAAGGCTCCCTCCAAACATTAGGTCAGGCTACCAGGTCAATCCTGGGATGGCCAAGCAACACTAAATGCAGAATGCTGACAATAAAAATCAGCATACATAAGAAAAAAGTCCAGTTCCCGATTTAGCAAGGAAGCAGACAGGCATAACCTCTCCCCTCCACTACCACCAACTTTGAAGCCTCCAGGATTTTATAACTGCATCGGCCCTGGTCCTCTTGGCAGAAGCACCTTATGGAAGTGCCAGGACCCCCCTTCTTGGCTGTGCACCCCTCCCCGGAGAGCCCTGCACCTGTGGCCAACAACCAGCCAGGCAAGCAATAGCAGCCTGCTGTGAGACAGGAATTAACAGTGTTAAGACCTTGTATGACAAATTCAATGTCAAAATAAACAGCACTGAAGATACTCCACCAGCCAATCTCATGTCTACTTAAAATTCTGGGGTTTAATCTAAGCAAAGCATTTGCACCACACAGTGAAGGGTCAGGAGTGCAAGCCCAGCTGGTTCTGACACCTGGGACAGTCATGGCATTACCAGCATGGGATGGAGATCCTGGGACACCCCCATCCCTACAGTCACTGGTAAAACCCATCCAGTGGTTCAACTGGTAAATCCAAAGCCCAGTGACCAGGAAAACAAAAAAAAAAAGCCAAAACCAAACCAAACCAAACACAAAAACAACAACAAAAATCAATGTTTACGTGGACAAACACCCCTTTAAGCCTGCAGGAAAACCTGAGCCCTTCAAACCCACAGCCTTTATGCTGCGGGGCTGTCTGAGCTCTCACAAGGGCGGCAGCCCGCCGCCCGGAGCCCAGCCGCACAACCAGGGCTCCTCAGCCAGCTGTGCACATCTGTGGGAACCATCATCTCAGCCATAAAACCACAGTTTGGGGCTGGGACAGGGTGTCAGAGCAGCGCTCGATGGAGTACTGGCAACTGAGAAAAGCAGATACAAAACTACAATCCCCCCATGCCAGCTGTGGCAGCATTGGCAGGTTTTCCCAAATGGCCTCAATGCCTTTCCCTCACCAGCAAAACCTCTTAAACCTCTTCCTGCCGGCGTGGGATCGGACACAGCCCTGCTACAGCCCTCCTCTCTGCCAGTGCTGCGCTGGCTGGGCCGAGCAGGAGGTGGGACAGGGACATGAGGCCCCAGGACAGACACTGAGCTGGCATGGAGCACCACCCTGAGCACCCACTGAGACACGTGGTGGATTTTATTCCCCGCTACAGACGCAGGCTGGACTTCACGTTCCCTGTCTCCTCCATAGGCTCGACAAGGAGAGATGGGAAAACACACGCATCCCCTTCCATGCGTGAAGCTCAAGTCACTCTGAGAATGGCAATTATGACAAACCCACTCCTCTGCCTGCCTCTGTGCACCACAACTCATCTCCTCTCCCTGCAGCAAGAGAGAAAGGGTACCCCCCCGCCCCTCCTTAAAAATCGCCTTTCTTTTAAAAAAAAAAAAAAATTCCTTGAACAAATGGCAGCAAATCCCAATGCGGAGCTGCACAATGGACACTTCAGTCTGCCCAGGGGAGGGAGAGACAGGACCTTCAATGCCTAAATAAATTCAATTTGCTCATTAAGAGGGGGCTGGGGAAGGTTAGGCAGAGGGTAGCAGTGGTTATTCACTTCCCCCAATTAACATTCCAGCAGCACTGCTCTGCTTTCTAGGAACAATAACTTTTTCGGAAGGGGGAGCAATGCTCATGGGGGCGTTGGATGGTCCTGGAGAAAGGAGACACGTCGATGCCTTAACAGGGTCTGAGTTTATGTATGATGGGAACCACTAAACAAAACCAAGAATAAATAAAGATCTAGCCTACGCAAAAAGAACCTGCAAAATAAAACCCCTCACGTCTCTAGACTAAGATTATTTGCCTTTGCTGCTGATCTAAATATTTTCTGCACAAGCCTTGGCAACAGAAAAAGAGGTGGCTTGTCACCGGTTTGTTTATAAAAGGTCTCCAAATGCAGGGTAATTAAAAATATTTAGACCAGTCTTTGAGCTGCACCATCCCCACAGCCTCCCACGGCCCCACACTAACTTGCGGCGGCCGAGGACCTCGAACGCCCATGTTTTAAAATAAACCAGGGCCTCATCCCCTCCACCCTCTGCCAGGCTCTCAGTTGCCGCCAGCCCGGGCTTACAGGTGGGGTGGCCGGGAGGACAGGCAGGGGAGGGGGCTACCTCATCCCTGCACCAGCTGGGGAGGAAAGAGCCACTTCCCAGCTTATGGCTCCACAGGCCAGGTCTCCTGCGGGATGAACAGAGCTGGATCCCACCCTCTCCTCTCTCCCAGGCTTCCTTCTGCCCCAGGAAATTCCCAGGCCCCTTTACTGAGGTCTGCCCACTACTCTGTGACAATAACTTTATCATTTATTTCCTTCCCCGGAAGAAAAAATCTGCCTTTTCCGAACATGGTCATTAATTTCTCCAACAAAGCATTCGCAGCACACCTGGAGCTCCCGCTTACTCTTCCACCTTGCCCCCAGTGCTCTTGCAAGGGAGGCTGCCGTGCTTTAGCCCTCCTCAGACGCACGAGCCCCGTGATGGTGCACACACACAGAAAACAAGGAGCACAAACCAAACCCAACTGCAGTCACACCAGTGGGAAGAAAAAGCACCAGAGGGGCTCTGTGCATGCCAAACACTGCCCAGCCCAACCAGGACCACTTGCCAGCAGAGCCCAGGACTGGTCCCATGAGGGGAGCATGCTGCAGAAGCGGAGGCCTCCCCGGGCATGGGACGAAGCCCAACACCAGGCGAAGCCATGCCCATTGCTGTCTTGAGTGCTGCAGACCTGAAAAGAGCAGGCTTGCCCTTGTAAAATTGAAGGCAACCACCAAAAATGAACAGGTCTGTCAATTCCCCCTGGGCTTATGTGCTGGGGTGTATCTATTTCACCACTTTACAGTTTCGAAGGATTCCCATGAAAACCTAGCCCAAATACACAGATGGCCAGAGTTCAGCATTCCCAGTCACCACATATGAGCAATAACAGGGTACCCAAAAGCAGGACCCTGGCACATATGCATGGCTGGACAGACATCTCTGCACAGTTTGATCAGAAACTGACTGTTAAGCTTAGTTATATCATCTATGAGTACCTATGGCCATGTGTAGGAAAGAAAAACACTTTGATCTGCTGCATGTGTCAGGAACTAAAAACAGTTTGTTTCACCCTGCAGGTGTTAAATCAGCATATAAGCTCCACAAGAACATGCCAGACTAACAAAGCTCCCATCAGCACAATGTTCAGCTGCAGCCAGCTACATCTCAGTTAGGTCCTATCAAACAGGCATGAGGCAGACTTGAAGCAATGTCCAAACATGCTCCAGTTATTTAATTCACTCATCAGCGATACTCAAGTTGAAGATTTGCAGTTTCCCCACTTGGCTTCTCAGATGACAAAGCAGCTTGCTGATTTACCAGGCAACGCATAATCACATCAAATGGCTCTTTGATGCCAATGCTCTCTCTCAGGAAGAAGATGGAAGGATGGCAGAAAGGCCTGCACCTACCTGAGAAGGTGCCTCCTCACAGGCTCGATGCAGAAAGGTTGGGAACACCGTATCAGACAACCAATATCGTCCACCCTGAGGCACTTGGCAACAGCACACCAGAACCAAACATCCCACACACAAGACCAGCCAGAGGTCTGGGGGAAAGGTTGAATTCACCCGAAGCCCTGCTAGAAGTCTCCAGCACACCTCTTGCTTCCCACCCTGAATCCTTCCCATGGGTGAAAACAAGGTCAACAACCGAAAGTCTCCTATGGAAGCTCTGTGGTTTGTGTGTTCCTCCTGGAGCATCACAAGGCTTAATCCCAGTGCAAAGGAGCTGGTGCCTTTTCATGGCAAGCAAAGGTCTGCAGTCAAAACAAATCCCCTCTCAAGCCAGCATCAGGCACTAGGACTCTATTTTCCCTACTTTTCAAGCAGCCAATGCTCTGTCCTACCACCCAAGCAGCCACTGCACGACCTATTGCTCAGGACCTGATGCCACATGTACTCGCCAGAGGTACCTTAAATGGCCACAAGGAACAATAAATGATCGTTTGAACAAAAACCTGGATGAAACAACTGAGCTATGGGCTGGATTTGCTGTTGACTTTCAAGCCTGAAAGAGAAACCCACCCATAAAAACACAGAGGTCAACTACTGAAAGGGAAAGATCCCCATCAGAGAGGAAGCAGCACAAACCAAAACCAGACCTGGCATGTGCTTCCCTCCAGCCCCAATGTACCACAGACCATGCGTGTGCCTCCTCTTCACCATGCAATACATTTATTGCCATAGTTGAATGTGGGAGGAGCTGAACAATGACCCAGGTACAGCATGGCCCTATCAATGTCCCTAGGAGCTTCCCTACACGAAGCTCCATACCTGGTCTCCTCCAGCAACAGGGGCCCAGGTAAGAGTGTCAAGACCCCTCCACCCCACAGGGAAATTGGGTGCACACAGGGTCTTTCCAGGACAGCAGCTTTC
Source organism: Astur gentilis (assembly GCF_929443795.1). Taxonomy (NCBI): domain Eukaryota; kingdom Metazoa; phylum Chordata; class Aves; order Accipitriformes; family Accipitridae; genus Astur; species Astur gentilis. The sequence goes on from NC_064912.1 coordinate 1,620,753, forward strand.
ATACTGCTTTCCTCAAAGCATCCAGCAGCACTGAAACTTTTCACGATGCAGAACATTTCTGCTGTCAGGCAACAGGAAAATCCAGAAGCTGAATGTTGTCATCTTGGTAGCTGGGCATCTCAGAAAAGCTATTATCTCTACCTTGGAAAGCCACCTCTGTAATAGCCAAAGAAAACAGAGGGAAATTCTCACCCCCACAAAAGCGTAATTCTGCCTTTCTACTCCACTGCCAGTCGGTCCTGGGTCCCAGTTCACCTTCTCCTGGGCTGCTCGGAGCCTTCAGCAAGGAGAGATTCAGCAAGCTGGCAGCAAGCACGCCCCTTGCCATGGAACGAGGCATCAGAGCTTCAAAGCCAAAGCATCCATCCCATCCTGCTTCAACCTAGTCCTCCCTCCCCTAGCCCTCTTCCTCCAGGGCGAGGATCAGCAAGGCTGAAGGTCTCACAGCTGTGGACCATACAGCCACCCCATCACCACTCCTCTGCAGCTATTCTTAGTCCTCTGGTGTGATCAGGCTCAGTTTGGAGATGTGACTGCAGCAGCAGGAGGGAGGAAAAACAGCTTTCTATGTGTGACAGGCAAAGACCTCTAAAGTATCAGTGCAGAAAGAGATAAACCTCTTTTTCTTTCCAGGAGATCAAGATCCAGCTATGCAACTGGGGCAGCCTCCAAAGGCACCTTGCTCTCCATTGAAGCCTGGACTATTTCTGCCACTGCAAACTCTCCCTTGTAGAGATAAGGCTCAACTTTCTGAAGCTTGCAAACTAGTCATTAAAAAAGTAAAACACAAGGGGGGAGAAGTGAGATGAAGAAAATGCTAATAGGAACCCCCAGGTCAAACCGCCTTCCCTGTCACCGGGGCCCTCCTCTTGCCAGCACATTCCTGCCACTAATGAGGCCCCACCACTTCCTCCTCCCTCCTCAAGTTGCTCCTGGTGATGCAAATCCATCGTCTTTGTTTCTATTCTTGGAGTAAAAACAGAACCAAAGTAAATAGCAAAACAGGTCTTAGGTTTCAGGATCCTTTCTTTTTCCATCCTTCCCAACAACAGCAAAGCTGTTGTTACCATCAAAGTGAGATGACACCCGACCCCAGACATCGTCTTGTTCCCACCAGAAATGCTCCGCTTAATCTTCAGCCTCCGACCAGCTCCTTCTCTGAACCTCCACTTCGCTGCTCTCCTCAGGAGGTTTCACACATCACCACAAGCCTCTTGGAGAGTGAGAGAGCCCGCGGAGAGCCTGCCAAGGATTCTGGTGATGGCAGAGAGCTCTTCCCATCCCCAGTCCTTCCACAGAAGGCTGGAGACACGGTACCCCCACCAGACCTTCTGCCTTCCACTGTCATCCTTGCCCAAGAAGCTGAATCAGCTCCAGCCTGTGCCCAGACCTCATGGTGCCCAGCATGTTCCCACGTGCAGGGGTGGGCACCGATGCACGTGCACAGAGGGGGAAAGGAGACACATGGCAACACAAGTTAGACACATCACCTCTCCCCGATGTGTGTCAGTGTCCCATTAAGCAGGGTGACAGCCATCCTGCCGTATAACACTGCCAGGGAAGCTGCTCATGTAGGAAGGGGCTGGGGCTGAAGATCAGCTCTACCACAACCAAGCTTCCATGGAAACGGTGGGTGCTGGAGGGGCAGGTAAGGCAGTCTGTGTGAGAAAAAGCTCTATTCAGGTAAGGTTTCTGGTCCGTAACAATGTCCCCCAAAGTCACTTGCTCTTTAGGCAAGGTCCAAGAAAGCCAAGCAGGCAGCAAACCCTATATTAGGTGCTGGGACCCTGCAGCAGGGGTGAGCATGCTCCAAGTGGCACTAGGGTCACGTCCCAGCAGTCTCCCCACTGTCACAGCTCACGCTGGAAAGCAGACAGCAGCAAAGGGCCGAGCCTCAGCTCCAGGCAGAGCGCAGAGCCCTGACAACGCTCATTAACAATGAACAGTCAAGATGTGACCACCGTGTTCCAACACGGCGACCCCCCAATGATCTGGGGAGGTCTGGACGATTTCCCCAGGCTTCCAAGTGCAAGAAGTGGGGAGACCCAAGAGGATTTGGAGGCTGAGGAGACCTCAGACCTCTCCAGTGAGGGCAGGGATAGGTAAAACAAAGCCCTTCTTCCAGAGGGGGGAAGACAAGTCCGAGCAGTCCGAGGAGGTGCTGCTCTGCAGTGGGTACCGGTGCACAGAAGCGCTGTGCTGCAGAGACCTCTTGCAGCACACAACTGTTACTGCACCCGTGCCCTGACCCCACAGAGCATCTCTTGGAGTCACACGGTTTCTAACAAAAAAAAGCAAGCTTTACAGCACACTGGTGATTTATCCTGTGCATCCCCAGGCAGGCTGCACATGGTGAGGCTTTGCAGCATCCACTTGATGGCATCCAGCACACACAAAGTGCCACCTACAGAGAGCCACTACACTAAACTGCTCCCAGTTCTGCAGCTGTATCCACTTCCCAGATCCTTGATTCCATATGAAGCCATAACAATGCCCAAAAGGGCTCGTTCAGGCACAAGCACTTCCCTGCATGAATCTGCTTGCAGGGAAAGTACTCTGAAGCATTTAAATTTCAGGCTGTCAAAGTACTTTCTTCATTGGCACTCTCCAATAGCTAATGAAAGGCATTTTGGGGGTTGCATTTGCAAAGAGCTGCAACATTTGCTCATGAATCTGGGGCACCTGCCTTCCTCAGATTGAGAAGACCCAAAGACCTGCAGACTGTGAGCTCTGAGTTGTAAGAGGATAGACTACAGAAACCAGATTTGCTGTCTGATATCTGGGAAAGCAACAGCAAGAGGGCTTGAGAGGAAGAGCAGAGGAGCAGATCTACCAAGGGAAACACAAAAAAGGTCTGCAAGTGGATAAAGAGGCCCTATGGTCAGCAGAAAACGTGGTTTACTATGCCTAGTCTGAGCAGCAATGAGGCTGGGATCCAGGGACCCACAATCACAAAGACATTCTTGCTGGCAAACCATAGAGCCCAAAAAGCAAGAAGAAAAGAAATCAGGATGACAAAAAACTACCAGACTGTGCGCTTTGGGATTAACAGGAACAACCTCAGCAGCTGGGACCTCTCTGGCTTGATGCAGAGGCCAGGAAGGACCTGGGCAGATGTGTGGCCACTGTCACCATCACACCCAGCTGTTGGGAGGGGACAATAAGCACAAGGCAGGCGGGTAAGCTGTACCAAGGAGAGGCACCTCCTCACAGCAACCAGAAACTGGTCTGGGCCCTGCTGGCACAAGCCGTCATGTGGTCAGCAAAATTCAGTCATCCAAAAGCATTTGCTTTTCCGTGCAGCCAGACCATCGCTGGCTACAGCCCAAAGCACCCCCAGTCCATCCTGCATCGCTGAGACCCCAGCCCAGGCTGCAGCACCAACCAGAAAACTCATTCAAGTTTCACACTGTGAGGCACCAGTCCTGCCACTGAGGAGGAATACTCCTGCTCATGAAATAATTTTTCACTTATTTTAAATCACTGTAGTTGTTTTCTTCTTTCACACAAACTTCAAATACCAAAGGACACAGTGCACATTTTTAGCGAGTCTAGCTTGGAGAAGCAGAGTAAAATTGGAAGTTGGCAAAGGACTCTGCTTTCCTCCTCCTCAGCCCTGCTGCTTTCTGTGCATTTGATGATCCTTGCCCAGAAGCAAAATGCTAATTCATCGGCGGCTGGAATGTCACTGCTTTTCTCTCTGTCAGTTTTGGATGCTCCCTCCACCACCTCCCAATCCAGCCTTGCGCTCCGCCAGCATCCCCATCCCTGTGCAGGCTGCACAGGGCTGAACCCATGCTGCTCCTTCCCAAAGCAAAGCCAGCAGAGGGAGCAAACACTGCGGGTTTGCAGGCAAATCGTGGTGGATTTTAATTGTGGTTATTATATTTTGAATCTAGAGGTTATTTCCTAGTAATTTGTTTAAGTTATTTGAAAAGGCCCAACTTAGGACCAAAGCCAGCCTGCATCCTCTCTTATAAGAGCCCTGGAAAGTGATACATAGTTCACACTAGTATCCAGCCTGCAAAATGGCAGTATTCAAATCAAAACCAAAGTCTGTTTCTTTCCAGATTCAAGCACAGGGGCCCACAGCTACTGTCTATTTTAAAGCACTGTACTCTCAGACCTCTGAAAGACTGCCCATCAGTGGGTGTCACATCACTTACAACAAACAGGAGAGGCTTCCTACAGGTGATTTATAAATACAGTGTGGTTTTGCCCTGTATTAAGCATTAAATAAACATCAACTAATAGATTTAAGAGACAAACTACTCGGTATTTTCCCTTCAGAAAACTGGAAAACCTCTAAGACCAGAATTGGGAGGGAACACACACTCCAGTTCTGCCTGCAGGTCCCCACAACCCAAAGAGGTTTGCTGGTAGAGACTGGTGCACCCCACCAAGCTGTAAATGCTTTATACAACCATCAGTCAGCATCTATGCACCCACCCTGCAGATGCACCGAGCTTTTTAGCTGTGGGCAGAAGGGGGCTGCTGTGGCACCAGGAAGCAAAAATTTGCAGAGGGGAAGAGGGAAGAGCACGTGCTGGTGTTTGCAAGCTTTCAGGAACCTCCTGCATGCCACACATTTGTGCTGACCAAATACTGCGCACAATGGAGGTAAGCAATTAAGGTGTCTTCAGCCGACCCTTCGCAAAACCATTAAACCTCTGCTGATGGAGGGCTGCATGGTTATCTGCTGCTCTCACCCAGGATCTTATCTATTATTGCCAGCATTGTTGCTGGAGCTTGTAATCTTTCCACACAGGCTTCGGCCACAAACACACCCTGACTGCAGGCAAAGGCTTCTTCAGCTGTCCTGGCAGGCCAGCACAGGCACCACCAAGACAGCTGAGAGCCCCAGAAAGACACCTTCATAGCCAAAACGTGACACAGGCAGCTCCTAGGCTGTGCCCTGGTCACCTAACCTCTTCAACAGGAGGAGAATTTATGTCTGAGCCACTGTTTTCTGAAAGGAAAAAGAAATGCTGTCTCCTGCCTGTTTGCAGCTTGCTGTGAAACATCACACTGGCTCACAGAGCTCACGCATCCCCTCACTCTCCTGTGGGGCTGTAAATTATCCCAGCATGCTGGGTGTCGAGTCGATAGTGTTTTCCGCACTCTGTGAGTCTGTACATCTCTGCCTGTCCCTGTTGCAGAGGCAGGTGAGCAACTAAACACGCACAGACCTACCCTCGCATGGAACTGAAGACGGGGCAGAGCTGAGCTGCCACCGGGCAAACACCGCAGCCCCATCCCAGCCATCCACCACGGGTACACACCCAGCAGTGGCAGCGTGCTGGGAAACGCAGCCACAAATTTACAGTCCCCAAAGGCAGACAGGGGAAACCATGCAAAGCCAGGGCAGGGTCAGGAACTACACAAGTTCATGGAGCTCCAGGGAATCAACTCTGCAAACACTACAGCCCAGCACTGTCCCGGCACGTTGTCATTGTTTCTGGCCATCTGGCTTTGTACGATAGTTGGATTTAATTTTCTTTTTCTTAATCTCACAGGCAAGTTCCCCACTGACCACAGAAACGATGGGAAGGTTAGGAAGGTAAGCACAAAGTAGCAGCCAAGCACGGTTCAAGAATATTAGCAATATTAGTCCAATGTTCGTACAGATAAGACATTGCTCCAGAAAAACAAGACTTTAAGTGACCTGCGTTTTGGTCATTTAAAACGGACAAAATACACCTTTATATATATCTCAGCAAAACCTACCTCCAGATTCCCCCATAAGCAGACAACCAGAATGACATGTTGGCTGACATTAAGCAAAACTCCCCCTCCCAAACACCCGAAGACACCTTTGCGTGAGCAGGGGATCAAAAGTCCTTTGGTGCAGCAGGCTCCTCCGCACCCACCACCGCATCCTCAGAGATGTTTAGCATACAGTAAAACATCGCGATGTGCGCAGACCCATCCTTTCACACACAGTGTGGTGCCAAGAAAGGAGGTTTGGGGTTAACACTGAGTGAGGCTGCATCTCTCTGTCCCTTCTCCACACAGCCATCTTCCCAGTGCGCTGTAGCAACACCTCCAAGATGCGCAACCCTTGCCCAGATTTGGCTGAAGCTGCCCAAAACGCACAGAAAGCCCTGGGGAAAGCTGGGGGTGGGAGGGGATGAAGAGAATAAACTTCTGTCCGTCAGGAAGGCATACTAAAAACATTCCTGCACAAAGGGGGACAATCCTGCTACCAAGCCCTGAGCCCCAAGCAGCCCGTGTGCCATGGGCTGGATGGCAAGGAAGGGTTGACAGAGCCCAGGCAGGAGGTTTCAATGCGCAGAGAGCCAGCACGCACTGCAGAAGCGGTGGGGGCAGGAAAAAAAAAGAGAATTATTTGCCCATCTCATCTGTCTCAGCCAATCTCTCCAAGGCATTTCCATTCATAAGCATCAGAGTAACCAAAATTTAACATTATATGTCCAAGGTGCAGAATAAATTCCTAGACTGTGCTGGAGGATTTTCTCCCATCCTAATGGCAGACACGCAGCTGAGCACAAAACAGCCCATGGTGGAGGTGAACAGGAGGAGCACAACTGTACAGTCTAATCCAGATTTTGAGAAAAGTAGCTACTGCTGCTCTGGGATCCCACTGCCCTGCCCATGCCTCACAGCTCAGCGACATGCCAATCCTGTGGTAGGAGATGGGTGCCAGAGATGCCTGGCTCTGGAGGCTCCAGCAGGGAGGGGAGCCAGCATGGCTGGCCAAAAACCAAACTTAGTTGAGCAACACTCATCCTCAGAAGATGCCCTTGCACCTGACCAAGCCCTTCCACATCCACCAAGCAAAGAGGCAGCACCTCCCTATGGCAAATGGCACATAAGGTCATTTCTGTCAGCACTGAACTCGCACGGCATCTCACAGCCACTTCACCCTGTATCATGAGTGCAAAGCATTCACTGCACGTCCTCGATCCCAAAGAGCAGCTGTGGTCACATCTGCCCCAGCTCACTCAGTTTACACTGTTTATCACGTATACCTGCTCCCGGCTTGGCTTTAAAAAAAGTGGGACATATCGCACTGTCTACATACACCACCAGGAACCCCCTTCTCTACCATCCTGGCTTTGAGTGGTCCTCACAAAGCTGCTCCCTCAAATTCTTCCCCACAGGAGACATTTCCCTTTGTGTGGAGATGCTAAGGGCAGACCCGTAGCACACTGTCCTCTTCCCAAGCTATCGCTGCTTTTACTACAGGCACTGCAAAGCATTTGCTGGGATGCTACAAGCTGCCATTGCAAATAAAACCATGCTCGCCAAAGAAATGAGCTGGGTATGTTTCAGTTTCGAGCATTACTGTGTCGGTCAACTCCTGCACTAATTTGCAAAGTGGAGTGATTCACAGGCAGCCTCTCCCACTCGGAGCCTGCTCCCAGGGACTGCTCTGCTGCCTGTTCTTTAGTGAATAAGCTGCTATCTAGCTCAAGTGTCATGTTATTTATCAGGTTTGGGTTTGCTTTTTTTAAATACTCAATGAACAACAGTCAGCAAGTGATCAGTTTGCCAAGGTGGGGTTGGGTGCAGGTAGATGATACAGTGTGCATACCTCATCTACCTTTGCATTTACCTCCTCAAGACACTCACTGCAAGTGTGCTTTGCAAAACTGAGGGCAGCATGTGGACAGATCCAGTACAACTCTCATCGCTCTACTCCACCTCTTCATGAAACACAATTGACCTGCCTCTTGTATGGCTCCAGCCTCTAATTTCTTTTTTTGTTACACTGAACTACAGGGCACAAACAAGTATCGACTGGCTGTTTTGCCATTTTCTGAAATCAGGTATGAGAGAGTATGGTTTTGCAGCAGTGTCTGAACATAACCAAATAAAATAAAGCAAGCAGGAGAGTGTTACCACTGGTATGATTTCACTGGCATCAGTGGGATTACAGCAGGGCTGAGCCTGGCTTTGCTATCACCATAAGCATCACATCAGAGCCTCCGGCACTGGCTGCATACAGAAGGCAACATGCTGCACCCAGCAGACTCGGTACGTCCCTGCACACTTAGGAACAAGACCAAACCATTGAGATAACGCAGGGACGGGTCCCACTAAGCAGAAACCGTTCTGCTCCTGCCTCTGCCTGGCACCAACAACCCAGACAGAGATACTCACATCCCATGGACCAGTGCTGCTCTGGGGCGAGGCAGCTTCTCACTTGTGTGCTCCAGCTCCCCAGAATCATTGCAGTGTCCATCAGGTACAGGATTTTCTGGACTGAACATTATCCATGGAATAGGAAAACCTCAATGGGTACATGTCAGCCAGTGCCTGCCTCCTACAGCCCAGGCACTGTTACTAACTTCAGTGAGCACCAGATTTGATCAGGTTTCTGCCACAAAGCAAGTTTGTCTCCTCACTGCCTCCTTTTCCCAGGCTCTGCCATTCTGCTTAGCCTTTTCTCCTTCATTATGGGTTTTGTAAGGCAAGGATTACCTCCAGTCAACTCATCTGTAGAGCTCCCAGGACAAACAGGGCTCTAAGTCTTTCCTGGAGGGCACAGACATTTCATAACAAAATGACGGCCTGGAAAAACTACCATACAAAAAATAATAATAATTAAAAAATAAAATAAATCGGTGCATGAGAACACAACCAGGAAAGAACACAACCTTAAGTCTCACCTACTTGAAACATGCATGAACTAAAGCAAGCAGAAGTGTCAGGCCAGTTGGGGCAGCACCAGGGATGGCAGAGCTGAACCAGCTGCTGTGGCACGGCAATGTCAACCACCGCTCTCCTCCATCTCACCTGCACAAACTGGCTAACACTTCTGTGATGCACAAAGAGCAGCATTTCATTTTGGAGGAGCAGAAGGGTCAGGATAGAGACCTGCTGCAAATCAAGCTAATGACCCCATCAGCAAGCACACCGGGACCCAGGGCACTGCTGGCTCTTCCTCTTCAGGGAGCAGCAGGATCTGCACCATCAGCTTAATATGTTTCCTTATAACATCACAATGTCAGTGGGCAATACCAGAGCAACTGGCCTAGATACAGAGTATTTCAAAATCCCAAAGGGAAAAAGAAAGAGTACAAATTCACTCAGAGCCCTGCAGTAATCTGCAGTGACTGTCCTAGCAGTCATCACAGACAGTGACTCAGTCCTAGGCAACCTCCTTTAATGCTCTGTAAGGCTAATACTGAGTTTAACAGGGTTAATTCTGCCTTTAATGATCAGGGCTCCTGTGAAGACAAGAAGTTTCACCACAGCCTGCTAACGCAACCACTGTCACTCTCCTCCTCCTCCCAGGCAAGGGACACTGCAGAAGGTCTCACCCCTGCTCCTTGCTGCCCATCTTGGAGGCAGCACAGAGCCAGCTGGGCACAAACCCCAAAACAGTCCCCTGTCAGTCACTGAGTGACCCAAAACGACACACACAAGGTCTCAGAGCACAGTCCCAGTCCCGGCCATGGCTACCGCCTCCCACACAGCACAGACATGCTGGACCCATGGAGGAAATGTGGGGGATCCATGTGACAGACAGATGTCAAAAGCAGTCAATGCTCCTCTTTCTCAAAGGCGGAAATGTCACCAACATTACAAGCCTTAGAGGAGTTAAAAAGAAAGCCTTATCAGAAAGCAAACTGTTCTGACAATCACAAAAATTGGAATTCATTTAAAATTCAAATTATGCAAATTCAGGTAATCTGTATGTGCAGATCCATCACATGCCAGCAGTGGGACCACAGACACAAGCCATCAGCTGCGTGGCTTGGGGAAATCCGTCCTCCTCCATGCTCTTGGACGAAGGCAGGTATACTCGCCTCCAGTGGACACAGGAAGGGCAGCCGCTCCTGGGAAACAAGGCCAAGCAGGATTTGCAGGTGCTTCCTCTGCACCAGCAGGGAAGTGGAAAGATGCCTCAGCAACACTGGCAGCACTCCAGCACGCCATACCCCAGAGGTGCAGGGAGGTAAGTCTCACGTGCTTTCACACAAGCTATAGTAAATTCCCCCTTGGAGAAATCTTTGATGCTCATGGCCAACACAAAGCCTTCACTAGGCAAAGAGCCTAATCAAATGGATGCAAGACAGCTGCATGCAGGCAATAGCTCTGCCCCATCTCCATGCACCCTGCCAGGTTAGGGTCCTGGCAGACCCCCTAAAAGCCCTGCACCAGGAGCCTCTCCCCTCACTCAGCAATTCCCAAAATAGAAAGCCAAGCAGCTGCATCGCAAGGCAAAGGCAGCTCAGACTGTCAGCACAGAAAGAGCAAAGCCAGAAATTTAATGTTACGAGCTGGGTACATGCAACAACCCAGAAAAATGAATCAAGCTTTAAACACGGACTTTCCTAAAAGGTCCCAGATGAGCCACTCCAGAAAAGGCAAATCATATTCTCTCCTGTAAATGTTCTGCCATGCACGCGGAGAGCAGCTCTCACCTGGCATCAATTCCTCCACCAGCCGTGCTGAGAGAGCCAGGGCTGGGCAGAGCAGCCGTCGCACAGCGGGCCAGGGCACAACATGAACCATGGGGAAACTGCAACACCTCCAGCACAGAGATGGAAAGTAATTACCAAATCTAGGGAGGATGTGGAGCCCAGCACTAGCTACCTGTTGTTGGAAATAACTTCCCCAGGTTAGCAGGACCTTTACTTTGAACTTAAAAAACAGGCTCTCTAGATATGTGGGGTATACTGGTCCCATACCGGCCTGAGCCTCAGCTAACAAGCTGCCAGCTCAGCTTCCTGCACACTCACTGCCCCAAGCCTCCACTGAAGGGCCCTGCTGATACCCTTTCCAGGTAGGATGAGTCTGCTTTTCTCAGTAGGTCTCACAAGATCACAGCCCGTGGCTGAGCCTACGGCAAGAACATCTTTTAGCTGTTAAAACAAACCAGAAATGACATAGCAAGAAAAAACCAAACACCCTACAAAAATCCTGCTTTGCTCCTTGATGGACAGTCAGCTCTCCGAGTACACCAAGGAAAGCTAAAGGTCCCCAAAACTTCGTGAAGTCAAAGGCCCAAGCAAACCACCTGCAAACAGCATAGAGACGTGCCGGCATGGTGCTGAGCAGGCAGCAGCTGGCCCCACGGGCAGGGGGCAGTAGGTTGCCCCATGGGGAAGGGCAGAACCCACCTCTCTGCAGGCATGAGGATGCTGCTTGGGCTGAAAGCCCAAGCCCTTCCACGCCTTTTGTGCCTATCTCCACTGCAGAAGGGAGGCTGTGGGTGACAAGTCCCACAGGGATACTGAAAGACCATCTCTGAAACCATAACGGTCCCCAACATCTCGGCAACTTCCCGCTCTCCTGGGCACAGCTTGGGTCTGCAGATGCAGGCTGAAAGACAGATAAAGCAGACATACATGCCTTACCCCACAGCAGGACCGCCTCATCTTAAACACCTCCAACACCTTTCAGCTGCTCATCGGGCACCCCATCCCACTTCTGCTCGTCTCCATCCCTGAGGCTTTCACCTGCTTCCTGAGCCTGAGGCAGCAGCTCCCACAATGATGGTTCACAGGTGCCACTGGCAGCGCTGGCATTGTGACCAGCTCCCCCAGACTCACCCTCTGGGGCATCCGCTGCTGCTGCACACAGAAAAGCGTCAAGACACTGCTGAGGCCAGAACTGTCCTCGCAGGGAGAAAAGGAGCAGTTACGTTCAACAGTCCATCCGAGCACAAGCAGAGAGGTCAGCCCCCAAAACCACACTGTACAGCAGCGATGCAGCCCAGGGGACACCAGAAGCAGCACCAGTCTGCGTGACCCAGCAAGGGGATCAGGCCCTCCTCTGGGCTAGAGGAAAGTTAGCAAATTCAGGGAGTCTCAAAAGATGCATCTGTCCAAAGCCTACAACTGGGTGAGCACCGCTGCCTCAGCCAGCAGCTCTCAGCAGCACTTTGGGTTGCAAGGGCACACACTCCCCCCTCTGCTCCCATTGTACCAATGCTCTCACCCACTTCCAACCAACACCGAGTGTTTCTCAGCAGCGGGACACCTGAGCCCTCATTACAACCCTGAGGCCGGTAACGAGGCAGGAGGAATGCCATACGAATCCCTGTATCGGGTGTCTCTGGGAAAAAGAAGAGGCAAAGCCCATTAAACATTGATCAGAGTCTCCCACAGCTGCGGCGCAGCCCTGACACGTCCCTGCCGTCCTGCCACCAGGATGCTCTGAAGGGCCAGAAAGGGCTGAGCTGCCCAAGGGTCTCAAGTGCTGGCTCATTGCTCGCCCCAGCCCCTCACTGCGCCCATCTGCTGGCCCAGGGCAAGCTCCTGAAAAGACCCGGTTGCTCACGCGTACGAGGCAGAGGACAGGAACACTCATTTTCTGCTTTCAACCTTGTTTCGTACTTTGGACAGCAGCACCCAGAGAAAAGGCACTCGCCCCACACATCATCCAGCTGAGCAACAGCCACCTCTGAGCCAGCAACAGCCCAACGGGAAGCAGGGAGCCAGAAACCCTACCAGGCGAGGCAGGCAGAGGCTCTACCACGATGGGGGCAAACTCGAGCTGCTGCCACCATCTGCTCAACCAGGCTGGAACAGCCTCTTTTTCTTTTGTTTTGGTAATGCTGCACATAAAAATAGCTCTGTGACATGTCGGTGTTTTTGGAAAGCTGCATGTGTTAATGCAGGGGGGCCAGACACCCCGATACTCACGAACTGCCGCCGCAGCTTGGTCTTGACACGCTCGGCCTTTGTCTCCACGGGGTGGACGGCATAGCTGAGGGATCCCAGGTGGTTGTCGACTGACAGGCTCTTCCTCATGTAGAAGGAGCGGGTGCGGAAGTAGCTGAACGGGGCATCCTCCACTGCCGTGCCAAGCTGGGGGTCCCTGGGGGGGTCCGTGCAGTCGTCCTCCAGCCGCCAGGCCTCCCCTGGGGAGCAGAAGGACATGCCACCCCATAAGAGCCACAGCCCAGGCCATGTCCTATCCCTCCAGCCCAGCGGTGGGGATACTCAGCAGACAGCCCAGACCCCCTCTGCCCATCCCACACCCACCAGCATGCCATGGGGTATGGGTGCTGCAGAACTCACTCCCCAGAGGAGGTCGGAGAGCCCATCCATCCCTGCCACAAGCCCCTGGGTACCCTTGCCCCCACCTGCCCCAGGCAACAGCCACTGCTTCCACCCTGTCCAGCCTCGTGTACCCACAGCCGCTAACATCTTTCTGGCAGGCATCGGTGAAATACAGTTGAGCACAACAAAGACTTGGCCAGAGTCAGGGCCTCCAGGCACTACTGCAGTATAAATATTATTACTCAGAATAATCAGCAGACCAAAATCCTAACACTTAAAAACTTCTTGCTGTTTAACTCCAGTAGGGTTATCCCATTTAAAAGGGTCATTTATAAAGAAATAAAAAATTTCATTCATTCTTCATCACCCCAAGTCCAATAAGACATTCCACATTAAAGAAAACGTTTTGGGCTTTTTTTTAAAGGAATAAAAATCCTACAGTCAGAACCACACACAGTTCTCGCTGCTGACATTAATGCTACACACCTGTATCAAACCTCTCTCCTGTAGGTATTCACATGCTCTGTACTTGGTGATGATAATAAATCTTGCTTTGTGAATGGGAAAACCGAAGCACCGCAAATGTTGCAAATTGCAAAAGAATTACTGCCATCTCCTCCTCCAGGAAACTCTTTATGGCATGGCCAAGAGCAAATCAACAGCCAAACCAAGGACAGAAACCAGACCTCTGGTCTCCTCGAGCTCCACACAGCCCATCGCCAGCAGCACCATCTGATGCAGCACTGCAGGGCTGGAGCGCCCGGATACAAAGCCTCATTGACGCTGAGAAAGCAGCAGCCGCAGAGGACAGTCGGCATCACGCAGAGCTAGCGTTCCCGGGGTAGGACTAACCATATTTCATTGCAACAAAAGTCAAAAATAACAAAACGCAATAGGAAATGTCTCCATAATATCACCGCTCTGCTCTTTTCCGAGCAGCTTGGAAGCTGCATGCTTTTTGCTGCCAATCTCGTCTTTACATCTGGAGTTTGCCCTGCCTCCCACTCCCCAGCCAAAATAACTTCTCAATAGCCATAACAAATAAACAATAAAACCCTTTTGTTCAATTCTTGTAAAAATGATCAATTATTAGCCATTGCAGCATTAAAGGGCATCTCACATGATTGTCTTCAGAAACTCTCCACCTCCTGCAACCTCTTCCAAAGGCAAAATCATTTGTCTCTGGTTTCTAAAAAAACCAGCATCTTCAGGCATGAGTGACCATGATCCTGCTATGCCAGGGCTGAGGAGCAAAATATTTCCAGAGTTTAAAAAAAGTACAGGCCTTAAGGTAAAAACCAGCCACAAAGTGAGTGAAGTCTAGTTTACCCTGCAAGGCTGTGGGATTTACATTGAATATCATGAGACAGGCTGGACACCAGCCTCAGACCAGCAACCGGCCACTCCATCTTGTGTCTCAACATAAGTGTGTCTTCCCCAAGCTCCCCAAGCTTTTTAAGGTATAAAGACAGTTCACTGCGTGCAAAGTCCTGCCAGTAGATCTGAAGGCACTGTATTGGTTTTGTGTGGCAAGGTTTTGTAATAAATTGAGCTAATTTTCCCCAAGCTGAGTCTGTTTTGCCCATGACAGTAATTAGTGAATGATCTCTCCTGTCCTTATCTCGACCCGCAAGCTTTTTGTTATATTTTTTTCTCTCCCCTGTCCAGCTGAGGATGGGGGGGTGATAGAACGGCTTTGGTGGGCACCTGGCATCCAGCCAGGGTCAACCCATCACAGGCACCAAATCAAAACCAGTAGAACCAAAAGGACAAGAGGGAAGAAGACAAAGACAGAGAGCTTAAAAATGCTAACAAAGAGGCAACCTGTGGTATAGCACGACCTAGCATTGCATCTTTTTTTCCTTTCCTACTTTCAATTTAATAAGCTGCTGCTGCTCCTCTCCAAATGTCAACTCCTACAACACAGGAACTGCTGTTTGAAAGCTGTGATTATTCAACGCACAAACACATCAATCGGAGCCCAGATCCAGACTGCCACTGTGAGATAGCATTGCTCCGGGGACACATCAGGAAACTCCACGACACAGGCACTAAGGCCGGGAGGAGACCCACCCAACATGCAGGAAAATAGCACATGGAAGAAGGAACCAGCCCTGGTGCCCCCATGCTCATCTGCGATGGCTCAGCCACCACCCACACCACCCTCTGTCCCCAAGGCTGTCCCCTCACAGCTGCCTGCTGTACTCACTTCTCTGTGCAGGACACCTCTCCTAAGGAGGAGTTGGGTTTCAAGTCCCACAGACCAACAGGGTCATATCTGATCTCACTGATGCCGGATTTTGCTGCTCTTGGTCTCTTCTCTCTCCAAGGGGCTACAGGTAGCTGTATCCTTCAGCACAGTCCTGGAGCTGGACCAGAGGCAGAGCTGCTCCCTGGCTTGCCCAAGAGGTGATCCTCTCCAAACCTCTCCCATGCTTGGGCAGAAGGACTGTGGTCCCTCCTCCCTGGGCATGGGGAGCCACCGCAGGGGGGAGCCAGGACCTTGTCTACCCCAAAAAGCTTTTCTACATGCTGAAAGGGCTTGTTCCTGATTTCTACCAAACAAGTAAATCAATGGTCAAGCCCAGAACAGTCAGAATGGCAAGATCAAGACAACCCTGGAGAAGAAATGCCAGGGACAGGAACAACCCACAAGCTGGAAGCCAACCATCCTTATGCTTTTCTGCCTTAAAGCTGCTCACCCCTCTGCCACCCAGAGCTGTGCCTGGCAACATCAGCACCTCTAAAATATTAACCATCTTCTTGGGCTTGACAATAACAATTGCTAGAAAATCTTTCTCAATTTGAAGTGTTGGGGAGGACATGTACCAAAGGACGGAGGGGGCAGCAAGGACAGAGACCCGCTGCCTCTCCAGTACTTCCTCTCTCAGCATGGACAGGCTGATCCATCAGCCGCTACGAGCAATACTAAAGGTTTTCCTCTGCACATGGGCTGGTGTAAAAAAAACCCTTCTGTCCCTCTTGCACAGGGGGTGGCACATTGCCCAGTTATCAGGCTGAAGCCTCAGAGCCCAGGGTCTTCCTCTCGTTAAACAACACGCTACCAGGGAGAAGAGCACATGAACCAGCACCACTACCTAGCTGAAAGCACAGGATGGGCACCTCTGCAAGCATGGCTGTTTCAGGAGGAGGCCATACACTCATGCTTAGTTCAGAGACACAAGATTGACTCTCATGCAGACATTGTGGAAGGCCATCCAAAACATCCCTGTGAGTATCAGGAAAATTAATTCCAGAGTCCTGGTCTAAGCTCAAATCCAGCCGCTTCCTTTCAGCTTCCTTCTTTTCCTCCCATGGGGGCATAATTCCCAATAAGCTTACACCAGCCATGCTACCAGTTAGCTTCTTCCCAGCTCCACAGTGGGGCATGGAGCCAGTTTCTGAAGAGCTCAGCATGTTGTGCGACAGACAAGGGAGAGAGGAAGCAGTGAAGAGCTCCAGCATGGTCTATTCCTTCCAGGTGTAAGGCTGAGGGAACTGCAAGGGGTCAGGCATGCAAAACACACACAGCGACCTCCCTGTGCAGGCTGGCAGGTAAGAGCTGCACGCAACCAAAGGCTGAGAAGCAGCCCCTGCCTGCTGCAGAAGGAAGAGAGCGCAACAGAAAGTGTTTCTCAGTCCCACCCCTAAAACTTCACAGAGGCACAGAACAAGGATGGACAAGCAAAAGGCAGCTCATTTCTCTGTGCTGCCAGCACACGTGAAATCTCTTGGCACACTGCAAAACGTGACACCAAATGGATAATGGTTTGCACAAGGCAGGTGCTGCCCCTGCCCCTGTTCAACCAAGCCCCATTTGCTCGTGTCCCCCTCACTACATCCTGGGCTCACAGCCGTCAGGAGTTTGGGGTTAATCCAGGAGTGCTACTCCAGGCAAGGGGTTGAAGGACAAAGATAGAGAGCTCGGAGCCTGCCCCAGCTGACCACACCACCACTTGTTGCAGTTTACCTGAAGGGGAACAACAAAACCAGACCAACAGGAAACCCAGACCTGTTCACCAGCCTAGGCAACTACCTGGCTCACTAAATGAGAGGAAAGATTGTTTTTGTCAGGAGGAGAGGGTTTGGCAGGCTCATCAGCCACAGGCTCAGCTCTTCTGTACATCCTTAGGGTCCCAGTTCCCCGCTAGGCGCCTTGGTGCCCGCACAAGGACCTGCACAGGAGCTGTGGTGCCACAGCAGGATAATCTCCTATGACCTCCCACAGAGTGACAGGACGCTCCCCTCCTCCAGTGCTGCCACACTGGAACCATGAGACACAAAGCAAAAGGCTGGGGAACACATCCCAACAGTCAGATGAGGATGCTGCACCTCATCCGTGCCGGAGACGACAGCTTCTCCCACCTTGCTTGGCAGCTTCTCCGATTGCAGCCCCCAGGACAGCAGCGAGCCAGAGTGTGGTTTCTTCCCCACAGAGCGCTGAACTCTCCCTGAAGATGAGCTTACCACCTCTCCCATGAACAGCCCTGCTCCTGCCAAAACCTCATGTCCCTGTGGGTGAGCCTCTTCCTGAGGTAGTTTTGGCTACATGTCCCCCACTGCAGCTCGCTGCGTGTCCCAACCCCTCACCAAACAGGGAGCCGTGGCACCTGCTCACAGCAAATTCACAAGCTCTTTAAGGAAAGGATCTTGTCTGCCTCCTGACACCCTACAGCCCAGCTCTCATTCATAAATACTTGTGGCCATCCTGCTTACTGGGGCTCATCAGCATACTGGGGCTCATTAATCTCCTGCACCACATGCTGCTCCATTCTTGTCCTGCAGTCCAGATGTCACACCCCACTAACAGTCCAATCCCTTTTTTTTTTTTTTCCTCTCCATGATAGCATGCCAATAGCCTTAATGAGTAGCTAATTAGCAGTTCCTAACTGAGTATCAAGGAGCCAGAAAAGAACCTGGGAGGATCTGGACAGAAAACAACTCCTGTTTCACTCATCCAAGGCTCTGGCTGTGGAGGGAGCCTTCCAACCTACAAGGGTTTTCATACTCCTCCTTTTCTTGGCATCCTAGGCACCTTCTAGCCATGAATAAAGCAACATCCTAAACACTTGTTACATGCAACCAGGGCTCCTCCTTACACCTGCCGTGCAGCACAGGCTGTGCACAGGGTTTGCTCTAGGGTGACTGTTTCACAGTGTACAAGGATGTCTGCACTCACAGGAGAGGAGGCGTTTGCAGCAGAAGGTGATGAGGTTTGCAGTGGGTCTGACTCACATTGGGACTTCATCCCACTGTCTTACACCACCCTCCCACTCCCTCTCTCCACCTCCAGTACGGCTCCCTGGAAGCACCAACACACACCAACTAGGCACCTGCTGGGTGCAGAAAGGTGCTCTGGATGCCGTGTCCTTCACAGTGTATGCTCTCTCAGGCATGAGTCCTGAAAGCACTTTGTTTTACCCTCTACCTGGAGGCAGACCTCCATCATTTATTCAGGTCTGTCCTTGCAAACCATGATGCAGGAAATCCTGAGGGCTCACAGAACCTCACAAGCTATCTTCAATTCCAAGCAACGGAGTTGCCTGCAAGTACCTACCTACTCACAAGTGTCCCAATCCCTCATGTCCACAGAAGTCAGCTACACAAGCTTTCCCACAGGTCTTCCTCCCATACCAAGACCCACTCTTAAAATTTGGTGGGCTGAAAGGAAAAACATGGGTCCCACACACAGCAGAAAACAGTTACTTGACTACTGCAGCACACCCAGGAGCACCACTGCAACAAGCAAAGCAGGACAGGCTCAGTGACATGCCAGTATCCTTTCTGTGCACAACTTTTAGTAGAATTAGTAGCACCAGGAAAATAAATGCAGCCTGCAGGGCCTTAAAATTAATCCAGGGTTTGGACAGCTGCTCTGCTGGGTAGCTGACAGTGATCTGACTGTGAGCAGGTCAGATTTGAAAAAAAATAAAAATAAAAAAATCCAAAAGTGCTGTTTGAAGAGAGCTGTTTTATAAGGATTTTATTTAGCGGTGGATTGTCAGCCGTGGCTTGCAGGTCTTATCTTTGTTTCCGTGCTCATAATCTCTTTCCCTATCATTTTTATGGCCCCAGCATGATTCTGCTGGCACCAAAAGCGCTGAAACACTTTGGCCATCAATGGTTTCGCAAATAAACTTGTTCAGAGCAGCTGGCCCAACCACATCAGTATTTCATCAGCATACAAGTAGAAGAACATGATAAAAACCCTCAGCTAACCTGAAGGCCAACACACACTACCAGACTGGGGAGCATTTGCTACAGCAAATCCCCACTCCAGGCCAGGACTGTGGGAAGAGTACAGCAGTGCTGCTCTCTGCCACTGCTCCTGATGGAGACCAGCAACAAGTACCCTGAAGCCATTTCATGCCACAGAAAAGAGACATGTTGGCCTGTTGCAGAGGCCAGAGAGCCACTGAGGCAGCAGCTTGCCCCAGCACATATGGCCAGAAGATCCAGCTCACACAGAGGCAGAAGGCTCTGAGCATCACCTCCCCACACTGGGTGGCCTTCATGAGCTGACTCTGCTTTTTCATCAGTGTAATATGAAAGACGGGAAGGTTTAAGTAACTGGCTCAAAGAAAGGCTGAGAGGGGAAAAAAAAACCCAAACCTCATCAAGAAGGGCTGGTTTTGGAGCAGGATAAACCCCAAACAGACTGGAATTGGATTTATATTGTTATTTGCGCCCCCGGAGAAGCAGGAAACACTTGCTAGGATTTTGCAGAAAGGGGTGGAAGCTTACCCCAGCACTGCAGCACTCACCGGTAGAAGGGACCGTACAGCCTTTCTGGCAGTCAGTGGCAGAGTGCTTCTTGTAGGGCTTCTGCTCCGGCATCTCCTCTCTGTATGCTGTGGAGTCGAGAAGGGGAAGCCTGCTCAGGACCGGGGACTGCGGGATGCTGGGCAACGTTCGGGACTTCCCCAGGAGCGGTCGCTGCAGCTTTCTGTCCAGAGACCTTGAGGGGAGAAAACACAGGGCATACCCCTTTCAGTAGGTGGGATGGCTCTTCAAGCCAGGACCCTTCTGTAACACACAATGCTGCCGCTGGACTGAGAGCACACAGTCCTTCCCAATGCCAAACTGCACCCTTCGTTTGCAAAGCTGCTGCTATTTCAGTAAAGCTTTCTCCCTTCACCAGTGTTTCTTAATTAGGATTTGCATTTTGAGCTGCAAGCCACAATCAGCATAAACAGCACATGAAGCACTCTAATGCCCACCCCACCTCAAAACTCACAGATAAGCAGAATTAAGAAAATAAACAAACCAGAGGGTTCAAGACTGAATTGACACAAATTGCCTTTAGGAGAGTAAAAACCCCGCTTCGCGCTGAGCATCTCTGAGACACCAGAATCTGTGGTGGAAACCACGTCATTCAGGGTTCCCAGGCATATGCACTATAGGGAAGGTCCAGACTACAGCAAGACAGACTCAAACGGCAGGCACTGTAGAGGTCACAAAGGTGTCACGAAACATGTAGAAACACAAGTTCAAGGTCTCTGTGGGGTTAAAACTCAACCAAGTCTGATGATGGGGCTCAAAAGCTACAGGGGTGACCACGATGCACATCAACATGCTAGCAGTATGACCACAAGCTGCTGCCTCCTCCAAAACCCCAGAATATGCCGAGCCTCGCAGTGGGGCATGGGAGCAGGTCCCCCTTCTCTTGCCTCACCCCGCAGTCTCCCTCAAGGGATGGTCCTCAGGTACTGCCCTCGGGGATGACACTAGCCCAGGCCATGCTGCAAAAATCCCAGAAATGTGATAAAAAGGAACAGATGCCCAGCACCACTGTGGTGTGAGGAGATGTGGGGGGACCTCTCTGGGCTGAGGGCTACAGACTGGGATCCCCCCAAGGCTGTCCCCCACTCCCCGCTGGCGCAGAGCCCGCACCTGAGCCCAATCGAGCTCCCCAGCACACCCCAAGGGGGCTCAGCAGAGGTTCCCTCTTCACACAAGGCTGTTCCTGAATCTCATACTGAATGGTATGAAACCTTCATGTTTCCATCCAAAATTCAATTCTTCGCTGGTTTATGCTCATTTGTTCTTGTGCCAATATTAACCTTTAGCTTAAGTAATTATTCCCCCTCTCCAGTGTTTGCTCCCATGATTAATTTCCATTATACCACAGTCACAGCCCCTTTCGGCCTGCATTTGTCTAAGCTGATTAAGGCAAATTTTTTCAGCCTCCTCTCACAAAAGCTTTCATTCCCCATGGTTGTTACCACACCCCTTGCTTGCTTGGACCCAGCATTCTCCACCCATCCCGGAGCATCACACAGAGCTGAGCTCCCAGTGTAGACGGCAGGCCAAGCGCTCTGCCTCCCTGCACATTACAGCACTAAATTTTATCCTATTTCCACTAAGCCAGTCCTCAGGGTCACACACGGAGAGTCTATCATGCAAAAGCTCCTGACCCTCGGTGGCTGCCTGTCACCGCTACGTTTATTATGATCGTTTTTCACTCCCTTTAGAAATGTGACAGCAGCTCCCAACTGGTGTTGGCATCTGATGTAATTCACAGGCGAGCAGCGACATGGGGGCTGGGGCAGAGCTACGGCACCATGCAGGACTCCTGCAGGACAGCAATGCATCAGGCCCACTGCAACGGACACGGGCAGCACTCGGGTAGAGGGCAGGAGCCAGAGCCACCAGGAGCCAGGCAGCCCCTGCACTCCCCACCGGGCCTCTTACCCAGACCCTAAAAGATGCATCCATCAGAGCAGGGATGGGGACCACGCTTCAATACTTAATGCAGAAATTAATAAATTTCTGAACCTAATTGCATTCACCCTTGATTCCCAAGTGATGCTGGTCTGCTCCACAGAGCTGTCACTGAGCACTCTGGAGATGGGGACAGCCGCAGGGACAGCACTGCCCTGGCCCTGGAGAGGCACCACTGCAGCTGCACCAGGCGCACAGCACCATCCTGCCCACTCCAAGCTCCACACTTCACTTGCATCGATGTGAAAACAAGCTACGCCAGGAGATACAAAGCCAGAATTAGCAGCCCGAGTTGCTTCTATTTCAGTAAAACGTATGTACTTCTCGTTGTAACACATTTCCCTGGCACAAGACAACAGGGATGTAACTTAACAAATCGCTCTGCTGCATAAATGAGTCCTGGGCTCTGCTGGAGTTCAAAACATTCCTTTTTTTCCAGCATGTAAATCTCAGTGCTTTTAAACGCACCTGCATATAGCTCCATCACCTGCAGAACAGCATTAGCATTTTAAGTGCTAACAGCCCTTTGTGCCTACAGTGCCACTCTCACAAATCGCATGGGGGTAAAAAGGGAAGAATTCACACCCTTAGAGGAGCAATTTTTAAGTTGTATAGCTGCAGACAATAATTTATATCAGAAAGAGCAAGCAACTAGAAACCTGTTTAGATCTGAAATCTGAACTCAAATTCCCAAGCACACTCTGGCTCCATGGACCTACCATTCCATGCACAACTCCAGAGGCCTCAGCAGCAAATGTCAGCCTGATGCCACTAGGAAGTCACACTGCATCTACATATGCTTCCCAAGCAGCCTCCACAATTAGGCGTTATCAAGGATGCCACATCCCATTAGGAAAGATCCCTGATGGAGTGTAAAGCTCAATTAGAAAAGCCATAATCAACGCTGTTACAGCCTATATTTAGCTGCTGTTCATCATTTTGGTAGAAAGGAGAGCACATAATCAAGTCTTGACAAGGGTGGAAAAATCCTTCTGGCTGCATGCAAAAGCTCAGGCAGGAGCCCAGTGACAGCTCCATCACTCCCAGTCCGCGGCCAGATGGGGAAATGCGAGAAGAGTCACCAGGGTTAGGTCCCCTGTCACCAGCCCTGGGGACAGCCACAGGGCACAAGCTGTTTGTGCCAGGCAGGGTCCAAGCCCAGCTGACTGCTCCGGCATCCCTCACTGGAGCCACAGCCCATGACACCCAGGGGACACGGGTGCTGCTTCCCTAGGCTTTTATTGAAAGCAAACAGGCTAAAAAAAGCCACTATGACAAAAAAAAGAGGCGAAAAAGAGAGACAGAACATATCTCAAAAGATGTGCTGTGTCCGGCACCTTCCCCACGGTGATGTCCTTACTGGATGGCTTCTCCATCACCCCAGGGAAAGAGAGGGGAAGAGCTGAGCAGAGATAAAGGGAAGGGAAGGACAGAGAAAAGGTTAATGCAAGTTAAACCAGGGAAAGCCAGATACTGCATCCCTCCTGCAAGCAACTGCACACACACACCCAGCCTGTCCTCCCTACTTATTTTGATGTGGGAGAAGCTGCTTTCCAGAGGGCACTTCCCAGCCCAACCTAGAGAGGACAGAGTCCCCAGCTTGCCCAGGGTTAAGGATGGAGAAGTTACCACACCAGCCACAGCAGAAACGCAGCAACAAAACAGAAATAGCAAGTGGGGAAGGGGCGGGGGCGGGAGGGGGGAATAACCCTAAACCCACTACTCTCACAATCCAAAGAGGACCCCAATAACCCTCACCGATTTACATGATTTCCCAGGGAACTGAGCAAGAAAGCCTCCCACACATCTCCTAGAAATGCCTGAGGATGGTGACCCTCCAGAGATGTCCCATTCCTGGGAAGAGGGAAGCCCTCGCCCTGCCACAGGACTCAATCCCAGCAGCTCTCAAACCCAAGCGCGCACCATGCTAATCCAGCTCCCCGCAGTCTTCCCAGAGCCTGGCTGTTCGTGGAAAATGTGAAGAAGAGAAGGAGGTTAAGCCAGGGAGCAAGGGTAAAGAGAGAGAGGGGCAGAGGGGCAGAGCATCAGCTGCTCTGGACCTTGCGTGCCTGCTCCAGAGCTGTGGCTTGTTGACAGCCATATGCCCTGACATGCAAGGCCATTTCCAAGCTCCGAGGGGGACAACGCGTGTCCCAGAAAGCTCACAGCCCCAAAAGGCAAATAAGGATTCAAAAAAAGAAGACTGAGAGGCCAAAGGCTGCTCTTCCTCCTGCAGGACTGCGCAGAATTTCACGGGTAATTGTGGGTGGCTCTTCTACACCCTCAGTCAATTAGTGCACTAAATCTGCTGAGCAAAGGAAGCTTATAAAGCTTAAGGTTTGGGGAAGAACAGCTAAATGACATACTGAGATTAGCCTGAGACTGACAGAGGATGGCAGGGATAGGGTCCAGGAGAGCCCAGTTATTGCAAAGGGACACCACTCCCAGATCTTCCCAGGCGGCGGCTGCTCCTGCCTGTAACATGCTGCTCAGCCTGCTCCTCCAAGGAGGTGTAACTTAGCAACCTGACCTTAAAAACTCGGCAAAGGTTTCAGCTGGATTCAGGAAAATGAAAGATGCTACAAGCCAGGAGGAGCAACTACCCACTACAACCCTGTCTTGGACTGGGGCAAGGGCAGACACACCTCTGGTTGAGGACGAGGATGAAGGCAGTGTGCACCTCCTCCACAGCCTGAACTGCACTGCCTCTTACCACAAGCAAAGGCTGCAAAATTGAAAAAAATAAACACCCGCATCCATTGCACAAAACAGCTTGCAGAGACCCAGCTACGTGCAAGGTGACAGGCACAGGGGGACAACACTTATCCCAAAGAGCACACAGCCCCATGCGTAAACAAGGATTAAAAAAAAAAAAAAAAATCCATGCCCAGGGGAGAGACAGAGCTTGCTCCTGTGGGAAGCAGCCAGGAGCAGAACTGGATCACAGACACCCCAGCGGCCCAGACTGCAGGCCCTGTGGCCAGCCCAGATCCCAGAGTCTGAAGCAAGGCACAGCACCCCAGGAGCGCACAGCACTCACCACGTGTGAGCTCTGCTGCAGGAAGGCTATGTGCCATGGGGAAGAGGAGGTGAGCAGCTATTTGTGCTATGATCTCCTTCACCCCCATCCAGACCACAGCAGGAGACAAGACAACATCTACCTGCACCTGGTTTCTGCAGAGGAGCATCACAGGGAAAGGAAGCAGCAGGAGGA
This sequence comes from Astur gentilis, assembly GCF_929443795.1. Lineage (NCBI taxonomy): Eukaryota > Metazoa > Chordata > Aves > Accipitriformes > Accipitridae > Astur > Astur gentilis. Next base: position 1,645,674 of record NC_064912.1, read on the forward strand.
GAGGTGAAGCAGAGGAGGCTCCAAGTGCCTCAGAAGCCGTTTCTGGACCAAAGCACAAGGCAACAGTGGCTGCAGCCTCCAGGACACAAGTCAGTGTGGTCCAAAGCAGCAGCAGAGCCCCACGGCGGGCAGGGAGTGAAGTTTAAGGGGATGGCACAGCAGTGAAGAAGCCTAGAGAAGGAATCTGAGAGGAAGCGATACAACCAGGTAAAAATACAGGGTGGCCTCGAAAAGCAAAACCCAAGGATTTAAGAAGAGCGTAGCCTTCACAGGGCATCCACGCATGTTCAAATCAACATAGTTTGCTCTGGAAACCTTATCAACTGTTAGCAAACCCGTGAGTCACTGGTACTTTTCCAGTGACCCTGTGAATTGCAAAGCCAGAGAGAATCACTGAGAAATCTTCCTTTTGCATTCAAAAAAAACACCCAAACAGAAAATCTTTTCTCATTGCCCAGTATATGTATCAGAGTTAACCATCCAGCAGGAAACACAGAAGCTGCAGACCTGCACCAGTTCTCATCCCACAGGCCGTAAGCATCAACAATCCACCATTTCCTTGCAGCCGGACACACACACACACCCCCCCCCCCCCCCATCATGCAGAGCCATGTTTTTAGCAGGAGAGAGGAGCAGCCAACACCATCAAGGTAGGCAACCATTTTAGCAGAGAAGCCTGAGCATCACTGCACAGGACAGCCAAGCCCTGTGCACAGTCCTCTCCTCACCCTGCATAGCTGCTGGGCAGCTCCTCTCTATCACCTGCAACATGCTGCTGCCATGTCCTCCCTGTTCCCAAGATCATCCCTGGTGCACAAGAAGTTTGGACAGTCCTAGTCCTGCACTGGGGACCACACAACCATGCTCAGTTACTTTTTAACCATTTGCGACCAGAGAGAAGGCAGCAAAAACCCCTTCTGCTGCCTGCGCAGAGCGCAGCTGGTATCCCCAGCGCAGGAGTTCAGCCATGCGACATCTCTCTCTTCCCAATTCGAGCCAAGCCTCCACAAAACTGTCTTCATGCTGTTAAAAGGTAACAGCCTCTGAAGAACAGAGGATGACAGCTGAAAACAGACCATCTTTTATCTGTCTGTGAAACAGTTTCAAAGCAAAACAAAAATGAAAACAGCATTCAGCTTGCAAGTTCAGAAAAGAAAAAAACAGAACAAAACAAAAAAAAAACCACCACAAACCCAAACCATGCGAGGCTATAAAAATACCTTCCCAAGCTCAGCTGTGAGCTGGTAAATACCATGATTTCCACCAGCTGGTTTGCAAAAGCTTCCTCTCCTGCCATCTCTCCAGCTCGAGGTGCAACTCTCCAGCAGGGGCCATTGCCCAAGCACTGAACAAACCACCCAGCATCAGGGGAATAATTGCTCCTGTCCTGGCAAAACTCAATTAGGATAGGTGAGACAGGCTTCAAGGAGCACTGGGAGATGCAGGAGTAGAGGTCGCACACCCCGCATGCCAGCAAACGCAGGCAGGGCCTCAGCAAAACATTTCAGAAAAGCTACTTTGAGGAGAAGCATTCAGTACCCATCGCCCCCCTACGAGTCCAGCCATGCCCAGAAACCCAGCCCTGCTCCCAGAACCCACCCTGCTGGGCTAGGGGCCAATTACCAAATTTCCCAGAAAAAGGCCAAAAGTCCTTTCCATGGCAGCAGCTGCCTGCTGAGCCCTGAGTGCTCCAGTGTGCCACAGCCGTTGTCACAGCCAGCGACTGCCAACCCCACCGACAGCCTCTCGCCCGACAGGCATTTAGTACTGTGCCAGCACTCGCCCCTGGCACCACCGTCGCCATCCCGTCAGTCCAAGTTGGTCAACAGGCAAAGTCACCCCCCAGCCGGCAGGCCAGCCTCTTCAAGGCTTCAAGGAAACAAAGTAAAAACAAACAAACAAACAAACAACAAAAAAAACCCAAACCACTCACATTTCACATCAGCAGTTCTGAACACAAGCACTGTGGTTGTGTTTTACAGCAACACTTCCATTTCAACATTTGCTTGAACGTAATTGTTAAAAAGGGAAAAGGAAATACTTTTGGGTCAGACTCTCTTGTTCATTTATTCAAAGTATGTTGGTTTCTTCCTTAAAAGAAACTTTTTTTTTTCTGGCTCCATTGCAGGCAGGGAACCAAATCCCCAGAGAGCAGGGAGCTCTCCCCAGTCACCCCCCAGGGCTTTCCCCATCTCAGGCGCACCCGGGCTGGGGGCCTCACCAGCGATCACCCTGCCCCAACCAGACCCCAGTGCACAGACAAGCTCTGTTCCCTACAACGGCACAAGACCAACCCCTCCATGTCCCGCAGGGGAGAGGCCTGGACACCCTCTTACCCACCTGCTATGCTGACCCACACACCATTAATGGGGCAAAGCAGGCACTGGGCTCTTGGGAGAGCTCTGGCAGAGATGCCCAGCCCAGACCTGCTGGAGTTGCACCTCCTCAGCAAAAACAAAGTCCAAAGACAGAAAGTCCCCAGGGCCAAGGAAAGAAGCAGAATCATTTATGGAGTGTGAACATTTATCCTGCTCACGGAGTTCTCTCTGATAAATGGGGAAAGAGGGCAGACAGAGATGAACACATGAATCCGGCACGACGACGGAGGCGGCGAGCATTCTCCCTCCCGGCAGCTCAAGAGCGTGACCTGCATCCTCAGGGACCAGTGCTGGGAACACCCCAGGGTCCCTGTGCTCGTAGTCAGGCTCTGCCATCCAAGCACCTGTGAAGCAGAGAGGACACCCAAAGGCATCTGGGATGCTCCGCAGGGAACAAAAAAGGCTCATGGACCACTCTCCAGAAGAAAAGAGGGCTGAGGCTGCACCCCCCACCTTATTAAGAAGAGTATTTTAGATTAATTAGGAAGCTCACCTGAAGATCTTGCACACTGGAAGTCAGCTCACAAGCAGGATGCAACCCCCAGGGACACACAAATGACTCAGAAACACGGCCAGCCCTGAGGCAGGCAAAGAACAGCAAAGTGTGTTTGGGACGCAGCCACTGCGCAACAGGCACGTTAAGTCAGGGGAGAGAAACCGGCCCAGAGAAGAGCAATGCAGACAATAATACGGTTCCTTGCTTTAAATGCCAAAGCTTTCAGTGCCATGCCATTATTAACCGTATACTGATGTTTAAACATGGGGGAAAGCAAAGATGAGAAGGGGTTATGTGACCTGCCAAAGGCTGGGACAGAGCAAAAACCTCCCACTTCCCGGGTTCACAAGACACCGAACCACACACATTGTGCCCTCACTCTTGGCTTTTCTTTTGTAGCAATTACTCATCTCCTGTTTGCCCTTGAAAAATTTCAGAGACAAAAACTAATGAAGCGCAAGTAACATGGAAGACAAGCATCCCAGCTCAAATTTTAAAAGGCTGGCTCACTTGCAAGATGAATACGTAACTGCCTCCTTTATATTTGCAAACACCTTTCAGGGAGGATGCAAAGGGGGTCCAGCGTGACACCCAGCACCGCAGCCAACTCCAGCACCCACCGCCCTCCTCTCGCTGACCCTGCACCGGCACAAAATCACTGAGGCAGGACCAGAGCCACAATGCTCATTCACTGCTGCCCCTCCAGCACAGCCCAGCCCCTCTCAGGGATGCCCACCAGCTGCACGGCCAAACTCCTGATCCTGTTCCCAGTCTCATGACACAGGGCTGGTCTCCCCTGTTGCTTCAAAATCCGAGTCACACGACAGAGGAGACAAAAAGCTGCTGAGATCATCTTGGAAAGGACACTGCTGCTCCTGACAAACACGGGGGAGATGCTTCAGGCATGAACTCTACGTGCTCCAGCACAGAAAGCATAAAAGACACTCAAGACATCTGTCAGGGCTGTTTGGTTTGTTTTAAATCCTGTAATTTCTGCAGCGTGACCAAGTTTTCCAGCACTTGAGGCTAACAATGGCAATCCTGGTCTATTTCTGACTACAAAACCCTGGCAAAAATAATTATTTCATCTGTTTTGGTCAAAAAACATTTATAATCATAGACTTGGACAGCACATTGTTGTTTTAAACCTTCCTGGGTACCACTTTTCATCCAGAGCCTTAGGCTGGTTTTCATTTTCCTCTGAAGCATCAGAGCATCAGTAGCACAAGAGGCAGGTCACCACCATGGTCAGATGGCCCATTCAACAAGACAGATTTTTATGCTTCCAATGCGTCACAGTAACATCCCTAAAAAAATGGCTTTCGGTGAAGGAGTAACAGATGCCACGAGGTGCTGGGAGCAGAGCTTTCACAGTGAGGGCAGAACCCCCCACAACAGCTGCTCGTGGCAGGCACTCACCTCTGCCCTCCCGGGCTGGGGGGGTTAATGGGTTTTTATCTGTCTTGCAAGGGAAAGAGCGAGGAGCAAGTAGCCCCAAAATACCAGAGAGGAAGCCCACCCCCTGGTCTTTGCAGCAGGGTGTTGATCAGTTGCCAGGCTCCAAAGAGCAGCCTCGGCTGCAGGAGCGCAGAGGCCGGGCAGGAGCACTCGGGTACAGGTTTCCTTCCAGGCAGGCTCAGGTCTCAGTCCCTGCCAGCCCCAAGGCCTCGCTGCACAACATCACCAGCATGGAGGGCAAGAAACTGTCCCGCAGGCCTGGGCTGCAGGTCCATCCCATGGGATGGAAGGGAAGCAAAGTCCAAAAGCGTCCTGTTTCTAAGCAAGAGCTAAGCTTTAGCTGCCAGGCTGTCTTTAAGCAATTTCAGCTCAGCAACCACAGAGGAAAGCAGAGGCTAGTTCTGCCAGGGGAAACACATACCTGCTGCTGTCCCTCAGGAGAAAAAACAGCCCCTAAAATCCTCAGTTTGAATGAGCTCCCACACTCCCTACCTCTCTCTGGACAAGACGAACATTAAAAGGCAGCACAACTGCTTGCTTCAGGGCCTCACAACACATATGCACCAGGGGGATGAATCAACACACACCTGCTGAAAACCCACTTCTCCAGTGCCTCTTCTCTCTGCAGCCATCAGCCCTGCAGCCCAGCGCCAGGGGTCCGCTCTCCTTTCCTGCCCTACACAACCACTCGTACCTAATCAAACAGCACCACAAGGGGTTAATAGCACCATTAGTGTGAATTGCTTTTATGCTTTGGTCACAGGATGTATTTTCTCTAAGCATTCCCCAATAATATTCTCCTGCTGGCTGCTGGGTGGTTTGTGCAGGAGCAGGCTGCAGCCATCCAAACCAGAGATTGTAGGAGGATGAAATCCCAAGCAGTACAACCCAGCCAACAATAGGGAATTCCCTCAACAGCAAACCTTCCCAAAATAAAGGCAGCCTCTGTTCCTTGTGAATATAAATGTGATATAGTTTTTATGCCTTTGGAAGGTAATCAAGGTGGTAGGAATAAATAACCTGTGAGTTTCTATCGCTCCAAGTGGCAAACCCTTGCAACCTCAGGGGTGCCAGCTGTGGGTGTATCTCTGGAGACTTCTATAACATGCACCAGGACAGAGTCCTTCCATTATCTAAATTTTAGTTATTTGTTCTTTAAAGCAACAGAAAAATGCACTGAAGCTTTCCAGTTTTTCCACAAACATGAATTTGCAGCCAAAAAAAAGGTGTAACAGAGGTGGTCACCTGAATTCTGTGCACAAGGCAGGCAGCAATAAGCCCGGAGCAGCCGGTCAGCACGAACGCCAGCTCAAGTGGCTTCCAAGCACCAAACACCCATGGAAAAAGCACATGGATGCTCTGGGCAGCGGTGCCTGCACCCAGAGAGCTGCCTCGGGTAGGGGGTGAGGGTCAGGGCTTTGCTCTGCTCCCCTCACACCAAAATGGCTGCCATAGCCAGCTAACCAGAAGCAGCTGCCTGCATTCTTTCCCATCAAAAAAACCACGAACTAAAAATATTTTGCATAAATTTGTATAATTGCCAACTATTCCTACAGGAGAAAACACAGAATTTGGGGAGAAAAAAAACAACCTTTAATAATTAAAAAGAAAGTATTCTAGGCAACACCCCCATAGCTCCCCTGTGCCCAGCAGGACCCCCCTCAAAACCCACTCCCAGCTGGAGACCAGCATTTGCTCCATGAGCAGAGCAGGAAAAGCCCCCCATGTGCCACATAAGCCAGGAGTTGGGCTGCTTGGCATCCCCATGCACCCCAGGGGCTGCCCTGCACAGGCAGGAGCAGGCTTCGAAGGGCAAACAGGGACAACCTCCATTCAGAAATCTTCCCCTTGCCAGCCACCACTTTTATTAGAAGCTGTTAAAATTCACATCCGCTGTCTGAAATCACTTCCTTCCCCTTCCCCATGCGCAAGTCCCGGTGTGTATTGCTGGTGCTTCTGTTTCCTACCTGCACACCCACCCAGCTGTGACTCAGTGCCAAAACAGTGGGTGAATTAGGAATCAAACAGTCTTTCTAGCAACCGTGACTCACAGGCCAAGGCTTTCTGCTGAAGAAGTTTTCTGCAGTCATGCTACATATGTAATTCCCCTTAATACCAGTATAACTTCTCCTTCCTCCCGCTACCCCCATCCAACTATCATTCCAAAATAAAGGATGACTATCCATTTTTTTTCTGCCTAATCCAGGCAAAGATTAGCTACCTCAAGCTACCTACAAACATGCTACCTCAGTTTGTGCAGAAAAGAGTCAGCTCCCAACCTCATCTTCATCCCAAAGATTAGCTTTAAAAGGGGGCCAGAAACTAGGCATAAAAGAAGAACACCAGGTGCAAACCACATCACTTGTCTTTAGATACAACATGGCCTCAAAACCCCAAAAGATGACACTGAGAGCTCAGACGTGCTTTTCCAGCCTGTGAGATCCAGAAAGCTTGATTTTCCCAGTCAGCTCCTAGGCCCACGCATGCACTTTCATGGGAGAGATACTAAACATACCTCTACCTACAGCCATGAGAGCAGGTTTCTTGAGGAGCATCAAGAGGCAGAGAGGACCAGAGAAGCAAGGATGCCTGGCTCTGTTCACATCACCTCCCCCTGCAAACATGCTGGTGCCCCGCACCACAACAGTGTGAGAGAGGACAGAGCCAGCAGCTCGCTCTAAGACCAGGAGTCCTGCAGAATTGTGGCCAGGTTACTGGGTGCTGCAACTGGAAATGCACCCAGGTGTCCCCCAGTGCACAGAAACCTCCATGGAGAACCAAGATGTGTCAGGTTCTAGTGGAGAGGCCCCTTGCAAGGTGGGGGAGAGATTTCTTCTCCATGCTGCTGTTTGATGGGGAGAGAGATTTCTTCCCCATGCTGCTCCACGAGTCCCTTCCTGATAGATCACAGCCACAGTGATGCAAACAACAAGGGAGAGCAAAGCTAAAAAGCCTCTTTAGGTTTAATATGCAAAGCCCAGGCAGCTCAATCAAGCAACAAAAGCTAAATGTCGTTTCCTCCCGTAGCACTGCCACTCTGCTCACAAAACAGAACCATTTATGTCTGACAGCTTGTCATCTCTGTGAGACACCAGGGATGCAGCACTTGCACAGCCTGGGGAAAAGCTGACGCAGAGGAGAGGGGAGGAAGACTCGGTCCTTCACCTCACCGCACACCACCAGCACAGGGTGAAGGAGACAGCTGTGAAACGCAAGAGCTGAAAGGCACCGGTCACCCCAACAGCCTCAACCACACAGCACCACAATGCCAGACCAGATGAGAAAAAGCAGCAGCAGCACTCACAATTTCAAACAAGTCTCACCCAAAAGCACACAAGCTGCACTTGAGGACAGCCATCCATCCAGCTGTGCAATCTGAGAATACCCTGCGACCCACCACCAAGCTCCCCAACCCAGAATATCTCCATCTGAAAGAGGCTGAAGTTTTCAGCTCCAGCTCCTAAAGCTCTTTCTTACATTCTTGCACAGCCACACAAACGATACTGGCTAAGTTGTAAAGATGCTGAACATCTGCTGCCTGTTACAGTTAACAGGATTAATGGGCTCCCAGCACTTCTAAAAAGCAGGCCATGGTCTGAGTCACTAACACTGGATTTAGCTCAGCCTGGTTAGGCACCAGCACAGAGCATTTCCATGCAGTAGCGATAGACATCAATTTATTTATTTTTTTTAATAGGTTACAATGATCTGTTGCAGCTAAAATGCAAATCCATGCACCCACACACGTTTTCCTACTGGCCTCTCTGCAGGCAAGGAAGGTGTCAGCACTGGGAAATTTGAAATATAAGTGCCACAAACACCTTATTGACTAATGTCAGGTAGAAACTTCTCAGTTAACCCAAAACACTTCCAAGTTCCTTACTTGTTTTCTCGTTTGAAATGCAGGTATCTTTCCATATGGATGTGTCATTTTGAAGCAGAAAAGTTTTGTTTAAGACATATCAAAAACAAAGCGGGAAAAGTCAGTCAAACTATCAGCCATATATGAGAGATCCTCAGTGCCCCTCAGAGATGCCCTTTGGGGGCAAGTTTTACCACGTGTTAAAAGCCTCTCGCCCAGCTCAAGCTGCAGGATACAGCATTTAGGAAAAGGAGCACATTTGCAAGACTAAATACTGCAGGTGGGTGCACAAGACACGCCTGAGCATTCTTCAAGGGTGGCAGATGGAAGGAGGCTCCCCAGGATCTCCAGGCACTGCCCTGCCGCTCTGTACACCTGACTGGCTTCTTGCTCCATGCTACCAGCTCTCAACTCCTACGGGTGTTTAAAAAAGCCAGCATCAACTAAAAACCCCTGGACTGGGACTTGGAAGGAGTGTGCCAAGTCCCCAGCACCATGTCCGAAGTGATATCAGGCAACTCAGTGCCACTGTGATACACTCCAGGACAACGCATAAGGCACTCACGCTCCAGCGATGGGGACTCTTGCAAGGCTGCGCCCTAAGCCAGAGGTGGAAGACCTGCTGCCATTTTTATCCGTCTCATGCTGTGTGCAGCTAACACAGGATTTGTTCCTTCAGTGCAGTTTTCCAGCCCCAAAACTTGCCAGTTCCTCCTCTTCCCCATCACGACCATGTGCTTGAACACAGACCTGCTGCCAGAGCTGAAGAGATATTTTTAAACACCCCAAACCAACTAAGCACAATCCTGCCAGGAAAACATTGCCCACTACCCCTCCCCACTCACCCATCAAACCACACAGCAAGGAACATGGATCAGGGTATCAGTGTGGAAAATACCCCCAAAGGAGGGGAAGTAACAGCTCCCCGTTGCAAAGAGCAGCTCCTTGGTCCAGCTTCCCACAAGGCCCAGGACAGGCTCTGACTCTGACAGCAGCAGGGACACCTGAACCCACCTCTGCTCCCCCTGTGAGTACAAAGGTAGAACACCACCCGGAGCACCATCCCTTCAGCTAGAAATTATCTATTGACATGGGCAAAACAGGCCAGGCAATGTGGAAATTTCATGTAATTTATTCTTACATAATTTAATTCATTGCTAATTAACACCAACTTCCAACACCAATTCAGGTATTGAGAAAAAAGGCACTGAAACCCTAAAGCAAACACCCTGCCTGCCCACACCCTGGTTCAGCACAAGCCAACCGCCTCTCCTCCCCGTTTCCCAGGCTGAGCTTCCCTCAGTTTCACACCAGGTCACCCCACTGCCTCTCCCCAAGCCAGGATAAAGCTCTTCTCCTGAAGCCCCCTGAGAGCATAGGCTCTTCACCTGCCATGTTTTTAGGACTCTTCAGTTCTGCTGCCTCCAAGGCCGAAGGTCTCCCCCAGGAGAAGGACTCAAGATCCAAAACCAGGCACAAATATCCCCTTCCTCTTCCCCATCCTGAAAATATCCTTTTCTATAACTAGGCAGCAGTCTCCAGATAAGCACATCAAAGTCCCTCTGTGGGGACCATATGGGGCTCTGGGGACCTCGGGGGAGAGGCGGCAGCTATCAAAGCGGGAATGTGCATCAACCTCCTGAAGCCAGGTGAGCAGATCTATCCCAAAACAGTACTGGGCCAAGAGAGAAAGCCACTGAATCAAACAGCCTCCGAGTTCCTGCCTAGAGGACAAGATGCCTCCCAAAAGCCACCCCTGGACAGTATTTGGGATTTTTAATGAAGTGCCATTTGTTACTGCTGCAGGTCATGGCTCCCACAAAGGACTGGCATTCTCGGCACGGGGTAGGGGGGTTCTGCTTGCCAGCATTGCTTCAGGCTGAAACCAACTCCAAGAGTCTCCTTGAGAAATTCTCCAAAAAATGTTAACTCTGTCAGATGACACCAGATCCCTGTCCTCCCAGAATCGCTGCAAGCACCCAGGATCTCAGTCCAGGACTCTGCCAGGCTAGCTCGCTGCTAAGCAGCCTTGGCTGAAAGCAGCAGCCTGGAAAGGTGCCAGCCTATTTCCAAAAACTTCAGCTCACCCTGGACTCTCCCCCAGCACACTTAGAGCAGAGCAAGGCCATTTTCTCAGCCCAGTTACAAGACAATAGCCTTCCTCGATCCACTTTCAAAAGCTGCAGGAATCCAAAATTAGTTCTCTGGACCTTTCGGTTTAAAAACAGCTCAATAAATAGACGAGCTATTTTGTATAACCTGCCTTTTCCTTTCATTACTCCCGCGTGCCAGAAGCGGATCCTCTCCACCCTTCCTATCAACACACAGAGAGCTAGGCACGAGCACCTTGAGGCTGGCACCATAAGACAATACAAAGAACAAATCCCCCAAACCTCAGCAAGCACCTCCAGCCCCTCCTGTCCTTTGCCCACAGGCACCTGCAGCCTCTGAGCTGCAGAGAAATCAATCCCTGTGATGATCCCAGCCTTCATCCTGCACAAAGCGGTACAGCTCCAGCCCCGGTCAAGTTGAGCGTTTGGTTCATCCATCAACGCTCTACTAGATAGAAAAAAGTTACTGCAAATAAATCACACAGTTCCCTGAGATCAGCTCTGGCTGGTATGTTTACGCTCAATCACTACACCAGTACAAGCTGCATGCTGGGGACACTCTGATCCCCAGCTTGTCACACCTAGAGCCTCTCAACCCCTGGAGATCTGACTGGCCAACTGATTTAGCAACATGAGGCAACCATGCCACAGCACCTCAGCAGAGCAGCCATCCTCCTGCTGAGCACACCTAGCAAGTCTCAGGTTGGAAAAGCCTCCAGCTGACGTAACAGCGAAGGTGTAAATCACGACATAGCTCTGTGCCACAGGTCCCGGCAGAGCAGCAGGGCACAGGGAGCATCAGAGGCTGAAGAGCTCCTGCAAGCAGCACGTTTGCCCAATAGCACCCAAACACTGGGAGAGACGATGCTATTGCTGGGCTCCTCTTTTGTGTACAAGTTTGAGCCCACAAATTCTCAACTCCAGCAGACTTACTCAACCCACCTCGTATGCATTGCTTTATCTGGAGGCGTTGTTTAAAAATGCGGGCATATTACTTAATACCATAACTACACTGCTAATATCTGTTAAGTCCCATGAGAATGCGTGGGACCACTATATTTACAATTTAATAACTCCAGCTAGTGCATCCTCTTTACTGAGGACCTGCCTACGTTTGTTTGCTGTGGTCCCAAGGGGACTACGTGGCTTTGGCAAGAGCAGCAGAAGCCCGTCTGGCCTGAGCCATGCGAAGGCCAGGGCAGGGCTCTGTTAGACATCACGCTGCTGAGCCCAGGGTGCAGGATCTCCAGTACCTCCACACACATGGAAACGTGGGGTCTGAGCATCTTATTTCCTTGCTTAATTTGCCCACATTAGCATGAAGAAATGAAATAAAACCAGAAAGTTGCTCAACAGAGCTAGAAAAAACACCATCTAGAGTAAGGACAGGGTCAGACGTGACAGCAGATGCTTTTCATCTGCTTTCAGATCCCAGCTGTGAAGTGTTCAGCTTTCTGAATGCCAGCAGCCAGTTCAGCTTGGGTCAGGGGTCTCAACTGGGGCTTCTCAGTGTACAGACATGGGGAGAAAAAACAAGTAAAATCTCAAGTAGCTTGAGTGAAAAGCGACACTGATTTCAAAAGCGTCCCATGCTTCAATCAACACTTATTTTTACTTCCATAATCAACTGTATGCAATCAAGGGAACAGGCTCAGTATCTGCAGGTGCACTTGAGCCTGTCACTGGAGAGTTGGGAGCACCAGAAACACTGTCTACACGCTCAGAGCCAGCCCAGAGAAGCTGCCCTGGCGCAGCTACATGGCATTGGGGGCAAAACACATTAAGGACCAGGGAGAGCACAGCTCCCTGCACCTCACGCTTGGCCACACTGGACTACCTGGGCACATAGAGAAAGAAACTTGTGCTTGAGGAAGCATGTCTGCCAACCCCCCACAGAGCTGGGCTTAGACAGGCAGCAGCCCCAACAGCCATGACTGATAGATGGTGAGCCACACTCCTACACAAGGGAAGCACTCCAACATGTCCATATCCAGCATCCCCCCCAGAAAATTTGGTACGTGAACTACATATCACCACTTTTGTGACTAATGCCCCTGAGCTAGAAAGGCACCGTGACATCTCCCATTACATGGGAAACCACCCAACTCACCCCAAAACACAAGGTCCAGGACTGTAGCACCCTGTGCACAGGGGATCAATAGGGTATGGAGCCCTGGGAGCATCTCCTCATTTCCCTCATGCCCCAGATGTGGCGCTCGGCTGCACACCAGCAAACCCCAGGGACATACTGCACTCAGCAGCGCCTGAAGAACCAACCTTCCTCACACCCAGCTCTGTACTGGCACAGCAAAAACCTGAGGGCAGAAACCAAGGTTTCTGTCTTCAATGCCAAAAAGAGCAGAACAAAGCTCCTGGCTCAGCCACGAATGCTTCTGCGTTTCCGGAGAAACCGCGCCGTGCTTTGAGCGAGCAGGAGAGAGGCAACCATCTCGTGTAGCCACTGAGTGAAGAGGGGAGACAGCAACAACACATCACATCTCACCATCTCAGCAGTAACACAGACAGCAGCAGGAGGGGCCCAAGCAACAGACCTCCAACTTCTTTTTAATGTTCACATACTTTAATAACCTTTACAGAGTACGAGATGCTCAAGAACCAGAGAAGATGATGAGTGGATATCTTGGTGCTATTTTTCCCCCCCATGTGTCCCTGTGTAGACCTGCACTCCTCCAGAAGCAGGGAGGCACCATGTGCAGGTCAGCAGGAGGATTTGGGGACACACACTGCTCAGGCTGGTGGTAATGCTCTGCCCCACCACAAGCCTACACAAAGGGGGAAAAAGTCCAGAGCAGCATCAAGTGCTAGCCATGTCCTACAAGCTGCTCATAATATCCAAGGAGAGATAAGCCACCCAGGCACAGAGCAATTTTCTTAATTGCAATAACTGTATTTACATGCAAAACAAGAACGTGTGCACCCTACAGCTCGGCCTGGCTTTGCTGCCTCTCACCATGACCCTCAGCACCCGGATGGCAGCACACTCCCAGAGGATTTCCAGTCAGCCCAGTGCCGCCACCACCACCACCCCCCCCCCCCATCCCCAGCATGTTCCCCTTATCAATCCAAACCCCAAATGAGTTGACAGTGAACCGTGTATCTGTCTGCCCAGAGGAACCCCCTTGCCATTGCACCCTGTCCCTGAGACCCCTCCCCAGCCGCTGTGTGCCAGGAGGCTCCATCAGCACTGCATGCACACACACATTCAACTCCACCTGTAAAGCCACTTCTTGCTGCCTGGACAGTTAAGGACTTTGCATGCAGCAGCATGAGAGGCAGAGTAAGGGAAGGGCAACTGCAGCACGATAACCTCACTCCTCTAACGAGGAGACAGTGCAGCGGCACAAGACAGAAAGCAAAAGACAGAGGCAAGCAGGTACACGTGCACACAGTCACCCAGCAGACGTCCAAGATGTAACGCCAACACCTGGGACATGCCCTGGGCAGGGAGACGGATGCCAGGGGACAGAGCCTGACGGAGACATCCTGCAACAATGAGCCACTCGGGAGCCCCAGACAGAACTGAGGTGATGCTTCCAGAGCTCTTGGCTTGCTCCCAGTCCCTTCCCCAGCCCCAGGAGAGATAAAGGGAAAGCAAAACACCAAATACTACATCTCCCACCCCATAGCACCCTGGGCACACACAGAGGCACTGGGACAGATGGGCCACTGCTACCCCATACCTGCACTCGGTGATACTACAGCAACAGCTCCCGCTCCGCCGGCCCCGCCGCCCAGAGCGCAGCTCCATCCTCGACTTCCTCAGGCTGAAGTACTCTGTCAGCTTCCCAAATGAAGCCATGGCCCCCGCGGTGTCCGAGTGCGCACCCGCCTGTGTCCCTGGGCGCCGGTCCCACCGCACGCTTATGCATGCTACACCCCAGCTGCGCTCGCTACCCCGCGCACTCCGTCAGCCCACAGGACCGGGAAGGGAGCGCTGCGAGTCAGAGAGAAAGAGACAGCACAAGACAGGAGGAGTTTAGCCAGGAATTACTTCTTGGACAGTCCACACGCACTCCACAGCAATCCCTCAAATTTCAAGGGTAGGAAGCCCTGCCTCCCCAAGCCAACCGCAGGTGCCGGGCTGCATAAGAGCAGCTGGTGTCTGCATGCTTATTTACTGTGAAGCTGCAGAGCTGAATTAAGGAGGTGACTGGGGGGTGAGGGTAAAAAAAAAAATAATGCCCGCTGGAAAGGATCCCTCAGTAGTGATGGCACAGTTCTGCAAGTGAGGTGAGGGAGCTGGCCGCTGGGGAGGTGGCCCAGGGTAGGCAGGGGGATGCTGTCTGGATCAGAAGGCGATGAGAAACCCCAAGAAGTCAGCTGTTCAGATGAGTTTCCAAAGGGTCTGGCATATGGAGACCAGCACAATAGGTGGAGAGGATCCTCGCTTGCTCTTCTTGCGAAAGATCCCAGCTTGCTCTTCTTGCGGCTATTCAGAGTTCACTAGTTTTCCTCCCTCCCTGTTTCCTAAAGCAGAAGGCACCCCTTAGCCTCCAGCAGCACCTACCTAACATGATTTTCCAGCCTGTCACCGAACACCTGAGTGCAAGGAGAGGGACAGACGTTTAAAGCAAGCAAGTCTGATCCAGTTAGAGGTCACCTGTGGGCTCTGCTCCCCAAGCTCCAACACAAAGCCTTTCTACAGCAGACAACAGATAAAGGGATGCTGCGAACCTGCAGGGAAATCCTACTGCCAAACCTCCCCTAGTCAGGAGCACTTGTCTCTGCATCCTCAGAGCCTGACGCCAGCTGGGCGGAGGAAAAACAAGGACTTCAAAAAAAAAAATCTTGCTCCAGCCCCACAGAGCAAAGCCAGATTAAGTCAGTGAAGCGCGTCCAGGGGAAGGGGTGTCTGACGGCAACTCACAGCCACGCCAAGAGACCCTTGAGGAAACAGCAGAGAAAATCAGTGTTAACTCAACTGGCAGACCAGCAAGCTACCTTCACATCCTCTTGATCCCTCCGTTGCGGATGCCATGTTAAAAAATAAACAAAACCCCATTCATTGCAATTTCCCTGCTCAGACCCATCCGCTACAAGCAGCCTGCTCGCAATGAGGGATGACCATCCACTGCCGAAAACCTGCCGTGTGCCTTGACGAGCTCCACTTCCCTCCTCCCTTATTTTCTTCCTTTTCCTTTAGGCTCTGGTTCAGCTTCCCGCTCCAAATTAAATGCCTGAAGCAGCCGGGTACGCCCCGTGGAGCACAAGCCCAACAACCCACGGTCACTTCGGCAGCCACCCGCCCCCACCGGCTGCTTGTGACTCTCAGACCGGCTGTCACCATCCCTCGCTCACGGTTCTTTAGTGGGGGGCTTTTAATTTGTTTGACCCACCTCAATCCTCCCTCCCTGCTCCAGGTGCTGACATTAATTCCAGCAAAACAGCACAAACCTGCGCACAAAGCAGGGGGCTAGTAATGCACCGGGGGGGATCCCATGGCCATGGGGGACCCTGCCAACCCCTCCACTGGGTAGGTACGCTCCCCCAGCACCTTCTGCCTCCTCACACATTGGGAGGGGAGAGCTTGGGCTCGCTTCCCTTTTACAGCCAGGGAAAATAAAGCTGTCTACCCGCTGCTCCGCACGCCGCCCCCCTTCATCTCCCACCTTCTCCCTTCGATGGGCTCCACTGCTGCCGGGGAGTGGTCCAGGGCGCTTCCTAAAATCGATTCGTTTGTGGAGAGAGGGCTGAGGCAGAGCATCCGCTTGCTGGCTCTTTCAGGCGCAGCATGAGCCGGTAACACTGTCACCCCTCTTATCTCTCATCGGCTCCCCGTTACCAGTCGCAGTGAAACGCAACACGTCAAAAGAGGTCAGAGGAGCCAGAGGAGAGCGGAGGGGGCTGTCGGGAGGCAGCAGAAAAGCAGCTGGGGGGGAGACCAGACAAGCGGAGACAGAAGGGGACAACTCTTGTTTCCCTGCTATAGAGGAAAGGCATAATGCTGGCTCTTTCAGAAGCAGCTGGGTTAAGGCACATGCATGCCTTCAGAGGAGGATAGCAGCAGTTACCTGGCAGAGATGATGTTATCTGCTCCTGAGTTACGCAAAGGCAACAGGAGAGGGGCTGCACTGGGCAGCAGAAGGACTAGAGAGGATTAGCGGGGTTAATTTGAATCCCTCTCTTCTCCTGTTCTTCCTCACCACCTGATGGGAAGGCAGAGGAGCAGCAATGCTGCCCCAGGGATCCTCCTTTGGCATTTGCAAAGCAGAATTGTTTGGGGACAAAAGGGCAATTTGAAAGAATTGTAGAAAAAGCAGCAGGAAGATTAGACAGACTGACAGACACATACTCCAAGGAACAAGCCAGCCTTCCCCAGCACCCCAGCTGCATGGGGGACACTCCCTACAGCCATACAGCCAGGGACACCCCACATTTCTGCAATCCCTTCCTGGGCAGGCAGGTAGGAGCCACAGCTCTTCACAGGAGAGTCAGGCCCCCTGCAAGGCTGCAAAGCTTACTTTATGAGCCCAACAGTGCCAGCACTTGGAAAACAAATGAGGGAACTGCCTTCGTGAAACCCCATGCCTGGGTAGCTGGGGGTGGTGGGACTCAAGTACCAATGCCCAAAAGCTCAGACAACTCCATAAACACCTCCACCTGTGATCAAAAAGTGATACTTCAGAGGGGACTGCTGCCCCACAGTCCCCCCAGTATATCCCAGTCCCCTGGTCCAGGCTCACCAGGGACCTGTCTGGCTGGAAGCACAACCAGCACTGGGGCGGAAGCAGCACAAGCTCCCACACCTGTCAGCTGCGTTTTAGCTTCTGATTTTCCTCTGGTGACTTGGGGCAAGGGAAAGGCTGACTTGGGGCAAGGGAAAGGCTGACTCCTTTCCTCCAAGGCAAAGGAACAGCCCCTCAAGCCCTTAACTGCTCAAGGAACGAGGTGGTCAGCCCTTCTAGATAGGGCTGTCACACGAGTCTGTCTCCCAGAGGAGCTCCGTGGCTTTTATTAAGCGGCAGAGGCAATCTGCCGAGATATCGCTGAAATATCTCTAATTTCACATTAACAATCTGCTGTGCTGGGGTTTGCAGCCATGTACTCAGTGATGCGAAAGTCAGCTTCCCACTTTCACTTAATAGTAGAATGAAACACTTTATAAGTGAAACAGTAGTTTAATTCACAGGAGACGTAAGCTGATTTTTAAGAGGAACTGTGGAGGAGACTGTTAAAGCAGAAATCAAAATCCATACTGCACTGGGACTTTCTGTGCACTGCCGCACACATCGCTACCCCTGCACAACCATCACCGAGACATTTGTACAAGCATCTCACACCTTTGCAGACATTTCAGAAGAAAAAAACCAAAAAAACCAAGTGATAACACAACCGTGTGGTTGTCTGGGTCCATCTCACACATTCCTGTATGTACGCTCATTCAGGCCATAGAGCCTAGTATTTCCCATTTCAAAACTCTACAAACACAGTGAAGCCATCGCAGACGTGGGAACCGGCACCAGTCCCAGCTTGCAAACAAGCAGGACACTTTTTCAGGCAGAAGTCATAACAGCTACCTCACAGCAACCTCAAACACCACAAGTCCTAGGGCTGCCCAAAAGCAGTGGACTGGAAAGTATCCCTGCCAGGTCCCCTGCCCAGCCAGCACAGCAAGACAAACTGGATGGCACTGGAAGGTGGCCCTTGCACCATGCCCGGGAGAATCCTGGCAGCCCTCCGTCACTGTGCTTCTGAGCCCTGGGCAAGAAAACTGTATCTTGTTGCATCTTTGTGGCTTCCCCGGGCAGCTTTTGTGCTGATTACACTTCTCAAGTATGGCTAGGCAGAAGCAGGGAAGGAAGAAAAGGGCATTCTTCAGAGCTGGCAGTTTCTCCATCCAACCCTACAGTGCTGGAGGACTCCAGCCCTGTTTCTCCAGAACTTCAGTTTCACTCCTGCACACCAAGACCACTCAACACCAGTTAAACACACCCACTCTTCCAGCCCCTGGCTCCTCTGGGGAGCTGCATCCCTAATTGCTGCTCAGCAGCTGATAGCCCATTGCTGTTCCTCATTCAACATTGCTTTTAACAGCTCATCCCTCCCCCCAGGGCAGCTTAGGTGATGCTCACAAGTACCAGACCTCCCTGTGTCTGGGGGAAGTAGGTAAAACAGACTTAAGCCATACTGGAAGTAGCCACCTCATTTCTACAAAAATGGCAACACCTTGGCTGTCTTAAGGCTCCCTTTCCCAGTCTGGCTGATACCTGGAGAATAGCAACTGCTGCTTCTTTTGAGGTCCTCCAGCAATGCGGAGGATGGAGTTCAGCAGGTCGCATAAGTGGAGTCCCAGACAGCAGGTTCAAAATTAAAGCAGTGACAACAGCAGAACAGTCTAGAAAAGCAGTGAGTCTGGCCAAAGGAGGAGCCAAAGCCTGAACAGCTGATCAGGGACAGAGTCTGGAGCAGGAGGCACTTCTGCCTGCTCATCCCGAGATGTCCCATGGCAAAAGGGCAAGCTTTCCCAGAGCCATTGCTTGGGGCGGGGAAAGAGGACTGTGTGGGTCCTGGTACTCCAGTTCCCATCTATTGTGGTCAGAGTTCCTTTCCCCCAGAGGGAAAACCACCTGCTGCGATCCCAAAAAACAAGTGAAGGGAAGCTTCCTAATCCCCCAGGGAACAGCTGTGCCTTCGGGTCAGGTGGAAGAGGATTTCTCATGACCCTTCTTTTAGTGCCAGCTGGGGAGGAACCAGCTTCTCCAAGTTACCTTGGAAGTCAGGTGAAAGCATCATGGGGACTTCAAAGGTTTTTTGGGCAGGAATTTTCCAAGCTGCTGAAAAGTGGCCACTGATGTCAGGCATCAGCTCCCTATCAAGCTTCATGTGAATGAAGCCAATAATGAAGAATTTTGATAATCATCATTTTTTTGGAGGGCAAGGTAAGTTCTGAGCACTAACCCTTGAGGCTTAAGAAATAAAATTCTTCCACCATGTTTTAAATATATCCACAGTGACTGAGCCCCCATTTTTCACAACCAGTTAACCCAGTGTACCAGAGTACCATAAAATGTTGCAGGATAGTTAAAAACATGAAATTGGAATACGTTATTTCACAGGATGAACAAAACCAATTATCACCATGTGCACACAAAGAAACATGTTAAATGCAAGTATGAACTGATTTAAGAAATAGACGCACAAGAGACTACTAGCAACTTTTAAATGTCCCCAAAGGCCAAAAAAGCACACACACCCCCCTATTAAAACATTACATTGCAAAGTTATACAAGAGCTCCAAGGTTCCAAAGTCATTCAGGTCTTAAGGATGTTAAAATAATTCTGTAAGCATCCTATTCGTAGCTGGACCAGAAGACACTATCAGCATGACATAGTGCATCATGCAGAGATCATGCAAAATTAAAACATAAAACCCCATCAGTGACCCCTTCTTCAAGGGACAAAAGCACAGAAACAGTCACTTAAGACCACTATCAGCACACCATTGTGCAAGGCACTCCCTACCCAAAAGCTTCCATTTAAGAAATATGCAGCAGGAACGAGGGGTGTCAGGCCACCACTGCCTCAGATCCAGCCCAAAGTAGCTGCTGTAGCACCCAAGGTACAGTCTGGCCACAGGCAAGATATTTCCCCCACTCCAGCTACTCCTTCCATCCCCTCCAGAGGCCCTCCCACAGCTCAGCCCCTCTCCTCTGTTCCCACCCCTGCCAGAGCACCCTGCACCTCCAGCCCTTGGGTCAAGGCAGACACTCAAAGATGCAGCAACAGAGCTACTACACTTACTGAAAAACAAACTTCAGCCTGGAGTGACCTCCCAGGAAGCTTGCAAGCATCGCTACAAGCATTTTGGTGAAGCTGTGCGGTGCTGAATGCAGCCCCCCTCCTGGAAGCAGCCATAGCAGCGGCAGCGCTGAATGCACCCCACGTGCTATGGTCCTTCCCTAGGCGCTGGCGGCATTTGACAGAAGCTCTTTGTGACAGCTCAGGTGGCCAGTGCCCAGATGTGTGGCACTGCGTTCCCTTCCTCATGCTACACACTGGCTGTACAGTGCTTGCAGTTGGCCTCTTGGGTGCTGCTGGTGAAGCCTCAAACCTACCACAGCTAAATAATGGGGTGCAGGCTGCAGGTCTGTCTCCCCCCTGCAGAAGAGCCAGTGAGGACACCCATCCTCTACCTGCAGGGACCCTAGTCAGGGCATGCTGCGAGTCTGTCCTCAGCTTCCCCCCAGCGCAGCTTCCTGGAACATCCTCACAGCCGATCTCTGTGTGCACCCAAAGCAATGCCAGTGAGCCTCCGGGAACAGAGAGAACAGAAGAGCATCAAACAGAAGACACACGCATCTCTGCTAAAACCCATTTTGGGTCAGAGAACTTTTCAAGACGACTAACAGTTCCAAATATAAAACTTTTTTTTGCTTTTGCACCATCCTTGCAGTGTAAGCCAAGCAAATGTGCCTGTGCTAAGTGCAAACACAAGCCCGCAGTGGCACAACAAACTGCAGGTCCTTGCTGTTGCCCACAGCCCAGGAGAAACACAGCCTGAGACTTCTGGAGACCAACTCCTCAGAACAGCACAGCCCTGGGACTAACACACACTTATTGGCAGAGCTGTGAAGCCCTACGGAAGTGCTACATTTCAATACAGCTGTAATAAAAAGCAGAGTATACGAGAGGCTCTATAATTTCAGTCTAACTAGGCACTTTGCTTTAATTGTCAGTTATATTGCATTACATACAATTTTCAGTGCCAATACCTAGCATAAGCCAGCCGCGTCAATTTACTAATTTGCCTGGCATATCGCTGCATTCGAACTCATTTAGCACAATTACTCTAATTCCAGCAGCAAATCCAGATGTGCTACCCAAGTTACACTTAAAATATCCTCATTCTTGGGAACAGCACTGAATTACATAGGGCAGGACTTCAAACACATTCTTTTTGTCATTTGGGCCACTGTCCTGTGCACAAACACAGAGAAGGGTGGGCATTAGCCACATTAAAGAGTTAAGACGCACTGTGGCATCCGACATCTAAATGCTGCCCTGGGTAATGGGAGCCGGGCTGGTGGCACCCTGCTTCCAGCCTGCCAAAACCCCTCCTTTTTCCCTGCAAGAGCAGGGACCTCAGCACCCAACTCCTCACCCCACAGGGTGAAGCACACATGGGCCAAAGCACTCCGGTACAAGCAAGTATTTATGCGAGTTTGGCTCAAAATTTGCCTTCGCAGAGAAGCACACAGGAAGCAGAAGTGTAGCCACCACCAAAAGCTATTTGTTTGGCAGCATGGAGGTAGCCGCAGCTCCCACCACAGAGACACTAGTGCTGATCCAGACACCTACCTGCAGCAGCTCATCAGCATTTGTCCCTTTCCAGAGCAGCGTGGGATGTGCATGCTTGTGAAATCCAATTCCCTTTTTAACCCCCAGATTGATGGGAAATTGCCAAATTATTTCATCCCCCTTAAAAAAGGTTCTCACCACATGCAACACGGTGCAGTTAAATCACAGCACACACAGGGACAATTACCTCCTAAAACAGGGACATCCCTGGTGCCCGCTCCTTGATGATGGCACAAAAACCTGGCTCAGGCTTGCAGGGGAAAGATAAGGGCAGGAAAAAGCAGACAGCAGCACAGGCAGCTGAAGGAGTCACAGGGGCTTTTATATACTTGCTAGGAGAAGAGAAAAAAGAGAAAGAAAAAAAAAAAGAAAATTGGTTGAGCCCTCCTAAAAAAAAGTTTGTTGAGTTCAGAACGACTGCAGAAAGTATTAAACATCAACAGTGGTGTGATGGGAGGAAACACAGCAAAAGAAGAAAAAAGGCAGAATAGTTTGAGGACATTTGGAGCTGGGAGGGCTATCTTACGGGCGAAGGGTGTTGCCTCTGCCATATCATGCACATACGTGGTCACCTTGGCTCTGCCCCCCACCACTTGCTTGACTCTTTCACGCAAAATGCCCAGATTCAGCCCAAGTTGGACAAACAGGGCATGTGCAATCCCCACATCCACAACCAGCCCGGGAACAGACACAGCTCAGGACTCCCCAGTTGTTCTTTTTCCCCGTAAAAACCATCCCTGGTAAAAACCCTAAGCAAAAATTGGAAAACTCATTAACATGATCAAGAATTGCAGAAAATGGAAAAGGAGAATAATTCTTGCAATTAGAGCCCAGCAAACTTCATCAGTCTTTAGAAAAAATAATAATCAATATGGAGCGAGCAGTCTCCAGGCTGGGAGAGTCACAGGACTATAATCAATATGGCTGCCTGCTTTCATAAATAGCTACTTGTGCCTATCTGGATCTTTAATGAGGAGCAGCGCCCTCCTACACCTGGCTCCCCACAAGCAGTCTCTCTCCCCACCATCAGACCTATGGGTGTTGTTACAAGGGTTTCCTTAGGAAGCACACAACGCCTGAAGGCACCCCATCTCCTTCCCCCTTCCCAAAAGGTACCAGGACTTACAGCGGCCTGGTCAGAGAAAGAGAGAGCCCAGAAGAAGCAGAAAAGGGATGGAAAGGTTGTGCCTGGCTGCCAACCCGCAGTGCAAAGACATCCCAGCTGTGCGGTTTTCACTTCATGTTGTACTCTCCCTGCTCCTCCTAATCCTGTATACACCATGGTTGCTGCTCACCATGCCTCTACTGCTTCCCTTGCCCTGACTACTTGGCTTGCAGATCCTAAAACACCTGTGACTGATGGACACTGCCCGAGCCAAAGCCGGGCTGCAGGGTGACCCCTCTTGGGGGCTCGCCGCAGCAAGGAGGTGGCATGCAGCAGCCGTGGGCTGGAGAGAGAGCTGGCAAAAATGCCATTAACTGCCCGGCAAGGGAGGTCACCTTCATACACACCAGAATGAACAGGATGAGCCTCCGACCTGCTCCCTTCAAGCACTCTTCGTGGCCTGAAGTTGAAGTGAATTACGGATAAATGTAACAACTCCTCTGGGAAATTACTTATCTGCAACCTCAAGCTTCCCTCCGACTTGTATGAAGTCCTTCCACTGAGGCACAGCAGCACGGTTCTGAGCAGCCCCCCTTCCCAGGGCTTCATTACCCAAACTGGCCTGGATCTTTGTGAACAGGCAGCAGACCCAGTCCAGCACACGTGGGTCTGCGTGGTGGGGAGGCTGCCCAGCCCCAGCACGGGCACTGCCCAGGAGACAGAGCTCAGACCCCACAGGAATGCACATCCTCCCCACTCCCCAAATAAGCACCGCACCCCGCAGGGGAGCACAGGGCTCCCCAGGGCCAGGCACACATCCCAGAGGGGCACAGTCATCCTCAGCAGCCGCAGCCCAAGGCTCCAACAACAGACACCCACACGCACCAGGGAAGGACGTTTTTACTCCAACCTTTTTCTTCTCTCCTCTCACCCAGTAATTATCCCATTTCTGCATCAAAATAGAGTCTATTAAAAACTCAGCTTCTTTCCCAAACAATAGATTAACGTAATCCTCTTACGACACAGAGCTGGCCGTGCCTGTTGCAGTCAATGATTGCAAACTTTCAAGCCTGGAGTCAAATTTTAACTTTTTATGTCAAAGCTCTGAACAGCACAATCATCGGATAGATGGGAATGTTAGATTTACTCAGCATAAGACTCTCCGTTTAAATTAAGCCAAAAGATTTCCCCTAGGTTATAGCTATTTAATTAAAACAAAGTAAAAACAAGCCTCTAAAACTTCCAAAATGCTAGTTGTAAAATTAAAACCTCTAGGACTGTCAGAGTACAGAACCCAAATAACACCCAAGGGAAAACAAATACTTTGACTTATTTCAGTAGAATAAAAAGACTGACAAAACAGATCTCATCATATCCTTCACAATATAAGCAAAAATATTTAAAGCCCCCATCAGGCAGAACAAAGACAATTACACAGATGGTCAGTGCCACCAAAATGAGACGTTGCATAATTGAGACTCCTCACCTGAGATGATCTCCACTGCCATACAGCTCCAAGTCATCGCTTTCCCTGCTCAGATCCTCACCATATAGTTAGTAGTGAAAGACCTCTAATCAAAGAGCTGCTCAGGGGACAGACATCAGCTCTTTAAGCCCTGGGACAGCAGTGACACCTGCAGCCCCTGGAAGTTCATGGGATTAGCTGTGGCCTTGTGGGGCAGCTGCACATCAGGCTCCCGGGAAGTCCCCAACTTCCAGCATGAGCTGCTGCACTGCGGGTCAGTCTGCACGAGCCCTGAGAAGCCTCACTGCTTCCAGAACTCTCTTCCACACACCCATGTTATGCTCATGCTGTGAACGCTTGGTCCAAGCCCAACACTGCAACCTTGTATGGCATGACCAAGGTTTCTACTGCTGGGCAAAAATGATGAAGACAGGGAGGGAGACCATGTCAGCATCCCGCACCCTCTGCTCATATCTTTGCAGCTGACACTCTATTCCTACCTTTACCTTGCTGCTGCCCTCAAAGGATGCTGCCATGCTACTGGCAGAGGGCAAGGAAATGCTGGGGAGATGTCTGGGCAGGCTTACGGGGACTGGCTATGGGACAGTCACACTGTGGGGCTTGCTGTCCCAGTCACTCACCTGGGAACAGAAATTGTAACAGAAAACTCAAAACACTGTCAGCAGAAACGTGCCATGTGGCCCCAGGGATGAGTCAGCTGAGCTGGTCTGGTCTGAACCAAAAAAAAAAAAACCACAGTCCACCCACACTCCCTCAGCACTCAGTAAAGGAGTGAGCTGACTCATCCCATGGCCATGCAACTACTGGACCTGACATGAGGGCAGTGGAGGGAGGTGGCTCAGTTTGGGAGCATGGGAGTCCAGACCTTTCCCCAGCATCCACCAGACGACGCGCAATGTGAAGCTGTGCCCTGAAGGGCTGTGGGGGGACACCATACCAGCCCTTGCAAAGCATCCTAGGATCTTAGAGCCTGGACCACGTGAGGAAAGGCAGCATAACTACTGCACATCCAGGACAACCAGATAATGAAGCACATTAAAAAAAAACCCAAACATTTAAGTGCTATCGGGCCATGGGGTTTAAACCATGCATGTTTCTACCACACAGTCAGGGTCAAGGATCCACTGGATTTCTACCATAATTCAATGCCCTCCCCCAAAAAGACTGTAAGGCAACACCTTTTACAAACACCCTCACTGGGGTCTGTCAAGCTGTGCTTTGACACAGGGGTAGCACAGGGGGAAGCCAGCAAGCAGAGCACGCTGCCTACAGCATGGAGGAAGGAGGTCCAGTACCACAGCCACAGTTCACAGCAGCAAAGCCTCCCAAACCTCCAACCCCATGACATCAACATGGTAAGAAAACTAACTCACAGTGTGTGCTCTGCACATCCACTGCTGGGAAACAAACAACAGGCAGGAAATATACCTTCCACTTAAAAGATAAAGCAATTTGGAAATTGAAACTTCTTCACCAGTTGCCAGCTGCTGTGGGAGAGGGGATGGTGGAGCACAAGGCACCAAGGTCAGCAGTTCTTCACGTCAAATACCTAAAAACCAGCATCAATAAGGATGTCTGACAGAACAGGCTTCTTACTACATCTTCTGTGTGTACTACTGCTACACATCAACATAAACATGCACGCAAGTTGTCTTAAGCTAAAACACCAAGCAGCCCTCAAAGCAGCACATCCAAAGAGGGCAAAAAAGCTTGAAATACCAGAGTTTTGTTCATCACATTTCTGTGAACCTTATCTCAGCCACGATGTACATCTCTGCACAAGCAGACGTACCACCAGCACCGTCACACCTTAGCCACGTTTACCAGCACACGGGGCAGGACACAGCACCACGTTACCTGCGGGGTTGAGCAGCTTCACTGTCCCATGCAGTAACTGGCAGTGGCCAGGATGCCTCTGCCGGCACCTCTGGCAGATCTGTGAGCTGTGTTATGGCCTCCCAAACACTGACGAGCCGCAACTGACATGTCTGCTTCACCTCGGGCAGGGCCACAGGATCTCTCATCGCCCGATGCTTGCAAAAGCAATAGGTGGGAGTCACAGGGGGCATCATGACAACACAAAAACAAACCCGAGCTCCCTGCTTCCTTCTCCAATCCAAGTCCCCCGACCTCAGATGTCGCAGAACCGCGGATGAACTAACTGGGGCAGAGACCAGTCCTTTGGCCATGGGCCACAGGGAATTGCCTCGGACGTCATCACCGCTGGGCTGCTGGAGGCAGGCAGAGCTCAGTGGTGCAGCTCAGCATTGTGCAATCCCCAAATGATTAAAATCAGGATATGCCCCCTCCCACACGCCTGGAGGCAAAACTCAAAGGTGCTGCTTTCCGTCCCAGGAGGGGCTCAAGAAGGTCTCTTGAGCTACTTCTCTGCTGCATGGTTATCCCAGGCCCCAACAGCTCTCCTCACAAAGGGCTGCTCCCCCTCTGCGTGCCAGGCTGCCTTGTCTTTGGGGGCACAGAAGGGGTCTCCCCAGCTGTGACACCTCATCAGGAAAAGAAGGAAAACAAGAAGGAAAAAAGGAAGATTACATCTTACTCCATGTTGTCCCTGTGCTGGTTGCCTCTGCTTTAGGCCCCAGTTCACTAGCAGCAGCTCCCTGCACTCTGGACTAACCCTTTTGTCACACCATGGTCACATCCACTGTCAGACCCTCAGACCCACCTCATCCTCCACTTCCAGTGGAAGGAGCAAGCACCTCTGTGAGCCCCCAACCTGCCATCCACAAATGTGCCAGCTGGTGCCTGGGGCACACAAGGAAAACCCCTCACTCCCAAAACCCCCCAAAAAATTCTGGAAAAAGAAGTCACAACCCCACCAAAATCAGGAGCCTTCATCATTCTCTACAGAGTCTTGCTAAAGCACCTGGAGTGTGACCACAGCAGTGCTTTGCTAACACCTAAAAAGCAAAAACTGAACCTGGGTAGACACAGTTTAAAAGCCAAAGTCGATGGGTTTCCCTAGCGCAGCGTGGCATCATGTGGCTCATCTCCACTGGTTCAACGACAGCTCTACCCTCAGCTCAGGTCCAGGCAGCATCCCTACAGGACACCTGGTGCAGGTTGTCCCTGGGGTTTCTTAACATCAGCTGCTGCAGAGCACAGACAGAGCAGGGCCACACAACGTGGGCAACCAGCACCCTGTGTTGCTCTGCAGCATTCAAGCTGTAAGAAACAATTTGGTATTTTTTCACTCTAATATCCCTAGGCTCTGCCCAAGCTAGAAGTTGTTTCCAACTCAGTTGTGTCTTTCCAGTCATTCATTTTCCAAACAAAGCCTAGTATTTCCTCCATCTGCAGTGAAACACATGCTCCCTTCTGCTACAGGGGCCACAGCAGGACCAGGAACCACAGTGGTACACGGCGACCCATGCCCTGGGCCTCCTTGCTGGCAAGAGATTTGGCACAGAGTGGGACGGGGCTGAAGAGGTCAAGGGCTGTTTTTTCCCTTGGTGCTTGCAGCAGGGTGTCCCACCGGCTGCTGCTGTGAAAAATCTCCCTGCCCAACTAGGCAGGTTTCAACAATGCTGCACACAGACCATGGGGTGATCAGGCAGGAATGCTGCTGAGCAGGGCCATCCTCCTCGTCCTCACACCAGCAGGTTAAAGCAGGAATAATGCACCAGGGAAGGATCCTCTTGCCCTGCAGGAAGGTCAGTCACAGAGCCAGTGTGACCCATGTCCTCCCCAGAGTGCTGCAAACGGCTGTGGACCTCTCCTCCCACCCCCAGGGATGCAGAACAGGCACTCCACATATGCTTTTGGGAAGAAAAAAAAATTTTTAAAATCAAGTAACATCCTTACACATATCCAGGAAAACACATTTTAAAAGGTCACTCTGCAGCTAGTGCATGGAACAGGAAAAATTTAAAACAAGCAATGAAGGTGGGAAGTACCAGAGGACATCAAATAGGCCACATTTTCACTGCACACATCTGCTGGCAAGCCAATATTGGCCAAGATACACGGAGATGTACAGTGCGATCAGAGCAGCCAGACCTGTGAAAGCCTCAGGGACGAATGCACTTGTAACAGCACAAGAAGCCCCACAGGGCTCAGGAATAAGATTAAGCGATAATAGGGCAGGTCGGGCAATTTGAGCAGCTTTCATGTTACAGTCACTTCATCAGCCCAGAGGACTGGAGCGTCTATGTCTATACCAAGCATCACCCATGGGGCTGATCTCCTGCATCAGGCACCACTGCTTGTGAGATTTGGTCAAGGCCCAAATCTCTCCAAATCGCCTTGAGAAGCAGGCAGCGAGTTCAGCCCTGGAGCAGGGTAAGAGATGGGGCTCTTCTGGCCCCGGACTAGGTGCTGGCCCAGCCACACGACCACACAGAGATGTTGATAACTAAGACCTTTTCAAGGTGCCAAGATGCAAATAACAGTAGGTAACATGAAAATAAAAAATAAATAAATAAAACAAAGATGCAAACCATCTTCATCAACAGACAGGCCTCATGCAGAACTATAGTTACAGGAGCTAAGCTGTGCAAGTCCAGGCTTAATATACCTTCTTCCAGCCTAGCAAGTCCAAAGATGTCCCAGCCATCCTCAAGCCACTCTTCTCAGGTAAGCTTCATCCCGTGGCTGAACTCTGCCTGATTTGCAGATGTGTCTTTGTTATCTGCCCACTATTTGCAGAGGAACAGAAGAGATTATACCATATTAAGGTACACCCCAGGCACTAGCTTCAAGTCTTTGATTTACTCTTTTACAGGTCACTGTCTCTGTAAAAATATACCAAAGGCAATTGCCAGCACAGTCAATAGCTACATTGGTGGTTGAGCATGAAAAATGAACGAGGCTTTCCTCCCAAATTACTCCCGCTTTGCAGAGAAGGCTGTGAGGACAGAAAGCAGGGGAGAGAAAGGAAGAAAAGGTCAGAGCAAGCAAGGGCATGCAGCAGAAAGCAACATAAAAGTCAATTCAGCAGAAATAGGATGGGGCAGTGCAAGCTGGACCAGCACAGCGCTTTCCCTCTCCTGCCCCAGCGCGGCTGGACCGTGCCCAGGGAGCAGTGCAGGCAGCATTAGGCTCTGCAATGTACCAGCTGATTTTCAAAACTCCTTTTATAAAAAAAGGCTATCCAAAATGACAGTCAGCAACCCTGAAACTCTTAAGAAAATGGGGCAAGCATGGATTTTTGAAGATGGGAAGAAAATAAATAAAAGGTAGAATTGAACAAGGTTGTTGGTAGCAGTCCTGCAACACCACATTTCAATTCCTACACAGTTTATTTCACACTGCACAGGCCCCAGCTGATGTGACCCAAGTACACACAGCACAGAGAGGAACCTGCCTTCCCTGGCACACAACGGATGTGGCATTACAGCAAAGGACAAGGAAAAAGCAGAGGAGCAACGCAACGCTTTGCCACCCCAGCTCCCCAACAAAGGCTCTGATTGCGCCAGCTCCAGCTACTCCAAAGGGTAAAGCCCCTGGGGTAGCATTAGAACTCTGTAAGAGATCAATAGCAAATGCATGGAGTCTGAGCGTGCTCCCTTAGCAGCTTGCTGGATTAAAGATTTAATGCAATGTGTCCCTCTGGAAGAAATTACACAGGCTATTAAGAAAGATGCGCCTCTCATCTGATGAAATCCAGCAATCATTGCAGCAATACGTGCAAACTAAATAGGCTCTGTAGAGCAAAGGGAAAGCTGCAGTTGCTCTCGTGAGCCTTTTCTGGATAGAGGAACCAATGGGTAAAGCAGCAGCTCTATTAGCAGTAAAGCAAATGTGCAGACACAGCCATACCATGCCTGCAGAGAGTGAGACACTCCCTGCTTCCAAGGCAAGAAGTAAAACACTCGCTAGCAATCGGTCGCTGTTTCCCCACTGTCATCCAGGGGCTCTGGAGGCCACCGGAGCAGGGCAAACAGCCCCAGGCCAGGAGCATCAGGCGACCTTCGACACCTCACGGAGTCTTGCTTTCCAGAAAAGAGCAAGAGACATGCTAGTTGTTGATCCCCCTTGTCCCCACCAAGGTTGCAGCACCTTGGCACTTTGGTAATCCAAAGTATTAGCTAGTGCTTCTCCTGACAGACAAGCAGGAATTAACCCCATCTCCCTCACCCAGGGCCAACAGGACCAGAGGAATGCAGGCTGTCACAGCAACAGGAAAACCAAATGCTAAAACATCTTATTAATTCGGGGAGATAACCTCAGTTTAATAAAGCATTATTCAGAGCATAGCAAGTACCTCTTTCTAAGCAGCAGTGTTGTGCTGCAGACAGCAGCACTGGCTACATTAAATTCAGCTCCAACATCCCCTCAGAGTGTTCAGCAGCTTCACCACAATGGAGGCTGATCAGTAAGACATCAGACTTGACCAAAGGAAACAGATGCAGGGAAAGAGTTCACATAGCAGAACTTGCATCAGTATCTGCAGAGCCCTTTTGTCTAGCAAAACCATCCACACAGCAAGATGCACCTGGAGATAGTTTTCCCAGGAAACCTGAGCTGAGACCCCTGAACTCATTCAGGGTGGACCACAGATGCACAGAGAGTTCCCAGGTCCTGAGCATGACCCACAGCATCAGCCACAAAAGGGCAGCAACCTGCACACCCGGCACTGTTGTGCTGCTCTCTGGACTCACAGCTGCCAATTCCCACTCCTTTCCAAGGAAACCCATTGGTTCAGATACCATGCCAGGCTCCACACTGCAGAGATCCAGGCACCTTCACAAACTCACAGGGCAGGCAACTGACACATCTCTGCAGAGTCCTCCATTCTCCCCCCACCAAGTGTGGACACACATGGGATAACACCCCACTACAGTGAACCTCTTTGGTTTGCTTTCCACACACTGCATGCACCTCAAAGAAAGCTGCTTGAAGCAACTCCCCCCAACACCTTCACTGCTGTAGTGCTTTGCTCCCTAGAAACATCATTCAACAGTCTCAGCCTGGCACTGGGAACATCTCATGCAGCCAAGCACTACTCTGCAGTGTTGGTCCCCGTGGTTTGCCACAGGGCTGGCTCATTCCATAAACACAGCCCAGCAGCCTGGCCATGTGCATTATAAGGTACACAGAATTGTGCACTAAATCAGAAAAGTTTCCATGATGGTCCTGTGTGCTGACAGAGGTGTTGCACCAGTAGGGCCCTGCTTCACGGACAGTCCTTCACTCATTTCCACCCCCCTTTGCCCTGTTCCAGATCTTCCCAGCTTCCCATTGCAGGGTGAAGCTGAGTCACTCACATACTCTCCCCAGCCCTTCCTCACCCCCTATAAAAACCCTCATAGCTCAGAGGCATGTGTAGAAGCTCCTGTAGGACTCAGGTGAAGGTGGACTTCCAGAAGGAAATAAAATTCATAGTTGCTCTGGTCAAAGCAAGGATGCCCACAGATTTCCAAACTCCAATGGCAAGAAAAGTTGGAAAACAGAGATGCCTGTAGACCACCTGAGAAGACCATTTGGTTTGAAACACCAACTCTTGCAGTCTGTGCAGGAGACACAGGCAGACCGCACTTGAGTTGGACCTTTGGGGGAGCAGGGTGACAGCAGCTGCTTACCAACATCCCCTGCCTTCCCCACCCAGCACCTGCAAAGCTCACAGGGGGCTGCTGCAGGCAGACCACTCCTTAGCTCCCATGTTCTTCTGCTATAAGCACCAACCATGGTTCCAGCAGGGAAACACTCTCTCTCCAAAGCCATGATGCCTGCCCCACCGTGCAGTGTTCTGCCCACACACCCTGTGAAAACAGCCAATTTGGGGGGGTGAACTTCAGCAGCCGGGTCACTGCAGCCTGGCAAGCCAGCACCAGCAGCTGCACACTTCTGCTCTGCCCACAGTTATTTATTAGCTAAACATGTCAGCTTTGGACACTGCCACTTTTTGGCAGCTCCCTTCAGTCTAGGAGTGCGCGCACAGACAGATCTCACAGCTCAGCTGGTGAGCAGCTATTTGCAGGTTATTAATGAAATCATTTACTGTTTATTGCAATGATTCTGCCAAAACACAAGCAAAAGCATTATGGTCACTGCTAGAAAACCTGCCAGTTCACAACAGGTCAGGGAAACAAAAGCTTCAGGTATTGCCTTCTAAAAAGCAGGTTTACAGGACCTCATCAGCGGCCCAGGCTCTTCCTGGCACAGTTGTGCCTGTCACAGGTACTAAGGTGTCCAGGACAAACACTGCCTCCTGCCAAAACCCCTTATGCAGAGGAACATACAGCAGCAAAAAATCACTCTGCATAAGCACTCTCCCAAGGAACACACGTTCATTCCAGGTGCTTTATGACAGAGCTGCAGCCAGTCCAGCAAGACTGCGAGTTGCACCCCCACCTTCCCACAACTGTAGCAGAGGGCCAAGCATAAGGGTAAACACACACTGATGCAGCTTGGGTCCAAAAGCGCCAACCACACTGTCTGACATACCTGTGCTGCTGCTGACGACCTCTTAACCATGTTTCCTCCCAAAACACCATAGGGAAAGCAGAGAAGCACGTAAAGGAAAGAAACTGCCAGCCTGCCTTTACTTTGCTAATAAACAGGGAATCCACTTTCACCAGCGCATCAAGAGCCTGTGGAGATCAAGGAAATATATTCCTTTATACGCTCTCCAGGGCACATAGCTATTTGCAACCTGAAAAATAGTTGCTGTCACTGCACATCTAAGAAATTATCCTGCACACAACAGCATGGCTTTAAAGGAACAAGTACTACCCAAACTGCAGCTTGTTGCACACTTCCTCCAAAGTGGCCCCAGACAAGTCAGCAAGCGGGACGCAGGCACAGCTGCAGGGAGGGCCAGCATCATCCCACCCACAAGGACAGAGGCCGAGGATCCCCCAAGTCCCAGCACTATCACAGATCTACTGCTGACAGCCCTTCTCTGTGGAACTCTGGAGACCCCTGCAGCAAAAGCCCTCTGTGCAAGGTGGAGGTGCCCGCCCCGAGCAGGGAAGCTGAGCAGTGGTGCGGCGACATGGGGCCTTGGGGACATCAGTCACAGGGACTTCCAGGGGGGAAGAACAGGAGCACAAGCTGAAAACGTGTCACTGAAGACCACGAGGCCAGAATTTGATTTCCTGCTTAAACGGAGTGAAAACAACCAAAGGACCAAAGCAACACACAGAAATCATCATGATGGGCTCCCCGATACACACCTGCGCAGCAGATGTGCCCTGTCTAGGGTGAGAGCTGTGGCAGGAGCTCCCTGGGGAAGGGCAAGCACCCGTCCCCCAGGCAGGCATCCCAGGCCAGCAGGCGCCTGCCTTGCCTGCAGTGTTGGGAGCATTCATTACCCTCCCTCCCCATGCTCACTGAATAATTAAACCTCCAGAAATTAGTCAAGTCTTTAACTAAGCCGGCTCAGCAAATGGAGTGAGGAATTTCTAGGTCAGCATTACAAGGAGGGTTGAGAAAAAAAAAAAGGAAAAAAAAAGGAAAGAAAGAAGAGCCTTAGGGGTCTGCCTCCTGTTCATTTCCAAGGGATTAATACCCTGCTCTGCTTTGCCCAGCCAGGGCCAGCACCTCCAAAGCAAGGGCTTGGATGAGAATCACACCTTGTCATCCTGACAAGGGCTGACACCACACCTGCCTTTTGACATCGCCCAAATTTTTGCGCAAAGCATCTCTCTCCTTCTCACACAATTCATTTTCCAAAGCAGAGAGGAAAGCACCTTATGACAATTATATTTGTTATGTCTCTCCCGCTTCAATGCCTTTGATGTGTTAACCGCCATCTTCTGCTAAGGGTTTTTTTCCCCTCTTCTCAAAGCTGTAACCCGGGGATGAAGTACGCAGAAAAAGCCCCAGAAGCGTCACATTTCACAGCACCAGCAAGCAAGGCCAGCCCTCTGTGAAGCCCCTCTCAGCCCATTCACGCAGCACTGTCTATCATCATGCCCGACAGCACAAGGGGCAGGCAGGTTTCCAGCCGTGGTGCCCTGCCAAGAGACAGCAACAGCTACTGCAAGGCGCTGCGTGACAGCTGCTCCCTTTGGTAAAAGCTGTATCTGATGCTTGAAAAGCACAAGCTCTGTCCTCCCCAGGAGGCAACCCTTGTAAAAATGAGTAATCATTTAAGAAGATGGATCCTCCCTGAGACAGATGCAGGTATTTGGGCACCCAAAAAGATCTGGGATTGTGGGAAGAGCACACAGAGCTGGGGTGCAAGGAGGGTACCGGGGCAGGGTGGGAGGGTGGAGCAGTGCAGGTGAGGGGTACCAGCGGCGCACCCCGCTCTGCAGGTGCCAGAGCTGAGCGAGCAGCGGTACCGCACTGCCCTCTCGTGTCCCTCGCCCCGGCAGGCGCCCCCCCCACGGTCCCGCAGGGACCCACCCGGCGGCAGCCCCAGTCTCCTGCTCCCACTACTCCCCATCGTGCTGCCCTCCTCTCCTCCCACCCCCATCTGGGAAGCAGGGAGGCTACGTGGGGGATCAGAGACAGGGTCAGTGCTTGGGGTTTCCCACTTCTCCATGAAAGAGTTCAGCCAGAAATTCCAGGGTGGGAGCATGGAAGAGGAGGCAGAGGACTCTAGTGACAGCTGCCAGACACACACACACACACTCCCGCCACGCCATCGCCACACAGCCAGGATATGCAGGAAGGAAACACAGAGGGACCAGACACCTGCCAAGAGCCTGGGGTGGAGGGACCCCATAGAAACCTATTCTCCCCTTCGCTCACACGTGTTAAAACCACCCTCACCACCATTACTACAACTCTCTGGGCAACAGGTCCAGCCCCGAGGACGTATTCACAAGCAGACTCAAAAAGGGAGGGTGGCAGGAACCAGGCAAGGGAAACAGCCGGTGCTGCATCCACCTCCTACTCCGCTGCTTCATGCGACCTCTTCTCGCACCAGTAACACAGACCGCATCCTCCGCAGGCAGCCTGCTCAGAAGCTCTCCCTAACATCACACCACCTTATTTCTTCCTTCAGTTTAACCTGCTAGGCACCCTGCAGTCCATACTCACATTTAGAGAAGGGACTGCATGCAGTTACCACATCTGCCACCAAGCTCCCATGCCAGCTCCAGCACCTCCAGCTCATCCCTTCACTACTCGCAGGTTGTTTTTTTCCAACTTCTCCTGCATTTTCTGACAGACACGGACAAAGCCCAGAGGAGGGCAGGGAGTTAGGGACCAGCGGTGCAGAGGGTCAGTCCCTCCACCTGGTGGGCTACACAGTCCCCCCAAGGGGCTCCATCCCTCTGCCCCATGGCAAGAGCACCAAAGCCTTGTTGGAGTGGGGATATCCAGCACTCCTTTCTCTCCCCCGTGTGGCAGAAGTGCACATGGCAAAGGCTGAGGTCAGTGCATCTCCATGCAACCAGGACCACATGCTCTTTGGATGAATCCTCCTCCCCTCTCTGAGAAGGTGGACACCCAGCAGACAGCTCCCTGTGGGAGCAAGAGGACCATTGGGGACAGACAGGCAGCAAGACTGGACTCAGCACAACAGCTCTGTGCCGCAAGAGCACTGCCTAGCTCGTGGGGGTGCTGGGGACCTGGAGTGGCCTGAAGCAGCAGCAAGGTGGCGGGGGGGGCACAGCAAGCACACCCTGCCTGGCCCCCCAAGTGAGATGGGGGTGGCCACAAACAATCCCGGCATTGAGAGGCTGCTCACCCCAGCCCATCTGCAGCTCCATGAGCCTGTGGCAAACAAAGACAACGTTAGCCAATAGTGAGCCCTGCCAAGACGGGGGAGACAAACCGGCCTTTGTATCTGAAAAGGCAAAGTTAGCTTTGGGGAAAAGACTAGATAGCGAAATGACTGGAGTCTGTGCTTTGGCTGCTTTTCACTTGGAGGTTTCTAACCCACGTGCAGATGACAGCAGAAGTCTCAAACGCTCCCTTTCTCTTGCCTGGCCCACTCATGAGACAAGCTGCGGGTCCCACCGCAGGTCCTCTCTCGTGGAAGCACTCAGCACTGGTCCACAAACCCACACTCACAGCAACAGGAAGACCGAGCCAAGAGGGGTTTGACCCATCCCAGCTTAAATCCATTTATCCCCGTGTTCTTCTGTTGCCCCCAGAACAGCAGAAAGCTGGGGGCTCAAAAGTGTTCCTCCCCAGGGGTAACCTAAGCAGGGTCTGCACTTCTGCCCTCAGACCTGGCCCATCCTGTCTCTTCCCAGTGCTTGAACTTCACATCCATGCCAGCAATGATTTCCATATGCAGAAAAAAAAACTCCCAAGGACAACAGATTTTCTCCCATTTC
Source organism: Astur gentilis (assembly GCF_929443795.1). Taxonomy (NCBI): domain Eukaryota; kingdom Metazoa; phylum Chordata; class Aves; order Accipitriformes; family Accipitridae; genus Astur; species Astur gentilis. The sequence continues at coordinate 1,682,089 of NC_064912.1, forward strand.
CTCCCTTCCCCAGCTCTGGGACAAGAGCAGCCCTCCTGCCTGCAGCAAGCCAGTGGCCGCCTATCCTCACTCGTGCTGAGACACAGACCAGCATGTGCACTGTGCTTACCCCCACAGCCGTGCCATCACCCTCAGGTGATCTCAGCACAGATCTTAAAGGTGGGAAACATTTAACAGTGGCCACTAACAGCTTCTGTGCAGCCAGGACAGCCCAGCCTAGGACACACTTCCCAGGGGAACCTCCCTGTAAAGACAAATCCTCCCCACAACTTAATGGGAAAAACAAGAGCAGATATAAAAGGAATCAGGAAGAATTGTTTTCTTTATACAGCACTCACTCTGGAAAGCTGACACAATGGACTGAGATTAAATATACATATTTAACCACTGCTGCAGTGAAACCATCAGGTTTGACAGTACCTACCAGGTTTCCACTACTGGTACAAACCCTGTCATTCACACCTTCCTTAGTCACAGCTAGTTCACATTGCATTACTCCAATTAAAAAAAAATAAAACTCTTGCCCAGCACTCCCCACAGCTCCCACCACTACATCCAAGTGCTGCACCCAGCTGTGGTACCAGCAGGCATTTGTCAGGCTGTATGAAAATGGTGAAAGGTGGGGAAAGGCTGCAAGCCCTCAGTCATGGCATTTACTGTTCATCCATGCAGTGAGACACAATGTCTCCCTCCAGGCAGTTTGCTTTCCAATATGAAAATGGAACAAAGGTATCGTGCGTGCCAAATGCTTACATTGGAGGGCCAGGCACCCGCTTCCCCAAACACCAGCACACCTCTTCTCCTATCAACCGTGAGTGAAAGACAGAGAGCATGGCACAGCCCTGACTCACCCTCTGACAAGGTCCATCCCGCCCCTGGCCTCAGGGTCCACAGCAGCTCCTCCCGAGCTCCCAGCGGCCGAGAGATCGTGCACTGCAATGCAAACCTCCGTGCTCCACCATCGCTAGCCACCCTGTGCTGCTGGAAGGGAGAGACAGATGGAGACCCTGCCCATTAGTGAGACAGACAGAGCCCAGGAAATCAGCAGCACATAACCGAGAGGTGAGTGATGCCCTGAGCCCTGCAGAGAAGGACAACCATGTGCCCAGCACAGTTGCGCTTCCCACCCAACAGGGCCAACAACCGCAGAGACATCTGGTCCAGCACAGTCCCACCCGGTGGCTTTGGCTCATCCCATCCCTCAGGACTGAGCAATGAGCTCAGTTTAAGGGATCTCAGCAACCATGAGCCTGGGCACGCTCGTGTAAGACCACACTCTCTGTGAGGATGCAAACCTTCCTTCATTTGCTTGGTACCTCTGACATTAAACTGGGATGTCCTGTCCTCTTCCTAGAGGATTATCAGTCACTGGATTGATAATGGATTACATTAGCTAATGGATTACATTAATTTCTTATTCGGCAGTAAAAAGTAGATGTGCAAGCAAGAACTATGGGCTTTTACTTTCATATATCCTCCCTCCCCTCTATTTGGCACTAGCAGCCAAAATATATTAGTGCTTTCTCCAGATCTCAGTAAATATGCATGGCTTGGCAAGAACACCCAATGCATTTACTTGCTGCCACACTGACATTCATTTATTATTACATGGATGTATTCTCATTAGCCTGCAACCTGGTATGGTAAGAGAGATGAGATACCCTGTTCAGAAGCCAAGGCAGAAGTATGAATAACTGGAGAAAAAGAAACCCTCCACCAGGAGTGGGGAACTGGTATGGATCAGTCACGCTACAGGAGAGGAAAAAAAAAAAAAAAACAAAACCAAACAAAACCACCACATATACAAGTTCTCCTGGCCCTGGGCTAGCCTGCCATTACAGAGAACAACATGGAAAGGGGAAGGAAAAGGAATAAATGGGGTAAGACCATCAGCAGACACTGTCATTGGGTGAAGCCTTTGCTATCCAGGGGAACGGCTAAGGCACCAGGACAGCACACACGAGCCTCAGAGGAGCCACAACCCCCTCCCACAGCACAGGCCTCAACCCCACTCATGGCACAACACAGGCTATGACCCCAGTGCCCACCAAGCCTAGGAGAATGCTTGCTGCTGCTGCTGTCCACAGCCATATTGACAGCAAAAACCAGGGAGGACAGGGAAGTGCAAAAAGCTGTCAGGAGAGAAAGCTTTAGCATAAAGTAAGTCTTCCTCCAGTAGGGACAATAGAAGAAAAACTCCCCCACTAAAGAGAGGCGTCTCGGTGCTTTTTCTGCCATATCATGACATTGCTCCATTTTAATCTGTTTCAGCTCAGAGCACCTTTGCTTTTAGCCTCCAAACCCTACTGTGCATATCACTAAGCTGCCTGTTGCAGATTTACCCTGTGATAGACAGAAAAAGGTGGCTGCCAGTCTTCAGCATCACTGAAATTCAGACAAGTATCTGCCTGGATTCAGTCTCCACAGTGTAACTGCTGTCCGCTTCAGCATTTATATTCAAGGCAAATTTGTTGGGGGAAAAGACACATTATTTGCAAATCATTTTGCTTCATTACAGCTGGACACTGATGCAAAAGAAGTATTTGAACTGCATCCTCAGTCACACCTGCTAATCAGGAAACCTGTTCTCACCAAGCCAGGACTGCAGCTCTGAATTTGTTTCCATGCTCACGACCAAGGAAACTGTTTTCCCTTGCTCCTGTTCCAATTGTGGCTGCTAAAGCAGCAGAAAACATCTGGCCAAAAATTATTTACCTTCAGAAAATCTTGCAAAATCCAGGACAATTGTCACATGGAAGCCTGGAAAGCCCAGTTTCAGCTAGAAATATTTTTCTGCTTGTAAATTGGAGACTGCAACCTCAGCCAAGTAGTTAAGGCTCTAATCACTGTGCCTGACATGGAGAAAGATGCCAGGGAAGTTTTATTTATGACACAGCTAATGGGGTTTGCCCTTAAGCACTGGACAAATCTTCCAGCTCATTACCCAATGTTAAGAATCACTTGGACAAATTAGGTATTGGAAAGTCAAGCCTGCAGAGCAGCTTTTTGATTTACCTTAAAATGACCTACAAAATAAAATGTCACACATGCCCCTCCTGGTCATCCTCACAACACAGCAGTACTATGATTAACATCCAGAATGCAGGACAGTGTTAGGCATTTAATTACAAAACTGTTTTGCCCCCTCACTTTATAAGCTAACACCTCTCAGCCGAAGGATGCTCTTCCCTGGTTTGCCTGGAAAGCTAAAGCAAAGCTGGGGCATCCTTGGGCTTGCGAGGTACAGGGGAAGCAGCAAATTTTTGACAAAGAAAGTCTGGAAGAAAACTTCTGCATACTCAAGTCAAGCAGATTGCAAAGAGAATCTAAAAGGGAAAATGTAGGCAAAAAGAGTGCAGCAAATGGGATGAGACTACACATGTAACTCCCAGTGCCATTAAGGGCATCCTGACCAGAACCAGAGAAGATTGTTCATCACTTCTCTCCCAGGTGCTCTGCTTTTCTGTCTGTGCTGCTCTAACAGCCAGGGACAGAGGTTTGTTGTCAGCAGAGGACAACACTGAAGAGAACTAGGCACTTCGTGATAGTCCCTTCCCTTGCCAGACTCCTCCAGACAGCGCTTCATCCAGCCACCAGCTCACCACAAAGAGGAAGATTTCCCATCACATCACCACCTCTGCCCCACACACCAGCTACAGCAGACACATGGGACCTGGGCTGATGAACCATTATAGCCCCATTTCATCTCCTTCCCACCTCAGACAACGAATGAGGAGCAAAAGACAAGAAACAGCTGATGCAGCTGGAGATGTTCCTTAAATGGTGGCAGCCAAAGGAACCAGCTTGATCTGGTGTTTCAGGGATGAAGATGATAATATGGCTGAGGGTGGCAGGGACCTCTGCAGATCACCCAGTCCAACCCCCTGCTCAAGCAGGGCCAGCTACAGCAGGCTGCCTAGGAGTGCATCTGCTTGAGTTTTGAATATGTCCAAAGCTAGAGACTCCACAACCTCTCTGGGCAGCCTAGTTCATTACAAGAGCAATTCTGGTGTTTAAGTACAATTCCCTGTATTTCAGTTTGTGCTCATTACCGCTGTCCTGGCACCCCAAGAGCCCATCTGAGGGCAAACCCCTTCTTACTGCCACACACATGGTAACACAGCTGTACAGGGCTCACTGCTGCAGTGTGAGGAGCTGACACAGTATCTACTTATCAGGTTTATCAGGGTGCTGAACACTTCAAAACCCATGTGTGGCTGTGGATAGGGAACTGTAGCACCAAGGGGCTAGAGAGGAGGTTTCTGGCCCTCCTCCCCAGTCCATCCAAAGCCAGGTTTTACCACAGCAACACATATCCTCTGCCACCAGGACAATGCAACTGAAACTGAACAGAAAGAAAATGCTTTTTTGCCCTTTACAGCCAGGCCCAAGAGCTCGTGGTGGGATGCTGCCTCTCACTTTGCTAAGATTGTGTTTCAGCACCTCTGGCCATGGGTTTGCTCTCAGGAACTCGTCCAGGCACAGCCCAGTGAGCAGCCATGGTTCCCTGGGCCAAGAGAACCCTCCTTTTCCTCCACAAGCTGGAGAAGGGTGCACCCAGGGAGCTGTGAGCCCTCACACTGCTGACTCCTGAAAGCCAGCTGGCTTTTCCCCTCCACAGAGAGGGTGCTTAAGCACAAAGCGACCTTCGGAAAGGCTCCCTTTTGTTGCCAGTGCACTGCCACTGCAGGGAAGAGCAAAAGAGCAGCAAAGCTCCAGTGTGACAAAACCTGGGTTAGTCTTTCCGCTTTCTCAATGCTGCTTGTTCAATCAGACAAGGTGAACCACTCCAGACGCGCGCAGGACCAGAAGGATGCTTGTTGCAGGTTAGTCCCGTTGTCTTGCACCAGCTGCTTCCCAGAAGGGGATTTGTTTCATACACCAGGACACCAGCGCTGATAGCCAGAGATGCAAACCCACCCAGTAGCCCACACAGGACCACTTAGAGAAACATTCACACTTTTCTCAAAAGAAAGTTTAGCTTGTACAGTTTCAAGTCATTACATTTTTAGCCAAATCTTGTGCAATATTTGCAGAGTGAGGATCATCGGCATGGCAACCACTGATTTTTTTTACATTAATGATTTTGACTTCTTCGCATAAAATGGTCACAGCCAAGAAGAGTATGGAAATAAACAGCTTCAGGAGGTTCCTTCAAAGAAAAGGAAAGAAAATCCCCTTTTGCCAAGAACAAATACAGACCATTCAGGAATTCCTGGGAGCTTGGGCTGGTTTTGTTTGTCTGCTCTTGCTTTTAATTCACAGTCACAGAAAAAGTTTTGTGCCCTTAACTATTGAATTTGCCACAAAATCAGCACCTTAATGAGAAGGAAGTGAGAGTTATGCATTCATTGCTCAGGCATTTGGACGCCGACTCGCAAAACGGAAGAGGAAGAAACAGCCATGCCAACTTCTGCAGCCAGCCTGCCCCAGACCAGCTGGCAGGAGCTGGCACAGGACAGGACTTTCCATCCCCAGCAGTATGCTGGCCAAGCTCTCCCCACTCTCCCCTGCCCTCAGCCATCCCTTCACTGGTGCAAGCACATGGATGACATGGCATGAAGCTTTCCCTCCTTACAAGTCAGCCATGAGGGGAAATCTCGTCCCCCATGCTAACAGAGCCAGGGGAGCAGCCCCATGTCCCTGGGCAGGGACAGCGCTGATGTCCCATGCACTGCACAGCCCTACAGCACTTGAAGGGGCCGCCCAAGCTGCCCAATCCCCTCACCCTTTCCAATAGCAGGCAACTGGGAAAGACAAGGATGAAAGCAAAATCCTCTCAGGTGAGCACCTCACGTGGATTAAGAGCAATGCCGTAAACTCTTCCAATAGCCACAGGCCGGCTCGAGGTGGGGCCCTGGCAGATGAGGACTGCTGCCTCTAATAGTCTCCCCCAGCTCAGAGAGGGAGCAGAGTTGCACTTTGTCCACAGGGAGCACCTGCAGCAGGCAAAGGCTGCCTGCCACAGTGGGGAGGATGCAGCCCTGCTCTTCTCCAGTCTCCCCTCCACACTGTTGCTCAGCAGGAGCTGGGATTGCCCCAAAGTCCATACAAAACATTCACTCTATGAGGATTGGCAAGCGCTCAGGAACAAGCTACTCCCTTCTCTGCCAACTCAATGGGATGGGATGAAACTCATTAGAAGCAAGATACAGTCACTCCCCACGCAGGGCAGGGAAGGAGGGGGCCATCCCAGGCACCCAGCAGCCTGTTAGGATAGGAGCTGTGTTACTAGCCGCACCCCAGGCAGATGCAGGTAGGCTGGGCTGCATCACCACTTCCACAAAACAGCAGCAGCTTTTCCATTTTGTTCCCAGCCAGCAGTCATGCCCACCTCCCCCTCACAAAGGCAGACAGCCCTCTACTTCCAACCTCCGACTCCAGAGGCTGCAGACCTCAGCTGGACATCTGCAGGGGGACTGGACCATTGAAGAGCAGGGCCCGCGCCACGCTATGACAGTCACAGACTGTATGAAAGAGCCTTTGCATGCTCTTTTGTGCACAAACATGAATTCTCTCTGTCCGCTTCCTGGCCATGGCCCTGGCAACAGCCCTGTCCCTAGCATCAAAGCAGGACACAGCCCCTACACTCGGTCACAGCTGCTCCAAGGGGCATCTGCCCATTGTTACAGCATCTGGCACCGCAGACCTGCCTGCAGCCTGGGGTTTACTTCAAATCAGGTTCCTTTGCCACAGATGCAGAAGAGGCACCACAGACACAGAGAAAACTACAACTCCCAAGGAAAGCAACCGCCGTAACTCACACAAGCCCCAAACAAGGCACCTGGGAAGCCACATGTCCCAGGGCAGAGTATGGCTCACCGGTGGAGCACGTGGTCCTGGAAGAGCCAGCTGGGCTATCTGCCCAACAAGCACAAACCCAGGTACAACCACATCCTCATTCACCGGCATGACCAGGAGAATAACACGCCTTGGTTTTCAGTTTGGTCTCTTTTGGGTGAAGAGGCATCTCAGCAGCAGGCAGTAATTTCTGGCCAAAGCAGGCACAAACGAGCCGTGCACAAACACCCATCACCACAACACGCTGTGGCAGAACCCTGCAGCTCACTGGGGACACCCCAGCACCCCAAGGGGCACATAGGAAAGGAGCAAAAGAAACAGGGCTACGTACTCATTCTGCACGGGGGGACCCTCAGGCCACCAAGCCAGGCTGCGGCAGAGCTGGGAAGCGCAAGTTCCATCCAAGTCAGTCGCACAAAGGAAGGACAGCCCGATGGAGGGACCCGTAAGCCACCTCAGCCCCCATCTCATCATCATCAGCACCACATCAGCAGTGATTTAATTCCCCAATCCAAGAAAACAGAAAATCGGGAAGCACTCCTTCCACCCAAGGCAAATGGCTGCTAACAGAAGCAGCTTGGCACAGCTGTGCTCCCCCACTGCGCAGCGCTCAGCTCCGTGCAAGACTCCAGCATGTCAGCAAGCAAATCCTCTTTGCCTATGGGCAAGAGAACTGTAGGGGGGAGGAAAGAAAAAAAGCATCAAGAAACTCTTTGTCTACAAACATCCCAGCCGGGTGCACGTGCAGCATGCACTTCCTGACGAGGGTGGAGGGGGAGCCTGAACTTCAGAGACACCACTTCCGCCTGCAACTCAATCCACTCACTTATTGTCTTCTAAAAATAAAAGTAAACACTGAAGAAGAGCTCTTTGGTTTTTATTTCTGCTGTGTCAGAGAGATTTTCTCTGGTAGGAACAAGTTGTGGGACCTGTTCCCAAACCTATGGGAGCTCCCCCTGAGACCAGAGCAGTCCCAAAGAAGCAGTTGGTGTCCCAGGAACCGGCAGACAAGGACAGCTGCCCTCTTCCCTCCACCCCACAGCTGCCAATGGTGCCAACAGTGAGGATTACCTGCCCTGGGTTCCCACCTGTGCCAAGCTAACATCCTTTACCATCTGCTGCAGGTCAGAGAAGAGGACCATTGCCCAAAGCACAGGAAACCTTGGTCTAAGCCACATCACTCCCCTTAACAAAGCACCAAAGCATGAGGAAAGCCAGGGCAATGGCCTTTAACACATAAAATACATATTAAAAAGTAACATTGAGATATACATATATGTGTATCTCACTTTTTTTGCTTCAAAATCTTGCTTCCGGACAAGCCCAGCAGCAGGCAGCATTAGCTGGCTGACAAGGCCAAGCTTGAGCTTCAGACAGCCCCACACAGCCAACATCACTGATTAAAAGCAAGGACAAACTTCCTCACCAGGCAGCTGCCATAATCTAAGCATCTTACTGCTTCGCCAGTTGTTTGTTCAGGCTCTTCCTTTACTACAGAGCTGCCGTACAAAACTGCAGGGTAATGAGACACAAACACAATTATCTTTTCTTTGACCTGCACTAGGAGTAAATCCAGCATTAACAGCCCAAAGCTTCATGTATCCTCCCCGATTTTATAAAGTTGCTTATCTAAGCAAAACCCTGCAGGGACAAGCCTCACTACCCAGAGCAAAGCTCTTCCCTTACAGCCTTATTAACACTGTTTCTTTAATCTGCCAGCTCCAAAAACCAGACCTTGTAAAAAAATAAATAAATAAGACAGACACCTTTGCTTTCCCTATTTGAGCGCTCTAACCCACTTCCGAGGAAAGCACCATGGGACATTTCATCAGGCTGCTAAGGACACCTTGCCCCTAGGGAATGGCACATTCAAGCAGCAGCTGGACTCCTGGGAGACAGGAGTTACCCATCCCCAAGGCAAGGGGCAGCTCAGAGGGACAGCAGGAGACACAAATGGAGCCACGGCTGCCAGCCTCCTTTCACAACTGAGAGGTCCCCCAGCTATGTGCTCTGCTGCACACTGGCACGTGGGACAGGATCCTGCCCTCCACCTTGTGTAGGGATGAATGCATTAAAAGATAACTGGTTTGACAGAGCCCCAGCCCCATTACAGCAGCTCCAGGGAGGGGGGGTGAGGGGCAGTGAAGCAAAGGAAAAGGGCTTGTCATTGCAAGCATCCTCCATGGGCCCAATTACCCCCAGAGAGTAATGAAGTGCAATAACTAGTACTGGACAAGTAAGTCAACACAGCCCTGTGCAATAAGCTGGCCTGTGAATGCACATAGCAAAACCTGCTGATAAAAGCGCCATTAACTCCCAAACCATTCACTTCCTGGCTACTAAGTTACATACAATGTGTTTGCTTGGTTTTTTTTTTCCTTCCAAGCAATGACAGTGACCTCAGACTGGCTGAAGTCTTCAGAGCAAACAGGGCACTGCAGGATGCTCCTGCAGCTCAGCACAGCTGCGGAGAAAGGGAGTCTCCCCTCTCCGAACACAACTCAGCCCCCCAAAAGCCCAGCAAGACTCTGCAACTGCAGATGTAACAATTTATGAGTACCAGAGTATGAAAAAATAATCATTAAACACATCATGTGCACGCATGTGTCAGGCGGTGACTTTGGGGGCTCCACAGGGACTGAGCCACTGCCTCCCCCAGCCCAGCCTAGCACCATCCTCCGCCTCTCTCCCTGTTCAGGGCTGCAGCCGGGCTCTCCATCACCATCCCTGCTGCTTCAGACAATGCACTCTATCACGGAGGGAGGACTCGGCAGTATGCAACGTCCCCCCAGTTTCTTCCAGCATTTTTCTACCCTAACAGCTGGGTCTAATGCAAGATGGCTCATTTTCCTCAGCCATCCAACCACTCTCTCTTTCAGTGGCTCTCAGAGGCTGCACGTCAGCATTGGTGACCTGTCACCATTTCACACTGCACAAAAAAACCACAATCAAATCCATGAAGCAACTCTACACACACCAAGAAAAGGGAGAAAATAGCTTTGCCTCTCAGTAGCTCACCTATGAGCCAGAAAGCCAAGCCACACCAATAAAATTTGTGGTCAAGAGAGACAGCAAACTGATTAAGAAGCATCCAGCATCCTCCCCTGCAGCAGGGCAGGCTCCAAGACCCATCCAGGGCTGAGTAGGAGGTGAAATCCAGGCAACCCACAAGCCTTGCATGCCCAGAGGCACCCAAAGAGCCAGCTTTCACCTTTGCTTGTTCCCAGCACAGCACACACACTCGCTAAAGAAATCCCAGAGCCCAAGAAGCAATGCTGGGCACGGAGCTGGGGCTAAACCAAACAGCAGCTGTGGCATGGGGGACGTGACCTGGCCATGCCTGTGCTGCTGGGAGCACTGCCAGCCTGGACAGGACGCGTCAGCAGCCAGGGCCAGGCTAAGAGCTGGCAGGAGCAGAGATGTTGTTAACCAGGAGCTTTAAAGCAGACTGTAACCTTTGCTAAAGGAAACTTATGATTTTTAGCGTCCCAGTTAAAAACTGACCAGCAGTGGTGTGAGAGAACACCACCGTCCTTACAGGAGGACACATTTGTCACAGCTGTAAACTTTTACAACACTTATCTCACAGTTGTACCAGGATAAGCTGCAACGCATTATTAAGTTGTGCAATTACAATTTTACAGGTGTATGGATTGATTTACTCAAGGCATATCCCCTGGGAACACGGGAGATGCTTGTCAGCACCCATCTCAGTCTGACTTGCAACCCAGAGCAAACCGAGGCAGAGGGATACTTCACACCTTAAGCACTCCGGTGGGAGTGACTCCAGCAGGAGCCATGGAAAGGCTTTGGCTTTCCTCCAGTCATCATCTTAATTTATTTCAGTGTGCTTCCTGACATTGGCATTGGAGGCAAAATCAAGAGCATAAACTTGCCAAAGCTATCAGCATTGCCATGGCTCCCAGAAGCCGTGGGCAGGCAGAGGGAGCACGCTGGGGCAGGGCTGGGTGCTGGAAGTGCTGCCAGTGCTGCCAAGGCAGGTTGTGTCCCACCAGCCTGACATCCTCCTGCAGCCTCCGGCACTGCAGCCTGTGCCTTCTCCCTAAAAATCCAACCTCCACACAACCCCCTCCAGACACAGGCAAACGCTGCTCCACTTTGGGGTGAATGTACACATCTGGAGCAGGAAAGCTTTACAACTGCGCCATGCAGCGATGCCACGTCCCCTCCTTAGCTGCCCTACCATCCCTCCGCTCCTCACTCAGCTCCCCAGGATGAGCCAAGAGAGCAAGAACAGCCACTGCTCCCACAGGATGTCCATCGCCCCGCAGCAGACGTCCCATCTGAGAGCACTGGCCGCTCTCCGCGGACCAGGAAAGAGAGCAGAGAAGCTCCCTCACGAGCCACCGTGCCCAAAAGCAGTGCATGCTCACCCTTCACTGCCAGGGGACAGTCAGCATTCCCTGAAAAAACACAGAGGAGGGCAAAACCCAGCTCTCAGCCCTCAGCCCTCCTGCCCCACACATTAATCTATGTGCAGGCAGTGCCATAGCACCCAGGAGGGGTAATTCCGAGGATACCTGTCCCAGTTAATTACCTGGCCAGCTATCTACATTTCTGTACAGGGACAGCCTTGTTCAAGTTCAGGGAAGGAGGCAAAAGTGGTACAAGCACTTTCATACTTGCTGACTCACAAGCAGCCTGCCCAGCAGACCCACTTCATCCCTGGCCCCTCTCTGCACACACCAAGGGCAGGGCAGGTCTCCCATCCTGGGGAGAAGCGCGGCACAGAGGGGTGACTCTGATCTGCCCAGCCAAGCAGGTTCACACTGCCTCTCCCAGGTGCCCTATCCGTTAAGGATCACCAGCTCCAGCCGTATTGTGGAGGAGCTGCTTTGCTGGTTTTGAGACCCAGTACTTCCAGCCGTTCTTTGCCACCAACAGCTCATTTCTACCAGCACAGGACCTTTCCCGAAGCACGCTCACTGCCTCCTCTTCTCTTTGAAGTCCACATCAATGCGCTGCAAAGCCAAGCCACACAAGTGCTTGTGCTTGGCACCGAGGCTGATCCCCAGCTCAGCAGGGAGGACACGCTGCCTAACAATGTGCCAGCAGCAAGGCAGACAGCTCCAGGAGCAGAAACCTCACTGGTGTTCAGGGGGATGGAGGAAGAGCCCAGCAAGCCAGGCATGGAGAGGGCAGGGCTGGTTTTGACTTCCCCGGTTCTGCCAAACCTAACACCACATCCCTGCTAGAAAAGTAGGTTTCAGCTTACATACCAAGGACAGTTCAAATCTAAAAGCTATTTCTAAGGGATGTAAGAGACAACAGCACAGCTCCATACGTGTTACAGACCAACCCACATATCCAAGAAGTTCCTACTGAATTTTGCACCTCTACTGAAGCATACCTAGAAAGCCAACAGTCAAAAGAATTTGAAAATCTTTTTTGCATTACCATTAAAGGGAGGAAAAGGAGATAAAGAAGCCAAGATAAGATCAAGTGCGTGTTCTGTGAGCCTCAAGCCAGCCTCAAAATTAAGTCCTGGGGTAAGAAGAACAAATTAATTATTTTACCTCACTGAAAAGCTTTTCCCTTACTCATGACAACAGCATTCATGTTCAGGACCAAGTGTGTTCAAGGGAAATGCTCTTTAATGCAGTTAGTGTGGTACCAAGGTGGGGCAGAGGCAAACCCACTGCAAACCTTTCTTCCACAGCGGCATGTTTCTGCATGGATGCTCATAGTTTAAGATGGGGTGTTTCCCCAGGACAGAGCGAGTTCACACGTGCTTTTCTTTCCAAGAGCTACAGTCCCCCAGACCTCGCTTGAACACAGGCTCCCTGGTGGCAGTGGTCTGCCAGTACCAAAGCCCAGAGGCCCCAGGCAAGGGTGTAAGTGTAACCACCTAGTGAAGAGGCTTTTAAGAAAGTTGTATCATAAATGCAGCCAGGAATCTCTCTGCCTGGAGAGTAAATACAGTCCAGTGACCTTACTGAGTCACTCGGAATGTTGACTCATTCACTGGCAACTTGGGCAGCATTGGCTGAGTCGTAGGCAAGGAGATGTCATGGTGACACAGACTCACAGTGACTCTTGTCTGACACAGGAGTCTTGCAGGATCTCCAGGACAGCCAGGGCTTTTTGTTTGTAACAGCCATCACCCCACTCTGCTCTTCTGCACCTTTTTTCACCTCCTCACACCATGCATACACTGCCAGCAGCCATCATCACACAGGAACATGACTTCACCTGCTCTTGTGACAAGACAGCTCCCAGCAGAAGCACATGAAGTCATGTCACCATTCAACATACCAAGGAATCAAGCAGAGAGGAGCAAAATGCCACAATGCCACCCAAAGCAGCAAACCCAGAGCCGAAACAGCAGCCAGACCCCAGGCGCCACCCCTCTGACCCTGCTGCACAGCAGCCCGGGCTCCAGCTGCCACTCACACCCTGTCTGCAACCACTCACAAGGCGCTCACTAGTACCTGCGCTGGGCTCTCCCCAGCAGAAAGTCAGCCTTCTGCCATCACTGCCTCATCCCAGGGTAGAGACAGGAAGAGAAATGTAACCTTCCGCCAGCACCACTGTCCCACCCACACACACACTCCCCTTAAACACAAAGAACTCTTCACAGGAACCATGTGAAAGGGTTGGTGTCAGCACTTGCTTTGGGAGCAACACACAGAGGGTCAAAGCTCTAATATTAGAGCAAAGATGATGACACGGAAGAAGGGAAGGAACCAGAAAAGAACCGTATAAATAGCAGCATTGTCCCTACTCAGTTTCACAGGACATCAGATGTCAAATATGATCTTTCACTCAAGAGCTGAAGCCTCTAATTGATTCTCATCTGACAATTTCTTATCCAGCAGTTGTTGTCCATCCAAACAAGCTGAGTAAATATGCTTTGCTCTACCATTAAAGCTGGCAACGAACCATTGGATTGCAACAAAACCTGTGTAAACAGCATCATTCCTCCTGGGCCAGATCTCCTCCTGTTCCCTTGACCTCCTCCCTCTGCTGCACTTCAATGCTCCACCAACCCTGGTCTTGGCAAGGGCTAAAGACCTACATGGTAGGGACCACCAGGGGCCCCCTGCACAGGTCCCCTTGGTTTTGGGAAGAGAAGTTGCACTCTCTGGAGGGTTTGGGCTCCCAAAGCACTCTCTGCTGCAGCCCAGTACATTCATTTAGTAAGCAGAGACATCCAATCTACAGCCTACAACCAAGAGTCCTTACAGGTGGCAAAACCTAGTCTGAGTAGAGAAAGTTTAGCCTGGCAGTGCCCACAGACACATCTTACAGTTGGGCAGAGTTCAAGGAAGACTGTGCAAGTTCTTGCCCTGGGCGCATTTGTCCTGACCTTTGGGGTGTCCCCTACCAGAGTTCAGTATCCCACACAGACCATCAGAAATGCCTTGCTTTTCTGCTGTTCTGCCCCGACCTTCTCCAAAAAGGCTGTTTAGGGAGAGCACAGGAGCCTAGACACCCCATGGTCCACTCCCTTCGCCTCTCCCACATTCACAACTATGAGATGAGGTATGTCAGTGGGTATTGCCAGATGAGTCCTTTCTGCATCCATCTATAAACCTGCTGGCCAAGAATCTGCCCAGTGCCTTTCAAACAAGCCATCTGCCTCCACAACCTACTGAAGCACCAAGCTCCAGGCATTCGATACCTGCTCAGTGAAGCAGTGCGTTCTTTCATCTTCTTTCAATTAAATACCTACTAGTTGCACTGCCACCTTCTAGTTTTAGTATTGAGAGATGAACTGAGCAACAGCTGCACCTTCATCTGACTCACCACCTTCATGATTTTGTAAGCCTAGATCAGGTCACAGTTCATTCCTGTTTTCAGACTGCTGATGGAGCCCCCAAACCAGTCCTTAGGTCGCCCGACCACTGACTTCTCCATCCTTAACAGTCCAAAGGTGACCATGCAGCCTACCCTTTGTCTTCTATCACACAACCCCCTACACAATACCTAAAAGACTCTTCCTCCAGTGCCTGAGCACCAACAGTAAGAAACAGTAGAGCTGAAGCCCGCAGGGGTACCAAGCACATGGGACCGAGGGTGCTACTCTCCCAAGAGCACTGCACCACCAGCAGGTGTAGGCATCTTTCCAGGTGCATCCCACCACCCAGCCAGCACCTGGACCCATCAGCACACACCAGGCTCCATGGAACAGCCAGCTGTGGAGCTCAAGGGAGTGATGCACATGCATGTACCTCCCATGTGTCCAGCTGCTGGCTGGATCAGGCTCAAAGACTCTCAATTCTTCTGTGCAAAGAGCGCAGCGTCCTTCGGTGCAAAGCTCCCAGCTCACAGTTCTGGTGACCAACAGCACAACCACAGTTCAGGCAAACAGGTGTTACCCATCTTAACATGAGATCAGGGCAGCAAACGAGAACAAACACTTCTGCCACAGACTGCGCTGGAGTATCGCTGTGGCACTGGCTTCACCAGAATGCTTTGCTTAAACACTCTGTGATCCCAGTGTAAGCTATGTCTTTGCTTCTCGACATTTGCAAAGCCCCAAAGCACTCAGCTTGGAAGAAATCCAAAGGGGAAAAAAAAAAAAAATCTACATTTTTCAAAGAGGATTGTTGAGAGCTAGTGAGACCTTGCAGTTTTACGAAGGTCCCACTCAAAGCATATATTGCTTTTCAAACACAGACGAGAACAACTGCCGAAACGGCAGTCTCGTATTGATTTCAGCACAATGATCAGAACCCTCCAGTGAGGGGGAGGAAGTGTGTGAGGGTGAGGATATAAATATAGTATAGATATTTGCTATAAGGACCAAAGACACTAGCTTAACACATGCCTGTTGATGGACATGTCTGAAAACATACTGAGGAAGTGCAAGTATAGACTTCTACCTGAACCCTATTTTAGGTAACTTCATAAATGCTGACTTTAGTGCTGACATTTGAAATTTCCCTAAAAAGAGCTGAAATCACATGTTCATCACACGACCCCAGAGGCCACGGAAGCAGCACAGAGGAGCCCCAGCATAAGCCCGCTGGGTAGAGATGGCTCTAACCAAACAGGATGAACAGGATCCTTGGAGACACACACAGAGGATCCGTTTTCTTCCCAAATTCATTGGCAATGCTAACATAACCCTGCCCAGTGCATCCCCAGATGGTGCAAGACCCATAACCTCAGCAAAGCCTCGTGAGGCAGGGCCACAGTCACCACTCTGAAGGTGGCCACCAGGTCCACTCTGCAGGGATGACACCCAGTCCCCAGCTTTGGAGGACCACAGTCCTTTGTCACTTGGAAACGTTGTGATCGTTTCAAGGGAAATAGAGGCATAATATAATTACGTATTTTTGACATCTCTGTTTACAACTGAATTTCCAAGCCCTCCCAGAAAACCTTTCTTGGGAACATTTCTGTAAGCATAGCTTAGCTGGAAAACCTTGTTACACTTGGGCTCTGACTCAGAGGTTGTGGCAAATCCATCTCACATCGCTTACAGTGAACTGGGAATAAGTGACAGCTCAGGCCTCAGCTGAGCGCTCAAACAAGCAGCTCAAACAGGAGAAGGGAAGGGAAAGTGGGAACATCCTCAGATACACTCAGCTGATCACAGACTACTGGTTTAGCACATCCTGAGCTCATACATGTACACACAGCATGTACTGCCACTCTAATCACAAAACCCACCTAAGTCTATGGCAAGACATCCTCCACACACACATAACTTTGCTGTCACTGGATTTGGCCCCAGGTAATCCCTCTGATTATGCCAAGCCAAGTTACTCACACTTAAGCCCTTTTCCTAGGATCAGACCTGTTGCAGTTGTCACTTCTGCAGGAAGATTTCTAGTTGTGCTTGATTTTAACATCCCAATAAAAAGGAGAGTTTATGATCCTTTAAAGCTGTAATCTTCCCTGCACTGGGCATGAAGGATACACTTCATGTTTGTGATGTCCTTAAACTGCACACTTCCCTGCTTTTAAGTGTCTGGGGCTGATAAATGATGCAGCATGCAACTGCACCACACACCACCATCCCTCAGCAACCTTCACAGCTTGTCTCAGCTGTTGGAAATTTCCCATCTCACCCCATCTGCTTGCTGTAGATGCACAGAAAAAAATTTTCCAAGTTTCAAAGGAGTGGAATGGAAAGACTACTGAATTAACAGCAGCAGACATGTCAGTCAATGAACAGTGGCTGAAACACAACATCCTTGGGTTTCAACTTGCGGTGCTCCAAGGGGGGAGGTGGAAGCAGCACCCTCACATCCACCACGTACCAGCACCTCACCCTCCCCTCCAGCCAGACTGCTGTCAGGCATGGGGCTTTCTCTGATGTTCTCCATGACTGAGAAGAAAACTTGGCTTCCAAATACCTTACACCATCCCCACCCTTAAGAAAGGCATACTCCTCCACCGTGTCATGTCACCTCTTTACACTGAGCATGCAAACTCCTCAGTATTTCTATATACCATTTCTGTATACACTCCTGTGAGGTGTCCTGTCCCAAGAGATGGTCCAGAAGGACAGAAATCCCTGCATGAGGTCCCAAAGCATGTGGCCAGGCTGCCGGGATTTTACTAGACTCCCCACATGGCTGCAGCATCAGCCCCTGGACAAGGCATTTAGAGCCCATCACATGCATCTGCCTGCATCACGGGCAGATACCAGCATCACGAAAACTCTGAGACAGAAACAAGCATGGAGCATAGGACTGGCAGAGGTGACAAAGCCCTTCAATTCCCTGGCTGTGAAAGGCCAGCCTTGTCTCTCCGCCAAGCACTTCAAGATCTGAACCTGAAAAGCAGAGCAAGAAAGGACCACATGAAACCTCAAGTTTCACAGAGGTCTTTTCTCACAGAACTGCAAATATTTGTAGCATTTTATCCAATATGCCTGCGCATTTGCCCAATGCCTAAAGATAGATGAATAGGTCATGTACACTTAAGATATAAAGATTTCATGAGACTTAATGGCTAAAACACCAGTGAGGCACTATTGCCACGCTGAAACAATACAGCATCAGCAGACGCACAGGGACCCAGACTGCTGGTGCCACAGCAGGCTCCTGTGTCCATTTGGTCACCGTCCCCTTGCCAGCCCCAGGGACAGATGTTCAGATCACATGCACCAGTTTGTCCATGTCAATGACCACTGTCCCTGCAGCCCAGCAGAAGCCACCCCAGAGGACCAAACCAGCAAAGCAATCGCTGGAGGTGAGTGCTAGTACTTTCAGGAGGTAAGATTTGCAGCAAGCACCTCTGGAGCCTCCTCCACAGCCTCGCCAAATGCCCGATCACACGGTGTTCCCAAGCTCTTTCCACTGAATGGTGACACAATGGATTGTGACCCTCATGTCAAGTTTGTACAGCAGCACACCCAGAGCCAGGTCTGTTATCTCCACACACACAGACGATCCATCACCAACAACAAAATCTACACCCTCTACATGTTCTTTTTCTCCAAGAAATGCTCCTGCCCAATCCCAGTAGCTCAGTTACAGAGCTCTAGCTCCCTCTCCCCTACAGCCTGTTTTCAATTATGTGTTAAAAGGGCAAGTACTGCAGAAACAAATCTGCACTAAAGGTCATGTAGCTTTCCCCACCCCATAAGGCTGAAGGAAAGCCCCTCTAGCCTGCTAGAGAGGGCTCAGCACAGCAGAGTCCCTTCTCCAGGCCCAGCCACCTTGTCCTCCCGCACCAACAGCCACTCACCTCAGCCCCAAAATAGGCAGGTGAGGACAGTGCCAGCTGAGCCATGGCCAGGAGCCACGTGCCACCACCCCATGGGGTAGCCCACACTGGGAGATGGCCATCACTCCAAAGCATGACCATCACAGAGTTTCAAACTGCTTCTCTGTTCTCCTGCACATGCTGGGGCCCCCAAAACTGCCCACCAGCACCAGGATCGGGTAACATGCCCAATGCACCTAGGGTACTCTGCTGAAGAAGAGACTGCCATGGCAGCCCCTTTCAGCACCTCTTCCCTGCTCCTGAAAGATCTCCCCTGTGCTCTCCCCTGCCACATGGGCAGCAGCTATGACTGCCAATTCATAGACATTAACTGACCACAAAAATAAAGAGCAAGACCGCTGCTAGGAACTGCTGCCCACCCTTCTACTTCCTCCTCTAAATCCCACTCACTTGGTTTAAGAAAATAATGAGCTCACCCTTAAGGCCTGCTCTTCCCCCCCAATAAACTTGTTCTTCCCAGATAGAAACCCACCACCCCAGGCAACCCAACTGCCAGATACATGCAGAAAACAGAGCAACCTCAAGCCAAAGTAAACAGCAGCAGCAGGCAAAACAGCACAGGACACATCTTCAAAGTTGAAAGCTTGAGCACAGGGCCATAGATACACTGAGTTTTGGGATGAGCAATTTCCTCCCCAAGCTGGAGATGCCACAGGTGGCATTCAGGGACCAGCCCTGAGGAGCTGCAAACCAGAGCAGGCGCATAGAAGGGCTCAAGCGAGGAACAGAAAAGCCAGACCTTGCTCCTGCTCCTCCAGAAACACCAGTCAGCTGGACAGTGACCACTGTGAAGCCCCAGCCAGTCCCTGCACTGCAAGATAAGGAGCTGGGAACAGTGCGACCAAAGCTTCCCACCAGAGGCGGAGCAGGGGACTGCCAGGAGCAGGACCACTGACACGGACTCAGGAGAGCAGGCTTGGATCTGGATCCAGAGACACCCATGGGTCCCCACATCTTGGGAGCATACAGGGAAAGGAAACTGGGGGGGGTGGGGGGGTGGGCGGTGGGGAACGGGACGACACGACACACACAGGGACGGGGACAGTCATTCTCAGAAGATTTGGCTTCAGCTGAAGCCAGCCTCACAAGGTCAACACTCTGGCAGGGACTAGGAAACTTCTGAGGTGAAGTCTGCTATTTTAATTTTAAAACATTGCCGGAATGGCTCAAATGGCTAGACCAACACCATCCCCAGCAGAAGGGTGAGTTAGCATGTTGCACCCCAAATCAGTCCTAAACCAGACCCTCACTCCCCTGACTTTGGCACACAAGTGGCAGGGGCTTGCTGTGAGTGGAAATGTGCGTTTCCCTACAAAGGTTGCACTGGATTTTCCCCAAGGAGTTTCAGTTCTCTCTGGCTTGCTAAACCAAACAGGAGCATAACCTGCTTGTGCTCACCTGGGTACTGCAACAGGGAAAGTTACACAGCAAAAGATGACTGTGCAGAAAAGATGAAGCTATGCTCAAAACACACAACTGCAAGCCCTGCAAATCACCACCTCCAAAAACAAGGAAAAAGCCACAAGATGGGTTTTACCCCCAGAACTCATGCCAAGATGATATAACACAGTGTCTTCCTCTAAACCTCTGGAGCCTGCCACAGCCCTCCCCTTGGAGGGGGCACCACCAGTGGCAGAGACAGTCCCACAGTGCACACCCACACCACGGACACAAGACAAGCTTTACCACAGTTGTGGTTCAGGGTGTATTTAGCACTTTTTAGTCATATTATTTATTTTTGTCCAATTCATTTCACTATAAAGGGAGAAGAGTTGAAAAGATATACTTAGGCTGCAGAAGCAGAAGTGGTTAAAAAAAGAAAAGATCAAAGGTCTGTCATTTACAATTAATTAATTCAAACCTGAACTATTAACATAAATTAAAAATTCAAACCACATACAAGGCTACATTTCTTTCCAAGTAATTTTCAAGAACCTCTAGTGCTGCAAGATAAGTTAATCACACATTCCATTAATTTGCAGCATGCACAGTGAAGGTTAACCTCCAATTAATTAGACCTAATTTTAATTTTGCAGGAATAGGGCAAGCACACTTTCTAAGAAATCCTCTTGACATTATACCTCACAGGGAGGGAACAGTAGCTCTTTATGCTGCCTCTTCCCCTCTCCCTACACACATCATCCCCCTGCAGCCCCTCTCACAGTCTCAGCTGGAAGAGCAGAGGGATTTCACAGGGGACCACAGCCACCAAGGAAGGAGTGGCAATAAAAAGAAGAAAGCATACAATTTCACTTCTGCAGCATTCCTGCTAAGAGTAACGGAGATGCACGCGGACACCAAACAAATGCCAGAGCCACCAGAGGAAGGGTCGAAGAGAGGTGATTGATCAGACACATATTGCACCCTGGTTTGACTGCAAAGTAATGCAGGAAAACCAGTGCTGAACAGCACTGGAGTTGTGCCACACGTGCAAGATGTGACAGCTAGAGAGGAGGCAACATGGAAGGACCAGCCTTGGGACAGCCCTTCCCAAGCAGTCTGCTGAGCGGAGCGAAATCTCGCTGCCCTCCTCCCTCCCACCCCATGAGGCTTCGAGCCAAACCTGCATCTGCTGGAGCTCCCACAGCTCTGAAGATGGCCAGGTCCGGTCACAGCATGACTCCTCAGCTATTTACACACACATCCTTCCAGACCAGCCATTCACCCTTTCAGCAGCTCGATGCTAGCAGAGCACACTGCTGCCTGGTCCCTGTTAAATCCCCACCACACAAGCTTCACTGCCAAGTCCTCACCCACCAAACCAGCCCCAGGTGGGAGCTGAGGACCTGAGTCAGAGCCTGGGAAGGCTCCTGGCGCCTTCATGCGCCGCCAGCTTTGCCACCAGGTGTGCTTCAGCCTTCCCCCACGTCCTGCCTTCAGCTCTGCCTCTTCCCCAGCCTGGCCCAGCATCCAAAACAGTTTCATGCACACTTTTGTTTTAACCTATGCAAAAGAAAAAAATAAAAAATGCTGCAGGGAGGCTTCCAGCTCAATTAACCCAAATTGATGCAAACCATAATTCAAAGCAAGTTAAAGACTACCACCCTAAAATTTTTTAAATTTGCCTAAACAAGTTTAAAGACTCCAATCCCCGTGCCATTCAGGGCTTCTCTGCAAGTGGAAGGCTTTGCCACAGGGTCACAGGGGACTGCACTTCCACTGTCCTGAGCCAATGCCACCCCCTGAAGCCCCCCGGTCCAGCAAAGCAAGCATCCCCAGGAGCCGCAGGGACACCCATGCCTGCCTTTCCCAGGGACTAATGCCAGCCCCGCTGCACCTGCCTGAAACCATGCCCAAACCATCAGCTCAGCCTGCATTCACAGGCCACAGCTGAGGGTTCACTCACACACAGTGGAGGGTAAGGGCCAGCTCTCAGAGACACAGAGATCCCTCTCTGGTGACAGCTGTGTTAAACACTGACAGCGTCATGCGCAGGACAGCTCAGCTGCCATGCAATGGGCTGCCAGCCCAGAGCTGGTGCCCTGCACACAGAAGATAGACATGCCTGTTCCCTTTCTTACTACCTTTAATCTAAACTTCTCGTTCCAACCCCGCCAGCACTGTTAATGACATCTCCTGCCACCACCAAGCCAAGTAAACTGGTGACTTCATCACAGCTTCCTTCACCTAAATTGTCTTGGGAGACCCCACTGCTGCTTTCCAGCGGGCGCAGCATCCTCCAAGCACAGCTGCACAGCCCCCACTTCCTTCCTCTCTGCAGACCTCTGGTTTGCATCCACTGCTCCAAGCCAGCACAGTTTTAACCTCAACCTCTCCTCCACCAATACTGACTCCACAGTGATGCCCATGTGTTTTGGGTCAAGCAAAACCAGTAAGTGACTGGTAGCCCTCCCTGGGGTCTTCCTTTCTAGTGCTTCCACACACAGCAAGAAGCTTCCAGGGGCTCTTCAGGGTCAGTGGGACTGATCAAGACCAGAGCTGAGCAGTCCTGGCAAGAACAAGCAGGGGCAGGAGCCATCACCAGCCCAGGCTCAAGCCCAGGGATGGGCAGCAACAGCATCACCACTCTCTGCTCCAGGATCAGAAACTTCCCAGAGCATCAGGCAAAGGCACATTTGCACCCAAGCCGCCCTGACCACAGCACCCAACAAGCATGGGACAGCATCAGCACACCAGGGTAGCAAAGCACAGACAGCCAGGAAGTGAAAACACCTGTGACATCTGCAAAAAACCTGGAATATTTGGAAAGAGATACTCTGAATCTTTCCATTACATTTTTCTGTGAGGCATAGCAAAAAGGTGCTTGAAATAATCTTATTTCAAGCTTTTTGAAGGACCAGATTGCCTGGTCTGCTCCAGCAGAAGTTTCTAGGCAGAGAGACACCCCCCAGTGCCAACCCAAGCAAGCAGACCAGCAGCACATTCCTGCAGCTTCCACTGACCCTGGCCAGGGCTCAGCAAGGACAATTAAAGCAAATATATTTTGAACAAAATCAGCCCTTCACTTTCAGGCTCATCTGGTAGCTTTTACCAGGCCTGCTTTCCCAGCCCAGAGCTAATCTGTCAATGAAAGCATCACCATTGACTTTGAGGCACTTTGGCTCAGCGCACGAATTTTAACATGCACCTGCCCTCTTGCACAGGCCAGCACTGCAGGCTAAAATTGTTCTTCAGAACATGCTTTTATCCTCAAAACACTCCCCAAGTTTCAGCCAGGCTGCTCTCTTAGAGCCAGCACATTTCACTCTCAAGAAGATGCATTCCCACATCTACCCATTGCTTAATATTGCTTTGGTGCTGTTGGTTTGGGAGCCATACACACAGGGGCACACGGTGGCTGCATCGTGCAGACCGACAGGCAGGGCTGAGCATGCCGAGAGCGGATGCTCTGCAGGAACAGCGAGGTTATCGATGTGCACTTGGGATGCTCCTTAAGAATGGAAGGGGGACAGTTTCAGTCAACCCAACATAAGATGGCCCACAGACCACAGCATCATGCACAGTGTTTGTTGCCCCCCCCCCCCTTTTTTTTTTAATTTTTAGGTTTTATAAGCTTTAACAGCTCTATTTTCCCCTTAATTGGTGCAATTGTTTTTAAACCTGGTCCTGGAGCCACGTTGCTATGGTTACCCCACACAAGCCTCAGCAAGTGAGGTGTATTTTTAGAATTGCCAAAATACACGTCCCTAATAGAGCTTTTCTGTACAGAGCTCTCCTTGTTCTGTGACACAGGAATTAAGGGCATTCAATGGAATTAAAACGTGGGAAATTCAAAACCGATTAAAGGAGAGGCCCATGGTGCAGTCGGAGCAGGGCTCGAGCCCCCACGGTCCAGGATGCTGCAGGGGGACATGGCTTCCCTCTACTGCCTGGAGGCAGGTCCGGGGCACGGCTGAGGCTACGGGCTCACCAGGACCACAGGACGTGGTGGGACAGCTGAGATGATCAAGTGCTGCGATGGATAGACAGGGGCTCTGTGAGACAGTGAGGAGAAAGAGTTGCTTGGAGCACAGGGGGCCGTGCCTTAGGACGGCCAATGAGCCAATTGAGAGCTTAGGCTCAGGGTTGGGGGACAGATCAACACAGGTGACATTTTGGTGGCTGTCTGCCACAGACCATCTGATCAGGACAAAGTAGTTGAGACCTTCAGACAACTGGAAAAAGCCTCGCGTTTGCAGATCCCAGTCCTCACAGGGGACTTGAACAACCCCAATATCTGCTGGAGGAACACCACAGCAGGGCTCAAACAAGCCACGTAATTTCTGAAGAGCACTGAAGACAGCGTCTTGACACAGGAGAGCAAGGGGCCAATGACAGGAGACACTCTGCTGGGCCTAGTACTTACGAACAAGTAAGAATTGGTCAGAGATGTGAAGGTCGTGAGCAGCCTTGCCTGCAGTGGCCATGCAATGGTGGAGTTCAGAATCAACCTCAAGGGGTGAACAGGACAACTATCCTGCAGACCACAGCCCTGGACCCCAGGAGAGCAGACACTGGCCTGTTCAGGGATCTGCTTGAAGGAATCCCATGGGACAGAGTCCTGGGGAGAAGAGCAGTGCAGGATACCCAGATGATTGTCATGGATCATGTCCTCCAAGCTCAAGAACGATCCATCTCCACTTCCTGGAGACAAAACAGTAGTAGCAGGGGGCCTGCACAGATGAGCAAGGAAGGAAGTACACAAAGTGTGGGAGCAAGGGCAGGGGACCCAGGAGGAATATCAAGTCACTGAGTGCGTCCCAGGGGGTTATGCTGCCGTTCAGAAGAATCTTGACAGGCTGGAGAAATGGGCCAACAGGAATCTCACAAAGTTCATGAAGGAGAAACAGCAAGTCGTGCAGCTGCCCCTTCCATGCACCCACACCAGTACTTCTGAGCCCAGGGACTAGATCACCAAAAACGCCACCTTACAACAGCAGTACGCAGCTTTTTGTCTGTTCAGCTTCTTGAATTGATTCACCACAGGAGCAGAATCAGAGCAGAGGTATGGGAAGGAGCAGGAGGGCTACTACAGATGGCAGCTCAGCCATCACAGCCTCAGTCTGTTTGTCAGGAGCTTTCACAACAGAGAAGCAGCTGCAGAGGTGCAGGTCCATGCAGCAGTCAAATCTCTGAAGCTGGATTTGCAACCTACAAACATGGCATCAGCTACACAAACTTGTATTCAAGTATTTACCCCCACTGGTTCTTATTTAGGGAAGAGTCCATTAGATCATCACCTCCAACACCCCACACAGGTCATGGGGGAGCACTGATGGAGCAGTAGACCCAGCAAACCCCCTGTGTACTCCAGACAAATGATACTTCACCATTTATGGCCAGTTAGACAGGCAATCCCTAAGGTGCAGGGATCACAGCTCACAAACCACCTCACTGCCAAGACACCTGGCACCCCTTCAAGAGAGAGACACTACCCAACAACAATTCCCTCAATTTCAGGGGAAAAAAATACATCTGAACAGAGCCAGAAGGAAATACTGGGAAGGAAACGGAAAGTATAGCAAGTATTAACAATATTTTAGCAAAGTCAGCAAGTGAATTAAGGGGAGGGAAAGCTGAGGGCTCCAGCATGAACTTGTCCTTTTGCAGAAAGTCTCTCACAGAAAGGGACAACTTCAATATAAGCTGCTGAGCTGTGTGCACTCAAAGAGCCCGACCCAGGTGCAAGCACCCATCAAGGAGAAGGGCAAGCACAACAAAATGGAGGCCACAGTGCTGGCAAGAGCCGTTCCCCGCACTGACTCCATGGTGCTGCAGCTCTGCTATCCCTCCACCACACTCCCAGCTGCCAGGCAGACACTGGAGAAGAACCACTCACCTCCAGCACCTGTGGGATGGTCAAGTTCAGCCTGACTTTTGATCAGAATCTACACTCTGACTCAGTTTACAGGTACAGGTCTACTGAGAGAGACCAAGGGCACGGTAGGTCCTGCAGTCTCACAGCCCACCCTGTGTTCCCAAGTGAGGCACAGGAGAAGGTGCCTGCTGCTGCCCATCATCACAGCTCTTCTCTTGCTGTGCAGCAGCTGGATATGCAGAAGGCATGTGCACAACCATCACACCTGTAAGGAAAAGCATGGCCCACTGACAACAATTTTTCCTGAGCCAAGTCACCACCACAGCAGTGGCTCTCAGTACCCTGTCCTCTCAAGCTGCATCCAGCCTTGCCCATCCATCCTGGCCACAACAGGTTGCCTTTTCAAGAACACGCCACTGACATCAGAAAAAGTAAAACAAAGAAAAGATACTAGAGGTGCAAATACCTAGGAGGATATTTTCTGTTTTAGAGAGCAGATGTATTTGACAGCCCCTGGGGTCTTGGCAATTTACATAGACTAAAGAAAGGAGGAGTTTGGAGAGACACCTTGAGCATGCTGCATGTCAAATGGGATCATAAAAAATGAAGACAGCAGCAGAGTCCAAAGATATTCGTGCTGCTAATGCTTCTCTGAACACCCCTACAGACAGCTCTTTACAGAGGAGCCATGCTACGGACCATGATCTTTCCTGGCTGAAGCCGGGTTCTGCCAGCAGCACTCCAGGGGCACTGTGCATCTGGAAAGATGCCTTCCCCAAATAATCTGCACAATTCATTTCAGAGTTGGAGAAGTCTGCCAGCAGCTATAATCCTGCTGTCCCATCTCTTTCATAAGGACATGAGTAATTATTGAGCACTCTAGCTACTAAAACTGATTAGAGCAAAACAAACTAATTTTGTTACAAGGCAATGATCTGACCTCGTTAACGATGTGAGTAACTCGCTAACAATATTTTTCTCTTACACAGTGATGTCTTTCATTAGATCTCAAGCTGTTTTATAAAGGAGCTCAGTACATTCCTATAAACCCCTTTTGCATAGGAAGAAATCCAAGCCAACGTCCACATATGCAGAGCGTTGTTCCCTGGGAAGCAATCTGCATCCGATGCTGTAAGCGAGCATGGAGAAACACCACCCGGCCCAGCCAGAAACAATAGCCTGAGGTGCCGGTGTGCAGAGCAGCCTTCCCCCATGCCTCTTCAAAGCAGGCGCCGGGACAAGCAGGTACACCCCAGTCAAGGCAGATCTCTGCCAGACCTGCACAGCAGGATTCTTCCTCCTTAATCACACACCCACATCCCATCTCTTTTTGAATGAAGAGAACAATTTTGGACATCCAGACTCACTGCAAAGCCTCACAGCAGTTAGATTTTGCTGTCCTGTGACATTCCATACCACAGTTATTAACCCCGAGAAACATGCTGTTGAGCTGACCAGCAGCTCCCTAAAGCACTCTCGCATCTCCCCTCTTAATAGAGATCAGCCACTAAACAGAGCTACCAGCTGCCTTCACGTCAGTCCTGACCTCCTACATGAGGGACCAGCACGCTGGCAAGGATCCTTCCTAATTACTTCCATGAAGAGCCACCTCCCCAGATTGTTTTCCTCTTTGCCCTTTGGGAGAATTAGTGCACTTAACATGATAATCTCACCTCAGCGTAATGCACAGACACCGCCAGGAGTCCCAAACAGGGGTACACCCGCGTTCATTCGGCACGTACCAGCTTCAGAGCCTGGGGAACGAGCTGCCCCAGCAAAGGCGTCTCTTCTCATGCCTGAGAAGGAGAAGGCAGGGCCTGTCAGGTTTCAGGGACAAAGCAAAGGAAAGACCACCTGAATGACACTCTAAGTGCTGGGACATGGATCCTGCTGCTCAGGAGGGAGAGGGGCTGGGATCCCATCAGGCAGATTGGGAAACAGGCTGTGGCACAGGGAGGGTTTAAACACTCCTCACTCAGCATCACCTGCAGTCAGTGCCCGATTTAACCCAGCCAGCATCACCAAGTCATCTGCTCACAGGGATGTGTACCACCACCTATGGCATGGTCACCACACAGCTCCCGCTTCAAGGCTAAGCTGAGGTTTTCCTTTGTGCTTGCAACAGTAGGGAGAGAAAAACCTCAAGATACTGCTGCCATGTAACACGCACACCCCCACTGCCCCCATCTTTCCACCTGCGCTGCAGCCAAAAGCCTCCCAGCACTTTCTAATCACTATTAAAAAGGTCTTATAGCTCTGCTCTTGGGGAGGCTAGGAAAAACAGTTCTCCCCATCTCACGAGTGATTAAAAACCTGCACAAAAGGAGATGACCATTTGTGGTCCCCACAGACTACAGGCATGTCTGGAGCTCAGTCACTCCAGCAGATCACTGACCACCTGCAAATACACATGGCATTGCAGGGTTGCATCTGGTAGGGCAGAGTGAATGCCTGCATCTGCTGTGAAATTATGGGGATTTTTTCTGTGCACATGCCTTACAGTCCCCAACCAAGTCTGATACACAGGTTAATAAGCAGTAGTGATATACTCAGCTTATGACCCAAAAATGCATTTAAGAAAGATATTACTCCAGTTTCCCCTCTGTACTTTACTGTTAGAAAGGGATGTTTTTGTAGCAAAATAGCAGAGAAAAGAAGAGGTCCAATCTAAGAAGCTCCAGCACAGCCAGAGGGCAACTGTACTCTTCCCATTTTAATGATGCACCAATATACGGCAGGGGGGAACTTCCAAGTGAAAGAAGCAGAACTAACATCTGAGGGACTTCTGGGGTCTCTTGTCCATATGTGTACGTATGTATCCTTACCACTCTAAAAAACACAACATGCAAGACAGGCAGCTGCCCTGCCCAACTCTTACCACTTGCAGACTCATGTGCATGGGCAGCTTTCCTGGCATCACTGTGGATGCTCCGAGAGGCAGAGTCATCCTCTGCCACAGCTGACTGCTGCACAACACGAGCACTAAGCACCTTGAGGTGACGTTGTCCCCAGATACCTCCTGTAAATAAAAACAGAGCAAGAACTGGGTTTTATACTGTGTACGTTACATCACACATACCCCAAACCAGGCTGCATACTGGCACCACAGGGACTTGCAGGCATGCACAGGGTGTTCATCCAGGTGCTCTGTAACCCACAGCAGCTGCAAGGGGAACAGGGGCAAATCTTTAGGAGGACAGGCAAGTTGCTGCCTCTCATTTGGGAGAGGGCTTATGAATGCTAACCCCAAAGCACCCAGAAGAGGGACAACACAGACACTACACCCCTGGGAAGCTAAAGGAACAGTAAGGGAAGAGGTGACAGCTCAGTGACAGCTACATCAATGCACACAGAGCAACACTGCATCTGCCAGCACACTGTTCAGCACAGCAGGACCAGACCCCAATGGCCCATCACCACTGCCAGTGGGAACAGCATCAGAGGAGACCCAGGGACCAAGGGGCTCAGGACCAAGCAGTCTTCAGCCTTCAGCATTTCATTTTTCCCCTCAAGCTACTTTTCAGTTACTGAAATCCTTCTGTAAGTCTGGAAGCCCTTGTGCCTTGGTGTCTCTCCATGAGCTTCATCATAGCCATCGAAAGAAAACAATTCTACTGAATTCTCCCAGTTCCCCTTTTCAATTCCACTGTCATGCAGACACAGACTCTCTGAAGCAGAGGATCTCAGCCCAGGACCCAAGCCTTGTTTCACACTAAATGAGCTCTGCCAGACATCCAAAAAAGATCACATCAGTCATTCTCTTCAGAGCTAGAACTCACCGTTTCTCAGCATGGAAAATTACATTTCCTACATGTAACTAATGCATGAAAAGCTTTCAAAGGTCAGAAAAATGAAGCCATCAATTTATCACAAAAAGTAACTTCCTATTAAAGCTTTTCAAAGCCTGAGCTCTCTAGAGCAAACACTCCACCTAGAGCAAGCTGTGCCAGACCTGCTCACCCAGGGGGCTGCAGGCACCAGCAGGCAACTCTCAGCATTGTCACTGCAGCCCAATTGGGCTGCATACCCATCTGGTACCACCAAACATCAGCCATCACTCCAAAGGGGATCCAAGCACAAGACCATCAGTGGTACAGTCCTCCCTGCCTGTGCAGGGGGTCTTGGCAGAGCAGACCCTCACTCCCCAGAGAGAGGGCCCTGTGCTCTTGCACTGCCTTTCCTAATGGCACCATCCCAGAGCAAGGTCACCTGTGGGGTGATCTCAGCTGGCCACATCCTGTCCCCTGCCCTTAGGGACAACATATGGCTGAGCAAAGCATGGCTTGAATGGCATCAGAGCACCCAGATGCACTACCAACCCTTCCTTCAGGGAGGGAGAGAAGCAGCAAGGGACTCAGATGGCCCCAGCCACGGAGGTCCCTCTCCCACCCTGCCCAGCAGCTGAAGGGGAGCAGAGACCACAGTAACTGGTTCCACCCAAGCAACAGCATCCAGCCCACCCTGTGACTCTGCCTGGGACGATTCAGTGCCACTGCAATGGCACTGCCATCCCCCAGCTCTGTGCCCATCCTCCAGCTACATGGCCTTTCTTCATACCTTTCTGCATCCCAAAAAACCCACACAGTGCCTTGGCTCTCAGTGGGAGGGCATGATTTGGTCCATGTGCTCTCATTCTGACCCAATGAGACACAGATAACTGTGCAGTTTTGAGACAACCACATAAAATAGTGGGAGGCTCCAGCAGCATTTGCTGAGCAGACAGGCACAGGGATGCAGGAAAGCAGCAGCAGCAGCAGCAGGGTCATGAGGCTGCCCAGGGCCAGGAGCTGCAGGGGCTGCCACTCATCCCTTCCTGCTTTAGGTCCGGCAGCCCCCAGCAAACAGGCTGTGGCATTTTACACAGCCTCAGTAGGATACAGCATCACTCATCTGCCACAGCTGACCACAAAGACTCCATTTAACACCTCAACATTAAAGCAGGGAAAGACTTGAAGCAAGTCAGAAGGGAAGGGCAAGAACAGCCTGGAGAGGATGTGGGCTATAAGGAGGAGAAACTCCACCCCAAGCTGAGCACAGCTCTGGCCCTCGCTGCTGCAGACATCAAGCTCAGCCCAGGGCTGGTGAAGCAGCCAACACACATTTCTCCTTTTAGGAGGACACACAAGCCCCCATGAGTGGTGGCTGTGGCCATGCCTCCAGTGCTGCAGCAGCCAGAAAGCAGCCAGGCACTCCCAGTGGTGCACCAAAGGGCGTCCCATGCCCTCACCAGCTCCAGCCACTGGGAGCCAGGATGGACAGGGCACTCGGTTACACTTTGGCTCAGCTCCCTGCCACAAGCGACATCCCCTGCAGTTATACTTCCAAGTGCTGCCTGGGTTTCCCCAGCCACGCTGCTGCTGGCTCCAGATGCACAGTCATCTGCCCCGGCCCTGCACTGCTCCCCTGCAATTCCCAATGCTAATGATGCTGCCATTTGGAGGGCAGTAAACGAGAATTACTGTGGCTGAGCTCTGCGCAAATGACAATCATTTGGCCTCTTAAAAAAATTAAATCCTTAAAGCTAACAAGAACAGTGTTTGCTCTCAAGTTATAATTCACTGGAGGTAAAGGGCTGATAATTAAAAGACCCATTGCCATAATGACTGCCACGCTGAGGATAACATCTCATCCCTTTCTGGCCACTGTTTTAATTATCTTGTGGGAACACACAATATATTGTCACCGAGTTCTCACCCAGAAAGGCATCAAAAGTGCAACTTGCTCCCCACTAACATCACAGCAGATGTCACTTTGAGAAAGTCATGATAGCTCCTTGCACTGTACAGGTCAACAGATGCCTCATCCCAAAAGAAGCTGTTCTCCAGGAAAAGACACCAAGATTACATCACTTTCCCTGCAGAGGTTCTGGCTCTTCTGCAGCATGGAGCAACCCCACCAAAAGCATTTGGCTTCCTAACACCTCCAGCCCCCTCTCCCTGTACTGGAGAAGACCACCTGAGACTGACACAGCGCCAGTGTGCAAACAAAAATGGACTGTAGGTGCCCCAGGTCTGGGAAACCCTTGAATGATTGTTGTTGGCATTAAAATAGATGTGGATTTTTGCTTAGCAGAAGAGGATAAGGAAGAACATAAGCTAATTCATGCAACTATCATGAGAAATACCAAGTTTTTGAAACTTTAGATGAGACAACTAACTTAAAAAAAAAATTAACCAAGACCACCTTCAGTAGGGTGAAAGCTGGAAAGATCTGCTTTCAGGTCCCCAGGGACAGGCTAGGATAGGAATTTTCCCACCTAACAGCACTACCTTTTTGGGAAGAAAAGCAGCAATTTCTCAAAATGCAGGACAACTTCCAGGGACCACATGGGAGTTCTCAGTACCACAATAAAATTAATTCAGGCAAGTAAAGCAAAACAGCTGCACCCCAGAGGATGATACCATCAGGGGAAGCCCAGGTTTAAGTCCTACAAAGCAACTTTCCTTGGTTTTAATTATTTTCAAGGTTACTGTTTGACAGGTAAAATATTTACAATAAAGAAGGAAGACAAATATTTCCCTCCCTATTTTACTGCTGTAATTGTCAGTTGAGAGCAAGAAAAAGTACCTGTAGGGGAAAGATAAAGAGGATAAGCGAGCTGCTTCCAAGCAGCACACTTTGCATCCCCTTTTGAAGAGGAACACGTAGGAAAACTGAGCTTAAGTCAGACAAACTGGTCCTTTACTTGCAAACTTTTCAATGGGGCAAACATGCATCCAGCCAGCCCAAGGACCAACCCCAGGCTGCTCATCCCCACATTTAAGCATCCTGCCGACTCCTGGCCTAAAGGAATCAACATCCAGGACTTGCCTCCTCATTCTTTTTTCTTTAAAAAGATACTTAACTTCTTGCTTGTATTCAAGAATAAGCTTTTCAAGGAGCACATCCAGACAGACTGTACTCTTAGGAGAGCCATTTCCACTGTTTTGGCTGGCTTAATTTCAATGCCACCTATATAAGAACTTTCGAGGTCCCCCCATTCTCAGGCAAATCTGAGGAAATCCAACTTTCAGCAACAGAAGAGGAAAATAATCTCCAGGGGGATGAAGCAGAGCTCAGAGCTGCTCCACACCAGGATGACCCGTGGCTGCAAGAGCCAGGACACCAGCCAGGAGGCTGGGATGAAAACAGCCTGCTGCTAGCAATGTCGCCTCACTGGATCTCACATTTTCTATGGCAATCTCCTCAAAACAAAGGAAAAAAAAGCCCTAGTAATGGAATTAACCTGCCAGACGAGGAAGCCTCAGGTCACACAGCAATGCACCGGGATTACTGCAGAACCCGGTAAACTCACTGTTCAAAAGAGCAAACCTCCTCTGAAAGCAACACGGCAACAGAGACAACGAAATCTCCCTTAAAAGTGAAGACCTGCTAAGAAAAAAAGGCGCTGGCGGCACAGCAGCGCCTGCACCCGCCCCTCACCGCGCTCCCAGGGCGGCCAGGGCAGCACCACCCGGCAAGCTCTTTTCACGCGAAAGGACTGAAATCGAACAGCAAAACAGCATTGCAAGAGCATGAAGTAATCCCACCCCTGC
Source organism: Astur gentilis (assembly GCF_929443795.1). Taxonomy (NCBI): domain Eukaryota; kingdom Metazoa; phylum Chordata; class Aves; order Accipitriformes; family Accipitridae; genus Astur; species Astur gentilis. The sequence goes on from NC_064912.1 coordinate 1,715,392, forward strand.
AGTTAGTATTTTCCTATCCAATTAGCTACTCCAAGTGTAAGGGGAAAAAAGGGAAGGGAAAAAAAAAAAAAAAAAGCGTGCTGCAAAGCCAGGAGATGTTTTGCAACTCCCGGGCTCCTGCAGCACAGCCCTGTGCTCCCAACAGCCACGGCGAGGTGGAGGACACCGGGGGGGAGAAGGGGGGAGAAGGGGGGAGAAGGGGGGAGAAGGGGGGAGAAGGGGGGAGAAGGGGGGAGAAGGGGGGAGAAGGGGGGAGAAGGGGGGAGAAGGGGGGAGAAGGGGGGAGAGCTCCCCACCACAGCCCGCTCACTTGCTCCGCCGTCCCTCGGGCTCTTCCCGCGGCGCAGCCGACCCGCACGCCAGGGATGCAGCCAGGGAGCCCCGGCGCGGCCCCGCTACCACCGGCGTCCGAGGGCAGCGAGCTCCGGCCGTGGCCCGGGGGAAGCCGCGGAGGAAGCGGGCGGCGGGGGCGGAGGGGCGGCACCGGGAGCCACCCCCGCCCGCCGGACAGCCCAGCCCGCCCCGCCCCGGGATGCTCGGCCGCCGGGAGGGCCCGGGGGGAATGGGACGGGACGGGACGCGACAGACCCGCCCGGCCCGGGAGCGGCGGCGGGCTGCGGTCGCCCAGCCCCGCCGCCCCGGGGGCAGCACGAAGAGCGGCGGTGAACCGGTACGTGCTCCCGGCAAAGCCCCCCGAGCCCGGCCGGAGGGCTCCTGCCCGGCGGGAGCGTGCAGCGGCGCTTACCGTGGCTCAGCCGAGTCAGGATACTCGTTGCTCCGATGCGATTCACTTTCTCAGTTCAACAAAACCGGTTTGAAATTGTCCCTTAAAGCGCTGCGAACGTGCACAGAGCAGCAAAGCGAGCCGGGCCTGCCTGCAAAATGCAGTGAAGTACTTCAAGCACCGGCAGCTCGCACCGCAGTCATCTACCTTCTGCGCCGTGCCGAGCGCTCCGCGGCCCGGCAGGCAGGTGGGAGCACAGGGGGGGTAAGTAACACGCCACCCGCGCTGCCTGCTCCCCACGCACGGGGAAGGCTGCCTGGTGAAATCCTTCCTGTTGCATTTTTTAGTTCTTAAGTGCTTACGCTTATAACCTCAAAGTCAGGAGACATCTGCTAGAGCAGGGTGGCTGGAAAAAAGTGAAATGCTGTCCTAAGCTAGACGTTCCTTTTAAATCGTGCAAAAACGCTACGCTGATAAACACACAGAGGCAGGATGCTATAGACTGCAGGCAGGACACACACCATTTCACAAGCTCAGATGTGAGGTCTCACGTGCATCAAAGCAGCGTGCCAGCCTCGCAGCGTTGATGGCTTGGGGAATCCTGCTACCCTAAGAGAAGCCAGAGGATCAAAGAGCCACAGTGCTTTTCCATCACTACAAACTCCTCTTCCAGGGCTGTTGCTCTTCCCTGTGTTCCCTCAGGCCCTGCTAATCATTTCTCCTCTCCCCTCCTCACTTGCCCTGCTTTCCCCTGGTGATGCAGCTGGAGCTGGTAATGCTTTCCAGCTGTACACCTCTGCCAGCTGCCTGCAGTCACCCACAGACACAACCCACCTGCGTGCACCAAGGCACAGGGGAGGACGAGGGACAGACAGCTCTGGTGGGTTTGGGGTGAGTGCTTTTGTGCACTCCTGTGTGCTGAGGGGCTGCACATCCCTGCACATCCACCTGCCATGCTGCAGGGCCACAGAACATTTAATTAAAGTTAAAAAAAGTCTAAGAATGCTCAAACAGTGACGACTTGTATAAGCAGCCTCTGCTGCCAGCCTGAGAGGTTTTTGTGACTACCTTTCATTAGCAATGCCCCTAACATCAGGCTTTGCCTGCTGATTTGAAGATTAAGACTTCTGTAATTTACCAGCCAAGCTGCCCAGAAGCACTTGGAGATAAACTTCCCATGAAATCCTGCATTAGCATTAACCTTTGGGCTGTGAATAGCAAGGTCTCATCAGTCCGACTCCAAAACAGTATCATCCTCACGCTTCTCATTTAGCAAAACACAGCACACAAATTAAACCATATAATTCAGTAGGAGGAAAAATATACTCTAGGACTAAGAAGGAGATACTGCAGTGTAAATGTCTGCTGAGAAAGGCAAATGCATTTTTCTTTGTATGATTAAACAGAAAAAAACTCATGATAGGCCCACATCTGGCAGAGGAACTGTGGTATGAGCTGGGCTCCCAAGCCAAAATGCTCGAGGCATGCTCTGAATAAGGAAGGAAAAACACTTTCCCTTCTCAATCAAGAGCACCCTTGACGCAAAGCATCAGAGCCAAGAGAGGGCTTGTGGGGTAGAAGTGGCTCCTCATGAGGGCTCAGGCTGAGCAGCTGTTCTGCAAGAGGCTGAGCCTGAGCCTGCAAAAGCAGCATGGAGCGCATGTTCTGACCCACACGGCACTTGCGCAGTTAATAGTTATGGCGTGTAAAGAGAAGGGGGACTGACGTACTTTACGTTGGTTGCATTTCACAGCACTTCTTTGGCCATGCTGCTGCCCACTTACAGGGGAGTAAACTGCACATGCTGTTCCTCTCTGCACTCACTCTGGCAGCAGCCTTCCCCAGGCTTTTCTGCAGCTGAAGGATTGCTGTGAGGAGGAGGCCACAAAGGGAACAGTAGCAGGGCACGGCTGCCCAGCCTGGGGGTCCAAAGACAGGATGTCCTGAAAGCCAAGAGATGCAAAGGTCTCAGGACAAGTAGAAGGAAACTGGAGAATGCCAGAGGGCTTTTTTGCTTAATTGATTTCTAGCAGTGATGACTTTGTTGCATCAATTGTTGCCATCGGCCACCGTGCCTTAGCAGGGAGTAAAGGCCACTGCAAAGGCATGTCACAGTGTCATAAGCATCCTTCTCATCCATCGTACTATTCCTATTTTAGATCACTTCTCCACACAGTTGGACAAAGGGGCTCTTAACCTCTCTTCAGGCAGCTCTAAATTAGCTGTGGAACAGTGGACTACCAGAAAAATGAGCTATAATTTATGCTGAAAGTCTCTCACTTTCCAGTTCTCTATATGCTTATGAAAAGCAATCATTCTGTGATGGCAGGGCAGCCTCATGGACAACAGCCTTCCTGAGTGTGGTTGCTTTTTCAGGGTCGAGACACCAGCTACGCTTTAGATCACCAGACAGTGTGTGAACAAGGCTAAAAAAAAAATAACTTCAACACTGACGCTTTGCATCCGTGAGGCCAAATCCTGCCCTGGCAGTACAGCTCCAAGAAACTCAGTTCATGTGCACTCCTGTTTATCATGCTTCAAACATGGGTACCATCAATCTCTGCCTGGGGTTGCAGATGAGACAATAGCAAAAAAACCATCCCATTTGACACACCAACTTCACTTCTGGGACAGCTGCTGGGCCTTTTCTTTTGCTCATCAATGACTGCACCTTCACTACAAGGCCTCCTCTACGTAAACTGGCTGTCTATGGTTTGAGACCTAGCAACAAAATCTTTATCTTACTCCTTCTCTTACTATGCAGGCTTCCAGGTCCAGGACTTCAGCCACAGCTGATGAGCACAGTTTGTAATGAAGGTAACTCTTAATGACCTGACACAAGATACAGCAATGGATGGTACTCACTTGGTGAAGCACTGATCAAAGACCTGTGCTTTCTAGTTGGAGAGTGTAATTAACAATAGTTTCTAAAAAAATCACATTCAGGTTGATGAAGAATGCCAGGTTTGACAGCTCAAGAGTGTTAAGCTATCTCATCATCTGCAGCACAGTTACAGCATAAACTCAACACAGTGCCCCTCCTTCCCAAGCAGGAGAAGTACTTTTCTTCATTTCCCAGCAGCCTGCAACCTGTTCCCAGCAGCCTGCAACCTGCTGCCTAAACGAACCCGGCATGTGGGCTTGCAGGGCTATGGGTCTGCCCCGGGAGGGCTTGCAGGGCTATGGGACTGTCCCTTTGTGGGCAGTGGGCATTTGAAGTTCTCATGCTGGCAGACATGGCCCAGCCTTGGCCCTCCTCCTGGAGAGGTCTGGCACATGGCTGGTGGGGATGAAGGGGTCTGATGTCAACAGCAGCAAGGTGGAGAGTCTGCTCTAAGAAAAAGGGCAGTCCTGATAATGGTTTGGAAGATTCCTGCCTCAGAGAAAGGAGGAATGAGAGGAAGGAGAGCTGCTGAATCCCCTGAAAGTCTTAATACAACAAAGTCCAGGCAGTTCTTTGGTCCTGATACTCTGAATTTCTTGCCAGGCCACAGACACTCAGGTTACGTTCAAGCTACTTGCCCCCTCGGGTTCACTTATGACCTCCGCCCCCCAACACCCAGATCCTTAATCCCCCCCTTTCTGGACTCCCACTTCACCTTGAGACCTCCTGCTTAACTCTTCAGACTAATATATGATGCCGTAAAAAGCTGAAATCAGGACTCTATAGGCTCAGGCTTCACCTAACTCTTCAGCCGTGTGAGGACTAGAATGTGCAAACAGACCCGTATGAGCAAACAGACCCCAGCCACAGGCTGTGCAAAGAGTTTCTGAACACACCACTGATATCTCACATTCCTAGCAGGGATCAGCATCTTCTGAAAAAATAACAGGTACCCAAATGCAACACTCCACGCATCTGTCCTCCCGCCTCTGGAGAAGAGCCACAGCTTTGGGCCAGTTCCCTCTTGCCTTCAGCTCCTGCTAAAGCTGAATTCACCTGACACAGAGAAAATAAAGAAGGTTTCCAGATTCTAATACCTCTCATCCAGTCCTTCCACACTGCCCCAGCTTGCAGGAGAGCACAGTCTTTTCCCAGGTGATTTAATTGTCAGGGAAACATCTTCCCAGACAAACCACATCACCGCAGTCAGAATTAGCCCCTTATCTGGGGCTTTTGAATTTAAATGAAGGCCATGGCCACTCAACAACTCCCATTTGTAAGGCCAGGCTACTTTGTCAGCTCAATCTAGAGATAAAAACTGAAAACAGAGGTGGTAAAGTACAGGCTGATCTACTGGGAGCAGCAGGGGCTTGGAGACCCTCTCAGCCACCCCATTAGTAGATCTGCACTGACACCTGTGCTCCACTCACAGGAGCTGGATCAAATCCTCATTCAGGTCAAGACTGGGTTCAGCCCTAATAAAGATAAATACCAAATTCACAGGGAATTGACCTTGTGTTTTCGCAGCCAGGTATGGTACAGATCTGGTGATGCCTACTGGAATGATGTATCTGATTTAATATGATCAAACCCAAAACTGTTCAAAGTTGTTATGGTCTTCCAGAGTGTTGGGCATGACCAAATTGCCTGGGGAAATTAGAAAGCTATGGAAGAGGGTCTTTATGTCTGGCCCATCTTAAAAAATCTTACTTGTAAAAGCTATAGCTGCTGATTGCAACATAGCACCTCTGATGGCTCTTAATCAGTACTTGCTTCAAAGTACAAAGGAGAACTGAAGCAACTTTTTCCTGTGCAGACTGATACGACTCCCTGCTAAGAACTAACTACCTCTGCTGATGACTGGACTTTCTGTCTCTCAGTGCACTAAGTGGACATACCAAAAGGAGTGTGAAGCTGCTCTGGAGATGGAGAATTAGTGCTTTGGGCAGATGACATGGTATGGAAACAACAACCCTTCCAAGATGTTCCGGGTGCCCACCACTAATATTTTTTCCAGACATGAGGCATTAAAATGATGATACAAGAAAGGAATTTACATTCCTTTGACATCAAAAGCAGCAGACAGGAACTTTTGTGAATAAATCTGAGAGCTGGAGCTGTCTGATAATGCCGACCTTGCTGACAAGGATGAGAAGTGGAAGGTGATTCTAGCACAGATATCACCAGTGAATGCAAGGATATGCTCCCAACAGATGTGTGAGCGACAAACTGTGTGAGATACGAGTAGAAATCAGAAGTCCTTCCAGAAATTATATGCATGTGTCTGTACATCTGGAGCATTTCAAAATCACTTGAAATGAAAGATTCTTATTCAGTTTCAGCTGAATACACTCAGAGAGATGAAAAATGGACAGCTGAATTTGGAAGTCTTTCTAGCTGAAAGTGCCTTGAAAAACTCTGTCTTATGTCTTAAATCAAGTTCAGGAGTAATGAGGAGATTTCCAGAGCATGGAGACTTGCAGGAATTTTTTTAATTCTAGAAGAGGAAGATGAAACTGAGTAAGGGAAAACAACAAGCTTGATTCTGAGCATGATTACTGCCCACAGGGAATGGGATGGAGCTCATCAAATGCTCTTACCTATGCAATAGATGATGTGATGGCCCGGAGCTGAAAGGTCTTGTCTGAGACTGGCAGCAAAGATGAAGATGATGTTAATCTGATGTTAGTCTGAATTGATTAATCAGATCTTAATGTGGCAGTGATGTTTGTAGAAACTTAGATACCTTCCTCCACCTGATGCAGTCTTTTCCATCGTTAGCTTTCACATATAGCCTGTCTTAATCGGTTTTGCACAGAAGACTTTGAGACACAGTGTCAAATGCTTTATTAAAATCTAAATATGTTACTGCATCCTCTTCTAGCATCAGTCACTGCACCACAGACTCAAAACTGGCATTACCCTTCTCCTCTAACTCATATTATTAAATAAATAGTGAAAATAACAAAAGAGCAATTAGGAAAAGCAATTCAAAAAGCCATGGCTTATTGTCCTTTCTTTGCTACCAGAACAGCCCAGTGGACTCTGACTGTGTGGACCTGTTTACATGGGATATAGCAGCGTCTGGAGGTTTTTCTTTCTCGGTATATGTTCCATTTCAGTAAGTGCTGAAGCAGATTTATTTGTACAGTTACTGCTAGGTCTCTTCTCTTTTATACCTGGCATCACATTGTTTTCCAAACCTTTGGACTTTTACCAGTTTTAATCTTCTGTACTACAAGGAACATGGACAACCCCACCCAAGAGCATGCATGGTTACACCAGGCCCTGCTCACCACACAGCAGGCATTGCCTCCTTCAGCCGTCAGCCCAGTGCCTGGACAATAGCCACAAAGAGCTGCTGCAGCAGTGCCCAGTTTGACCAGTTGCTGCCTCTGGGCAGAGAACAGGCATAGGGCCATGGGAAGCTCTTTCTTCACGTGCTCCACAGCTTGATGCCCGCAGAGCTGGCAGAGGCAGTGGGGCAGCATTATGGCCAGGCTAAGCCTGCCTGTGCTCTCCTCCATGCCACTGCAGACACTTCCCAAACAAGTACAGCAAAACAACCCTTGCTGTCCTGACCAAAAATATCTTAAGATGGAAGAAGATAGGCCCTGTCAAAGTTAAAGGTTTGGTGTTCCTTTCTTCAACTCAAAGGAATTCATTTGGGAATAAACATAAATGTGTTTGACTGGGAAGCCTTGCCTCTCTGCAGTATGTATGCCCTATGTTTGAACTTCCTCTAATAAGCAAAGAGTCAGAAGCATTTTAGCCTTTATCCGTGAGTATTACAACAGCAGATGAGAAAATAAATTTGTTGTACACTACCAGCAACTCTGAGAGAAATAGGAAAAGATTTGTCTTTGGCCATTGCTCCTCTCCATCCTCCATGGGGCTCAGACTCAAACTTAGCATCAGCCAGAGCCTGAGCTTGCTGGCATCAGAGGCTCGGGGTCACAGAATCATAGAATCATTTAGGTTGGAAAAGACCTTTAAAATCTTCGAGTCCAACCATCAACCCAACACCACCATGCCCACTAAACCAGGTCCTGACGTGCCACGTCTATGCGTTTTTTGAACACCTCCAGGGATGGTGACTCTACCACTTCCCTGGGCAGCCTGTTCCAATGCCTGACAACCCTTTCAGTAAAGAAATTTTTTCTAACATCCAATCTAAACCTCTCCTGGCGCAACTTGAGGCCATTTCCTCTCATCCTATCACTAGTTACTTGATAGAAGAGACCAGCACCCACCTCACTACAACCTCCTTTCAGGTAGTTGTAGGGATTGGTAAGGTCTCCCCTCAGCCTCCTTTTCTCCAGGCTAAACAACCCCAGTTCCCTCAGCCGCTCCTCAGAAGACTTGTGCTCCAGGCCCTTCACGAGCTTTGTTGCCCTTCTCTGGACACACTCCAGCAACTCAATGTCTTTCCTGTAGTGAGGGGCCCAACACTGAACATGGTATTCGAAATGCAGCCTCAGCAGTGCCAGGTACAGGTGAACGATCACCTCCCTGCTCCTGCTGGCCACACTATTTCTGATACAGGCCAGGATGCCGTTGGCCTTCTTGGCCACCTGGACACACTGCTGGCTCATATTCAGCCGGCTGTCACCAACACCCCCAGGTCCTTTTCCGCTGGGCAACTTTCCAGCCACTCTTCCCCAAGCCTGTAGCGCTGCATGGGGTTGTTGTGACCCAAGTGCAGGACCCAGCACTTGGCCTTGTTGAACCTCATACAGTTAGCCTCAGCCTATCGATCCAGCCTGTCCAGATGCCTCCGTAGAGCCTTCCTACCCTTGAGCAGATCAACCCTCCCTCCCAACTTGATGTCGTCTGCAAACTTACTGAGGGTGCACTCGATCCCCTCGTCCAGATCATTGATAAAGATATTAAAGAGAACTGGCCCCAAAACTGAGCCCTGGGAACACTTGTGACTGGCCGCCAACTGGATTTCTCTGTTCACCACAACTCTCTGGGCTCAGCCATCCAGACAGTTTTTCACCCAGCGAAGAGTACACCTGTCTAAGCCATGAGCCGCCAGCTTCTCAAGGAGTAAGGGTCACATCCGAACACCATCGCCAGCGCAGCTGATGTACCCACTGCCCCTAGCCTTCGTCCTCCCATTCAAGCTTCATGAACATATGAACACCACCACAGGCTGCTCGTTGTGTACTCCGTGATGTACAGGGAGTTCAGGGTCACAAGCCATACAGGTTACACCAAGCCCAGTACACTGTTTCTACCTGCAGCAAACAGCAGAAGCACAGGACACAGTATGCAACCAGGCAACGTACAGTGTTATTTCCCTGGCAAACTGTGGACAAGAGACCTTCTTCCCCAGAGCTCAGATCTTTGCATTTAATTCCTATTGGTGTTTTTTCCCATGAGTTTTGCTAATAGTTTCTTTTTTTCCCTTTTAACCCATGCAACCTTTGGCATGCACAGCCTCCAGTGGCAATGGGCCCAGAGTTCACCCCCCATTCCCGGGGAGCTGCACTTCCCAGGGAATTAACTGATAGTGTGCAAACACTCAAAGCATAAAGTGGTCGTGCAAATCTCAAAGAAATGCTCTCTAGCAGAATTGTTTCATGCTTTCCAGCACAGAAACATGGACTGGGTGAAGAAGTGGTTCACTTTGAGGGAGTCTGGTCTGCTGGGGCGCTCCCAGACCACAACTACAGCAAGTCTCCTTTCCAAGAATCAGTTCTTGTGCAAGAAGGTCTCTCTCATGCCATCAGAAGTGAAGCAGCCCATAGCCAATGATGTCTGGGGAGGTGTGGATGAGCATGGCATTTGTGAGAACTCTGATGAATTACTGCAGTCATTTCAGAAGTCTGCCCAACACTATCCTGAGCCCTAGTACATGAGTCCTCAGCAGAAGAAGCCCTGGTCCGTGGGTGGGTGCTCTTTGTCCCACAGGAGCACCATCTTCTTTTCACAAGAACCCGTGCTGTGAGAAGGTTGGGGAAAAGAGGAAAGACCCCTCAGGTTTCCATTTGGCTGCATTTTCCCAGACTGTAAATCAGCTAGTGAGAAGCCTCAAGGGCAAAACAGCCCCATAAATACCTTAGCAATACCAGAACTCTCTGCAAACAACTGGACAAGACCCTTTCCTTGTCTGACAGCTCCAATGATATTGCTTTCATTTGGTGTGAACTAAGACCTCAGCTTGGGTTCAGGATTTTGAGGATGTGCTAACGTGATGATCTTTAACACATTCACCCTCCAGGCAGGGGATTAATCCACTGCTTCCCATGTGGCACAAAAACTACTGGCCTGGTTTTATGGGGACCTGCATGTGTTAAATGCATCATCTTCTACAGGGACATGGAGGGAAAGACCCAGTTGTTACTGCAGCACGTCAAAAAAAAAACACTGGCAGAGTAACACAGCAGCCAGAGGCAGACCGCTCCTGCACATGGTGTTTGCAAGGGCTGTGTGATGAATTGCTGCAGATGTTTTCCAAACACCCTGGCCAAATCTCCAGATTCGTAGCTTTCTCTGTCCCCGAGTCTTACTCCACAGCACAGCTCTCCTTGCTGAAACACTGTTTTTTCCCCAAACCACAGTACCACACTTCCTTCCACCCACATGGCCAAACAGGATCTCTTGAGAGCTGTACCGGATTTGCACAGCCTGGGCAGAGATCACCCACTCCGCAGGCCAGAGCTTCGACCTCTGCCATTGGTGAGAAGTCTCATGGGACAGCAGATCCTCTCCTCCCTGCCTGCTCTGTGCTCCAGCACTGAAGTCAGAGCTTCTGGAGCAAGGCTCATCCCACCAGCTCCTGTGAGTGTGGTCCCGGCGAGGGAGCTGCAGCCCATTTAACAGCCGCATCCAGTGCAAGCACCGCTGGAGCCCAAGTTAATGCAAAGCAGAGAAATCCAGCTGCCAGAGCCCTGCATTCCCCACATTGGGTTTTCCCCTAACCCAAACTCCAAGCTGGTGTATGGACACTCATGCCTCAGGAGACCACATTTAGAAAGACCTTCCCTTTCCTTTCTGGATCTTCCCACCTCAGCTGTACTCTTTTCCAACTTGCATACATACTGTAGCCCCACCTATTTCATGGTTTCACACATATAAGACTTTTGCCCTCCCTGTTTTGTTTTAATGAGGGCTGATAAAATGTACTTTCCAGTTCAGGAAGGGGTTGAGGAGACAGAGTAGAGTATTTCCTTCTAAGAGTGTCCCTGCTGTCAGCATTTTTCACCTAGCCAGTTTTACAAAGCTGATGTTTGTCCTGATTTTATAAACTCATGCAGCCCATGACCTGCAGCTTGGGAATCTGCCCACTGGCTGGCTAGGCACAGCACCCACTGGGTGCCCCAGCACGATCAATGTGCCCACTGCACACTAACACCCTTCACTTCCAGCTGCAATGTGCCACAAGACGTCCTCTCCCCAGGACATGTCACATCCCCTTCCTACCCCATCTTGCTGATAGCCATATGAATTCTGCAGAGGTTTTAGCTGCAGCAAGATGCAGAGTCTGGGAATCTATTTATAACCTGTATTTCCCACAGATTCATTTCCTGGAGTCTTTGCTCCAAAGAAATGACAAGAAGAGTTGAAGAAGGATCTTTGGATATTTATGCGTTTTTCCAGCAGCATAGCAACATCCTCAGGCTTACACTGGAAATATTGGGAGGTTTTCCTCTTCCTTGGCTCAAACAAGAACGGTTTGGGACCCACAGGAGAGTGTGAATCAGTTCCTCAGTCTTTAAGGTATCTCCCCAGAACCTGAAGAGTTTGTATGGGACATTACCCTGGTACATACAGGGAGAATTTTCCTACATCAGCTCAGCAGATAGCACTAATCTCCATGGGCAGCACACAGGAGGAGTGTAATATAATAAAGAAAGTGTGGGTAAGTTTATTAGTGATGAAGTTTATCTTCTGCTTCTTTCTTTGCTTCTTGGTGCTCAAAGTGTGATGCCTACTTGAATTTTAACCCTAGGAAGTCCTACCATGATGGACTATGGGCAAGGTTTTCAAAGAGCTTTAGGCACCCAGCAGGAGATTCAAGCGCCTGGATGGCTATTTTTATTAGCCTACAGGTATTTGACAGTTGGGCTCTCAGTAAAAAAGAAATATGGATTGCAGAATATCACCTGACACCTGTCAACCTAAGCAATGAGGGCTGACACTGTAACTTCCCCTACATCTCATCTATGCAAAATGCCTCATCACTGCAGGTACTGAAAATAACTGGCAGCAGAGCTGTGACCTTGGGCATTGCACAGGTATTTTAACCTGCATATCTTTTGTAAATAAATCCTAAAGTAATAATTTACACCAGTTTAAATGTTACTTAGCCTGCGTATCATGTCATGGTACCCAGCACTTTCCTAGCAAGCAATGTCATGAAGTAGAACTATAGTTCAGATGCTGTTAGCCTAAAATCCAATGTCCTGTGCCAACTGTGCCTGATCAGGTCTGTACTGGGTCGGGGCTCATTGCTACATGAACAGAATATGAACAGAGCTGCTGGCAGTGAAAAGAATCAGATACAAATACCTTGGATTTTTTCCTCAACTGGGTTTGCCAGACGATCCACTGGAAAGCCAACCACCCACAACAGAAGTTATGAACTGATTTACCCAGCAGCTGCCCTGTTGCAAGACTCACCAGAAGGCAAGGCAGCAGGAGTCCATAGTGGAGGTGTGGACGGGAGTGCGAGAGGGGCCATCCATTGCAGGGAGGGAGCTCTTACAGCAGCTAGGCTGTTATGTCAAACGTAGGCATGCTTTGAGCCCTAAGGATCAGCAGCAGAGTGGTTTTATCTGTGTCAGGAAGTTTCTGCTATCCACCTGCTAATTATCACCTCACCCCAACTCTTGCACCGTTGTTTCACTCCACAGCTTAACTGGTGCAGTGCTTGCTGCAGTTGGAAGGGGCAGTTAACAGTTTTGCCCTCTCCACCTCACGACATGCTGACCCTCCGAATTTTGTGGTGGCAGCAGCACTTGCCTAACCTTGATCTTGACTCAGAGGCAACATGCAAATGGTCATCTGTCATTCTTCTTCCCAGTGAGGTGCAGGTTTCTTGGGTTTTGGGGGGGTGGTCTTCATTTTTAGCACTTCTAAACCACAGAGACTTGATGCAAAAGCTAGCGGCATCAGCAGTGCTGCTCTAGCGGGCTTCAGGCCTCAGGTAACTATCCTGGATTACAGCAGTCTGATCCCTTTTTTGGCTGTTTTTAATTGATTAAATGTCAACAGCATCCAGGTGCCTAACGAGATCTATAATTCATCGCCCAGGCTGTGTGCTTCCAGAGCACCGGGAAATGCTGGCAGCTGCAGCTACAGCATCACTCGGCCCTCTGCTGACTTAAAGTAAAACTGCATCTTCGTGGCCATTCCCATCCAGCAGCAAACCATCCCGTGCAGAGAGTCACCATGCAGCATCAGGCTGCACCCCTCTCGGACGTCCCAGCTGAGGTGGACTTTTAAACCTTATCAGGAGAAAACTACGGCGATAATTCTGCCAAAAGAAGGGAAACACAAGAAGCTTCATGCACTTGGAGTCTGACATGAAGCAATCTATTCAGCCAACGATATCTTAGGGACCACTTGTTGTTTGCTCCACAGCACAAATTATAGCAAATCCACATGTTCTTAGTCAAGCCCCTATTTGTCCAACAAGCAAATCCAGTGGGAACCTTGGAGAAGGAAAAGGCAGTCGACCTAGAGAAGCAGCTGTCTGAAACCAAGCCCTTGTCCCACTGCTGTGCTCCCCGGGGAGGGGCTCAGAGCATTACAGCTGTTGAAGTGTTTTCTGAGTGTTTGATATTCCTGTTAGCCCTGCTGAGCCCATGTAGGCACAGGAGAGCAGTCTGGGCTCTGTTTTGGCTCGTGCCTCAAAAGCAGAATTGTTTACAGTGTTTTGATGGTGAACTCACACTTATTTGCAAGATATGCAGCAGGAAGGGGCCAGCCTAATTTTCAGATTCTGTTACAAAGTCTGTAAGAAGAAAAATCATTCTTTGCACGTGCCAGACATGCAAATTACACCTGGAAGTATGTTGTGATGGTGACTGTAGAAGCCCACAATGCGCCATGTGATCGATTCCATGATTTTATTGATATGTTTGTAATGTTTTATAGGGGGTTTTAAAGTCCTGTTTCCATGAGTCACCTGGAATTCTCATCTTTTTCTCTTTAGAAGAGTCTGTGGTCGCAGAGAAATCACAAACATCTCAACCTGAAGATTCAGCCCTCAAAGGCAAAGAACCACTTCTTTCCTACTTTCTATATTTTTGTTATTTTTTATTCTGCCATGCAAGGGGGAGGACTGGAGTCCTGCTCCTCAGCTGGCTGAAACAGGTACGGCCAAGTGCCAGCCATGGGCACTTTTGGAGAACTGCACTCCACAGTTTGCCCCTCCACAACAATAGCTGTATTCCTGACAAGATCCCAGCAGCATTCAGCTATCAACAGAGATTGTGTTATGACTAGGCAGCTTCCACAGGCACAGAACAAGGCAGATTCCTCCCTCAAACAAAAAAACCACAGATTTGCCTCTTTGCTGATGCAAACCAAAGGCAGCAGAAGCAGAGTGTGATGTCTGTACCGGGGTGCTGGACTGTTAGCCCTTCTGCTCTCCCTGCGCTAGCCCAGCACACCTGGGGATCCCCGCAAGGACCCCGTCCGCGGGCAGGACACAGAGCAGGCTGAAGCACAGCACCTGTGATGGTCGAACTTTAATCTCCAGCCGCTGTGGGCCTTGTGCAGCAGCTCTCGGGGGGCTCCAGTTCCCACAGCGACGGGTGGGCTGACCACTGCGTGTTGTAAGGTGGCTCCACCTCAACGGCCAGCCACAGCGAAATCCGAGAGAAATAAAATCTCGTTTATGCTCTGACGCTCAGGAGAGAGCAGATAAAAGAAGCTGCTGGGACGGGTCTACTCTGCGAGCGCTTTTTTAGCCCCCCTCCAGAGGTCGGCCGGCTGCCCTCAGAGAGGCGCGGCCCAGGAGGAGAGGGAAGCGCTGAACCCATCTGAGGAAAAAACGGCCTCCCCGGGCCCCGCTTGACCCGGGGAATCTCCGGCACCCAGCCGCCCGCCTCTGGGCAAGCACAGAAGCCCTCACGGCCCGGGTCTGCGGGCGGAGCGGGGGCTCCACCGCGGCTCCCCGCAACCGGACCCAGCGCCCTTCTCCTCAGCGCCCTTCTCCTCAGCGCCCTTCTCCTCAGCGCCCTTCTCCTCAGCGCCCTTCTCCTCAGCGCCCTTCTCCTCAGCGCCCTTCTCCTCAGCGCCCTTCTCCTCAGCGCCCTCCCGGCCGCACGCAGGGACACGCCCCGCCCCGCAGGTCCTGGCAGGGCGATAAGGAACGCGAGTGCCGGCACTGGGTTTAGCGGGTTTCGCCCGGACCGGGCCGGAGCAACGCGGCCCATGCTGCCTGCGGGCTGCGGCCGGCGGTGAGAGCGGGGCGGCGGCGGCGGGGGTGGACGGGACGGGGCGGCCGGTGTGTTGCTGATGGCGCTGGGCCTTGCAGGGTGGCGGCGGCGCTGGCGGCGGCGCTGGGCGAAGGCGCGGAGCGGCGGCGGGAGCTGGAGCAATGGGCGGCGCGGAGCCGGGCCCTCCTGCGGGGCTGGTGAGTGGGGCCCCGCGCCGGGCCAGGCCCGACCCCCGCCCTGCGGGCTCCCCCGGGTGGCCCTGCCCCGAATCTGGGCCGGGAGGGTAGGCGGTGGAGCCCGGGCGGCCTCGGGTGGGGATCCGGGGTTCCTGGTGCCGGCAGGGCGGGCGCTTGTGTCCCCGCAGCCGTGTCGGAGACCCCACGGGCTGTGGGGGGAAGCTGAAGCCCTCGGTGCACAGTAACGCTGGCCCTTGGCCCTACGTTTCTTCCCACCGCAGGGGCAGTGAGGAAGACGAGCAGTCGCAGCCAGAGGCCGGCTCCAGCAGCGGACGTGGTGAGCGCTTCCCTCCCGGCCTGGTGTCTCCTCCTGTCACACGGGCCCTGGGCCTGACTGGGGTTGAGCCAGCTTCGGTGTTACAAGTCCTTCCAGTGCTCTGCGCCGACTTGAAGCCCCGTCTCCACCTCTCTACCTTTTTCCTCCCGCTTTCCTCCTCGGTGTTAGTGTGGAGTCATGCCACAGTCACCAAGGCCAGTGATGAAGTGTCTGCGGGCCTGACCGGGATGTGGTGATTGTCAGTTGTTGATGAAGGGGTGGTTGACTTGGGAGAACTGTCTCCTCCTGTGACTTGCATTCATGCTGGGCTTCAAGGCTTTTGGCAAGCCTGCCTACGTCCTTTGTAGTTGCTGTGGGAGGAGTGTGGCCAAAATGCCCGCTACACCATTCAGTGGGTTGCGTTTCCTTCTGTGGCACCTGGAAGAGCAAATTAGTGTAGAGGCAAATGGGGAAGGTCCAGGTTTGGACCTTCTGATACACCTTTTTCTCTTGCAGAGAACAGGCCTTCGCCCAAGGAGCTGGAGGAGCTGGAGTTGCTGAACAGGGCCTTAGAGAAGGCACTGAAAGTTAGGAAAAGCATCTCGAAAAGTCCATTAGAGGCTCAGGGAGCTACAGGAGAGAAATCTGCAGGTGAGGGACCTACTCCCAAGAATGCAGAAGAGCAGCAAGTGCCTGTACTTGTTGAGGATGTTCCTGAGAACACAAAGGTGAGAGCTGTAAGCAAAAAGCCTGCCTCTTTGAAGAAGCCCTCTCCATACCAGCTAAGAGCCCCTTACAGGACTGACCCAGATGTGAAAAAACTGCAAAGGAAAGCCCCAGCCAGATGTGTTTCTCAAGGTTCCAGGACAGCTGGGAAGAGCTCCTCAAAAGGGGTGGCTTGCAAACAAGGGAGGAGTCATAGGACAGTAATCTGTGCCAGTGACAGAGAGGTCCCTGCTCCAGCTGAACCCCAGAAGATACCTGGCTTGTCCAGATCTGCCGTGAATGAGCAACAAAGCTTTTCCGTAGGGGATTCAGCTGGGGGAAAGAACTCTGTAGCCGCTGGCAAGCGGTTATCTGATGGAGGGAAGAAAAGTTGTGGTTTCCTGGGAGAGTCCAGCAAAAAGGAGGACCCTACAACTGAAGGTGCATTGGGAAGGAGCACCTCACCTCGGACGGTCACCCTGCAGGAAAAGGGGTAAGTGCTGAGAGATGGGCAGGTCTGTCTTGTGCTTGACATTGACTAGCACATCTGCAAAGCCTGGTCTCTTCTACTGCTCTGTAGGACCCAGCTTGGTTTCACTGCTCCTCAGTTCCTTCTCAAGAGGAAGGATCCTTTAGAGTTTAAAAGCCTTTATTGTGATTGAGTAAGTGTTTTAATTTTAAGGGCTTACTCTTGGATGGCTGGGACTTTGAAAGTCTTTTAATTAAGACATTTGATATTTCATAGCCACCTGTGACTGTTTTGGAAAGCTATCTCTGTAGAGCTTTCTTGAGCCTTAGTTTTCCTCTGAGTGCACTTTCTATTATAGCTTATTGATTTATTATTATTTTTTTTAAACACGGTAATACATAATGCATGAATTCTCTCTCTCTCTCTCTCTCCCCCCCTCTCCCTCTCCCTCCCTCTCCCTCCCCGCCCCCTCCCCCCCCCCCCAGTGCTGTTTGGAGAGATAGCATCTGGGTTTAATACTATCCCCTTTAACCTGTAAGATACTGCCCGTGTAACTACACAAATCAGTATTGACTAGAATGCAGTTGTTTCAACTGTTTGGTGTACAAAGAATTATGAAGTGGATGTTACTGGGATTCTCTGTGGAAAAGTGGCTTGCATTCAGACCAGTCTGTCTTGTTTAAATAATTTCTATATTCTTTTATAGAATAAAAAAGTGGAAAAGTGGCTTGCATTCTGACCAGTCTGTCTTGTTTAAATAATTACTATATTCTTTTCTGTGTATGCTTTGCTTTAAAGAAACAGTGAAGTTCAGATCTGATATGTGCCTGTCCCTGAAAATTTTTGAAAAATAGTTCTCAGCTGCCACAACTCAACTCTTGTGTTTGTGCAGGGAGGAAATTATCACTGTTCATGTGGTGTTGGAACGGACACAGGACACTGAGTGGCAGTTGCTGGGGGAACAGGAATCTGGATTCAAAAGTTTATTTACTTAAAATCCCAACTGTGGTCATGCGTTCATAGTCTACATGTGACTCTAGCTATAACTGCCAACCCACATGTTTTTGCAATAACAAATTAGGGATTATTCTACTTTGGGGTTAAGATGCATATTCCCAGTGGAAGCTGAAATGTCCCTTTCCCATTTCTTTGAGTGTGATATGGCGCTAGGCAAAGCTGCCTTGTCATGCTCAGGTATGGCAACAGAGTCGGGGAGATCTGCTTATGCTCACATCCATATTGATCAGCTTACTTGAAGATGTTGTTTCCATGTCTGTATTCTGCCTTGTCAGGGCTTTGCTCCCAGCTTCTCACCTTGGATGAACCTCTGCTGGCTGGTGGTAGGACACAGGAGCTCTCCCAAGTCAGCTCAGTGACGCTTGTGGAAATGAATGAGCAGACTGATCCTCCTTCCTTGAGGACAGGCTGAAGGCAGTGGTGGATTCAATCTCCAGGGTTGCTGACATCTTCCATTACAGCTAAATTAATTATAAATTTAGGCAAAATGTTATTTTCCCTGCTTGAAGACAAGGCTCCGCTGCTTTCCAGCCGTCAAGATTGATGCTTCTCTTGTTTTGCAGATGCCAACTGAAGCTACCCCTTCCCTACAGGAAAGCCTATTCCAGGAATTCCAGGTAAGCCCAGCCTGATCAGTCCAGTCCAGAGCTACCCTCTGCTTAAGGGCTGTGAGGAAGGATCAGATGGGGGAGACCTGGCTGGTTTGTGGGCCATGGGGAGGCACTGACCCCACAGTGTGTGGGGCCTGAACTCGGAGCAAGAGGAGTGGTCCAATACAGCATGCCTCTGCAAGGTTGTTTCTGAGGATATGTGTTTCATGTTATTCTAGCCACTAGTGTTACTTTTGTTTTCACAGTGCTAATCCCTGTTAATCCCTGAGTTGTAAAGGTACTGGAATGCTTTAATCATAGGTTTAACAGTCCTGCAGAAGTCTCTGCTGATACCTATACTTGTTGAAGGCAGGAAGCCCCGTGGGGTGGGTGCCTGTATAGCCTGTGCAATGAAAGAGTTTCCCAGCCAGTTGCTGACCTGAACTGCTCTGCTGGGGCACCTCTCTAGCCTGGAAGCACTGTGGCTCTGTTTGAGGCTGATTCCTGGTGATGAACTCTCTTAGAGCCGGTTAAAATGTTACCACACTGATGGTGCCAGTGGTTGGGTTTCTGGTGAACTCGGTGCTCTAGTCCATCCTCCAGCCCTCTGGAAGGGTTTTCCACCATTTACGTTGAGGAATCTTGCCATAATTCAGCAGATTTCTCATTATGAGGTTTGTCCAGATATTAACCTTAAACCCTCTCTTAAATCTAGCTATAGCTCCTTGTGCTACTCTCAAGAATTCCTCCTCCTCTTGGAAACTGTCGTTTATCAGACACCAATTTGTTAGTTGCCTTTCAGTGAGTTGTAAAGACCTGATTCCCTTAATTTTCACTTGCAAATTGAGCCTTTTGGCATCCTAATCACTCTGTGTAATTTTACACTCTTCACTATTACTTTCAACTCAGTGACAGATTGAAAATAACCTTTGCTCTAAAGATCCCTTATAGAAGGAATGCGTCTTGTCTGGTAGCTTCTGTTCTTTTCTGTTCCATTAACCTTGCTATTTCTCTGTATAATCTGTTTCTGAAAACTGCAGTTTCTATCACTATTTATAAGATCCATTTGTATGGAGAGAAGACACATGCACACTCGGGTTAGACTGCACTGCATAACTATTTTAAGCTTCCTCCTGATGGTTCTCACTTACTGTGGCAGGTTTTGGGAGACTTACTGAGATGTACTGGCTCTTTAAAGCAGTCCTTACTTAAAGGATATTATGGGGACTGTGCATTGGTGGGGATGTCGAACTCTGTAAGTGAAATGGTAGCGCTGGTAGCGCTATTATTTGTGTAACACTTTCTTTTAAAAACTGGAGTCTGATAAAACATCCTGGCCAGCTTACTCATGGTACTGTCCTTAAACTTCTATGTTTTGTGTCCCTGATACTGACACGCTGCTGTCATGCTTCTTGTCAAACATACCGCTTTGTCAAAGGATTAAAGGAGAGTCTTGAGGAGGTTTGGCATATGAAGGAATCACTGTGGTAAAAGCTAGGGTGAGAATTTTTCCTGTCTGCTCTTCTCTTTGTACACATTTGCTAACAGAGTAAATGTACAGAAATGCAAACAACTTGCCCCTGAAGAAAGGAAGGGAAGATTTGTTGTTTCCTATAGGATAAAAACATAAGTAGGGTGCTACAACAGAATTAGTGATGTGCTGCAGGTTCACATTCTGCTTATAGAAATGTGTTGTCTCTCTTCTGACGGCTGTAAATCCTTCCCTCAAAACAAGTTGAGAGAAATAACATAGGTGGTTTACAGTGTCTAATGCTTTCTGCAGGGTGTCCTTGTTGATGTAATACCAGCTGTCAAAAATGAGGGGGGAATGGCTAGTAAATAACCTGTAAAAGAGAGGGGTGAGGAAGATGCTTGTATTTGAAGTGCTGATATGCCGTATAGGTGTGTCACAGCTGTCCCATGGGTACAATGGAGCATAACTCCTCCACATCCTGCCCCTTTTCAATTTTCAGGGCATGGGAGAGGTGTCGTCTCTGCCAAACAAGTGCAGATGCAGCAGCTGCAAGGAACCGTTTTATAGAGAGGATCCAGACCACTGTATCCTTTCTCAGATCACCACCCCCTTCCAACAAGCACGTAGTGCAGTACAGCAGGCACTGGGTGCAATCACTCTGCAGCGTGCTCCCATCTAGAGAGAGTTATGTCTCCAATAACAGGAGTCTCTAGGAAGTGGTTTTTTCATAGTGCAGCTCTTGAGCAGTCATAAAACTTTTGATCCAGACAAACAGGGCCACAAGGCAAACATGCCATACACAGCTGTGCTGTCCTCGCCTTCCCCTGCAATGCCCCTTCACAGGCTGCTTGCTGTCTGCCTCTTCCCCTGATCCCAGCTAGCCTGGCCCAGGGCTTGGGGTAGCACACAGAGCTGGTGGTGTGAAACCTTCCTTAAGCTGCTGCTGTTTGAGTTTTGTTCAACAATGCTGGCCTTCAGTCCTGCAGAGATAGAGGAGGAATTAAAGGTCCTCCAGGATGTCCCCTCCCTTCTGAGCCAGTATGTGGAAGCTGAGCCTGCAGGTAAGGAGAAAAAAAGGGGGGTGGAATGGGCAGAAAGTGGAATAAGGATGATTTCAGTGGGCTTCAGTTTCATGTGTCTTGTATTCTTGGCACATGCTGGACATGAGGGACAGGAGCATTCTCTGCCTCAAATGAGGGCTGGTGAACCCAAGGCCACTCTAGAAACTGGTATTTGGGGGGGACGGTTTCAGTATGCTCATGCCTGCTGGTTTTCCTCTGCTTCTCTTCTAGACCATCCCACTCTGGAAAGAGAGTATGAAAGCCTTCTAACCCTGGAGGGTTTGCAAACCACAGTTTCCCAGTGCCTGCGTAAGCTACAGCTTCTGCAAGCAGGTGAGCCAGTCCCTGTTTTTGTAGTCAGGTATGAATGTGGCCAGCTGTGCACAGAACACTGTGGACCAACATAATTTTTCTTCTGGCTATTCTTAATGGTAATGTAGCATGTAAAATTCTCTGATGGCAAAGCAAGCCATGGTATCTGTTTGCCACCCATCTGTGTTCAGGAGAGGCTTGAGACTTTTAACTGGTGCAATTCAGGAGGGCTGGTGAGGGAGCTGTTGAGAGGTGGGTGAGACTGTATGCCATAGCTTAAGATGTCCTCATTGTGCCATGTGTGAGGAGCTTACCTTGACTAATACAGTGTCATTAGTCATTCATTTCTAGGTACAGTAAGTAGATCACAAATTCTGCAAGTACAGATTTAACTTGTATGTTCCTGCCTCCTGCAAATTCTTCCACCCTGGCAGCTATGGAGTCCCAGATGAGGCTGCGCCCAGACTGCGCTGGGGACATAGGAAGCTGCTCTCCAGCCTGTGTTCCTCCGAGGGGACAGATGTGTGACAGTGCAGGCATCCTGGCTGTGCCTCTCCTTTGTTACTCCAGTTTCCAGGAGCTGAGGGACCTGTTTGCCTTGAAGCTGCAAGTGTCAATGCTGCACCAAGAAATTGCCTTACAAAAGGTAAGCCTTTAAAAGTGTTAGTGCTGCTGGGGTAGGGGAAGAAAAGGACAGTTGTGGGGAAACAGCTGGCATACAGGGTCTTGATGGGCAAGTAACAGCACAGCAAGCTCTCCCAGTGAGGTTTCTATGTTTATACCTCGTGTCCAATTCCCATCAGTGCCTCGCTTACTTTGTAGATGAATGGACTTACTTTTTTTGTTAGGGCCAGAGCAGAGACCTTTAAATGTCTGACCCTCTCCTGATAAGACTCTTTTTTTTTTTTTAAGCTACTCTGAAAGAATTTGGCAGTGGGAGATGTTGATGCTAGTGCCTGGAGACCCGTTTTGGCAGCCCTTTACAGTCCCATTAGGGCACTCACTCTCATTCTCTCCTGTGTGACCTCCAGCTAGTGAGTTCCTCAGCTGTCTATTCCTTTTCTTTTAAGTCTCAAACCATGGTGCTGCTAATCTTGACTTTACTGTTCTGAGACTGCCTGGAGGTCAGTCTCTCCATCAGCCTGAGCAGAGTGCTTGCTGCACAGGGATCATTTGTTCTTCTTGACCAACAGCAGCAAAGGGCAGAGAAGATCTGTGAAGTCACATCTACTCCTTTGACCTAACCTTTGCTGTCGACCTGAATGATAGAGGCTTTGGAAAAGCCATTTTTTGTAAGCCAGGGAAGAGTTACTCATAACTGGCAGCATTCCTCCCTCTG
The DNA here is from genome assembly GCF_929443795.1 of Astur gentilis. NCBI lineage: Eukaryota > Metazoa > Chordata > Aves > Accipitriformes > Accipitridae > Astur > Astur gentilis. The sequence goes on from NC_064912.1 coordinate 1,737,858, forward strand.
GCTGAAGATACATTGCTGCCTGTCTTCAAATGGGACTTTAGTGCTATAATCCTGAATTATGGATTGTGAGGTTTTCGATTTTTATCTGCCCAAAATGAAGCAGTGACCAAAGCCTGCTGCCTGATGCTTCCTTGACTGACTCAATTTCCTCTGCACATATATCTAAATAGGTGCTTTCTGCTGGGTGAGCTCTGAGTATCTGAGGCACCTCTGTGCAGAGAGTGCGAGATAGGTGAAATTCTTGGGGGCAGGTGAAGGGAATATACTTGGTACAAGATAAATACCCTGGGAAAGGATGTCTGTATTTCTGGGTCAAGCCTGTCCATTGCCTTCCTATGGAGGAATGCCAAGAATCATAGAAAGTCCTGGTAGGAATTAGCCTGTCTTTGATGGTGAAGGCCTGTTTCCTCTATTCTTACGCATCAGAAGTGGACCAGGCAGATGGAAGAGAAGGGGCTTTCTCTTAGGAAGTGGAGCAGTGCAGCACTCCTTCATGTGCCAACTTTCCCCTTAGGTAGCTTTCATGTCTGCAGCTCTTAACTCTTCCCAAAGAGTAGCAACTATGTCTTGTTTCCCTGTCCCTGTGCAGAGATTTATGGAGAACAGGAAAGGGCCCCCCCCCTGCAGATGCCCTATATTCTATTCTGTTTGGGTCTTCCTTTGTTTCCACCACTGAAAAATGCTTTGAGGGAGGTGACTGACATGCAGTTCGTTGTCCACCCTTCTCCTGGGAAGGCAGTGTGTACAGTAGGCTGTGTGGTTTTTAATGTGCAGACTGCTCAGACTTCATTAGCTGATGCCAGCTGAAAAAAAAACAACAAACAAACAATCCCAGGCAAAATGTCTTTCTGAGCATTAACTCAAGAGTGGAGCACTAAAGGCTAACTTTTGTCTTTTGATTGGGAGTTCACCTGTGTCCAAGTTGTCAGTTACAGTCATAATCCCAGAGCTTTGTGCTGTTAATTATGCTGCAACAGGCCAGTGGGTTGTTTGAGAGCATGAACTGAGAGCACAAACTAGGCTTAATAAACCAGAGGCCAGGCCAGGGAATGTTGGACAGCTTTAGCATCCCCTGTAGCCTGTGCTGCTGGGGAGGCATGCAGCTTTGTTCTGTTTGGGCTGGCGTTGGCCACTTGACTATCTGTGTTGGATTAATGTGGCCCAACTGGGAGGTGCCAGAACAGTTGTGAGTGAAGGGTTGAACTTACTGTTACATGAGTAAGTGCTTCACTGTGTGGTTGCAGAGCTCCTGAATCACCATCAGCTTCAGCTTCTTGCAGGATGCTGATCTCATCCGAACACTGGGCCATCTCTGCAGCAGAGGAAAAGCGCTGCCATTTATCTCACTGCTTTAGGAACACTGGGTGGCTGCTAGTGTACTTCATGAGCAGAGGATGAACAGCTCTGCGGTTGTTAAATATGACAAAAGAAAGTACCTGTCTATTGATTAGCATGTTATTAGTCATACTGCTCTGGTTAGATTTCACTTGTTATGCAGCCACTTCACTTCATGGAATCCTAAAAGTGCAAGCTGGCTCTGGTGACATGTCTCCTTTGCTCCTGCCCAGGTCATGATGGCAGAACTCCTGCCTGTCCTGGAGTCCAGGCTCTACCCAGAGGCCTCTGCAGCTCAGCTGTATCGGGCGATTTACACGCAGCTCTGTGAAGGAGGCAAGCGATTCCCTGTGCTGGTGAGAGACGAGCTGGTGGACTGATCTGGTGGGAACCTCCTCCTAGCCGTTCACATAACCAGAGACAGTTTTAAGCAATAAATCTTTTCAATTAACTTTTTTACTCTGCCTGTTTGTCCAACTAAATTTCAGGGGTTTTTTTCCTTCTTTTTTTTTTTATATTACTTTTATGACCTGCTAACTCTGAGGTTTTGTGAAGCCCCTTCAGAGCTTCATAGACACTGGTTTTGGCTTTTTTTCCAAGGTCTGTTTCTCTGGCTAGCTCTGGATTCTTGGCTGCTTCAGTTGGGACACCAGGTTCCTATATGCAGTGTAGCAGGCAATAAAACATGGACCTGTGTTCAGCTTTGAGGCCCCCAACATAAGAAGGACATGGACCTGTTGGAGCAAGTCCAGAGGAGGGTCGTGAAGATGCTCAGAGGGCTGGAGCACCTCCCCTATGAAGACAGGCTGAGAGAGTTGGGGTTGTACAGCCTGGAGAAGAGAAGGCTCTGGGGAGACCTTATAGCAGCCTTCCAGTACCTAAAGGGGGCCTACAGGAAAGATGGGGAGGGACTTTTTACAAGGGCATGTAGTGATAGGGTAAGGGGTAATGGCTTTAAACTGAAAGACAGTCGATTTAGATTAGATGTAAGGAAGAAGTTCTTTAGCGTGAGAGTGGTGATGCACTGGTGCAGGTTGCCCAGAGAAGTTGTGGATGCCCCATCCTTGGCAGTGTTCAAGGCCAGGTTGGATGGGGCTTTGAGCAACTTGGTCTAGTGGAAGGTGTCCCTGCCCATGGCAGGGGGATTGGAACTAGATGGTCTTTAAGGTCCCTTCCAACCCAGACCATTCTATGATTTATACTGATCAGATAGCCACTGTATTGTGGTGCACAGCCTTCCAGCATCTGAAAATCCAGAGAACCTGAGCTGCTCCTTCCCTATCACTGTTCACCAGTTGGCATATAACCAGCATTACACTGTCTAATATTTACTGACCAACAGTGTTTTTGATGTCTTAATCCACAGCAGCCTGGGCCGCATGCAGTAGTGCCTCTTTTGCAATTACTCTGGTTTGTGGGTACCTGCTCTGAGCTGACTGCTGCCTGGGCTGTGGTCAGCTGGAGGAGTCCCTTCTCATCAGCCTGTCGGTCACATCGCTGCTCAGTTCAGGACTCCTTCAGGCAGCTTCACAACTTTCCAGGCTCTTTTGTAAGGACTTACACCTTAGCCTACAACGGAAATATTTTTGCTGTGTCATCTTATCTGGTGATTGTGCCTGAAGCAGCAGTCTAAGAAGGGTTGGGCTATCTGCACTTGAGAGATGTCAGGGAATCCAGCTGCAGGAGGAGGGAGCTGATCCAGCAGCCCGGTAGATGGCACTCGGCCCTTTGCCTTACTGCTCAACCTGTGCCCGTAGCTTCTGGAGGAGCAGTCTTCCAGAGGGACTAAGGCAATGTCCTGCTTGGCTATGGAAAATAGAGATTCTATGGCAATTCTGACCTTGACACCATGGAAAAGTTCCAGCTTTAGTTCCTTCTGCATCTTAGGTTTTTGTTTGTAATCCCCAAATCCCCCGGCATTTCTATGTGACAAAGCAAAGCTTTAGAGTCATGTGGAAAACCTCTGCTTGTGAGCACTTTGAAGCCCATTTAGGGAAGGGCCACGGTGTACCACTGCTTATTACAGTTTGATTTGCACCATATCTTTTAGCTGGACTGGGACTGCTTGGGGGAGTTTAGGTCTTAGCAGTGCCGACAGTGGTCATTATTTTTTCCTTGTGTTTTTTTTTCCAAGGCCAGAGGTAGTTGTCTGTTTCTTCTGAACGTTTGGCCCTTTCTGACCCTCAGAATTCACTGAAAATCATGTAAATAATAGATGAAAATCAGCATCCTTTACTTTCATTTTTTTTTTTTTAAATTGCATTGCATTCAGTTCTTTGTGGATGGTAATTATTTCCCATGGAGTCTGCAGTCAGGGCAGGAGTTTGTCTTCTTCCCCACTGCAGTGTGCAGAGGAGTCCTGTGTGGTTTACATCTGCATGGTCTACTGCAGAAACCATGCTGTGGTCAACAGCACTGGAGGATTGCAATGTAACGATTAAAAGGCTGGTTATAGGAGCAAACACTGTCTCCTAAACTAATGTGGTCATATGCCATGGGCATTAACATCTGCATGTTTGAATTTTAGAAATGACATTTGGTATTGTTAATTATCGTGCTGTTATCCATAACTTGTGTCTGTAAGCGTTGCATGAGTCATGGAGCATCTGCTTCTTTGCACAGAGCAGTCCAGTGTAAATTGGCAGTAACTTCACTGCCACAGCAAGGACAGCGTAAGAGTGAAAGGACTGTGAAAAAGAGACTGAGTCCACAAGAATGGGTTTGCAGGGGTTATTACAAGCTCAAAAGGCAAGCTGATACCATAGGAGGGGTGCCAAAAGGGAGTACAGCTCCCAGCGTGATGACTGGCAGCTGGGTTGTTTTGTGCCTCTGGGTGCAGTGTAGTTTTATTACTCTTCCTACACCATGTGAGAGGCATTTTATAATTTTCAAAGATGTGTAAGACTTTAAATCATTGGAATGACTCACTTTTTCAAATGAGTCTTGTGCTATAGCAAAGATAAAGATTCAATAGCAACTTAACTGAGTGGTTGGGGAGTCTTTTTCGTTATAAAATGTGCCATTGTTATAGAAAGAAATTATGCTGGTACATCAAATTGAGATGAGGAGAAAAGAAAGACAAAAGGTAGTATTTGTGGTGCCAGGGGATAGTATTACAAAAATACAGGAAATGAGCAGTATTTTTGGAAAGTGACAGGTGATACCACTGTTGTGTAGACATGAGCTGAAACAAAGCACAGTGAGGGTCAGGGAGGATTAGTAGCTCTTATTCCTTCTTTGTCCCCTACAGTAGAGTTTTAAAAGGCTTTTGTTCTTTCACTGCTGAAGGATGTGAAGCTGGATCACTGGGAGGAGACAGTTTTTTACTTTTCTTTCCAGAATCTGTGACTTTAAGCATTTCCAGCTGCTAATGGTTTGTTTTTTCCACCAGCTTCCTTCTTTCCTTCCCCTGTGCAACTTCTCCACTTACTGTATTTGTTTTTGAAAATCCGCTTGACCAGTGGAAAGACAGAGGCAGTGCCGCTGTTAGTGCACACTGCAATCAGTAGACCCTCTTGCAGGATTTCACACGCACTAGTTGTCTTCGGTTAGTTCTGGATGTTCATTGTGTTGAAATCTTCAAGGGGTTTATCCTGCAGATATCAAATGTTATCCTGATGTTATCAGATGTGCCACCAAGTGCTTGCTACAGCTGCCTCCTTGGGAGATACAGCATGTAGCGACTGAACGGTGTGGCTTTAGAGATACTCTCCATCTAAACCAGAAGTAATTTGAGTCTTGGTAAGAAAGAAGGCAGATCTCACCAAGAGTGGTGTGGAGGCATATCCTGCCTCTTTCAACCCTTTTGAGGGGTCTAGCAGCGTGTGAGCAGTGGTAGAGCATAACAACTTGTCACCTGCTGAAACAACTGCATATACAGCAACGAGCGGCAGCGTCCCACCCTTGGGGCAAGGCCAGGAAGAATTCCCCAGCCACCTGGGCCAGAAGCATGGGTTATGGTTTGGAGAGGCAAAACCAGATTGAACTGTGTGAGGAATAACGGAATTTCATCAGCGAGCAGTTTAAGATGGTAAATGTTGAACTGGGGGGGAGAACTCCTAGCTCTCTCTGTAGATGCCAAATTTGTTGCCGGTGTTATTCTCCAAATGAGCTTTCTGTGAGCTCCAGAGAGCAGGTTACTTAGTTAAAACACTGTATGTAGTCAAGTCTGAAGCATTAACACCTGAATCAGCAACTTCTCAGGGAGCAGGCACTGTCGTGCCAGTCAAGGGTTTCTAGAAAGAGCAATGGTGCTGTAAAATGCTGAGACAGAAAGCTTGTATTTGTAGTAGAAGTATTGGGGGGAGCTATATATCCTCACTCTTTTTTTTTTTTTTTTTTTTTTACCTCAAATCAATTTCTGCCTGAGCTACAGAATTCAGCATGAGCTTGGGATTTCTAGCTGAAGCTTTGCTGGGAAATTTTGTCTGCTTCTGATAAATCTGAAAGTGATATTGTTGAGTTACATGTGAGTGCAAACCACGCTGGGAATGCTGAACGCGGGTAACGCAGGTTGCATAGTGCTCCTCCAGACAGTCCCAGGGTGTCTAATTCTCAGTACTCTGTAAGCAGTGAGTTGGAAATGCTTTAATAGCCCTGTGAAGGCCAGGAGAAGGGGCTAACGTGGATTTTTTGGAGGCAGGCAGAAGTTCACGGCTGCACATTTCCAGTCCTGAGTCCTATCACCAGGTGGGGTCACTGAGAGGCTGTAGCAGATGATGGATCTGACACCAGGGGCTCTTTGCTTTTTATCTGTAAAACAAAGATTGATATTATTTCGCTTGCTCATTAGCTTGATTTTGCCATATCTATGCTCTCTGGAAAAAGGCGTCTTGCTTTTTTGTTTGTTTTTTTTTTAAACATATACAGTGGGACTGGTGCAGTTGACATCTGGTTTCACTGGATGCTTCCTAGTCCTCCTTCACTTCCATTAAAAACAATCTCACAAAACAAAAACCCTAATCATGACTCAGTCTGACATGAAAACAGTTCATTAAATAGGTATTAAAATGTCTATTTTTCTACCATGCAGATCAATTACTATTTTTGTAACATCAAAACCACCATCCAGAAGAAAAGATCTATCATCTTGTTTTTAATTTGTGAAGAAAGAAGGGGTTTAGCATTGTAATCAAGAAAAATCTATTACTTGTTAATTAATCTGAGCCCAGTTAGAAAGCAGAGGGCAGGAAGCCGTATCCCACGTATGCCAGGGTATAAAGAACTGGTAATGAGACGGGGGGGGAAAAATTAAAACTGAGTTTTGAACTGTAATTTCAGAAGGCGAGAAATTACAGCAGTGGGCTATTTAGGCTTGCAAACGGAGATGTTTGACTTATTTTTAGACAGAACAAGAAAGATAATCAGTGGATCTGGAGTTCAGATAGGAAAAAGCAAACAGAAGCAAGCTCTGAGTCAGTGGAGGAGACTGACCCTGGAGAAAAGCCTGTCTGAAACCTTCCCTCCTGGTTTCTGAGAACACAAACTCCCAGCTGTGCTAACACCTACTGGTTAGGGGTTTTTTCAGCCCTTGCAGTTTACAGTGGGAAACAATTTATTAGTCTCATTTTATCTCCAGTTTAAGAAGAAAATAAGGGAGACTTAATGCACACATTCAAGACAGTAAGACTTAAAAGTAGGGTTGCTTTATCCACCACAAATTAAGTTGTGTTGTAAACTACGTTGCACTGCACCTCTGTAGCACCTCATCATCCTTATTACTCTGTTAAAACTATTGCACCACATCTGTTGATGCAGCTGGCACAGCCTTGTAGCTTTGGAATTTGGAAAAGTGCATTATCTGAGGATGTCACCCTTTTGGGTTTTTTCCTGCTTCCAGTTCTAAATTTCAGAATATACAACACTTCTTGCTTTTGAGATGAAGTCTCTTATAGGATGTGTTAGCTCTAAACCTTGCTTCTGAAATTGTTGGGCAGCTCAGTGCCATCATGCAAGGCGATGGGCATCTGCAGTTCTCACTGCCTTCAGGAGGAATTGAGTCATTGGTACCAACCAGACAGATGAACACACAGAATGAGAGAGCACAAGAATGATAATTAAAAAAAAAACAACAAAAAAAACCCAACCAAACAAACCAAAAAACCAAACAACCCCAAACACAAAAACCACCTTTTAAAAAATATTGAAACCATAAACAGTCTACAGTGCTTTAATTACGATTGTGTGCTGGCTGCGTAATGGGACAGAATTCACATTACTGGATGCAGGGATGAATCGGGCATAGTATTTTGTATATTTTTAACAAGTTTGGGCATATAAATTTAACATAACTATGTGTTTCTGTGAGCCTGGAAGGCTCATTTTTAGTGTCATTAGGAAATTTGGGGTGTTTGGTAAAATCCTTGCAACTATTACTGATCCTAACTACCTGGTTTTGTCTACTATTAAATGGTGTTCGTCAGGACCCATCGCTGCGCTGTTCTGGAGTCTTCTCGAGGGTGACAAAGCACTCAGCAGTGATCGTGCTGGCCTTGCAAAAGCAAACCCACTGGATTTAATGGAGGTGTTTGAATGAACAAACCATTAATGATTTGAATCATATATGACTGTGGCTCCCTTCCTCCTAGCAGTGCGAGTGCCATGGTCTCCATTTACAGAGTAATTCAGTTTTGCTTATGACAATGCAAATGGCATTATTTTGGGGGTTTGTGGTTTTTTGGGTTTTTTTTAAAGCACTAATTACAGTAAATAGCTTATTCTAATGTACTAGGTGTATTTCTTATCTACGAGCCTTAAAACTAGTGTGCGTGCCTCATGAGTCAGACTAAGCTCTGCTGGCATCTTGCTCAGCTCTCTGGGCAGCACTTGCCTGAGGCTGGCCACGTGTCAGTATGAAGCATCTTCGGGGGCAGAGGACATCAACAAAATTGCTGTGGATTAGCTTTTCTCCTAGTCGGTGGGGTTTTTTTCCTGTTTCTGCATCATGCCTGGTTCTCAATATTGTTTGTGTTGAGTATCTGCTGTGGTCTAATGTGGGGTAGTCAGCTGATGGGTGACAGGAGAGGAGCAGCAGAAGGCGTGAAGGGAGGTCTGTACGTGCTCAGCCTGCACCAACGTGTGAACGTAGCTACCACCGGGCGGATGATATAAGAATTCTTTTCCATCTGCTCCTATCTATATTTGAATCCACAGGAAAGTGTCCTCCTTGTAAGACACATGAATCTCTAATTTCAAAAGCCGTCCCTATTTCGGAAGTTCCTTTGGCAGGTTGGCTCTGGTTTCCCTGCCTGTGCTGAGCACTCGGCGCTGGGAGATGCTCCAGAGGGGCTCATCACGCACTGTAATGATATGGACCCAAAATAGCAGGGCGATGTCACCTAGCAACTTGCCACTGTTGCAAAAGTCTTTGTTGGAGTGGATCAAGGTGACACTTTGCTGCTATTTTCAGATCCACGCTTCCTGATGGCTGTTGTCGCTTTATTCCTCCGCTTTATTTATTTATTCCTTTTGCTGAATCATAGACCTGGAAAATACTTCTTAGGTCACTAGAATCCAAGATTGTGCCTCCTGATTTATTTTGCTGCCTATTTTCCAGTTTTACGTGGCACACAGCAACTTAAAACGGACTATGAGAGGCCAGCTGTGCTTCCTTAATGAAGCTTTCCTGCTGCGTGAGGACTTTCTTCTCTGCTCTTTACGTTAAAATTAATGGAGCCGCTCAAAACTTAATGCTCTCTTTGCCGGGATTGTTTCCGCAGCCGGGTGCAGCTATGGTGTGATGGCAAGCGCTGAGCGGCTGTGCAGGCACTGCCAAGGTGCAGGGCATGCACCTTGCACGGCTGGTGCCAGGAGGTGGCTGCATGCCCTGGCACAGCCGCTGCCTCCGATAAATCCAGATGTCACCATTTCCTCTCCCGTGGAATTCCTCTTTCCCTCTGAGTCTGTGATTTTTTTTAGCACCGAAGAGCTGCCGTTCTATATCTAGGTAGCTTTTGCCGGTCCGTGGAATGAGTATACTCAAATGGCAATATTTAACGGCTATGTTAAAACTGTCGAAGTTGCAGTCGAGAGCTCAGAAAATGCCGCAGTCCCAGGTTGCAGCTGCAGTTTGGACAATCTGGCAATGGGCTACATGGTCATTGATGCTATATTCACCTGCTCTCGTTTCATTGCAACTCTTTATTGCAGTCAATGTTTGTTAATTACAGGAGATAGCTGTACAATAAATAGTTATTTAGTATTTCTTGCCTGAGTCTTAATTTAATGTGTGGCTCTTGCATGAACTATACCCTACCAGCCAAAGGCAGAATTATTCATTTCCTCACAGAGCCACAGGAAAAAAACCCCTTGTGTGGATGTCTTAGTTCTTACAAACTACTGTGGGTTTGGGTTTTTTTTACAGTTCCTCTGTGTGACAAGTCAATGCATGTGGTCTGTTGGTATTTAGTTTTTAAGTAAGTGAGGGTCACTTATTCAGAGCACATTTGTCACAGACTTCAGGGCTGCCATTTGCTGGATTTCTACAACTCAGACCCCAGGATATTGAGCTGTGTGTCCCGAAAATGAGAAATGAGGTGGGCATGTGTAGGTATCATTTCTTTGACTAGTGCAGGGATATATGTGAATTGTATAACAGAGATTATCTTTGATTATCTTTGCCCAAAGCTGTTGTTTGCCCTAAGATATGTTGTTTTCTGTTCTTGTTTCCAGGCCTATTACCTTCTAGTTTCTGGAATAAATAAGGCATAATTCCTTCACCTACAAACCCCTTGTTCTACACAGTCGTATTAGCTCCAGGCCAGAGGTGTAGGCCATCCTGAGTGTGGCAGGACCCGTACCGAGCAGCTGGCTTGTGCGGAGGTGATGGGCTATGTGTGATGAAGCTGTAAGCAGAGTAAGCGGGGTGTGGGTGTCTCTGCATCCTGGCCCTGCGTTCTTTATTTTAGTGTTTCCGTGTGGTCTCCAAATTATTTTTGCTCTGTAACATCTACTTTGAAAAGTCAATGTTGGTGTCTCTGGTTACTTGTGTAATGATGGACCTCCTTCTAACTGCCCCAGCGCTGGGCGCTGAATGCCGGGGGACATGGATCACCTCCCGCGCCTTGCTCCTCCTGGGCTTCCCTGGTGGTGGTCAGCATCATATTTGATTCTGGGCATCCTTACTTCAAAAATGGAGTAATTAATCTGTTTTAGAGGCATCCTGGGTTCCTCATCCTTTCTCACTTCAACTCTGTTTCCCTCCTAGGAATCTGGGTTTCTTGCTCAAAACACAAGCTTTCTATTGCCCGCCAAAGCAGTTAACCCTCCCTGATCTTTTTCTGTTCCTCTTAAACACAAGTTGCTGTTTCCAGGCTTTTCTTTCCTTCCCGCATCTCTTTGCTGCAGTCCTGAGAGCCAGGGTTCAGAGCCTCTCGCCCATCCGAGGGCTCTGCAGCCCAGCTCTGGGCAGCATCCCCGCTGCAGGGAGAGCTCCTGCTGCCCCATCCATCACCCAGACGGGTCAGCACAGTCCTTGTGGGTGTACGTGTGTGTGTGTAGTGTGGGGTGTCATCCATCTCAGCTCCTGCAACATGACTCATCCAGTCCCAGCTGCGCTTTTCTTTCCTCCTGTGGGAAGAGGGAGGAGGACATACACGAGTCTCTATTTCTGCTATGAAAATTACACCCTTACGTTAGTCCCAGAAGAAGGAGTGTGGAGGGAAGGAGCTGAGCACCCAAGCAGAGGAGCCCATCAGCCCCACCGAGGGGGGAAGATCCAGTGTCCCAAAAAAATGGACTCCCACCATGCAGCCCAACCTGAAGCCTCTTCCTCTCTCCCTTAGCACATTTGAGTTTTATAGAAACCCACTGCAAAATGAGAGAAAGACTTGCATGAATTTGGCCTCTTTGAATGGAGAAGGGCAAGTTCGTCCAGCTGCTTTCTATGCACCAGGGTGAGAAGTTTCCTGGAGGTGACCCTGTGCCAGCCCAAGCCCTTTTCAGGGCTGTCCTGGTCCTGCTAAGGCTTTTTGCTTTTCCTTTCAAACCAGGAGCAAAGCCAGTACGGCTCAGTGATGTGCACTTGCACTATGTGCCGTCTCAGTACTTAGAGAGCAAATCGCTTTCAAACCATCTCTGGAGTTTTAGAGGGTCCTGTGTCGGACATGCAGGCAGCGCTGCCTTATGCTTCTTTGGAAACACTATCTGGTGAGCTATGTCTTGGTGTATATATGGAGGAGTTTGGTATATCCATGTGTACATGCATATGTGTGAGTACATATATATGTTTTACTCCTGTATAATTTTAAGCAGCTGTTAACACAGTAATGGGTGCAACGGTTTGTACACCAATGCAGGAGATGCACAGGGTTACTACAGCAGGATCACATCAGTGTTGCTGAGATTCAAATTTGCCGTGGATCAGAACTTGAGACATGAAAACGTCATGTTTTTCTAACCAGTTGGAGCTTGGTTTTGTTACCTCCTGCTTTTTCAAGGCCAGTCACTGCTCTTCAGCACCACTTAAAAAAACTTGTACAGCTGTCGGTCCACTAACACTGACATGTTTCGATGGAAGTCCTTCCCAACCCGAAGAGTGGAGACTGGAGGTGTGGGGATGCTGTCGCAGGTAGGACCAGCTAGGGCAGGCTGAGTTGGCAGCAGCATCCTCTCAGGGAGCTAGAGCTGTATTTAGGGGTGTAATCGCATCACTGGTTTCTTGAGAAGCAGTTTGGAAAGTAGCCCATTGCTAGGCCTGTCACCAGGGCATTTTCTTCCAGACCCTGCTCTCAGCAGCAGCTGAACTATTTTAGCTGAAATTTTCTTCAAGGGTTCAGCACAGAAGATTTAAGCCTGAACAGTTTCAAGTTTGACAGAGCTTCACGAAACTGAAGACGGAGCTTGTAATGGGAAGTATCAGCCTTAAGAAGGCAGGGTTTGGTCCTTGCTGCTCAAGGGACATTGAGTGGTGGGGTTGTGCTGCTCTTCTTCGCCTATAATGAGCAATCCAGAGAATAAATAGCAAAACTCAGTTTGCAGAGCACTGTGTGCTGCACATCTGACTTACCTGTAGTTCTTTTCTGAGGGCTATTTATTTGTGTAGCCAGAGTCTCTGTGCTCAGGTCCCAGGTGTCCTAGAGCTGGCTGCCTTGGGCAATACTGCAGGAGCACAAAGCCTCCCTGAAATTTGGGAATTCATCTGATACCCGATCAACCTCCACTTCTGTTATTTGAGGATGTTATTTAAGAAACTAGAGGCAAGAAGAGATCCCAGGGCTCTTGCAGACCCAGCCATCTCCCTTTTCATGTTAAAAGGTCTCACACAGCTTTCCAGACAAAGCCTGGAGAGGGGCAAAGGCTGATTCAAACCAGCTTTATTCTCCCCCTTCCCGGGAGTGGAATGATTTCCCTGGGGATGGCGTAGGCAAGAGCTGTGCCCACAAGCAAAGGGAGGATAACGTCCCACGTCCAGGCTAACGCCCAAACCTCCCTTTTCCCAAGTCAGTCCCATCAGCTCCTCTGCTTCTCCCTCCATCTTCTCACCTTCCTGCAGAGCCACCCTCTCGCTGCACAGCTCCACTTCTGCTACAATGTGGATTTTCTCCCTTATTTTTGGCTTCTTCTCAGTTGATGCAGAAATGCAGCTGGGCCCCATCAGCTCGGGGGAAGCTCTGACCTGGGAAAGGCTCCAGGTCTCTTAGTTTGCTGCGATAGCTCATTCCTTTCCTCTTTCCTTTGGGAAAACCAATTAAAAAAAAAAAAACAGTGAGGGAGAAGCGAGTGGAGATGGGAACTGTTTGTGCCAGCTCTGCTCTCAGCGTCTCCCTGATCCCCTCATGGGAAAGGTGGCACAAAAAAGTTTTGCCCACAAAAATGAGTCTCTGCTGATGGTCAGAGCTGGGCAGGAGGCTTTTGCGCTCAACTTTGTCCAGGCTGTTTGTATCTCCATTCCTTCCTCCTCCTCCCGGTCCAGAAGCCCCAGACGCCTGCTGCGCTGTGTGCCATTGCCGGGCTCTACTGTGCTTTGCCATGTGCTGCAGCTGCTGTTGCAAGTCTGTGATTCTGCACTGGAGCAGGCTGCAGAGCCAACGTTACCTACCTGTGCTTAATATTGCTGTTTAAAAATAATTCATCGTGATAGTCAAGATTTGGGCACTGCAGGGAAAGGAAGCAGAGAGTGCTGTACCCGAGGGGCCCTGGCAGGTACGGTGCCGGTTCCCAAAGCCTTGCCAGCGCACCCTGGCTCTCCTTCCCGGGCGAGCTGTCCTTCCTGCAGCTCTGCTTGTCCCCTCCCGCGCTGAGCTGCCTTTCGGTGTCCTGCCCGCCTGGCTCTTACCCTGTGGCTGCCTTGCCTGGACAGCAATCGTCTCAAATCCCAAATCCTCCTCCACCTCTGCTCCAGCCCCTTTCCTTCCAGGTCCCCTGACTGGTCACCCTACGTCCCCAGCAGTGTCCCACCACCCCGGTGAGTCTCAGTCTCGAGCCTTCTCCAGTCCAGCCAGCATCGCCAGTCCATGGGCTCCCAGTGAGGGTCCCCCAAGCCCTGTGGCAGGGGACAAAGCTGGCAGAGGGTGACGCAGGCAGAAAGAGCAACTCGGAAGGAGGCGATGGTGTTGGCACTGTGCAGGGAGGAGGTGAAGAGGCTCTATGGAGCGGCTGGAAGTCCCGCTGCCCGTTCCTTCGGGGTTTCACTGCCCGTGGGGCTGCCTGAAGTAGTATTTGCGGCAGCATGGCCCTGGGGGCAGCCGGGGGTGGTGGGCAGCCAGGCTAGCTCCCCTGCCGTGGCACTGCCTGGTCAGGGACTGGACTGGTAAAAACAGGCAAACTGCAAAAACACATCCCAAGAGCAATCCCAGCTGGGCTGCAGGCAGCTGCCTGCTCAGAGCCCGAAACGGTTAACAGGCAGCGAGGCCAAGCCGGTCCTCCCACCGGCATGAGATCACCGCTGCCACCGCCAATCCTTGATCCAATCCTCGCTCCGTCTGGCAGCAAAAGAGCCGGGAGCCAAAGCTGGGAGCGAGAGCAGCGGCAGCTGAGATCGTGGCCGGTCTGGTCTGCACCGAGGCACCCCAAGCCACTGGGGGAAGCTGACCATGTAGGATCCGGCCTCTTCCCTCCATCACCGGCACAGCGGTGGGTCGTGGCGGGACGGTGACCGGCGTCCAACCCAGCCGCGCTTTGCGCTGGTCATTCCTGGGTTTTCTCGCCAACATGATGGGCTGCAAGTCCAACTCGCTCACTTGCCTGCAGGGAGGAAAACCAGGGCTGCCGCTGGCCACGGCCACCGACTCCACCGCTACGCTCAACAAGCTGGCCCTGGCCACGGGCGGGACTGAGAAATCCTGGTACCGCTGCATCTTCCCCTTCGGCATCGTCTCCGTGGTCATCGGCGTAGCAGCGACGTGCATCACCTTCACCATCAATGGCCCACAAATGGACATCGCTAAGGTGGTCTCGGTGGCCACCTTGATCTTTGGGGTGGGCCTGCTGGTGGCTGCCTACGTGTGCTGGCGGGCCAAGCGGGAGAGGCAGCGGAAGAGGCAGCGCCAGGAGCCCGTCTCCTTAGAGCAGGGAGCCCTATGACCCAGGCTGGGGGCAGAGGCTCAGCTCCACCCGGAGCCCCCTGCTTACGCACCCCCCTCCGCCCAGCGCCCAACGGTAGAGGGGTGACGGCACCGGCTTTGTCGCACCCGAGGAGGTCCGGACCCTGCCCGAGGTCAGCTTGCTGTCATTCTCCACCCCGCCGAGCCACGCCACCGCCCGTGCCCGGCCATCCCTGCTCCCGTCGCACCTGCCTGCCCGGGACCGGCACGGAAAGAGTCCAGAGAATGTCCCACGGAGCACGTCACCGTGCACGGACCCGCTGCCCGTCCTCGCGACGCGCTGCCCCGCAGCTGGCAGCCACAGCGAGCCCACAGCGCTGCTCTGTGCTGGGGGATGCCGAGACAGCCCAGCATCCCCTGCTCGGCGTCAGAAGGAACCAGTGTCACTTCTGTCCTCTTGTGTTTTTTCCCTGTCGTCAGGACCCGTATGGCTCAGGACAAAAGGAGTTTCGAAAGAAACTCGCTCGGTGCGGAGAGATGCGGGGCAGGCTCGGCGTGGGGCTGCAGGCAGGGGAGGAGGGCTGGCAGGAGGCAGCAAACTCCGATGCGTGAGCGTGGCTGACTTGGTACGCGAGCCCCTGGGGACAGCGCGGGTGACGAGGGGAGGTCGGGAGCTGAGCGCAGCGGTGGGGGGTGACAGACTTTGGCACCTGCCGGGGGGGCGCGGGGAGCTGAGGGGCTCAGGCTGGGCAGCCCCCATGGGTGGCGGCTGTTGGGTGTTTGCTGTTCACGGTGCGGCACGGCGTGGCAAGTGGAGGAGGAAAGCGGGCTCTTTCTGTCACTGTGTGTCCCGGGGCACAGGTCCCTTCTGCGAGGTGTGTGTGGGGGGTCCCGTCTGCCTGGGATGCCCAGGGAGCAGGGGCTCATGCTGTGAGCTCGCAGCAGCATCCCCCAGCTGTGGGAGTCTGAAAGCAATTCTATTGCTGGAGAAGGAGCTGGAGTTGCATTAAAAAGAAGCAAATACATTTTTACCACTTTTTTTTGGAAATTAAGTGCCTGCTCCTGTTCTTTGAATTTAGCTTTAAGCTCTTTACCCTAAAAAAATAAGCATGAGACGTGGGCACGGGGGTCCCTCTCCGGAGGCTCTCAGAGCAGTACCTCTGCTCCATGCCTGGCCGTGGAGGCTGTGGCAGAGCTGGGCTGCAACCCTGCCCTGGGGGCTGGCCCTGCACCCAGAGGGGCCCCCCGAAACCGGTCCTCCTCTGGGCTCCTGCATGACAGGCGGCCGTGCCAAGAGCTACAGAGAGCAGCCACACTCCCGGCTGCTCGGCAGCTGGAGGCTTTCCACACACAGCAGAAGAGAGCAAATAAAGCCAAAAAACCTCAAGCGAGGGCACACGGGAGCAAAGTCAAGCGCGCGAGGAGCTGAGGGGCCGGTACCCTCGTGAGCGTACCATGCCACGTGCCATCCTTCCTCCCAGCAGCTCTGCTCCCACGGGTTCTGCCCCTGTAATTAAATCATGCTCTGCAGCCAGGAGAAAGTCCCGGGAGCTGCTGCACGCCACAGCGTGCGTGGCCTGGAACCGCCATGCCTGGGATACCAGGACTTGGAGTCCCAGTCCTGCAAAGTCAGGTTTCGAATACCTGTGGAGTTTGGGAGGTTTGGAGACACTTTCAGCCTCAGCTCTGACTGACGCTTTACTTCCAGGAGCAATTAGGAGATGGGGCGGTGTTACGGGGGCCAGCCCAGCTCTGCAGTGGGTGATGAGTTTAGCAGGCATCGAGCCTGGGCTGTTCTTCAGAAGCCTGATAGTTGTTTTGGGGTGTTTGTGTATCTGAAGTTCGTGGTTTCAGCCTATCTTGGGGTAAGCAAACCAGTCGTTTCCAACCATGGGGGCTCAGTGGTGTACTGTGGGAGATGCTCAGCAAAGCACTCGTGTATTGAAGAGTTTGAGGTGCCAGCTCAGTTTTATTATTATTGTTATATCGGGGTTTTTTTTTTATTTCCTTCTTCTTGCTATAATATTTCAGGCAAACAGGTTTGCAGCTGCCTGCAAATTCCTGTGCTCTCACCTTGCTCATCACCACCGCCTCAATCCGCCGGCTGGGCCATCAGCCCCCGCTCCCAATTCTGCCCAAATTTAGCTCACTTTAAAAGTGCTCAGCCCTTCTCCCCCTGCACTGCGAAGCAAGCGCTGTCTGACTAGGATGCAGGGATGGGTTGTCTGTGCACACCAGAGGAAAGCCTTGCTAGCCAGCCCAAAATCGCTGGCATCAGGCCCCATTATATCACACCCTTTTTGATCTGGAAAGCTGATTCCCCAGAGCTGAATTGCCTCTCTCCTCCTGCTCCCAAAAAGCTTGCTGGGGGTGGCTCTCAGCAGGGCAGCGCTTCCCTGGTGAGGTAAAGCCCATCCCAGAAAGAGACTGGATAAGTTGGAATGCCAACCCAGCCCAGTCCTGGGCTAAAATGTCCTCTGCAGACCGATACTTTCTTTTGTTTCTGTTAAAAACTTCACTGGATTTGATTTCTGTAGTAAGATGCACACACACACAAAAACTCTCCTGCTATCTGCAATGATTTTATTTTTGTGGACGGACTCCGGCAAGTTCCCCGGTGGGACTGTGGCCACTGCACGCGCTGGTTAAAGGGCAAGTCCTAGAGAAATTCATCTCCTTAAAGAGCACCAAGTGATTTTTTTGGCTGCAGGCATAGATGGCCAGGAAAGTTACACCCTGTTCAGCAAAGAAACAGGAAGGAAGAAGATAAAAGGACCCACACGGTCAGTCCTCACTCACAGAGCACCCAGGGATCCGAAATTTGCCACCTTGCTGGCAACCCCCTCGTATTGCTTTTCCTCGGGCAGCGTGCAGGGTAGAGCCGATGGCTCTCTGTTTGCTGGCAGACGACACCACCATCTCACCCTCGTCCTCAAGTCCCCACTGGTGGCATTGCGGATGTGTGGGAGCTTCCTGGCCATAGCCGGTCCCTTCCCTGTGCAAGCTGGAGAGGCTCCAGAGGGCATCCCATCCAGGCATCCCACCCATACATCCCATCCAGGCATCTCACCCATACATCCCACCCAGGCATCTCACCCATACATCCCATCCAGGCATCCCACCCATACATCCCACCCAGGCATCCCGCCCATACATCCCATCCAGGCATCTCACCCATACATCCCACCCAGGCATCTCACCCATACATCCCATCCAGGCATCCCACCCATACATCCCACCCAGGCATCCCGCCCATACATCCCATCCAGGCATCCCACCCATACATCCCACCCAGGCATCCCACCTGTCGTGGTTTAACCCCAGCCAGCAACTAAGCACCACGCAGCCGCTCACTCACTCCCCCATCCAGTGGGATGGGGGAGAAAATAGGGAAAAAAAAAATAAAACTCCTAGGTTGAGATAAGAACGGTTTAATAGAACAGAAAAGAAGAAACTAATAATGATAATGATAACACTAATAAAATGACAACAGTAGTAATAAAAGGATTGGAATGTACAAATGATGCGCAGGGCAATAGGTCACCACCCGCCGACCGACACCCCGCCAGTCCCCGAGTGGCGATTCCGCACCGCCACTTCCCAGTTCCTAAACTAGATGGGACATCCCATGGTATGGAATACACCGTTGGCCAGTTTGGGTCAGGTGCCCTGGTTGTGTCCTGTGCCAACTTCTTGTGCCCTGGCTGGCCACGAGAAGCTGAAAAATCCTTGACTATAGTCTAAACACTACTGAGCAACAACTGAAAACATCAGTGTTATCAACATTCTTCACATACTGAACCCAAAACACAGCACTGTACCAGCTACTAGGAAGACAGTTAACTCTATCCCAGCTGAAACCAGGACACCATTCCATACATCCCACCCCGGCATCGCACTGCACACCATGACGCTGTTCCATGTGGTGCAGTGCCCAACACTCACCGGGTGCCTCGGCCCTGGGCGCTCTCGGCACAGCAAAAGGCCGGGTCTCCCACCAAGTGCTGTTGGCGGGGGCAGGCGGCTCACGGGATGCTTTGTTGCCCAAACCCAGTAGCTGAGGTGTTGGCGCAGAAGCTTTTGGCAGGCAGCTGTGGCACGGCCAGCTGGATGCGTCTGTCCCCAGGAGTGGGGAAATGCCCTGGGAAGGCAGCGCTGCGGCTGTCTTATCGAAATCTGGGGCTAAAAGACTCTCTTTACCTTTTCTAGGCGAACAGAACCAAAATTAATAAACCTCTAAAGCTCACTTGAACACCAGTCTTCATCTGCTTTGCTTCCACCGTGCCTGCGGGGAGCTGCAGCCTGGCCCGGCCGTGCCCCCCCCCCGACGCAGCGCTGCTTGCTGGAGACCTGCACCCTGCCAGATACCTCCGCTCCCCTGGCAGGCGTTATCTGGGGAGGAAAGATGGTTCAAAGGCTGTGCCAAGACACCTGCTTCCCAAAGTCATGGTTCAATATAGCCTGCCCCTTGCATTGCACCAACACCCTCCGTCAGAGGCTGCTTTTCCAGTGTAGTGGGAATTCTCCCTTACACTAAGGACCCTAAATTTGCCTCCAGTGACAGCCTCCCCAAAGCTTTCTCCATAACAACGATTCAGCCCCATTAATATATTCAGCTTTTGTGACAGCAACGTGCCCTGTTTCTCCCAGATCCACTCAAATCCCCTTTCAACACTGAATAAGCTTAAAAGGAAAAGTGCAGGTTTTGTTGCATCAAAGTGAAGGGTTAAAAGTCATTGCTAACAGACGGGAAACAGTTTCAAAGAGGAAACAAAAATAAAAATATGCATCCTTATAATACATCTGACATTAATTTCCTACCTTAGCTGACATGTGGGTCTGCTCCTGCTGCCTGGGTTTAGCTGCACGAGGTGGAGGTGGAGCTCCCGGGGCTGGACCAGGCTCTGAGCTCAAGTCTCCCCAGGGTATCCAGTCTCCAGTCCTCATTGGATTGGTGGGAATTCCTATTTCCCACTCCCTTTTGTGGCGACTGAAGTCTCGAGCCCTTCAGAGGCACAGTGACAGAGAGACAGTTGGAGAAAGACCATTTTTCCCGGCTGCCGCAGGACCCCAGCACGTCTGATGGAAAAAAAGCCACAACAACGTCGCCTTACCGGCGAGGCGGCTGTTGGCAGAGCTGAGTCTAACACTCAGCTAACACCAGGTGCCTGCGGGTTTCCCTGCGATGGGGGACATCCCCTGCCTTCATGTGACGTTTGGGTATTGGAGTGGGTGCCGAGATAATGCCCAGTCGCCTTCCCCGCGGGGAGCGGGACCCGCAGCTCTGCCCACTCTGCTCTCCCACCCGCATGGCTGGTGTGGCAGGGAAGGACCTGGCCAGCTGGCTTCTGGACAAGGGGATGAGATTTTGGGCTAGGGCGTGCACCGGAGGTCCGCACACATGCCATGGGCCGGGGACGGTACTGGGTCCCCCGCTGCCAGTGGTGCTGCCGGCTCTCCCGGCAAGCGGAGGTGCCGGGGATGAGCTGCTGCCAGAGGGAGAGGTGACCCCTGCCCGTGCGTGACTGCGTGTCTGTGCTGCTCCTGGGCACCCTAAAAAAGAGACGCACCTTCCAGCTTCCTAAACAAGCCCATCCAGATTTAAAAATACATTTATTTTTGCTGCTTCTCCGGGTATCAGCTGGGCCTGGAAATTCCCGGGTATGAGAAGCGAAGCTGCTCTCCCAGCCAGAAGCGGAGGTCCAGGCGAGCCATGGTCCTGCACAGCTCACAGCCCGACCTGACACACTAGTGAGGGTCTTGTTGCGCCAGCAAGGAGCAGAGAAGCCTGCACAGCCCGAGACGTTCATCCCTAGCTAAAACCACCGCAGCAAAACGGCGCCCGGCACTGTTCCCTGCACTTTAAAAACAAGTCCACGTGCGCAGGGAGGTGCGGGAATGGCCAAGCACGACTGCTTGGCTCCAGTCCAAAGCTGCCAGCAAAATAATGAGTAACTCCTAGACAGCTGGGCTGAATTCATGGCTAATAAACTAATTTATTTACTCCCCTTACAGGTTTGTTGGTTTTTTTTGCAGGGATGTGAATGGAAATTTTAACAGCTTTTTTTCCCTAGCTGTGCATGGAAAACTCTGTCTTCCCAGGGCAAGGACAAGGGGCTGAATGCCAGGCACCGAGTTGACATTGGGAGCAGATTTTGGAAACATGAAAATTACTAATAGACCATCTAACCCAGCCTTCCCCTCCCCGGGGGGGGGGTTGCTCTAATGTTGGTTTAGGAAACCCCAAATGGACAATTACAGAATATTTTGTTCTTACAGGAAGGTTTTTCCAACCAAATGCAGTTTCTGCTGAAGTCTGTGTGCTCGGAGGACTTACTGTCACAGAAGTATTGTTGCACACCAGCCCTGTTTCCATGTCCCAGCCAGCTACAGCTTCTCCTGGGAACCCTGAGCGAGTCTCAGTGCCGTGACTCAAATACAGCCGTAGCTTAAATTTGGGGACCTGGTGAGGTCCCCGTCACCGCTGCCGGAGGGGGGTCTGGGGGGTCTGGGGGGGGTGTGAGTGGGGACTGCCGGCTGGAGCGAAGGGTGAGGCCACCACTCACCTTCAAGAACTTCTTCAGCTCCTCTCGCTGCTGCTTGCTTGAGCCCTGGTTTGGGTTTATACCATCTTCCCCCAAGGTTTTGACATGGATTAAGGACAATAAGGTTCGGAAGGACGTTGGGAGATCTTGTAGCATGGCAGAGAAATGGGGTGCTCATTGCAATAAAGATGCTGGTGGCATTCAAAGGCCAAAGCTGCTGCAAAGTTTGCTCAGACCTGAAGGTAGGAGCCTTTCTTGTGCTTCTGCTCTCCAAACCAAGCATCTCAGCCCGTATCCTCCTCCCACGAGGCCCAGCCAGGTGCTTCTGGCTGGAGGTGGCTAGGGAGGTAGGAATCCCACCAAATGCAAAGTCTAACCTGAGGCAACATTACCTTCAAATAAAGCCAGTTCCTTAGTGCCGTGTCCGCTCCTGCGTGCCACCTTCTGCTCATCACAACCTGCTTTCAGGACAAGGCTGGGGGAGAGGCTGCTTTTTGCTCCGGCGTACCCGAGCTGAGGAAGAACATCGGAGGAAGCGCGTGGGATCCGGTCACACCAGCATCCTTCATCTGTCTGCTTTGGTGTCCCTTTGCTGGCAGACACCATCTTCAGGGCACCCCACAGTGGACTCGCGTGCCGTGCCTCCGGCCACCCGGAGCGGGCGCTGCGTGAGTGCCGGCAGGGAAGGGGCTGCTGGAAGGGGATGGCTGGCAGCTGCCCCTCCTCTTTACCCACCTCAGAGCTAAATGCACTTAGCAGTGTTTCCAGACCTGCTGCTGACTGCGCTTCATGCCTGGTTTTGTTGTTTATTCTCCTGGGTTTTTTGGTGAACCATGAGCACCTTGAATTCCGTTTTGTCGCCCACTGCCCCCAGGGCAGCCCCTGCCAAGGGCGTGAGACACCCAGGGGGGACCCCTGGGGAGGCAACAGGGCTTAGAGCGTTGGAGATCTCTGTGGGGCTAGATGATCTCCTGAGATCCCACCCAGATCTCATCTTCATCGCAGCCTGCTTTTCTGTGCGTTAGATCAGACCTGGAGTGGTGACAGCCCTGTGATCATCGGACCAGCCACGGTCTCCGGCGTGATGCCAGGATTTGCCACGTGCCTCTGCTTTGTAGCAGTGAAACCACCATGCTTTGACTGGAAAAATCTTTTCCACCTCTCTTTCCCCCTTTGGATCATTTGAGGGGACTCTGAGAACTTGCTCTTTCCCTTTTCCATCCATTGGGTGAAGCTGCTGCTATGGGAAGGCTGGAGCCAGCTGCGGGTCCCCAGCAAGATCCACCACCACACCATTTCTGACACGTGCTTTGGGTATCGCCCTGCCCCAGCAGATGTACCGCCATTGCCCCACTCCCCTGGTTCAGGTTCAAAATGCCATGACTCAAAACTATCCCTGGGCTCCCATATATTACCGTTGAAGTTTCTCAGCCAGTGCTAATCCCTCCCTGGAGCAATGCTGGGGGAAAGCAGCTTTCTCCCACTGTATGCAAACTGAGTTCAGAGACTGCTCTAGAGACCTGGAAAAGGCCAGCTGTGCAGCCAGCTCAGAGGGATCTCCTGTCTCAGCCTGGAGTTTATTAACCTTGTTTGTCACCATGACATAAGCCCACATCTTAAATGAATGGCTTATCCTTCTTGCAAAGCGTTGTGACGTGTGGCATGTTCTGTCAGCTCCCAGGAGCAAACCTCCGGTGACACTGCATGGCAAGCGTCCCAAACGGGCATTAAAAACAATGCAGGTTTTACCACAAGGCTGAAGAAAATCCATTATAAATGTCTGTCTTTGCTGGCAGCAAAGCTATTGGAGTGGTGCCCGGAGACTCATCCATGGTCAAGCACCCTTCTTGAAGCCCTGCCTGAAGATGCTCATGCTGTGAAGCAAACAGGGGGGCTGTTTTCTTCCCTTCCCACAGAATGGAACTGAGGCACAGAAATCCAGTGATTTGGTCCCATTTTCCATGCAGTATTTGCCAGAGCTGAGGCTTGAGCTCAGGTCTTCTGAGTTGAGCAGCCGGTGCCTGTACAGGCTCGGAGAGGCCAAGTTCAGCCCGGACACAGTGCGCCTGTCCATGCAGGTGATGGATATGAACATATTTGGACCTGCGCTGAACCGCCTGGGGCGTACTGGAAGCCAGCCCGCGCCGGAGCCAGCGATGGCATCAGACAGGGAGGACGGGCAGCGGGCTTGCTGTGTTCGGCAGCTGCCAGGGATGCTCCTGGCAGCATCCCACAGCGTTGCCCAGCCAGAGCCCACTGGCTTGTAGGAGGCAGGGGCAAACGTCTCCTTCCTTCGGCACAGATGGAGGAGACGTCGGCCACCGCCGCGCCGTCCCAGCCTCCGTCCCACCGGCCGCGCGGCGCCGGCGCAGCGGGCGCAGATGGGCAGGAGCGGTTGGCGTCACGCGCGGCAGCGGGGCTTCGCCGGGGACAGGTGGCTCCTTCTGCTGGGCTGGGGTCCCGCTGTCGGAGGGGGACGGGGGGGGGGATCGCAGCGAAGGCCTCCCCGCCGAGCGCAGGCAGACTCACGGCTGTGAAGGGAGCCGGTGGGATGCAGGACCCGCGGGCGAGACATGGGGTCCCCCACAGAGCACTCTACCCGTTATAAAACCCCCTATTTTTGTTCCAAGAATGAGACCCATGGGCTCCGCCACCTTTTATAAACTCTCCCATGACCTTTCAGCCCATGTTCCCTTTTTTTTTTTCCATTTTGCTGGCTGTGTGTCAGTCACCCGCCTTGCCCTGACAGCCCTTTGAGACCAAGAAGAAGCTACCCACGGCTGGTAATCCCAACAATTAGTGATGGCATTACAGCCCATCTAACAAATACATACAGACTGTGCTATGCACGGGTCGAGCCACCAAAGGAGACTGGAAAGCACGGCGTTTCGGACATCCAGGATGGAGCTAAACCATCCGTGGGGTGCCAACTTCTAATTTTAAGATGCAATTCTGCTGTCTTTTTACCCAAAATGGAAAGATGCTGGTGCCCAGCAGGCAGTGCTGAGGAGGAAGCCTTCACAAGCACACTCTTACTCGGTGGGAGGAAGACGATGCTCCGATATAGGACAGCTGAGATGCAGCAGAACGAGAAACCTGCATGTTCCCCACCACTTTCTCCTCCTTGCGATCATGACGACTGCCCTGCTCCACGCTTGCTCTGTGCTTCCCACCTGGCGAGATGCAAAATGCATTTTTCCCGAGTCTGTGCATATGCAGCTTGTGGAGATGGAAGAAAATTATAAAAGGTTATCATTCTCTCTTATTGATCCTGTGAAAACCAGGTACAAAACAGCATTATGTCATGAAACATATTAAAAAGAGTATAAATACCACGACATTATCAAGGTAAAATGCCAGAGACCATTACATTGTTATGGCTTTTTGCTGGACTAAAATTGGTTTCCATTAGAGGCACAGGAAGCTGTGGTACCTCTCCGTTCTGTCGCACTTACGGAGAGCTGTTCCTGCGCTCTGAGCTACAAGTACAGAGTAAAATCTCACTTTCATATTTAAAAGAACTAGTACATTAGGTCAAAAATTTGACCTATCTCCACTAAGTCAGCACATTATCAAGCACAGTCTGAAGTATGTTAAAAATCCAAGCAAACCCACAGCTCTCTGATGGTAGCCAACTCGGAAACA
Organism: Astur gentilis; assembly: GCF_929443795.1. Classification (NCBI taxonomy): domain Eukaryota; kingdom Metazoa; phylum Chordata; class Aves; order Accipitriformes; family Accipitridae; genus Astur; species Astur gentilis. Next base: position 1,762,864 of record NC_064912.1, read on the forward strand.
GTTAAAATGGCAGGTCTGGTAAACAATGAGGGTGTTTCGGGAAACTTTGCAGCACCTGTTAGTTAGCAAGTAATAGGTTTTTCCAGGGCTTGCTGCTGCGGGTATCCCTCTGGAAAAGGTAAGGGAACAAGTGTGGTCCTCCAGGAGAGCGGCAGGAGAAATGATGGCAAAAGCTGGTCTAGCAGGAGGCAGCACAGCGGCTGGTGGAAAACACGGGCTGTTCTCAGGCTTCTGAGAGGAGATAATAACCAGACATTTGGGAAAAATAGTGATAACTGAAAAAAAAAAGAGAGACGAGCAGTAAGGTTTTGTTTAAACAGAAGTGCCACTTGCTAATGCTGCCAGGGCTGTAGAGCTCTCACCAGCATTTCTCACTGAGCAAATTTCCTCTAACTGAGTAAGACCAAGGCGGCAACATTTCTTTTAAAATAAGCCTTAACTTCTTTAAACTACTTCTTTAAAAGCATTTCTCACATTATACTTAATTTTTTTAAAAGTCTCCATTTTCCAGCATTCCGCTTAGAAGCTTAAAAATGATATGACACCTGTGAGGGAGATTGTCCTTTTCTGTTGAGATGTCACGGAGGCTTTTAATGGCCACGCCATCCTCAGTGCTTCTTAAACCCAGTACCCCGCGAAGCAAAACCACTGCAGCTTCTTGCACTGGGTCTCTCTGCAGCAACATTTTCAGGACGTTATCATTTCCTTGTTCTGTTCACAGCAAAATAAATGTTTTACTTGGAGTCCTCTGTCCCGAGGAAGTTTTCTTGAAGAGCTGCCTAGCAGAAATCCTGCAGGGCCAGCTCAGCGATTAGGTTTTGCACCAGGCACTGGCTGACTGAAATGGTTTTTTCTCTTTTTTTTCATGATGCAGAGCTGTTACTGTTACTCTTTACAGGGCACCCAGCAGGTGTTTTTGAGGAAGAAAAGTATAAGCCATGCCAGAGCCCAGCAAAACTCATCTCAGTTAAGGGTACCGTGGCTCCGGCTCATGCGGCATGGGTCATTTTTTGCTGCCTGCTTTTGTTTGCTGGACTTTAAAAAGTGCCCAATAAAGGCTGAATGTGCGTAACTTGCAAGTTGTAGGCAGTGGCTCATGGTAGTGCCCCAGCTTGGTAAAGCACTTCCGTGGGATTTATTTTGAGCATGTGTTCGAGACCATATGCTGAAATGTTTTGCCAGAGCTAAGAATGGATCTGAAGCTGCTGAGAGTTTTACACGTTCTTAAGCGATTCCCTGAATCAGTCCCAAACTGGGTTAGTTCACAGCCTGCCCCACCTAGGAGCAAGGCTCAGATCCTGCTGGAATAAAGGGGACAAGAAATCTTGCAAAGTCTGTTCTTCTTCACTCGAAGCGCTGACTTTTCAGCATTAAAAAAATACTCCAGCTTACCAAATCCTTACATGGAGATTTTCAGTTTGACCAAAAATTTGGTGGGTATAGTAGGTGAACAAACACAAATAATTGGAAATTCCACAGCAGTAGCCCATCACATCACTGCCGTCCACGTGTCTGTCCTCTCCCGGAGAGCTGGGCTGTCTGGTGGGACTGTATCTGCCCTGACACGTCGTACAAGCTACGGTGCATCATGGCACATGTGGTCATACGGGGATGTAGCGACCACAGAGGAGACCAGAGGAATGAAGCACCCATGGCATAAACCCAAGAGGACCCGACTGGCATTTCTAAATCAACATTACTGCTTTTTTATGTCTTTTGGGTTTTGATAGTTGGATATTTATGTCATGGGGAGGCCAAGGTGGGAGCAGAAACCGGGGAAAACCAACCCAGAGAGCCGCTCTGGTGAGTGGTTTCTGCTTCTCTTGCAGGTGGGCTGCACAAAACCAGGTCTGTGAGATGCTTGCCACCAAACCCAAGGGGACCTCCAGGGAAAACATTGTCAGTTTGGTCGCTGCTTATGTGCCTGGGTTTTCAAGTCACTTGATCAATCTGTATTAAAAATAACCAAATGCTACAAAGCAGCACGACCCCTTACTATATTGTCGTCACAAAACTTGCTCTGGCTTTTCTGAAAATAGGCAATTCTGGAGTTAGAAATTAAGCATGAAAATTGGTTTCTTGAGTTTGGTATTCAAAACTTTCTGAGCTGTGCAGGAGCTGAGAGCAATGGCACACTAGCACTTCTTAAAATGAATGGCCAGCCTTGCACAATACGAAGACAATTGCAGGAGAGGAGACCTGATGATGGATGGCATTTTTTGGGGAAGGATGTGTTTGAATCCACTCATGGCTGTCTTTCCTGTGATCTAAGATTTATTAAAGCTGCTAAATATATTTTTGGACCAGACCATATCAAGATGGAGCGGGATCACGAGGAGGAGTCATGAGCCTCACCATCATGATCAAAATCCCACTGTGCTTGCAGTACAGTCAGTGCAGAACCCAGTACAGAACTGGGCTGGCTTATGCTGTCCCCCAATATCTCCTGGGATGATGGGAAACCTGGAGGGGGTGAGCAGGAGCGGGAGCCATATCGCTTGGCTGGATGGCGCTGAGCCAGCCGGCACGGTCCTGTGCGGCTCCTCTCCCCAGGAGATGTGCAATGCTTATGGCAACGTCAGGGGATGTGACCAGAGGGTCACCTAAATGGTGACGGGTCCCACTTTGGTGTCGCGGTAGAGACGGACACGACAAGTAACAGATCATGCAAAATGGCTCCTTTATTGTTCTAACACACCTTTTTATCCCCTTCTTCAGAGTATGTGTTAGTATATGGTTGGCTTAGTTAGTAACTAACAATTCATGATTGGTGAGTTCGTCAGGACGGTTCTTCTTATCACTATCTTGGTTTTGTACCGGTCTTCTCGGATCTTTCCAGACTTCTCAAGGATACACTACAAGCTGCTCGAGGTCGCGCTGTTCTCGAACTGTCAGGAATTCCGTAGACTCGTTGCATCCCCCGACACTTTGGCAGCTCCCCAATGTGCATCTCTGCTTTCTGCCTCGGGCTCCGCGCAGCCACGTGCCCCCAAGGGCCACCTTTGCTTTCCATTAGTGTGCAGAGCTCATTAGGTGTGTAGGCAGTGTCACGGCTGCCCAGACCGGCCAGCTCAGTCTGTGTTTGCATGTTGATGTTGAGCCGTGGATTGTGTTCCTGGCTCTCCCATCAAGTGCTTTCCAAGCCAGCACAGAGAAGTTCTCAAGTTAAACCAGCCACGAGATGCTGGCACCACGCACAGGAGCTAAAATACAGCCTCTGAGGATGTCTGCCAGAGATTTCTGATACTTCAAGATGCATTTAAAAGTTTCAGCCACTGAGAAAAGCTCAGATCTGGAGGCTCACTCGGGAGGTTTACCCCTGTGCCGCTTGCTGTCCTGTGGCTCCCCAGATGACAGCCTCCCCCTCTCCTTGTGATAACCCAAGGGCTTTGAAGGCATTTTGCACTCAGGAAGAAATGAGAAAGTTTTAAAACTTGCTGTCGACTGCGGAAGCCCTAAAGCACCACTGCATCTCTTCCATGTAAAGGTCAGCCTTATTTTTTGGGAGGCGCTTCTGCTGAATATTACCTACTGCAGTGTGACCCATGGCAGCGGATGGAGCGAGCGTAGCTGGGTGTCATGAGACTGATCTCATCAGTTTTAGATTTCATGCCTTCCAGACTGGCTGATCTCCCTTCTGCTCATTCATTAGGAGACAAGAGAACACAGCAATCTTCTTTGCAACACTTCTGTTGTCTGTAGCTTTGTTTGCTCCCTTTTTGGAGGACCTTTACAGCAGCAGGAACGTGCCTTCAGTGGCAGAATATATAGAAGCTGAATGCCTTTTGCTAAAGGCTTTTTAGAACTGACCAGTGAAAACTTCTTAGTGCTGGGTCATCACACAGACTTAAATCCAATCAGTTTAGTCCAAACCTCATAGTGCCACTACGGGGAAAGGGAATTTTCATGTTTACTGCACAGAAAGGATTTAAAGGGGTGCCCAAACTGAAGGCTGAACCCATGTGCAGGCAACAACTTACACTTGCCATCCGAAGTGACTGGCATCCACGGCAGGAGACACCAGCAACAAATCTGGAAAAAGAGTGACTCACTAGGGAAGTATAAGAAAAGTATATACACAAACATGAAGGCCATATGTTTTTTCCAGAGGAGAACCTCCTACTTGAAGACCGGCCTGGAATGATTGCTTTTCTTCCAAATTTGATCTAGAATAGCAACAGATCCACTTTGCTGCGAGACGTAGCCTACTAGCACTGAAAAGTGTACCTGCATGCCAAATTCATCCCTGTACACGGGGTGGTTGCACAGCCAGAGTTGCCCAGGCACCTGCTCTTTTTCCAGTTGGGAATTTGTTGGAATCAGGTATGTTGGGGCACTTGTCTGGGGTTTCTGGATGTCCAGGGTATGTCGGAAGAGTAGCTTCAGCGGGGCTGGTAGATGTCTGGAAAACTCCTGGTAGATACCCAGAGAACGTATCCACTGTGCATGCATAGAGCAACTCCACAGCAGGACCAAATTTTGCAATCTGAACTAAAGAGGGACCTTGTGAAGAGTCTGCGACTGCAAGCTGATGAGGAGAGGCATTTCACCAAATTCAGCTCACCAAAGCTACGGAAAGGTGATTGCAAGCAATCAAGTTAACCTGCATTAAGAAGCTGGCACATCTCAAGGAAGGTCTGGTCGCTGATTGTACAAACGCTGCCCTCCAGTGTGGGAGCCAACCAACAGAGATTAACGTCGGGCAGCTTGGCAGGGAACAAAACAGCGACAGGGTTAAAGCTAACCTATTGCTCTTTGCATTTACAATGCCTTGCTTGGGCTGAGGGACAGAACCTTAAGGTGTGCTAATGTGGGTGCACTCGGTTGTCTGCTCATCCTCTAAGGATGCATTAACCTTAATACTACGGGACAGGGTCTTAACTACAGAGGAAGCAGCACTGAAAAGGTTAAGAAGGGACTGGACTCTCCGACCACCCTTTGGGCAAAAAATATAGGCTAAATTAATTATAAATAGAGTAATAAAACATCCAAAGTGGAAGTACGTAGAAGAGGGACAGAGGAGGATGAAGCAATAAACAGCCTTGGCCCTATAAACAGGAGATAAAAATAGGGCAAAGAGATGTCATCAATCTGAGGGCTATTTTCAAAACATCATGTCCAAAAAAGCCTTGGACTGACCTTTTGGGGGAGAGATGGCAAGTGTTGAACAGAGGCTCTCCCAAGGGTGCGAGCGCTGCCTGTGTGGGCAGTGGGCAAAAGAACTGGGTCGGGTGGAGGAGCTGGGGCTGCTGCGTGGTGTTCCTTGTCTCGGGGACTTCAGAGCTTTTGTCACTGCACATGGTGATGGGAACTCTTATTTCTGTATCCAGACTGCTTCTGGAGACAGAGACTCATTCAAGGTCTTCTAGTAAGGGACACGTACTCTAATGGAAACAATTACAGAATTTTTTATTCCCCTTTCTCTGGAGAACTTCCCTATATATAGCTCAAACCCATCCCATTGTTCTTCAGATCTTTTCTCAGTGCTTGCCTTTCTTGCATCACCTACAAGACACACGGATGGAGACGGCTGCTGTCACGCTGCACGTGCTGGCCAGGACCCTGTTCTTGCTGTTTCTTACTCCCTCGGTCCATAGGCTGTGCCGGGTGGCCGATTTTGATGGGAAGCACTTGCGATGGGATCATCGTCTGTCGTGGTAGAGACGGACACGACAAGTAATAGATCATGCAAAATGGCTCCTTTATTGTTCTAACACACCTTTTTATCCCCTTCTTCAGAGTATGTGTTAGTATATGGTTGGCTTAGTTAGTAACTAACAATTCATGATTGGTGAGTTCGTCACGACGGTTCTTCTTATCACTATCTTGTTTTCGTACTGGTCTTCTCGGATCTTTCCAGACTTCTCAAGGATATACTACAAGCTGCTCAAGGTCGCGCTGTTCTCAAACTGTCAGGAATTCCGTAGACTTGTTGCATCCCCCGACAATCGTCCTGTTCCATGGCTGCATCGTGCATTGTGCAGTGTGCTTCGGGCCCACTCCTGCAGCTCCTAGGAGATACATCAGTAGCATTTATTTTTTAATTACAATGATCTACGCTATGCCCTGTGGGAATATTAGCAGAAACAGGCTGTGCATTGCCAGAAATCCCATTCTCCTTCAGTACTCCCTGGTGGGATTTTCTCAGAGTTGCTCTGTTGGGGTAGAAACTCCCTGGAGGTGTTGCGCCAGGATATTAACATTTTGCATCCTCTATGACGCGCTTTCAGCCACAGGCGCTGCAGAAGAGCAGCACAATAGTATTTTGTGGGCACAGAGTAAAAACCGCTGGTTTGTTTTGCATCCAAAGCCGCTATCTCCAAGGCCACATCTGCTCCAGCACGGACCTTGCACCTGGCTGAGATGCCAGTGAGCGTCCCATCCAGAAAACGCAGCATCCATGGTCAGAGAAACTGAGGAGTGTGTAGGAAAGGTGGAAACTTACTGTGACATGAGGAAGAGGAGAGCTGTGAAGGAGAAAGTGGTGGGAGAAAAGGGATTTCCTCCCCGAAGAGGTCGGAGTGCTGTCTGGGAGGGAGAGCAGGAAAGCCCAGCGTGCCCATCGGCCCGGAGGAGCGCGTCCTTGAAAGGCTGAAGAGCGGCTCGGGGGACGACAGAAAGCTCTGGGGAGAGGGAAGGAACAAGCCAAAGCCCAAGGCAGAAATTTCAACTTTTAGAGTCGGGAGCTCCCGGAATACAGCTGGAAGAGATCACATGAGCTCTTTTGAGAGGCTAGTGGTGCTCAGCGAAGGCGGCATCACGCTCTCCACTGCAAAACCTCAGGGATAATCCAGCAGTTTGTCTCCGGCCAAGCGTGCCTTGCTTATTCTTCAGCCAGACCCGGCTGCAGAGGGAGAAACGGGGCTTTCCCTCCCCGCTGCGCACACAGAGGCATGATCCCAGGCTCAGCGGGGTCTGGACTTGTTCTGATTTAATGGCATTTTAACCATGCCTCACACTAATCTTTGGCCTTTTAGCCTCCAGATCCTTGGCCAGCAGACAGAAAGGTCCCAAAAAGCTTTTAATTGTGTATGTAGCCTTATTGTTGTGACGGCTGCTGCCATACCGGTAAATGATAGCCTTAACCCTGCAGTGGGGGTAGGAAGCAGGGCAAAAAAAAACCCCTCTCGACAAACAAGCAGGGATGTTATTACAGCTTGTGTCACATCAGAGAAGTGAGAGCTGAGTCACTGCCAGGTATAGACAGTGACTGTGAGTCACCAGCATAACCCAGCTCATCAATAAATCCAGTGCTCTGCTGCCCAGCGCCCAGGCCAGCTCTCCCCTGCAGCCCCAATGCTGCTTCGCCAACTTTTGCAGATGCCCTCGCAGCTCCGGCCACCCAGCTGCCAGCCTTCGGCGCCCGTCCTTGCAGCTCGCTTCGACTCACAGTGTCTCCCCCCACCTCGCCGAGGAGAAGCAGGGTAGACCTTCTCTCTGGCAGAAGTGGTTGCCCAAACCACCCACACGCCATCAGGAGGACAGGACCCCAACCTTGCTCCAAGGGTGCTGGGTGATGCTGGTTCTTCTGGATCCAGCTGCCTCCTGCAGAAGTTGTGGAAGCTTTGCCGTGCTTGCAGCTGGGGTGCAGAGGACACATAGCGCTCAGCTGCTGGAGGAGAGTGGTGGAGAATTGCCTGTTTCACACTGGGGCACCCAGGCATGGTGTTGGCAAGGGCAGGGCGGGCAGAGACAGATCCTGCGCAGATATGAAGGAGCCAGATGCCTTCAAGGCTTTTTTGGCAGGTAGAAAACCAGCACGTGGCTGTATAGCCATGGTGTGACAAGTAGAGGAATTAGGGATCTGTGAGTCTGTGAGACTCAAGGCTGAACTCAATGTAGCCAGCAGGTCGAGAGGAGGAATTCTGCCCCTCTGCTCCGTTCTGGAGAGACCCCCACCTGCAGTACTGTGTCCAGCTCTGGGGTCCTCAGCACAGGAAAGACGTGGACCTGCTGAAGTGGGTCCAGAGGAGGCCACAAAAATGATCAGAGCGATGGAACCCCTCTCCTGTGAGGACAGGCTTGGGGTTGTTCAGCCTGGAGAAGAGAAGGCTCCGGAGAGACTTTATAGCAGCCTTCCAGTACTTAAAGGGGGCTTGTAAGAAAGATGGGGACAAACTTTTTAGCAGGGCCTGTATTGATAGGACAGGGGGTAATGGGTTTAAACTAAAAGAGGGTAGATTCAGACTAGATAGAAGGAAGACATTTTTTACGCTAAGGGTGCTGAAACACTGGCACAGGTTGCCCAGAGAGGTGGTCGATGCCCCATCCCTGGAAACGTTCGAGGTCAGGTTGGACGGGGCTCGGAGCAACCTGATCGAGTTGAAGATGTCCCTGCTCATTGCAGGGGGCTTGGACTAGATGGCTTTTAAAGGTCCCTTCCAACCCAAACCATTCTATGACACTATGATTCTAAATCCATGCAGAAATGTAAACTGACGTCTGTTCTCCTCTAAAACCCCAAAGGCCTGAGCTCTCACCCGCATGAGGGACCCTTTCTCCTCCCTGGTTCATCGCCCCAGCTGCAATTTGCATCTCCTCCCCAGCTGACCAGAAGAGGCTGGGAGGGCACGTGGCTCCCAGGGGTCCCCCAGCTTCAGAGCCAGCACCTCACCACAGAATAAATGGATTTTTTTTTTAATTGAGAACTTGTTAAAAGATCTATTGCCACTGGCTGGGCTGGCAAAGGCAGAATGCACTGAGGCCAGCGTGTCTGTAAGGAGAGGGTCTAGCCGGGGTAGCACTTCATGTTTTGGATTCTTGTTTTAATATGCTGATTTTTAATCAGTGAAATCAAGCTGAAGAGACAGACGCTCTTTTACCTGCATCAAGTGCCTGACTGGCCACGTGATGCTGCTGCAGTGCAAGAAGCGTGAGCAGCGTGAGCCGTGCAAGCAGCGTGAGCGGTGTGAGCAGCGTGAGCCGTGCAAGCAGCGTGAGCGGTGTGAGCAGCGTGAGCCGTGCAAGCAGTATGAGCAATGTGAGCAATGTGAGCCGTGCAAGCAGCGTGAGCGGTGTGAGCAATGTGAGCCGTGCAAGCAGCGTGAGCGGTGTGAGCAGCGTGAGCCGTGCAAGCAGCGTGAGCGGTGTGAGCAGCGTGAGCCATGCAAGCAGCGTGAGCGGTGTGAGCAATGTGAGCCGTGCAAGCAGCGTGAGCCGTGCAAGCAGCGTGAGCGGTGTGAGCAGTGTGAGCCATGCAAGCAGCGTGAGCCGTGCAAGCAGTATGAGCAATGTGAGCAGCGTGAGCCGTGCAAGCAGCGTGAGTGGTGTGAGCAGCGTGAGCCGTGCAAGCAGCGTGAGCCGTGCAAGCAGCGTGAATGGTGTGAGCAGCGTGAGCGGTGTGAGCAGCGTGAGCCGTGCAAGCAGCGTGAGCGGTGTGAGCAATGTGAGCCGTGCAAGCAGCGTGAGCGGTGTGAGCAGCGTGAGCCATGCAAGCAGCGTGAGCGGTGTGAGCAATGTGAGCCGTGCAAGCAGCGTGAGCCATGCAAGCAGCGTGAGCGGTGTGAGCAATGTGAGCCGTGCAAGCAGCGTGAGCGGTGTGAGCAGTGTGAGCCATGCAAGCAGCGTGAGCCGTGCAAGCAGTATGAGCAATGTGAGCAGCGTGAGCCGTGCAAGCAGCGTGAGCGGTGTGAGCAATGTGAGCCGTGCAAGCAGCGTGAGTGGTGTGAGCAGCGTGAGCCGTGCAAGCAGCGTGAGCGGTGTGAGCAATGTGAGCCGTGCAAGCAGCGTGAGTGGTGTGAGCAGCATGAGCCGTGCAAGCAGCGTGAGCCGTGCAAGCAGCGTGAGCGGTGTGAGCAGCGTGAGCGGTGTGAGCAGCGTGAGCCGTGCAAGCAGCGTGAGCGGTGTGAGCAGTGTGAGCCATGCAAGCAGCGTGAGCTGTGTGAGCAATGTGAGCCGTGCAAGCAGCGTGAGCCATGCAAGCAGCGTGAGCGGTGTGAGCAATGTGAGCCGTGCAAGCAGCGTGAGCGGTGTGAGCAATGTGAGCCGTGCAAGCAGCGTGAGCGGTGTGAGCAGTGTGAGCCATGCAAGCAGCGTGAGCCGTGCAAGCAGTATGAGCAATGTGAGCAGCATGAGCCGTGCAAGCAGCGTGAGCGGTGTGAGCAATGTGAGCCGTGCAAGCAGCGTGAGTGGTGTGAGCAGCGTGAGCCGTGCAAGCAGCGTGAGCCGTGCAAGCAGCGTGAGCGGTGTGAGCAGCGTGAGCGGTGTGAGCAGCGTGAGCCGTGCAAGCAGCGTGAGCGGTGTGAGCAATGTGAGCCGTGCAAGCAGCGTGAGCCATGCAAGCAGCGTGAGCGGTGTGAGCAGTGTGAGCCGTGCAAGCAGCGTGAGCGGTGTGAGCAGCGTGAGCCGTGCAAGCAGCGTGAGCGGTGTGAGCAATGTGAGCCGTGCAAGCAGCGTGAGCCATGCAAGCAGCGTGAGCGGTGTGAGCAGTGTGAGCCGTGCAAGCAGCGTGAGCGGTGTGAGCAGCGTGAGCCGTGCAAGCAGCGTGAGCGGTGTGAGCAATGTGAGCCGTGCAAGCAGCGTGAGTGGTGTGAGCAGCGTGAGCCGTGCAAGCAGCGTGAGCGGTGTGAGCAGCGTGAGCCGTGCAAGCAGCGTGAGCCGTGCGAGCAGCGTGAGCGGTGTGAGCCGTTTAAGTGGTGTGAGCCATGCGAGCAGTGCACCAGGCATCTGCCCCCGCTGCAGCAGGAGCCTGCGCTCAGGTCAGCCTGACGCAGCTGTGAAGCTGCAATAACACCAAATAAAACAGCATGCATTCAGCAAATACATCCACGTCCACCAACCGCAGCCCCACTGGGCAGCCGACACTGCTTCGGGGTGGCCTCGCTGGGAAAGCACCCCCCGAGCACTGCCCTGCCCTGCAGAGCATCCCCTATAGCCCCCCGGGCACGCCACAAATGTGCGTCAAGCCCTAAGGGCAATGGCTAAAACGATGGGCAGAGGAGCTGGGCAGCCGGAGGGAGTCGTGCAGGGGACAGGGCCATCACAAGAAGTCTCCCTGAGGGACAGCGGGTCAGGCGGGGAAGAGCTTCAGGATCTCCGCTGGCCGGCTGGCCTGGAGCCGATTCGGTGATCTTGGGCCATTTCCTAATGGCAAGTGTTCTCAGCTGAATTGGCACTTAGTGCTGCCTGTGCCCTGCCAGGGAGCTCAGCAGGGAAGGCAGAGAGCTGTCTGCCAGCCGCAGAGTGTGGCCGCGCCACCCAGACTCTCTGTTTAAGTGAAATGGGGACCTTTTCCTCTAGCACTGCCCAGTGCCTGGGCTGGGAATAAAAGGATGCTCTCTTTCCGCGAGGTGTCGTGCTAGTGTCTCCTGAAACTTTTACTTCTACAAGAAGTCTTTTTAAAAATAAACCAGACAAAATGAAACAATAAACCTCTTGAAAAATTAAAGGAAAAGAAGGGTAATTGAACACAGAGTTAATAAAGGCAATGAATAATCTGCCAAGTAGCCAGGGGACAGACATGGCATGAAGCTATCACTCAAAGTCTTTGCATCCTTCTTTCCTAACTCACCTTCTGCGAGCATCACCCCATCTCCTGCCGTCGTCCTTCAGTGACATGGCACCTTTTATATCAAAGGTGCCCAAGCACTTCCCATTCTTCTGTGTGCAGAAATCACCTCACTCGGTCCCAAAATACATCTGTGAACGTGGGTGGAGTATGGCAGCATGCAGTAATTAACATTACACAACAGCTCAGGACCAGAAGTGAAGGATAAACTTGGTGCTGGATTGAAAATAAGTGGGGGGGCGTAGGACAAACCAGCCAAGCTGGAACTCAGCCACAAGCTCCTGAGCCCTGGGTGTGCAAGCGATCTGGCGCTGTGGTTTTTGACTTCATTTTAGGAAGTGGCAGTCCTGGCCTGGCAGCACCAGCTAACGCTGGACTGCGCAACGGGCTCAATCTTGACTCCGACAGCAGCACCTTCTTAACATCTTCATATTTCCAGGAAACCTTGGAAGGGGGCCCAGCCTGCCAGACGGCTTTTTAGAAATTGGGAAACCAATCATAGTTTCAGAAAATCGTATTAGTGCCTCTCCACAGACACGGTCCGTGCACATGTGTGAGTCGCTCTTAGCAACCCAGAAACCTGCTCGCACCAGTGCAAATGTCAGGCTGGCGCTGGGTGAGCTCCGGCTGATGGATTAATGCTGCAGCACTGAGATGGCTGGTGCAATAAAGCAAAGATTTCAAACTTTGCAGCAAGTGCACCATACTCCGAGCAATCCCAGCTGGCACCTGGAGAGTGGTGCTCACTGAAGCCCTGTGAGATGGATACTTTTGCTTCTGGGGCTAGTAAGTTAATTTAGGTGAGAGTAAGTTAATTCAGTAGGTGAGATGCTGTTCTGAAAGGGGAGGACAGAGCAGGTGGGACACAGGAGCCTTGCGACAGTTTGCGCCGCCGATCAGCGGCGACACTGCAGACGATGGGGACCCTCGCTCAGCTCCTGGCTCATGCTGGGGTGACTCAGGGCCGGCGCAGGGCACAGGGGGCATGGGGAGGACAAGCGCCAGGAGCAGTTTGCTGATGGGAATGGGCCATCCTTCCCCAGAAGACCTAGTTTGGGGGACAGCCAGCGTGGGCAAGCAGCCAGACCCCCACGCACCTAGAGACGTCACCATGAGCAGCGTCTGCCGATGTCTTCCTTCGTCACGGGGATGTCACCTACCAGCAGCCCTATACAGCAACGCAAAGATGCTGCCAACCACGTCATGTAGCGTGGGGAAAGTGCTCGCGATATTGAGCATGGGAAGGTGTCCGCATGTGCATGCGGTGCTGCAGGACACAGGGTTGGGAGCAAGGAGGTACCTGCAGTGACGAACCCCCAAATCCCCTTTCATCAGCATCCAGCCTTGCTCACACAGCAGAGGTTTCGAGCACCCTGAGAGCCCTGTCCGTGACTAACAGCTCTGCATTCAGCAGTCTCAGCAACACCAGCAATGCTTTCCTTTCCTTTTTTCCCAGGGATTTTTCCTCCTGTTTGTCCACCAGTGTCAAAGATCTTTAGCTAAGGAGAGTCCTGGCTGAAGCTGCCTCTCCTGCAGCGAAGGATGGAGGTGCTGGCCGTAAAAGCTTTCAGCTTATTAGCTGCCACTGGAACAGGTAATTAGGTTAATTTCTGCAGGAAGCACAGTGGGAGCAGTCTTTCCTCTTCAGGCACTGCTGGCAGAGAAGGAGGACTCCTGTCTCCCCTCTGGTGCAGGATTAAGGAAAAGTATTGAGGAAGAAAGAGCATGTTGAATACCAGCCCTGCTGGGGAGACCTCTGGAAGGCTCTGGAGCCTTCTGTGACATAGGAAGGGACTGGAGAGAAGCACAAAGTAAAGGGCTGGCTCTGGGTGGTCTCCAGGGCTGCACTGGGAGTACAGGTGAGGAAGGAGGATGGTGCAGTGGTGGGACTAGCCTGGGGCAGGCTGGCCGGCATCAGATCTCCTGCACAGACCCTCCAGCCTGGAGATTTACCCAGGGCTTTTGAGCCTAGCTCATAGCTCCATCAGTACAGAAAAAAAAAAAAAAATAAATCCAATTGCAAAAGTTGCAATGGTGTGCCACAACGAAGAGCCCCGCTCCCGGCATGGGTGGGCGAACGAGGGGGCTGCAGCATCGCTGCCCTCACTGGGTGTCCCGTGGGATCTTGACCCCCTTCCTGCCCCTCCGGCCCTGGGCACGCCTGCGCCTGGTTGCCCATCGCATTGCCCTGCCCCACATGGCACCGGGCAGGCGGGACGCGGGCATGGGGTGTCCTGCAGCACAGGGTATGGGAATGGGGCGCTCGGCACCTGCTTTCTAACAGGCACTAAATATTCTCCGGGCCTCCCCAGGTGGGACCAGACCCCAAACCTTATTTTTCTTTCCAGGGAAGAAGGTATAATCAGTTACATCAAAACTGATTACCACTAGCAAAAACAGAGAGTGGAAATCTGGCACTGGTCTATGGCTTTACTCCTAACCCCCATATGTTTGTGGGGTTTGAGGCAGACGAGTGTTTCCTGCCCACACCTCCAGCAAAACTTCTCTTCTGCTGATGCAAAAAGCTCCTGCCAAAACTGTGGCTAGCACAGCAGAGGCACCTCGCCGTGGGAGCCCGTCGTGCAAGCACCACGTGTCCTCTCCTGTGACACCGTTCTCATCCCCATGGGATGCTCCTGGCACAGGCTGTTTTCCTCCCTACACCGGGAGAGAACAGTATGGGGCCCTCGGCTGCACAGCGATGTTGTGGGGCTTTTCTGGAAAGCCGTTAGCCAAAGGCTGCGAAGGGAACATGGCGACGTAATTGGGGAAGATGAGCCTAATCTCATTTTTTTGTTGTGAAAGGGGTGTGAAGAAGAGAAAAGGAGATGTACTGGTAAATTACCATCAGGGCTGCTATAGTAACACGGCTTTAAAGATTGCCTAGTCGGCCTCCTTGGGGCTATAGAAAGCTCTTCAGATTGTTCTGTAGTTTTCCACTTACTCCTGACGCAGGCTGGCCAGGGCTGCCTCATGCTTTCTGACCGCACCGTGACTCGTGGTCCTGCCTGCGCGCCCACCACCACCCTCGCCCCAACCGTGCCAGCGGCCGGGCACAGGCAGAGCTGCCTGCGTGGGCAACTGCTGCCTGCAAACGGGGTGCAGGGGAAGGAAGCAGACTGAGTCTCAGGGATGTTTGTTAACTTTTCTCCCTTCCAAACCCCCGGATAGTTTCAGGGAAGTACCTTTACTCCCTCACTTACTTCTTGTTTCTCTCTTATTTGTTACCTCTGCTCACTTATTTCCCTGTAGGGCATCAGCAAAGAGGAGAGGAGCCTCAGACAAGCCAACCGCCCCGGTACAGCACAGGCCCAGAGACAGCGTACAGACTCATCCCAGACGAGGTGCAGCCAGAGCATCCCATGGCCAGCGCAATTCCCTGACCTGAGCCCTGTCCGAGCCCCTTGGCCCCAACAGATCCTGCTGACCCAGCGCGCTTGTGCGCAGACAGTCCCCTACGAAAGAGCTGGGGCTGGCACGGAGACGTGCAAGACGTGAGTCAAAAGGGGAAGCGTCGCTTGCCACAACTGCGTGGTTCCCTGAGAGTTGTTTCCTATCCCTAAAGGGGACAGTTTCCCTCCTCTTTTTAAAGGAAAGCCCCAAACTTCCGAGAAGCAGTGCAATGGCCCCAGTCTGAAGTTGCTATCAGGTGCCTCAACTGAGACAACGGATATCATGGTAAAGAGGTTTTTCCTCCAATCTCACATCAAGCTGCTTGAGCTTCCCTCTTATGCACAGACCGTTTATATTCTACGTAGTTCTCCAGCCCTCATCGCGGGGCTGCTTTCCTCTGTGTACTCAAGAGCAAGCCCTGTTCTCAGCACAGCAAGCTCCAGGTCAGATGCGTCATTTATGTGTATTTGCTGGATAAACAGGATTTAACAGGATTTCTGACTCTGGGGACTACTCATGAACCCCTGTCTTCTCCTAGCACTCTTGCATTTCATTCTTCTTCAACATTAGCTTAATATACTTGGAGGCACCTGTATTTTATGTCTTCGTTTCTTTGAAGTTTGCTGGGATGGAGGAATGCTAATGTTTAATTTCTGCAGGAGGGAGAATGTGTTAACAACAAAACCCCACAGAGCAACCCAGGATAATTTAGTAAAAACAAAAGGCTGGTGTGAATTCTGCCATGAAAAATTTGAAATCAGTAGGTGTGCTGGCCTGCAGCTTCAAGCATTTAAGAGTTTTCAGTTGCTTCAAGCATTTAAGAGTTTTCAGTTATGCACTGTAAATCCATAGAAATAATCGGTCTTATTCTTTCTTAAAATAGCACCTAAGGTACAATTTTATTTCAGATGAGACAGATGTTGTCCCTGAGCTTAGGGTCTTCTAGATGTGCTGCAATATATGAAAACAAGCACAGGTGAAATAAGATTTGGCTCACAGCAAATGAGGCCACAGGGTTTCTCAGAAGCAGGAAAGCACCAACATTTGTTATCCCCTGGTCACACACACCCATGCAGCCCCCAGCAGCTCCCATCATTCGCATACGGTCTTCCCAGCATCCCAATGGAGCCATCGAGCCCATCCTGCAAGCGGGCAGAGTGGGGCCTGGAGCAGATGTGCTTTGCCCACGGTCACTTCACGCACTGAGAGACGTGGGGATTAGAAGATGCATCCTACAAGTCTCGCTCCACTTCTTCACCACTTCTCCCTGGGCCACGCTCACACCCACGGTGTGATCGGCTCCACGAATCTCTCTGGAGCCACATACAACCCACTGTGGTGATGGGCTGGGCTGTGGGCAGAATCATTCGTGCCCTGTCAAATAGTATCTAAAAACCTTAGCTGCAAGGATTTGGTAAAAGTAACTAAATACCTATGCAGTGGCTATTATTCAGTTTGCTTCCATCGTGCCTTTGGCACAGGAGGAATTCACGCAGCCGTCAGTGGGACCACTTACCGGAGTGGACGTTGAGCCAGTCAGGATCAATGTCAAACCCTCGTTAGCTGAGAGGCTTTTGTAAGCATCAGCAAAGAAGCAAAAAAATCAAGAAACTGTTCACTTCTTAGTAAAGATCAAGAAAAATACAGAGGTATTATTTAAAAGTGGGTGCTCTGGAACTGAATACCCACCTGCGGTGGGTCCCTGCTGGCAGCTGTGCTCCGAGCACGGCCCAGACCCACTTTCGGGGACACGTGCTCAGGAGAGAAAAAGGATCTGCTGCGGCTTGAAGCCTGGGAAAGCAAGGAACCATAAAACCAGGAGGGCAGCTCCATTTACTCCTCTCCTGGGGCGTTGGTGTTATGTGCTGTAATGTCGCGGTAGAGACGGACACGACAAGTAGTGGATCGTGCAAAATGGCTACTTTATTGTTCTAACACACCTTTTTATACTCTTCTTTAGAGTATGTGTTAGTATATGATTGGTTTGGTTAGTAACTAACAATTCATGATTGTTAGGATTGTTAGTTCGTTAGGAGGGTTCTTCTTATCACTATCTTGTTTTTGTACTGGTCTTCTCGGATCTTTCCAGACTTCTCAAGGATATACTACAAGCTGCTTGAGGTCGTGCTGTTCTCGAACTGTCAGGAATTCCGTAAACTCGTTACATTCCCCGACACTGTAATACACCAGAGGTGGATCTGCTGAATAAAAATATCAGCTAGTGTTTGTCAAAACCAGATGGCTCAGGCCTGCTTGTGCATGGCAAGCAAATGGCTTGCCAGGCCCGCTGCAGGACCTTGCAGCCCATTGAATGACCATTGGATCTAGCTGATCTTCTCTCCTGGCAGTGTTTGATTAACATTTACAGCCTCATTTCATCCACCGAGACAGTATGTCATCACCAGGCTGCTTGAGCACCAGCGTGTTTTCAGGGAGCAGAGAGCAGGTACCTTCCATGATGCTGGAAGAGAAGAGAAGAAGAGAAGAGAAGAGAAGAGAAGAGAAGAGAAGAGAAGAGAAGAGAAGAGAAGAGAAGAGAAGAGAAGAGAAGAGAAGAGAAGAGAAGAGAAGAGAAGAGAAGAGAAGAGAAGAGAAGAGAAGAGAAGAGAAGAGAAGAGAAGAGAAGGCTATTTGTCCCACTGGATGTGAAACATAACTCTGAGGTCCTGCAGGGAGCTAACGTAAGAGTCTGATGAAGGTTGCCTGGGGTCAGTCACAAGCCTCCCAAGAATCAATCCTCACGTCCCTGTCTGCAGAGATGCTTCCAAGAAGGACACTACCAGGTGACTGCTGAAAATTTGCTCCAGCACGGGAACGTAAGTCCAGAGGAACCACTGTACTTGGAGCCTAGGCGAGGATCTTGAGACCTGCTGTAAAACTTCTTGATTTATGGGAGCTATGTCAGAGCCCAGGAGCCTTCCTGACAGCTGTAGGCCACCTTACGCATTTCAGATAGCTGATGAAGAATGAACATCCCCTGGCTCCAACGTCGAGTTTGTTTACCCTCTCCTCCAGTTACATGTCTCAGATGGAGCACGTCCATCTTCAGGATTGAGACCAGTGCCTACAAAGAGGGCAAAGCTGTATGCAGAGACTTGCTAATGGAGAGGAGGAGATTGCAGTCCACGGCTCAGACCCTGTTACGCTGCTCCGTAATTTTCTTCCATTCTTCTGCAAGTGGAGGAAGGGTCCTGCCTTCTGCCAGCAACCACAGGCATAAATCTCAGCTGTGACCAGACCTGCACTCCCAGTAGGCATATGTTCCCTCATACACGATAACACCATCACTCTGGGAGGCAGCTAGTGCCCTTGGATTTTTGTGCTGTGACTGAAGAAATTGCTCTTTGCAATTGAGCCTACCTGGCCTGGGTTCAAGAGGAAGCAGCTCTCCCAGGCTGCCGCTCATTGGAGTGCAAACCACGAGCGGTACAGACATACCCCCTCCTAGTCTTAGTAAAAAACACTATTTTTTTCCTTCATGTTTTAATGCAAGTATGCAGTGCCCCGAAGGTTCCTCTGTTTCTATTATGAAACGTTTCGGAGTTTACCAGGATGTGGCTATTATTCGTTGGTTTGCAGGCTTGTGAGCTGAAGAGTAAATTTTTATTAATGTCTTCGCAGACGAAAGGACTCAGCCTTGGGGTTTCATGCATATTTACATTCAATGCTAGACTTGCAGGGATGTTCCTCTTGACATTTTACTTGGTTTCTCTCTGAGAACAGGAATCTTCCCACCCTCTTGCTTAAGCATTGTGCAATATTCAAGCAAAAACCAGCCTTTGGCTAAGAGAGAGAGATCCGAGGACCTGACGTGGAAGTTTTGCTGTCTAAGAAACTAGGCTGCAGTTCCCTAGCAGCTTGTGAAGGGTACCACTCCTCCATGATCATAAGGAAGTAAATGTAAGAAACTTTCCCGTAGAGGCAAAAGATGGCTTTAAGACAGATGTTTTGCCTTTAGAACTGGACATCCGGAACTGGTTCCCATTTTTGCTGTAGATCCCATGTGTGACTTATCCAAAGCCTTTGCTTTTCATCCTGAGATCCCCTGCTGAAACTCTGAGTGCTAGGGCAGGGACTGCAGTGTCTTGCTCCAGAAGATGATGATTTAAAACACAGCCTTCAGGTGCTGCGATAAGGTATTGTGATGATTCATCGTAAATGGAAGCCATCCCTGCTTGGTAGCTGGCACAGCGTCTGTGCTGGCCTTTGAAATGCGTCGTCTTCTGCCCCTCCCAACCTGTGCTCTCCTATAAGACAGAAGTGACACAGAGCAAGCTTTTATGGCACAACCCTCACTTGCAATTTGTAAAGTTTTTTAATTGGCTGGGGAAGGCTAAAAATAGCTCTCTAAAAGCTTTCCATTGCTCCTTTATCACTCTTCCCTATTGTGTTCCTCAGATGGAATAAGGACAGGCCAGCCGTGAGTGTTTCTGTCCGGAGCGTGTCTCGCTGGATGTCCCAGACTTCAGAGAAGTTTGGTATCAAGAGACATTGGATCCATGGGTCCTGCCTTTACCTGAAGTTTGTCTGATGAAGTCAGGGACAGCTTCCTCTGGGAGAGAGGAGGGACGGGGCTGCACGCACGCCTCATTTCAGGGTCAGCTTGCAGCAACTCAGCCCCATACTTCTTGTTCTGGAGGCTGCCTTCCTCTGTTAAACTCTAAGCTTACATCCACATTAAAACAATCTCCAAATCTTCAGGTTGCAGAGACAAAAAGCTTTAAATCTGGAATCGAGTGTAAATACATCCATCAGTATCTGTCTTTGGGCTGCACATCTGATGTGCCAAACGGTGCCTGGCTAAGTGGAGTGAGTATTGATGCTGGGATGAGTGACCGACTAAAGTACCCATCTGTTTACCTAAGCCTCTTCTGATCAGAGAGCAGAAGGAAGGAGAGGTTGGGTGAGTTGTGAATGACTCTGTGTTACCCTCTGGAATGGCACTTGAACCTTGCTGAGGAAAAGCTAAACCCACCACCCATCATAGGAGCTGCAGTATTGTATTTATCTCCATCTTGACACCCCTGGTGTCACTATTCTTTTCTTGGTTTTCACTCCTGCCTGAGAAAAAGACGTCAAGTTGATATTTAATGCAGCCTCGAGAATGTTTATTGTGCCATCACTTTAATGTCCCTGAAAAACTGGGCTGGAGAGTGCTGCCATCAACTGCCTATCAAGGGTGAGAGTACAACCCCAACAGCAGCGGCACAAGCTACAGTCTGGTGCCAGACGTTTCTTAGCAAAAACTGCTTTGTGCTACGATGGTAGTAAACTCACACTTGTTGGGCAGCATGGCACGCATACAGCAATCCCACCTAAAACACAGAATATATCGAGTTCTCCTGGGAGTACCCAAAGTCCTGCCCATGCCCAGGTCACAGATGTCTAGTTGTTGGTGTTGGATCTGGGCTTTCCAGCTGGGTGGCTTAGTTGAATACTTTTACCAGGGGCCCCACACTTGCCTGAATTGGGGGCTACCTCTGCCAGATCTCAAATTGAAACAGAGCACAGATTTTGGCCTAAGATTAGATGAGAGACTCCCTGAGGGGACCAGTGCAGAGATCTCCACTAGCAGCGCTCTCTGCTTTGAGTCCAATTCGGGATGACTGTGCCTCTGCTGGAGGATGCCGTGCTGCCAGCAAGGCTGTCTTTCTGCTGATGAAACCGAAAACGGAGGAGGTTCAGCCTGCTTGCAGTCATGCGGAGTTCCCTTGGTACGTTCCCAAGAGGAGGCTGTTAATCCCATTGACCTGGCTTGATTTCAATCAATGTAGGAACACTCTGCCTATGCAGGTTGCTCTGATAGTGTTATTTGGTTGCAGCAGGGGTTCCCGTCCTTTTTTCATATTTTGTATGCGTTTTGTAAATGGAGTGTGTCGTAGATCCTTCTGCCTTGGCAATCACACATGCTCTATCCCCAGCCGTCTGCAGTGTCCACCCTCGACAATGCCCTGGTTCGTTTCTACAATAACATAATTTTTCATCTCTCTACTACCTGCATTAAATGCTTTTTCTTCTTTCATTAACAAGTTTTCCTGAGCTTTACACTCTCTGGCTTGAGCTGTACATGAAACCCGCTCTCGCGGGCAAAGCCACCTCTGAAAGTCTCTGACAGTCCAGGGACTGGGACCACATTCATCTTCTTGTCCTCTCGCACCAGCCCGTAGTTTGGCCGCATGGTGTGGGGTTTCACAGTCACGGCATTCTCTCTGCTTGGGAGAGAACCGATGCCCTGTTTGTACACCTTTTCTCACATCTTACAGTACAAACATTTTTAGATACGAATCTAATGTGTACTTTGTTACATGGCTACTAATCATTTAGTCATGTGTAATGTCTCTCTGCCCCTAAGATATACTTCTCTGGAGGTAAGATGTATATAAGAACTTGCCTCTATTTGTCTGGTGATAAAGTCTTTTCAAAGTCCTGGGTTTTGCTAGCCCCATGATGCAGCTAACAGATGTACAGGCAAGGCTTTGAGTCATTCCAAGTGTTTGAAGATGATATGAATCCACCAGTATCTGTGCACAACCAACCATGGCCCAGCATCGTACTGGGGTTCTCAGGCTGCCACTTTGGGGCACGTCACAGGTTTTGCATATCCTGCTCTTTCTGTACCCTTGGAGCACTTGATTAAGACACAGTACCTTCCATCTTTACATCAGCAAAGTGTCGCTGAGTGACTTTCAGCAAGGACAAATTGCCAACCATGTGGTGGTGCGTGCACAAGTGGTCACCCAAAAGATGCTGGTGGCCCTGTGCCTCAGCTGCATGACCAAAGGACTGAGATAGGTCTTTCTATACATGTATGAGATGTATGCAAGCATGTCCTTGCACGGTGTCCCTCCTTACCCCCGTGTCTTGGTCAGAGAGCTGGCAGGGCAGCGAGTGAGACACCATCCCCCTCACCCACCCCCACTCTTTCCATTGCGGTTGTCCAGGTTTGCCACTGTTCCCAGCGCGCTCAGTTCTGATGTTCCATGCTGACGTTTTGCTCACACGAGGTGTGACATCCTGGGGAACACCTGCAGACAAGGAGGACTTGAGGTGAGGACATCGAAATTGGATTTCAGAAAAGAGAAGCTCCCTCTGCTTGAGCCATTCCTGGGATCTGCTAGCGAGCTGCTGGGCTCCCTGCCTTCCCATGTGCCATCTCGTGGCTGGGACTGCCACCTCGTTGCAGCCTCTTAGGTTAGGCTCTTCTTGCTTATACAACCTAAATTCCAGAACACTCTTAAGTAAAATTATTTACTGAGCATCTGGCAACAAACCCTGGAAGGTGAATCTGTTCCCTCCACCCCAGCATCATCCATGGCTTTGCCACTCTCCTTCCACACAGGTCCTGCACTCTTCCAACACACTACACGGCACTGTCCCGATCTCTACCCTAATTCAACGGCATTGAATGATCCTTCCTATCAGATGTGAGCTCTGGAAATATAATCGTTTTCTCCGGCAATAGAAACAGGTATCCTCTGGGACTGGTATGACCTGATTAAAGAAAACACTGAAGTGCAAGACAGCAGCAACATTAATGAGCCTGTCTGAGAACAGATGAGGCAGGAGAAAAACAGTCTGCCTGCTGGCTTCTGAAAATTAAGCTGTGCTGTGGCTACAAAGATGCAGAGTATTACAGGGAGCTTAGAAAGGACCAAAATATCACAGCTCTTGTCATGCGAACACACATGCAAACACCTCGTGCTCTTCTGCAGGGAAGAGCGGTAGGGATCTGACGAGCTGTTGCTCATGCAAAACATGTTTCTGAGAAGGAGGGGATGAAAACTGTTCTCCACACATGCAGGAGCAGGCAACCTTCTTGACAGTGAATCAAAATTACTAATCTAAAGAATTGTAATTAAAGCAATTACCGTGTTCTCTGCATACACATACCCTGCACGTTTCATAAAGTCTAATAGAGTACAGTGCTGGGCCTTGATGGATAGGAAATCACTGCTTAATCACTAAGGAATGGATAACTTCCTCACCCATCACTTCAGCTAACGACTTTAACACGCTCTTTTGAATGTAATTTGTACTGGTTGTGGTTATAGAGAGACTGTTCAGTGAAGTAAAGCTGGTTAATGAAGTTACTGCTCTCTGCATGTATCAAAACAAGACTTTGAAGCACTTCACATGAGGTCTGGCTTCACCAAAGCAGTTGCTTGGGTACTGTGTCATGAACAAGTGAAGGCTCCTGTGGTGTTGCTGATTGTTTGGTCTTCTCGCAGCCTGGGATGGAGTTGCTTGTAGCTCCCCAGCACAGCCCAGAGCACTGAAGGAGGCCACAGCTGCTTCACCCAACTCGTCCACTGGCAAACCCAACCTCCCAGGAATTTATTCTCTGGTTTCTCCACCTAGTGTGGGCCGAAGACTGCTCTGAAAAGTCATATTTCATTTGCATTTACGGCTTAGGAGGCCTACTGCCACAGACTCATGGTGGTCCTGTAAGGGAAGTTCTCACTCCAGAGCATTTGAAGCCTTTCTGTCTTAACCTTAACTTCTTCTTCTTCCACTGGCTCTTTTTTCCCACTTCAATTTCCTTCTTGGAAATGGCTTCAGGTTGGTATCTTGAAACCCCATCAGGAAAGCTTTATCCCTCAGAGACCTTTGGCCCAACTCAAGAACTCAGCAGCTGAACCCCAATTTAAAGTGTTGGGCCAGCAGCTGAGTCCCTGGGCATGGTGCTATGCCACCCGGAGAGAGGCAGTGTATCGCTCCACACATCTGGCAGGCTTTGGGATCTCTTTTAGCAATCAGTCCTTCTCAGCCTATGGTCAGGACAGCAGCTCCCCCAGGTTACATCGCTACAAGTGACAGGAGAGTCAGGCTTTTTAGTACCCTTCTCTGAGATCACTTGAATTCCTGGCAACTTTGCTCTTATCTCAGTTTGGGGAAGTCCAAGCCAAGCTGACTAATAGTCATCCTAGACGACGGGCAGAAAATAAACCCATCAATCATCTGCAAAGAGCATACAGCAGCATGAAGCAGCACATTAGAGGCAAAGTGGACCTATCAGAGATTCAGCATGAGGTGCCTCTTTGGGAAGAGAAGCTCCCATGCTTTAACATTGCCTCTTTAGAGATAACTTAGTGTCATTTTCTATGGTGCCTTATAAAACAATTAAAATAAATGTCTTCAGAGTACAGTTTTCTTTCCTCCCTGGGACTGTTTCCAGCTCACTAAGTTACAGCATCACCACAAAGAAAATGAAATTTTATAATTATTGAAGACAGCTATCAGTAGAGGGTAATACTGTTTAACCATGGAGTTGCTGGTAGCACTGGGGCAATGCCATGGAAGGTGCATTCAGAGGTTTTGGCCAGACTCCTCACCTTCCTGGTGCTGTCAGGGTCCAGGCTCTGGGAAGAAGTTTGGGTCATCCCTTGGAAGTGCTCAGGACCACAGAGAGGTGCTGCTCCGGCGCTGCTGGCTGGAAGCAGTGCAGAGCTCTGCCTTTACCTGCTCTCCCGGCCGTGGATCAGGAGGGGCTGTTCTATGCCAAAAACACAGAATGGGGTGAAGAGCCTGGAGGACTCAGCACAGTGGACACATGCTCCGAGGAGCATGCAGTGTCATAGAAGCAGGACAACAACAGGACTTCTACAGCAAGCACTATTTAAACCCATTTTTTATGCGCAATGAGTAATATTAAAAATTGAGTTCAAACTTATTTTGTCTCTCCTTCCCACTGTCCGTTCCTGTCTCCTCTTTCTTTTGCGGTCCTTTCAGGCTGCCCCTTCTCCATCCTGTCCCCTGTTGGCCAGTCATTCCCTATCTTCCAAAGTCCTCCATCAACCTTTTTGCTTCCGCAACTGTGTTTATTGCTCTTCTCTTCCTGTTGCAGACACACTCCCCTTCCTCCCTGGTGATGTCCTGGCTTCGAGTTTGCCGGCGTTAGGTTACAGATTCCTTGGATAGGGCACGGACCTTGCAGTGTGCTTGGTGTATTCCTGGCCAGCTGTCAGTAACATGTTATGCAGGCTGAGCCTAAGGAAGCTCTTTGAATGCATTCCCATGCTCGTTTCTTTGGCTCTGCTTGTCCAAGCTTCTTCTGTTACACCCTCAGCCCGCTTACAGAAATCACTTCTAATTTTGTAGTTCATAAAGCCAGAAATGTAATTGCAAGCATATCAGCGACTTCCTTTTCTCAAGCCAGGACTCCCTTGCAGATGTTTTATTTCACAGGATGTTAAAAAAAAAAATCCTGATTTACAACAGAAACTGGAAAACGTGGTCTCCAAACCTGGTGTACATGACTCCCTGGCTTTCCTGTATAGGACACAATTATTCTGATTTTGACTAAAGCTTTATCACGTTGCCATCCAGTGCCAAGTGAGCACACACTTCTGGCAGGAACCAGTCTGCAGTACTTGTGCAGAGCCTGAAACAGCAGAGTCCTCATCTGCAGCTAGGACTACTTAGTGATATTGTAATGCCAACAACAGTAATTAAACATGGGTGTAATTTCGCATGAAGAGTCCTCTAATTTAACTTACACTGGAGTGAGAGGAAAGCTCGTTCAGCAGCTGAGATATTAGCCTGTGACTTGTACGCTGCAGATTTCATTTCCAGCGTCAAGGAGGCCACTTGTGCCTGAATTCATCCCACTTTATGCATTTGGAGCCTAACAACCAGGGTCCCTCTCTTGGAGAGCTGTGCAGGGTGATACCACCCCCACGGTGTCTGCTTCACGTGCCAGAGACACCTGCCCTGCTGGCTCCACCAGGACCAGTGGCTACCAAGACCTAGGTTAGGTAACTTAATTAAGGTCTGAAGTCAGGCTGGATGAGTATTAGTTGTTCGTCACGGTCATCACAGAACAAGGTGAAAATTTTACTTTCCTACTCAGTGGGGATTTGGGAGGTGGCAGCCAGTATCTTGCCTAGCCTGTGTGGCATCTTAATAGATGGGACTTGGCATAGCTGGCTCTGCTAGTGGGAGAAAGTCAGGATCAGTCAGGTACGTTCTTCAGTGTGATGGGACGCATTTACGGAAAATGCAGATAAACTTGGTTTCCTGAGCCCTCTAGAACCAAGCAGGATGACAGTTTTCCTGCTTAGAAATCCACATCTACTTGTAGTGGAAGTACTTTACCCAAAAGAAGCCTCCTGTGGGGCTCAAGCCCATGCAATCCCTGCACAGTCAGTGCCCACCTTCTCCCTTGCTGTGATTCCAGCTGCACAGCTCTGCCCCTTCCCCAGTACCACCTCTGTGTGGCTGTGCAGTGAAAACGCACTTTTGCAAGGTTAGTTTTCAAATGACCAGGGAGCTTCAGGGCTTCTGCTCGAACCTCCATACAGTTGTCTGTGCCTTCTGTGGTGGCATCCACCACTTCAGTTGTTGCAGAAAGGAGATTTAATTGCTCCTTCCATTTAACTCAAGCATCTTTAGTGCCCTCCTCAGATTTTGTCAGGTTTGTGAGTCATGTCAGCCATCAGCTGTATATCAACATGCACGGCTGAGTTGCTCGGGTACTGCACTAGCAGAACCATGAGCTACTCCTGTGACCAGAGTTTCCTGGGCTGGAATACCAAAAGCTGGCTTGGATGACTGAACAGCATCAACCAGACTCACCAGCTGCGTCTTCCTTTGTAGATGAGCACTCATCTGCTCCTAAAGATCATAGTTGTTGCAGAAAGAATTGCTAAGAAGTCTTTGCCCCTCAGAGCTCTGCCAGTCCTTCCCATCCCACCGCCCCAGGGAGTGAAGAAGTCTGGCTCTCCGGGGAGCATCGCTGGAAGCTGGAGCTCACGCAAAGTATACAAGTCACTAACGTAACCAGCATCTGCACAGGAATTACTCACGTTTCAGAGAGAGGGCTGACGACTGTGCCAGGCAGGAACTTCTGCATGCTCTCTGCTTCTGGTCATGGTTTGCTCTGCTGGGTTGATTCAGGCAGGTCAAATCCAGAGCTTCCTCTGTGAGCATGCAGGCACCAAACAGACGGAATGTAAGAGATGTCATTACAACACGCAGGTCAGCTGTTTAAATGCTACAAAGCCTAAAAGGCATAAGAATATAGGGCTACCGTTGCACCTCTTGGCACTGAGGAGGTCAGAAGCCAGAACAGGATGGTGGTAGACTGACAAATCGTCACCCTGCACCCATCTCCTCACCTCAGGGAGTTCACCATCCCTACCAAAGGCTGCAGAAATACTTATTGGCCTGCCCAGGTGGTCATAATTGCTTGTGTTTTGGATATATCATGTGCGAAGCCCTCACACTGATCCTTTGCAGAAGACTAAGAAATATCAGCTGAATAAGGAACCAATTCTTTTTTCCTAAACTAGAGATTTCAGACATGGCTGCACCTGTACAGATCTGGCTGAGCCTGTGGCTGATGCCTCTCACTGCAGGAGGCAGACATTTTGCTCAGACTTACTCACAGAGGCAATTTCTGGGAAGCAGACTGAAACAAAGGCAATTGGGATGTCAGGAGAAATGAAGTCACTTTTTATGTTGCAATTAACTAAAAGCAAAGAAAGTGACTGTGTCCTGCAGTGACAGACTCCCTCCTGCCTCATGAACTCCAAGAGGAGCTGCAATTTCTCCCCGTCTCCAGGTGTGCCTTCGAATTATTATATAAAAAAAGAACAACCCAAATTATTTGTCCCAAATTGAAAAAAATAACCAACCAGCAATCAAAAATAATTTTGTCATAAACTGCCCAATTTGATTTTGCTTCACAATCGCTATCTTTCCATTGCAAAACAATTCATATGGGAGATTTTTGGCAGCCTGATTCTTACCCTTGCCCTTCTAATTAATAAGATGGTGGCCTTGCAGCTTGACTCTGGTTTATGTTCTAGCTAAACTGTTTAGAAATGTGCTAATGATTCATTCTCCTTGCAGTTAGATGCAGCAGCCAGACTCTTTCCTACACTCCTGCGAAGTTTGCTGTGAAGAGGGGCAATGCAAGTACAGTATAGAGAAACAAGTCATAGATCCATGCAGACAATCGATAGCAGTTAGTTGGCAAAATACATTTGGGGATCTGGACCTGTATTTAATGCATGTCATTATCTATTTGCAGGAGACAAAAGACACGAGGGAAAGCAGTTTCTTTCTCTCTGTGGAGAGTTCAGAAGATATCCTTCAACACTTTATATTACACTTCTTTTTTGTATTAAAAATCCAGGCCTCTAAAGATCTACCTTTTAAAATTGCCTCTGAGGTGTAACGGGAGACACCATGACATGCTGGCACCACAAAACCCAGGGAAATGAATTTCCCATTGCAGCTGTGCATAAATTTGTTCTTTGCTGAAGTTGAGCCTGAAAAGTGACTGACGTTTTTATGCCTTGCGTTTGCAGGGCTTTGAGGCTTGTGTTTCACAAGCGGTGCTGATGCACCACTGTCAGCTCCTTGGAAGCTGCTATGTTTACTAGGCTCAAACTGGCTGGGCTGTCTTTCATCCAAGTCAAGTCACAGAAGATTGTGTTCCAGCCTTCTAGTCAACGTCCAAACTATATTTTGACATACGCTACCACAGAGGAAACATTGCCAATTTGGGAAGGAAGGGCACAGCATCTAATGCAGTAGGACTTGGTCTGAGGTCAAGCCAAGAAGTCAAGTCAGCAGGTCAGCGTCCGAACCAGAAGGACAAGTTCAAGCATGGCCATAGTTATTTTGACATACGCTACCACAGAGGAAACATTGCCAATTTGGGAAGGAAGGGCACAGCATCTAATGCAGTAGGACTTGGTCTGAGGTCAAGCCAAGAAGTCAAGTCAGCAGGTCAGCGTCCGAACCAGAAGGACAAGTTCAAGCATGGCCATAGTTATTTTGACATACGCTACCACAGAGGAAACATTGCCAATTTGGGAAGGAAGGGCACAGCATCTAATGCAGTAGGACTTGGTCTGAGGTCAAGCCAAGAAGTCAAGTCAGCAGGTCAGCGTCCGAACCAGAAGGACAAGTTCAAGCATGGCCATAGTTGCAATGTAGCTCGTGCAGCGGCCCCGCAGGCAGGAGCCTGAGCTTAAAGGCAGCTCTGGAGAACCCCGCAAGGCTTCTCACTGCTCTGTCTTGCACAGCATTCTGACCCCAGGTCTGGGCTAGGTACACCCATACCCGAGCCTGCCTTGGACACAGGCAGCCGAGCCCCGAGGAAGGGAAGCGGCTGCGCCGAGGGACCTGCCAGCACCCTCCCGGGCCCTGCAAGGGGCTGGGGTTGGAGAACCACATGCTGGGAAATGATCTGTGTGTTATGCAAAGCCATGGGTGCAAGCCGGGTGGGGAGTTACCACGGGGTGGCTGTGCGTTACAGGCGTGGGGCAGCTCGGGCTTGGGGAGCCGCTGGGGGTCACTGAGGGGTTCTGGGGTCCCCAGGGCTGGGGGGGGGGGCTGGCTGAGCTGTGAATGCCACATTTCTAAATGTGTGGGCTTTGGTGTTTGTTAAATGGTTGCTCTATGATAAGGAAGCTTTTCTGTGACCATAGTGGTTGTGGTGCGCACCTGGAAAGGGTATTTCTGTCACCCATTTGTTGCCTGTCCTCTGAGGAGCAATGCCTGCTGATAGCCAGTGGGCAGTGCCAGGAAGGACACCAAGAATATTTGCACTAATGGGCCTAAGGCTGGCAGAGATGGATTTGCTGTAATAAGACAAATGCTGGTCCTGTTGGCTGAGCAGGCCTGCACTGGAATGCAAGCAAGAAGAGAAACCTCCGTTGTAATGTTAGCCATGGGCAAGGTTTTACAAGGCTTTTGCCTGTTGCAGGAAGAAGATTTAATTTTGCTGGAGTTATAGAGAGTAACTAGTAATCCCGCACAAATTCTCTTTCAGAGCCCTTGTTTCAGGTTGACTGGAGGGAGGCTCACGCAGACATCACGGCACTGAGTCACGGTCTGAGGAGTCTGCAGTTATAATGGCAAAACAGTTCATGCTTTTCCTCTGTTTTCAAACAGCAGCTTAGTTTCTGCAGGAGGTCATAGATTACAAGAGAGGGAACTCTGGTGTTGTCAAGTATTTCTACTACCCTACAGTTCACCTTGTATCCTTCACATGCCGAATGCACGTTTCTCAAAAGCTTACTCCTTCCATAGCGTGCCTTGCACGCTCTGATGCTACCTAACTGACAATACATTTGCCAAGTGTCTGTATCTGTATCTTCCTGATGTATCTGGTAGGGTAAGGGATAACACTGCCCAGGCACAGGTTAGCGCTCCTCAGAGAAGAGAGCAAATGTCAGACAATGTGCATGCCTGTACCTGCGTCTAAGCTCTGCTCCAGCCTCTGTCTAGCTAGGGACTGCTTCTCTCCTCGCCCTGCTCTTGCAGCCTCCTTCCCCGTGCCCACCTGAGGCCTCCCGGGCTCCAGCGCCCGTTGTCTGGCTTGTGCAGAGAGACACAATTTCGTGATGCTCAGGCCCGGCTGTATGCCTCTTCGGTTCCAGACTAAGGACTTCACCCGCAGGGACTCTCCCTGTGTCTCCCCTTCTTGCGCCTCCTTCTGCTCCTCAAGACCTTGCGATGCCTCTGGGTTCACAAAGTCTGGAAAATGTCTCTTTTACAGCTTTCTTCACTACAGCTCTAGCCCTCCAGAATCGCCGTCATTTATTTCTCTGCATCATCAACTCTCCACCCATTTCAAATTCAATTGAAAGCACATTTTCTCCCTTGCCTGTGGTTCCTAAATTATATACCCAGCTCATTTTAAAATATCAATTCAGAAACTTGGCGAGGTGATTATTAATAACAGCTCTGTTCTTCTCTGGAGGAGAAATAATACTAGAAATATGTGAAATGTGTACACAGTTGTCATTCTCACTCTCCTCTTTTGCCAAACGCTCTGTTCTTTACAGGAAATAAAAACAACCCTACACCCAGTATTAAGTGGCTGAGGCTGTGTAATCAGCGAGGAACCGCACAGAACTAGGGCAGTATTCCTTCACATGTTCTGAAACTCAGGTTGATCATCGTCTTCTGTGATGAGTTAGTGCTTGGCTATATGTAGATCACCAGCACGTATAGCCAAGCTTGACGAGCTGTACACACAGCAGTCTGGAGCCCAGCTGGACCTGTGCGGTTTCTTCATTCACTTGTGTGGAGCAGCAAAGTACAGGATAGATATAAATACGCATAGCTAGTCATGGCAAATTGTGCTTCAGCTATAATGAAGCTATTCATGATTTTATTCCAAGAATTCACATGGAAGGTGGGCCAGGGCATCCCAGGGACCCAGAGCTGCTGGGAACCACTGAGCTGCAGTCTGGCCTGCAAGCACCAGGCTGGCAATGGGTTAGGTACATGTTTTTTCCTTTCTTCTTTTTCTACCTGTATTTATAAAACACGCACTAGAGAAGTGAAGACTTTTTCGTTGCCCATAGTGCCACAGCACGTGCAGTGAAGAAGCTCTGGGATCTCTCCCAAAACAAACCCGCATGTACAGGTGCTGTGTACACAGGGGAGCTGAGCTCGGACAACCAGGCATCCCACCTCGTCCCACGTTCCTGTGTCATCCCAGCAGGAACTGGGGCTGTGCTTCCTCAAGGCACACCAGGGAAAGAAGGCAGCTTTCCCAAGTCCTTTGGAGGATGAAGGGGGAATAGAAAGATAGGGTACCTTGTACTCCTGTGGTAGAGGGACAACAATGAGGGCCTTCCAAGGAAGGGAGGGAGAGAGAAATCCTCTAGGGATGGATTCATGCACAGAAGGGACTCTGTGTTTTTAGCCTTGCAAGATAAGGAAGACCTAGCTAGAAATCACTTTGTTTTGAGAGGAGGATAAAGTGTGAAAGAAGATGTAGAGGTATCCAGGAGTTCTTAACTGTGAAGATTTGCCCTCGGAGTCATCATTTAGGGACTTGTAGGGAAAGAAGCGCGCGCACAGACAAGAACCAGCTTGCCACTCACCTTACCTAGTAATGCCAGTGGCTTCAGCTATCATGGGCCCCGTGCAACGGCCCCTTCCTGGCACCGCAGCCTCTAGGGTCCTGAGGATCTGTGTCAAGTATCTTGAAAACATGGGTTTTTTTAAAATACAGAGATATAAATTGAATGTCTCATATCAGCAAGAGCCTCCGGAGGAGAAAGTCTGGTCACAGTAAGAGCCTTTGGCTCTGTGCTATGATAGCCATTGCTTGTCTGGCAGATAAAGCACTGCGCTGTCTGCCTGCGTTGTGCAATCGTTTCTCCCAATTACGGCTCACTGGCTCCACTCCAGGTACCTCCCTCCCACACAAGTGTGGTTTTTTTACTAAGTGATACTCTTCAAGTGTTTAAAATGCAAGAGTTTAAAGGGAATCAGCTCTTGTTTGGAAGAGGTTGGCCAAGTTCCCTGTTTTCTGCCAGGCAAGCGATAAGTTTCCATTTGAATGGCATGGGAGTAAAAGATGCCCCTCTGAGAGCCCCCAAAGCAAAGCCCTGCAACGCCCCAGGGGATGGGAAAGGCACAGGCTGACAATGAGCCTGTCCCTGGAACCTCTGGAGATCAGTCACTGCTCCACAGCCTTTCCTGGGGCTGCCTGCACTGGATCTAGACCGACCATCACGGGAGGCGAGTTGTTACTGTACCTTGGCTGAGCCAGTGCACTCGTTTCACACACACCTCCACGGGACACAAAGCTGTCAGGTCCCATGAGACATGAGCATCACACCTCGTGCTCCCTTTTCCATGGGTTTTGTGCAGCACCACTGCACCTTTCCCACCCCGAGTCCCCCCACACTGCTCATCGCTGCTGAGAGCCTCTGTGCTGTGCAGAGTATGGCCCCTGGCTTCTGCAGCACTTGCAGGAGCCCACCTAGGTCATCCACCGCTTCCTACACGGTGCCGTGGGCTTTTTAAGCTGTCACACAACCTGTTCTCTCAGAACGAGGACCTCACAAGAGCCAATGCACAGGCACACATCTGTTAGCTGATTCAGTACATCAGATGCCTGTTTCACCTTGTGTGCTGAGACTTCAGAGGCAGATGGCAGATAGCACCAGCAGAAACCACAATCCCCTTTTCAGGAAAATTAAACTCACTGCAGGCCTCTTTTGCCAAGTAATTTGTTGCTAAAAGCCGTGTTCACTCTTCCTCTGCCTTGGTGGGGACAGACCTGGATTTTGGAAAGCACTGTATTAACCTGCTTCACGAAGATAGCCTGATTCATGTTCATCCACTACCGTGGAGTAGTACTATTCATGGAAGGCAGTGAAATTACACACGGCAGTACTAAGCGTGAAGAAGATTTGTAAAATGTGGAGCTTCTGCTTCTAAAATATCAGTGCACTCCTTTTTGGGTTAGGACTTCTGCACTGAGATGATATTAGAATTGGAAAAAAAACCCACCAACCCAACAGCTGAAGGTTTGATGCCCATTATATGGGTTTGATGCCACCTCGTGGTACTTTCATGTCCTGATTTGCAAGGGAAGGTTTTCACTCTTGGGATGTTTCCCAAAGCGTGTTCCTTATGAAAGAGAAAAACAGTTTGGAGAAAGGATGAAAATATTACAGATGTCCTGCTCTGCCCTTGCCCTTCACTGCTGATTTGCAGCACTGCCTCCAAACAGCATCGTTAATAAATGTTAGCATGAACTTAAAAAGCAGGGATTGCAAATTATACTTAGTAAGGTTATGCAGAAATACCTACAGGGTAGGGATGTGGCCATTAGAGAATATGCTGAGATGTCCTGACATAAAACTTGAGCCATAGTTGCCTCATCACCTAAGGACCTCAGACAAACACTTCCACCCAATTTGCAGCTAGATTTGCAGATCTGGAAAAGCTCTTTCCTCCCTTGGAGAACAACTTCCTTCTCCAGCCCAGTAGTTATTATATTGCACTAAGAGTGTAATAAAGAACAGTCCCCCTTTTAAAAGTGGGACAAGAGAAGTTACAAAGACTGGTACCACTATTTCAATTGAGGATTGGTTCTTCCAAGAGAAAATTGGCTCTCCTACCCTCTCAGTAATTTAGCCTTATGACAGCAGAGAATGATTTGCCAGGAAAATTCGCAGAGCATTTCAGCCTTTCATCCAGTAAATGGCCTATATTGCTTTTATTTGCCCTTTAAACTGTGGAAAAGATACCATTTTACAACTGACTGAACGCATTCTTCAGACATTATAATATAAAACTACCATGTTTATTGATTGAATAATCATGGACTATGTAAAGATTGTAGCAAAATGACTCCCTATTGCACACTTTTTTCCCTAGCCTCAGGCATCCTCATATTCAAAATGGCATCACATCAGACCCTGCAGAAACGCGATCCTGGAGGCAATATAGCTGGGATGTTGCTGCAGCTGAGCTAATTACTCTTGGGTTTCAGCTTGGCTAATTAACTTCCATGTAGCCCTATAATATCACAGTCATTTTGTTTTCAATTCTGGAACTATCTTGGACAGTGCTAGTCTGGGGGGAAAGAACCTCTGCAAACCACTCGGCTCCTCTGTGCAATGTAGGCATATGTCATTTTACTGTCTATCTAGATGAAATTACTTTTGCAACAGCATGTAATGCAACCTTTAGTGTTTAGGTGCTTGTCTGCAACTTGTTCACCAGACTGAACACATTCTGAATGTCTAAATTAAGCTGTTTGTTAACCCATTCACTAGCTGAAGACATTAGACTGGGTGCTACGTTTGTATTTGTTTCTCTCACTTTCTGTTACGTCCTATTTGACTGAAATTTTTCATCTTTGCTCTTTTCTTAAAATCTGCACGTTTGAATCGGACCGCAATCCATGTACAAATTAGCATGGAAAAATAGACTAGCTCTAAAAAGACTTTCACAAATGCCCATCTGAAAAGGCTTAAAAGGCTGCAGTTGCTGAGAAACAGGACATCAATGAGCGATAAGCTGTGTAGCAATTAATCCTCTTTCTCTCACAAATGGACTCGAAAAAGTGCAAGCTGATATTTGCCTAATTAAAAGGTATTTTTCAGCAGATTTTCAGTTTTGCCAGGGGAATGTTGCTGTTGACTGTGCATGTATTGCGTAGATGCTATGGTCTCAGGCCCTTGAATCTCTTCATAAGAGGGATCAACACCTTGACTGAAACTTGAGCTAGTGTAGCAACAGCTCTTGCCTCCAGAAGAGTCATAGGTTTGGCAGTATGGCCAGTAAGTGTTACACCTTTGTTGAGTTTTGTTTAAATCACAACAATCAAGGCAAACAAAAGACCTTCACTGTATTTACCCTCACTTCCACAGCCAACAGATGTGAAGGGAGCAAAGAGGCATTCTGATTTAGGAGAAACACAACCCCTCTGCCTGCTCGTTCAGTGGAGGAAGAGGCATGATAAATAAGGGAAATCCAGCTCAGGCGCTGGCAACAGTGATTAAAACATGCACTAATCAGACTTTTCCTCTGTAGGGACCGACTCTTTGTGTAATGCCTTTGCGAGGAGGTGCAGCAGTGTTTAGGACAGTGTATCCAACCTGGCATTAGCCTTGCCCATTGAAGAGGGTGCAGGTCCCACTCCTGTCCCATCTGCCGGCTCTGGGGAGGGGCTGCAGACACCACAGGCTTTTGAAGATCTTGCCAGATTAGGCAACGCGAATCCCACTGCACACCGGTCAGGCTCTGATCTGGTTTGTCTCTCAGTGATAAAACCATCTGGATGTTCTGCCATCTGATTCCGGAGAGGACAAAACAGGCGGAAGTTTACTGCTTGTGAAAAATCTCAGCTCCCACCTCCCTGTGCCCGTCCAGGTTTTGGTTATAACCTGTCTCTGAAATATAAACTTCCCCATGCCCTGCCTTTCTCTGCTGCTGCAATGTCTGGAAAGATTGGGATCTACCTGAGGACACTCTGCACCACAGATCACCTATGACTCAAGGAGCATCTCCTGCTGGTATTTTAGCTCTCCGTGGGGAGCTGATTATTCATGTTTTGTTTGCTGGTTCAACTTATTTTTAGTTGACAGAAACAGCTGTGAGGGGGAGAAGAAATAAGGAACAAAAGCCGACAGCATGATTAACTCAAAACACTTCTCAATTAAAAGAAGCTAAATATTCCCTGTGCTCCTGGTACAGCTTTTCCACATCAGCAGCTGTGCTCCCCAGGAACATTATGCAGTTTTACAGACGGAGGCGGAGGTGGATCTGCATGGGAGAAAGCCTGTCCACAGCAGCTCCTCCCCCACAGTCACTGCACAGGACTGTGGGTCAATGCAAGGTGCTGCCAGTCCCAGCACAACCAGCACGGTGGTGTGAGCTCAGACAAACCATCTAGCCGCCCGAGCTCAGCCTCCCCAGCCATAAAACAAGATCGCTGGTGAGATTTCAAAGCTATCCCAACCCTTGCAAAGGCGTATGCACAAAGAAGTATCCAGAAGTTCATGTTTTACTGATGAAAAGCGCTTGTGAAATCTAGGGTTGTCCTTAAATAAAACTCATACACGCTCTGCCAGGAAGAAACCTCAACGGTGCTGGGATTCACAATGTTTATTCAAGGTACACAGCATCGGGAAAGTTGCCAGCCACCACAAATTGCGACACGGTCATTTTATGTCCCACAAAACGACAGTTCCTCTTCTTGCTGCTCTGTTCTAAAAGACTCACAAAAGCCTTCAGGTGAGCTAAAGCAATAACTGATTTTCCCTATGTTGTTTGCTTTGTCTGCCAGCCTTTTGGTTACGCCTCCATCGCTCTCTGCTCTTTGCCTTCTGAGGATCAGTGCTTTCCTCTGAATCCTTGACTCAGGTTTGAACTTTGACTCCTAATTGTCTTCCTAATTCCCCCTCACCCTCACGCAAGGCCACGAAGGGGCAGGAGCAGGGCTCGGTGCCGTGGAGGTACAGGGCGATGCTGCAGCTCAGGGCATCAGAAATGGACTCTGTCTGGGCAGCCCTGCTCCTTCCTCCAGCAGGCGTGTCCTCCCTGCTGCTCTTGCTCCAGCGCTGACACCCTTAGGCCCCAGATACTCAGGGTGGAAATAAATTAGGTGGAAATAAGACACAAGAGCTCCCTCAGCAGCTGCCTGGTGTAGCTCCGTTGGCCTGGCAAGCCTCGCTGCCAGAGCGGGTGGCTGTGGCTGAGCGGCACCGCAGAAGCGGGGAAGGCTGCCGCCGGCTGGGGCCTAGAGCGGAGAAGGGAATCACGGCCCATGGGGGAGCCCGGGCCACCGCTGCGGGCTCCCACCTCCGCGCTGGGCCCCTGGGTGACAGAGCCGGCGGGAACACGGCCCCGACCCTGAGGGAAAGGCCGCGCAACCGGCGCCCGCTGCCATGGCAACGCCGCCAGACGGAGGGGGAGGGAGGGTGTCCTTGCGCCGCACGCATGCGCCGCAGCCGCCGTATCCGCGAGGTGCTCGAACCGCCAACTGCCCCAATTCGAATTCGCATCCTCGACGCCCAATCAGAGCTCGCGGGGAGGGGAGGGCACCGCCTCTCGCCGGCCACCCCCACCAATCACGAGGGCTGTTGTGTTTAAAAAAAAAAGTGCGCGCGGCTCGCGCAGAAGAGCTGGGCCTATCGCGGGCGGGCGGAGCTCCGCCCGCCCCGGGGAGGTGCCTCCGTCCCTGACCCTCGCTGAGCGGCGACGGGGCATGGCCGAGGGCTGGGGCGTGTCCTCCTGTGGGAAGCCCCGCCTCCCCCCGGCCGGTTCGGTCCCGCCCCCCGGCGGCGCCCCCTCACTCGGAGCCGGTCTGGGCGCGGCGGCCCGTGCTCTGCGCTCGGTCCCCGGGGACGCGCCGCGATGAAGACAGGCGGTGAGTGCGGACCCCGGCCGCGGGCTCCGGGGACGCCGCTTCGTCCCTCTTCCTCCTTCCCGTTCGGCTTTGAGGGCCGCCGGCTGCTCCGCGGCGGGCCTCTTCCCCCGGCGCCGCTCCGGGCCCGTTCCTGAGGGGGCTCCGAGGGCGGTGGGGGAGGCAGGGCCGCGCCCCGGGGGAGCGGCCTCGGCCCGGGCACCGCCGCGGCTCCAAGCCGGTGCCTGAGGGACCGCCGGGGGCAGCAACGGCCGCGGGGGCCGGTGGCGGCGGCTCGGCGGGGCGCTGGCGGCAGCGCGCCGAAATTCAAACGGCGGCGGCGGGGGGGCGGTGCGGGCCGGGCGGGGGGCTGGGGGGGGGGGGGGGGGGGCGGCAAGGTGGGTCAGGGCTTGCGGCTTCCCGGGGCCTCAAATGGCTGCGCTTGCGGTAAGGGCCCGAAGAGGGACGTCGAAGAGGTCTTTGAATTTGCTGGGCGCAAATCGGTACCCCATTCAAACACAAGAAGAAGCGGGTTTTTTTCCTCTAAGGGTGACTGAACGGTGGCACAGGTAACTTAGGGCGGTTGTGGGGTCTCTGTCCTCGGAGGCTTTCAAACCTGACTGGAGATGGTCCTGCACAACCTGCTGTAGCTGATGCTGCTTGGGCAGGGCAAGCGGGATGTTGGGATGAACTCCAGAGGTCTTTTCCAGCCTAAACCATTCTGATTTTGTGAAGCAGCAAATTGAAGATTTCCCTGTGCGACTTCCTGTCTTTTGAAATTGAGTTTTCCTCTTCCCTGAGTTGCTCAACTACACCGTGCTCCCCAGTCATTCAGATGTTCACGCAGGTTTAATGGGCATCGCGGTGTCAAAGTCCGTTTCTTTTTCATGGCAAAAATACCGCTGAAGTTTTCTCCAGAGAGAGGAAGAGGATGAGAAGAATAGCAGTATTCTGCCCTGCGCACATCAAAAAGTTTTTTATTATCATGGGAATAGCTTTTTAATCAAAGACAGGTAACATGTCAGACCGCTGTGGGTGTTGGGGCTCCGGAGTGCAGGCAGGGGCCAGGTTCTTGGTGGCAGCCCAAACGCTGCGCTACCCCAAGAGATGGAAAAGGGATTGGGCTTTCTACCATGGAGTATGAGTCTCTACCAGCGAGCAGTACTCATGTGCTCTTCTTGGTTTTGCCTTATCTGTTAGATCATTTTCATCTCTTGGCGAATGCAGTGAGGGTAAACTCTGTCTTACTGAGGAACGGAAGATGTAGGCAATGCCTTAGTCTATGAATGCTACAAGGCGCTGAAACTTCATAGAGGGCTTCCTGGTTCTTGGGGATCTTCCATGAGCACCCATGGCAGCAACTGGCTGGTTAGAAAGATGGGCTTTTGGCTCGAGCTGGTTTGCCGAGTCTTAACTTCCTAATCTCTCCGGTCACGTTCCAAGGACTGCTATCAATTAAGAAGGAAAAGTTGGGCCATGGGGGAGGTAAATGAAGTTGTAGTAGTGACAGTTTAACTAAACACTGTCAAATGATGGAGTTAGGGCATGGAAGGTTTCTCGATGAAGAGGACTAGAGCATGAGCCATCCCTTCTGAGCCTCTTAGCTTAATTGACTAAATTGAACAAGTCACTTGCTACTTTGTGGCTTACTTTATGGCGTTACATGACACATGCTAAATTTCTCTATGATTAATACGCTTGAAGATGCGTCCTATGCTGCAGTAAATAGGTACCTGAGTAAACGCATATTTGTGTATGTATATACTCTGTAGTGCCTTTTTCCCCTCGTTCCACCACTAACTCAGGTGTCCTGTGTTTTTTGTTTTCCAGTGATTCACTGTAGATGTTCCAGGTGTTTTGCTTTCCCTTCAAAGCGAAGGATAAGAAAGCGGCCTCGGGTCCTGACATTGTTAAGTCTGCCCGAGGATGTTCTGTTTCATGTTCTGAAGGGCCTTCCTGCTGAGGACATCCTCTCTGTCAGAGCTGTGAGTCTGTTACTGCTTCCCCTCTGTCATGCACCATGGCTTTTAACTGCCTTTAGGAGCCAGGACTGCACACAGAAAAGGCTGGCTTCTTGTGTCAGAGTAAACCTGAAGAAAACCAAAGAATACATGCAGTAATTAGATTTTTGCTATCCCATTAGCAGTTTTATTTCTCAGTACTCAAGCTTAGGAAGATTAGCAGCAGTATTTGAGTGCTCTGTGTAAATTTTCTGTGGGTAT
Source organism: Astur gentilis (assembly GCF_929443795.1). NCBI lineage: Eukaryota > Metazoa > Chordata > Aves > Accipitriformes > Accipitridae > Astur > Astur gentilis. The sequence goes on from NC_064912.1 coordinate 1,802,606, forward strand.
TATCCTGCTAGATCACCATGGCTGTACCAAAATAGTTTGGTTTGGCGCCTCTTGCCTTAATGGTGATTAGGTGGGTAATGAGTTAATCATAACTTGTGATTAATTAGTTGCCTATCTAAAATTAGATTGCAAAGAACTATTTTTCTGCTGGTCCCTTTATTTTAGTAATTATTATTTTATGTTTCCCCCCTTGCAGGTGCACTCGCATCTTAAATACCTTGTGGACAATCATGCTAGTGTTTGGGCATGTGCAAGTTTCCAAGAAATATGGCCTTCTCCAAACAATCTGAAGATGTTTGAAAGGTAAAGTTTAAGAATCAAATTTGTCTGACATTGTAGAAGAGGATGTTTGGAGTTAAGTTATTATACCAAAGTTATTTCTCTTTAAGGGCATTAATATTCCATATTGGAACATAGCACGCTAACTAAAATCTGTTACTGGTGCTTTCATATGAATGTGCAAGTGAGATCAGAGGCTCAAGAGCATAACCATATTTCTAAGTCTGAATTGGCTTGGTCACTTCTTGTACAAACCAGCATATTGAAAAACGGCTAAATTTCAGTATTAAAACAAGTGATGTTTGAAAGGCTAATGATAAACCTGCTTAAAAATGATGGAGAACATACTTTTATCCATCTGATTTGAAGGGGATACATCAGTTTAAACATCATGATAGTTGGTTTACTTCTGCCTGTTGCTTCTTTGGTGCATGTATGATGTTCTTTCTGAAGAAGACTACTACATGCACATCAGTTTGGAAGGGACGAGCACGGGGGCTTGATGATGTCCTTGAAGGTGCAAGTACCAAAACGTGTTAATTGCATTCTGGTATTGGGGATGTTGCATGAGAATGGGAAACATTCCTATGAATTGTCAGATTATCCTGGACATTGGCATAGAAAAGTGTTACAGCAAGAAGAGCCTCAGCATAACTTATGTTTAACTTCTGTAGTGAAAGCACGTATGCTTATGGTTGGCGATCACCAAATGCACAGCCTGGCCTCCACCGAAGTAACTTGTTTGAGGATGTGGGCCTGGAAGCACCTAGTGATTTCAGCCTCAAGTATCTTCTCTGTTTCCCATTCAGGGCTGCTGAAAGGGGTAATTTTGAAGCTGCTGTGAAGCTGGGGATAGCGTACCTGTACAATGAAGGCTGTAAGTGTGGAAGTTTGTACTCGGGTGTTTGGGGAAGATGACATGACAGAAGGACATGGTAGATGAGCTAAAGGCTTGTTTATAGATACAGATCAGACTAATTGTCTCATAATAAAGTTGGCACTTTTACTGGCTGCTTAAAAAGCTGTTTCTTCTGTATCTCAAACACTGATGTTTTTGTACCCAGGTTCTTGAACCGTGAAGTGCAGAGCTAGCTTGCTGCCTTCAGTGAGTGGTTAGGTCGCATTGACTATGGTGCCTCTTCAGTTTTACCTTTCAGTGCAGCTTAAGCACTGGACACTAAACTGCTAGGTGTTAAATGGCAGTATAGTGCACAGCTCTTCTAGAAAAAAGTCAATGCATAGCTTATGAATTCATGTTTAGAAGTTACCCTTTGTAAATTTCTGATCAAACTTGGCTACTTACCTGGTGTGATAAATGTAACAAAAGGGACTGACAATCCACAAGACAAACCTCCTTGCAGAGGGTACTGGTAAGGCAGGTGACTTGTATACCAATCTGTTTGTACACTGACAGGAATTAACATTGCTTTGAATGTTGGTATTTGCGGAACGTGCCCCCTGCCCCGCAGCTTAGGGTTATATGTTCCTAGAGACTGACTGTAGTAAGATTTTCCTTCTTTTGCCATCTCCATGATTTTTAAGGCTCTAAAGGGAAGACGCTATTCAATCTTTTCCTGATTGTATGCTATTGTCTATCTTGGCCTGACTAAATGCCTAGCACGTGTTGTGAATAAACTAAATAATTTCTGGTGTTTTTTTTGTTCAGTGTCCATCTCCGACGAGGGTCGTGCAGAAGTGAATGGATTAAAGGCATCTCATTTCTTCAGTCTGGCGGAGCGTTTGAATGTGTGCGCAGCCCCGTTTATCTGGCTTTTTATCCGTCCTCCCTGGTCCTTGAGTGGAAGCTGTTGTAAAGCTGTGGTCTATGAGAGTCTCAAAGCAGAGTGTCAGTTGGAGAAAGTAAGATTTCTTTTAACATAGCCTATTTTAACATAGGCTGGTAGCTGTATCTAGTTATTTTGGAAAAAATATTTTTGTTTCCCCAAGGAGCTCCTATGCTCTTGTTGCTTAAATGACTGTGGATCAATCACTTTAATGAATTTATTGCCGAACTGCACTTGGTATATCATGAGTGCTGGAGGCCTGTACTGTCTCTTCTGAGAGATTCAGTACTGTCTCAGAAATAACTTTTCTTGAGAAAAGAAAGGGGGAAGAATGATAGAAAGCAAACTAAATTGTAGTCTGGAATTACTAGCAAAAGTTGCTATTGTTCTTTGTTTATCTTTATCAATGTTTTATCTTAATGCTTTCTTCAGGCTCAAAAAGGATCTATTCTCCACTGCTTGGCTAAGATCTTGAGTCTCTTTGAGGTAAACAGTATTACTGATTTGATGTGCTTGGGTACCTTTTTTGGTGATACTAGTGCTGTTTACCTTGGGGTTTGTTTTTGTTTTTTTTTAAAAAATCAGCCAAATGCTCTCATATTCCTCAAGTGGCCTAGGAATTTCTGTTCTCATGAGTTTAATTTACTGGCTGTTTAAAGGGACGTTATCAACTTAGTTTATTGAATTTTACAAACGATGAAATTAATTTTGGCTTGATCATGGGCTTGCAGTTTGTTCAGGTCTCAAAGGAAGCCTTCCAGTCATAATGCGTATCAAAAAAAAAAAACCCCAAAAAACCTTCAGTGGCAAGCAAGCCAAAAAGCTTTTGTCTAGCTGAGGAAAACCACTAACAGCTTCCTGAGCCTGGATCTTCAAATGGCAGCACTGAGTGGATGTGGGAGTACCCCTCATAGTCTGAAGGGGACTCACAACTGATTGGTTCTGCTCTGTAGCTTTCATTACAGAGCTGTTCTGTAGCTTCTGAAGTATTGAGATCTGGCATCCAGTTGGCATCCAGCAAAAATACTGTCATGCCTTTTCTTTGTAGGATGAAGAAAAAAGAAAGGAATCCCTTGAAATGTTTGAAGAATCTTCAAAGCAGGGTTGTTTAAACAGTTCCTACCTCCTTTGGGAAAGTAACAGAAAGGCTGCTGTAAGTAGTGGGTTTTTTTGTCTCAAAACAACTTTTTCACTGTAATTTCTGGACCTCTGTTATGCACAATGAACGTACACAGAAAGAAATTGCTGTTCCTCAGAGCTTACCTCCTTCATAAACAAGGAGAGCGCTGAGAAATCTCTCAAATGAGCTTTGATGTCTGCCTTGGTGTTTAAAGTAAGTAAGTCTATGAGCAGTGGTAGCCGAGGTGCAAGCAGAAGTACCTTTATACTAATTCTGCTCAAGACATAGGCACTGCTGACTAGTGGTTATATGGCTCACTTGGGAACAGGAGCGGGGAGACTGCCTGCATTGCCATTAATAAATCTGCCAAAGCTCTCATGATGGAATCTCAAGTGACCTGTCTCATTTCCTGTTGAGACCTTGGGCAAGAACTGAAGAAAGTTTCTTCAAAACAACGTTGTCATCATGATGAGAAACAGACTGGTTGCTGAAATAATATATGTACCCACAGGCAGTGTTTTTTCTCTGGATATTAATACCACAATCCTTCTGTTCATTGTGTAAACGTAATGGTTTTTGAAATCTGTTTACATTCCCCTCTGTAGATGTCAGATCCTGGCAGATACCTCCAAAGTCTCAGGAAGCTACGAGACTATGCAGCAAAGGGCTGCTGGGAAGCACAGGTAAGAATGACTTTTCCCAGGAAAACAGCCTTTATTCGGTCTCTTCTGTGCTGCTGTTGTAGGTTTACAGTCCTCCCTTTAGAAGCGGGGTCAGAATGGCTGAATGATATCTATATGTGCATGTATGTATTTATTCTGCAGGTCCCCCTCTTTTGGAAAATACTGCATGTCTGTGGTAGAATCTGAGTAAAGATGCATCTTTTGATGGACTTAAAAGCCTGTGTCCAAATAATGTGCGTTCAACATTTAAGCCACACTAAGAACTACTGATTCCAGTAGTTTGTCATGTTTGCTCTCTGTTTTCTGCAGGAAAATTACAGGACCGTCCTGTGCTGCCTTAATTTGTATTTGGTAAAAAAAAAAAAAAATATACTTTTTTATGTCTTCTCTCTACTACAGATAGCTTTAGCCAAAGCTTGTGGGAATGGAAACCAACTAGGATTAGAAGCAAAATCTTCCAGTGAAATGGTGTCTCAAATCTTTCAAGCTTCCCTTCCTATCAGCAAGCAAAGTATCTTCACTGTGCAGAAAGGAATGAATGAAACAATGAGGTAAAAACTCAGATCCAGGAGTCAGGCCACGGAGCAGACACCATTGCCTATTTCCTTCCACATCTGTAGAGGGAAACAAATCTAGAATGAGGTCTGTTGGAAGGTGGAATTTTTTGCTTTACTCTTCTGTGATGCATTGTGTACAATCAGAGAAACACATGACATTTCACAGAGGAAGTATCAGAGCCTTTATTTCAAGCCCTGATGAAGAACTGAAATGAAGTGTGTGAGGTTTTTTTTCTGGACTTGTAAGTTCTTGCATTTGTCAAGACTAACAAGTTCTTCAAGAACTGGAGGCACTGTTTGACTTGTTAGAACTATAGTTACTCTCTAGTTATCTTAGGAGTCCTTTAGCCTCCTAATTGGTATGCCCTACCATTTTTTTGTGCAAATGCCTATTATAGGATAGTTTCTAATTCCATTTCACAGACAACTTAAGACCATTGACTCTTCAGAGAATAACAGTCATCTGGTTGCAAATCCTTATCTCAGTGCAATGTGTCATTTTTCTGAGGATTCTTTTTGTGAAATTTCTTGGCTTGGAACTTTTGAGTGGAGAAGGGACTCAGTAACTAGGCGTGGGGAGGATGTTCAGCATGGGTTTGAATGGCTTTTAACTGCACAAATTATGTCTCTGTCTTTCTTTTCTAGGTACATCTTGGTTGATTGGTTGGTAGAAGTGGCTACCATGAAAGACTTTTCTAGCCTATGCCTTCACATGACAGTGGGGTGTGTGGATCGTTATTTGAAGCTGAGACCTGTACCTCGAGCTCGACTCCAACTTTTGGGAATAGCCTGCATGGTCATTTGCACACGGTAGGGGTTCTGACTGGTAAACAGAGGTGGTTATTGTGATCATTCAAAGTAATTTCTGCAGCTCAAGCTTCCACCCCGCCCCTTGCTAATAATAATACTGGAAAGAATCTTTGGCTTCCCTCTACATTGACTGTTGCTTGAACTGTGTTTGCATACAAATACAACCTCTGCAAATGAGATACAAAATGTGTTTTTAAATATGAAAACATTCCATAGTGGTGGATTGGTCTAAATGCATTCCATCAGCAACTGAAGTCTCACGCCATGTTAGCACAAGTAACCCTGTAAGGAACAACTGCAGTGGTGTTGCTACATAGTTTAGTGTGTTATGCTCAGATGAACTGCATGGTACAGTGGAAAGTTATTCTTCTGTGTTAGTTTCCTTAATATCTTGCATCTTAACCTAGGAGAGGTTTCATAAATGAGAAATTAAGAACATTCTAGTAGGGGGTTCCAGCTTAAAGGTGAAATAAATGAAGAGCTGCTGTTCTTTCTTTCCTGGTCTGTACCTGGAAAAGTACCTTATAAAGTTGTTTAACTCTTTGGTCATCTTGGGTGCATTTATCAGCCACAAAAACATTACTGCACAGATGCACAAATCCCCTTACTTCTGGGGCTAACTGTTAATATTATTTAATATTTTAGTTTCATCAGCAAAGAGATTTTGACAATACGGGAAGCTGTGTGGCTAACAGACAACACATACAAGTATGAAGACTTGGTCAGAATGATGGGTGAGATCATTTCTGCCCTAGAAGGAAAGATAAGGGTGAGTTTGGAAGTTGGATGGAATATTTCACCCTTTGGGCTGCTGTTGAGGTCAGGCTGTTGTAATTAGCACTTATCCTTATCTAAGATGTTGGGGTTTTATGTGAGTGTTCTCAATCACCTCTGGCGAGCATGCGGATACAAAACCCTCTGCCTTTCTGTAGAGATTAAAATTTAAGTTTTAAGAGGCCATTTATTCTTTCACTTGAGTATGTTTCAATGTCAGTATAGTAGTTAAACAAAACCCAAACCCTAATGTAATGAAAACAGCATCTCCTGGAAACAACTGTTCTAAATACTTGGTGCTCATCTTGTATTTCCAACCTTTGTTCTCCTTTCTGCACTAGATACCTACCATTGTGGACTACAAAGAAGTATTGTCAAACATAGTCTCACTGGAGAGAAGAACTCTTCACCTTTACAGCTTCATTTGTGAACTGTCACTCTTAAACACAAGTCTTTGTGTGTATTCCCCAGCTCGGCTGGCTGCTGCAGCACTGCTGCTGGCTAAGATACTACACAGGCAAGGTAAGGAACCTTACTTTAATTGGAGCTACAGCATGGTATCTCAGTCTGCCTTGTCTTTTTAGGGAGCCTTTGGGGTATTTTTGGTGTTGCTTTGTCTTTAGGCAAGATGTCTGAATCGCTTGGGCTGGGGGAGAGGGGCAGGGGGAAGAAAGGGAAAGGTATAAGACTTCAGAATGAAGAGTTGAGCTCAGTCTGTTTTACCTCTTAATAGCTATGATGAACAAGAATATTAGCATCAGACTATGCAACCTTTGTGTTTAAATGAGACTGAAGATTTCTATACTTAGGTGTAACTTCAGTTTGGCAGGTAAACCTATCCTTGAAGCTAACTGTGAATTTGTTACAACTGTATACAGGCATAAGCTTGTAAAGATCATGATCTTTATCCCATTAGGGAAAAAAACCGTGTCTGATTACAGAACTACCAAGCTTTGTGCAATGGTAATCTGTATTCTCTTTTCCAGCACACCCCTGGACCAGCCAGCTGTCTGAGTGCACTGGTTTCTCTCTTGAAGACTTGTTGCCCTGTGTGCTAGGCCTCCACCAAAAATGGTAATAGTTTTGGAACCCTTTTGGGAGGGCACCTGAGTACTTGGATCCCAGCTCTTGCAGGCATGCTGCATCTATACAGTCAGCCCTTCCCAATGAAGGAAGTGGCTTTGGGAAACTGCCTTGCTCCCCACATCACAAGGCACTAAGGCCTAGGGGCCAGTTCAGGGACAGCTATTCTATTTCTCCAAACTGGTAGTGGCCCTGGGTTACAGAAAGTGCTTGCCAAACAGCACTATTTTCAGAAGACTGCAACTGGCTTACTGGTGTGCTTCAGAAGGAGTTCCAGTAGCAAAAGTAGCTCATTTTTTTTAAAGAGTACAAGGCAAATATCTTGTTTACCTCAAGGAGCAGAAAAGGAATTAGATGCTCATATGCATAGAAACGAAGTGTCCTGGCTAGCTGCTTAGCAGCTCTGCTGAAACACCAACTTCTTTAGCACAGAGCTGAGAGGGACAGAGGGAAAGTACTTAATTGGCAGGTTTTGTTAATCTTGTTTCATATAATCCATTCTGAGACTGGGGCTTTGATCTTTCTTTCCAGTTTCCATGATGATGTCCCAAAGGATTATAGGCAGGTGTCCTTAACTGCAGTGAAACAACGATTTGAAGATGAGCGTTATGAAGAAATAGGTAAAGAAAAGGTGGGTGAACTCTTTTGTCTTCATTTGCTGATGTCTGACACCCAGAGCAAAGCTATATGGCAGGATATAGTAAACTTCAAATAATGGGAAGTGGGTTCTAACTTTAGACTTTTGGAGGAAAGAATATCTAAATAAAGTGGTAGTTTTAAACTTGATCTGTGGGGACTATAACTGCTCTGTTTGAGTACATGTGGGAAGACCTCACTGGGACAGATTTCTCCTAGAAAATAAATAGGCTGTTTCTGGGAATCTCATGGTCTGGTTCTTTAATTTTTTTTTTATTTTTTTTTAAGATGATGGGTTACAGCCAGCTCTGTTCATTGTTGGGTATGAAACAAGAGGACCCAGAGCCCAGTCCTTTGCACACGAATGTGGTGGAGATTCAGACTTTCCTTAGCTCTCCCTCTGGAAAGAGAACTAAAAGGCTAGTATAACTCATCACTGTAAATGTCTCTGAAGGTTAGCATGAGCTTTTCTTCTTTGGTATCCTGAGGTTTCATTCTTAAGTGTGGTCAATTTTTCTACAATTACCTTGACATAGCTATTAAAAGAGCTGGAAAAGAAGACCTGGCTTTTTATGTGTGACTTCTGGATTTTCTTGCTACAGGAGGAGGGAAGACAGTATTCAGGATGACAGGGGCAGCTTTGTGACTACACCCACAGCAGAGCTATCCACCCAGGAAGAAAGTCTTCTAGATAACTTCCTAGACTGGAGTTTAGATTCCTGCTCTGGTTATGAAGGTGATCAAGAAAGTGAAGGCGAGAGAGATGGAGATGGTGAGGCTTTTCATTCTCCTTATAAAAAGCAGATGAGAATTGAATCTGTCTTTTCATCTTTGCTTAAAACTGTTTCTCAGGCAACAGAAGCCTGAACTTTCAGCTGGAGACCACTTGGAAAAACTCCTCCCCTTCCCCAGTGGTTATAATTGTTAAACTATTTTAGAGGTATATACCTGTTCTCTTTCTTTATACTGCTTCAGAACATGATGAAGGGTTTTGTAGCTGCTTAGCATTTCAAACTGAGACTGTTTTCAGATACTGCTGATAGTGGACCAAACATGAATAATGGCCCACATGTCAAAGTGAGACTGTTTTCAGATACTGCTGATAGTGGACCAAACATGAGTAATGGCCCACTGTGTTAGAAACACTGTATTGTATTACCTGTTCTGCTGACTCTGGGACTAGCTGTTCAATGGTCTGGGGTGGGGAAAAGTTACCGTTTTAAATGAGGGTGAACTTAGTGCTCTACCCTCTCCTCTGTGTCTAAGTAGATGTAAGGTTTACACCCTTGCTTGTTTGTTGCTTTTTCTTTTTTGCTTGATTCTGTGCTGAGTGCCTGCTTGGTGTTGACCAAATCCACACTAACCTTTTTCTTTTATCCTGCAGTGACAGGTCCCAGTGGGATCTTGGATGTGACAGTGGTCTATATGGATCCTGCGGAGCACTGCTGTCAGGACTCCAGTGATGAAGACACCCTAGCTGTAGAGTGGTCTGGGCACATGGCACCACTGAGGGAGGCTAAGCTGCTGGATGACACTCGCAGCCTTTCAGCATATCTCACCCCAAGAAATCCTAACCTGGAAGGGAGCTCAGGCTACTCTTCTGTCAACAGTGCCAGTCCTACATCTTCTACAGAAGGCAGCCTCAGAGTACCTCTTAAATCTACCTCAGCACTGTCTCTTGGCAGTGCATTGAACAAGAAGCCATGCCTGCCTCACTACCTGGAATCATGTTTACAGTCAGTCTGTGCTAGGCCTAGTGATGGCAAGTGTGACAGAAGGCAAGTCAAGCGAAAAAATGTGGCAGAACACAGTGAAGAAAGGTTGAACTTGGGCTTCTTAAGCCTCTGATTTCTTCATGCTCTCTCCTTTTCTAGGATTCCTGGAAACAGTATTTCTGTTGTAGTCATACAGGGATGATAGTGAATAATTGTCAATACCTCCAAAAAGAGCCCTTCCCCTCAACTTTGCCTATGCCTATCTTCTAATTCTGTAGCTCACTTCTGGGCCATTTCCTTCCTTGATAGCTGCCTTTTTAAAGTATTCCCTATTGTCTGATCCTCTGCAAATTTAAGATTCTTCTCCACAAAGGAAATTTTATAGCTCATTTTTGTCATACCTCACCAGTTACTCCTTGGTGATAGGAAAGAACTTGTCATGTCCCCTGCTTTGCTGTGAGGCCTGGCACTATAAAAGAAAGGAATTGACTTTGGTTCTCAAGTTACTGGATGTAACACTATGCTTGAATTCTTCCACTTGAAAGACCTTTTTGAGGTTGTGCTGCCTTTTCCTTCTGGCCAGGTACTGTCTCACTCAGCTGGTGCTTCCTTCTATGTATATACCATTTGCTGCACTGATACAAAGTTTTTTATGAGTACTATCAAGAGGTAAACAAAGGCTCACTGCAAGTTTGAGTGTCTTTTTTACCTACCTCTCAGATGGTTTTTAACCATGTTTGACTCTGGCTCTAGTTGCCATGTTCTCACCTGAAAAAATCTTCCTTCGGTGCCTTAATGCTTCACTGCCCAGTACTACAGTAATGTGATCTCTGTGAACTGTTAGTCTCTGCTGGAACAGCGTGGCTGAACTGCCACCTGCAGCCAGTAGCTCAGTTTCATTTCCTGTCTTGCAGAGTCTTCCTTGCTATTTCCATTAATGTGTCCTCAAGGGAAGCACACATCACTTGAACACTAGAAACAGGCAGTAAGGGCAGACAGTTTGTCTTACTGAAAGCCCTCATTTAAGCCTTGCTACTAGCTCCTAATCTGCAAGGGCAGTGTATGCTCTTCTTATAAAAAATGAAATCTGTGCTGCTTCAGTAACAATTTGAAGAAGCCACCTATACTGACCTCAGCCTAGCAAGCCTGGGTTAAAGCTCCTTCAGCCTGTGAACATTAGGAAAACAGCCTTTTCTTTACAAACAGGTAGTGAGCATTGAAATACCAAGGTACAAGACTTCCCCGAGATGTCACTGAATTTAACACTGGAACTGGACTCCATGACTCTTCCTTTGTTTAGAAGTTACTGTGGCAGATGGCAACAGTTCAGATACACACAGTGTAGTGACTTTTTTATAAAAAACTTTTTTTTAATATAGATGGCTTCTTGTCTTACTTCAGTGACTGGTGTTTCACTGACCTGGGGCTTGGAGAACTGATGGGATGTTTGGGGATGAAGTCAGAGGTTAGCTCTGAGCTAAATTCTTAGGATTAAGTTGCAGCTGGGACTGCCTATAGGCTACTTACTTCAATAATATGAGCAGCTGGGAGAACACCCTGCACAACAGGTAGCACAGGGCTCAAACCACCCTCACAACTCTACAGCAGCCCCAGAAAGCCTACAGAAAGGCCTTGAGCATGCCAAATAACAAATAGAGAGCAGCCTTGGGTGCTTGCCCACAAAGTTTATTACAAAACTAGGTACTGCCACTATAGTTAAAAAAACAAGTCCCTGATTTACTTCTGTGCCAGGCTTCACCCTTCTCCTGGTGGCTACATTGCAGTTCTCCAGCTACTGCTTACAATGACTTGCCATGCAGGAGTGTCTTCACATTAACTTGTTGCAGCAGCAGCTCAAAATTCAGCATTGGGTCACATTAAAATTGGAAGAAAACACTTATTAAAAAAATTCTCTCAGTTCTAAAACAGGTACATAAAAGTTAAATATCAGCAGGAAAGGCCTCACACTGCAGAAAGCTTTGAACTCTTTTCCTGTGCAACTTTTCTTGATCTGAAAGAAAAGACATAAGACAGGAACATTAATCAGTTCAGTTCCTTCCCAGGAAGAGTAACTAGGTGATGAGGAGCTAGCTCCATTTTCCTGGGGCTTGCTGCTTAATCCAGTGGCCTTGGCTGATGCAGGCCTGGCCTAAAACCAGATCTGTCTCAAGCCTCAATCTTGGAAGTGCCTCATGGATAAAACAGAGTATCTGGGTCTGGACAGCCACAGGCCTGAGGCAATAAAACCAGAACTACAAGCTGCTTTCTAAAAAGGAAAAGCAAAAGATACAGCCCAGAGGGTTGGTTCTTTAAAAAAAAAAAAAGAAGTTAAAAAGGAGCAGATTGCATCAGTCTGCATTATGTTAACACCTCTACATCCCTGCAGACCACTCAGGCTTTGCTTTATTAACCCCTGTTATATTCCTCCAAGGACAAGTATTTCCAGAAAGCTGTGGAAACACACACTGTAACACAGGCTAAGCCCAGCTTTGTGTAGCCCCGGACTGGTCTCTTAATCAGGAACACTGGAGGGCCAGTGCTCCCTTCATGGATCAGGAGGAGGCCCTAGGTCTCACCTGGGGAGGTTTCACAGACCAACCTGTTCCATCCTCGCCTCCAGCACTCCAGGGCAGATGGAGCAGGTCAGCAGCACTGTGCTGCTCCTGTGCTCACAGCAGTAGAAGGGGACAAGTAATTTGTGCTGCTGCAGTCTAAACTACTGGCACTTACTTAGGGCACCATTTTGATATCCAGAGAGTCATAAGCTGAAGCTTTCATCTTTTCCAGTGGCTTCTTGAAGAGCTGCCGCAGGGCCTCATAGTCAGGCTTCTCCTCATACTCTAGTGCCATTACTTGCTGCAGGTAGCTCTGCAGGGCATCTGCAAAGGAACATCAATGCATGGAGCAGCACAGCAACTCCAATTCTCTTTACAAAGCTGCTAAATGGCCTTCTCAGACTGCTCTCCCTGTAGACACTTCACCCACCTACCTTGGCCAGCTGCAGAGAGGGAAAACAAAACCACAGACTAATATGAAGCTCAAAGACAGGATGGGGAAGTGACCTCTAGCCCCAAATACTATATTTTTAAAGCCACCAGAACACTTGCCTCTTCAGCAAGGCTCATGAACACAGATAATGGGTAGCAGCCCTCCTTGTTTTGCTGTAAAGACAAGGGATTTGTTCACAGGAGGAGCCTGTCAACCAGTCCATGCAATGCTTGGTCACCATCACCAGTGGAAGCCATCCTGGACTAGCATCCCAGCACAGAGAAGGTTCTAGCTTCAGGTACAGTCAATCCTCCTTCCCCAGTCCCACCGTCACAGAGAGCAAACCCATACCTGGAATGGGTCTCTTCTGCCTGAAGCACAGTTGGAGAAGGCATTTCACATCCCCTTTGTACCTGGAATAATCAGTGCAGAGTGCTGTCAGATGAGAAGAAATGGAGCAGGCACCTGAACAGGCTGGTTTTGGCAATAGGGACAAAAAATAAAAAAGGCTGAATTCAGATGGCCATGTTCTGAATGGAGCAGAAACCAGGGTTCGTCAAACACCCTTTAGCCAGGCTCAGCCTTTACAGCAGGATTTACCCGCATCCCAGTAGTGTACACTATGACTGAGTGATTTCAGTCTCAAAACCTCCCTCACTGCTTTCTGCTGAGCATTTCCCAAGAGAGTAGATGATTTCTCCTACTTTTCCTTCTTCTCCACCACAGTTTCTACTTTGTCCAGCTCCTCAGACCAAGGCAAGAAGCCAGAGAGCCATTTCAGAAGACAGTAGCCCAGAGATTCCAAGTCACTCCGGCGAGATGGTCCTGATGGGAAAGAAGAGAGTCACGTGTGAAAAAAACAGTTTGCTAGCCATTCCAGAAGAGGCCCGGCCTAGCGCCTCTCCTCTAAAGGAGAGTAAGGACTCCAGCACTCACTGCGCAGCCTTGGAAGTCTCTATTTGAGGTACCCCTTCTGTAAAATGGGCAGCCTCATCAAGGGGCACAAGTCTAAAGAGCAGAAGTAAAGAAATGCAAGAGCTTCAGTAAGATGGGCTCTGGGATATCAATACTTCTGCGAGCCTGCTAACTCACACCGTTGAAGAATCACCTGCCAGCCTCTGGGGGAATATTTGCCCAGTCTGAACACTAGGAGAGAACAGTCACATCCCAGCCAGGAGAGGAACTGGCTAATTTAAATGGCTTTCCAGCTCTCACTGTTTCAAGGTCAGAGCAGAGCCTGCTGCAAATCTGTTTTGGGCAGGGATCCAGTCTGGCTTGAAACAGATCCCTGCTAAGCCAGCATGAAGCAGCCCTGTCTTCTATTCCTTGCACACCTGCGGTAGCCAAGGCTCCAGATGGAGGAGCAACATCCCTGCACCTCTTGCTGCAGTTGGAGTGACATGGCAAATCTCAACACAGCAGCCCAGAGAGAGGCAAGAGCAATAAGCCCAAATAAGAACTTCATTCCAGGTGCATGTGAATGACTGGAAAGCAGCAATAACAGAAGTGCCAGCAGAGAGCCCTAGCTTCAGAGAGCACTGCCACAGTAACAGCTCTAGCTGAGCTTTGCTGGCTTGCATTATAAACTGAGACTCACCTGCTCCCTTGTGGCTGTCCAGACTGATAAACTCTATCGTGCCTTCATGAGGGGTCCTGCTGCCTTCACGCTGAGCCACGTGCTTCCCTCCTGGGCAGTAACGGAACGCATAGCAATAGCCTGCTAGGGTCACCTAGAAGACATCAAGAAGTACACATCTGAGCATGTGTGTGGTGTGAATTCCACTTACAGTGTAGCCCACAATCCTGCGCCACAGCACCTGCTTGAGCACTGCACAGTGCACTGCTCCCCTGCCCAGCCACAGGAACCTGGGTGTTGCTCTATCCCATTTCACAAGCCCACCTTCACTGCCATTTCCTTCCAACTCTGCTCCTGCTCCTTACCTGTGTGAGGTCTGCTGGGTTCAAATAGATGTTCTCAGCTGCGATGTTCCCATGAACGTACTCGTTTTCATGAATGTACTCCAGGCAGTCTAGCTAGGAGTAAACAGAAGAGGCGTAAGCATATTGGAACCACACAGACTCCTTCAGCACCCTGGCTATCACTGAGCTCCCTCCCCAGCTCCCCAAAGCTGTGTGGAGGATCACAAAAACCACTATGTCTCACAGCCTCTAATTTTCAGGTGTCAGGTTTCTCTCATTCTCCTTACCCCAAATTCCTTCAAGGTGACATATTGCTCAAAAGATGCTACTCAAGTTTACAATAGGCTCGAGAGATGCTACCTAGAGATCCCAGCCAACCCCCAGGATCAGCTTTAAAACACCTCTGAAAGATCCAGAAGAAAGTTCTAGGTCTTTTCTGAAAAAGTGTCTTGGAAAGTATTGGTTCTCTACATACCAGCCGGACTACAATCTGAAAAGCTGCTTTCTCCCTCAGTAGGTGTAAGCCATCATTCAGGACGGACTGAAGAGTTCGCCCTAAGTCAGAGAACACCAAAAACCTACAAGAGACAAGGGCTTAGCATGTAGCAGTACCTACCTGATTTGGAAACCCTGCAACAGACACTCGTCAAGCAATCCACCTGGATTAGACCCTCCTTCAGGTTGACCTGGGCAAACATTTCCCCAACTTTTGGTAACAGAACACTTCTTGAAAAGGAAAGACATGTTTATCATGTGTTGCAGATATAGTCTCCCCTTTGTGTCAAGCTTAAAAGGCAGGAATAACATGTCAAAAAGCAATGACTTCACCAGCAACACAATGACTGAAGGAAGCAGGAAAATGAGAGAGGCAAACCATTTGTTAATAAATTAGATAGGAGCAGTACATAAAGGTTAGGAGTCCAGGGGACAATGAGAAAAGGAATAGCAGACAGCAAGGAGAGAAGAGGGAAAGCCCAAGAAGATGGCAGTTGTGGACAAAAGAGCTCAGCTGTGCCCCTTGCAGTCACCTCACCTGTAGCTATCTGCATGCAGTCCAAAGCCAACGCAATTGGGGATTCCCAGCAATGGCACAAAGTGCCACTTCTTCCACTTCTCCACTAGAAGGGGAGAGAAGAGGACAGAGTGCAGCAGATGCTGCTAAGGAGCTCCAGAAAAAAGGCACTCAGTCAGGGATGCCCTTTCTCCGAAGGCCTACTCTGCCCTGGGCAGCTGACAGCTGGAAGCCTCTCTTGTACTGATTCTGTCCCAGAAATGCCAGCCTAATGTGCTGGGGTATTGGCATGTCAATGCACATAGCACTGCAGAGCAAGAATAAGACAGAAATGATGCTGGGAATACCAGAGCAGGCTAAGGCATGTGGTTGCTATAGGGCTAGGTAAAACAAGAAGGGAAAAGAGAGAGAGGGATGGAGAAGCAGATTTTTACAGCCCTCCCAGAAGTGCAGGTTTGACATGAATTCCTCCATCACCCCTGCCCACATTCTCTGGTCAGCTTTGCTCTTGCTCAGGTTTTTGGGTCAATGGAGTAAATACCAGACAGCAACTGACAGAAACGCCTACGGAAGGGGCACAGAACAGAGGGAGCCAAGGCAGGTCAGGCTGCAGGGCTGAACAGCTACCAGTGAGATCAAGACAAAGCAAAGGTAGACCAAGAAAGCTTAAAAATGCCAACACTGTGGTGTCCTCTGTACACAGAGACTCCTGGGAGAGAAGGCTCTTGGCCAAACTTCCCAGCACTCTGCCACTAACTAAGCAGTGAAGTAGTTTATTCTAGCCTGGCCTTCCCAGAGACTCACATAACTGATGAGAGGGGGATGCCAGTTTGCCTAACAAGCAGCCTAGTCCTTACCCTTCCAAGAAGCACCAACCTGTGCCTGCCTTCGCAGCTCGCTGGAAGAAATTCTGTTCATTGTAGATCCTGCCGTCTTTGACATCCTAAAGGGAACAGGAAGGAGGAGCATTACTTCAGCCACACACACCCTGCTGGAAAGGGAAACTTGGGCAAGATTGCTACAAGACCCTCACTACTCATTTTAAATAAAGCAACAACCCCCCCCAAAATCAAATACCAGATCAGCAACAGAGCTGAGGTCTTTTAGTTCACTATTTAATGCTGTGCCTAACAACCACATAAACTCTGAGCATCAGCACAGAACAAAGGAGTGGATGTCTCACATTGGACATTTCAAGCGCTACCACTTCTGTCTGTGGGTTAAAAGCATCTAGATAATGTAGATCATCTGGCAATGTAGAGTGAGCTCTAGTCCCAAAGCTGTTATGTTAAAAGGAGCCAGAGGTGGCCTTCTTATCCACAGCACAGATGAGGTTATTTCTGCAAACAGTCAAGTCCCAACAAAGAACTGTAACATTTTATTCTAGCTGTCAGAAAGCGAGACAAGTAAGAAGGTCTGTATTTGTGACATCCAAGTATTTGGGTAATGCGTGGAAATCTTACGAGCATATTTTTTAACCACTAAGTGCCCTTTTACTACTGCTGTTATCAAGTAACCTGAAATACATATAGTTTACAGTCAATATGTATGTGTTTGCCTACCACACATGTACATACATACTCAACATACTGCAGGCTAACTTAGGACAGATGCTATTATGCATGGGAGGAGCCAGCAGTTTTATATCCTGGCAGGTTTGATACCAAAGGCCCTACCCACAACTGGCCAAGGTAGCTGGAGGATCAGCAGGCCTCAGGCAACACAACCAACCGTGTTCCAGAGGATATTTTATTCTGCACCTTGCCTGGTGAGCCGATCTGAGCCATCAAACACAGGAGCCAAAATGCTCTCGTGTCCCATATCATACTCTACAGTCCTCTGCAACCGCAAGGGCTGGGCTATGCTGTCAGAAGCCCACCAAGCAAAACGTCAAAAGATGCCAAAGGTGTGAAACAGAGGAGTTGGGAGTGTTGTGTACAGAAGCGATTATAGTTTCCCACCTACTGGTTCTAGTTTTGTGGCAACTTAGCTGTCTTTTCTCATTAACACTGTATTCGTCCTCCATCCTCTTAAATGCCTCTTCTGACAAAAGGGAGAGGGATTTTTTCAATCGCCCACAAGAGTGGTCAACACAAGTTCCCCCAGAGAGCCATTAGTCAGCACTGGTCTTCCCACAGACAAGCAACCCCCAAGAGCCACGGCAGACAAGAAAACAGTCTTTCTGCTCTAGTTCGTGAGTTCCTGAAAAATCAATCAACTGAATTTCCATTGCAGAACAGCTATTACTGGAAATAGCATGTTTCTGGAGAACCCAAGTTATTGGCAAGTGCCTAGAAAGCTGGCTCGGAACTCCAACTATAATTACTGTTCGTTTTAAAAATGTGCTCTGGCCTTATGGAGTCTCTCAGTGCTGGTTCATCAAATTACCTCAGCACAGGCAACAAATTCTAACCTCTCCAGTTTCGCCAGACTTCAGGAGGGTATGTGCACACTTGCCATACAGGAAAAAAGTAGGTCTGACATTAATGAATGAAGATCTGTACCTTACACCACCTAATTCAGTTTTGGAGATTACTGAGCCTGGTAGATCAAAAAGGCAACCTTCTGTGGTGAAGGCTTTTCGTTTGTTTAGTCCTCATATCTATTTTCTTCACACCTTTAGTGGAAGAGCCAACTTCTACTGAAATCCAAGCATGACACCCTCAGGAAGTTATATCCATCTCCTAAGCTAGAAGGAGCCTCTGCGACCACTTTCTCTGAATTCCTCAGACAGTCTTAGCCATACAGGCCAAATGGGTCAGGCCCTGGACACAGTACACTATGCACTATTCCTTACCCAAACAGATCAAAACTCACAAGTTTGAGGGAGTATCTTTGCTTTTGAGGACAGGTTCCAGATGCTGACTGCGCTGTGGAAGGATGGAACAGATGTGGTTACAGGAGCATGGAAAAGAGGTACTTGCAGTGTCAGCTGCATCATTAAATGCAGCCTGTGCAGCTGGCTTTTACTTATCCTCGGCTTCTTTCACTTGCTCTTTGCAAAAGCATCCTCTGTGACAGTGTCTTCCCAGATTACTACAACACAATTCTTACCTTGCTCCAGAAGCACAGCACCCCTGACATGCTTCGAGTGCAGTTCTGCTTAAGTCACAGAAGCATCTAGGCATGGTTACAGTAGTGGGGTGCTTTGCAGGTGGTATGTAAAGAACAAATCATTAGTAGAATCTCAAAGGCACCCCCAGATTCATTTGCTGAGCATTCCCTCCAGCTCACTTCATAGTTTGTCAATTCTGTAAGAGATGCCAAAGTCCCTTCTGCTCTGTATGAATGTTAGCTATATGTGGCCTTCCTTCTCCAAAAAGATTTGCACCCATTACTTGGCCTTGAGGTAGTTCCTCTTCTCCTGCTCTCAGACCGAGTGCTATAACACAGGTTATCTGCTGCTCATCACCCAAAAGGTGTTTCTATAAAAGCACCCTCCGCTATAATAACAACACTGATTTTCTCTTTTTCTAACCTCACACCTTTTTAAAGACATAGGTGGATACCCAGACTTTGTTATGCAACAGCGTAAGTAATTAAAAAGAAACTAAAGCCAAATATCAGGCAAAGCTTACTAATGGAGAAGATTCCTCCTGAACAGTTTCCAAGTTCACAACAGGGAAGAAGTTCGAAACCCTTCCTTTGGAAGTTTACAACTAGACTGGAGAGAAGAGATCAGCAGTCGCTAAACAGCTGAGAGGCAGCCCAGATGACTTAGCTACTTTCTTTTGGCCCCCAAAACAGGCCAAGAATCCAGAATTGACATTTAGCCGATACTGACACCACCTACAACACAGGAACTCCTGTACGGTGCTGGCAGCATTTAGGTTTTGAAACCAAAAACCAGGAGGAAGTATGGCTCCCAACGATTCGCATTTCTTCAAGTAACAGAGCAGCCCAGCCTCCGCTTGATCTTACACCAGGGCTGATGTCCGTCTTGGCAGGGTGGGCAACGGGCGGATGGCCAGCGTGGAAACGCCAGACCCCGCGAGCCAGCCGGTCGCCGCCATCCCGGAGGACACCGGCAGACTGTCCTCACCTCCGCACCGCGCCGTCTGTTTGCGGTATATTCTGGTGGTTTAGGGACAGCCCCACCGAACACCGACAGCGGCTGCGGGCCCCTGCGAGCTGTGCAGCCCAAGGGCCAGGACCACGCAGTGCCCGCAGCAGGGCCTGGCCCAGGCCCCGGCCCCGACTCCCGGGAAGGCCGGGCCCGCTCCCGGGACACCCCCCCGCCCCGGCCCCGGCCCCCACAGCACCTTCGTACGTCAGCCCGCAGCCGCCCTCGTCCAGGAGCCGGACCAGCCTCCACTGCCTGCCGCCCTGGTCGGTCAGCACCGACTCCGCCGGCAGCGGCACCGCCGGGCCGGGCCGCGGTTTGCGGGGCGAGCGGCAACTGGGCCGCACCGGGGCCGAGGGCCGGGCCGGGGAAGCCCGCGGCGGGGCCGGCGCCGTCTTCTCCGTCTCCTCCTCCTGCAGCGGCGGCGGGGGCAGCCTCCCCCCGCAGGCCGGGCAGAAGCGGAAGGCGGGCTCCACACCGCGCCCGCACTGCGGGCAGAACCGGCTCACCCTGCGGGCACAGCGGGGACAGCCGTCAGCGCCCGCCCCGCGCCCCACCGAGCCAAGCCGCCCCGCTCCCCCACCACCACCACCACCACCTCGGGGAGGCGCACACCGCCTCAGGTTCGGGCGCAGCCGCAGGCCCCGGCTGCTCCGCCGCCGGTCCCCGCCGCCTACGGCCCCGCCGCCCGCGGCCCGACATGGTCCCGCCGAGCACCGCCCCGGCACCTTCCGCCCGCCCCGCGCACACCGCGCATGCGCCGGCCACCACTCGCACCGCGCATGCGCCTGCTACCACTCGCGCCTGCGCGGATGCCCTCCCCCTCCAGCTTCCGCCGGGGCGGCGGAGCCCGCGCATGCGCGCTCGCCCGCTAGGCCTCGGCGGCGCGCTGCTCCTGTCACCCCCGGCCGCAGCGGCGCCGCGGGCCCGGTGGGGGCTGAGGGGGGGGGGTACCGGGGCTTGTGGCGGTTCCTCGGCCACGGGTGGTCGTGTACCGGGCCGAGCAGCGTGGGCCTGCGCGGGGACAGGCTGCTCTCGGTGAGCCTGGGCCGGAACCGGGGTGGGAAGGAGCCGCCCCGGGAGTCTCCTCAGGCCTCCCTCGGGTAGGAGCGGGCGGCGTCCCCGGTGCTTCCCTCTGGGGTCCGGCTGTTCGGTTGTTACTTAGGAAACGACATCAGCAAGCTGCTTAAAAACGACCTCGGGACTGCAGAAGAGGCTCTCGGAAGTTAATGAGTGCTAATTAGTGGCATAGGGCTGGGCGGAGTAGCTGCGTATATTCAGTGTACGTGCCATCCCTTATGTACGTTGTATGCCTGTAAACCTCAAGCAGGCACCAATGTGTTGCCATGAAAAGAAGCATAGGTGGTGTTATAGACGCTCGTGACAAATTGGAGGAGCCAATTTGTAGTGAATAAAAAAAGTCGAATTTATTAGCAAGCGATAAGAGAGCAAAACAGCGCTGGGCGGCCAGGGAGGCAGTGCTCCGCCACAAGCTTGCGACTTTATGTTATAGTTACATTCCTTATATACAGTTCATGCACCTCTTTCTTGCAAGTCTCTGCCTTGTCCTGTTTCTTCTTTCTTCATTCATGCAGGTCTGTTACTAAGCAGATTTGGTCTGTCTTCTCAAGGACGAGTGTCTTTTGATGTAGAATGTCTTTTGATGTGAAAAAGTACATTTTTGGCAGAGCCCATCCCCTTATCTGGTAGATTATAGCTGTTGTTCTTTTCCCTCCTTAGCTAGTAAGTTATAGCCGTTGCCCTCTTCCCGTGACCTTTACGCACCAATTAAGCAAGCTTTGTTATTTACACAAGGCATCTGCTAACTCTCGATATGTCTCTTCTCCCTTCCCGATTTCATGAACAAAGTTAACTCGTTCATTACAGGTGGGCTGAGACCTTTCCCTTCTGGAGGGATGAGATGTAGGTTTACTTGGGGAAGGTGCCAGCACTGAGGCCCCGTGGCTCAGGGGAGAAAGGGGGGGGGGGGTGCACAGCGGGGACCCCGAGTTTCTTTTCCCAGAGAACAGCTCATGTGGAATGACACTGCTTTTCAAAGCCCGTCCCAGTCAGCCATCTGAACACCACGGCCATGGGGTGCGAAGAGGAACCGGAGGGCGACAGCTCGTACCACAAAGAGCCGAGTGGCAGCAGTTTCTCTCACAAAAGCTTAGCAGGGAACGAGGAATGAGCTCGGTGCACGGATGGTGGAAGGTAGAGCAGCACTGGAAGGCAGCATAAAATAACACATGGGGTATTGCCCCCGTGACTGAGTGACTGAGCCGGCCACAGAGCTCTGGGGCTTGGGAGAGGCATCTCCAGGCAAGGCGTTCTGCACAGACCTCACCCTGTTGCAGGCTGATCACCCCTTCCCAATCCCTCCAAACACCAGAACGTGTTCCTAACGTTGACTAAGCACACAAAAGTCCCAGCAAAGCCAAAACTCTGCCAAATGACCCTGGGAGGCTTGATGTGTTCGGATTGGTTTCTGCAGCCTGTTGCTGTTTTTTTCTTTAAAGCGTCTGGACACTATCAGGAGCGACAGGGCAGGTTGGCTGGGTTCTGACATTCCTCACTACCACGTTCATCAAGACACTGCACTCAACAATCAGCCTTTTCTCATTTTTCCCTGGCATTGTAGGGTGGCAGCAGGGGTGCACTGAATTGGCTTACCTTCACTGTCACCCCCCACTGCGCAACCTTCTTTTCAGTTCCAGTTATTCCCGCACCCCATACAGGTGCAGATGGCAATTCCTTTATTAACTAAAGCATCCCCTCAGAATTTTGACAGAAAAGAAGCGGTCCTTCATCACATTGGTTTGAATTTACCTTTACAGGCTGGCGTGGGGTTCTTTGTCTTCCCTTAGTTCTTGAATCAAGATCAACGATCATTGTACTAAAGCCCTCCATGGTGACTGGTGGCACTGCTGTGAATGCCTTTTTTTCAGCAATGATTTATTAAGCCTTGTAGTTACCCTTTTATATTTTTTTTTTAACTTTTTAAAACAGTGTTAATTCATGATCATAGCTCTATCATTTTGTTGGTGGTTGCCTAGGGAACAATGATCATGACCTGATTACATTCAATTTGGGCAGAGAATAATCCATTCGGTAAACAAAGATACATGGTGCTTTAAAAAGTCAAACCCCACAAACACAAGAAAAACTCTACGGTGATGGGAAAAGGCAGATAGAAAATTGTGGAAAAAGATGATTCTTTAAGATTTATTTCCAAGAGCCACCAAGCTAACATCGCAGAAGAGAAACCCCCAGCCTACTTCAGTGGCATATTGAAAGTAATAATTAGCAATAAAAAGGAAAGCTATAATAAATGGATGAAAAGGGAAATAGATAGCAATTTTCTCCACTTCATAACTGGTAATTTGCATCAGCAGTGTGGTGAGCTGGGTGCCTGCCGTTATGCTGTAGGGGATTGTGTCTGTGGGCATTGCACCTTCTGCCTGGTCTCAGCTGGACAGGAATTTGCTCCCTCTTTCCTGCCTTGGGCATTGAAAACCAGCCTAGATTTTGGGCTGCAGAGGGGGACCAACTCCTGGAGAGCAGGACAGAGCAGATCCCAAGGTCGAGCTTTGCTGCTTTGAAACTTTAGTGTCTCAAGCCCCACGAGTGAGCGTGGGAGCCCCCAGCCCAGAGCTGCTCAGGTGCTGCTGGTGTCCCAAAAAGCTCTCAGGACATGCAGGAGGGGGGTGAGGAATTGGGGAGCGCCTGGGGCTGATCCTGTGGCAGGTCCCTGGCTCTGGATGCTGGGGAAGTGCCACCAGGCTGGGCTGCCCAGTGCAGCTGCAGCAGGGTAAGACCAGGGTGGGGAGACCTGGGACTGTTCAAAGGCTGAGTTAGAGCAAGCAACAAGCATCTTGTCCTTGTCATTGTCAGCCAGGACTGGCCTGGGAGCATCCTGGACTTGCCGCAGCCCCAGCAAACCAACCCTCTGTGCGCTCTCCTGATCCCTTTTGAATCCATTTGCGTGCTTGATCTCCACAGCAGAGGCAGCCTCCCACAGCGTGGTGATGCACGGTTTGAAAAGCGTTTCCTGTCGTTTTAAACTAGATCCAGCCCTGTGGTGTTACTTGAAGCTCTGCTCTAGGAAATGAAAATATTCTTTGCTTTTTTCCCCTCGCAGTGACCCCTCACCAGGTCCCTTCCCCGTGGCCTTGCCAGGCTACAGCACGCACCAAATCTCTCTCCTGTGGGAGCTGCTCCGTCTCCCTGCTCGGCTGCTTCGCTGCCTCACTGCCCTGTCCTCTGTGAGCTGCCCTAGCCATGCTCGCACATCACCGCAATCCCAGCAATTCCATCCTAATGCCCTTTTCCCTTGGTTACCAATGCAGAGCGTGCAGGCGAAGCACTCGCAAGGTCTCCAGCATCCCTTTCCTGAACGATAGAGCTCATTTAGAGCCCATCACTGCATACACATAGGGTTACCTTTACATTGCCTTGAATTTAATTATATTGAATTGCATTTGATGTCTGTGTGTCTGCTCAGCCGCTTGACATCGTGCAATCCCTTTCCAGCTCTTCACAGTCAGCTTTAGATTTGACCGTCAAAACACTGTATAGCGTCAGCAAGATCTGCTCTCTGACTAGCACAGGTCTGGCACAGATCCTGTCCGTTTTTTCCTAGCCTTGTCTCGTAACTTTTAAGCAGTTAGTTTACAAGCAAAACCTCACAGTTAATCCACCTTAACATCCTGAAGAGCTTTTGGAGAGAGATTTTGTTAAAGTTTAGCAAAAATTGTTGGGTTTATATCATCTGATTCACCATTTTGTGTACCTTCCACGTAATTCTAGCAAGACTTCCCTCCTTCAATACATGCTGGACATTGTCTCAGCATTGTTTATTCATACATGTTCTAATGCCATTTTTGCTTCCATCTTTCAGCAAATGTGCCTGGTATACCAAAGCCAGGTTAAAGATCCCAGTGTTTCCTAGATCCCTGTGGAGCCCTTCCTTAAAATTAGCCTGGCATTTGCCACCTTCCTCTCCGGGAAGGCTGGGGAGGTCGGGGACCCGCTGCCTGCGTCCTGCTGCAGGTGCGGGCTCTGGCCCAAGCATGCACCAGCCCAGTCCCCCACCAATTGCACTGGGTTTCCAGCAGGCTTCCTGCTTCTGATGGGTTTTGCAAAAATACGCTGGTGTTAATTTTGATGTGGTAAGCAAATTGCACTCGAAATATATTTTCATCCGTGTGAATGTGGTTTTTAACTTGCTGTGGTTTTTGCTTTTTGCTGTTTTCTTGCTTTGAAAAAGAGAATGCCAGTTTTTGAAGCATTTTTATTTCCTTTCATTTTATTCATTTTAATGTTACTATTTATTTGTATTTTGGCTAGCTTGCTTTGCTGTTAAACAATCATCCTGCAGGTTCACCATGGTATTGCATTAGGATCTCTTTTTCTAGATCCACACATCCACAGCAGCTAGACGGTATTTCCCTGTTGTTTGCAAGTATTTCCCTCTGTGTTTGATTTTCGCTTCTTCCAACCAGTTTCTTTATTTTATGTAGTTCCTTCTGGCAAGGACAGGTAAGCCTGCAGAGGTTTTTCACCCTTGACTACAGCGGTTTATGGCTCAGGAGGTGCCTACTCTTGTGGTTCTCTAACTGGGGGCTCCAGATGCAGCCATTTAGGATGGCTTTGCTGTGACACTTCCCCGCTTCATGTCTCCCCTGGCAGTGGTTTCTTGCTCTCACAGCCTCATAGCCTCCCTTAGCATTTTGGGGCTATTGTCCCCATCCTCGCTGGGTGGTTTATAGGCAAGCCCTAATGCCCTCCTCTGTTCATCCTCCTTGTTTCGTGGTCCACTCCCTGCAGATTCATGTGGATTCCTGATACACGTAACCTGTTTACTCGCTTGAGCCAATGCCTCCTCTCACGCCAGCCCTCCACTAGCTTCTTCTCGACTCTTGCCCCTTGGCTGTCCCCATCACTGCACCATGGGGTTTCCCGATGCCTTATCCTCATCTAAAACAGGCTGCTCTCCTCTCCCCGCCAGGACCACAGCCATTGCAGGGCATTTGGTCTTGTCCTGGCAGCCTGCTTTTTTAATGTCCCTTTTTTCTGATTTTTCTCATTCCTTTATTGAAGGGACAAAGTTACAAATTTACCTCTGGATGATTCCCCGCCCCACTGCCCACCCATCTCACCCACTATCCTTGATTTAAAACCCCTCCTATGATGGATTTCATTTTAAGGGCTAGCACCTCAGCTCTGTTTTCCTTCAGCCAGAGCTCATCTTTCCCAGAGATGCTCCCTCTATCCCAAAAGTTTCTCTAGTTTTTTTCTAAGCCAAAATCCAGCCCACATAGCCAGCAACCTGCCCGCCCTCACCGAGCCAGCAGCACTGCCTGCCCTGGATCCAACTACCTGTAAAGCAGTGTTTTAAGTGTATTTTTAACTCTCCCTTGGTCTTGGAAGAGGGAAATGTCTAAACTTTTAGGACAAGACCTATCTCCCTGTGGCCTTTGTGTGCTGAGGATGGTCTGTGCTGCTGTGCCCACCGGGAACCCGCGGGCAGCTGGGGTAGCAACAGAAAGATCCCTGTCTCCTCCCTTCAGGGATCTCCTTGGTGTCGGCTCAGTTGTGTCTCCCTTATCTCATCCATCCCTCGCTTTCCCAGCACGGCTGCCAGCAGCCTGAGCGCGTGACTTATCAGATTTACATGCTGGCAGAGACGTAGGAGTTTGACAGAGCGCCCAAAGCTGCCAGTTCTTCAATTGCTCTTAATGAAATGAGCTATTCCTTTGCATTTACACACCTCTTGGATTCTGAAGTGACGCTGCTTGCACAGTGGTACCACAGTCCTAGGAGAGGCCTTTGGGAGCCTTTCGGCTCCAAACTGCCAGTTCCAGTCCAGCAGCCATAAGTGGTGCCAGCTGTTGGCACAGGAGGGCTGCCTGCACACCCCTGGGAAGCGGCCGTGGGGACACCGGCTGCCTCTCTGGGGTGAGGTGACAACCAGCTTGCCCCTGGCAAGAGCCTGCCCGCACGTGTCCCAGGCTGCGCTCCCTCCCCAGCTCCGTCTGCCACCTCTCCGACCACAGCGGGATGCTTACCCAGGCATGGAGGAGCAGCAGTAGCAGATGTTTCCAGCCATGTCTCCCCGGTGCTGGCAGTGCACTGGGGTCTATCAAGGGCACTGAATTCTGTCATCCACAGCGAGGACACAGGGACAGAGCAGGGACAGCCCAGGGACACTTTGCAGGAGGCTGGTGTGGCCAGAGACTGCACCAGTTCCCCACAGAGCTCAGCCAGGGAAATCACAGTTCTAAGAGGGCAGGGATTGGGAAAAGCAGCAGTAAAAGCAGCAGGAAAGCTTCCTCCTATGCCAACCCTCCTGGCCCACGGAAATCTTCCTGCGGCTGTGCACTGCAAGGGGAGTCCGTCTTCCCTGCCCATCTCCCCAGCGCTTCCAGAGCAGAGGGTCACACTGGGAGACTCTAACCTGGCAGCCAAGGCTGGGGAGCTGCAAGCTGGAATGCCCCGGGGGACAAGGGAAGAGGGAATCCACCCCCCGGGGGAAAGGAGCCCAGGAGATCTCATCCTTGCCCAAACAAGCACCCACACCTGGGCAAGACAGCAAGGTCGCTTCATTCCGCCCTGGACGTGGGTGAACAGAGTCTCTCAAACCTCTTCACCACTGCAACGACACTGCAGGTGCCAGGGAGGACAAGCTGGAGCAACTCTCAGGGTCTTGCTTGGGAAGCGACAGGGACACATGTTTCCCTGGGATAAGGTCAGATAAGAACCTCCCATCCTTTCTGCTTTTAGTGCAGCTGGTGTTCCCAAGAAAAATATTTGTTACCAGCCCGCCTGGCTGTGCGGAGCAGATCCCTCGCACACGCTCTCCTTCTACAGCAGCAAACCCTTGTTGTTGTGCGGCTGATAACGCCCGGGAGTGGGGCGGGAGGTTGTGTGGCCGTGCGTGCTGCTGGTGCTGGGAGATAGGCAGCAGCGGGGCTCTTCTTCTGGCAAATTTGGGGGAGCAGAAAGTGCTGGATCCGTTCCCCCAATTTCACGGGAACCATCATCCTGGCGCTTCACTCCTGGGCGGTGGCACTCAAGAGTAAAAAAATGCTGGTCCCAGGATTGCACCATCCAGCACCACAGCAAAGTTAAGGAGTGGGAGGAAACTAGGACAAAATGGGAAATGCTCTCCACCGAAGTACTAGGACAAAATGGGAAACGCTTTCAGCCAAAGTCGGTGTGTTTGGCCCTGGCCCTGCGGTTCACGGGATGTGGTGTCCAGGGAAGCCCTCGCTGCATGTCCCAAGCCACCAGCTGCCCTGTAAGGTGCCGCTGGGGCATTACAAGGCATCTGCCCTGCTCACGCTCCCTCCTGCCCTTGCAGGGAGCAGCAGGGCAGCAGAAGACTGGAAGGGAGGGCAAGGAGCAACACCAAGGTGGTGGCACAAAGACAGCGGTAGTGAACCCCAGTCAAAGTCCTTGCCCAGGTACTGCCCAGGAGCGCCAGGGCTGTGGGGAAAGCAGAGGAACTGAAGGAGAAATTGTTTAGCAACGTTCTTCTTCCCAACATCGGCATTTTGCTGCTGGCTGCAGGAGGTGAGATGAGGAACCAGCGCACCCCTGTGCTGGGTCCAGGCCACGTGGCTGAGCTGGCACGGCTGCACTGGGGACTCGCTGGCACGTGCCCCACGTGGCGCTTCTGCTAACCTGTCCTGTATTTTGGATGTTGTTTGGATGGCGAAGGGGAGGCATTGCCTCAATGGGCAGATAAAATGGTTTCCTGATGCCAGCCAGCACCTTTAAAACAGGTTTAACTCTGAAACCAGGTATGGGGCAGGCAGGGCTGGGGTTTCTGAACCAGGCAGGCAGTCTGAAAAAGCACGATGGGCATCCCCGCTGCTGGCGATGGGGTGGCCCCAGCGGCTCCCCCTTGGGAAAAACCCCTAGGGAGATGGGAGGTGACAACAGCCAACAAGGGAAGGTGGCGGAGTACAGCTTGAGCCAGGGATCTCGAGGACACGCGAGACACCAGCAGGTAGGAGGAACGGGGTTGGCACCCTTGGTCTGCCAGCAGAGGGGCTGATGCCTCCTTTCAGATACTGAGGAGAGAGTGATGGGAGATCCCAGAGGGGGACATCCCCCAAGCAAGCACTCCCTAGCTGCCCAGTACCCCGCTGCCCTTTTCTGGCAGCTGCCTGTGGGTTTCTCCTGTGTCCCTGCTCAGTCTGCCACCACGTCTCCCGCACGGTCCCTGTCCCGGGTGTGAGCTGAGTCACCGCGATGCCACTGCACGTCGTCGTTGCAACATCTCCCGTCTTCTGTTCTAGGAGCCACGAGGAGCCTGTAAATACTTTCTTTGGCAAGACTTTTGTTTTGATCTAATCTCTCAGCTTTTTTCAAAGGCAGGCACAGAGAGGAACTGCATGAGGCAATAGGGAAGGTCACCGGGAGAACTGAGGCAGCTGTAATTGGGGAGGATCAAACCCAGGCTCGAGCAAGGGTGTGGACAGGTGGGTCAGCCCTGGCTGACACGAGGCTCCAGTATGTCACCGCAGGCCCCGACTGTCCCAGATCCTCCCCAGGACCATAGTTACCTACGACTATGCAGCTGGCTGCAGGCATCATCCGAGACGGTACCAGGATCCCCACACTGCGGCAAGCGCTGGGGTGCAGAACCCAGGGTAAGACCTTCATCACGCCATTCCCGTTGTGGCTGCAGCGGGAAACTGTGCGACACGGTGACATGCGATGGAGAAGTCAAAAGGAGAGACGATGAGCC
The DNA here is from genome assembly GCF_929443795.1 of Astur gentilis. Lineage (NCBI taxonomy): Eukaryota > Metazoa > Chordata > Aves > Accipitriformes > Accipitridae > Astur > Astur gentilis. The sequence goes on from NC_064912.1 coordinate 1,831,790, forward strand.
CTCAGCTGGACCGTGCTTGGTGGGAAGGCACACGCCATCCCCACCCCGAGCCAACCTGCGTTAGTCACGTTTCGAAGTGCAACGTGCGGCTCTGCTGAGGGATGGCAACTCACCGAGCCGGGCTGGCTCCTTCCAGCCTCTGAGCCCTGTAATGAGCTTTGGTGGATGCCGCTAAGTAGATGAGTGAAAGCAGGAAAGCTTTGCTGTGGTCTGGTGGCCGCTCGGTTGTCTCTCGCAGATTCAGCTCCGCTGGTGTCTGTTGAATGAGCCGGCTGAGTGCGGGGACGTGGCTCCTGGCTGTGGCTCTGCAGATGGGCGTGTATCGGTTTTGTCTGGCAAGGTTTTGGTAGCGGGGGGCGGGTTACAGGGGTGGCTTCTGTAAGAAGCTGCTGGAAGCTTCCCCTGTGTTCGAGAGAGAGCCCATACCAGCCGGCTCTAAGACGGACCCGCCGCCGGCCAAGGCCGAGCCAATCAGTGATAGTGGTAACGCCTCTGTGATAACATTTTTAAGAAGGAAAAAAATGTTGAGAGGGGGAGAAACAGCTGCCGGAGCGAGGAGTGAGAACGTGTAAGAGAAACAACCCTGCGGACACCAAGGTCGGTGAAGACGAAGGGCGAGGAGATGCTCCAGGTGCCGGAGCGGCGATTCCCCTGCAGCCCGTGGTGAAGACCACGGTGAGGCAGGCTGTCCCCCTGCAGCCCAGGGAGGTCCACGGTGGAGCAGATCTCCACCTGCAGCACGTGGAGGACCCCACGCCGGAGCAGGTGGGTTCCCGAAGGAGGCTGTGACCCTGTGGGAAGCCCACGCTGGAGCAGGGTCCTGGCAGGACCTGCGGATCTGTGGAGAGAGGAGCCCACGGAGCAGGTTTTCTGGCAGGATTTGTGACCCCGTGGGGGACCCGCGCTGGAGCAGTGTGCTCCTGAAGGACTGCACGCCGTGGAAAGGACCCATGCTGGAGCAGTTCGGGAAGAACTGCAGCCCGTGGGAATGGCCCGCGTTGGAGGAGTTCGTGGAGGACTGTCTCCCGTGGGTGGGACCCCACGCTGGAGCAGGGGAAGAGTGTGATGAGTCCTCGCCCTGAGGAGGTGAAGCGGCAGAAAATAACGTGTGATGACCGTAAACCCCATCCCTGTCCCCCTGTGCCGCTGGGGGGGCTTGGTGGAGAAATCCGGGAGTGAAGTTGTGCCCGGGAAGAAGGGAGGGGTGGTGGGAAGGTGTTCCGAGATTTCGTTTTACTTCTCATTACCTTACTCTGGTGATTTGTAATAAATTGAGTTAATTTTCCCAAGCTGAGTCTGTTTTGCCCGTGACGGTACTTAGCGAATGATCTCTCCTGTCCTTATCTCGACCGGCAAGCTTTTTGTTATATTTTTTTCTCTCCCCTGTCCAGCTGAGGATGGGGGGAGTGATAGAACGGCTTTGGTGGGCACCGGGCGTCCAGCCAGCGTCAACCCACCACAGGGTGACAGGTCTGTGCTGTCTCCCAGTGCAGCCCAGTGAGAGATGGGACCCGAGCACGGGATGGCCAGTGAGGATGCTGCTTCTGTGGCCACCCCACCCAAGCACCCTCCAAGCAGATCACGGCCGGCAGGGAGAAACCCAGTGGGTGACTGTTACGGGAGCCAGACCCACGGTCGTAAATCACTTTGGGTGTTCTAGGGAAGCCAAACCTCAGCTTGTGCCAGCGACAGGAGCAAAGCCACCCAGGCGGTCAGGGGGGGTCTCCCCTTCCAGCCCGAGGGGTCCCGGCAGTGTCATCACAGGGTGTCACTCTCAGTTCGTACATGACCATTTTTAAAGCTCCTATTGCTGCTTCCCTCTCTCCCTTCCTGCGACGGCTTCGCCCTTGCCCTGGGTGTTTCTCCATTTATTTTCTCCTCTCCCAGGGACCAGCCGGGGCGCAGTGGATGACCACGAAACCCCAAAATTAAAAGATCGCCGGAGAAAACCATCTCCAAAGCAGTCATGCTCAAAGCGGTCAACTGCGGCATTTGTCCAAACGGAGACCCCCTTCAAAAAGTTGCTTCTCTTTTTTTTTTTGGCGCGGAGAAAGGCAGCAAGGCCCTGATCCCCTGCCTGCCACGGCCTGGGGGGGGTGGGGGGAGGGTCACCACGACACCCCAAATACCCCCAGGCACTTCATATCCCCAGGCAGCCACCCCAGGGGCACCCCACGCCCCTCGTTCAGACAGCAGAGCTGTGCCAAGCTGCGTCCTTGTCCCCTCTCCCCACCCTCCTCTTCCTCCTTCCTCTCCCATAAACGCGTCCACAGCAAATTTCCACCCTTCCTTCGGCGTTCCCGGCAGCAGGAGCCAGGCTGGCTCCTCCAGCTCCTTCTCCTGCCAACTTGGCAACCGGCAGCGGGCACGGGAAGGGCTGGCAAGGGCACGGGCAGGGCTGGCGGCCACCGGCCTCCGGGACCTTCCTGCTCTGCTGGCACTTTCATCCTTATCTGGAAGGTGCCACTCGGCAGCCGGAATGGCCCAGGAACGCCGGCGTTCCCACGCACGCTGCCAAACCTGGCGTGGGCTCCCCAAAACCGGGGCAGGGCACGGCGTGGAGCGCTGCCATCCGGGATTGGGACGGACGGACAGACGGACACGCCGATGTGCACACGTGAGATGCGCGCCCGGAGTGAGACGCGCGCCCGGAGTAACGCACACGTAGAGCGATGGGTACACACGCGCGCACGCACACGCTGTAATGGGCAGAGCAGTACGCGCGCGTGCGCACGCGCGGAGCGACGGGCGTGCACACAGATGCACGGAGTAACACGCGCCCACTAATACAGCCAGGGCGACACGCACGCGTGCGTGCGCGCACAGGGACACACGCGGACACTCAAGGTGACACACAGGCACGTGCGCACGCGTGCGCACACCGAGGATCACACACTCAGTGAAACGCACGCGTGTGCACGCAGACGTACACGCTTAGACGGGGACACACGCGTGTACAGGCACACGCTCACACAGAGTGACACGTACACACGCACTCGCACGCGCACGCACACACAGCGACACACACGTGTACACATGCCCACTCGCACGCTCTCACTCGGTCTCACACAGTGACACGTGTGTACACAGACACACGGTGACACACACGTGTGTACACACACAGTGACACACACACAGTGGCACACACGTGTGTACACACTGACACACACATGTGTACACACACATGTCTGTACACACACACAGGGACACACACGTGTGTACACACGCACAGTGACACACACACAGGTGTGTACACACACACAGTGACACACACACGTGTGTACACCACAGTGACACACACGTGTGTACACACACACAGGGACACACACACACGTGTACACACACACAGTGACACACACACATGTGTACACATACACAGGGACACACACACTGACACACACGTGTGTACACACACAGGGACACACACGTGTGTACACACGCACAGTGACACACACACAGAGTGACACACACACGTGTGTACACACACAGGGACACACACACAGTGACACACACACGTGTGTACACACACAGGGACACACACACGTGTGTACACACACACAGTGACACACACAGAGTGACACACACGTGTGTACACACACACAGTGACACACACAGTGACACACGCACGTGTGTACACACACAGGGACACACACACAGGGACACACGCACGTGTGTACACACACAGTGACACACACACACAGTGACACACGCACGTGTGTACACACAGTGACACACACGTGTACACACACACAGTGACACACACGTGTGTACACCACAGTGACACACACACGTGTGTACACACACACACAGTGACACACACACACCGGTGCGCGCACACACACAGTGACGCACACAGTGACACACACACGAGTGTACGCACACACAGGGACACACACACACGTGTACACACACACAGTGACACACACGTGTGTACACACACAGGGACACACACGTGTGTACACAGACACACACAGTGACACACACAGTGACACTCACACAGAGTGACACACACGTGTGGACACACACAGTGACACAGACGTGTGCACCACAGTGACACACACACGTGTGTACACACACACAGTGACACACACAGTGACACACGCACGTGTGTACACACACAGGGACACACACAGGGACACACACAGGGACACACGCACGTGTGTACACACACAGTGACACACCCACACAGTGACACACACACACCGGTGCGCGCACACACACAGTGACGCACACAGTGACACACACACGAGTGTACGCACACACAGGGACACACACACACACGTGTACACACACACAGTGACACACACGTGTGTACACACACAGGGACACACACGTGTGTACACAGACACACACAGTGACACACACAGTGACACTCACACAGAGTGACACACACGTGTGTACACACACAGGGACACACACGTGTACACACACACAGGGACACACACACAGAGTGACACACACACGTGTGTGTACACACAGGGACACACACACAGGGACACACACACGTGTGTACACACACACAGTGACACACACACACAGAGTGACACACACGTGTACACACACACACAGTGACACACACACACGTGTACACACACACGTGTACACACACACAGTGACACACACACACACACACACACACTGACACACACCCGCGCGTACACACACACACACCCCCCCACCCGCGCGCGCGCGCGCGCGCTGCCGCACCCCTCTCCTGTCTCCGCCCTCCCCGGCCCCTCCCGCCGGTTCGGCGCCTGCGCGTGCGCGGGGCGGGGCGGGGCGGGGCGGGGCCGGGCCCGGTTATCGGGGCGGGCGGGGCCGCGGGACGGAGCCGCATCCGCAGCCGGAGCCGGAACCGCCCGGCCCGGTGAGTGAGTGGGTGGGTACCGGGGGGTACCGGCGGGTACCGGGGGGTGCCGGCCCGTCGTGGTGCGCGGGAGCAGCGGCCTTTGCGCGGCCGGTCGTCGGGCGGCCCCGCCCGGGGGCTGCGGCAGCCTCCGGGGCCTTTCTGTTGGCGCCGCGGGCTCCTCCGCGCTCCAGCCCGGGCCCGGTGGGTGCCCCCCTTTCCGTGGGGCCGGAGGTCGCGGGGCGAGCCGAGCCCGGTCCGGGGCAGCCCCGGGTGCTCAGAGCTCGTCGTCCCCGGCTGCGGCCGGGGCGGATCGCGGGTCCCACCCCGGGGGGGAGCGGCCGGGCCTGGGGATGCTGGGCCGCGGGCGGGATGGAGGAGGAGGAAGAGGAGGAGGAGGAGGAGGAGGCGACCATGTGCCCAGCTCCCTCGAAGGCAGCGCCGCGCCCCTGCCAGCCTCCCCCGGGGAGGCCACGTACGGGCCTGCGTGGCTCCTGACGGCCGGGAGAAGGGCTGTGCCTTCCCGGTGTGTCCTGGCCGTCATCTTCAGCCCTGGCTGGTGCAGGGGGGTGCCCTGGGTCACCCCTCCCTCTTGCACCCAGGGGCTGGGACACCGGCTTTTGGGGGCTGCGAGTGCCTGGCTGCATCCCGAGGGGCTTCTGGCCAAGCGGGTACCACCGATACAGACGGCTTTCTGGAAGTATAAATAAGCCGTAGCTCGGGTCTCCGCAGTTCAGGCGTGTGAAATCACCGTTTCACGGGCTATTTCTGCATCCGCTCTTAGCCCCTGGCAAGCACAGCCCAAGTGCAGGTAGCCACCCGAGGGAAGGGAGCTCCCCTGGGTGTTGTTTGCCGTGGGCTCGCAGCGTTCCCCGGGCGGCCTGTCCTGCCCGGACCCGGCCGGGTGGCTGAGAGGCTGGGGGTGGTTTGCAGGAGGGTTGACGAGAAACTCCCCCGTCGGGCTCTAAACCTTGTTCCTTTGCCAAATCCACGAGGCCACTGAACTTGCAGAGAGTTTGGCTCTTTACGTGCCAACTGCAAACTCTCCGGACAAACCACCGATGGTGTTTTTAAAGCAAATGGAATGACCAGCTCTGATGCAGCAGCTTCTTCCCTCCTCTCTCGCCGCTGCCTGAGCGTTTGTTGCGGATGCGATTCAGTCACCCAGGAGCCTGCCGGGCTCCCCAGGCCCACCAGCTCCCTCCTTGCCTCGCTCCGTTCCAGGGCAGCGGCTGGGCACAAACCCGACCCCCCCGTTTCTGCAAACGGGACCCAGCCCCGTCATTGTTTGTGTTTACTTCTGTATTTCGAGGCCTGAAGTTCCTGTCTGGGGAATAAACGGATCTGCGGGGCAGCCAGTGGAGTGCTGGTTTTGCAGAGAGCTGTGAGGCTGCTGAGTCCTGCGTGCTCGATGCCCACGCTGGGTCAACCAGCCCCTTGCACCCTGCCGGGCTTGCAGCCTCCCAAAAAGTTTTATTGCTGTTTGCACAACCTCTCATGCTGCGGTAGGTGCGGCTTTTATGGTCTGGCTGTGTCATGACTCTTGCATCTCCGTGAATGGTGAGAGGGGGAAGACAAAAACAGCAATGAGAGCTGTGTGCCGCTGAACAGCTGTGGCTGCTGGCCCTGGTTGCTTTTTGTCAGACCTGGCTGTAGGAGAAGGGACTTTCTGGCTGCACAGGGGTTGGAAATCGCTTGCTCTTCCTAAAAACGCTGGCCAAAAAAAAGTCCTTCTCTCTGCCATGGGTGCTCATTCTTTTAATTTCCAGCACGGGCGCTGCGGGGAGCAGAGAGGTGTTTGCCGCTCCGGTGTCAGCGTGCAAAGCACCCGGGTCCTGACAGCCCTCGCCAGGTATGTGATGCCACCACCCTGGGCACTGTGTGGTCCACAGCCACAGAGATGGAAGTTCCAGCAGGGTCTGTAGCTCATCTTTTAGGGGTGACAGGGTGCCTTTGCGAGTTGATGGGGGAAAAACGCTGATTTTATTAAAAAAAAAAAAAAAAAAAGCAACGTCTGCCATTTCCAGGCCTTGTTTCTATGGGAACGGGACATCAGAAGAGCAGAAATGCAGCGAGTGCTCTAAAATAACTGCCAGCTCCCAGGAGCACGTGGCCTTTGCTCGGCTTGCCCGGCCCTTTCCGCTGAGACAGTGGCCAGGGACGGCTGGCTCCCGGCGACGAGGCGGCATGGAAGTAGGTCGGGAGGTGGGATGCTATGGCCTTGATCCCTGCCGATCCTCAGCCTGTCCTCATCTAAATCCACCGGCGGGAGACCTCCGGTCCAGGCTGGCAGCTGGTGCAGCCACCACGTTATCTGGCACGGCTCGGTGCCGTGCTCGGCAGCACAGCAGGGGCTGGTGGTGCCGGCCGGGTGGCAAGGACCTGTCTGGCTTCCACCCGTCTGGGTTGCAAGGCAGCCAGGCGGAGGGTCTCCTTCCTCGCTAGCCTCCCTGGGGATGGCCAGGGCGAATCCGTGCTCGCGTATTTAGGAGACTCTTCCTCCTGCCGCGGTCAGGTGTGGAGAGCAGGGTATTCCCAGCAAGGGGGAGAGGAACTGGGTTGTTCTCCCAGAAGCTGGTGGTGGTCATCTCTTTCTTCCCCCAGATGTTTTTCGGTGCCTTTTGCTGGGAAAGTCAGTCTTAGGTCAGGCAGGAGAGCATCTCCGGAGGGGACAGCCCAACCTGCCGCCATGCGAGTAGGCAAGTGCATCGCGGGGTGTCCTCCTGCAAGGTACGAGCGGTGCTCTGAGGTTGTCTTGAACCGGCTGTGCACAGCCCTCCTTTCCTGCCAAAAGTGGTCCTGGACATGGACAGGGGGGGTGGGTGGGGACCCTGCCTGAACTGCCTGTGGTCACGGGCATCTCGGGGGCTGATCCAGGCAGCACCTTCCAAAAAAGGTTTTCCCTTCTGGGTTGAAAAAAATCATTTCTGTGGATACCCAGAGCCTGGAAAATCATTTTTGTTCTCAAATCTAGTAAGAGTAGCCCTGTTGTAACTGAGCTGCTTCCTTCTCTCATGCTCCAGCGAGTGAAAGGTCCAGTACGGGTTTTCTTGGAACACTTAAAAGCTTGGAAAAAATTTATTGACAATAATGAAGTTTCCTGACTTTGTGTAGTGTTTGTATTACCCAAGAGCTGCTTGACATTTTCTCAGCAATGTACCGGCCTCGATGGCAGCTATAAGACCCGTGTGGGCGGTCGGGGAGGGGGGGCAGCTTGCGTTTGAGGGTGCGGCAGGACGAGTAGCCAGGAGAGATGCGGGAGCAGAAGGTGGGATCTCTGCAAAGGCAGCAGCCTTCTCCAGCCTGACCTGTCGTGTTTGTCGTCTTTAAAACAAGTGAAAAGTTTGATTCCCTTGATTTGCTCGGGATTCCCTTCGATAGACTGCGTGAGGAAGGTTTCTGCTCCTCGGGAGGCTCGATTGGAGGTGTGTTGGATCCTGCTGCGTGCAGTGCATGGGGCTGGGGGTTCTTATGGCAGACTGGTGGCGTTTCTGCCAGGGATGTGTGTACCGGAGGCCAGCTGGAGACACGGCGCTTTGTGACGAGCTTGAAGGTGTTTAAGCTGAAAACTAGCAGCAGACACCTTTGCAAAGTCCCCTTTGCTGTTCCTTCCCTGCTTGCTGCCCGGGGCAGGTGTCTGACAGGCTTTTCTGGGCTGCAGGAGTGGACCTCTTCTGCTTTTTTTTCTGTCCAGAGCAGGATGCTCGAGCACAGACGTCCCTTGCTGTTGCAGGAATCTGACTTCTGTGCATGGAGTGGCAAAAAGAAGGTGGGGGGAGGTTTTTTCTTTTTTTTTTTTTTTTTTTCTTTCTTTTTTTTTCCTCTAAGAATGCACCTGTGTTTTGGGTTGGGAATGGGAAGGTGCATGCCAAGCCAGGAGAACGTTTCTGGAGGGCTCAAGGAGCTGGTGGCATAGGGCAGGCTAGGTAGGTGGATGCTTGTTGCTTTGTCCGCAGACCTACGTGGATTTTAGCTTGCTCTTGCTGCAGCTCAATTGCTCCCGGCTGTCAGTGCTCTGCTCGCAATGTGCATTTACCAGTCACTGGTCTGGGAGTGAAGGTTGGGCAGGCTTGGTCGCCAACCTCCCTTCTCCTCTTGCTGCGACACCCTAAACTCCCTGCCGAGGTTTGTGGGTGCCAGCTGCATCCAAGGAGCCGCTACTGTCCTGACTGGGGCTGGAAAACGTGCTGTTGAGCATCTCCAGGGGGTTTGCTGGTAGGTAATGTGTCCATCCTTGTCTCTGCAGTGGCTTTCGGTGCTGCCGGGCTTTGGAGCACAGGCTCTCGGAGATGACCCTGGCAGCTGCCCGCTCGTGGAGGGTGCGACAGGGCTGATGGGCGCTGCTGTGACCCAGGCTGGCCCCGTTGCTGCGGGAAGAGGGGATTTGCCTTGCTCGGAGGCTGAGGGGCTGCTTGGCTGGGGGCTGCCCAGCATCCAGCAGCGTGGGCAGGCGGCTCTGCTTGTGCCGGGGCTCCCCTTTGCTGTGCTGTGCTTCTGGGTGAGTTGCTGCACGCGTGCAATCACGGCCTGTCTCCCGGTGGGACAGCGACGCTTCGTCAGGAAATGCCGCTGCAGAGACAAAAACAACTTGGAGGGATGGCAGATGCTTCCCAAGAGGGGGAGGATGCGGGTGTATCGACCTCAAGTGCCGACCTTCCGTTCTGCTTCCCTGCCCTTTTCTCCTCCGTGCCTCTCCAAGAAGTTTCTCTGGCAAAGCACTGTTAACATTGCAAACCCAACCCCTCACGTTGCAGGAGGCGGAGGCACGACTTGAAGTCTTCACCAGTCTCAAAATAATGGGCTGCAAGGAGTTTGGTGGCCTTCCTCAGGCTGGTGTTTGTGGGTCTGTAACCCTGTGTTCCTAATGCTTAAGAAAAGCTGTCCTCTGCCTGCTGCAGCCGAGGGACCCCTGATGCTCGCAGGTTGGGTTTCTGAACAGCGGCCTCCCCCTCTTGCAGCTCGGGTCACACCAACAACCGGGAATGAGTTATGCCAGAAACCACAAGCTCTGGCTCTTACGGGTCAGTAATGACCCTTAGAGAGGGAGCACGACAGTTATTTTTCCCCATTTGAGGCCAAGCCAGCTGTGGTGACATCAGGCTGGAAACAGAGAGCTGCCCTTGGGTTGCCGACAGGCGGGATGCAGGATGCTGACCTCCGACCGCCCGGGACCACGAGCACCCGGCATTCATGGCTCTCTCCTCTCTTCCAGGGTCCTGCGGAGCAACGGTGGCAGCGGTGGTGGTCCCATTCTGATGGGAGGATGGTTGTTCTCAGGCAGTTTGGGCTGCTGCTCTGGAAGAACTACATCCTGCAGGTGGGCTGGCGCTGCGCTCTCGGGGGGGGGGGGGGTTGCCTCTGTCACCACTAAATGTGGGTACGTCAGAGCTCGCCCAGGGTCTTGATTCTCCAGCGAACCTTCACTGGGGGCCCAGGGCATCTCCTGGAGGAAAACCGATTTATTTGTGCATGTGGTGTTGTAATGCTTTTGTGCCGGGGAGTTAGGGATAGGGCTGTGTGCTCAGTTGTCCCTGTCCCCTCCAGTACATGCTGTGCCATTCCCCTCCTTCTGCAATCTGGCTGCGAGTTCAGCTCACCCTTCTCGCGGGGCAGGATAACCCACGCGCCCTCCTGTGCGATGGTGGGTTTCTTGAGCCGTCCTGTTACACAGCCTCCTCTGGAGGTGCTGATTGCTGCCCGATGCCTCTAAACCCCCCAGGGCCCAGGTTTTTTTTTTCCCCTCCATTACTTTCTGCAGCTTCTGGGGGTCTTAAAAAATATTAAACCACCATCGTCCTGGCATCCGCTCCCAGCTCAACTGTCTGTGTGGCAGCTGGCTAATGATGATGGATTTGGGGACCTGGGAACCTCCTTGCCCTGCTGACTGGCAGCGTCCTGCCTGCTTCTGCAGCGCCTTTAAGCAGCATGTGGGTGCTCCTGGGCGGATGCTGTGGCTCCGCTGGGACCCGGAGCCAGCCCTGGCAGAGAGTGACGGAAGAGGAGGGAGCAGAGATCGTTGCAGCCTGGCTTTACGCTTTCAATTACCCTTCTGCAGATCAGCACGACGTTGCTTTAAAAATAAACAAAAGGAAGAGGGAAGGGCTGGCTGGGCTGCCTGCACCCAGTCTTCTGGCAGGGCAGGGAGCAGGCAGCAGGGCTTGGATGTGACCGAAGGGACCGGCAGCAGGTCCGATTTGCAGTCAGGAGCGTGCTCCGTGGGTGTGCGTGACGGCCAGTCCTGTGAATCCCCCTTGTACACCCCAGACATGGGCAGGACAATCCCCAATCCCCTCTGCAGGGGAATAGTGTCGTTTTCTGGGTGTGCTCTGGGGTGGGGGCACCTCTCGTCGTGTTTTCCAAGGCCACAAGCTGACTCGGATCTACTGTGCCGGAATACAGCCTGGAATGTTTGCTCCCTTCCTCTAAGTTTCCACCAAAAATCATGCTCCTGATGAAGACGCAGAGCTCCCAAGCCATTATCACCCTGGTGTGAAGATGGATGCTGGGACACGTGGCTCGCTCAAAGCTGGGGCAGCCCTGGCCAGGCGGAGGTGGTGATTATGGATGAGCTTCCCCGTCACCTCTGGAATACGGCAGCTTATAAGCGGTGAAAGCCAGCGCTGGTAAATGAGTATTAGCCTGCGAGTTCAGGGAGCCAGGCAACCGTTCTGGAGACAGCCCAGGAGACTGAGAGAGGGTTAATACGGTAGTAAATCAGCGGGAGGCAGCTGGTCCACCAGAGCCGCATTATAAAACCATCAGACATCTGCAACAGTCGCTTTTATGAGCGTGGCCTTTGGAAAGCCTTCTTTTTCCCTGCTCACTTGGAGCCGCTGCCTCCTGGCCGTGCTGCCGGGGCTGGTTGCAGCAGTGGCTCCTTGTCCCTGGCTGGGGTGGGAGCAGGCAGCTCCTCCCAGGGGAAACCTGAAGAGCGGTTTTTGGCTTTGGCAGTGGCTGCTGAGAGCCAGGGCGATGCGAGGAGCGGCTGTATGCTCCTGTGTCCCCTCCCGACAAAGCGGCCGAGAGCCAATTCAACCCAGCTGCTGCAGGGCAGACCGTCCCCCTTCCCGGTAGATCTGGGCTGCTCTGTGCTCAGGGCTCCGTTCCTGCCCCACTAGGAGACTCTGCCCACCTTCGTGTACCCCACTTGCCGCTTCCCCCTCCTCTCCCGGTTAAAAAAAAAAAAATAAAACCTTTTTCCACTCTGCAGAGGGACGGGAGGTGTAACTCCACGGTCAGCACAGCTCAAGGCTTGGTGTTTGCAGAGCTGAAGGAGCTTTTGTGGCAGCCGGGGTGCTGCCTCTAGCACGTGGTCAGTGCAGGCAGGAGAACAGGCAGGCGAGGAGCCCCGAGAGCCGCAGGGTTGTGTCGTGCCGTGCTGTGCCCGCAGCGTGCTCGCCCATCTGCAGGCGTGTTTGGTACGGCACCGCAGCCCATCGCTGCGCCTGGCTGTGATCCGGGCCGTGGCACCGCCGTGACAGCGGCCTTGGGGCCAGGCAGGAGGCGGTTTAACACCGCCAAGTGTGCGGAGATTTCGGTGAGGAGCTGTGCCGGCAAATAAAAATCAACTGCTGAGACAGCAAAGTTGGGAGAATAAACCTCTTGGTGCCCCTCTTGCCTGGTGGTGTTCCTCTTTCCAGCCCAGTGGAGGGGAGGGTGGAAAACCCCCTGCGTCTTGTAAAGTTCATCTTAGCCGGAGCCCTCGGAAGAGGTTAATGCCACTGCTTCTGCTCTGGGCACCCTCTTCCACGTGAGCAGCCGTGACTCCCTGCACCCAGAGCTGCTCCCTGCTGCCAGGGATGTCTCATTAGCTGTCACTGCAGTGATTGAGGTTTGCTGGGCTGGGCTCTGGTGAAGGCAGCTCGGTTTGCAGGAGGAAAAAAAGGTGGCTGGGTCCAGATTTCATGCCTCTTACCCAGACCTGCCTGGCTGCTGCTGCTGCTGCAGCTTTGGGGCCTGCCTCCCTCTCCCATCCCCGCCCCGGGGGGGTGATGCAGGTTCCAGCAGGAGCAGCCCAGTGCTCGCTGCTCGCTTTCTTGGAAGCAAGCGCGACCTTTGCAGTGATTTTTACGAGTATCCAATCCATCGGTCGGCAGCGTGTCCTGGCATCTGCAGTAAAACACATCGGGGGGGGGGGGGGGGGGTCGTGCTGCAGGGACGTGGGTGTGCGTGGTGCCGGTTGGGACCGCTGCTCCCCCTGCCCCTCCAGTCAAAGATGACCCCATTTTCCCTGGAAGAGCAGAGTTTGAAATGCTAATTGACCTGGGTTGGTGGTGGGTGTTAGTAGCTCGTGGGAAGTTTGCAGGAGAAGTAGCCGTGGGCTAAACCGCTGGAGGGTCATGCTGCAGCTTGGCTGCCGGAGTGTGTTCACCGGACTCGAGTTCATTGTCCAGTTGCTTGAACCTCAATTCAAAAAACCATAAATGAGCCATCGTGTTTAGTGCAGGCGGGCCTTGGGGTGGAGGCTGAGCTCGTGGGTATGTTCTCAGTGCTGTGCAGGGGCACCGATGCCTGTAGCCAGAGGGTCTGCGAGGTCCCACCCCAGCCCAGGCTGCAGAGCCCACGTCCTGCTCTAAGCTCCGACAGCAGAAACTTTACTGGCTGCAATAGCTTTGCTACACTCTGCTTTACATCCCCCGCTGCTGCTCGTCCCAGCCTTTCATTTAGTTACGGTATTTTTAGCTCCCAGCCCTGTAAGTGTTGGGCAAGGTTGCTGTGCTTTGGCGAAAGCTGTTCTCTTCGTTCTGCCGGCAGCGGCCGGTCCCCGCGGCACGGGAGAGTTGCCTGCAGGAGCGGTTTAGGCAAGGACCGAGCGCTGCCTGCTCCTGGGCAGAGCCCCGTGGCTCAGGGAAAGGGCAAACGACCGGCTCAACTCATTCAAACCCGGCAGCGTGGCAGGGAAGGCTCTAAAGGAGGGTGGTTTGAGGCGGAGCAGTGCTTAGGGTAGGGGGCACCTTGGCCAGAAAGTCCTGATGGATGTGGGAACCGGCGCAGCGTTGTTCCTGGGCTCTGGAAAAACGCAGGTTGTGAAACCTTGTGAAATGCAAGAACGCTTCTGCTGCGTGACATTTGCATGCCCTGAACCTCGTTACTGTGCTTGATCTACCTTCAGTGTTTACATCTTATTTCTTTTTATATAAATCTTTTTTTATTTCCTGCAGAAACGGCAGATCTTGGTGACAGTCATCGAAATCTGCCTACCGCTGCTCTTTGCCGCCATCCTGATAGCGCTGCGGCACCGGGTACACTCCATCAGCCACCCCAACGCCACCGTCTACCCCCCCGAGTCCGTGGATGACCTGCCGGGCTTCTTCTACCGCCGGCACCCCAGCAACCCCTGGGAGCTGGCTTATGTCCCCTCCAACAGCAGTGCCGTCAGGAGCATTGCCGAGGCGGTGGAAAGAGCTTTACCCATCAGCATCAGAGGTGAGCAGGGGCAGGGGGCCCAGAAATTGGTACAAATTTTTACTCTGATAAATCCTGGGATGCGTTGTTTTTTTTCAGAACTTCAAGGCAATGGTTTTATTTTTGTTTCGCTAAAACTACAGGATTTTGCTTTGATTTTTGATCGCGCTTTGTTGCGGTTTCCATCCAGAAAAATATGGCCCTAAAATAGTTAAAGAAAACGACTGTCACTTCACTGAGGAAAAAGTATTTTTGGAAATCTTGTCACACAGAAAACTTTAGCACGTCATGTTCCAAACTAAAGATAACGTTAGGATTTTCTCTGAAAGGAGAGCTGACTCCTGCTCTCGAGGAGTCGGAATCATCTCCATGCCCTGTGACGGGTACAGCAGCATCCCATATAAATCCCCCGTCTCTGGCAGCAGCGGTGTTTCCCAGCTCTGGCTGGAGTGCATCCCTCATGACCTGGACGAAAATGATGGTTTTGGTGATGCTTGAGCATCAGCCAGCGTCGAGCTGCCGTGCTCCACGCCAGCATCTCTGTTTTTTTTTCCCCCTCCGCAGCTCAGGGCTTTGCCTCGGAGCGGGACTTTGAGGAGTACGTCAAGTCGGACAACCGCTCGGGCAGCGTGCTGGCCGCTGTCGTGTTCAAGCACCGCTTCCAGCAGAGCGCGGCCCCGCTGCCCCTCCAGGTGAGCAGGGCTGGGGGTGGAGGAGAGGGGACAAGGACACCGGAGGGGACGGGGATGGGCGACAGCATCCTCCCACCCTCTGCGATCCCGATTTTGCTCCTTTCTGTCCCACCTGCGACACTCTCGGTGCGCTCCTTCCAGGTCGACTATGAGCTGCGCTTCAAGTACAGCCCGAGGAACGCGCCGCGGAGCGAGCAGACGGGTCTGAACCCCAACCTGGACCGGGACTGGCACACCAGCTACCTCTTCCCGCTCTTCCAGCTGCCCGGGCCACGGGAGGCCAAGTTTGCTGATGGGGGAACACCGGGTGAGGGCTGCCTCTCCTCTGCCACGGGCTATTTTGTGGCCAAAGGGATGGGTGTAATGTTCTGTACAGCAACTCAGCTCGTTACGGAGATTCAGTGAGGCTCTGAGCTTTTAAATAAACGGTTTAGTTAAAAAAAAAAAAAAAAAAAAAATTTAAAAAAAAAATTAATTTAATGTAAATATTTTTAGTATTATATTTGCTATTTGTAATATTTATTTACATTTTATCCTGTGACTTCTTGGGCACTGCTGGCCCTTGGGTACCTCTGCTGAGCGACGTTGGATAAGAATAAATTTTATTTAGGTGATTTTTTTTTAATTTAACATTTTTTTTTTCCTTTTATATTTTTAATAGAAAATTTATTTCAGGGTCCAAGCTGCTCCGTGTTTATCATGCTGCTTAAATACTTTAAAAGTAAATAGAGCAATTCTGTGGTTTGAGTGTAGGTTTTTAAGGACAGCCAAACCACTGACGGAGCAGGAGGCAGCAGGGACGTTGCCAGAGCTGGCTTAGGACTTACTTTTTTGGGAGCTTCCTCTGTGGCTGCAAAGGGCTTATTTCCCTCGGTTGGGTTTTGCCTTCCATCGTTCAATACCAGTGTCAAGGAAAAGATTGGGAGGCCAAGAAAGCGGGCAAACGGGGTTTTGCTCACACAGTGTAAATAAACGTGAGCCTGAGAGGATGATATCTGCTGGTTCAAATGTTCTGCGGGATGGGGTGACCAGGTGCTCAGATCAATTCCCTTGCTATAGTGTTTGTTTATTAAATTAGTTAATATAAAACATTGTTCGTGACCTCATATTCTTACATTTTCCTTCTCTCGTCTAGGTCATTTTAAGCAACTAACTTTCAAAACGCTCTTTTTGGGCTTTGTAAGCAGAATCTGAGTTTCCATTTCAGTAACACATGGCAGAAATCCCACATAAAAATAAACTAGTTGAAAATGAAAAGTCTTTCACTGTTTTCTAACGCACAAAAACTTAAGCCAAATGCGAGTAACAGGATATATTCTTCCTCACCAAAACCTGCATAGTATCTCATATTCTCTTGGTTTACAAAAAAAAAAAAGGGGGGGGGACCAAATACAAGCTCAGTGACGTTGATGGTGGTTAATGATGACGGAGAATCTCCCCCCTAACAAAAATAAAGGCAGGCCTGCAGAAAGGCGACTGAAGTTTAAATTGAGTTTTCCTGCCAGCTGCTTTTAAATGATGATTTTGAGAGATTTAAATTGCTGTCATTTAAATCCTTCCCAAGCCCCTCTGCGTCTGCAGGAGTGTGTCGACAGTGATGTTTATTTTGCTTTTCCTACAAGCTCTTTTTTCGTTTCCCATTCTTCTTCCCGAGCAATCCCTCCGGCAAAAGCTGTTTCTCTCCTTGTGCCAACGCCTCCCTCCAAAACCTGGACCGGTCTCTATTCCCCCGTCTCGTTTTTGCCCTGCAGGCTATATCCGAGAAGGTTTCCTGGCGGTGCAGCATGCGGTGGACAGAGCCATCATACAGTACCACGCCAACGCCAGCTCCACCAGCTTGCTGGAGAACATCACGGTGGTGGTGCAGCGCTTCCCCTACCCGGCGTACGTCAACGACCTCTTCCTCCTCGCCATCCAGAACCAGCTGCCCCTGCTCCTCATGCTCAGCTTCACCTACACCTCGCTCAACATCGTCCGTGCCGTCGTGCACGAGAAGGAGAAGAAGCTGAAGGTAACATGAGCAGTGGGACATCTGGGTGCTCCGCTCCCTCTGCGGCATTTCCCAACAGATGCTGCCTTTAAATTAGGAATAAAATCCCCGTCGGGTTTGGAGCCAGCAAGCAGAAGGTGGGGATGGCAGCGGATTAGCAAGCCCCAGGGAGGAATGTCGCTAATCCTGCCGCCGGGATGCGGCTCGGCTCTCCTTGCCGTGCGGCCAAGGCTGCTGGACCGAAGGGCTGGTGTTTCTCTTGGGCTGGACGGTGGCTTGGAGAGGGGGCAACACGTGTGGATTCCAGAGCTGGGTGGATTCAAGAGTTCAGCATATGGGAAGAGAAATTTTTGTCTTTTGAATGCAGGAACCCCTGTGCCTGCGTTGTGTTGTTGGGGCTCGGCCGATGCAGTGGTTGCGACAGCAGGGCTGGGTGTGCAGGGCTTGGCTGCCCCGGGCGTTGGGTCGTCCTGCCCTCTGCCCCGCCGCGGGGTGGCCGTGGTGGCCCCGCCGGCATCAGCTGGTCTGGTTTTGGGTTCAGCTCAGCTCTTTGGGGAGATGTTCTCCTGCAGCGGTGGTGGCCAGGGAGGTGGGGGACGCCGTGCAATGCTGAAGGCTGTGCAGGACCACCTAGGGCTGCCACCTCCCTCGCTAGTGCTTCAGGGCAAAGCCACCCCTGCCACCCCCCTGACCAGGGCTTCCACCTCACCCTGGCCATGCCTAGGAGGTGTGGGTGCAGCTCTGGGTGACGGCTTGACCTCCCCGCAGGAGTACATGCACATGATGGGCCTCAGCAACTGGTTGCACTGGAGCGCCTGGTTCCTCATGTTCTTCCTCTTCCTCCTGGTGTCCGTGTTTTTCGTCACTGTGCTCTTCTGTGTCAAGGTGAGTGTCTTTCCCCAGGCCACCGTTCCGCAGGCCAGAAGCTCTGTGCTGGCAAGGCATGGAGATGACAAAGCTCCTCTGCCGTGGGATGGACTGTCCTGGTGTCTCAGGACCCCTCCGCGTGTGTAACGGAGGCTGGAGTTGGCCTTTTCCGGAGCTGGGTGGGCAACGCTGACCCTCATAGCTGCCTTTCACGGCAGGGGTGACCTCCCCAGAAGGGGGCTGGAGGGTGAGAGCCCCACGGGCACCGGGAAAGCCCAGGCACTCCACGCAGAGCAGGACCACCCTGCTCCCACAGCCCTGCGTGCCCTTGGAGGCACTCAAGCCCTCCTCTCTGCTTGTACCCACACCATGAGAAGCAGGAGGTGGCTGCCCAGATGCTGAGCAAGGTGTCCCCTGCCTCTTAGACCCCCTGTCACATGAGGGCGACCTGGATTTCCTCCCTCTGGAGTGGTCTAGGAGGGCCTGCGCGTTCTTGCCCATCTCAGCTTGTCTTTCCCCCATGGAAAACATCAGGTCGTGGCTGCCTACGCATGCCTGCAGCCACAGCCAGCTTCAGCAACCGTGGGCGTAACCAGATTTTCTCGGTAGGTAAGCGAACAGGGAGCGGTGCTCACCAACAGTGACCCCACGCTGGTGTTCACATTCCTCGCAGTCTTCTCCATCTCCTCTATCTCCTTCAACTTCATGGTGAGCACCTTCCTCTCAAGAGGTGAGTCCCTTCCCAGCTGCCTCCTTGCGTTGCTGACCTGCGGGGCTGAGGGGGGGTGTTATGGTCCCTGTGCTGTGAAATCTTTGGTTAATTTGAGTTGGCAAGCGGCTCTCGAGGTCATCGGTCCATCTTGCTCAAAAGCAGGGCCAGCGCCAGAGTTATGTGAGGTTACACAGGGCTCTGTGGTGGAGAACTTGCTTTGACACGCAGAGGGGGGGGCTTTTCTTCCCTTTTTTGGCTGCATTTTCCCCACGGTGTGTGGGAAGGGACGCGAGTACTCTCACTTGCCGAACCAGACAAGCTTATGCATTAGGGCCTCATCTGGCTGTCTTGGCCGCAGGATGCTCTGGTCTGGGATGGGCAGGATGCTTCTGCAGCTGCCTACCACGGGGTCGGGGCCCGGCACTGCTTCTGCCTTGCCGAGGGACATGGGCACATCCTTGTCCTGCCCCCCTGTAACCACACTTTGTGCAAAAGGTTTGAATCTCCCTGGATGGAAAGCTGGGTGAGAAATATTTGGTGGCATCACCCCATTATTGACGTTTTCCTTCCCGCTTTTCTGTTTGCTGGCAGCAAATGTTGCGGCTGCTGCTGGCGGCTTCCTCTACTTTTTCTCCTACATCCCTTACTTCTTCATCTCGCCCCGCTATGACCTGATGTCCCACAGCCAGAAGCTGGCATCCTGCCTCATCTCCAATGTGGCCATGGCCATGGGGGCACAGCTTATAGGCATGTTCGAAGGAAAAGGTGAGCAAGTGCCTCCCGTCCCTCAGGAGAGGAGCCAGCTTTTTTTGTCGTGGGTTGGGACTGGTTTGCATGTGGTGTGAAGGGTGGAAAGAAGTTAGGGAGAATGACTTTTGGGCTCCTAATGAGAGCAGGAGGGCTAATTGCTGATTGCTCCTGCAGGTCTTACTAGTACCAGGGCTCTGCCCCTCTGAACCCAGCCCCCGGCAGTCTAGGCTGTGCAAAATGCCATCATCGCTTTGATTACCAAACAAATTCTGTTCTAACGGATGGGAATCCACTGCATTTCCTCCTTCCCAATAGATACCTTTAATTTTTGTTAATAAGAATTTGCTGTTGTTTCCAGCAGCGGCCACGCTTTTGCAAAGCGGTGGCACTAAAAAGGTGGCTGCGGTGATGGAGGGGCAATGGCTGGAGAAGACATTGCTTCTTCCCCGGGCAGTTGCTGAGAACATGATGGAAGAAGCATGATGGGGTGGGGAGCCTTGAGATGTCAGCGTGCTTTCTGCTGCATCTTTTCCCTCCATCTATAGAAGGGATTGTAGAGCCGTGCGTATGCTCCTCGTTACCAAACAGTGAATTAGGACAGAGGATGTTATCTGACAGTCTTGGAGAACACTTTGTCCTTCTGGAGATGCAGAGGTAAGCAGTGCCCTGTGTGTGTTGCAGGGACTGGCATTCAGTGGAGGGACCTCATGAAGCCCGTCAGCGTGGATGACAACTTTACCTTAGCCCAAGTGCTGGGGATGCTGCTCCTGGACTCGGTGCTCTACGGCGTGGTGGCCTGGTACGTGGAGGCCGTCTTTCCAGGGGAGTACGGCGTTCCTCAGCCGTGGTACTTCTTCTTGACGGTGAGCACTGCTTACGCACCCCTTCCAGTGGGCTTGACGGGCATCGCTTGGGGATGGTCCCCACGTCTGTGCTATGCAGTGGGCTAGACTACTGTACAAGGGTGGCACCGTCTGGCCTCCAAAATCAAGGGGTCTGCAGCACGTCCTCAGTAAAGGCTGATGCGGCTGTGGGGTTTTTTTCTTCTTGGCTTTAAATCTTTGTCCCGACACTTACTGGCGTGCAGGGTGTTAAGTGTCTCCGTGCCCAAGCGAAGGCATTGAAGAGAAGCCCCAGGTGCGAGCAACCAGATCCAGTCATTTGAAACTCCCCGAGAGCTGCCATCTGGGTAGACCTGGGCGATCTGTGTCCCGCTGCCAGCCCCCACGTGCTAGTGCCAGAGGATGGGTCAGGACTGTCACCCCGTCAGCTGAGCTGCCTTCGCTCTGCCAAGTCAAATGCTTGGCACCGTCTTCAGCAGCTGTAGCTATGGTGGTTACTTCAGATCAGCTGGCTGCTGAGAATTCATTAAGCCACAGCAACACAATCAATTTTGATCCTGTGGTTGTATCCCTTGTTACTCGATCAGGAGGTTTTTCCTCCTCCCCTCTAAATTCCTTATCCCAGCATGGTTTTACTCCAGCATGCCAATCCCTCTTGCAGCTAGACCAGGGTGGTGGAGATACAGTTGTCTGCCAAAAGCCACAGCAGGATGCTGATTTTGCAGGAGTTGTTGAGTTGTTATTTCCACGGGGACTTAAGGTCCCAAACACTTACTTTCATTCCTAGAGAGCCAGGTCAAAAAAAGGCTGTAATCGCAGCAGCTGGACCCCAGGCTTTTTTTATTTGCTGGATGTCAACGTTTTTGGAGGGGGTGATCCTCCATTGCATGGGCTCTTCTGCGCAGGGTGCTTCTGCCTGAGCAATTTTGCTTCTCGTTGAAGTACTGACCTTTTCCATGGGAACGAAGATGGTGAAAAACTGCCTGCGTAATCATGGGCAATCCTGCTGTAAGGGAGAACCAAGGGAAGGCAGCAGGGCAGGAGGAGCAGTTTCATCCTCTGACCTGCCTGCTGAAGATGTGCTGGTTAGCAATTCCCAGGCCAAGGAGTGTGGTCTTGGAGATCCCTGGGAGGCATCTGCGTGGGAGGAGGGTGGCCAAGGCTTGGGAGAAGAGATGGTCTCTGCCTTTGCCTGAGTTTCTCTCTCTCTACCTTCTTCCATCAGCCCTCGTACTGGTGCGGGCGCCCCAGGACTGTCGTGGGAAAAGAGAAGGAGGAGGAGGAGGACCCTGAGAAAGCTCTGAAGAGCCAGTACATTGAGGAGGAACCTGCCGACCTTGTGTCAGGAATCAAAATAAAGCACCTTTCCAAGGTACTGACTGCCCAGCACAGCACAACCACATCATAACGTCGTTTTTGTAAAAGTTGCCTGCAGGCAGCTTCCTTATCGTTTCGCTGCCCTCTTTGCCTTGGGCTGTGTTGCTTGGCTGCTGTAAGGCAGGTAAGGCTCTTCCCCAGAGCTGGCTGCATTTTGTTGTGGGCTGAAGTGTTAGGTACTTACAGGTGCAGCGACATCTGTATTTAACCTGTTGACATCTGAATTTAACCTGAATTAGACCTGTTGTCTAATGCCAACACCACGTGAGCATCATGGGCTTTGACTGCCATGTGGAGCGGAGGGGGCAGATGTGAGAGCACTTGCCTCAAGTGCAGCATCAACTCGTTAACGTGATCTCTGCAGGTCTTCAAAGTGGGAAACAAGATGAAAGAGGCAGTCAAGGACTTAACGGTGAACATGTATGAAGGGCAGATCACTGTCCTGTTGGGACACAATGGAGCTGGGAAAACCACCACTCTGTCCATGCTCACAGGTAGGAGCTGCATCCTGCTCTGGGGCTTGCACGTGGCCGGGAAGGGCTGATGGTTTGATTTGCAAGGAGTTGTACCCCATCTCTGAGGTTGGGGAGGGGTTTTTGCTCTTCACTGGAGCACCTTCAGTTCACTGAGCTGTTGGCCACGGATGCTGGGATAGTAAGAGGCATGTCACTGCCTGGGGAGACGGAGGGAAGGTGGGGGTCCCTGGTCAGCCCTCCACGAGAGTGGGATCAGCCAGCGGGGGAAACGACAGCCAGTCTTCGTGTTGGAGCGCCCCGAGAAGGGAAAGGACCTGCTGTAGGATGGGTCTCTGTAGGCTTTGTCATGATAAGGCAGAGAGGGTATGGGCCAAGAACTGTTCTTCATCATTCTTGAGCTGCTGAGCTCCGGACAGCCTATTTTGGCATGGTGACCTTTGATGGTCCTTTCTTCCCTGTTCTCCATCACTCTGTGTTGCTCCTGCCAGCCCAGGGTGCCCATGGAACCTTCCCTGGAGGTCTGCCCTGGTCTTGCCTGGACCTCTGCCAGGCTCAGACCCAAGCTTACCTGCCCATTTCACTCCTTGCCTGCCCACTCTGGCAGAACTGCCAGGTCCACCTCCCACCTATGGATGCCATGCAGCCTGCCCTGTGGGCAGGAGGAGAAACCTGCCGTGCCCCAGCTTGTGCAAGAGCCAGCTCTGACTTTTGGCAGAAAGCTGCACGTGGGGGGGATGCTCGGCAGGACCCCCACCTTTCCGCCGGCTCTTTGCCGCCCAGAGTTATCCTCAGCCCTGAGCTGAGGCCGCTGCATTTCACTCCTCCCAGGTCTGCACTCTCCGACGGGTGGGCAGGCGTACATCAACGGCTACGAGATCTCCCAGGACATGGTCCTGATCCGCCGCAGCCTGGGCCTGTGTCCGCAGCACGACGTCCTCTTCGACAACATGACGGTGGAAGAGCACCTCCGCTTCTATGCAGGGGTGAGCACGGCGTTTGGGGGGAGTGCTGCTGGGGCCCCGGGAGCCAGCCCTTGGGGAGGCACCCTGCAGCTACCCCGTGGTTTCCTCCGGCTGGGAAAGCGTGGTGAGATCCATCAAGCGGGTCCAGAGGAGACCTTAAAAATGATCAGAGCGATGGAACCCCTCTCCCGTGAGGACAGGCTTGGGGTTGTTCAGCCTGGAGAAGAGAAGGCTCCGGAGAGACTTTATAGCAGCCTTCCAGTACTTAAAGGGGGCTTGTAAGAAAGATGGGGACAAACTTTTTAGCAGGGCCTGTAGATAGGACAGGGGGTAATGGTTTTAAACTAAAGGAGGGCAGATTCAGACTAGATATAAGGAAAAAATTTTT